>NC_138306.1:10637500-13037500 GCF_965601325.2 Salmo salar | reverse complement strand
CTGTATATTTGACTGTGATATGTGGTTGTCTCACCTAGCTATCTTAAGATGAATGCACATACTTTAAGCCGCTCTGGATAAGAGCAACTGCTAAATTACTAAAATGACAATTTAAATGTTTTACATACAGATCTCATACCTCTGTATTGAATTATAATTAGTATTTTTTTTATATTGAGGTCACAAATGTATCATTTGTACATTTCTTTATTAAAAATGTACGTATTTGTTACATTTGACTGTGTAAAACCAAGCAGTACTACTGATTTCTCTGAGTGTAACCAGGTTTCCATCCAAACTTTATATGCTAAAAAAATTGTCACGACAGGCCTGATGGAAACAGCTAATTTGTTGGTAAACCTTCCAAATGTCGACAAAGCAAAATACGCCAGACAAGATGATATCTTTAACCATCATACTAAAGTATACTTGCAGTCATGCAGTGATATGTTGTGTGGTCCTCCCACTACAACTCAGGAAAGCATGCAAGTTATTAGGCTACAAGTTACATAAATTATGATGAACTGAAAGTGCACATGATGAGCTTGATGCTCCTTTCCAATACCAATTGAGGGTCTTATTCTGGTGACATGATGATCAATACTTGGCTGCCGTTTGACAAATAAAAATAATCTTGCTCTCATGTTTATAACAATCTGATCCTGTAGGTAGCATACCTGCATATTTGCGAACTGTTGGCTAGAGCGCACTTGCCAAGACAAGAGTGGGCACATTCACTATACAATGCATTTTTTTTCTGTCAAAACCAACAATAGAGTTGACAATGCGATGGAAAACCATTTAACTTGTATTTTTTATTCGGTACATGGGAATTTAACAGCAAAAGTTATTTTTATATGCACTACATCATCACCCACAGCCTTTTATCTGCAACAGGTCTATTTGTTGGATACATATTTGGTGGGAAAATGCAGATTTTGGAATATTTGCATGAAGATCTGGCGCTAATTGGATGGAAACCTAGCTTGTGAGACGGATATAAGGCATTTTTAATTTCTATTATTTGTGTCTCTGAAATGAAACCATCAAGTGATAGATTTTAAACAAACACATCTGTCACTGAATCATGCCATGATTAGATAGTGAAAAAACACACCAATCTCTTTCATCATTTCTAATAACAATAAAAGCTAATTCACAAACATTTCTGAAAATGGATATATAGCGTTTTGGAATGAAACGCTTCAATTGTTATTCTCCTACAAGGCTTCAGGCCATGTCAGCGTGCTACCTGGCCTCAAGCCTCAGTTCTGATGCTGTACAGAAGGATGGTCAGGCATTGGTGTCTAACCTATCAGAAACATTGCACTTCACCCATTTGAATGGTTGAGTTAGTTCAGTCTCTGCTGAAGAATCTCTTCTGTAGTTTTCGATGTAGAGCAAACCTGTGGACACAGAGGGGCTAATGTGTCACCGATCATGGTGCTACTGGACAGTGACACCTGACATTTGTAAAAGTGAGTCAGTTTGGGGTCATGAAAAATAGAGACTGTTCCTTTGTGCTGTCTGATATATGAGACAGGGCAGAGGGGAGAGGAGACCCCAAAGGGACACAGGTAACGCTCGGAAGCACAATGTCAACTGATGATGATGATTTTTTTTTACCATAGCAAGTGACGTTGACGACACTAAACTGGAACCAGTGAGACATCAACACACATCGGCAGCCATCATTATAGAAACAACAACGCTGGGAACATTCCATGTTAAATGATCATGTTCTCTTTCTGAGTAACAGAAAAAAAATCTCCTGCGATTTCCTAAGGCAGTTGGTGGTAGCGGTGAAATTATGCTTAAATTACAGTATCTGATTGACAGCACTGGCATAATAATTATAATGTAATGTATTAGTATGTAATCAACAGTGGACCCGTGGACAAGTGACAACCAGCTGGGATGAGTCAAAGGTGTGAAACAATGGGCAACGCCGATCCCCCTCCTACCGACATGATAATAGTCTCACACCCACTAGACTTACATTGGTAGACTCTACATTTGTAGAGCCCACAATGTGACACATATCACCTAGCCGGGCGTGTGATTTGGTCAGGTTTGGCTCTGTCAGGACAGGAGCAATGTTTCTGCTCAATGGAACACAGAGCTGTAAGAATTCTCTGACGATATTCATGTTGAGCCGGTAGCACGGCCATCACAAAATATTCAAATGAAGCACAGAGATGCGGCTCTGCTGTGTACACGTCTGCCAGAGTTTGATCTGATTCGTTCCCGTGCTTTTGTTGTTGTTGGCGAACAAGTCACCTGAAATAAGGCCTTTTCTTAATGCCCTGAATGGGTTTGTTTTTGTGCAGGTCAAAACCTCATAGAACTAACCCAAGATTTGGAAGATGTGTTATAGGTGTTCCTGTAGGTCCACTGCTGTACTCTTGCAGAGAGCTATATTGATCGTGAGAGCATGGTATGGGAGTGAGGGGGTGTAGTTGGAAAGACTGATTAGCATGGTAGCAGAAGTGGTTTAAGAGAGTAGGCAGAGGTAATACACGTGCATCTTACTTTTGGCTAAATAATGCCTATAGGCCTTTGACCTGTTGGATTCTGCCAAATTGAGTTTTCTGCTCATATGACTAACTGTACATGACAAGTTTGGAGGCAATGTATCTACAGAAAAGGAGGAAGATAGTGGAAGAGGGAGAGAGAGAGAGAGATAGAGAGGAAAATAGAGAAGAAAAGAGGGAGACAGTTTGTCATAGATTTAAATATGACAGGACATGATTATGCTCGGCGATGTCGACCACTGCAGAAGTGCTCACTGAAATACAGAGCCTTCAGAAAGTATTCACACCCCTTGAATTTTCCACATTTTGTTGTGCTACAGCCTGAATTTAGAATTGATTAAATTGAGATGTTTTATCATTGGCCTACCCACAATACCCCATAATGTCAAAGTGGAATTACATTTTTCAAAATGTTTACAAATGAAAAAATAAAATAAAAGCTGAAATGCCTTGAGTCAATAAGTACTCAATCCCTTTGTTATGGCAAGCCTAAATAAGTTCAGGAGAAAACAATTGCTTAATAATAAGTTACATAATAAGATGCATGGACAATAGTGTTTAACATGATTTTTGAATGACTACCCCCTCTCTGTACCCCACACATACAATTATCTGTAAAGTCCCACAGCTGAGCAGTGAATTTCAAACAGAGATTCAACCACAAAGACCAGAAAGGTATATTTTTATTGGTAGATGGGTAAAAATAAGCAGACATTGAATATCCTTTATAGCATGGTAAAGTTATGAGTTACACTTTGGATGGCGTATCAATACACCCAGTCCCTACAACGATACAAGCGTCCTTTCTAACTCAGTTGCCGGTGAGGACGAAAACCGCTCAGGGATTTCATCATGAGGCCAATGGCGACTTTAAAACAGTTACAGAGTTTAATGGCTGTGATAGGAGAAAACTGAGGATGGATCAACAACATTATAGTTACTCCACATAACTAACTTAATTGACAGAGTAAAAAGAAGGAAGCCTGTACAGAATAAAAATATTCCAAAACATGCATCCTGTTTGCAATAAGGCACTAAATTAAAACTACATAAACATTTAGAAAATAAATTAACTTTATGTCCTGAATACAAACCGTTATGTTTTGGGCAAATTCAACACAACACATCAATGAGTACCACTCTTCATATTTTCAAGCATGGTGGTGGCTGCATCATGTTATGGGTATGCTTGTCATTGGCAAGGACTATGGAGTTTTTAAAAATAAAATATAAATGGTATAGAGCTAAGCACAGGCAAAATCCTAGAGGAAAACCTGGTTCAGTCTGCTTTCAACTGACATTGGGAGACAAATTAACCTTTCAGCAGGACAATAACCTAAAACACAAGGCCAAATATATTTACTGGACTTGCTAACCAATATGACTTTGAATGTTCCTGAGTGACCTAGTTACAGTTTGACTTAAATCGTCTTGAAAATCTGTGGCAAGACTTGAAAAGGTCTGTCTAGCAATGATCAACAACCAACTTGAAGAATGTTGTACAATCCAGGTGTGCAAAGCTCTTAGAGACTTACCCAGATAGACTCAGAGCTGTAATCGCTGCCAAAGGTGATTCTAATATATATTTACTTAGGGTCATGAATACTTTGTAAATTTAAATTTTCACTTTTATTTTCAATACATTTGCAAACATTTTCTAAAAACATGTTTTCAGTTTGTCATTATGGGGTATTTTTTTTTAATCCATTTTGAATTCAGGCTGTAACACAACAAAATGTGGAATAAGTCAAGGGGTATGAATAGTCTCCGAAGGCACTGTAATTCCACACTGTTAGCGCATCAGAGAAACAAACCGTTCCATCGTGTTTATGCAGATGTGTATAACACAATAAACTAAATACAGAGAGCAAAATGCCTGATTTTACTACAAACTAACATCCGGTGAAGGCAGGTGAAGAGCATTCCAGTGTTTCGTTACCCTACTGTGTTTATGCTAAACAAGTAATTCTCTAACCAGGTTGACAATTAAAATACCAAATGGAAAGCAACCCATTCCCTGGAATTGGCAAAAGGAGGGGAACACACGTAGGCTACTCTTCTTATCAATGCTGAAGCTTCCAGTGTTTATATATACAGGTTGGAACAACATTACAAAGTTTGTGTGTGTGTGTGGACATACAGACATTAGCCAAAAGTTTACATTGATAATCCCAAATTGGAACCCCAGTCAGATTGACAGTCATTGGAGTGTAGAGGTGGCTAACTCCACACCAGCAGCACTAAACTTCCCCCGAGCAGGCCAGTGCCAACAGTCATAACAAAGCGACAGTTTAGGACAATATGCAAAAATACGATTTTTAGATAAATGGATTTAAAGTTCCAAACTCTTATTGGTTTGAATGGTGTCAGCTATTTTTTTTTATCTTGTATTCTTTTGAACTTAATATGAATTGCGGTATTTAGAGCACTGCGTAGGTACAGAACTTTGAACGGAACAAGGCTACGTCGCTAACTCAATTTTGACAAAAATGCAGAAAGAACCCTTAAAGTCCCAAACTCTCAAAAGGGCAGTTTAAGCACTACCCTGTGTGTAAATCCACATAAGGTAATGTAGAACGTGTTAAAAGGGGTTAAGAGTGGTTGTGTCTGAGTGGGGATTGGGTTGCTGGCCCGTGGCACTTCATGAACAATGCTGCGGAGATGAGGAGGGGATGTGGAGGGTGCTTTTTCCCTCTCCTGAGGGGTTTTTGGGCACTTGTAATTTGCCGTCAGAGCCACTTCATCCGTCCCCTTCCCCTTCCCCTTCCCCTTCCCCACCACCACCTCACCCCTCCAGTCGTGCAGATAAAGGACCACTCCTGTCCTGTCCACACGAGCATGCTTATCTCCTGGCTAATGAAACTGCCTGATGACCCTCCTTTGTGGGTGTTCACAGGGACACAAGTGAAGAGTGGAGCTCCGAATGGAACAGCAGCCACTGGAGTGGAAGTGAAGTGACTCTTCAGTTCCTGATCCCTTTCTCCAAGGCTGCTCCACAAACTACACTGTCTGGTTGAATGGTGGGTCTGGTTCACAGGTTTTGTTTACACAAGAACAAGTGGAGATTTGACTAATTGTATGATAAACCATTTCTGTAATGCTTAACTTACTAGAATTTGAGTACTATAAATTAACCCTCATAACATCAACTATTTTACATACATGGATTACCAACTGGGGAAGAAACTATTGGAAAAAGCTACAACCATAGCAACATATCAACTTAATTTGTATCAAAACATCATTAGACATGTTCATATTTTTTTATAGGAAAAAAAAACCTAACAGACTGATTTACCAACATTTGATTGTTGTATAATTTAGTTTTTAGAACTTTGAAGTAAATACTAATTTTGTCATATTTATGTGGTAAAAATGGCTGCTATAAATATACTTCATTTTATTGACAAAAAGTGATCCATCCATTGATCCTATTTCTCTACCCCACAGGCAGCATTAGCATCGCTGCTAGTGAAACAATGGAAGTGGTAGGGCCTACGGCAGGATGCTTCCAAAAGCATGCCCAAATCCTCAAAGTCACTTCAAACCAAAGTTATAGCAACCCAAATACCATAACAAGTTGCACATATAGACTATTTGAGGATATTATAGGAATTTCTGTATTTATATAACATTTCCCATAGAATAACTATGTTTCAAAGAATACACACCAATACAGCACTATGTGTACATTTAGAGGGTAACTGGTTTCTGTATTACAGTCCTACCAAGTATTCATATCACTGACAGACTTTTATGAGCTGTTTTGACTGCCACTTCAGTGCCTTGCGAAAGTATTCACCCCCTTGGCATTTTTCCTATTTTGTTGCCTTACAACCTGGAATTAAAATATATTTTTGTATCATTTTATTTACATAACATGCCTACCCCTTTGAAGACGCAAAACATTTTTTATTGTGAAACAAACAAGAAATAAGACAAAAAAACTGAAAACTTGAGCGTGCATAACTATTCACCCCCCCCCCAAAGTCAATACTTGGTAGAGCCACCTTTTGCAGCAATTACAGCTGCAAGTCTCTTGGGAAATGTCTCTATAAGCTTGGCACATCTAGCCACTGGGATGTTTGCCCATTCTTCAAGGCAAAACTGCTCCAGCTCCTTCAAGTTGGATGGGTTCCTGCTGGTGTACAGCAATCTTTAAGTCATACCACATATTCTCAATTGGATTGAGGTCTGGGCTTTGACTAGGCCATTCCAAGACATATAAATGTTTCCCCTTAAACCACTCGAGTGTTGCTTTAGCAGTATGCTTAGGGTCATTGTCCTACTGGAAGGTGAACCTCCATCCCAGTCTCAAATCTCTGGAAGACTGAAACAGGTTTCCCTCAAGAATTTCCCTGTATTTAGCGCCATCCATCATTCCTTCAATTCTGACCAATTTCCAAGTCTCTGCTGATGAAAAACATCCCCACAGCATGATGCTGCCACCACCATGCTTCACTGTGGGGATGGTGTTCTCAGGGTGATTGTTGAGTGTTGTTGGGTTTGTGCCAGACATAGCGTTTTCCTTGATGGCCAAAAAGCTACATTGTTGTCTCATCTGACCGTAGTACCTTCTTCGATATATTTGTGGAGTCTCCCACATGCCTTTTAGCAAACACAAAACATGTTTGCTTATTTTTTTCTTGAAGCAATGGCTTTTTTTCTGGCCACTCTTCTGTAAAGCCCAGCTCTGTGGAGTGTATGGCTTAAAGTGGTCCTATGGACAGATACTCCAATCTCCGCTGCGGAGCTTTGCAGCTCCTTCTTTGTTGCCTCTCTGATTAATGCCCTCCTTGCCTGGTCCATGAGTTTTGGTGGGCGGCCCTCTCTTGGCAGGTTTGTTGTGGTGCCATATTCTTTCAATTTTTTTTATAATGGATTTAATGGTGCTCTGAGGATGTTCAAAGTTTCTGATATGTTTTTTTATAACCCAACCCTGATCTGTACTTCTCCACAACTTTGTCCCTGACCTGTTTGTAGAGCTCCTTGGTCTTCATGGTGCCACTTGCTTGGTGGTGCCCCTTGCTTAGTAGTGTTGCAGACTCTGGGGTCTTTCAGAACAGGTGTATATATACTGAGATCATGTGGCAGATCATGTGACACTTAGATTGCACGCAGGTGGACTTTATTTAATTAATTATGTGACTTCTGAAGGTAATTGGTTGCACCAGATCTTATTTAGGGGCTTCATAGCAAAGGGGTGAATACACATGCACGCACCACTTTTGCGTTTTAATTTTTTTGAATTTTTTGAAATTGTCACGTCCTGACCCTAGAAAGATGTCATTTTCTATAGTAGAGTTGGTCAAGGCATGACAGGGGGTGTTTTGGGTTGTTCTATGTTTTCTATTTCTATGTTTAAGTTCTAGTTTTTCTATTTCTATGTTGGGATTGTTTGGGTTGATCTCTAATTGGAGGCAGCTGATCCTTGTTGCCTCTGATTGGAGATCATATTTAAGTAGGGGTTTTTCTTCCTGGGTTTTGTGGGTAGTTGTTTTCTGTTTAGTGTATGTCACCTGACGCAACTGTTGTCGGTCGTTTTGTTGTTTTCGTTTAAGTTTTTCATTAAAGTTAGTATGAGCACTCTACACGCTGCGCCTTGGTCCCCTTTCTATGACCCTCGTTACAGAACTACCCACCATGATTGGATCAAGCGGCGTGCCCGGGCAGAAATGGACACCTGGTCACATCAGGAGTGGATTGAGAGGAGAGACTGGACTTGGGACCAGGTAATCGAGCGATATCGGAGCCTACCTGGGAAGAACGAGAGACAGCCCCCCCAAAATAATTTTTTGGGGGGCACACGGGTAGTTTGGCTGGGCCAGGACTGGGACCTGAGCCAATTCCCCGTGCTTTTTGTGGTAAGCATGTGCCTGCCTCTCGCACTCTCTCTCTAGTGCGCCTCCATAGCACAGTAATCCTCGCGCTCTCCCTCCAGCGCGCCTCCAGAATCCAGTACGCCCTGTGCCTGTTCTTCGCACTCTCCCTCCAGTGCGCATCCATAACCCAGTAAGGCCGGTGCCTGCTTTGAGCACTCGGTCCTCAGTGTGTCTCCCCAGTCCGGTGAGACCGGTTCCTGCTCCACGTACAAAGCCTCCAGTGATAATCGATGGTCTGACGCCTGTAAAGATGATCCATGGCACTAAGCCTCTAGTGATGATCCATGGCCCGGAGCCTGTAGGGATATTCCATGGCCCGGAACCTGAAGAAATAATCCTTGGCAAGAAGCCTGGAGGGATTATAAATGGTCCGGAGCCTGTAGGGATAATCCATGGCCTGGCACCTGTAGAGATAATCCATGGTAAGAAGCCTCCAGTGATGATCCTTGGCGCGGAACCTGTAGAGATGATCCATGGCATGGAGCCAGCAACAACGGTCACTAGTCCGAAACCTATTATGACGCCTCCCAGTCTGGAGACTCCAGCGACGGATGCTCCCCAGTCCGGAGCCTCCAGCGACAGACGCTCCCCAGTCCGGAGCCTCCAGCGACGGATGCTCCCCAGTCCGGAGCCTTCAGCGATGGACGCTCCCCAGTCTGGAGCCTCCAGCGGTGGTCTGCAGCCCGGAGCCTCCAGTGGCGGTCTGCAGCCCGGAGCCTCCAGTGGCGGTCTGCAGCCCGGAGTCTTCAGCGGCGGTCTGCAGCCCAGAACCTCCAGCAATGATCTACAGTCCGGTTCCTTCGACGACGATCCACGGTCAGGTGGTAATAAAGCAGAAGGATCAGTGGGTGGAGCGGGGAGTACGCCCAGAACCGGAGCCGCCTCCTATGCTGGAGGACAAGGTTATGTGGACTGCGTTTTAGCAGCCGTAGACTTTTGTCACCCTCCCTACCCTCCCTTTGTGTTTTGTGGTTGTTTTGTTGGGTTTTGATTATTGTTGCATTCGGAGTCTGCACCTTTGAGGGGGGGGGGGGGGGGGTACTGTCACGTCCTGACCCTAGTAAGATGTCATTTTCTATAGTAGAATTGGTCAGGGCGTGACAGAGGGTGTTTTGGGTTGTTCTATGTTTTCTATGTTTAAGTTCTAGTTTTTCTATGTTGGGATTGTTTGGGTTGATCTCTACTTGGAGGCAGCGTTGCCTCTGATTGGAGATCATATTTAAGTAGGGGTTTTTCTTCCTGGGTTTTGTGGGTAGTTGTTTTCTGTTTGTCACCTGACGGAACTGTTGTCGGTCGTTTTGTTGTTTTCGTTTAAGTGTTTTCATTAAAGTTAATCTGAGCACTCTACACGCTGCGCCTTGGTCCCCTTTATACGACCCGTGTTACAGAAACAAGCAATTTTTTTCGTTTCACTTCACCAATTTGGACTATTTTGTATGTCCATTACATGAAATCCAACTAAAAATACAATTAAATTGCATGTTGTAATGCAGCAAAGTAGGAAAAACGACAAGGGGGGTGAATATTTTCGCATGGCATTGTAAGCATATCTGTAAGGTCATTTAACCATAGGTGAGTGTAACGCCCTGGCCATAGAGAGGGGTTTTTTGTTCTTTATTTTGGTTAGGCCAGGGTGTTACATTGGGTGGGCGTTCTATGTTCCTTTTTCTATGTTTTGGTATTTCTTTGTTTTGGGCCATGTGTGTGGCTCCAAATCAGGCACAGCTGAAGCTCGTTGCTGCTGATTGGGAGTCACACATAAGGAGCATGTTTTTCCTTTGGGTTTTGTGGGTAATTGTTTCTGTTTTGAGTATTTTCCTAACAGGACTGTTTGCTGTCGTTTTTGTTCATTTTGTAGTGTTCTCTTGTTATTTGAATTAAAATTCTAATGATGCACACATCCTCTGCTGCACCTTGGTTCCCTCTTCCAGACAGCCGTTACAGAGAGTACATAAGGAGGTTTGATTTCTGCAGCTGATCTGTCTATCTAGCCATAATCACTGATACAGGTTCCCCTCCATCCTCTGAGGATATGTATAACTTAATATTATACCTCCAAAGAAACCTGGATTCAAATAAATACGTTTTTAGATTTGCCTTAATACTTTTCAGAGAATACACACCAATACAGCTCTCTGTGTAGATTCCTTTCAGAGTGTATCTGAGTTCTGTATTGCAGTTCTATCAAGTATTTATACCATTGGCAGTCTTCAATACCATTGACAGATTTTTGTATGCACAAAATTTTGGTTTTGTACACAGTCACAATACATGGTATAGAAAAGTACAATATTAGGAGAGTACATGGGGAGTTATATCTCTGCAGATGATCTGTTGATCTGGTCAAAATAACTGATACAGGTCCAACTCCACCCTCTGGTTGTATGGATCACTTGTTATTACGTCTCCAGAGAAATCTAGATTGAAATAAAGGTCCTATCTATCAAATTACTATAGGCGGATTTAGGTGTTTTTGGCTGGGGTCAAAAGACGCGGACTTTTTTTATAGTCTATATTGATGCAGAAACACTAAACAATGATTTAGATTTATTAAGAACAACTTCATTGACAAAATAATGAATCATCTGAGGAATTTAATGAACCACCTTTGGGCTATGTTCAAAAATATGCCTCAGTGGTCAAAATGACCCCAGTTGGTAGTTTGAGGGTTAAGGATTAATTTAAGCGAAATAGTGGTCTAGGTTGTGTATTAGTCCAGCTAGGTAAGTGACGGTGGTGTAACAGTGAAGTGACAGCAGAGTGATGGTGGCCGGCTGGGGAGCAGGTCAGGGCCATGATGACCAGACCAGAGGAGGGATGGCCGGAGAGACACAGAGAACAGACACACTTGTAGCAGATGGAGAGGTGGGGGGGATGAATATCTTGAGGTCTCCACTCTTCGCCCACTCCTGCTTTCATGGGCCCTTTGACTTGGGGCCCAGAGAGACAGACAGAGAGCGGGGCATCTCTGGAGCCTGGCAGGGCCTGGCAGAGCTTGGCAGCAGTGGACAGGGGAAACTGAGGGAAGAGTCCCACTGTCACAGCCGTCACAGCCAAGGGGCCTCTGGGAGGTGGCGCTATGGCAGTTGCTCTCCTTTGTTCTGTTCTTCCCACCTGTGGATGGAGGAGGCAGCAGGAAGACTGCTCAGCTGGAACCTACTCCAGACACAATACTAAATAAACAAATGTGCATGTTTAACAGTTCTAAGTTGATATGAAAAACAAATACAACTCGGTAAAACTTGATTAAATACTTAAAGCAAATACATTTAGTTTTTTTTTTTCATTTTTCCTTTTCCTCCAATTTAATATTTTTTCTGCAATACTTTAACACGTTGGTTTACAAAGGTAGTATTAGAGCATGTGTTCTCGGTCATGCTATTAGAAAATCCCCATTCACATACAAGGGGGAGTGTGTGTAAGTGAAGCAAGGATCAGGAGGGATCCAATCTGAAGACTTTGTAGAGGTTTAACAGTGTTTATATCACTTATGTGAGTGAATAGTTTGTGACCTAAATGCCATAATTCCCCCAAATAGAGATTAGGAACATACCCTCACTATAAGAACAGCATCAAAGGAATTCCATTGGCTGGGGTTTACGGCTAATGACATAAGTATTAGGTACTAATTCAACACAGTACTTTTTCCTGGGACTTTCACCTCCAATTCTCAGACCATACTAGAAATGTTTGAGGCAAATAAGTATATAAAATGTATATAATTTACATGTAAGTAATGTTTTATATAAAAGCACAGCTGATATTAAGGGAGTTCAGACAACTAAACTCAAACTTAATCCAAGCCCTCGGTGCAAACCGAACTCCTTTGCTCCAATTAAAACTTTGACTCCAGCTATAGACTTCTACCCTAACATTAGCCTGAATCAAAACCCCTAACCCCTACCTCACTGTAAGCCAGGGGTAATATTGCCCTCAAAACTTGTTTCACAGCAATTCTACCCCACTGTCTCCTCAAAGACCTCTCTCTGGTTCTTAAATCAGCTTAAGATGAAACTCAACTCTACTGTTGGTCACATATATAGAATTGCAACGTGTTGTTCTGGGGCTGTTCCAGGGATTTTCCTCTTTTCCTTCTACTTACAAAAACTATAGCACACAAGAGAGAGGTTTGATTTTACTGGTAAATGTCAAGAACCAAAAATAAATGGGTAAAATGTTATTCTCACAGAGAAAAAAAAATATTGGTGAAAATGTTCAGTAAACTGTGGGTATTTACTGTGCTAATTCTTAGAATTCCATGCAAGTCCGAAGAAGTAAATCTATGTACTGTTTACAGGTCTATGTTCTACTTAGCTGATAGTCCGCCTAGTCCAAAGTATTGTCTGTAGGTTGGGATGTAGGCCTGGTACAGACTTGAGGCAAGCTTGGCCCGACAGGACAATAAATATTTGATCATAGCGAGCACTCGCCCAGAGGCTTGGGGGAGGCATGAAGACAGCACAATGTGAAGGGGGAAAATACATGTAAGTGCTGCCTTCACATTAAATACACTGTCCTGAAAAAGCTGCAGCTGCATGCATTATGACAAGCTACTATATCTAAGGGGTGATCACTCCCCTCCTCATCCTCATCTCTCTATTCCCTTTTATTAATCTCTACTGGTCATTTATTAGATTAGAATCACTCCATATAATAGCGCTACAAACAATGTCTCTCTTTGTTATATAATTTGTTATTTTCCATAACTACTATTTTTCCATAGTATTATCAGCAACTCTGACCATTCCATCAGGTTAGAGAAAAGTAGCGATTTTTTTAATTTTAACATTATTTTCTTTAAACAAAAAGAAAACATTAGAATGTAGTGATGTCATCTACAATTTGGAGATAGGATTTGTAATCTACTAAAAAACAAAAAAAATTCTCTGGCCACTTAGCTATATATTATTATTTGTCTAGCCAGATATCGCTGATAAACATTTCTCTGTGCTAAAATGTTCTTGTTCCTGTTAGTAGAGAACATGCAGAGGCTTGTGCAGAACAGACTCTCTGATTGGCTGTCCCCTCTACGTGTAGATCTAGCCTGGAGACATCTGATCTGGCTTAATAAGCCGTAAAATGAGCAAAAGCAAATACTTAGCAGGCTTAAAGAGGAGCTGGGGCGCGTTGTCTGTGGTGATGGTCTTTGCTGTACCCCAGCGGGAGAAGAGGGACTGAGCCAGCCACAATGACCTTTGTCCATTTTGAGTGTAGATTGTAGGCCACAACCAGGAACCATTGGTGGTGGGGAACCCCATGGATCTCACCACAGATATCCAAATGCAGGTGCTCCCAGGGCTCAGCAGGCCAGGTGAGGGGTTGCATGAGCGGAGGGGCCTGGTGGCCAGTTTTGCCACTCACCAGGCAGGCTGCACAGTCCTTGACCAGAGCTTCGATTTCCGGGTCGAGGCCTGGCCCCCACACCAGGTCTCAGCATCTCTGTCTGAGCTTCACTATGCCCAAGTGGCCTTCGCTCGCCATCGACAAGAAACACGCGTGAAGGGCACTCGGGACAAAAGTGCAAAGCCCACGCACCACATAAGATTAATTCCAGCAGGAGAGTTCGTCCTTGACTCTAGAGAATGCAGAATGTTCCTCAGACACTTTACAATGCCAGCCGTTCCTGAAGAAGGTACATAGCTGGGAGAGAACTGGATCCTGTTCAGATGCCTCCTTGAGCTCATAGAGAGAGACTTTGGCCCGGAGGGGTTTGTGCAGCATTTGGATGATGTCTTGTTCCATGTGTTCTGAGCCGGTGTGAACGGCTGATCTGAAGAGCAGATCTTGCGACCACATAGGAATGTGGGTGAACTTGAGGCTGACGTTGTATTGGGTGAAGCAGCCAGATCAGATGTGTACCCATACAGGTACAGATGCCATCGCTCACATGCCCAGACGAAGGCTAACGCCTTACGCTCGCACACAGAATACCTCTGTTCAGTGGTGTTGAGGGCCCTGGAAGCAAAGGCGATGGGTTTCTCCACTGCCTTCTGTATCTGGGATAACACCGCCCCTACAGCTACAGCGGATGCATCACAGGTGACGAGGGTGGGCTAACACTGGGGAAGATGTGAGTTGCAACTTGAGGTGTCGCACTGCCTCACTGCCTCACTGCAGGCTTGTGACCACACAAAGGGCTCGTCCTTCCGTAGGAGTTGGCGCAGTGGGGCTGTGGTGGCTGAGTACTGGGGCAGAAACTTTAGATAGTACCCGGTCATGCCAAGGAAGGAGGCAACTGGAAAGTTGAGCTGGGCTCTGGAATGCTGTAGATGGCGTCAACGTTGGACTGGTAAGGGGAAACGCCGTCAGCCGTTAAGTGTGAGCTTGAGTTTGGCCAGTGCGGTAAACACCCTGTGTAGGCGCTCGTCATGAGTGAAGGTCGTGGACCCATGCACAACAATGTTGTCCAGGTAGATGGCCACCCTGGAGATGCCTGCCAGCACTGAGGTCATACTTTTTGAAAGCAGCTGGGCGCAGAACTCAGTCCAAACGGCATCTTCTTGTAGCAAAAGATGCCATCACGAGGTTCCTGCTGCTGGGGTGGAGGGGCACCTGGAGATAGCCCTACCGCAGGTCCAATTTTGAGAACACTTTAGAGCTGTAGAACAGGGCTGTGAGTTCCTTTGAATTGGGCAGTGGATATTTGTCAGGAATGACGTTCTTATTCACTGGTTGAAGGTCCATGCAGATGCGTAAAGCGCTAGACTTTTTCCTTGCAATCACTAGGTTTGAGATCGAAGTGGAGGCCTCAACTGGCTCAATTACGTCCTGTTCCAGTAGGTTCTTTAGATCAGCTTCGACCTATTCACGAATAGTCATCTGAATGTGACGCAGTGGCTGAATGACAGGATAACGGTGGGGTCGATCAGAGGCTGGTGGGTGTAGGATAGTGAGAGAGCCCAAACCATTGAACAGCGTTGGCCATCTGTGTTGCCACAGTTAGGTGACATGCAGAATCTCTGACCCACCGGTGTCCAAGAGGGTGAAGCCCTGAGTGGTGAAGAGGCCCAGTCCCATCGGGTTAGCGCCACAGCGCACTACCTGGAAACAGGAGTCGGGCAACACTTTTTTTCCGTAGCAAACAGTGAGCTGTAGTGGGCCCACTAGGTCGATTTTTGAATCACCATATCCACAGAGGGGAGTGGAGAGCGTAGAGAGCGGTAGGGAGCAAAAAATGTGATTGTATGTGTCCACATTCAGCAGTGATACACTTGGACCAGTATCCGATAGCAGGAGAATACATACATCACTAAGGTTGACTGGGTGATTTGTAAGCCTCTGGCCCAGAGTTCACATTGTGGATCATAGTTGGAGACTGAGAATGATGTTCTGTGTTTTTGTGGGGCTACAGGGGAAGAGCGGCAGACATTGGCAAATGGTTTGGTCTTCCACAATTGCGTCAGGTTTGGCCGCACGCAGGGCAATTCTGAGCTCTAGTAGCATGGGAACCGGATCCACAGTTTCCACACTGTTCCATGGTTGTGAACGTTGCTGTCCCGTGAGCTGCACTGATTCGGTAGAGCTGACATCATGTCCGAGAGAGCTGTCAGTGAGTGAAGGCAGCAGCGTGAAGTGGTGTGAGAAACCAGCGGGGAAGGGGCTGGTCACTCGCTGTGTTAACCTAGCACAGGGGTGGGCAACTCCAGTCCTCGGGGGCCGGATCACACTTTCTCCATCCCTAGCAAACACAGCTGATTAATCAAATTGCATTCTAAACTGAAGATCATGATTAGGTGATTATTGGAGTCAGGTGTGTTAGCTGGGGCTGGGGCAAAACTGTGACACCAATCAGGCCCCCGAGGACTGGAGTTGTCCACCTCTGACCTAGCAGCACACTTGGCTGCTGACTCGACTTAGGAAGCAAGATCAATTGCTCGTGTCAATGTATAATCGGCTGGGTCGAGCAACAGTCTTTCAAGGCACTTTAGCATTGTTTGTGTGTTCTATCAGTTGAACCCGAACCATCTCGCCTTGAAGTGCGCCAAACTTGCACGAGCTAGCTAAGACCCTCATGTTAGCTACAGTACATAGATTTGCACAGACTCACCGGGGAGTTGTTGACTCTGTCTAAAGATGAACCGCCGGAGGAGAGCACTTTGTGGGGTGGTAACGTGGGCATTTAAGAGTGCCATACACGCAGTGTAGGTGTGTGCTGTTCCCAAAGTTCCGAGCACACACTGGCCTACTGCTCCCAAGCAATGGAATAGAGGTGCCTTTTTCCGTGCAGCATTGACATCATGACGCCCAAGCGCTATTGTACGCTTCCAAGCACTCTAACCAGAGATCCCATGGGATCGGGGGCCTCACCCGATAATGCGAGGAAGGGAGGAGGTGGTGGGAGAGTTCAGCCATCCTTGTCGTCAATGTTGTGTTGAGAATGATAACTCAGTGACAGTGATTTCGACTCAACGGTGTTGTTCTTTATCTCAAACCCAAGTGAAGTTACAAAACAAAGCAATCCATCATGTATCACAATACATCAGACATAACCCAACAATAGCAGCACTGTCGAACTGTGTGCTAATGTAACTCTCAATATAGCACTGTAAACGCAGTGTGCATATACACTGATTGTACAAAACATTAAGGACACCTTCCTAACATTGAGTTGCACACCCCGCTTCGCTCTCAGGACAGCGGGGTGTGCAGCCTTCCCTGTAGCTCAGTTGGTAGAGCATGGTGTTTGCAACGCCAGGGTTGTGGGTTCGATTCCCACGGGGGGCCAGCAAAAAAAAAATGTATGAAATTGTATGAAATGTATGCATTCACTACTGTAAGTCGCTCTGGATAAGAGCGTCTGCTAAAATGACTAAAATGTCAGGGCATGGAGTCTACAAGGTGTCCAAAGCGTTTCATAGGAAAAACCCAGCAGCGTTGCAGTTCTTGACACCGGTGCCCCTGGCACCTACTATCATACCCCGTTCAAAGACACTTCAATATTTTGTCTTGCCCATTCACTCTCTGAACGGCACACATACACAATCCATGTCTCAATTGCCTCAAGGTTTAATAATCATTATTTAACCTGTCTCCTCCTCTTCATCAACACTGATTGAAGTGGATTTAACAAGTAACACCAATAAGGAATCGTAGCTTTCACTGGATTCCCCTGGTCAGTCCGTGTCATGGAAAGAGAAGGTGCTCTTAATGTTTTGTACACTCAGTGTAATACATGAACATCTCATTGCAATCTCATAGATCATTTGCCACTATTACGACGTAATAGCATCAAATACATCAAGAATGTTGACATTTGTTTACGTGGCACTTCAGTTCTCTCATCTCCTTCGAATGACCACAGCCACACGCAGCATACTATATAACAACTAGTGTTGTCACATACCAACATTTTACTAACGATACCAGGCCAAGTATCACAATACCGAGTAGTATCGCAGTACCACGGGAGAGGAAAAATCAGTGGCCTAGCATCCTGTTCGCCCCGGACACTGATTCTAAACGTTCTGCGCATGTGCTATGCAAACACCTGTCACTGAAATTGAGACTTCTACTCAATAAAACACATTGAATTTAACTTCTCACTGTTCAGCGTATAATAGAATACTGCATAAAATGGCTGATTTGCTCATATTTGCAAAGGCCTACCTGTGATTTGGCTGGAGGAATAGGGGGAAGGAATATACATGCATAATGATCTGCATGTCATTGTGTCCATAAGGTGAAAACACTGGATGAAACCTTCTTTACTCTTCAGTTAACACAGACATACACAGTCTCCCTCCCTTCCTCAGACACTCTCTCTGGCTACCTCTCTCTCATAAACAGACACACACACACACACACACTGCTCCCAACTTTTAAAACGTAAGGCACCAAACTTAAGGAGCACCATAAATAGATCGATTTTGATATAGTTCAGGCTTACATTAGGCCTATATGAATCCTACTTTTGAAGCACATCTCATGATGAGTAGAAGACCCTTTTCCTTTCTTCCAGTCCCAATCAAATTTGCCTAGACCTACTGTCAAGTCACCAGGTTGTTAGCTAGCTAGATAACGACTGAACAACATTGTTTGTTATCAAACCATTCATTAGTGACCCGGGATTCGTTTAAAACGGCCGTGACATGGTTTGTGAAATTAGGCTTCTCCGGTAATATGGGTCATATTTTTATTTACCGTCTAGGCTACAGACAAGCCGTTTTCTTTGCTGTAAAGCTGCGAGCATGCCTCTCTGGCACGCAGAGGCTGCATGACAGTGAACTTGCAAAGTCTACTCCAACTGAACTGTGCCCTTGGTTATAACAGGCTACGAAATTATACAATGCATCAACATTGATCGCTATGCGCGCTGCTCCAATGTAACAAAACTACAAATCCAACAACAGAAGACTCATCAGGATCTGCATCCCTGCTCGCCATTACGGCAAAATTCTATTTTAGAAACTGATGGAGGAATAGATAAACATGAAGAGTGGACGTAGAGAGGCAGGTGAGTGAGGCAATTGTTTGCAACTGCGGGCTGCAAATCGGGGTGTTCCTGAATGTGGGAACACTCTCCCCCCAAAGCATCCCATTCATGAACCCCCCCCGAAGCACGACATCTTCATGCTTGTGTGACACTTTTGAAAGTGGGTCAAAAGGGAAATAAATGTATTATCTAAGGTAGACAGTGTCCTTCGCGCCTGCCTGCCCGAACAGCTGGCCTCACCGTTGTTAACAGAACTGCGGAAAACATGGCCCGACAGGCGGGAGAGAAGGACACTGTCTACCGGTTTCTCCTGCCTCCCGCAGGAGGCTGCGGTGACACTTTGTGCTAACTAACTAGCTTGCATAGGACACTGTACCAGTGTATACTAGCTCTTGTACGAGTGACCCTGCCTTCTGCCTATGTACTGGAGTCATAGCTGAAAAATAGACCAGTAGAAGTATAAAGAGGGTTTCCTGCAGTTGCAAGAATGCCAACATGCAGGAACGCCCTGAATTGCGGCTGCAGGGCTGATAGGGGATTTATTTATTTTATTTATTTCACCTTTATTCAACCAGGTAGGCTAGTTGAGAACAAGTTCTAATTTACAACTGCGACCTGGCCAAGATAAAGCAAAACAGTGCGACATAAACAACACACAGAGTTACACATGGAATAAACAAACATGCAGTCAATAATACAATAGAACAAGTCTATATACAGTGTGTGCAAGTGAGGTAGGATAAGGGAGGTAAGGCAATAAATAAACCATAATGGCGAAATAATTACAATATAGCAATTAAACACTGGAGTGATAGATGTGCAAAAGATGAGTGTGCAGTAGAGATACTGGGGTGCAAAGGAGCAAAACAAATAAAATAATGTCACGATTCCCACCGACGGTGGCGCCCCCTCCTGCTCGGGTGGCGCTCGGCGGTCGTCGTCACCGGCCTATTAGCTACCACTGATTCCCTCTTTTGGTTTTCCCTTTTTTTGGTTTTGTGCACCTGTGTTTAGTTTGGGTAATTAGCGGGGCTATTTAATTTAGCTGGTCCGCTTCCGTGTTGTGCGGGATTATTTCGTTACTGACGACTCATGTTCATGTCGGCGCTGTTTTACGCCATGTGTGTTTTCTCCCCTGTGTTTGGGAATATTTGTTTTGTGTGTGTGTGTACATTAAATACGCCACTACCCTGTGCTCGCTGCTTCCTGTGCCTCATTCCTTCACCACGACTACCAAGCCATTACAGAATCCCGCACCATGAAAAGGCATGGAATCAGCAGGAGCAGCGGCCACCCCTCTTCCCTCGATGGAGGAATGCGTACTCCACCACACTACGGTCCTCCACCGCGTCGGATCCGCGATGGACCACCGTCAGACCTGCTCCCTCGGGAGAGGAGAGCGTGAGTGCCCTCGTTTCCTGCCTGACGGGCCGAGCTCTGGAGTGGGCTAATGCGGTCTGGAATGGCCCAGACTTGGTGAGGGACCACTATCCAGAGTTCACACGCCGCTTTCGGGCCGTGTTCGACCACCCTCCGGAAGGAAGAGCGGCGGGTGAACGGCTGTTCCACCTCAGGCAGGAGATGAGGAGCGCTCAGGACTTCGCGTTGGAGTTCAGGACCTTGGCTGCTGGGGCGGGGTGGAACGACAGGGCCCTCATAGACCACTACAGATGCAGTCTCCGGGCGGACGGCCGCAGGGAGCTGGCCTGTCGAGACGCCGCTCTATCCCTGGACGAGCTCATCGACATGTCCATTCGTCTGGACAATCTGCTGGCTGCCCGCGGGTGTTCGGAGAGGGTCCTGCCCGTTCCACCTCCGTGCACCCCCGCCCCTACCCCTATGGAGGTAGGGGGGGCCGTGCCAAGGGGCACCGGAGGAGGTGGCTCCTCCTGCACCAGCTGTGGTCGGAGAGGACACACGGCCGACCGGTGCTGGAGGAGCCAGTCTGGGAGTCGAGAGGGCAGGCAGAACACTTCTCGGTCACCCCAGGTGAGTCAGCACCAGATTCACCCAGAACCCCCTGTTGGTCACGTGTTCTTACCTGTTTTGTTTTCTAAATTTTTCCCCTCTTCCCAGCATAGGGCGCTAGTCGATTCAGGTGCAGCTGGGAACTTTATGGATCGTGGACTTGCCATTAAGCTGGGCATTCCGCGGGTGCCTATAGATTCCCCCTTCCCCGTGCACTCCCTAGATAGCCGACCATTAGGGTCAGGGCTAGTCAGGGAGTCTACGGTGCCACTGGACATGGTAACGCAGGGGAATCATAAGGAACGCATTAGTTTTTTCCTTATTGATTCGCCTGCATTTCCGGTGGTGCTGGGGGTCCCCTGGCTGGCTGGTCACAATCCCCGTATTTCGTGGAAACAGGGGGTTCTCCAGGGGTGGTCAGAGGAGTGTTCAGGGAGGTGTCTAGGAGTTTCCATAGGTGCCACGTCTGTGGAGATTCCAGACCAGGTGTCCACCGTGCGCATTCCCCCTGAATATGCCGATTTGGCGATTGCCTTCTGTAAAAAGAGGGCGACTAAATTACCACCTCATCGACAGGGGGATTATGCGATAGATCTCCAGGTTAACGCTGCGCTTCCCAAGAGTCACGTGTACCCCTTGTCACAGGAGGAGACGGCGGCTATGAAGACATATGTCACGGAATCCCTGGGACAGGGGTACATTCGGCCCTCCATCTCACCCGCCTCCTCGAGTTTCTTTTTTGTGAAGAAAAAGGAGGGAGGTCTGCGTCCGTGCATTGATTACAGAGTTCTAAACGCTATCACGGTGGGGTTTAGTTACCCACTACCTCTCATCGCTACGGCGGTGGAATCATTTCACGGAGCAAAGTTCTTCACAAAACTGGATCTCAGGAGCGCGTATAACCTGGTGCGTATCAAGAAGGGAGACGAGTGGAAAACCGCCTTTAGTACCACATCGGGCCATTATGAGTACCTCGTCATGCCGTATGGGTTGAAAAATGCTCCAGACGTCTTTCAATCATTTGTTAACAAGATTCTCAGGGACCTGCACGGGCAGGGCGTGATTGTCTATATCGATGACATTCTGATATATTCCGCCACCCGCTCCACGCATGTGTCCCTGGTGTGCAAGGTGCTTGGTAGACTGCTGGAGCATGACCTATACGTTAAGGCTGAGAAATGTGTGTTTTCTAAACGAGCCGTTTCCTTTCTGGGTTATCGCATTTCCACCACGGGGGTAGTGATGGAGTGTGACCGCGTTAAGGCCGTGCGTAATTGGCCGACTCCAACCACGGTGACGGAAGTGCAGCGGTTCTTAGGCTTTGCCAATTACTACTGGAGGTTTATCCGGGGTTTTGGCCAGGTAGCGGCTCCCATTACCTCACTGCTGAAGGGGGGGCCGGTGCGTTTGCGATGGTCGACGGAGGCAGACGGAGCCTTCAAGAAGTTGAAGACGCTGTTCACCGCCGCACCCGTGTTGGCGCACCCGGACCCGTCTCTAGCATTCATAGTGGAGGTGGACACATCCGAGGCTGGGGTGGGTGCCGTGCTATCACAGCGCTCGGGTACGCCATCGAAACTCCGCCCCTGCGCTTTCTTTTCGAAGAAGCTCAGTTCGGCGGAGCGTAACTATGATTTGGAGAACAGGGAGTTGCTAGCGGTGGTAAAAGCTTTGAGGGTGTGGCGGCACTGGCTTGAGGGGGCTAAGCACCCCTTTCTCATCTGGACCGACCACCGAAACCTGGAGTACATCTGGGCAGCGAGGAGACTGAATCCACGTCAGGCAAGGTGGGCCATGTTCTTCGCCCGGTTTAGGTTCACTATCTCCTATAGACCGGGTTCCCTGAACACTAGAGCCGACGCGCTGTCCCGTCTCTATGACACGGAGGACCAGCCCATCGATCCAACTCCCATCATTCCAGCATCTAGGCTGGTGGCACCGGTGGTATGGGAGGTGGACGCGGACATCGAGCGGGCATTAGTGTTGGAACCTGCGCCTGCGCAGGTTCCCGTGGGTCGCATGTATGTGCCGCTCGGTGTTCGTGATCGATTGATTCGATGGGCGCACACGCTACCTACTGCGGGTCATCCTGGTGTGGCGAGGACAGTGTGGAGTCTCAGGGAGAAGTACTGGTGGCCCACCTTGGCTAAGGATGTGAGGTCCTATGTCTCTTCCTGTTCGGTGTGCGCTCAGAGTAAGGCTCCTAGGCATCTACCGAGAGGGAAGTTACAGCCCCTCCCCGTGCCACAACGGCCATGGTCGCACCTGTCTATAGATTTCTTGACAGATCTTTCCCCCTCTCAGGGGAACACTGCGATTCTGGTGGTTGTGGATCGGTTCTCTAAGTCCTGCCGTCTCCTCCCATTGCCCGGTCTCCCTACGGCCCTGCAGACTGCGGAGGCCCTATTTACCCACGTCTTCCGGCACTACGGGGTGCTGGAGGACATTGTCTCTGATCGAGGTTCCCAGTTCACATCCAGGGTCTGGAAAGCGTTTATGGAGCGGCTGGGGGTCAAAATCAAATCAAATCAAATGTATTTATATAGCCCTTTGTACATCAGCTGATATCTCAAAGTGCTGTACAGAAACCCAGCCTAAAACCCCAAACAGCAAGCAATGCATGTGAAAGAAGCACGGTGGCTAGGAAAAACTCCCTAGGAAAAACTCCCTAGAAAGGCCAAAAACCTGGGAAGAAACCTAGAGAGGAACCAGGCTATGAGGGGTGGCCAGTCCTCTGCTGGCTGTGCCGGGTGGATATTATAACAGAACATGGTCAAGATGTTAAAATGTTCATAAATGACCAGCATGGTCAAATAATAATAATCATAGTAGTTGTCGAGGGTGCAACAAGCACGTCCGGTGAACAGGTCAGGGTTCCATAGCCGCATGCAGAACAGTTGAAACTGGAGCAGCAGCATGGCCAGGTGGACTGGGGACAGCAAGGAGTCATCATGCCAGGTAGTCCTGAGGCATGGTCCTAGGGCTCAGGTCCTCCGAGAGAAAGAAAGAAAGAGAGAAAGAGAGAATTAGAGAGAGCATATTTAAATTCACACAGGACACCGGATAAGACAAGAGAAATACTCCAGATGTAACAGACTTGACCCTAGCCCCCCGACACATAAACTACTGCAGCATAAATACTGGAGGCTGAGACAGGAGGGATCAGAAGACACTGTGGCCCCATCCGATGATACCCCCAGACAGGGCCAAACAGGCAGGATATAGCCCCACCCACTTTGCCAAAGCACAGCCCCCACACCACTAGAGGGATGTTTCCAACCACCAACTTACCGTCCTAAGACAAGGCCGAGTATAGCCCACAAAGACCTCCGCCACGGCACAACCCAAGGGGGGGGGGGGCGCCAACCCAGACAGGAAGACCACGTCAGTGACTCAACCCACTCAAGTGACGCACCCCTCCCATGGACGGCATGGAAGAACACCAGTAAGCCAGTGACTCAGCCCCTGTAATAGGGTTAGAGGCAGAGAATCCCAGTGGAGAGAGGGGAACCGGCAAGGCAGAGACAGCAAGGGCGGTTCGTTGCTCCAGCCTTTCCGTTCACCTTCACACTCCTGGGCCAGACTATACTTAATCATAGGACCTACTGAAGAGATAAGTCTTCAGTAAAGACTTAAAGGTTGAGACTGAGTCTGCGTCTCTCACATGGGTAGGCAGACCATTCCATAAAAATTGAGCTCTATAGGAGAAAGCCTTAGCTCCAGCAGTTTGCTTAGAAATTCTAGGGACAATTAGGAGGCCTGCGTCTTGTGACCGTAGCGTACGTGTAGGTATGTACGGCAGGACCAAATCGGAAAGATAGGTAGGAGCAAGCCCATGTAATGCTTTGTAGGTTAGCAGTAAAACCTTGAAATCAGCCCTTGCCTTAACAGGAAGCCAGTGTAGGGAGGCTAGCACTGGAGTAATATGATCACATTTTTTGGTTCTAGTCAGGATTCTAGCAGCCGTATTTAGCACTAACTGTAGTTTGTGTAGTGCTTTATCCGGGTAGCCGGAAAGTAGAGCATTGCAGTAGTCCAGCCTAGAAGTAACAAAAGCATGGATTAATTTTTCTGCATCATTTTTGGACAGAAAGTTTCTGATTTTTGCAATGTTACGTAGATGGAAAAAAGCTGTCCTTGAAACAGTCTTGATATGTTCTTCAAAAGAGAGATCAGGGTCCAGAGTAACGCCAAGGTCCTTCACAGTTTTATTTGAGACGACTGTACAACCATCCAGATTAATTGTCAGATTCAACTGAAGATCTCTTTGTTTCTTGGGACCTGAACAAGCATCTCTGTTTTGTCCGAGTTTAAAAGTAGAAAGTTTGCAGCCATCCACTTCTTTATGTCTGAAACACAGGCTTCTAGCGAGGGCAGTTTTGGGGCTTCACCATGTTTCATTGAAATGTACAGCTGTGTGTCGTCCGCATAGCAGTGAAATTTAACATTATGTTTTCGAATGACATCCCCAAGAGGTAAAATATATAGTGAAAACAATAGTGGTCCTAAAACGGAACCTTGAGGAACACCGAAATTTACAATTGATTTGTCAGAGGACAAACCATTCACAGAGACAAACTGATATCTTTCCAACAGATAAGATCTAAACCAGGCCAGAACTTGTCCATGTAGACCAATTTGGGTTTCCAATCTCTCCAAAAGAATGTGGTGGTCAATGGTATCAAAAGCAGCACTAAGATCTAGGAGCACGAGGACAGATGCAGAGCCTCGGTCTGACGTCATTAAAAGGTAATTTACCACCTTCACAAGTGCAGTCTCAGTGCTATGATGGGGTCTAAAACCAGACTGAAGCGTTTCGTATACATTGTTTGTCTTCAGGAAGGCAGTGAGTTGCTGCGCAACAGCTTTTTCAAAAATTTTTGAGAGGAATGGAAGATTCGATATAGGCCGATAGTTTTTTTTATAATTTCTGGGTCAAGATTCGGCTTTTTCAAGAGAGGCTTCATTACTGCCACTTTTAGTGAGCTTGGTACACATCCGGTGGATAGAGAGCTGCTTATTATGTTCAACATAGGAGGGCCGAGCACAGGAAGCAGCTCTTTCAGTAGTTAGTTGGAATAGGGTCCAGTATGCAGCTTGAGGGTTTAGAGGCCATGATTATTTTCATCATTGTGTCAAGAGATATCCTGTTGGGGGTAGGGGGCAGTATTTGCACGGCCGGATAAAAAACGTACCCGATTTAATCTGGTTATTACTACTGCCCAGAAACTAGAATATGCATATAATTATTGGCTTTGGATAGAAAACACCCTAAAGTTTCTAAAACTGTTTGAATGGTGTCTGTGAGTATAACAGAACTCATATGGCAGGCAAAAACCTGAGAAGATTCCTCACAGGAAGTGACCTGTCTGACAAGTTCTTGTTCTTCTTGGCTCTGTTTATTGAAAACGGAGGATCTTTGCTGTAACGTGACACTTCCTACGGCTCCCATAGGCTCTCAGAAGGCGGGAAAAAGCTGAATGATGTAATTCCAGCCACTGGCTGAAAAACATTAGCGCTTTTGGTAAGTGCTCTATCAGAGGACAATGGGACGGAGGCGCGTGCACGAGTCGACCCCATGTTTTTATTTTCTCTCTCTTTGAACGTAAACACGCTTTCCCGGTCGGAATATTATCGTTTTTTTACGAGAAAAATTGCATAAAAATTGATTTTAAACAGCGGTTGCAATGCTTCGAAGTATGGTAATGGGATATTTAGAATTTTTTGTCACGAAATGCGTTGTGCGCGTCACCCTTCTTTACCATTCGGATAGTGTCTTGAACGCACGAACAAAACAGAGGATATTTGAACATAACTATGGATTATTTTGAACCAAACCAACATTTGTTATTGAAGTAGAAGTTCTGGGAGTGCATTCTGACGAAGAACAGCAAAGGTAATAACATTTTTCTTATAGTAAATCTGACTTTGGTCAGGGCTAAACTTGGTGGGTGTCTAAATAGCTAGCCCTGTGATGCCTGGGCTATCTACTTAGAATAATGCAAAATGTGCTTTCACCGAAAAGCTATTTTAAAATCGGACATAGCGAGTGCATAGAGGAGTTCTGTATCTATAATTCTTAAAATAATTGTTATGTTTTTTGTGAACGTTTATCGTGAGTAATTTAGTAAATTCACCGGAAGTTTGCGGGGGGTAGCTGTCTGAACGTCACATGCTAATGTAAAAAGCTGTTTTTTGATATAAATATGAACTTGATTGAACAAAACATGCATGTATTGTATAACATAATGTCCTAGGTGTGTCATCTGATGAAGATCATCAAAGGTTAGTGCTGCATTTAGCTGTCTTCTGAGTTTTTGTGACATTATATGCTAGCTTGAAAAATGGGTGTCTGATTATTTCTGGCTTGGTACTCTCCTGACATAATCTAATGTTTTGCTTTCGCTGTAAAGCCTTTTTGAAATCGGACAGTGTGGTTAGATAAAGGAGAGTCTTGTCTTTAAAATGCTGTGAAATAGTCATATGTTTGAAAAATGGAAGTTTTTGTATTTTTGAGGAATTTGTAATTCGCGCCACGCCTATCATTGGATATTGGAGCAGGTGTTCCGCTAGCGGAACGTCTAGATGTAAGAGGTTAGGCAATACATGCATTTGTTGTTCTATCAAGTTCATATTTATATCCAAAAACAGCGTTTTACAATGGCGTTGATGTTGAGGAAATATTTTCCCTCCAATACCGCCAGTCAATCAGCACAACAAATTAAATAATTACTATTCGAAAACATTGGGAAAATATTATATTGTCATTCAAAGAATTATAGATTAACATCTCGTGAACGCAACCGCATTGCCAGATTTAAAAATAACTTTACTGGGAAATCACACTTTGCAATAATCTGAGTACTGCGCTCAGAAAAATAGGCTTGGCGATACAGACTAGGCGCCATGTTGGAGAGATCTAAAATCAAAAATACTATGTAAATATTCCCTTACCTTTGATTATCTTCATCAGAAGGCACTTCCAGGAATCCCAGGTCCATAACAAATGTAGTTTTTCGAAAAAGCTCATAATTTATGTCCAAAAAGCTCCGTGTTGTTAGCGCGTCCTGTAGGCTACTCAAAAACATGAACGACGCCCGCCGGACTTGTCTTCACCAAAGAGGGGGAAAAAAATATTTACGTTCGTTCAAACATGTCAAACGTTGTATAGCATAAATCATTAGGGCCTTTTTCAATCATAACTTCAATAATATTCAAGGCGGACGATTGCATTCTCTTTTAAAACGTATTGGAATGAGAGTACCCAAACATGCACTCGCGCACCAGAGTAGTATCGGCCATCCGCTTATGACCAATGTTCCAAGTCTCTTGTTCGGTCAGTTTTCACAGTAGAAGACTCAAACCACTTTGTAAAGACTGGTGACATCTAGTGGATGGCGTAGGAAGTGCTCAATGATTAATAAGTCCCTGTGTGTTTCAATGGCATAGGCTTAAAAGTAATTCAAAACATCAGATACCCACTTCCTGTTAGAAATTGTCTCAGGGTTTTGACTGCCATATGAGTTATGTTATACTTACAGACACCATTCAAACAGTTTTAGAAAATTCAGAGTGTTTTCTATCCAAATCTGTTAATAATATGCATATCCTAGCTTCTGAGTTGGTGTAGGAGGCAGTTAAAAATGGGCACATATTTTTTTTTAAATTCTCAATACTGCCCCCTAGCCCCAACAGGTTAACACAGTGTCCAAAGAAGGGTCAGAAGTATATAAAATGGTGTCGTCTGCGTAGAGGTGGATCAGAGAATCACCAGCAGCAAGAGCGACATCATTGATGTATACACAGAAAAGAGTCGGCCTTAGAATTGAACTCTGTGGCACCCCCGTAGAGACTGCCAGAGGTCCGGACAACAGGCCCTCCGATTTGACACACTGAACTCTGTCTGAGAAGTAGTTGGTGAACCAGGCGAGGCAGTCATTTGAGAAACCCTTGGCTGTTGAGTCAGCCGATAAGAATGTGGTGATTGACAGAGTCGAAAGCCTTGGCCAGGTCGATGAATACAGATGCATAGTATTGTCTCTTATCGATGGCGGTTATGATATAGTTTAGGATCTTGAGCGAGGCTGAGGTGCACCCATGACCAGCTCGGAAACCAGATTGCACAGCGGAGAAGGTACGGTGGGATTCGAAATGGTCGGTGATCTGTTTGTTAACTTGGTTTTCGAAGACCTTAGAAAGGCAGTGTAGGATAGATATAGCTCTGTAGCAGTTTGGGTCTATAGTGTCTCCCCCTTTGAAGAGGGGGATGACCGCGGCAGCTTTTCAATCTTTGGGGATCTCAGACGATACGAAAGAGAGGTTGAACAGGCTAGTAATAGGGGTTGCAACAATTTCAGCGGATAATTTTAGAAAGATACAGCTGGCTGATTACAGCTGCCACACGTGATATGCGCATGAAAGTGAAGTTGACATTACTGTACCTGCACGTACAGGAGACTAGTGGCTGTTGTTTCAATTCAACAGAATGTATTAACATAATTGAGTTCATAAACATTTTATAACAGATGCCAGCAGGTTCATTAGATCGGAAGGGCTGAAAAATATGTTAGTATCATATGAAACGATACTACGGTATTCTAAAATGTTGGTTTAATTCTGTTTTTGGTACCGTGATATTACCATGGTACCAGTATACCTTGCAACACTACATTTTTCACATAAAGGAACAGGCTATCCAACTAAGAACAGTAACAACATCCCAGGTCTGGAACTGGTCTTCCCCATTCATTCTGTCCCTGTCACAGTAGGACCTGTACTGTATGTGAATACAAGTGGTGCATTAGCGCAATATTTAATTCATGCAGGTTTCTCAGGCAGGGCCTTACTGGGCCTGGATGTGACAGTATTTACAAACAGATCTCTGCACGGTGGTGACTGACACTCTGTCTTCTGACAGGCATTTCCAAACACACAACGTGAGGTTCAGGCACAGTTTAAATTAGCTGCGTTTCACAGCTGAAAGGTCACCCAGGGGTTATTGTGTCAGGCAGCTCCAAAAAGAGGGGCCCTATCTGGCCATGTATGTGTGAATGTGTGTGCGTGTGTGTGGTTGGGTGAGTGTGTGTGTGTGTGTGTGTGTGTGTGTGGAGAAGAGGAGAGGATCTTTTTTATAAGACCCTCCAACATAAAGGAGCTGTAATGTTAACTAGGCCTTTTGGTGAGCACCAGTGAGGTGGAAGGACCCATGAATCAAGCTTAGAGAGGGCAGGTCGCGATGGAGGGAGTCGGGTCCGGGTGAGAGGGCCACTAGGATAGGGAATAATCCATCACAAGCTACTGGTGACCGTTCAAAAGAAAGCTTGTGCCAAGAGGACAGCACTCCTGAGAGCAAACCCCACCACACTAGGGGCCTTTGCAGGCCCGCGCTGAAAAGGTGTTGCCTATAGTAACCTCCCATACCCTAGCAGGCATGCTGGACACTGGTGCCTATTGTCCCCTCACTCTAACCAGCCTGGGCTGGGCCTCACAATAGCACACAGCACCTTCATGGTTAAACTATCCCACTCATCTACCCTGTCTTATTCATATCTTAACATTTAGCAGTGTTTACCATGTTTTTGTTTTGTCTCTTAGAATACTTTACGCTTTCCAGTACTGAAGTTCATTGAGTATGTTGCAATCGATTACTTTCCCATCGCTATAAGCAGACTGAACTGACGTCACTCAATGTTGGGAAGCATTTGGCTTTTGCCTTAGCCTGAGTTAGTCCGCCCTGTGTTGCTGTCCCTGTGGTCTAGCTCTTCTATCTGTTTAGCCACCAGTAGGTGAATCCTGGGTGGACTCATTCAGCGACATTTAGGGTTTACAGGGTGTCCCAGCAAATGAGACATCACCACAATCAGCTTGTCAGAAATTCACAACCGGCACTTTTTGCACATTCCTAAAGTCTACCCATTCCCATGGCTCTACCCAGTTGCATTGTCTTTTGTCATGCTGTTGTTGTTTGGAATCCATTGTGTTTGAGGCATTTTACATGTGTGTTGTAGCCTTAGGTTGACTTTCTATGTCCCAATACAATTAAACTCAGACTTGATTGCCCCTAATGCTAAACTGAATCCTCAATAAGGTCAAAATCTGTCGTTCTGCCCCTGAGCAAGGCAGTTAACCCACTGTTCCCTGGGCACCGAAGACGTGAATGTCGATTATGGCAGCCCCCCGCACCACTTTGATTCAGAGGGGTTGGGTTAAATGCGGAAGACACATTTCAGTTGAATGCATTCAGTTGTACAACTGACTAGGTATCCCTCTTTCCCTTTCCCTTTCCCAATAAAGATATGGAGTACTGGGGGTTAATGATGTGAAGGAGAACTGCTGTCCTGCATTAGTCCTGGGAGTATTACAAGGGAGATCGCTCTAGTTTGAAGTGGAAGTTAGATGTCCATCCAAGTCCCAAGAAGGTCTTCAATCGCCTTCATAACCAGTGGTGTAAAGTACTACTTAAGTTGTTTTTTTGCGGTATCTGTATCTTTTTTGTGGTATCTTTACTTTACTATTTATATTTTTGACTACTTTTACTTTTACTTCACTAGATTCCTAAAGAAAATCATGTTATTTTTACTCCGTACATTTTCCTTGACACCCAAAGTACTTGTTACAACTTAAATGCTTAGCAGGACAGGAAAACGGTCCAATTCCCACACTTCTCAACAAACATCCCTGGTGTTTGTTGAGAAGCAACTGGCTAACCGTAAATTTTAAAAACACAAGAAAATGGTGCCGTCTGGTTTGCTTAATATAAGGAATTTGAAATGATTTATACTACTTTTGATACTTAAGTATATTTTAAACCAAATACTTTTATACTTTTACTCAAGTATAATTTTATTGGGTGACTTTCACTTTTACTTCAGTCATTTTCTATTAAGGTATTGTATCTGTACTTTTACTCAGGTATGACATTTGGGTACTTTTTCCACCACTGTTCAAAACCGGTCACTAGTAGCAATGGTGAGCACTATTACCTTGAAATAGGCCAGTGACTAACTAGGCTTTCGACAGGGCTTGTGGTTGGCTGTAAAAGCTGCGCTTTGGCGCGGACGGTTGTGTGTTCAGTGCCGACAGTTGTTTTTAGTTTTTTCTATTTTAAGCCCTTCCCAAACTTTAACCCTTAACTTAACCACACAGACTTAATTCCTAAATACCCAGCCCAATGCAAGCAAGTGTTTTTGGTTTCACTTTTGCAGAGTTATGTCACAGTGTCTCAACTTAAATGTCAAAAACCGGTGTTTACCTTGACTTCACCCATAGACGTTTGGAAAAACGTGACAATGGTCAAATTTCAAATTCAAAATGTGATACCTTGTTGAGTATTACAGTATGTGCTATCCACACCAGGACTAGCCCTGAGACACCAAGCCAGGCCCCTGACAGACTGTAGGTACATTAGACATGTATGGAGTGTGACACAATATGCCTTAGTTATCAGTGGAGAGGTCCCTGATGTTGGTGTGGTGGTGCTGCAGAGAGGGGCAGTGTTCAGGTGCTCTGTGCCTGTCAGAGGTGATCTCTCTCTGGATAAGGACTGACAGAGCCGGGCACTGCTGATGGGATGGACAATGGCCAGTTTATTTTTAGAAATGACAGAATCATGGTCATCACACTGGACAGAAAACACTGCTCTGTATGTGATGGGGGGGGGGGGGGGGGGGGGGGTATGCTTCTCTCCTCTGTCTGCTCTGTCTACCCCTAATTAAAACTCTGTTTATAACATAACCACTCTGGCCTCACCCAGGTCACCAACTAAAACCTTTAAAAAAAAGAGTACAGACTAGATCAAAGATAAGCAAATAAGTATTTGATATATATTAGACAATTCCCCAACATCTACTGAATGCATATGTGCACCAAATAACTGAATATGTCTGAACTTGATATTCTACATTCAGCAGTACAAGAAAACACGAGTCCGACTACTAAAGCATTCTCTTTTCTTTACAAAACCATCCATGTACTGTGAGGTCAGTTACACTAGTCCATTTCTCTCTGGAACACCGCCCTCTCTCTTCGTACTGAGCTGATCCACCAACTCTGAAGCCTCAGATTCCTCCTTGTCCAAGCAAGGCATAACCAGCACCATAAACACTTCTTCACAGCCCCGAATACCAACAGTCCTCTTTCTGGGAAACTGTTTCTGAATCTAATAATTATCCTCTTCATCCTCTTAATTCAGACTTTAGTGTGTTTGGCGGTGGACCCGGGCTGACTGGGCTGTCTGCCAGGCTTGGGTAGAGTTGGCGTTGTCAGGAGGATTACAGTCATACGCAGCGCTCAGCAGGCGGCCGAGTAGCCCGCAATTACCCAGCCCTGCACGGCGCCTTTGATTTAGAGGAAACTTTCAGAAAATGGCTAAAACATTGAAGTCCAGTACAGAAAAGAGCCCCTCTTCCCCTCTCGGTATACACTCCAAACTGTTTGTTGCAGACTGCCCTACAATTACCGGCTGTCAACAACAAGACAAACTAACAATGTACAAATGTATCCACCTACTAGGCTAAACACCTGGGAGTAGAGAAAACATTTTAATTTCTCTTTCCAAATCAGTGGAAGCTATAAAAAAAAACTCCTTGCGAGTTGTTAAGTGTTAATCACTTTCCTCCCCCCAAAAAATATATCAGTATATTCTATTGTGACAAAGCTCTGAATGAAATCTTTTCAAACGGAATCTTTTATATGATGGCCTGGATTTTTAAATGAAAATGGGGGTCAACTTCTCTCATTTTCCTCACAAAGGAGTGAAAGGGGGGACTGAGCGGACTTGATAGCTGCAGCAGAAGGTGATGTGATAAAAAGAAGACTGCAAGCGCCGCTCAGCTCACATCAATGCCGCATTGTGAGCTCTGCCTGAGACAAACGAGCACTGGCCACAATCTGAATGCTGTAATGAAATTTCACACAATATGAGGCAGCAAATGACATGTAAATTATGAATGGCGGATTCCTTGCTTTCCATGACAGTGTTAAATAAGGGAGGTGTAAGTGAAATCATTAGATTATGACAGTTGGGGGGGAGGGATGCTTTTCAAAGGTTGTCTTCGAGGGCCCACAGCCAGCGCAGCTATAAACGATGTAGTCGGAGACCATTTGAAACGGCACTGGGAGAATGAGGAACCAGACCTTGATTGTGTTTGTCCACCAAGGTATAAAATAGACATTATGGGCATATTGTCCTGCCCACCAAGATGCTCCAGCTTGCTCTAAAGGGAAGTGAGATAAGTGGATGCACTTCACTAGTTCCTTGTTTCTCTCACCAATTACCCCTAAATAAATAGACACAGCCCACTGGCACCAACAATGAAATATGTCTTGAAAGGGAAGAAAAGGCCATTTTAAAACCATAGGCATGCATATAAAAGTACTGTTGGGTAATTGCAGGGAGAGAGGGACACAGCAGAGGAGATGGAGTTTTTCATTCACTGTTTCCTTCAGAAGGAAAGAGAAGGCCAAACAAGACAAAAACTGACCTCAGTTCAGAAAAGTTGCTGCTTCATCCACACTCAGTTCCAAAGAGTGACCGTTTTATCCATGCTAAATAGATTATCAGACTGACAAAACATGGTATGATACTGGACAAAATCTTCACATAAACTCTTCAAACCAAATAGAATTGAGATCTGGCTCACTAACAAAATAAAATAAAAAATATATCTAACTATTTTGTAACTACAAAAGAAAAGAAACTTTGAAACATAGAAGTGCTAATAATGTTACATAGGTCATCAAGATCACAAGTTTGATCTTGCAAAGTAAAACTCCCGAAAAGTGATTAAAAAGTAATATGTGAGCGGCACTGTGGGCTATCATATACAGCCCTAGCCTATTTAATTAGGACAAGTCTCTTTTGAGCCTGCTCCGAGGAGAGAAGAGAGAATAGGCTAGCCCACAGTGTCTGTAAGGAAGCTCATTAAAAATGTGGAATGCTGCAGAGAGAGAGGAGAAGAGAGGGGAGGGAGAGAGAGCGCAAGAAAGAGAGAGAGACTCTCTCCCCACACAGCATCTTTCTGCTTGAGTAGCTACAAGAGGCCTGCAGGATAAATGTCCCTCTCTCATCTCAAGTAGTTGTCTTGCACCCACCGCCGAAGGAGAAAAGAGCCACAACTTGTTAGTCAACAGCAGCTCTGAGGGGCTGGGGAGGGATGTAGAGGGAGAGGAAAAAGCCACTGTGGGTACACATACAGCACACGGTATTCCAGGGTGAAAGAGGCCTCCTCCTCCCCTCCTCTCCTCTCTGTATCATAACCATCAGTGAGAAAACATCACAGGAGATTTGGTAAATTTATGGGAAAATCACGATTGAGATGGAGATTTACAGCAAAAGTTTTGAAATGTGGAAATACAATCATTTAGCAGAAATAGCAATAAACCATATAAAATGGAGTCAGCAAATATATACTGAACAAAAATATAAATGCAACATGTAACAATATCAAAGATTTTACTGCGTTACAGTTCATAGAAGGAAAACAGTCAATTGAAATAAATTCATTTGACCCTAGTCTATGGATTTCAAATGACTGGGAATACAGATATGCATCTGTTGGTCACATATACATAAAAAAATAAGGTACGGGCGTGGATCAGAAAATCAGTCAGTGTCTGGTGTGACCACGATTTGCCTCATGCAACGCGACACATCTCCACATAGAGTTGATCAAGCTGTTGATTGTGGCCTGTGGAATGTTGTCCCACTCCTCGTCAATGGCTGAGCGAAGTTGCTGGATTTTGATGGGAACTGGAACATACTGTTGTACACATTGATCCAGAGCAACCCAAACATGCTCAATGGGTGACATGTCTGGTGAATATGCATGCTATGGAAGAACTGGGACATTTTCAGCTTCCAGAAATTGTGTACAGATCCTTGTGACATGGGGCCGTGCATTATCATGCTGAAACATGAGGTGATGGCGGCGAATTAATGGCACAAAATGGGCCTCAGGATCTCATCAATGTATCGCTGTGCATTCAAATTGCCATCAACAAAATGCAATTGTGTTCGTTGTCCGTAGCTTATGCCTGCCCATACCATAACCCCACCGCTACCATGGGGCACTATGTTCACAACATTGACATCAGAAAATCGCTCGCCCACACGGCGCCCTAAAAGCTGTCTGCCATCTGCCCGGTACAGTTGAAACCGCGATTTATCCATGAAGAGCACACTTCTCCAGTGTGCCAGTGGCCATCAAAGGTGAGCATTTGCCCACTGAAGTCAGTTACGACGCCGAACTACAGTCAGGTCAAGACCCCTGGTGAGGACGACAAGGTGAGCTTCCCTGAAACATCGGACCAACTTTTATTTCTGCTCATGAAACATCGGACCAACACTTTAAATGTTGTGTTTATATTTTTGTTCAGTGCATTCAGAAAGTATTCAGTTGAAACCGGGATTTATTGGTTACCTACACATATTTAGAAGATGTTAATGCGAGTGTAGCAAAATGCTTGTGTTCCTAGCTCCAACAGTGCAGTAATATCTAACAATTCACAACAATATACACAAATCTAAAAGTAAGATGATGGAATTAAGAAATATACCAATATTAGAACGAGCGATGTCGGAGTGGTATTGACTAAAATACAGTAAAATAGAATACAGTAAATACATATGAAATTAGTAAAGCGGTATGTAAACATTATTAAAGTGACTAGTGTTCCATTATTAAAGTGACCAATGATTTCAGTGTGTGTATGTAGGCAGAAGCCTCTATGTGCTTGTGATGGCTGTTTAACAGTCTGATGGCCTTGAGATAGAAGCTGTTTTTCAGTCTCTCGGTCCCAGCTTTGATGCACCTGTTCTGACCTTGCCTTCTGGACGATAACGGGGTGAACAGGCAGTGGCTCGGGTGGTTAATGTCCTTGATGATCTTCTTGGCCTGCCTGTGACATCGGCTGCTGTAGATGTCCTGGAGGGCAGGCAGTGTGCCCCTGGTGATGTGTTGGGCAGACCGCACTACCCTCTGAAGAGCACTGCATTTGCGGTCGGTGCAGTTGCTGTACCAGGCCGGGATACAGCCCGACAGGATGCTCTCAATTATGCATCTGTAAAAGTTTGTGAGGGTCTTAGTGGCCAAGCCAAATTTCTTCAGCATCCTGAGGTTGAAAAGGCACTGTTGCTGTGTGGGTGGACCATTTCAGATTGTCAGCGATGTGTACGCTGAGAGACCTGAAGCTTTCCACCTTCTCCACTGCTGTCCCATCATTGTGGATAGGGGCGTGCTCCCTCTGCATTTTCCTGAAGTCCACGGTCAGCTCCTTTGTTTTGTTGACGTTGAGGGGGAGGTTATTTTCCTGGCACCACTCCACCAGGTCCCTCACCTCCTCTCTGTAGTGTGTCTCGTCATTGTTGGTAATCAGGCCTACTATAGCTGTGTCGTCTGCAAACTTGATGATTGAGTTGGAGGCGTGTGTGGCCACGCAGTCATGGGTGAACAGGGAGTACAGGAGGGGGCTGAGGACGCACCCTTGTGGGGCCCCTGTGTTGAGGATCAGTGGAGGTGTTGTTTCCTACCTTCACCACCTGGGGCGGCCCATCAGGAAGTCCAGGACGCAGTTTCACAGGGCGGGGTTCAGACCCCGGGTCCTGAGCTTGATGATGAGCTTGGAGGGTACTATGGTGTTGAAGGCTGAGCTATAGTCAATGAACAGCATTCTTACATAGGTATTGCTCTTGTCCAGATGGAATAGGGCTGCGTGCAGTGAAATGACGATTGCATCGTCTGAGGATCTATTGGGGCGACAAGCAAATTGAAGTGGGTCTAGGGTGTCAGGTAAGGTAGAGGTGATATGATCCTTAACTAGCCTCTTAAAGCACTTCATGATGACAGAAGTGAGTGCTATGGGCGATAGTCATTTAGTTCAGTTACCTTTGCTTTCTTGATTGCCTTACGGAGGGAATAACTACACTGTTTGTGTTTGACCATATTCCCAGTCACCTTGCCATGGTTAAAGGCTGTGGTTCACATTTTCAGTAACGCGAATGCTGCCATCTATCCACAGTTTCTGGTTTAGGTAGGTTTTAATAGTCATAGTGGGAACAACATCCCCTATACACTTCCTGATAAATTCAGTCACCGTGTCCGTGTATACATCACGGACACGGTAACACGCGGACTGGGAACATATCCAAGTCCAGGTGATCAAAACAATCTTGAAGCATGGATTCCGATTGGTCAGACCAGCGTTGATTAGACCTTAGCACGGGTACCTCGTGATCTGATTTCCCGAAGGGAGGGGGGGGGGGCTTGTAAGCATCCCAGAAAAGAGAATAGCAGTGGTCCAGTGTTTTCCCAGCGCGAGTACTGCAGTCAAAGTGTTGATAGAACTTCAGTAGCGTTTTCCTCAAATTTGCTTTGATAAAAATCCCCAGCTACAATAAATGCAGCCTCAGAATATGTGGTTTCCAGTTTGCATAAAGTCCAGTGTAGTTCCTTGAGGGTCGTCATGGTATCGGCTAGAGGGGAAATATACACGGCTGTGAGTATAACCCGAAGAGAATTCTCTTGGGTGGTAATGCATTCTGCATTTGATTGTGGGGTATTCTAGGTCGGGGGAACAAAAGGAAATTAGTTTCTGTACGTTATCACAATCACACCATGTGTAGATTGATCTGAGAAAAAAAACCATTTCATCAATTTTAGAAGAAGGCTGTAACATAATAAAATGTGGAAAAAGTCAAGGGGTCAGAATACTTTCCGAATGCGCTGTAAGTATTACTTTCTTAAAACAGAAAACTAAGGACACATAAACTATACATTTGAAATAATCCAGACTGTTGAACACACAAAACACTAATAAAACACTGTAAAATCTACAACAATGTATCAACATGACTCTATGAAAAGAACAACGGGGAAACTTCTACTGCACTTCAGATAAACCAATGTGACTTTCCATTTAACCCTCAGTATCCCCACATCTCCTCTCATCTCTGTGTGTGTGAGGAGAGTAGAGGGGGGAGACTTTGGCCCCGGCACTGTCAGCTCGTACTGCTCTAGGGTTGGCGTGTACATGGATTAACTCTGATAGAGCCCTGGTCCCCAGGCCACATGGCTGGCCTGAAGCAACTTCAGCTAAAGTTCACCCTCATAGACTCAACACCAACTCTCCTCTCCTCACCGGGCAGGCCCACAACCGTTCATATACACTCTTACACTTGCACCAATGAGGCTGAGGATTGTATTCTCAGTGAAGCCCAGTTTGCCTTGCTGTGTGGCTAATGGCTACATCTCCATAGAGGTGGGTTCTCTCTCTCTTTGAATAGAGAACAGAAATAGCCGTATATGATTAAAAGGCAATATTAAAGAAATGCCTGATTATCCTTCCCCCAGTAGAGTTTGAAAACATTAAAACAATGTCAACCGCTCATTCGCCGGCTTTCAAGAGAGGAAAATTAATTATTTTGAATGCATGCGCTCCTTTTATAAACACTGACTTATTTGCATTGAGGAAAATTCAGCAGAAGTAATTGATGCACACTGAATTAACAACATTTTCATTCCACATTTCCTACAAATCCCCAGGCACAAGTGTGTTGGCTGCAAGCGGCCAAATAAACAGAGGTAATATGAAAAGGGAACACGAGGAGGGAATACTGCAACAATCGGTGGACAAAAGGAGCGCAAAACTGTTTGAACACTGTAAATGAACGATGAAGCCTTCATTCAGCCAGTGGATTAAAAAAACAGATATCATATGGCAAGATGACAGTTGATGTCTTCATATAAATGTAAGAATTTACATTCTAATTAAAAGGAATTTCTTAATCACTGGCGGTACTCATTGTTCATATTTTCCAACAGTAATGAGCAACAACACTGTTCTGCTTTTTCAGACAGAAATCTAGCAGGCTATTCACTTCTGGGAATTGTTTAAATATTGTTTGGCCATATTTAAATGTATGCAGATGAATTTCAAGATGGAAAAAATATCTTACACAGTTTTGACAGAGATATTGAGACCCATTATAAAACATAGGCTGCATATAAAATGGAATGAGTTGGTAAATGATTGAATTATGTATTTTGTGATGGCAATGTGCTGGAAATTCAAAATGTAAAGTAATGAAAACAGTATACTTTCCCTAAACAGTTTCTCCTACAAACAAACAAGCAGAACATGTTGTATTATGTTACTTATGTGACCCCGTGCCCTGAAGATACTGTCACACCTCAACTTGGACTATTGTGATTCAAAGGCCAAAACAGAGCATTGCAGCGCTGCATCTCATGGCCTCTCTGCTTTTTATAATCAGGTCCTCCAGGCAAGTCCTCCTGTACCTTCACATGCTGAGAGAGAGAAAGCGAGAGAGAGAGAGAGAGAAGAGCATGAGGACTGCTCCACAACATCAAAGGGCTCTCAGTTCCATCCAGTCTCTCCCCAGAGGCCTACACCCTAAACTGGCCCTGGCCTGGAGATAGAGGCCCCTCATGCAACCACAAAAGTACTGATGGAATATACACGGACAATAAAGCGGAGATGGGGTACATTCAAAACTCGACTACAGACAAGCTGTACTGTGTGGCCTGGTGTGCAGGCCTGTGTCGTTGATGAACTACAGCGAGACAGGAGAGAAAAGAGGGCCACTCCCAACCTTATCTCCTCTAATAAGAACCCTGAGATAAAGAGCCAGAGCAGACTCCTTTAGCACGGCTGAAATAATGTAACCATCAGTCCCAAAACGCTAAATCAATTTAATACACTTTAACACCATTTCCGCTTGACTTTAAAAGTCATCCTCCAAACATTAGCCCACACAAAGACCAGCGGGTAAATGAGGCATGATTCATGAATCAGATACCTTTTATCATCCCTTCGAGCCAAAAAGGTTATTTAGTATATTATATCTAAGTGAGCAGCTTATCCCTGCTTCATTACTGATAATTAAGACACGTCGTATCTTCTCCACAATGTGTCTATGGTGAGCCATGGCATCTGGCATAAAATAAGCATCAATTTCCTCGGCGGAACGAGGTAATTAAAGCCAGGAGAGAGACCACAGTGTCAAAGAGTGGTGAGGGGAGCCAGACAAAGTCTAGCATACGTAGAGTAGAAGGCCTGTTCTATACTGAGTTTTATTGGCAAACAATACAGAGGAATCTGAATTCAGGCAAGATCTAGTGTTGTTTTCTGACATGAGTTGACACAAACAAACGTATCTTAAAGAGTCACTGCCTGTGTGGCATCCGAAAAATGTATTCCAGTGTCGAAACTGACTACAAAAGTGTAAATAGGATCATTTTCTTTCGTCTAAAACCGAATTTGGAACCTCAGTGCGTCAGAACAAGTAAATGAAGGTTGGGTTTGGATTATAATTAGGTCAACAAATCATGCCCCCTTTTGCCAATCTCCATGTGCATATCGCTCCTCCGCCCACTTCGCTTCCCTTCATTGAATGGGGCTCCGTTGTTTCATCGCCCCCAGCGCATTCAAAGGATCATTGAAAAGCCTTATATGCATTAACATTGCAATGCATGCTTCTAGGAGAGGATGCACAGCCAACAACAATGGTTTGCATGTCCTGGACGAAGGACCCCATCATGCGGAATATGTTGTTGGAGTTCGTTGGTCCCCAGTGGTGGTGAGTATACCGGTAACTAAACCATAGACTGCTGGTTATGTAACTGGTTATGTATATTTTGATAAACATTATTAGGAAAACCTTTTGCTATAATTGTGATGTCGCCAGATTGTCTTTAGATACAGGATAACTTTAGCCAGCTAACTAAGATTCAGGGGACCACTATATTTTAGCTAGCTTACATTAGCATTGCTAGCTATTTTTGACAAACTTTGCTAGTAACAGTAACGGCAACATTGCCATCTCTCTAAAGTAAATTTGACGACATCATAATATGGCAAAGTTGTTTCCTACTAAATATTTTCCTACTTTAGCAATGACATGGGTGCAACCCATGTCTAGGGCACAAATGAATATTGGATGGGGCTATGTTGGTACTAGCTAACTCATGTCTGACTACAACTCAGGGCAATAGCAAAACATGCCACATTTGGTTGCGTTGTAACGGCGTCACCGGCCTGAATATAATCCAATCTGGAGCCAGTCAGTCTACCTCTGTAAATCATAGAATTAGCTTCCAAACGAGATTACGTTACTTCTTGAGCTATGTTTCTAATTCAGGGATGATGACAAAGTGCACAGTTGGGTGCCAGACAGATTCCCTGGTTATGAATGGATGCCTGCACCTATCAGAAAGAGCAAAGGTGGCTATCATAGCATGCCCAGCAATGTGATTGCAATGGTTTAGCGACCTCCAAAAATGATTTCATTCACTGTTCACTTGCTACTTTCGCAGCTTGTCAGGCAAGACCTCCGAATAAAAGTGTGTCATGCGAGACAATGACCCTTGTGACACCTCCTCTGTCGTTGCCAGAGTCTCCCTCGACTCCTATGAAAAGGACACGCCATCGTGAAGCCTCTGATAGTGACCCGAGTTACTGCCCTGATGACACAGGCAGTTTGCAGCCGAACATGCAGCATAGAGATGACCAGCAAGGGGGCCCTCATCAGCATCATGCAGACATGCCCTCGCTGTGATCATTCCTCTGAATGGAACAGTCAGCCACATGCTGGCAAGTATCCGGCCAGCAACCTTCACCTGTCAGCAGCAACAGCTTCCACAGGCAAATCATTTGTACAAATACAGAAGGTAACCCACTTCATTACTTCGATACATTTGATAACCCAATTGTGAAAGATCGCTTATGTAAACTGACATTATTGGTTGCTTATATTCTACTTCTTAGAAGCATATAATGTCCAGGGAATAACCGAGCCTGGTGGAACCAACCTCATCGCTGTGTTCACCATTCTATTTCATTTTATGATATCTGAAGCGAAATAGAAAGGTGAATGCAGCGATCAGGTTGGCTCCACCAGGCTAACCATAACCACCACTGATAATGTAATCAGTGCTCTGTGTGTGTGTGTCTGACCAGTGTCTTTGAGGAGGGGCCAGGAGCTGATCTACCCCGCTATGCCCATCAATGGGAGTCTAGCAAAGACCTCACCTCCAGCCTCACCTCTTGCCTGGTCACCAACGGTCGTCGATGGAGAGAACAGAATTAGGTAGGTTTAGTCTGACTTTTTCAAACTTCAGCATAGCACCTGTTTGTGTGTCAAATATCACCTGTGTGTATGTGTACACGGATGAATGAGACGCAGAGAGACCTTGCACTCAACACATCCACAATGAGGTCATTACTAATAATACAATTCTGCCTCAACTCTGCCTATTTCTAGAGATGGACTGGAGATGCTTTTGCCAGATGGCAGCCTCAGTCGTTTGATGAGGAAACCATAATTGGGTAGGTTTTTAGCTTACCTGTTCAAACTTCAACATAGTACCTGTTTGTGTGTCAGATATGACCTATCTTAACTGCCATTGGCAATAGAACAGTCACTATGTGTGTATGTGTTCACAGACATGTATGGAGCCAGCACATGGAGACTTGCAAGATGATGTGATGAAGTCCAGACTGACATACGGGCTTGATACTGACGTCTCTGAATGGAGAGAGATCTGGCACTTCTACTTTGACTTTTTTTTATTGAATTGAATGGTATCAGTCAGTATGGGTAGGAAGAAACCTGTGTATTCTGCAACAGGATCAGGGAACTCCTGTTGTATATGGGACACCACACAGGAAGGTATGACCACTCTGACATGTTTGCTAAGGTAGCCCCATTACCACCAGACAAAATACTGATAGGAACAGTATCTGTATCAGCTGGGAATGACAATGAAAAGTGAAAGGTGCATATTGTCATATTAGCAGAACACTGCTCACTATTACGTAAAGGGTTGTTTATTCTACATGGACCTGTTACTACATTTGAAAGGTATCGAAACACTTAGTTTAGAATATCTACATAAATTCCGCAATTGCATTCTTACCCCTAGGCCAACTCACATTCGGCTTCTGTCATGGCCGCCAGCATTTCTTGGGGAGTAAGCCAAAAAACAAGGCCAAATCAGCTGGTAAGTTCCCTTTTAACAACATTATCAATAATATCGTAAACATTGTTGATACAGGGCATTCGGAAGTATTCAGACCCCTTTACTTTTTCCACATTTTGTTACATTACAGCCTTATTCTAAAATGGATTTATTGAATTTTGTCCTCATCAATCTACACACAGTACCCCATAATGACAAAGCGAAAACATGTTTTAAGACATTTTTGCAAATGTATAAAAAAGAAAAAAACTGTAATACCTTATTTACATAAGTATTCAGACCCTTTGCTATGAGACTCGAAATTGAGCTCAGGTGCATCCTGTTTCCATTGATCATCCTTGAGATGTTTCTACAACTTCATTGGACTCCATCTGTGGTAAATTCAATTGATTGGATATGATTTGGAAAAGGCACATACCTGTTTATACAAGGTCCCACAGTTGTCAGAGTAAAAACCAAGCCACGAGGTTGAAGGAATTGTCCTTAGAGCTCCGAGATATGATTGTGTCGAGGCACAGATCTGGGGAAAGGTACCAAAACAATTATGCAGCATTGAAGTTCCCCAAGAACACAGTGGCCTCCATCACTCTTAAATTGAAGAAGTTTGGAACCACCAAGACTCTTCCTAGAGTTGACCACCCAGCCAAACTGAGCAATTGGGGGAGAAGGGCCTTGGTTAGGGAGGTGACTAAGAACCCTACGGCCAGTCTGAAAGAGCTCCATCTCTGCAGCACTCCACCAATCAGGCCTTTATAGTAGTGGCCAGACCAGAAGACACTTCTCAGTAAAAGGCACATCACAGCCCGCTTGGAGTTTGCCAAAAGGCACCTAAAGGACTCTCAGACCATGAGAAACAAGATTCTCTGGTCTGATGAAACCAAGATTGAACTCTTTGGTCTGAATGCCAAGCATCACGTATGGAGGAAACCTGGCACTATCCCTACGGTAGGGACTGGGAAACTAGTCCAGGATCGAGGGAAAGATGAACGGAGCAAAGTAGAGAGATGTCCTTGAAGAAAACCCGCTCCAGAGTGCTCAGACTGGGGCAATGGTTCACCTTCCATCAACCCTAAGCACACAGACAAGACAATGCTGTAGTGGCTTCGGGACAAGTCTCTGAATGTCCTTGAGTGGCCCAGTCATAGCCCGGACTTGAACCGGATTAATCAACCCTGGAGAGACCTGAAAATAGCTGTTCAGCAACTCTCCCCATCCAATCTGACAAAGCTTGAGAGGATCTGCACAGAAGAATGAGAGAAACTCCCCAAATACAGGTGTCCCAAGCTTGTAGCGTCATACCCAAGAAGACTCGATCGAGGCTGTAATCACTGACAAAGGTGCTTCAACAAAGTATTACATTTACATTACATTTAAGTCATTTAGCAGACGCTCCCGGCGCTTACAAATTGGTGCATTCACCTTATGATATCCAGTGGAACAACCACTTTACAATAGTGCATCTAAATCTTTTAAGGGGGGGGGGGGGGGGGGGTTAGAAGGATTACTTTATCCTATCCTAGGTATTCCTTAAAGAGGTGGGGTTTCAGGTGTCTCCGGAAGGTGGTGATTGACTCCGCTGTCCTGGCGTCGTGAGGGAGCTTGTTCCACCATTGGGGTGCCAGAGCAGCGAACAGTTTTGACTGGGCTGAGCGGGAACTGTGCTTCCTCAGAGGTAGGGGGGCCAGCAGGCCAGAGGTGGATGAACGCAGTGCCCTTGTTTGGGTGTAGGGCCTGATCAGAGCCTGAAGGTATGGAGGTGTCGTTCCCTTCACAGCTCCGTAGGCAATCACCATGGTCTTGTAGCGGATGCGAGCTTCAACTGGAAGCCAGTGGAGAGAGCGGAGTACTGAGTAAAGGGTCTGAATACTTATGTAAATGTGATATTTCAGCTTTTTTTTATACTTTTTACTTTGCTTTGTCAATATGGGGCATTGTGTGTAGATTGATGAGGGTAAAAAACTATTTGATCCATTTTAGAATAAGGCTGTAACATAACAAAATGTGGAAAAAATGTAGGGGTCTGAATACTTTTCGAATGCATTGTAAAGCAGCATGATGTACACCAGAGTCTATGGCCAATGCTTCACCAACACACCAAAAGTCACACAAACGGCAACGACAATTGTCATTTAAAAATGAGTCGGTTTATTCTGTGGAGAGCTAGGGGGGAGTGTGGAGAGTGTGTTGGACGAGACAGAGGCAGACTCGGAGGGACACAGTGGCCTGTAAATTAGCATCTGTTTTGGTTCAACATTCACTTAGGCTCAACTGTGGAGCTGTGGCAGAGGCGTCACCAGGAGCATTGTGCCTGCAGCAGAGTGGGGACGAAAAGAAGAAGTGGGTTAAGAACATGGGGGACGATAGAAAGCGACAGACAGGCAGGATGGAGAAGAAAAAAACAAGTGTGCTTGGCCAAAATTTGCCCTAGAAATAAAAAAATATTTTTTTTTAAGTAAAGGGGGAGAATGAGGGGACATGAGCTTCGGAATGTGAATACAAGATTAGAGGAGAGTGTGCGTGTGACGGAATGAGTGTGTGTGATAGAGTGTGTGTGTGGATACAGTATGTGTGCTTGAAGGATGTCTTAGTAGGGCAGTTCCATTAAAAGCTGTAGAGAGTGAGTTGGGTTCTCACGTCTGGGGATGCTTTCTTATTCACTGCTACACATGCTCAGTGCAGTGCGTTTCAGGGGCTCCAGCACGCAATCTTTTCTATTCACTGAATATGCAATCTCACCAGCCAAATGTATTCAAGGGAAACATCCGGCCACAATGCATGAACAAATGTGCCACTGAGGAGTCTCTCCCATAGACTTTGACATGAGAACCGACAAGAGCTTCCTTGCTGTGGCCGAGCTGAGGTTGTATTTCCCCAGAAAGGAGCCACGTTAAAAATAACACGGATGATTCATTGAGCTAAATGTGAACACTTGATATCATGTGATACGTGGTATGCTCAGTCATTTATGTGGGTTCAGTATGCTTCTATGTTGCATGAGATGACACTTCACTACTCAGTCACATAATTAAAAATGTATGACAGCTGCTGGGACCTAAAGAGGGGTTGTCAAGTCATCACCTGCAGGCACGCCATCATTACATTTGTCCATTATAGATCATAACAGAGGTAATTATCAGGCTGGAGATGGTTAAGACAATGACTTCACTCAACAGGCCTAGTAATAGTCATGTAAATGAAAGAATATGTTTTTTAATTTCAGTCGGGAATTGATGTATAATACATCATTGTCACGCCCTGGCCATAGAGAGGTTTTTGTTCTCTATTTTGGTTAGGCCAGGGTGTGACTAGGGTGGGCATTCTATGTACTTTTTTCTATGTTTTGTATTTCTTTGTTTTGGCCGGGTATGGTTCTCAATCAGGGACAGCTGTATATCGTTGTCTCTGATTGGGAGCCATACTTAGGCAGCCTGTTTTCCTTTGGGTTTTGTGGGTGGTTCATTTCTGTTTAGTGTTGCTTACCTGACAGAACTGTCTGGCTGTCGTTTTTGTTTCTTTGTTTATGTGTTCTCAGTACAATAAATACATGATGAGCACTCAACACGCTGCACCTTGATCTACTCCCTTCGACGTCCGTTACAGAACCACCCACCACAAGAAGACCAAGCAGCGTGATATGGAGGAACAGAGGGTTATGGACTCCTGGACTTGGGAGATGATTTTGGACGGACAGGGACCCTGGACAACGCCTGGGGAGTATCGCCGCCCGCAGTGGGAGATCGAAGCAGCAAAGGCGGAACGGCAATACTGGGAGCTACAGGAGCCTGAGAGGCAGCACCCCAAAACATTTTTGGGGGGGCACACGGGGAGATTGGCGGAGTCAGGCAATAGACCTGAGCCAACTCCCCGTGCTTACCGTGGGGAGTGGTTGACGTGGAGAGCACCGTGCTATGCGGAAGTGCGCACGGTCTCGCCCATCCGCACGCACAGTCCGGTGCGGTCGATACCAGCCCCCCGCAAGTGCCGTGCTAGAGTTGCCACTCAGCCAGGGAGAAGTGCGCCGGCGCAGTACATCTGGCCACCAGTGCGTCTCCTAGGTCCAGCCTACCCTGCGCCTGCTCTACGCACGGCAGCCCTCAATCTCCAGCACAGCCCAGTTCGCCCTGTGCCAGCGCTTCGCCCGTGCCGGACTACAGTGACAACTCAGCCAGGACGGGTGGTGTCAAGCCTATGCACCAGATCTCCAGTGCTCCCCCACAGCCCGGTCTATCCTGTGCCTGCTCCCAGAGCCAGGCTTCCTGCAAGTCTCCCCAGCCTGGTGAGTCCTGTGCCTGCTCCGAGAGCCAGGCCTCCTGCATGTCTCCCAGCCTGGTGAATCCTGTGCCTGCGCCCAGAGCCAGGCCTCCTGCAGAGTCGCCCGCCTGTCCGGAGCCGCCAGAGTCGCCCGCCTGTCCGGAGCCGCCAGAGTCGCCCGCCCTCCAGTCCGGAGCCGCCAGAGTGAGTCGCCCTCCAGTCCGGAGCCGCCAGAGTGAGTCGCCCTCCAGTCCGGAGCCGCCAGAGTGAGTCGCCCTCCAGTCCGGAGCCGCCAGAGTGAGTCGCCCTCCAGTCCGGAGCCGCCAGAGTGAGTCGCCCTCCAGTCCAGAGCCGCCAGAGTTGCCCTCCAGTCCGGAGCCGCCAGAGTTGCCCGCCTGTCCGGGGTCGGCGGCGAGGGTCCCCACTCCAGAGGTGCCACCTAAGTGGGCCAAGCCGAAGGTGGAGTGGGCCGCCGTAAGGAAGGCCCACCCGGACCCTCCCCTTTAGAGTCAGGTTTTGCGACCAGAGTCCGCACCTTTGGGGGGTGTGGGTACTGTCATGCCCTGGCCATAGAGGTTTTTGTTCTCTATTTTGGTTAGGCCAGGGTGTGACTAGGGTGGGCATTCTATGTCCTTTTTTCTATGTTTTGTATTTCTTCGTTTTGGCCGGGTATGGTTCCCAATCAGGGACAGCTGTATATCGTTGTCTCTGATTGGGAGCCATACTTAGACAGCCTGTTTTCCTTTGGGTTTTGTGGGTGGTAAATTTCTGTTTAGTGTTGCTTACCTGACAGAACTGTTTGGCTGTCGTTTTTGTTTCTTTGTTTATGTGTTCTCAGTACAATAAATACATGATGAGCACTCAACAGGCTGCACCTTGGTCTACTCCCTTCGACGGCCGTTACAATCATTTCTATACCTTTGATGCTTAAGTAAGTTTAGATACAGGCTTTAGAGCCCTATTAGATCCCTATTATACATGTCCAAAATTATTGATACCCTTGATAAAGATGAGGAACAATGACTGTATAAAATAAATAATTCATATACTGAGCTATATTGTTTGTTAAAAAAATTGGGAAATTATATTATTCTATACTAATACAATTGATCAGAGTAAGAGACTTCGTTGAACAAGTAATACTTTTTTTCTTTCAAAGAGGTAGCGTTACAAACTATTGACACCCCTGTTTTCAATACCTTTTAATATCTCACCTTGAGAGGATAACAACACTGAGCCTTTTTCTAAAATATTTTAGAAAACATTGGGTGGGATCGTTGACCATTCTTCCACACAGAATCCTTCCAGATCCTTGATATCCTTCATCTGCGCTTATGGACTGTCCTCTTCACTTCAAACCACAGCTTTTCAGACTGAGAGGGCCATTGCCAAATGTTGATTTTGTGGCCAATTAACCATTTCTTTGTGGATTTTGATGTGTGCTTGGGGTTATTGTCTTGTTGGTTGAACCACTGGTGTCCAAGTTTTAGCCTCTTGGCAGAGGCAACCAGATTTTGGGCTAAAAATGTTGTGGTCCTGGATAAGGTTCATGATGACGTGGATTAACTCTAGAAGTGTCATATGAAGTGTGCATTTTACATTTTAATTAGCCCACTCTGCCATTTTCCAAGTCATGTCCCACCGTCTTTCACTTTTCCTAAATTAGTCTATTCAACACACTGTTGTTTTAGAGTTTCGATATCACAAACCGAGTTTGTGTTATAAGCAGTTTTAGAAGGACGTCATTTTCCCCCTCTATTTCAAAATATCACAATTTTGTAGAATATTACAGCCACTATTCCATTCTACACTTGAGCACTTGCTGTAGGAAAGCTATAGGCTACTAAGCAAAGACTAGTAACATAATAAAACTTAAAATACGCTATCCTGTTCTTTAAAAAAAAATGTTTCTTAAGACCTTCCTTAACTAAATAATAATGATTTGATTTGTGATGGTGTATAACACTTCAGTGGTGGTGTTTTGTGTGTTTTGTGTTTATTTAACATACAGCCAACAGTAACATAAACTGCGGAACATATCTTTCCTGATATTTTCAGAAAACTTTTCAAAGAACTTGCTTGCTCTGATTGAGGTATAGCAATTTATTAAAAGAAGAGTGAATACTATTATCTTAATTAAATACTCTTGTTATACTTTGTCTAGTATATAAATTGCAATTTTGCCGAAATGTTACATTTCAACAATATAATAAAATGAAATGACTAAAACAAACTACATCAAAAAGCAATATCTACCGGAGAGGCTGTGGTGCTAGTTTGCTTCGATTGATTGAATTGCTCAGTAAAACATATGGACAACACAAAAAAAGCAGTTAAGAAAGAAGGGAGATTAAAAAAAAATCCCACATTTTCGCCCACTTTCTGCTTTTAAAAAGATTTTGGGCTACGGTCTCGCTAATATAAAAATACACCAAAAAGGCCTTAAGTTTGCTAGGCTGAGATGATCTTCTGAGACAAATTGAACAGCTCTTTTTTTCCCTTCCCTAATGCGCTTGTCACTCAGTATTAGTATGTCCTCGTTAATGACAATGGGAAAGTTTATCTTAGGCACACATTTAAAATCATCCTCTGCTTACAATGGAGCTCAAAAAATTTCCTACAAAATAGAAGGCGGATCTACTTACACAACCCTTTTTTTTTGAAGTAGTGTTACTCTTTATGCCAGTCCGTGAATAATCTATTCACCACAATAAAGTACATTCTTCGGTGATCAATACACATTATCTGTGCTCAGATAGATCTCTATACAGCTCCATTGAATAGCTAGCTACCTGTGAGGTTTGGGTCTGATGGTGGCTTTCTGTGCACAACAATGAGGGATATTCCAAACCTTATGCTTAGTGGCTAAATGAAGTGTGTTGCTGCTTCATTTCAGATTAAATGTTGAATAAGCAAATATAATTGTTGTTAACGTTCTCTGTATCAATATTTACCCTTACTAAACAGTTTATGTTACTGACTTAAACATGTGCTATTTTCACATTATTAATGACTTACTTGGTACTTACTGTTTCATAATATGTCTCTCACACAATGGCCTCTAAAATATCCATTGTTGCTTGTCCATAATTTTTTTTAAAATAAAAACAGTTTAGTATTCCCTTTTTAAAGAATGCCATTCGCAGAGGGCAGGTTTACATTATAATCCAACAGTCCACTTCATTTCCCTGAGCAAAACTCAGTTCGGCATTTTGAACACGTTGAACAGCGCCTTAACGGAATTGAATTACTTCCAAGCAATTCGCTCTGCGTTTAACATGCATTCAGCATGTACGGTGACTCTAGTGTGCCCACCACCAAAGTATGGTACTATAGCTCAAGCAGCATTACTCTATCATGGACACTACATTCATACCAGCAGACAGATCAACTACAACACAACATATACTGACTGTACTGATACTCTACAAGCACAAAATAAAGACTTTCTGGGTTCTAAACAAGACCTGTATGCCAAAAATAAGATCCTTAATATCACCCAACAGAACACAGATTTGTTCATATTTGACACTCTGTGATGCTTCAGAAGGACATTGCAAATACAAAACATTATTTCCTGTTCCTGAACTTCAGGATGACATTTTAATCACGTGGATTCAAAGCAGAAAATAGACATAGTAGTTCATGGTAAATAAATGTGTATGTAATTATGAGCTGTTTAGTTCATTCCAAATGGAGGAGCATATTGTGCAGGGTTAGATGCAACACATTGCAGTCACTGACCCCATCCTTTACACACGTCCCAACTTCAGATGTCCTGATGGAGCAGAGCAGCATCAATACAAACAAACAGGGAACATGATGGGCTCATCAGCCTGGCCTCTCTGGCCCCTGGCCCTCTGCTACCCCAACAGACTGTCACTCTGCTGTCTGTGGGAAAGTTATTTTTAGCTCCGATGCCGGTGGAGACAAAGCAGGAATAGCTCCTGGCTATGGCACGTTTTGTGCAGGATCAAAATTCCACCTTTGGACAACCACTCCTGGATAAAGACTCGACAGTCGGCAGTTCCAGTGACAAGGGCTGCCTCCCCCTTTTACTTGTTCCTGAGTGCACTTGCAAATAAGGAGCCATTTCATAAACAGCCACCATTTGACAGACATTTCATGACCATGAATCAACACTACAACATGAATTGGTTCTGGACGAGCCACTATCGTATAAAGGACAGAGGAATGCACTGGTGCTAGTTCTGTCTGCATAGCCAGAACAGACAGGAAAGGTGGGACGCAACAATATTCCAACATGTTAGAGGATTACAAACAACATGAACATTCCTAAAATGCCTCGAGATATACCATGATACACACTAATCCTCAACCTCAACCCTCAGGTGTTATTACTGAAAGCTCAATGTACCATCGTGGTGGAGTCCAAGCAGAAGGCTAATAGTCCACTACCGTGAAATGTTATCTTGTTTCATTTCAGTTGAAATTCAATGTACAGTATATTCGGATGGTTTATTAATACCCTATCATCGAAGTAACTAAATACACACAATCTCTCTCTAAAAGGCAAAATAAAAAGAGGCTAACTATACTCTGCGAGATACAGGTAACTGCCAAAATGATGGAAACACTTGACTAAGTGAGGGATACAAAGTATATTGAAAGCAGGTGTTTCCACACGTGTGGTTCCTGAGTTAATTAAGCAATTAACATCCCATCATGCTTAGGGTCATGTATAAAAATGCTGGGCAGGCCATTTTTTGGACATTATTTTGGCTACCATGGCTATGCCCCCATAGGATGACAATGCCCCCATCCACAGGACACGAGTGGTCACTGAATGTTTTGAGGAGCATGAAAACGATGTAAATGATATGCCATGACCGTCTGTCACCAGATCTCAACCCAATTGAACACTTATGGGAGCTTCTGGAGCGGTGCCTCAGACAGTGTTTTCCACCACCACCATCAACAAAACACCAAATGATGGTATTTCTCGTTGAAGAATGGTGTTGCATCCCTCCAATAGAGTTCCAGACACTTGTACAATCTATGCCAAGGCACATTGAAGGTGTTCTGGTGGCTCGTGGTGGCCCAACGCCCTACTAAGACACTTTATGTTGTCGTTTCCTGTAACGGCTGTCTGTAAGAGGGAACCAAGGTGCAGCAGAGGATGTGTTCATCATTAGAATTTTAATTTAAAAAAACAAGAGAACACTACAAAATGAACAAAAAACGACAGCAAACAGTCCTGTTAGGAAAATACTCTAAACAGAAACAATTACCCACAAAACCCAAAGGAAAAACATGCTCCTTATGTGTGACTCCCAATCAGCAGCAACGAGCTTCAGCTGTGCCTGATTGGGAGCCACACACACGGCCCAAAACAAAGAAATACCAAAACATAGAAAAAGGAACATAGAACGCTCACCCAATGTAACACCCTGGCCTAACCAAAATAAAGAACAAAAAACCCCTCTCTATGGCCAGGGCGTTAGATTTCCTTTATTTTGGCAGTGACCTGTATTCAGTGTATGATCTCTGTGACCGTCTTTTCTATCGCGTTTACGACATAACCCTACTTACGCCAGTTCAGTTTAGTTACACGTTATCAATGTTTTGAAAAGGATGGAGAGAAGGCAGTTAAAAAAAAAAAAACATTTCCTTCCAATGCATTTCTCTTGCAACAACCCTGACATAAAGAAGTGAAAACAGATAGATTTTAAGTGGGGAGAAATGTTTCGGTTCAGCTTGAAAGTTATCCACTTAGCAGGGAAGTAAAATGTAATAAAGCCATTCCACCCCCTCTACCCCAGCCCCATCGCTATCTCCACTTTGTTGCACAGTCACACTTGAAATAAAACCGCGAAATAATAGATGGCTATTTGATGTATGTTCTAAATTATTTGCTGTGCTGAATGTGCACAGCGAATGTCCGTTCGCGTGAGATGTCCCGAGCCCACACTGAGAACGAGCATTCCACTGAAACACAACAGGGTGATGACTTCAGAAAGGTGGGCCATCTATAATTCACGTAAAATGTTATTTCAAGAATCACTGCAAAATGTGATCATGCGGGAGTTGTGGGGGGGGGGGGGGGGGGGGGGTTGGCACTAAACAGATGTTCTGGAATGAACAATAGATCTTTAAAACTAACTAAACTACGGCGGGTTCAGGTAAGGCTCTAGAGATGATGAGCTATCTGCTTGGCACGCCACACCTTGCGAGCACAGCCACCTGTACTCAACCGTACAGCAGCCATTTGACCGGTGAGGGTCTGAACACGCTGGTGACTTGCCACTCTTTAATTGCTGCTTCTAGACGGAAGCTAAAAGCATAAGCGAGGAGGAGATGGCCTCTGTAAAGCGGAGGGCTCTCTCCTATCCCATTCATGCCTTCCCGGATGTGCTGTGGCACTAATTAGATATGGCCTGGAAAACACTTAAACAGTCATCTGACTCTAAGCACCACTCAAAATAGCAGCCTGCCACACCTTGCGTAACAAACTGTGCAAAAGGCCCATCAACAGTCATCCACTCAGTGCTGAAATTGTTAAATGGGACAAATGTATGAGATACAGGTCACTGCCAAAATAAAGGAAACACCAACATAAAGTGTCTTAGTAGGGTGTTGGGCCACCACGAGCTTCCAGAACAGCTTCAATGCACCTTGGCATCGATTCTACAAATGTCTGGAACTCTATTAGAGGGATGAGACACCATTCATCCATGAGAAATTCCATCATTTGGTGTTTTGTTGATGGTGGTGGAAAACACTGTCTGAGGGACCGCTCCAGAATCTCTCGTAAGTGTTCAATTGGGTTGAGATCTGGTGACTGACGGCCATGGCATGTGGTTTAGATATTTTCATGCTCATCAAACCATTCAGTGACCACTCGTGTCCTGTGGATGGGGGCATTGTCATCCTATGGAGGCATCGACATGGTAGCCAAAATAATGTCCAAAATAATGGCCTGTTTTTTAATACATGACGCTAAGCATGATGGGATGATAATTGTTTAATTAACTCTCTAACCACACCTGTGTGGAAACACCTGCTTTCAATGTACTTTGTATCTCTCATTTTCTTAATTAAGTGTTTCCATTATTTGCCATTATTCAACATTTAGAGACAGACACGTAATCTAAAACTCTTTCCTAGTCCTCTGAAACAATACATGGCCAAAAGTATGTGGACACCTGCTCATTGAACATCTCATTCCAAAATCATGGGCATTAATATGGAGTTGGTCCCTCCTTTGTAGCTATAACATCCTCCACTCTCCTGGGAAGGCTTTCCACTAGATGTTGGAACATTGCTGCGGGGACTTGCTTCCATTCAACCAAAAGAGCATCCACAAAGTTGGAAGCGCAGAATCGTCTAGAATGCCTTTGTATGGTGTAGCGTTAAGATTTCCTTTCACTGGAACTAAGGGGCCTATCCCGAACCATGAAAAACAGCCCAGACCATTATTCCTCCTCCACCAAACTTTACAGTGGGCACTATGTATTCAGGCAGGTAGGCTTGTATGCGACTACTCGGACATGGAAACCCATTTCATGAAGCTCCCAACGAACAGTTATTGTGCTGACGTTGCTTCCAGGGGCAGCGTGGAAGTCGGTAGTGAGTGTTGCAACCGAGGACAGACGAGTTATACCCGCTACGTGATTCAGCACTCCCGTTCTGTGAGCTTGCGTGGCCTACCACTTTGCGGCTAAGCTGTTGGTATTCGGTATTTTATTAGGATCCCCATTAGCTGTTGCAAAAGCAGCAGCTAGTCTTCCTGGGGACCACACAAAACATGAAACATAATACAGAATGACATAATACAGAACATCACTAGACAAGAACAGCTCAAGGACAGAACTACATACATTTTTAAAAAGGCACACGTAGCCTACATATTAATGCATACACACAAACAATCTAGGTCAAATTGTTGCTCCTAGACGTTTCCACTTCACAATAACAGCGCTTACAGTTGAAATGTGACAAACTGACTTGTTGGAAACGTAGCCTGACCAGGTAAATCTCTGGGCACTTGTTATAACCTGATCTGGTCACATGGCCAGAAAAAAACTCCTTGCCCTACTAATAATGTAGCTTAGTCTCCAATCAGAAACTAGCCCCTCGAGCACAGGTAAGAAAATCAGCTACATTCCTGAACAAAGCTATGTTAATTTGACACAGATCCTAAAGCTCAACCTTAACCCCTGACCCCGTCGTCATGTTCAGTCTTAGTGTTGGGACTTAGAGACACTTAAGTTCTCTTTAATTGCCTGTCTGTTGCATTCTTACCCTTGTCGACCCAGGTGAGCAGCTTGCATTGTGAAACTAATGACGAACAAGGAAGAAGCTCTAATCTTCAGTCTCACTACACCTCATACCTCACCTGCCCTGACTGACACAGCCACAGCTCCGGGCCTAACGCTGACTACAGGGAATCCTGGGAAATGAGTCCTCATCAACCTGTATCTGAACTCTACTGTACCTGCATGTCCACCCTAAACATGTGGGGCAGTCTGGAAGCCATCGTTTTAAGTTTTGGTTTCTTGCCCACAACGATGATATGAATTGCAAGTACAGTATTGCACAATTATCATATTGAACTCCCTGAATGCTACTTTCATATTTCTTCATTGTTTAGCTATCAGTGAGAGACCAAGTACAACTGCCTCCCACCTGCAGAAGCCATTAGCTCTCAACCCATACACTACTAGAAAAAAAGGTGCTATCTAGAACCTTAAAGGGTTCTTCGGCTGTGGTAACACTTTGAAGATCCCTACTTGGTTGAAGGTAGAACCCTTTTGGTTCCAGGTAGAACCCTTTTGGGTTCCATGTATACATCCATGTAGGATTCTACCTGGAACCAAAAAGGGTTCTCCTATGTGGACAGCTGAAGAACCCATTTGGAATCCTTTTATCTAAGAGTGTAGCTACCTCCCATCGCAGTCAACTGCAGCCTGTCAATCATGTGTCAGACTGAACATCCAAACCTGCTGAGGCTCTAAACTCACAGTCACACGAGAGACCTAAAGCAGATGCTCTTGATATGCCCTCCCACCTGCATATTTGTATTATTAGCCTGTCTATCTGTCTGTCTGTCTGTCTGTTTGTGTGGCCTTCACAAATCTAGTTCAGAATCTGATCTTTATCTCCCTCGTCAAACTCAGCCAGCCTGGCATGAGTCCAAGCCTAACCCAACAGGACCTGAAATAAACCAGCTAGATCAATTCAAAACCAGACAGGCCCCATCAAAGAGAGTGGTAGATACAGAGAGAGAGAGAGAGAGAGAGAGAGACAATGCGGCTATTCTGACTGGATATTCATACATCAATAGACTGCATTAGCTAATCACAGATCTGATAACACTGAGTTACAGTGTTACACACACAGACACAGACCTACATTTTATGATGGGGTACTTTCATTACAAAATTAATCCCAGTTTACAGGAAGCGTGAGATGGCGACCCCCCCCCCCCCCCCCCCCCCAAATAACATCAGAAATATTTTGAATTATTCACCAGCTTACACTTTATCATTGATGTTTTTTTTTCAGCATACATCTAGCCATCCTTTTAGTCAACAATCAGAAAATCAAAGAGAATTGGCATGACTCAACCCAAACCTTAATACCACATGATTGTATGGCGGTAAGCTGGTTTTGTGTGAGGAACGCTGTGGTTTTAGCCGAGAGATTAGCAGCCGGGCCAAAGTTGGCCTCCAATCCTTGCTCTGCTGATGCCTCTGGGCCTTTGAAGTGGGCCCATCATACCTGGCATTGCAGCAGTGGGAACTAGACTGATGTCAGGTCTAATCAGCCAGCCTGTCTCTGGACAGCTAACCCAGGGCCGCACTAATTGGCCCAATTGAGGATTATACCCCTTTGCTGCAGATTCAAGACAATAATTTAGTCAAATGGTGCTTTTTTTTTATATCTTACTCATTAAGATGCTTAAGTTGAGAAGAAATGGGATCAAAATGTTTTGTTTTTTTTCTTCAGAAGGGGGCCGGTTTTGGAGAGCTGTGAGGATTGGTGGAGATATTCCACAGAATCATCGAATGGTATTAGGACATTACCTCTTTTTCATCCCAAAACAACTCTGTGATGATGTAATGGTTGACACCGTTTTGATTATGTCTGGCATACAAACACACAGCGTCTGTGCAAGACGAGGGTGCTAATGCACACTCATTTGTGGGAATCCCCTGAGCAAACACTAGTAACCTAAAGTGAACTGGCTCGTCCAGTAACTGCACAGAAAAAAGCACAGAAAAGAGAAATGTAAAAGCTCCCTGGCAGAAGAGTCATTTGAACATGGGAAGCTAAGCTGCCCTAATTGACAATGAGCACAAAGAATTACAATGTCGTCCAGAACTCATAGAACCCCACTGTATAAGCAATTAAAGCCCATCGCAAACCTCCACCTGGATTTTTATTGGGCTCATAAATCTGTCATTAAGTGGCTGTTAGGGGCTGATGGTTAATGCTCCAAGGGTTTGGCTGAGTGCTTCAGTTCCTCTTTAAAGAACGACCCAACATGAAACAATGGGTCTTCCTGACCAACCATTTACGTCTACATATAAGGTCACAATGGCTAATTATCACCGTTAACCTCAAATGACCATTTGTGGAGGGCGAGTTCATTTGTCAGTGTATGGAGTGCATGTTGATTTATGGAGGAGAGTCGAGGAAGCAATATATTTAAATAATATATGCCATTTAACAGACGCTTTTATCCAAAGCGACTTACAGTCATGCATGTATACATTTTACATACGGGTGGTCCCGGGAATCAAACCCACTACCCTGGCGTTACAAGCGCCATGCTCTACCAACTGAGCTACAAAGGACCAAGCAAGTTGGATCCTTTAAAGGGCAGTAGCTAGGGGAGACACGGAGGGGAGGGGAGAAGAGGACACTTAAGTTGCTTAATCAAGTGGCCGGCTAAAGAGGCCAGCAGGTCACAAAGGGGGCATAGTGGTCACTTGAGGGTGAAGTCCCAAACACCAAAGCAGTGCCAACCCAATTGAGCAGCAAGCACATGAAAAGGGGAGTGGGGGGGTGGACTATGCTAATTCAGCAGTGGGTATTCTTATGTCAAACGGGCCTGGCTTAAAGTCCTTACTCTCTCAGAGAGATCAAATGGAAACGGGCTTGTCAGCGCTGCCCACTTGTTTCACACCTTCTATTATCTTACCTCTCTGCATTGACTGGGACAGATAACTATCACGTCACCAAAGACCCTCCACTGTCCTCACACACTTTTGTTCCGCATGGCTTGCCAGAGCTCGGTATTTAATCGGTGACTGGAGAGAGAGAGAGAAAGAAAAAGGGAGTGAAAGAATGGGAGAGTGAGAGAGCTGCCATTCCAAAAGATGCTCTAAAGTAGGCACATCTCTTTTAATTATTAATGACCACCCACAAGAGCTTAAGTACCTTTTTGAAGACTTTAATGCTGCAATAAAAGAAGGCTTACCTATGTGGGGTGAATACAATAGCAATGTGCGTCCCCAAAAACAGCTTACTTCATAGGGTGAGAACCAAGGAGATAAGGCTCAGGGATTCTCCCTTTCACAGTTGCGAAATAGACTTTAGTGCACATTAGAACATAAACTAAATGCTGTTGGAGTGGGAACAAGTGCTACAATATGTTATGCTTCCATTTCTTCTCATTTATTGTCTCTGACCTCAATATAAACACTGTTTTAAAATATTTGAATACTGATTTTTCCATATTAAATCATTTGATTCTATTTTTGGAAATGGATGAATTCCTGATATATATAAATATTACACAATCATATGCACTTTATGCTTCCATTATATTATATATTTAAGACAGCACGCATATTCAAATCATTTGTGTTTTTCCCCCAAGTTTCTTTCCTTTATCAATTACAGATGGTAATGAATTGAGTCACTTCCTAAGAGAGTTCGGATACACACCACTATTCCTTGTCACCCCGATGAAGGCTGTTGTAGCCGCAATGCGTCTATGTGTTTTTTAATTTTTTATTCTTGCTATTCATAAGTCGTAAACAATAAAGGCTTAGTTAATTACTACATGAGAGTGCCTTGATTACTTCTGGAAGTTTGGTTGCACAAAAGATTTTCCAGCATTGTTTACTACCCAGCATCAACTTCGTTTTGTTCTATTGTATTTCATCTCATTATCAAAGAGCACCTCATGGATTAACTATAGCCAATGAAATGCTCTTCCACTGTGTCTCTGCAAACTAAACACATGGAGTGGGAACAAGTGCTAAAATATGTTGTGCTTCCATTTCTCCTCATTTATTGTCTCTGACCTCAATATAAACACTGTTTTATAATATTTGAATACAGATTTTCCCATAATATTTTTGGGACATTGATGAATTCCCGCTACATACCAATATCACACAATCATATCACAAAATCATATGCACTTTATGCTACCGTTGTAAAAAAAAATATTCAACATGGCATGCATAATTAAATAAGTATGAATTATTACCAAATATCAACAGAGTGCAATGGGAATTATTCAATTTGTAATTTGAGATATTTCTGCATAAATTATCCATTTCTACTGGGGGAATTAATACATTAGACAGTTGTTTGTTTTTGATGTGCAAGTTTCGCTGCACAAACAGATAGCCTTCCTCGACGGACGTCCGCTTTGTGTTTCATTTAAAAGCAGGAGCATCTGTGTTAGAAATGCCTACACCTGGCCAGTCAGAGGAGGTGTCTGTCCCACGTCTAGCAGGTGTCGCAGAAACAAAAGAAAATTAGGGACGAGTGAGTGGACAAGCCCAGAAGGGTAAACTTGACTTGAAGGGGGACTCAACGATTTTAGAAAATCCCCCAGTACACCCCTAAGCCACATCCCCCCCCCCCCATCTTCTTTTGTGCCCAGCAAGTTCAACACTTGAAGCAATGAAGCAAACTGTTGTGATTATGCACAAGTAATGAAGCAGAACAAGATAAACAACAATTCTTGCTGGAGAGGAAGAAAACTAATTGTGTTCAGGGATTTGGTTGCAGCAGTGGGCTCTTAAAAGATGGTTGTGTTGCTGGTTGTCACAACCGCACAGTATTTCGGTGTTTCCCCTCCCTCACACACACACACGCCCTATTTACAGGAAGCAGATCTGGCTATCACCTTGCACCCTGCCCAGGGCACGCCTCAGTCCTCTTTATTTTATTAACTGCACCAGTGGGCAGCTACCAAAACACAGAGCAAACGGAGCGAACCATGCGGAGAGCCGAGAGAAGGGGGGGAAAGCAGGCCAACCTATGCAGGAGATGGCGGAACGGCCGGAGTCTTAGTCTCCTACTTCAACTTCTGTCCGACAAAAAGAAGAACGTTTTAGAAAAGCAAAAACAGCAGTTGGTGTGAGATGAATGCGGGGAGAGGGGCGAGCAGAGAGGGGAGGGGGGTATGAGAGATCCTGTTCGGAGCGCACCACGTAACGCTACCCTGTGTCCTGGCAGCCCTGTGCATCGGCTGAGTCCACTCAGCCTGATATCATCTGACAGGAAGGCTGGCATGTTTCATACAGCCCTCTACAACTGCTGCTGACACACAAAGGAAACAGAGACGAGTTCACAAGACCATGGTCGACAATATTATCATGCTAAATCAAGAAGGTCTCTGAATCAGCAGTGTTTGGAAATAAAACTTTCAAATGCATTGTGTAGTTTGATTTAGTATGAGTAGTAATTTCCTTATAGAGAATGACCTAAACGATAAATATGATGCACAAATAATGTTATGATGAAGAAACTATGCAACAGTACTTACAATTGAAATTATGTTGTATAAAAAGTATTGAATTAATATTTGTGAAGGCAAGGTAAAAACTGAAATAAAATCCATAAGTGACTATGGAACAAACAGAAGAAAGTTTGTTCTATAGAATTTTAGACAATCAGATTTGCCTTAGACAAGCATTTCATTTAGTGTCCTCATGAATGACAAAATGATCCCAGCAGTAGTAAACAAACAGTGGGATACGGGCCAGCCTTCCACAGCAGACTCTTCTCTCACACAACCTGCCTGCATGGGCCTTTCTGCTGGAAAGAGGAAAATTGGGTGACAGAAAAAAACATGACTCTTCTAAAAATATCCTGCCTTCTTAAATTGACCTTTAAGTGGAGAGGGAGAGAAAGCTGTACCCGCGCCCGCACACACACACACACACACACACACACACACACACACACACACACACACACACACACAACACTCACACACTCAGACGCACACACACACACACACACACACACACACACACACACACACACACACACACACACACACACACACACTCACACTCAGACACACACACACACGCAATGCTTCCTTGGTCACTTGTCCAACTTTACCATCAGATTATTTTTCCCAATATTGTATTTATTTTTACAATATTGATCTGTGGGACGTCAATATCATAAAACTATTGATAGGCTGACATTACTGTGGAGTGGAGTTGGGGCTGGGGGTGGGGGAGAATGAGTGAGGGCTGGGCTCGTGCGGCATCTAAATTCCCTGGAGCCGGTCTGCTGAGGCCAACGTCTGATTGAGTCGTGTCACACTAATCTGTCTTGACAACATGCGAGCAGTTGCCATGTTTCCCTCTTAGCCCTAATGCACTTTTTTTTGTGTGCGAGAACGGCCCCCATTCACTTGAGAAAGGCTGGGGTAGGGCGGGGGGACAGGGGGAAGGGGACAGGGGGCAGGGGGACAGGGTGGAGGATTAGGGGGTCTACTGAAAAATGCAGATCCGGAACTGAAACATCAATCAAAGCTTGTCTTTTGGAGGTTACTTCTATTCAATATTCTGATCACTGATGGTATTTAGAAAATAAATAAAACATGGGGGGGGGGGGGGGGTGTAAGCATTGGAGAAAAATAAAAAAAAGTATTGCCGATAACATATATATATACATATACACACATATATATATATATATATAAATGGGAATTGTATGTTGTGTGTACATTTCTGTTCTTGTATCATGTATTTGCATTAGAGTGCAGCACAGCACTTGTGCTCTGAATGATTCAGTGGTGGATCACTCAACCTGGCTACACATGCTGCTGTAATAGCTCTGCCCAGAGAAACACTGACAGGTAGCCACCCAATAAAGCATGACGTAGCTGTAGATCAACTGTCCTACAGGGAACAGCCACGACATTATTATTATTATTATTATTATTATTATACTATCAAGGCTTGAGGTGGGAGAATAATAGGGGGGTATCCACATGGTCTGTTTCATTAGAACAAGGTATCCGCCTAATAATAGTGTCATCTGTGCTCTGGTGCTCTTTGGCAAATCGCTAGGTGCAATTAAAAGTCTGGAAATCACACAATTCACACTAAAGTAGCTCACGCTGGTGTCTGGGTGGCAGTCCCAATCTCTCTTCAGGTCTGGGGTACTCAGGCAGGGGGAAGGGGGGGGGGGGGGGGGGGGTGCTACTGTATGTGTGGCTAAGGGAGAGGACAGAGGAGAGTTTAGGTGAATTCTCTGTCATTCATTTGAAGTGGTTTTGGTGTGAGACATAAAGATGGATGGTGAACACTCACAGTCCACCTAAAAGCCACCCATCCCACTGGTGATGGTGGTGAGGACGGCCTCCCCCAGTCACGAACTGCAGTGGGCCTTCCCTAGACCTGTCCTGCAGTGGAAATTACATGAAAGTGGCAGCAGCCAAGCCAATTCTGGTCCAGATGGGAGAGGGCCTACCCTAGGCAGGTGGGCCAAGGACCACAGGGCCACAGGGCCAGGTGCACGGATTAGACCATGGAGGGTGGTAGGGGAGCGCTCCCCCTGCTGGCCCATCCTCTCACCTGCTTCTGCTCCTCCCCCCCTAAAAAAAATCCACTTTGTAACACATGACCGGACGACCTGAATAATTCAACTCCTCTTCAATATTTCACATGCCCCCCCTTTCAATGTTTGTTGCCCTGCCCTAATGCAATTTTCATGCCAAAATGTTTTTGCCCTACTTTAAAACGTGAACACCGCTACTGTCAAGATTTGGGTCAGTTGCAGTTTGGGTATTTTGGGTAATTTGCATCAGGGAGGCATGAAATGAAACGACCATTCCACCTGTGCATCTGGACCCTCGTACTAAAGACCCCTAACACACATACATATACCCCAGAGATGGAGCCTTCTCATTATGAACGATAGAAACATTGTGGGAACGTAGAACAAAAAAATGTGTGTCGTTGTGGTGATCAACATAACCGTGAAGACAAATGACTTGGCATAACCACAGAGAACAAACAAGTGTTAAAAGTAGACATCAGACTAACAGCAGGTAAATCAAACTCCAGTAACTATTTGAAACAATCACTGACACCAGAGGTCCAATTGACAGTTACCTTAACAACAACAAAAACAATGTCACTTCTGTTTGGCTTCTTCTTCACCCACTCTAAATAGGAGTGCCTTCTGTTGGAGTAAGTAAGCAGACTTTTGACACTGGGATGTTGGCTAGTGCCCAGCTCCTCCCAGAGCAGGACGAGGGAGCTTCTTTCACCCACTGTTCCTGTGTGAAACCTGGCTGCTGCTCTGGCCCAGGCCCACACCACGCCCCTTTAGTCAACCCCGCCCCACCCTTCCAGAAGGCCCCAGCCCAGGACGCCGCGGCTGGCCTGCCATTTGGTTGGCTGTTTCCCTGCTCTACCCTGCTCTCTCAGGGCCATGCAGGGAGGAGGGGGGGGGGGAGGCAGCAGCAGCAGTGAGTGTGCAGGGTTTCATGAGCGAGTTATTATTAAACTTTAAGGTAAATTGTGGCACTAGCAGCACTGTGAGAAGCTTTCAGCATTTAATGCTGCTGCTGATCAAACATTCATGGGGAGAGCTGCATTTGCGCCGCAGAGTTTTTGAAGTTTTACTTTTCATTATCTGTGTTCATTGCGAGACCTAGTTAAGGGAAACTAATTGAACACACGCAGCACAAGTTTAAGTTACACAGTTTCGTTAATTAACGTTTGGGATTTAAATATAGGATTGGACCACACTTAACTTATATATAACTTATATATATACACTTAACTTATATATATATGTGTGTGTATGTAGGAGTATATATACTCCTATTCACCTCACCTCCAATAAATGTAAAGATTTTGCTAATTAGACAGATGGACAGATCTTTGGAGACGGTGCTGCTCAGACTAACTGGGCATCTGTTAGGAGTGGGTGGGCCCTCCTGGCCTGTCTGAGAGGGGTGAGTATAGGGGTTCCCTGCCTTCTGCCTATAGAACAGTTGTGCCCAACTTTGGACACAGGGCTGTCCACAGTCTGTCTACACCAGCAGCCAAGACCTCCATATGCCTTCCCAGATGACTCTCTCTCCATCCACACTCTGACCCCAGCCCAGGGAAGACCCACACTCACCACACTTAAACAAACACAGGACATACTAAATGTACACTTTACTTATACACAAAGAAGCATGCAGACGAGAGAGCCTACACGCTCAAGGAAATGTCTGGGGACACTGTAGCATGTAAACGGTAGAAAACGGTAGAAAACGTGTGAGGGTTTGGGAAAGGTCCGTTCAGTAAACTGATATCATTACTAGGTTGTTTCCTACATCAGCCTGTATTTTATTCAGTGGGAGAGTATTGTCAGTAAGAAACTATATACCCCGGCACAAATCTGCGACCTGACTCCTTTCCGTGAGTTTCTCCACTCACAGTGGTTGCTGTTGGAGTCACCAAGGCATTAATATTGTAGGAGATGAATATTTCAACACATCAAGTGGAAAATGGTCAGTAATGTATTGAACGGAGAGTAATTCGCCAAATAACGTTTCATACTAAGTGACTTTTCATGAAACACATAATAACCAATAGGTAATAAACACCGACATATGCTCACAGACAGGCACATGCACACACCAAAGTTTGTTTTCACTGCCAATCAAATCCATTTTAATGTATTGAGCCCGTCTTTCAGCGATCAGAAGGATCTAATCTTCCCATAGATAAACTGAATAATACCAGTAAAGTCCATCCATTTCCTTCACAACTGTAAGCTCAAGGTAACCAGAGAGAAGTGTTTAATCACATGACATTGTCCACCCACAGGGCCTTGCACTCGTCTTTTCATCCCTCTAGCCTCTCGTCCTCTCATCCCACCATCCTCTCCAATTAACTATTAACATGGAGGGCTTTCCCACCGGCTCACGACGACAGCGGGGTTTTGGGGGAGGAGGGAGGGATTGGGGAGAGAGTGAGGGAAGGAAGGAGGGAGGGATTGGGCTTAAACAACAGCACAGCAGGGGTCTTGGGAAAAGAGGACCACAGACCACTGCCGGGCGCCACCACTCTCCAATTTCTTCGGCTTCTTCTTTCCCTCCTCCACCGTTCCTCACTCCCCCTCGCTCTTTCCCCTCTCCCCTTCCTTATAAATAACTTCTTTTATTACAACGTATTTAACTCTTTCTGAAATGCACTGGTATTTTGGAGCCAGGTCGAGAGAAAGTGTCTGAAGCTTGATAGATAGTAAGATAGGAAGGATTCTGAACTAGTACTTTCCTGCACCTGATGTTCTCTTTCCTTGGGCATTTGCCATTTGCTTACAATGTTCTACAACATATAACATTAGAGTAAACAAACAATTGTTTTCCTGTACTTACATTTATATTTTGCAGATGCCCAAGTACACCTGGTTCAAAATAAATCCTCTGTGTCTTATTAACAATGTTACACTTGTTGTTATACAATGCCACTTATTTGATGTTTCCACTTCAGAATGACAGCCGGCATGTTTTGGGGATTTTTTTTGGCACACTTGAACTCAACCAAAATGTGGAACAATTGTTCAGTCAAGGAGCCAGCAGACAATACCACGATGACAGTGTTAAAAAACAGTCTAGACTCCCTTTCAAAATGTCGGATCACTTACAAAAGCAAGGCTCACATTTTTGGCACGTCAAGTGTGTGCGGCGGCTGAGGGCTCTTGATGAGAGCGCTGAGGAAGATGACAAAAAATCAGCGGAGGGAGGGAGGAAAGCCAAAAGGGGACGGGCTGGCAGGCTGGCAGGCAGGCAGGCAGGCCCCTTTCCTCTGTATATGTTCCGCTGGGTTCCACTATCGACTCGGGCCTGAACGGAGATCGACACTTCCACACATCGGACCCATATTCTCTGTATGGTACTACATGACCAAACCATTACAACTTGTCTAAAGCCCAGTAATAAGTCTGCTAGACAAAGCGTCACCTCAGACCATATAATACGGAGGTGAAATAGTGTCACCTTTTAATGTACATGTCTGACAGGTCTATGGCCTCTGTTCACAGCTTGAACAGATGGAGCTGAGAGTTTAGCACGTCCAACACATCTTATCCTGCTAATGTTCGTTGTTTATTGGTTAAGTTGCTAAAGGCGTAAGGTCTCAGTTTGTGTACGTACGCACGGGTGTCACGCGCCCGAAACGAAACGCCACCGTCTTTCTTGGCCTGGTGACAGTGTAAGGAACTGTTATGACATGTCTGTTTCTATGACAACCCCTGGGGAAAAGAGAGTGGGGGAGGGCTGTCAAGGACCAATTTACTCCTCATCCAGAGGGATCTACAGTACAGTACTCCCTGCAGAGGACACTACTCTGCTTTGAACCCACTCCAAACATCCCCACCATGTCTTAATCCAGAGCCACTGAAAAGGGTCAAAGTGCAAACACCACAAGCAGCAGAGAGTTGGCTGTTATTTCACCATTACAGGCCATGGAAGAGGAACTGATGAATGTCACGCCAATGTCGTCAACCCTAACCCTCACAACTGACATTCAATACATTTTTTGGAAAGTTGACTTTATAAAACTTCCCAAGTCTTATACTTCATCATATTTGACGAGAAGATACCATGTCTAGTAAATCAAAACTTGGAACCATCAACATTCCATTATAACGATGAAAGACGGAGAAAAGTGATCGAGGTTGTTGTAGGACTGGTCAGTGTCGCTCGTCGTCGTGGGGACAAAAGTCTGAGCACATTTCTAACGTTCGAGAGGTCCCGATACGGCGATGTGACTTAAGCACGGCGAGATTGCAAATTCTGCTGCAAATCTGACAAGTTGACTTGTCTGTCAGGTTCCACACGTTGTCCTCAACCTGAAGTACACATGTCAGGAATGGTCTTCATTCCCTTCCGTCTAGCTACCACCGACCCAATTACAGAGCAATAACAGCAGTCCAAACCTGCAGTATAAAGGACATAGTGCTTTCTACAAGTTATCAAAGGTACACTCTAAATAAAGATTATACCTCAACATTTCTTTATATCCTGATATATTCACATACATAGTTCACAATAAAGGCCATGTACAGTATGTATCTTCCTTGGAAATAGCAGTAGATAACAAAAACTAACCTCGTAAAATATTTCGGAAGAGACAGAACCTAATAAGACGCTATTAGAGAAACAGAGTCGCCGCGAGTGTACAGGGAGTTGTAGGGGTGACAGTAGTCTGTGGGAAAAGGAAGGGGAAGCTAATGAGAGAGAGCATATTGCAGGCGCTCCGTCTTGGCTCTTGTTGTTTACCTGTGCGGTGCCTGGAAACAGTTTGTTCACTGTTGTTGACGGCAGGCAGGCAGGCCCTGGAGGCCCAGGCATGGCAGGCTCCCCTGGGGCTGGGGAAAACAACATTAGTACATAGATAACAGTGGAGGTGGAAGTCTGTTGGTGGTGGTGAAGAAGTGAGGACCCTCAGACCACCCTCGCACCCTCATTAGCCGTTAATACAGTATTATAACACTACTTTAACAATATTACATTATATTACAACACTATTACAACAATGGGCTTACTTAGAAGGCCTCTCTCAAAAACATTATTCAAGCAGTTTGCTGGATGATGTATTTGAGGAAAAAGATGCTCTCACTTCTGCTAAAGAGAGGAAAGATGTGGCCCCTGTCGCAATGATTAAGAGGGCTCTTGCTGAGTTACAAAACCCACATTGGTCATTTTTCATTACTTAACTAAATCACGCTTCAGAGCAGTGCGGCTAAATAGACAAACATACTATATATTCCATACTGTATGTTTGAGAAAGCGGCCACATGTTGGGATAATATTAACATTGCTACTGTGAAGGTGGCCCCTAAACTGCCTGTAGTGTTATCTTGACAGGGGTCATAGGTATTGATAACTCAATTCAACAAATCAATTTAATGGTCTGAAACGTCATCTGGGACACCCCGCTCTCTCTCTCTCACTGTGCTCAGCACCACTGCTTAATAAGGGGGGGAATTCTGCTGAGACTGTGATGGCTTCATTACGCCGGCCTCAGTTACCTTCTGGAGAATGAATGGTTTAACGAAGTAAAGAGATGACACAGCCGCCACGTTTCAGCGCTAAATCACACATAATGAACATGCCACTAATGAGGGCCACTCAACACCTGAACAGCCCCCACCTTCCCTTTCCACTGACACACACACACACACACACACACGCACGCACGCACGCACGCACACACACACATGCACGCACACACACACACACATGCACACACGCATATACACACACGCGTGCACACACACACACACACACACACACACACACACTCACACGCGCACACAGACACACACACACAAGGACAAGTGGGCCGCACCCACGTACGTGCACACGTGCACTCACCTACAGATGCAGGTGCACGCACACACTTTTCTATTTTGTTCCTACCCTATTTTTTCAAAACCACAGAAGCTTCATTTATTATTTTGTCATTCAGTAACACGTCGTGTAAATGATAAATAGTCAATAAAGTCCGAAGCAGAGACCTTATCCCAACACCTTCCTCAGACGTCTGTAGTTTATCTGGAGCAGATTCTCAACTCTATTGACAGGTAGTATATCTGAATGTGAAGTATATCCATCAACATATGGGCTCAGCTTATGCCGCAGGTAAAGATTGCATCCCAGCTAACCTTATTCAAGCCACCAGACACAAAACATCTGTCATATTCAATCCATCCTTATAGATAGCCACAGAAAGTTATCATTTCCCTCTGAGTTTTAGTTTTGACAAATGAGGAGAGCCTTTCTCTGATTTTAACCTGGTGCTTCCACCATAAGTTCAATTGCAGGCCACGTTTTCATTGTGGCGCCCAGCTAGTGTGCATAAAAGCCATCAATTACATTGAATTTTAACACCTGTGACACAAATACATTTGTTACACAAATACACCTGAAGAATCACACTCAGCCTTATCACTTCAAACATACACTCGAGGACCCCTTCAAGGAAAAGCATTTTTAACTTTTGACAAACAAACAATGGTGCCCACTGAGCCTGCTGTGCTAAACATCACTTTGTGGCCCTGAATTAAATGGGAGAAAAGTGCTCTGCCTTCTTTCTCCGGTCTCTGTGTTCTGGGGGAGAAAAGCACACATTTCACACAGTTGCCTTTGTGAGTAATATATTGTATCATGGCCTTCCCACTGAGCGTATTTCCTATAGATAATGACACGAGCTAGCTAGGCTATGTGAAAAACCATGAGCGCAAACGTATGAGCTAATTAAGATTATAGACGGAGAGCCGTCGGGGTACAGTACTGCTCGGCACGGCGCTGTTGCCACCATTGTCAGGAAAAAAGGGACCCATTTAAACAACAGGGTCCAAATTACCTGGAGAGCAATTTATACCAATTACACCATATCATAAAATAACCCAATTTAATAGTCAAGGAATCAACATGGGGTATTTGCCATGTGTTTGAGACAACAGCTAAAGGATTAATTTCTAGTCAATGAGCTGTCATTTTGTCTGGCTGATAAGGGGCCTCTCTGTCAGGGCTCGCACTGTCAGATATGTGTGAGGCTCTGTGTAATTTAGCTGAACCGCTCCAGAAAGATGCACATACAAGAATACAGCTAGTATAGCTAGTATATTATGAGTTAGGTATATAGTGCCTAAGGAATAAAGCAAATAGAGAAACGTGGGATACGAATACATCCTTGTTTTGTATACCTTGTGGTCCCCCTCCCCTTATACATACATACTACTTCATAACCATCCTCTACAGGTGAGTGGTAGGCTGTATGCTCTGGAGGTGTGAGGCATGGATATGGTCTGTGTCCCGTAAACACGCTTTCTCACAACATAATTAGATAATGCAATACTATTTCGATATAGTATACATATTATACTACATGCCCAAAGAAAACCTGAAGTACATAATACGTTATGAATTAGTCTTCAATATATTGTCACACAAACATTAGATTGCGAAAATCTAGCATCGTGTCCATCAGAGTACGACCATTTCAGTACGGCTGGATTTAAAAAAAATTATATTTCTATCTGAGATTTCAAATAAAACTGGTCTATTGTGGATGCTATAATCCACTCTTAATCTGGATAAGGGATCCCAATGTGTTTTAGTCGCCGCTCATTTTTTCCCTTTGTGTTGGGCCGGCCTCCTTAACGTTTTAGCAGGGCCTTGACTGGCTGAACTTTGATCTGATGTCTTCATTGAGGGGAGCTCCGGGTTGCCCATTTCAGATGCAAATCCTCTGCAGGGCCTATTGGCACTTTGTAAAGAAGGAAAAGCAGGAAGAAATAGGGAGAGGAGGGGTCCCGGAGGGGCTCTGAGGGAATCCTGAGGGGTGGGCAGCGGCCCCCCTCCCTCTAATCCACATAGCAATATGGATTAAGGTAGGGGATAACCTTTCTTAAAGCAGAAGAAAGAGTATAGCTAGGACAAGCTGGGGTGGGCGGCTGGGATTCCCTCATAATACAACAGTCTGCAGTAAAAGCATGCTCTGTGTCAGGGGACTGTGAATGGGTCTCAATACAGCCGATTCCCAGGCCTGGTGGGGAAGCTTGCAAAAGCCTACCTAGAGCCAACTAAGCGTGAGTAATCTGCCCGCGCTCAATGGCTGGGGTGAAGCCCATTCAGCGTTCAGGAGTTTTAAGAGTTGATAAATTTATTATCAGTGGCGATTAGGCTGCGCGCCTGTCACCTTCTTAGAGGGACAGTCGAGGGGAGAAGAAAGGGGGAATGAAAGTGTCAGCAGTAGAGACGGCTCTCTCAGAGAGACTAGACTCCGATAACCCAGGCCTCTAATTGCGATACTAATGTGCTAGAAACCTACGGTTTGAAATGAACCAAGGCAGAAAATTGATTTCATGCTGTGACAGTTTATATATTGCCTCAAGTAGACAAATGACTTATTGAAAGGAAAACGGCACCTTTTAATTTTATTTAGAAAGCCTTAACCGCCTGGTTACATAGGTGGGTAATTCATTTATGGAACCGGTCCCGCAATAATGGTACTTTATCATTCCGCTGATGTTGTCAGGCCCCTATGTAATCGAATAGACTCAGTTATTGGCTTTTGACACAAGAGCCACATCCATTGTTCTTTGAACAAGCCGTAATGGCAACTAAGTGAACGGATTGTGCGGTGAAATAAATGCAACGAGTTAAATAAGCTTTGTGTCCTACCATCACACACACTAGAACCACCACAAAGGGTGCAGTGGTTTGGGACAAATCACAAGTGCTCGCCACACACTCTCCAACACATGGATAAACAATTTTATTAGCACCATTCAGAAGTTTCTTTTTTCCTTCCTTCCTTCTTTTTTTTTTTTTTTTTTACATTCAGAAAACCGTACGGATACCGAGAAACAGAAAAAGGCGTGTCATGCAACAATGCGTTATAGTGCTTGCTCATATGCCTGTCCAATTGTGGTCAGTGAAGTGAGATTAAGTAGCATTACAGAGCCAGGACCTTCAAGCATACGTAATTGTTTTTATAAAGTGGCCCATTACTGGGGCCTGCCATGCTGTCAGTCCTCAGTGCAGTGGACCTTTCCCCCTCTGTGCTCCTCACTACAAGTCACTATACCCCCCCCCCCCCCCCCCCCATTACACACAATTATACCACAGTACACCTTCACCCACTGCAAGCATTTCACACAAAAATATGACTCCTAGAGGATTTGAGCACAAGAAAGGGATTGCTCAGGGCTCCAGTGTTGTCAATCGCCTGCACCGCTTTGTGTCTGGGTCATTATGCGTAATTCAGCACGTGGATGAATGTGTGTACAGAGCTTTCAATCATCTTTATGAGGGGCTCTGTGTTTGACTGGGAGCGGCTGCTGAGGCAACACTCCATTTATCTTAATGGGAAATAAACACGCTAACAACGTTAGCCGCGTCCTCATTCAGACATCATTTCAAATCAATCATCTGGTATCAGCCCGGATGATCTACGGTGGCCAGCGTTCAGCTGCTGCCACAGTAAAACAAACAGAATTCTGAGGGAACTACTGCAGTTTAAGGACACCATAGCACAGAGAACTGCTGCTGTGCTGCTTTGCATGCGTTCAGGAAATAGCCAGGAAAGTGCATTTTTTGGGGCTCTTGAGACATTTTGACACTCAGTAAACATGAATTAGGGGGAAAAAACAGAGACACCTGGGCAGCACATAGGCCTATTGTGTGGCCTAAAGTCATCAACGTCCTCACAGATATAGAGAAAAAGATGAGGAACTGGCAAGAGAGAGAGAGAGAAAGAGAGAGAGAGAGAGAGAGAGAGAGAGAGAGAGAGAGAGAGAGAGAGAGAGATGTGAGATGCTTCAAAGTCCCTTGGAGCGCCACCTTTCTAATGCAATAACAATAACAAAAACAAGCTATTGTCTCGCAAATAACACCTTAAATTAGTGCAGCCACATTTCCTACACCAGCTCCCCCTCATTAGTCCAGCTAGGAGCCAGGACCAATCAGCAGCCAAGGCCACCAGTGCCCTGTCGCCTGTCATTAAGGTAATTCCTGTTTAAATGCTCATCTAACTCCCAGGGCTGGTCATTGTTTCGGTTTGCGGCCTCTGAGCGTGTGTGTGTGTGTGTGTGTGTGTGTGTGTGTGTGTGTGTGTGTGTGTGTGTGTGTGTGTGAGGGGGGCTTACCTGTTGCTTCCCACCCCCCTGCCCTCACCCCCAATGCTGTCCTGCAGCCCTGAGATAAAGGCTCCCCTAGGAGATCACACTCTTCACAGTGGGCAGGTATAATGTGACAAAAAGGGGGGGGGGGGGGGGGGTCCCAGGTGAGACCAACAAGCTCTCACAGTCTCACTGCAGAATTAGATGTTTATCTGAATGTTTTTGAAGTTGCTCCAAATGTCCAATTCAGAAGGTTAAGAAGAGTTAAGGTTTGGGATAGGGTTAAAAACAAAAATAATACCAGTCCACCACTGGTATCGAACACACAACCGTCTGATCCAGAGTCAGGGATTAAAAATAAATCTTGGGATTACGCCCACCCCGTCAAAATGCCCTAGTAAAACCCAAGCCTACTTTATGGTAATAGTATTCACTGTTACCCCTAGTGGCTGGTTTTGAAGGCATTTTCATGACCTCCCGTGGACATGGCTAAACGTCCAGTTTCGAAGTCACTCTTGAGCGATCTGACAGAGTGAGACAGGCGTGCTCATCTCATTGGACTGAGCAACCTGCACACTGACAAATACCTTTCTCCTTTATTACACACAAATAGGCAACACCAAAATGCTGCACGCACGCACACACACACACACACACACACCACACACACACACACACACACACACACACACACGCTCTTCAGAGTCTATCATAAGAAACAAAATATAACATACTTATTTAGAAATGCATATCAAGGAAAGAAACATACAGATCCATGCCACATCACCTCTCCCACACAAACAGTGCCAGACTTGCCCTACCCCATCTTTAACATAGGAACCAGGAGGTTAAGCTTTGACCCCACACCCACTATCAATCAAACCATCCACAATGACCCTCCATCTGTCTGCTGATGTGCACCAGCTTCCACCACCCTGTTCCTGCGTCCTGGCAAACACAGACACAATGTGACCCCCCCACTCCACTCCATACTCTGGGGTGTCATTAAAAGGAAGCCATAACACAGAGCACTATTAACGAGCTTTAGAACCCTCAGATCAGCCTGGCTGATCCAGAGTGTTTATGTAAAGACCGTATACGGGTCTGACAAGGTTTTTCCTCTGGATAAGTGGTGGAGTAGAACTATAGCTAGTTAAAGTTGGAATTAGACGAATAGCTATAACAAGCAGGTATGTTTCAATGCTTCGCCACGGTCACAAGTGCAGTACCAACTAGGTATCTGAGAACAGATAGGTCAACATGTCTGGAGCAAGGGGTTGGATAACTAACATCAATGTTGTGATCCATGCTAATGTTTACCCTATTCCATAATGTAAGACAAATGGTGGTAGTAACACACTAATAAAAGAGAGAAAATGTTTTCAATAATGTCCTGTAGGCTCTAACGTCCAAATGCCAAATATAATGTCCAAATATTTGCAATGTGCCATGCAGTCTTAAAACAGAATATCTAAGTATTCTGTACATTCTTTGGAGCCTTAACGAACAAACTGATTGTTACAAGATCTGTCAGTCATATACAGTACCAGTCAAAAGTTTGGACACACCTACTCATGGTTGAGAGAATGCCAAGAGTGTGCAAAGCTGTCATCAAGGCAAAGGGTGGCTACTTTGAAGAATCTCAAATATAAAAAATATTTAGATTTTTTTCTGGTTACAACATGATTCCATATGTGTTATTTCATAGTTTTGATGTCTTCACTATTATTCTACAATGTATAAAATAGTACAAATAAAGAAACACCCTTGAATGAGTAGCTGTGTCCAAACGTTTGACTGGTACTGCAGGTGAAGATAAACTCTCCCCTGCATATTTATTTGGACAGTGAAGCTAAAACAATTTTTTAGGCTCTACACTCCGGCATTGTGGATTTCGGATAAAATATTTTATATGAGGCGACAGTACAGAGGGTATTTTCATACATATGCCGCCTTTTGAGGGTCTTTTCATATATATCTGTTTTACCGTTTGGAAATGAATGCTCTTTATGTATCTAATCCCTCCATTTGAAGGCACTTGGAGTGAGAAAAGAAAGTTACAAATGCATAAAGATCATGCTGCGAAAACATGCTAACCTCTCACCATTACCAATAAGGTTGGCATTTTTTGGAGGGTATGATATTTATGCCTCTGTAACTTTCTTACTCATCATTATTCACAATTCATTCATGCTTATCCGTAATCATGGTAGCATCCACATTAACGTAGACGTGTTCAGAAACATATTTCATTCTTATTTACAATAAAAGTGACTCCGAAATGACACAATCCATTATTTAGCATTCATGTTTATTAGGCACAACATAATCTGAAACACAACCAAAACCAACTGTAAATGCATCCAACAAGTTTGTGGAGTCACAAGCTTGATGTAGCCATTGTATGCTAGGAATATGGGACCCAATACTAAACTTTGGACTAAATGAAATACACTATAAGTGAATTTGTGCAAATACTTATGACACCTTTAAATGGCAGTACTAGATACATAAAGTGCATTCATTTCTAAACGGTAAAACAGGTGTGCATGAAAATACCCTCAAATAAATGGCGACATTCTGTACTGTCCCCTCATATAAAACATTTGATCTCAAATCCAAAATGCTGGAGTATCAAGCCAAATGAAATGTTATTTTCACTGTCCAAATAAATAAATAGGGGAGTGTAAGTGCCACCAACAGGAATGCTCTCTTCCATCACTTTGAACATATTTGTCTTTCTCCCGAAACAGTGTAATTTCTGAAGATTGAAATCCCACCGTCTGCGTTCCGTCGTCTCATCTCCGACAACAATAGAGAACCTGAATGCTTTTAGCCATGATGGATAAATTGGTGGGTAGTAAAATATGATATCTAAGGTAGGTGATGGTGATGGGCCTCGTCTCCGTCAGTCTCATAGCAGCGGGGTAATTACAGTCCGTTAGATTGTCTCTCTCACCACATGGGAGAGGCAACGCTGTTTGCCATAGGGCACATACGGGGCTCATCCAACAGGGGAAAACAGGGCGAGAGGGACAGTAATGGTCCAAAAATTAACATTTGTTACCGGCTCGCATTGTCACTGACATGACGGGCGATCACCGATGACCTTTACTGATTACTGACTAAAAAAAGATAAAAAGGTCATTAAAAGCCCTGATTGAACCATAAATTACAATGTATGTTCAAAAGACACATACAACTGCCTTAAATATTGCAGTTCATCTCTGCTGTTCATTTCCATGCATTTTGGGAATTAGGGAAATACCTCGGGAGCCTATTATTTGATTGTCAATCACTGGCCCAGCCTAGTCTCCCTCCAGGGGTCAACACCACATCATACAACGATGGAACATCTTATAGACAGTTATGAACTAGGTGGTTCGAGCACTGAAGGCTGATTGGCTGACAGCTATGTTATATCAGACTCTATACCAGGGGTATGACAAAACATGTATTTTTACTGCTCTAATTACGTTGGTAACCAGTTTATAAAAGCACTAAGGCACCTCGGGGGTTTGTGGTATATGGTCAATATACCACGGGTAAGGTCTGTGTCCAGGCACTCCGTGTTGCTTTGTGCGTAAAAACAGCCCTAAGCCGTGGTATATTGGCCATATAACCCACCCCCTCGGGCATTATTGCTTAATTACACACTGAGATGACACTGTTTTCTAATGACTAATATGCACATTTAGTTTGATATACGGTATGGATGGTAAATGATAAAGCACTTACCACTGTGCCCATGTTACTTTAATTGGTCTAAAAGAAGAAAAAACGGTCGAATCGGTTTGTTTGGCACATGGTTTCATAACAATGGTTCAGTTTGACCTGTACAACATGTCTACACTCTTAGAAAAAAAGGTGCACTCTAGAACCTAAAAGGGTTATTCTGCTGTCCCCATAGAACCCTTTTCAGTTCCATGTTGAACCCATGTAGAACGAGTGTACAACAAGGACACATTTGAAAAGGCATTCCGAAGCAATCAATTTGGGGCCACAAAAAATCATCCCGTGCCCGCAGGCTTTGAGTTTGAGACCCCTGTCCTAGAGTTTGTGTTAATGGCATAAATGTTTATGTGTGAGGGACTTGCTGCTTGTAACCGGGAGCCCAGAGAGATAAAGGTGAGGACGAACGTGAACATGTTTCAGCACCATACTGCATGAGTCCCAGAGGTGCATCAAAGGTGAGAGAATGATGTCTCAAACAGGGCTGTCACGACAATCTTGTGACAGAACAGGGGTGTCAGTTAGGTCACCCGGCCTTCATTTCCTGGGGAACTAAACACAGTGACATAGCATCTCATCACATCCTTTTCAGTGGAAGTGGGGTCACACACATATCAAATGGGCATGCCACTGACTATCAATCAGTGACAGTACACACAATGATATTCCACGCTGGATTGAGAGGTTTGAGTGATGGGTGGGACAGTCAAGCCCTCTCAGAATGTCTGTGTCACCCACACAACCGAGGAGAGCTATAGGCAGAAAGACAAGAGATTCCCCTGCTCTTCAATTTGTCTTCGGAGGGATTGTCTTTTATTGATGGGTTTCTAGGTCAGCGACCCTTTGTGCTGTTCAAAGGTTCTAAAAGGCCCCCAGATGGGCCTTCTCAAGATGGAGCCTATTGTGGTGGGCTTTCTATGGCGTCTAACAAATGAAATCTGCAGGAGCCATTAGTCGGCCCGGGATTGTTTTAGGGGTGGCCACTCCTCTCATGGGGGAGGGGGGAGGTGGGGGAGTAAAGATGACATTTTCCACCACAGATCAGTCATCTCAACCGTTGTGGCCTGGCTCCTTTCTCAAGAAAAAGGCTTTGCTCGTTTTGCTCTCAGATGCTTTGCATTGGTGAATAAACTCTTGGTTGGGCTTTACAAAAGAGTCCCAGAGGCCAGAGACTTTAGTGATACCGTGAGACCTGTTTAGGTCAGCGTCTTTGGTCTCGACACCCACAGGTTTGGATTCCACAGCATCAATGGGAAATGATTGGCCCACATTCTCTTTAAACCACCTGTCAGTTCTGTACTCTGGCAACCAATGACAGATATCTCATCATCATACATTACGCTTCCGAATGACAAAACAACTTTCTAAGTTACTGCTACGTTAAAACAACGATTTATTTGACTAAGTTCCTGTCCACGTTTACAATGTTAAGTATCAATCAAACAATAGCTAAGAACAACATGAACTTTCTTAAACCTCTCAGATCCAGAGGGGAAAAGGGTTAGTGCGAAGTGTGAACACTTGGGCTAAACGTCAGGTGAACTGTGCAGTGTGCACTTCACTGAGGGGACTTGAGTCAGGTGTCTGCTTCCCTCCCCTGACAGCCTTCCATACACTAAGTAGTGTGAACACCACAGGAAGCCTAGGCCTCACCTTAAACCCACATCATGATTAGACCAACCTGCCTACAGTCTGGGTACATCTCATCTCAGCCTCGACACACACAGAGCTGTGGCCAAGGGGGAGTAACACCTTGTATTACCCCCAGGAGGAGATAACACAGGAATTCACAAATCACAGGGATTCACAAATCACGAGATAGGCAAATTAGCTACAATCTGCTTAGTTAATCAGTCAGTCCATTAATTCGTCGTTCAAAGTCAAGAATTTTAGAAACTATTTGGCCCAAGATAATATGTCTCACACAAATGAGTTATGGATCAAGATAATATGTCTCACACAAATTAGTTATGGTGAACAGTTCTGAATATGTCCAACATAATGTCAGTCCTCACAGCAGCCACAGGGTTTGTACAAGATTGTCTAAACAAAACGAATAAACAACAAATGGTCTCAACACCACGTCAATACTCAACGTAATTTACGCCAGACGTTCCTCCTGTAGCTAACCAAGTTCTTCCTGTCTCTTCCTGTCTCCAGACTCCCATCTGCGATCCCTCTGCTCTGCTTCATTATCATATTTAATATGCGAGAAGGGTCCGGGGCATCCTGTAATCCGCTTTGCCTCCTCTCAGCTGCTTAGCCTGGACCCTCTCCTCTCATGTTTGACTAATTTAGAACTGTAATGGGAGCATGTCTCCCTAGCTTTTAGCAGGCAGCCTGCCTGCATCACTCTCGTTGGCCCTGGCCCTCTCCCTCTCTAGCATGTCAGTCAGCTCCTTCCATTTGGCTTTTGTGGGTCTAACAGCCTGATTACCACCGATCGCTATCTATCACCGCCTCAGGTATCAGGGGAACACGGGCGATCCTACAGAGAGGTTGAAGACAGCCATCTCTACTCTGATTTCCATAAGTTCCTGTGATTCTGCTAGGAGATAGTCAGGTGACATGTATTTCGTGATCGTAGGCAGTGACCCTCATTCGTAATGGTGCTATTTAAACAGCAATAAAGATCAGCGCCTATGGTCAACTTAATGATTTAGCGTTCTAGTCTAGTTCTTTCAATTTCAGCCCGGGGAACGTCAAACACATGGGCTGATTATTCTTGACACACAAAGACGTAAATATTATCAAAATAGGATCCTGTTAACACCGGCGTTAGAATGCTAACTAAGTCTAACGGTTCAGTAAAGGAGGAGCAAAGTCAACTATTTTACCCACTATATTATGTGCTACCTTTTGACTCAAATTGTTCCATTTGCACCCCTTGCCTGAGAGTGTTTACCTTGTCCAGTGTGTCCACCTGTTGTAGAATATCCTGGGCTGCAGGCCAATGCTCACTCCCTGCTGGTCATTTGGGGGGACAGAGGGTCGATATTGTGTCCAATGCTTATTGATCCGCTCAGCGAGGGGATGGAAGGGCCCGTTTCCCGCACCCTGTGGTCACCCTGTGGTGGAGCAAGAAGCATGGTCAAAACTTTTTGTGAGGGAGAAAGGAACCGGTACACAGAGGAGAAAGGTTCGGCTCATAGTGGGTTTACTTGTGGTAGTGGTACTTACTGATTTATTCAATAAAGCATTCATTTTGTACGTATGTATATAGAATACAACAGTGGCAAATACACCGGATGTCCCATTCTAAAGACATTGAGAAACAAAAAAAGTCCTCAATTGTTTAATCACCTCTATTTCGCTTTATTCAGGCCTTCTTAAAGTGTTCATTGGTAAACCATATTCAAGTGGGTTATAAGTGAAGCTGACTTGACATCGACCTGTGGTTGTGGGGAGAAACCTACATATGAGTAACTGGACTGTAAATGTAAGCCAACCTAACTCCCCACACATGCAGCTGTGGGGGATGGAGTCTGACCCTGTGAGTATGGGACACCAGTGGCTGGGAATGGCCAGCTAACTCAGAACCCAATCCCATTTGATTTCCAGCAGCTCCTCAGCTGCCCCCCTCTGTGACACAGATCCCTCAGCCTACAGCAGGTGACAGTGAGCCAGCCGGCCACATATGGATCCTCCCTTGATATCATCCAGTCAGCGTCTAATCTTATTATGCAAAATTCTAATCCTCACCTGTGTCTAATGCCCCAAGGGTCACAATATTGCCATATCAAGGTTTTGGGAGGTCATGTTTTGTGATCGCTGATCTATTCTTCTAAGGAGACGTGGGACTTAAGGACTGTCCCCAGAGGCCAAGCAGCAATACACTGAAAGAGAGAGAGAGAGAAGGGGAAACCTGCAGCATGGGTTGGTAAGACGAGATTGACATGAGGTCCCTTGCTAGGATTATAGACTTGATTTGTAGCAGTGGGATTTTTCCAGCAGACAAGTTATTGGACGGGGAATAAGGGGCCACCAGCGAGCTGAAATTGGATCAAGATTGGCATTCGCAGCGAGTCGGCGCGCCGGCTAAAACAGCAGCTGCCTGTAGATTTTGACTCCTTTCAGGTGAAGCCACCTCCAGTCACTCGGAAAGAGAATGGATGGAAAGTGAGCAGGAGGGGGGAGGTTGCGCGGGAGGGGCAGGAGGACAGGGAGAGAGAGAGAGAGAGAGGGTGGGTGATCATTTTGATGTCTGTGAGATTTAGCAGCGACGTAATGGGATTAAGTGTAACACCTTTGCTGGAGGAAAAAAAGCCACCTGGCGCTGTAACTGGATGAGAGCGAGGCCTAATCCGTTCCCATCTGTAGGATGCCATTCATAAAGCTCCCGGTGGTTTCCGCTCTGCTTGCTTTAGTTAATGCCATCAACAGGAGCAATGTGGAGAAAAGTCCAGAACTCAATACCCTGCCAAAACAACAAGCTGACGCAGCGTCATCTTCCTACATATACTGGGGGGAGAGGTTACAGTGTGTTATGGGAATGGGCTGTAATATAGCCTACATATTGGGACGGAATGTTCTATGTCAGAGGCTACTTTCTATGTCAGTAGATCTCCCAGTATGAGGATTCTCAGGATTTTCAGGATTCCCCTGAAAAGGTGAGGTAAGTCATTTTGTGTGTGCCTACTGGGCTACCTGATTTTAGGGTGGTACTAGTAACAGGGAGGTGTAAGGTTAGCTAGCGTCTAATGAGCATTTCTAAACAGACTAGTGATCAGCTGGGGATGCCAGGGTGGGGGCTCCTGTGTCACTAACAAGCTTCAGTCATGTTCATGTGCAAGTCCTGACATGTTGCAGGCAAAACCCAAGGGCTAGTTGGCTTCTCTAACCAATATGGCTGTCGCTCACTCTGCCTCAGAGTACATAGGGGAGTTCAACCAAGTAGTCCTACCCTCACCAGTACTCCCACAATGGTTGAGTAAATAGCTTTTATTAAAACCTCTGATCTTGTTGTTCAGTCCATATTTTAATTTCATAATAATACAATGTTAGTCTCTGCTCACAGCGGCTGTGGGTAGAGAATAATACAATATGAAAAAATGGTATCAGACTCCCTACAACAGAAAGCAACGAAAAGTGCAATAAGTCCTTTATAAATGTTATTTTGGAAATGTCTTATTCAACTAGACACCAGTAACCCTATTCTCATTAGTCTACCCCTTTCACTTTCTCTTTCAAACCACACACAGACACACAAACACGTCTGCAATTGCAGTGTTAGTTCCAGCTGAGTAGACAGGCTGATGGGATGGGCAGTAAACCTCTGGCTCTGAAACAGTCTCAGCAATAAGCAAAGAGTCCGTCTCAAACTACTATACTGTAGTTGTCACAATACGGACTGGCCTTAGTGACAAACCACAATACTACCCTGGTAATTAAAAAGGAATATCTTAACACCCCAAACACCAACGTAGCCTTAGCGATTCTGATTAGTCATTCAAATGTAATTCTGAAAGAAATAGTGCATTATTATTGTTCCTCTAACCTGAAGAAAACTCAATGATTCCAACGATGGGTTTTATACATCTCTGTATTGGCTTTGTCCTGTATTCAGCAGTAGTAGTCAAACAGAGTAGACTTTTCAATGTTCTATCCAGCCTTCTCTGTCTGTCCCGTCCTGGCAGCTAGGATAAAGCATGGGGCCAATGTCACATTGTGGAACGCCTCTGTTTACCGTTTGGTTTAAGAGGGGCTCTGTGTAAAGAGGGATGCCCACTGATCTCTATGGCAAACATGGGGGCGAGCATGGTGGGTTGAGGTACCTACAGCCCGTCACTCTCACAGTCTATCTCGCCATCAAACAAGCCTCAGTGTTGACACGATGCTCCAGACAAACTCCAAATAACAAGCAGAGCGTTTACTAGGGTTGTTCTCTCTGAGGCAGTGTTGTTTGCAAAGGTCTTGGTACCCTTGTCTGCATTATGCCACGATGAGGAGGTATTAGATCTCACAACACAAGACGATCACTTCCAACTGAAAGGAGGAAGTAAACATATTGACAAACAATTGACTTGTCATTCAAGTAACACTGGTCTAACAACCATGGTACATAAGAAATGACAAAAGTTATTTCATAAAGTATTTGTGCTAGAGGATAAGCGGTTTCTAATATCAGTCTTACAATCTTACATACTGCATGTGATTTTCAAACAACGTAACACCTGCAGTTTATTATGAAGCCACCTTTTGTCCAGTTTCTGGGAGAGGCAATTCCATTTGTGGGCCTGGCCCAAACAGGGAAGCACTACTTCTATAGATCTGTGTGTTGGGATATGAATTAGATGGGGAGGGGGGGGGGTCCTTCCTTTGTTTGTCTGAGATTAAGTCGGAGTTCCAGAGGAAAAACGAGAGAAGAAAATCCATGGAGGTTCATTAGGAGAAAGAGTGGCTTTCTCTCCCTCCTCCTTTGAGTTTGAGCCTCTCTTTCAGGGGCTCTTTTCAAAGATACCTGTGAACTTGGAAGGAGATCTGTGAAACTCTCTCCTCTGCTCAGTTCACACTTGACAGGGGGTTCAGGTTACGGCTGCCATTCACACCGAAAGCCACAGAGCTACAGGACTCCTTCACCTCCAGTATCGTGACAACAACTATCGGAGAGAGTTGGAGAAGACATGTCCTTTCTTTTGTCCAGACTTTCTCTTAGAAGCTTAGAAGGAAAAACATCTTATAATATTATAATGGCCCACTTTATTGTTAGAGGGTTTGTTTACTAAAGTACACATTTAATAGAAGCACCTTTAGGTTTTGATCCTTTCAAGCCGAATTTCTTAGACTCTTTGGAATCTATTACATTTCAAAATCAAAACAAATCTCAAAATGCCATCATATCGATTGTTCATTCCAATTACTATTGAAAGTAATTGAATCAATACTGAACATACTGAACATATTTTCCAAATAATCAAGTGAATCTCCAAACTGAGACCTGTGTTTACACCAGGTTAAAAGTGATCTCCACACAAATCACCCCCGGGATTCTAATGTCCATCACGGTACCATAATGTATTGTTGATCTTGTCTGCGCTATGTAGGGGGGACAGATAGAACTTCATTAGAGCATTGACAAGCCCACTCTCTAAAAGTGATGAGATTATTCCTAATTGATGCCACAGTCGATTAGGGTTCGGTCCGTTGCTGGCCCACTGGCAGGTCTAGCCCTGGTTCAGACCGCAGGACGTTGATGAAAAGCGTGGTTCGCCCAGCTCAAGCTGTTTCTGCTAAAAGAGGACAGATTTTACTGAACAGCCTAATGACTCTGTTTGAAGTATAATGAACCCATGACCCCGTCCCATCGCTGTAACCTCTCCTTTCTGCCAACTTGGGGGATAAGGAACAATAAGACAGAAAAAGGTTGTCATTCACTAGAGGGGTCTTCTGCGGTGAAGTGTGGAGGCCCTTTGTAACTGCATTGTGAGTTGAGGAGAAAAAAAACTAATTTATTTACATGCAAAGTTAACAAGAGCTAAGAGGTTACCGAGCCATTTGCTTTCCACAAACAAACAGCAGATTCCTCTACTCAATAGAAATTCAGGGTCTACTAGAGACATATGAAAATGGTGCATGTGCGACTCACATACCCATTATCATAAGACAGCTCATTAAATTGGTTGCTAGTTGAATTTGACACCATGATTTTATCACATGGTATTAAAAGAACAGGGGAGCTTGTCTGTTACAGAGCAAAATCAACTTTCCACTCACTGTCCACTAGAAAAGCCCCGTGGGGGTGTCCATTTAAATACACGGTTAAAATGTAGACGCATGTTCAGTGGATGTAGACGAAGAGAAAAGGGTGAAACCTCCTTGACGTCAACCAGTTCTTCAGGATTCAAAGAGAAACAACGAGACAAATCAGTCAATTTGTCCTCTTGACTTCTTATGCTGAGTGAACAGGTGTCACGGCACACAATGGCCTTTTCATCCGCTGCCTCTCTTCCAATGGAGAATTCCCCTCCACAGCGACAGCCATAGGCATACACCTCGTTATCTTAAAAGAGAACACAGACACTGTCAAACAGGTAAGAGCAGAGGGCTACACGGGATGAGACAGGTGGAGCATGACTTGATGGATGCATCCACTATGACTCCAATGGCAGGGGAGAAGAGAGCATGATTAAATAAGCAACACAAAGGAAGATGACCATGGCTTGACTCACTCACCGTCATCGGAAGTCATGTCGTCCAGACTGACACGGGCATCGACTGGCCAACTTTGATTCAGTTCACCGGCTGCATTGACACGCAGAAGAAACATGAAAATGTCAGGAAAATACGGGTGGAAAAGCCATGAAGCCTTAAATGTCAACTGGCAATGCTGTAAGATCATTGGCTAGCCTAGTAGTTTGATGAGCAGCTCGTTTTAGCCAAACTGGCAAGTTACTCGATTATGGGCAGATTAAGTTCTCCTCTTTAACAGCACAGAGCTGGATGGAGAGATGCCAGGCAACCACGAGAGGGCGGTCAGGTTTGATGGGCCCCTTGCCGCCTTTCTCTGCCTCGGTCAAGCACTGCTTGCCTCTCTTTCCAGACTTGTTGATGAAGTGATCCGGTCCTACGTGGATTTTTGAGACACGGCTAGCTACACTAGCGCTGTGTAGCGTGCTAGCCACGTTGGCTAACTTGCCAAGGCATGCTAGCTATTGCTAGCTACAGTTGAAGTCGGAAGTTCACATACAACTTAGCCAAATACATTGAAACTCAGTTTTTCACAATTCCTGACATTTAATCCTAGTAACAATTCCCTGTCTTAGGTCAGTTAGGATCACCACTTTATTTTAAGAATGTGAAATGTCAGAATAATAGTAGAGAGAATTATTTATTTCAGCCTTTATTTCTTTCATCACATTCCCAGTGGGTCAGAAGTTTACATACACTCAATTAGTATTTGGTAGCATTGCCTTTAAATTGTTTAACTTGGGTCAAACGTTTCAGGTAGCCTTCCACAAGCTTCCCACAGTAAGTTGGGTGAATTTTGGCCCATTCCTCCTGAAAGAGCTAGTGTAACTGAGTCAGGTTTGTAGGCCTCCTTGATCGCACACGCTTTTTCAGTTCTGCCCACAAATTTTCTATAGGATTCAGGTCAGGGCTTTGTGATGGCCACTCCAAGACCTTGACTTTGTTGTCCTTAAGCCATTTTGCCACCACTTTGGAAGTATGCTTGGGGTCATTGTCCATTTGGAAGACCCATTTGCGACCAAGCTTTAACTTCCTGACTGATGTCTTGAGATGTTGCTTCAATATATCCACATAGTTTTCCTCCCTCATGATGCCACCTATTGTAACGGCTGTCGTCGGGAATGGATGACCAAAACGCAGACGGGATGTGGATGCTCATCTTGTTATTTATTTTAAATAAAGAGAACACCAAAATAACAAAACGAAGAACGCACGAAAAACAAAACAGTCTTGTCAGGCTCACACAGGCAAAACAAGAAACAATCTCCCACAACACCAAACCAAACAATTACCCCTATATAGGACTCTCAATCAGAGGCAACGAGAAAGCACCTGCCTCCAATTGAGAGTCCAACCCCCCATCAACCTAAACATAGAAATACAACAAACCAGAAAAAACATAGAAATACAAAACATAGAACATAGACCAAAACCCGGAAATAATAAATCAAACACCCTACTACATAAGTCACCACCCCGAACCACATAAACAAAATACCCTCTGCCACGTCCTGACCAAACTACAATAACAAATAACCCTTATACTGGTCAGGACGTGACAGTACCCCCCCTAAAGGTGCAAACCCCGGATGCACCTCAAAAAAAATAAAAAATAAAAAACAACAACAAAAAATCCCCCTAAATTAAAGGGAGGGAAGGGAGGGTGGCTGCCGTCACCGACGGCACTTGTGCTACACCCCCCTCCCCAACCCACCTATACAGGAGGTGGTTCTGGCTCCGGCCTACTGTCCTCCAGAATGCAGACAGACTTGCTCAGTTTCGGGCCGTAGGCAGACTCCCATCGTTCCGGATCGTAGGCAGACCTCTTCCGTTCCACACTGTAGGCAGACTCATTTGATACACAGTTAATCATCTTTAGCTCCGGATTGTCAACAGACTTACTCAGTTCCGGGTTGCTGATCGACTCCCTTGGTTCCGGGTCATAGGCAGACTCACCCGGTTCTGGGTCACAGGCAGACCCCTTCGGTTCCGGGTCGCAGGCAGACCCCTTCGGTTCTGGGTCGCAGGCAGATTCCCTTGGTCCCGGGTCGCAGGCCGACCCCCTTTGGTTCCGGGTCACAGGCAGACCCCTTCGGTTCCGGGTCACAGGCAGACCCCTTCGGTTCCGGGTCACAGGCAGGCTCCTTCGGCTCCGGGTCGCAGGCAGGCTCCCTCGGTTCCGGGTCGCAGGCAGGCTCCCTCGGTTCCGGGTCGCAGGCAGACTCTTCTCGGTTCCGGGTCGCAGGCAGACTCCCTCGGTTCCGGGTCGCAGGCAGACTCCCTTGGTTCTGGGCTAGACACTGTTGCCGGATACTCTGGACTGCACACTGGTGCCGGATACTCTGGACTGCACACTGTTGCCGGATACTCTGGACTGCACACTGTTGCCGGATACTCTGGACTGCACACTGTTGCCGGATACTCTGGACTGCACACTGTTGCCGGATACTCTGGACTGCACACTATTGCCGAACTTTCGAGGCTGGGCTAACGCACTGGAAGCCTGATGCGTGGTACTGGTACTGGATGTGCCAGTCTGGGGACACGCACCTCAGGGCTAGTGCGGGGAGCAGGAACAGGCCGTGTCGGACTGAGTGGACGCACTGGAAGCCTGATGCGTGGTGCTGGTACTGGAGGTATCAGCCTGGGAACACGCACCTTAGGGCTAGTGCGGGGAGTGGGAACAGGCCGAGTCGGACTGGGTTGACGCACTGGAAGCCTGATGCGTGGTGCTGGTACTGGAGGTATCAGCCTGGGAACACGCACCTCAGGGCTAGTGCGGGGAGCGGGAACAGGACGAGTCGGACTGGGCTGACGCACTGGACCGTAGAGGCTTACTGGCGGTCTCGAGCGCAGAACTGGCATCGCTCTTACCGGCTGGATGCCCACTTCCCCCTGGCAAATACGGGGCGCTGGTACTGCGCGTACTGGCCTAAAAATACTTGGCCTCGCCACAGTACCCATTACCCCGAAGCACGGGACCTGTCCAGTCACTGGTTGCCCAAAAAAGGTACGGGGATTTGGCCTGGGGCTCACTTCTCACCCAGCCAAACTACCCGTGTGCCCCCCCCAAAAAAATCTTGGGGATGCCTCTCGGGTTCCCTTAAATCCTCCACAGCCCTGGAAATGCCTCTCCTCAACTCTGCCATGTCTCCTTTTCCCGACAGTCCATATCATATTCTCATCGCTCCCTTCTCCGCTGCTTGGTCCTATTGTGGTGGGAGATTCTGTAACGGTTGTCGTCGGGAATGGATGACCAAAACGCTGACGGAATGTGGATGCTCATCTTGTTATTTATTTTAAATAAAGAGAACACCAAAATAACAAAACGAAGAACGCACGAACAACAAAACAGTCTTGTCAGGCTCACACAGGCAAAACAAGAAACAATCTCCCACAACACCAAACCAAACAATTACCCCTATATAGGACTCTCAATCAGAGGCAACGAGAAAGCACCTGCCTCCAATTGAGAGTCCAACCCCCCATCAACCTAAACATAGAAATACAACAAACCAGAAAAAACATAGAAATACAAAACATAGAACATAGACCAAAACCCGGAAATAATAAATCAAACTACATAAATCACCACCCCGAATCACATAAACAAAATCCCCTCTGCCACGTCCTGACCAAACTACAATAACAAATAACCCTTATACTGGTCAGGACGTGACACCTGTTTTGTGAAGTGCACCAGTCCCTCCTGCAGCAAAGCACCCCCACAACATGATGCTGCCACCCCTGTGCTTCATGGTTGGGATGGTGTTCTTCAGCTTGCAAGCCTCCCCCTTTTTCCTCCAAACATAACGATGGTCATTATGGCCAAACAGTCCAATTTTTGTTTCATCAGACCAGAGGATATTTCTCCAAAAAGTACGATCTTTGTCCCCATGTGCAGTTGCAAACCGTAGTCTGGCGTTTTCATGGCGTTTTTGGAACAGTGGCTTCTTCCTTGCTGAGTGGCCTTTCAGGTTATGTCGATATAGGACTCGTTTTACTGTGGATATAGATACATTTGTACCCGTTTCCTCCAACATCTTCACAAGGTCCTTTGCTGTTGTTCTGGGATTGATTTGCACTTTTCGCACCAAAGTACATTCATCTCTAGGAGACAGAATGCGTCTCCTTCCTGAGCGGTATGACGGCTGCGTGGTCCCATGGTGTTTATACTTGCGTACTATTGTTTGTACAGATGAACATGGTACCTTCAGGTGTTTGGAAATTGGCTGATTTCTTTTGATTTTCTCATGATGTCAAGCAAAGAGGCACTGAGTTTGAAGGTAGGCCTTGAAATACATCCACAGGTACACCTCCAATTGACTCAAATTATGTCAATTAGGCTATCAGAAGCTTCTAAAGCCATGACATAATTTTCTGGAATTTTCCAAGCTGTTTAAAGGCACAGTCAACTTAGTGTATGTAAACTTCTGACCCACTGGAATTGTGATACGGTGAATTATAAGTGAAATAATCTCTCTGTAAACAATTGTTGGAAAACTTACTTGTGTCATGCACAAAATAGTCCTAACCGACTTGCCAAAACTATAGTTTGTTAACAAGAAATTTGTGGAGCGGTTGAAAAACGAGTTTTAATGACTCCAACCTAAGTGTATGTAAACTTCCGACTTCAACTGTATCCCTGCCTCCTCACGGTTGAATTGCTGCAGTAGCTCGCTTGTTTAGTATACATAGCGTTAAGTCGCTTGGTTATTCTAAACGGCTCGTGCTGCGGTCAAAGAAGCTAGCTAGCCTAGCTTATGCTAAAATGCCTCCTGGCTAACGTCAGCTAGCATGCTTAACTTCCGGCGAGTGAAACTTAACAGATTTCCCTCGGTGTTATGGCATCCCCATTCCTATAAGGAAACAGGGTTTGCGTGAACCTACAATGAAGAAGCAGCCACGAGTTGTTGGCTGGGGTAGCCCCCGGAGCGAGGGGCCTTGGCACGGGTCTGAGTGACCAGCGCCCCTCTGCCAAAACATTACTGTGACAACAGTGCCCCCACATTTAGCTAAACGGGGTGCTATATAAGCCATTTCCAGAGCTGCAGATGCTGCCTCCTCTGTTAACCCGTGTTCAAATCAAATGTATGTATCACATGCACCGAATACAACAGGTGTAGACCTTACCATGAAATGCATACTTACAAGCTCTTAACCAACAATGCAGTTCAAGAAATAGAGTTAGTAAAATATTGACTAAATAAACGAAAGTAAAAAATAAAAAGTAACAATAAAGAGGCTATATACAGGGTCAATGTGCCGGGGTACATGTTAGTCGATGTAATTCGATGTAGATAGAGGTAAAGTGACTATGCATAGATAATAAACAGTGAGTATCAGCAGTGTAAAAACAAAAGGCGGGGGGGGAGCTTGTTGGCAGGAAGCTTGGTCCCAGTGATGTACTGGGCTATACGTTCCACGGTGTTCAAGAGGTATATATTAATCTCCCCAGGGTGAGAGTGATAAGTTTGGTCTCTGTCCACAAGCACGCCAGTAGCGGTGCGTGGATAAGACTCCATATTACAACCTGTGTGGTGATAGTTGTGTTGTTTCCTCTATAACCTGTTAGTTCATATAGCTTGCGACTGTGATATATAGGCCTAAAGGCCGAGACAATAAGACACAGTAGCAGAATTTCCTCAAACACACCTTTGTTTTATCACAAAACCGGATAGCAACCTCTTTCCACTGAAGTCCACAAAGCATATTGCATGTACAGTAACAGACAGTTACATGACCTAGAACATGATCAAGCAAGTTAATGTTTCCGACATTTTTGGATCACGAAACAACTATTTATTTAGAAGCACAGAGAGTTACCACAAGTTGCTGTCACAACGTCCACAGAAGGTGGCGCCTCTCCTCGGTCAGGCGGTGCTCGGCGGTCGTCGTCGCCGGCCTACTAGCTGCCACCGATCTGTGTTTCAGTGTCTGTTAGTTATGTCTGTTTTTTGATTGCACCTGTTTCGTGTTTGTCATTAGTGGGGGGGTATTTAGTCTGTCTGTGTTTAGTTAGGTTTCGTGCGGGATTGTTCTGTGTTACGTGTGGTGTTATATTGTTTGGTTTACGACTTATTGTATAGGCATTAGGGTTGCCGGGCTGCGCCCCGTCTGCCTTTTTGAGCAGAGCTTCTTTTAGTCTTTTTGACTGTTGTGCTCCCAGCCGTATATGGATTTTGCCCTTGGATTTATTAAATCAAGCTTGTTCCAACGGACCTCAGTCTCCTGCGCTTGACTCACCCTTAAAACTGTTCTATCCACCCGTGACAGTCGCAAAGAAAACGGGAGCTGCCTCCACTATTCCAGCACCATTTCAACTTCAACACTTCAACATCATTAAATCACCTCTGCTTAGTCTAATACAGTGATAACTAAAAGATACCAAAAACAATTTAGTCCAATCAACGTAAGCTAAATATGATGTGGCTGTCCATGGTTCTGACTTCTGTGTGTGTGTGTGCGTGCGCGTTCGTGCCGGTAGAGAAACATGTTGACTCACCCTAATTGTAGAGAAATGCCAATGCCATCCTCTCTTTCACGTAGACAAAACAGTCTATCACTCTGTCATAGAATAGACGTTTACATTTTTTGTTGTCCTAGGTTACCTGGCTAAAATACTTGCTCGCTAGCCTAACTTTCATTCATGGGCAACGTTAGCTAGTTAACATTAGCTTTCTACATCTAGCTACATATTGAACTTCCATCCTCTCAGGCCAGGGGCACAACAATGTTTGAATGAATGGTTGGATCAGAATCACCGTTATGATCATTGGCCAATACGGAGAATTAAATAAAACCACAAATCCAAATTCAATCTCCATCCATGGCTAATTTAGGAAAGGCACTATTTTAGCTAGCTGGCTAGCTAGCCACCAGAGCACAACAACACAACGAGATGCAACAATTCAAGTTTTTCTGTCAAGGACGTATGCTCTCAATGGGATCCAAGCTGGCTAACTTTAACACTTTTTTTGGTGCGCCAGGACCATTCACAGTTGTGATCCGTTTCAGGAAACTAGGTGTATGCCGCGGGTCACTACTTCACACGAGAGCCATTTGAACTTTTTATCAAAATGCGTTTTTTGGCAGAAATGCCTTCTGGAACATGTGAACTTTCATGTGCCTTAATAACAAACTTGTATTCCATCTGTAAATACGAATACAATTGTTAAATTATGAGCCTAGTTGGTTTAGCCACAGAAAAAGTCAGCAACCTTCCGGCTAGCCATCATTGGATAATCAGTGGGCTGGACATGCCAAGAGATGAGTTCGGAATTGGTCTGCCATGTAGCACACGTTTGAGCTGGTTAGTATGTTTAGGTAATCCTGTCTAACGTGTCTTTTAAAAATATATATTGCTTAGTAGAACTGTATCTGTTGCTCTCCACTTTCTGAAGTTTTGAAATCAGGCGATGGAGAAAACACCTGTCGCTGGATTACATCTTCAAACTAAGGGCAACCATGGCATCCGTTACAGGGAGAAGCATCCAACCATGACGTATATGGGTAAGATAGCCTAGTGGTTAGAGTAGTAACATTTTCAGATATTATATATTATTTCTAATTTTGACAAAGTTGTTTTAATTTTTTTTACCTTTATTTAACTAGGCAAGTCAGTTAAGAACAAATTCTTATTTTCAATTACAGCCTAGGAACAGGGGCAGAACGACAGATTTTGTACCGTGTCAGCTCAGGGATTCGATCTTGCAACCTTTCGGTTACTAGTCCAACACTCTAACCACTAGGCTACGCTGCCGCCCCAACACAATACACCTATTTCAAGTTAAAGTGTACTGTTAGCTAGCTAGCTAATGTTAGTTGGCTGGCTCACTAGATAACGTTATGTGTATAATCTTATTATTAGTATCTCAGAGCCATTTGCTTGGCTAGTTATAGCCTAATGTTAGCTAGCTAACATTGAACCTGGTTTGTTAGCTACCTACAGATTCATGCAGGGTAGTAATGTCAGGAGTTGGGATTATGGTCCATTGTTTACCTAGCTAGCTAGCTAGCTACATGTCTTAACAAAAGATTCCACGATGCAAGTAACCATTTCGGGTGCATTTGTAAATTCAGTCTGGCTATCTACACCAATTTCAGAGCACTCTCGTCTGAGTGTGCCAGAGCACAGAATAACTGATGAATTTATGAACGCTCAACACCCGTTGAATATGTCCGGTGTCAGTAAACGTCTGCAAAAAAGCATAATTAAAGTGTTGCCAGCAGCACAGTTACAGTCACCAACGCTCTGGATAACATGAAAACAGTTTAACCAGCTCTGCTAGGGTGAGTAAAATGGTCAGAGTGGGGTGTTCTCTCATTTGTGTCTGTTAGCCAGTTAGGTGGGGTGCTTAACTGCTGTTGGGAGGTCAGAACGCTCGGATCAACTCTACTCATCGGCCAGGGCGTCCAGCTCTGAACGCTCCGAAGCGAAACACTCTGAATTTACGAACGGACAGCACAGTTGCAGTCAGCAATGCTTTGGTTAATATATAAACAGCCTAACCAGCTCTGCTAGAGCGAGTAATGTTCAGTGAGCTGTTTTCTCATTTGTTTCTGGAAGTAGTTAGCAAGTTAGCCAGTTAGCTTAAGTTCTTGACTGCTGTTGTTAGTACAGAACCCTCGGATCAACCCTTAAAGAGATGGGTCGGGCTAAAGCTTAAGAGGATGTGAACGATGCTGAATGGGTGTAGACAAGGAAGAGCTCTCCAGTTGGTACCAAAACATTCAAAGGCCATTTTCTCAAAAGTGAGGTTACAATTGTATCAACTTTCAAAGCAGAATTACTTTCCCATTGTTCCTCAAATGCAGTGAATGGTATGCCATTTTGTAGCTCTGGGTCTTTGCTTTTATCCAATGTTAAAAACATAATTTCAAATTTTGCTACATAAGACTGAATCAAGTAGTTCAGTAACAGCTGAGCTCGCTCAGTTTAGCTCAATGCTGATTGGCAAATTTGTTGACTTTTTTTGTCAAGGGAGGCCAGATGCTACGGGTGGCAACAATGTCATACTCATTTGGACCAGACAGCATCGGATAGATGGCCTACACGTAGAGAGACTGAGGGGCGCTGTTTCGCTCCCTCAGACGCTTTCTCCTGTGAGATACATTCAGCTTCTTGTGAATTGAAGGAAAATTATGAAACATAGAGAAACAAAAGATAAATTATAATACTTTTTTTTTACATTTTGGGGGGAAACCTGGCTTCCCTTGGCATCCATGAATGCACGTCACTGAAGGGCGCGCCCCTCCCACATAGGTGGCTCATTACTGAGATTCATTGCTGATTCCAGGCTGCAGCTCACTAGTCCCTATGAGATGTCTGGTGATACAGGTTATGGGCTCTATAGGCAATTAGGTGTTGATAGCGGAGTCGAGAAAATGAGCACGGTTGGACACGACCATGCTATTATCCCACACACAGTCTTTATGATTCATATTACCCCCGAAATGAGCTGTTTGTCTCCAGCTCAATGCTTTTCATTCCTGGGAGCTAGATTCAATTAAGAATCGCTCCTGCCGGTTACCACAGAAGGGGTCAATTTTTCCGAGCCGTCTGTCCATTTCCAGCTAGGTTACAAGGCACTTTGTCGCCAGCACCTAAGACTGCTTGGTAGGGTAACCTTCATGAAAATGCTATTTTCCCTGGTTCTATTTTGATGAAAAGTGTCCTTTCTCCACGTTCAGACACACGGTTACCAAGAGAGGTGAACATGGAAAAATAACCAATCTCTCCCAGTCCACAAGGTGACGCCCACCCCTTCAGATGGCACTTTATGGGAGTCTCACTGTCTGCTCCGACCAATGGCGCACAAACGCAGCGTCGGCCTGGATCATGCGAACAGTGACGTCAGGGTACAGGCTACAATATGTTGTGTGTCCCCCAAGCTTCGGCAGCGTCATCACGTCAACTGTTCCCGAGGCCTCAGCGCCCGTTTTGAGGGAGGAAATATCCTCCTGTCTTCAGAAGCAAGAAATCAGAGTAGTTCCTATTGTGAAGATCTGAAACGGCAGACGCGCGGCCGTCTATTACAGCCGGATTTCTGGTGGCAGCTGAGTCGAGGGGGCAAGCAATGTTACACACATCGATGCTACTGTCTCGTATTCAGCCTCTAGGCTTCATAAGAAACCAGAAAAAGAGCTGTCTAACTCCATCTCAGTGCATTCCGTTTCTGGGTCTCGAGTTATCACCATGAGGGTGTCCGGTTTTCGGCTCTGTTTAGCCAAATTTCATCTGGGTCACACAGTGCGTTTTCACCAGGCAGCCTTGGTTCGTGGAGATAATTTGCCTTTTAGGCGGGGACCTGTGGCAATTTGGTTACTATGGGCCTGGCCCCTGAGAGGGACATTCTGATTGCTAGAGGTTTACCTCTGAATGTTATTGCTAAATTCAGTCAGCAGGTGTGCCTTCCATGGGAGGTCTGTATGCGTATAAGTGGCAAGTGTTGGAGCTCTGGTGCCAAGATAAAGGGCTGGTTCATTTTCAATGCTCTGTGAGGGACATCATTATGTTCATACAGGACCATTTCAAGCATTCTCCATGTTTGTACATAATTCTCACTCATTTTGTACATAATGTTGCTGCTACCGTCTCTTCTGACAGAAAAGAGCTTCTGGACATCAGAACAGCAATTACTCACCTAAACTTTTCTTTAATGAGTCCGACGCGAAGGGCATACTGCTTTGTCCAGACAAGGCCCAAATCCCCGTCATCAGCGTGAAGAAAAGACGGAGGAAATGGGGCAAGAGGGAGGAGTGCCTTGTAAGAATTTGCCGACGAGTAGGTAAATCACCACTTCCCGCTGTATTATTGGCCAATATGCAATCATTGGAAAACAAACAGCACAATCTACGATCAAGACTATCCTACTAACAGGACATAAAAAACTATGTTTTACTATCTTACGTTTCACCGAGACTTGGCTGAACAACGACACGGATAATATAGAGCTGGCTGGCTTCTCTGTGTTTCGGGAGGACAGAGCAGCTACGTCTGGTGTGTCTATTTGTCAATAACTTCTGGTGTGCGATGTCTAATATTAAAGAAGTCTCAAGGTATTGCTCGCCTGACATAGAATACCTCATGATTAGATGTAGACCACACTATCTACCAAGAGAGTTCGTAGCTGTCTATTTACCATCACAAACCGATGCTGGCACTAAGACAGCACTCAACCAGCTGTATAAGGCCATAAGCAAACAAGAAAATGGTCATCCAGAAGCGGTGCTCCTAGTGGCCGGGGACACTAATGCAGGCAAACTTAATTCCGTTTTACCTCATTTCTACCAGCATGTCACATGTGCAAACAGAGGAGAAAAAAAACTCTAGACCACTTTTACTCCACACACAGAGAAGCAAACAAAGCTCTCCCTCGCCCTCCATTTGGCAAATCTGACCATAATTATATCCTCCTGCTTACAAGCAAAAACTAAAGCAGGACGTACCAGTGACTCGTTCAATACTGAGCTGGAAAATCCTGCTATGCCGTCAGACCAACCATCACACAGGCAAAACATCAATACAGGACTAAGATTGAATCTTACTACACCGGCTCTGACGCTCGTCGGATGTGGCAGGGCTTGAAAACTATTACGGACTACAAAGGGAAACCCAGCCGCGAGCTGCCCAGGGACGCAATTCTACCAGACAAGCTAAATGCAATTTATGCTTGCTTCGAGGCAAGCAACACTGAAGCATGCATGAGAGCACCAGCTGTTTCGGATGACTGTGTGATCACGCTCTCCGTGGCCGATGTGAGGAAGACCTTTAAATACCTATGTTTCAAACAGACCATCATAGTCCCTGTGCCCAAGAAAGCGAAGGTAACCTGCCTAAATGATTCCCGCCCCATAGGACTAACGTCGGTAGCCATGAAGTGCTTTGAAATGCTGGTCATGGCTCACATCAACACCATCATGCCAGAAACCCTAGACCCACTACAATTCGCCCCAACAGATCCACAGATGACGCAATCTCAATCGCACTCCACACTGCCTTTTCACACCTGGACAAAAGGAACACCTATGTGAGAATGCTGTTCATTGACTACAGCTCAGAGTTCAACACCACAGTGCCCACAAAGCTCATCAACAACACATCTGATCCTCAACACTGGGTCCTCTCAGGGGTGCGTGCTTAGGTCCCTCCTGTACTCCCGACTGCATGGCCAAGCACGACTCCAACACCATCATTAAGTTTGCTGATGACACAACAGTGGTAGGCCTGAGCACTGACAACGATGAGACAGCCTATAAAGGGGAGGTCAGAGACCAACAACCTCTCTCTCAAGGTGAGCAAGACAAAGGAGCTGATCATGGACTATAGGAAAAGGAGGGCTGAACAGGCCCCCATTAACATCAATGGTACTGAAGTGGAGCGGGTCGAAAGTTTCTAGTTCCTTGGTGACCACATCACCAACAAACTATCATGGTCCAAACACACTAAGACCATTGTGAAGAGGGCACGACAACACCTTTCCCCCCTCAGGAGACTGAAAAGATTTGGCATGGGTCCCCAGATCCTCAAAAAGTTATACAGCTGCACCTTCGAGGGCATTCTGACCGGTTGCATCACTGCCTGGTATGGCAACTGCTCGGCATCTGACCGTAAGGCACAACAGAGGGTAGTGCGTATGGCCCAGTACATCACTGTGGCCAAGCTTCCTGACATCCAGGACATATATAGTAGGCGGTGTCAGAGGAAGGCCCAAAAAATTTTCAAAGATTCCAGTCACCCAAGTCATAGACTGTTCTCTCTGCTACCACACGGCAAGCGGTACCGGAGTGCCAAGTCTAGGACAAAAAAGTTCCTTAATAGCTTCTACCCCCAAGCCATAAGACTGCTGAACAACTAATCAAATGGCCACCCAAACTACATACATTAAAAATAATGGGGGTGGTCAAACAAATTACCTCGACTAACCTGTACCCCCCCACATTGACTCGTTATTGTTATGTACATTTATTGTGTTACTTTGACAGTAAAAAAATATATTTTGTTTATTTAGTAAATATTTTATTAACTCTATTTCTTGAACTGCATTGTTAGTTAAGGGATTGTAAGTAACATTTCATGGTAAGGTCTACACCTGTGATAAATAACATTTTATATAACAGCTAGGGTACCTAGCGGTGTATGCGCCCACTCCACTAGGGGTCTAGCAGCGTTTTGGGGGTTGTTTAGACTGTTGACTATAAGGAGATATTTGCGCTGCAGCAAGTTGGGCATCACCACACACTTTAAGGTTTTATCACTGAGATGTCACTGCTCCCAGTGTAGCCCACAGTATGCTTATGACTGGGTCAGGGGAAAGTCACTAGGCAGCTCGCCGTGCGCCCAATACCCAGACTGCAGCTTCTGGCGGGGTCAGGTCTGGGTGGACTGCCATGGGTTGTTTCATTTAGTATCATGATTATATTTCCGCATAGTATGTTGTACCAAAGTTGACTGACTGAAAGGGAATGTAACATTATGACTATAACTACTGTTCCCTGAAGGAGGGAAACGAGGTACAACACCTGTTTGGCCTCGCACAGCCTGTTCCTGGGCTCTGCAAAGAGCAGTATTAAATTGAAGGAATGAATCCGAGCGTCACGCTTATCACCTGTGGACGGCGGGACTTCCAGCGAGGTTCAGATTTCATTGGCCTTGTCAGGCGAGATTGAATATCCTTCAACCGCAGTTGCGAGAGTGCGACTCCCCATAGTTATCATGACACTAGGCGAGACCCAAATGCAGACACGGGAGGCAGATGGTTGGAGTTTAAGATGTTTAAGAGGTTAATAAATCCAAAGGGAATAGGCAAGAGAATGGTCGTGGACAGGCAAAAGGTCATAACCAGATCAGAGTCCAGGAGGTACAGAGTGGCAGGCGGGCTCGAGGTCAGGGCAGGCAGAATGGACAGGCAGGCGGGTAAAGAGTCCAGAACAGGCAAGGGTCAAAAATGGGAGGACTAGAAAAAGGAGAAAAGGCAAAGCAGGAAAACGGGAAAAAACACTGGTAGGCTTGGACATACAAGACGAACTGGCACACAGAGACAGGAAACACAGGAATAAATACACTTGGGAAAACAAGTGACACCTGGAGGTGGTGGAGACAATAACGAGGACAGGTGAAACAGATCAGGGCGTGACAGTAGTATGTTGTACCTCGTTTCCCCTCCTTCAGGGAACAGAAGTTATAGTCCTAACGTTACATTTAGATATGTACACTTAGATACTACTCATCTGTTTGTAGGCCATTCTTCTATCTGCCAGTGACATTCATTGGTCAGTGGTACAGGAGAGAGACAAGAGTGTCACAGGCACAGCACACAAATGAAAGGTATATGGAGGTGAGTTAAGAGGATGTGAGATCTTTGACTCTGATCACATACAATGGTAGTTTCTTGGGGGAGACAATAGATTTTTTGAATGAATGTCTGTCTATGTAGTGAGGTATCTGAAAGCATTTGGCTTTACTGGTCTTATCTGGCGCGCCCTTATTTTCAGTCTTTCACTCATAGATTTGGACAGTTTCCTCAGCCTACAGCCACTATGACAACGTGGGGACACTGGTGCATACTGTATATGAAATCTGTTAAAGCAACACTGTCAATAATTCAGGAGTAGGACAGACAGTAGCAGAACCACTTAAGTGAAATTAAAAGTGTAAATCATTTGGTGGGTGCTTATAAACAGATGATGTCAGAAGTTTACATACACTTAGGTTGGAGTCATTAAAACTTGTTTTTCAACCAGTCCACAAATTTCTTGTTAACAAACTATAGTTTTGGCAAGTCGGTTAGGACATCTACATTGTGCATGGCACAAGTAATTTTTCAACAATTGTTTACAGACAGATTATTTCACTTATAATTCAACGTATCACAATTCCAGTGGGTCAGAAGTTTACATACACTAAGTTGGTTGTGCCTTTAAACAGCTTGGAAAATTTCAGAAAATGATGTCATGGCTTTAGAAGCTTCTGATAGGCTGTCACAAGAATTTTCAATACCAATGATGATAACTAACAATTACTTAAGCTTTGACCAATCCCTGAGGTTTGTAAGACCCAGGGTTTAATAATAATTAGGCAAAGACTCAGCTTATGCAAAAGGTTGGCTGTTTATTCACGAGAACGTTCTAAAGTCATATAATGCGCACAGCCTTTTATATAACTCCTACAAGTGCCTACAAGTCTACAAGCGCATCTGTCCTCCCTGGGTGGAGGAACTTTATCTCCTGTCCTTGGTCTCACAGTACCAAAACATGTCTGTTGTCAGTCCCTCTATCACACACAAACACAATGTTTCCACTGTCTCACAACATTCTAGTATTATGTCTAAACACATTGTCTAAGCTTCTGTAACTATTAGGGTGAAATACTTTAGTTATTACTCTTAATGTCATTCAGATTCTCTTATCATTACTTTAAACATATAAATTCCTTTTTCATACGCTAATTGACATCATTTGAGTCAATTGGAGGTGTAGCTGTGGATGTATTTGTCATCATGGGAAAATCCAAAGAAATCGTAAAGAAAAGACCTCAGAAAAAAATTGTAGACCTCCACAAGTCTGGTTCATCCTTGGGAGCAATTTCCAAACGCCTGAAGGTACCACGTTCATCTGTACAAACAATAGTATGCAAGTTTAAACACCATGGGACCACGCAGCCGTCATACCGCTCAGGAAGGAAGCACGCTCTGTTTCCTAGAGATTAATGTACTTCAGTGCGAAAAGTGCAAATCAATCCCAGAACAACAGCAAAGGACCTTGTGAAGATGCTGGAGGAAACAGGTACAAATGTATCTATATCCACAGTAAAACGAGTCCTATATCGACATAACCTGAAAGGCCGCTCAGCAAGGAAGAAGCCACTGCTCCAAAACCATGAAAAAAGCCAGACAATGGTTTGCAACTGCACATGGGAACAAATATATTACTTTTTGGAGAAATGTCCTCTGGTCTGATGAAACAGAAATTGGAATGTTTGGCCATAATGACCATTGTTATGTTTGGAGGAAAAAGGGGGAGGCTTGCAAGCCAAAGAACACCATCTCAACCGTGAAGCACGGGAGTGGCAGCATCATGTTGTGGGGTTGCTTTGCTGCAGGAGGGACTGGTGCGCTTCACAAAATAGATGGCATCATGAGAAAGGAAGATTATGTGGATATATTGAAGCAACATCTCAAGACATCAGTCAGGAAGTTAAAGCTTGGTCGCAAATGGGTCTTCCAAATGGACAATGACCCCAAGCATACTTCCAAAGTGGTGGCAAAATGGCTTAAGGACAACAAAGTCAAGGTCTTGGAGTGGCCATCACAAAGCCCTGACCTCAATCCTATAGAAAATTTGTGGGCAGAACTGAAATAGCGTGTGCGATCAAGGAGGCCTACAAACCTGACTCAGTTACACCGGCTCTGTCAGGAGGAATGGGCCAATATTCACTCAACTTACTGTGGGAAACTTGTGGAAGGCTACACAAAATGTTTGACCCTATTTAAACAATTTAAAGGCAATGCTACCAAATACTAATTGAGTGTATGTAAACTTCTGACCAACTGGGAATGTGATGAAAGAAATAAAAGCTGAAATAAATCATTCTCTCTACTATTATTCTGACCACTTAAAATAAAGTGGTGATCCTAACTGACCTAAGACAGGGAATTTATACTTGGATTAAATGTCAAGAATTGTGAAAAACTGAGTATAAACGTATTTGGCTAAGGTGTACATAAATTTCGACTTCAAGTGTGTATTATTACACATATCAATTGGAAATTAGCTTTTTGCACATCCTGACCCCACTCTCAGAGAGTGGGGCCAGGGTCTGGCATTATCAACGGCGACCCTGGAACAATTAAGGTTAAGTGCCTTGCTCAAGGTCAAATCACCAGATTTTTCACCTTGTCGACTCGGGGATTCAAACAAGCAACCTTTCAGTTACTGGCAGAGCGCTCTAATCGCTAGGCTACCTCCTGCCCTGTGTGCAGAGTAGTGACTAGTGAGGCATTCTCAGGTGACACTCAGAACTTCCTTGACATGCTCTTAGGTAACGTTAGGCCTTATTGCTGAAATATAATAATGAAAATATGCCTGTCTCAGTATGGATTGAAATGAGGGGAACATACAGTAAAATGAGTAAAAAATGCTTTAAGATATGAACTTTAAAGGTATACACTGACTAGAGGATATAGTGGATATTGTCTCTGTATTGTACATCGAACTGAGTCAGACATTTGGCAGTAACATAAGCCTATTGTCAGTATAAGAACAAAGGAGGAAGACAACAAAAGTAATAGACATTAACACTTCCTTCCATCTCTAGCAGTACAGTACCTCTTCACCAGTCTTTGTGAGGAAACGGTAATTAGCACGTTTTGATGCCACTCTTTAAAGTTGGTCTTTAATTATTCAGGAGACTAGCCTAGGTGGCCAAGCTCACAGCTATGGAGGGATATCATTTGATAGGTTTGGTGTAAAAAATTTCACCTGCTCTTCCCATGGGGATTTTAAGAAGTTGTACAGTAAGACTGAGGAAAGGTGTCAGTAAATTCTTAGTTAAAGGTGTCTGTTAATTCATACTCTGATATACTGTACCATTTCACGGATGAGGCTCAAATTACAGATATACCCATCAAAATGTGGATTTTGTTCACGTCTGTCGTAGGTATCGCAATCTTGTGAGACCATAGTTTCTTAATGTGCTAGTGGTCAGGTGCAAATTATAGGCTTTACATTCGCTTGGGAACCTATGTCACAGTGCTTCACAGTTAAGCTAACAATATTGGGCTAATAGATTTCCAAGTCCGATCTGAGCCTTCTAAATGTTTTGCAAATAAATCAAAAGCAGATCAACTACTCTGAATACTATAGTTTTGTCAGAACACTGTAGTCTTGCTAGGGTTGAGGGAGTCAGTGGGACCATGTCCCAATAATAGGGTGACCAAGCCAGTTGATGCACCCTGCCCAGAAGGCCCAGACGACAGCCAGTCACTATTGAGAGAGCTCAGGGAGGCTCTGCCAGGTCACATGAACAATATCATTAAAGCGCTATTAGTTGTTTGGCTCAAGATGCTTGGCCATGGAGGTTTATGGTCTGTGTTGGGGAGGTGGAGTTGGAGAGAGAAACACGCTTCTCACAGGCCTCTCCAATGGGCTGCTGCTGCAACGTGCCCTGAAACAGCCCGGGAAGACGGCCACTGTGTCTTTGGCGATGGGGCGGTGGAGGTGGTGCACATTAAGGATGAGGTGATTTAGTGTTAGTCAGGGCCGGCTGCACAGCGCTCCCAAACAACCCAACAGTGTGTCAGAGACCCGGAGCAGAACGCGTCCACCCTGCTCACACACATACACAGACGTCTCCCTCCGCCACACAACACAATTACCTTCCCCAGTAATTACCCTACATGTCTGCCTAAACACAGGGGAAATGCAACCCTGGTCTCAGCAAGGAGCTGATTTGCCCACGCCAGTTGTTTATGATATAGACTATTTAACAGCAAACAAGGGACTTTTAACCAACGGGTTTTAACCATGACATTTTCTTTGTCATACTGGTATCTAATATCCCGTGACATTCATGGGGTATATACAGTACCAGTCAAAAGTTTGAACAAACCTACTCATTCAAGGGTTTTTCTTTTATGTAGGTTTGTCCAAACTTTTGACTGGTACTGTATATCACCAGATCTAATACACATGGGGATAGTAATGAATGAATATCCATCCCTCTTCATTTCTAATGAGTATGAAGATAAAACAATCCAATCATGCTGAAGTTCAAAAGGGGATAGCAACAGTTCCTCAAGAAGACACTCATTTAGAGTTCCATCCGTCTCTCTAATAAACAAGATGAGGACTGAGTTCCTCTGTGAAATCTGGATGAAACAGGCTTTTGAGCTGGCTTCAGTAGAACCCAAGTGTTTGTTTTAATTAACATCCCCACTTGATCACAGTGGAGGATGAGCCAGTCCATCTAAATGGCTGGGCAACATTAAACACCATGGTGATGTTTACTAGTGGAGATCTGACTGAACACTGCAGAGGTCTATAGTAGCCAGACAGATGGGAGCAGTGTGCTGCTAGTCTGCTACCCCACCCTCCCTATTGGGTGCTTACAACAATCAGCCTGCCAACAGCCATGAGGGACAATCAACACTCTCACAGACCAGCGATCAAAGAAGGCTCAGATTTCATGTTCAAGAGAGAAACTCTGACTCTCTGTTTTATTAAAAAGGTAAGTTGGATACATAGTATTCATGCTGTAATTCAAAACAAATGTTTTTATTTTACCTTTGTTTAACTAGGCAAGTCAGTTAAGAACAAATTCTTATTTACAATGACAGCCTAGGAACAGTGGGTTAACTGCCTTGTTCAGGGGCAGAACAACAGAATTTTACCTTGTCAGTTTGGGGATTTGATCTACCAACCTTTCAGTTACTGGCTCAATGCTCTAACCACTAGGCTACCTGCCAACCCAACTGTGAAAAGAAGACAACACAACCTTCACCTCTTTCATACTCAATGGCATATTAATAGATCCATTGATAGGTTATAAATGGACAACAAACTGTGACTGGAGATCTAAAATGTTTGATACAGATGCAGTAAAGAGGTCAATGGAACACAGGACGCTGTGACCCTGTCATTGGCGCACATTCAACAAATCTGATCTAACAAAGGTCATTTCCATCTAAAAGGACCCATGAGCACCAACATGTGAAGTTCATAAGAGCATGTCAAATTAAAGATAAGAGTAAAAAACCTTTTTTTTATTAAGGCATATATACATGTTTCCACCATTTTCCACCCAAAATATTTGGAATAAGAAAAGGCTTTGATTTCAGGTCAAACAGATGGAAAAGAGAGCTTAGAAAACATCGACCAGAAAAAGTCTTAAAAGGTATCAGAAATGCATAAAAACACCATAAAGTTGAAGTAAAGACCCCTGACAAATAACATCAACACATATTTCATGTTTGAGAACATTTTCTGCCTTCTGTAAGTTTAAGAAACATTGCCTTGTGCCATTACCAAAAACCCACATACTGTATCTTTAAGATATTTTCACATTTCTGTCTGTCAACAGAAGGGAGGATAATGAAAGTTCACAGAAGTAACAAGTAAAGGTCAGTGCTTAATTTTATCCGGATTCTGACAGAATATGATCCTCCTGCACCTTTCAGTTTCGGACTGTATCGTTCCGCAACCTATTTGCCCGGATCTGGTACCTCTCCTGGAATGATTTTCACTGTTTGCAATGAAAAAAATCCAATAGTTCGAGTTGCCTCTTCTGTAATTCTCCTGCCCCCCAAAAAACGAAATGTGAAAACGTGCCTAATATTCATAGAATATTCATACGGGTGTATGGTTTGCACAACATTGTAGCCTAGAGAAAGACCAACACGTGGCCGTTGCTGTGGTGAGAGAGAAAAGCGTGCCTGAATCTCTCACATAACTACAGTGAGATTTACTGAAATGAAATCATTCAGAGTACTACACCAGGAGTAGGCCTATAATTTAGCCAAAACAGGCCAAAACACCTGGGAACACACAGGTTGGAAAGCAAATGGCTCCTTCTGAAAAGAGGACACTAATCTGTCTGTAGGCTACCAAAATATTGTATCTTCCAAATAGATCTATTGAGCGAACGGCATTGTTTTTACAAAGTTAAACAAGAGAGAGATAGGCTTGTGAGTCAATCCTGGAAAGCTTTTTTAGGACTATAGTTTCCTGCTCATATTGTACAATATGTCTCCACACACCTAGGCTATTGGTGGATTCAAGACGAGGTCGTTTTTATTGAGCTCAGATTCTCAGTTTGTCAATGTCCAAATTTTTCCCAGACCCTTGTCTACAAAAAATGCTCCCCATGTGTGCAACTTCTGCAAGCGTCTCTACTCTACTCCTCTATGCCACTACGCAAAAGAGATGATAATGCATGAAATACTTTATTATAAAGGCACATTCTTTTTATGCTTTTCAGTACCTCAGAGCTCCCCAGGTCACCCTCTCTTTTGAACCGGCGCACCAGATAAAAAAAAACAGGCCCTGTTTAATTAAGTGATTAAAACGCAAAAATCCAAAATATCGATAACTGAATTTCTGCAATTGAATTGGCTACAATGGGAAATCATAGTACTCCCAAACCAGAGTTTGGTTCCAAGTTTGGAGAGCACAGTACAGTACACCAGAGTACAGCACAATAAAGAAAAGTAGACATTACATTGACATTTTTGTAATTTAGCAGGCGCTCTAATCCAGATCGACTTACAGTAGTGAGTGTGTGTATGTATGTACACAGTAGAGCACACTAGAGTTGAGTACACTATAATGTACTGTACTGAACTATACTCTACTGAACTCTACTGTACTAAACTCTGCTGAACTCTTCTGTACTGAACTCTACAGTTCTGTGCTGTACTGTACTCTACTGTGCTCTACTGTGCTGTACTTTGATGTGAAACATACAAGTCTATGATTGGTTCAGATTTGGTCTGGCCCGGACCAACAAAATGTGGTCTTGTTTGGGGTCAGAGCTAATTAAAATAATAGCCAGTGAGTAGAATAATACCCAAATATGCAAAGGAGGATATAGCATATTTATATATTTGTGTACCTATGTAGGATACACGCATCACCATGAAGATAATGACATTCATATGCATAATTATGCATTTCTGTGTAATACAGATCAGGGACCCATGAGGAAATGATGTTACCAGGTGTAAATTGACTTCACTTACTGTAGTTCAATAACCAAAAGATAAGTCAATGTGTCATGTCATAGCTGACACCGCAGTATTTTGGAAAACGAGGACACATAAAAAAACAGGGACATTTTACGGAAATGCTGTTACCAAACTTTGCATTTACACAGTTCTTCCAGTAAATGTGTTTGTGTAAAATGTTTAGTGTAAATTGTTCAAAGTAGTCCTTGTGCATAGGGTTGTACGGTTTGTTAAACTTTGAAATCAATTGCCCCTAAGTGGATATTCGTCAAATCCGTAATGATTTATGTATTGTAACAGGCCCACAATGTGATTACTAAAGTCCGATTTGGATATATTTGGCTGTTTTTGCTGCAAAACATTTAGAAATTGTCCCTCTTCAAGCTAAGAAGAAGTGACTGCTAAATGCTAACTCCCTTTAAGTATGAGCTGGTAGCATAACTAGCATACAGAACTTGGTGGTGGTAGTCAAAGTTGTTTTTAACTGTAATGCAGTTGATTGGTGACAATAACATGAAATTGTATTGGAGTTGACATCCATACAAGCATTTTCTAATCCAATTTTTACCTCAACACAGTGTGAAATACACATATAAACAATAGCCTAAATGTAGGATCATTTTACTGCGGGGCAATGAGGAAAATCCAGATCTTTCCCCCACACGTTTCCATGGCATTCCATTGTTTTGGTTAAGTTCCATTGACCTCTTTACTGCATCTATTCAGGGGATGAGTGGAAAAATAATTATGTAAAAAGCTGTTAAAAGGGGGGTTTCCAGCGGGAATCTTTGGGGGTTGGTTATTGTATGACAGCATACAATGGAAGACAAAGTCAGTACCATCTATGAGGGCCAGACAGGGTTTTCTTTCTACTACAGATGCTCTCTACATGTCAATACTATGGCTGGAGTGTGTTGGCTTCCAGAGCGGCACTGTGAGTGTCGTCCCCCCCCCCCCTCCCTAAAGGCGATGGGAGCTCTCCCTGCTAATGGTGCACACACACAGAGGGCCTGGATGTACATTTATTGAAGGTCCTAATGGAGAGCTAGCTAGGGAGACCTTTTTCCTGGGGGGGAGTAAGCAGCCTATCACTTCATGTAACGCTAGGCCATGTGTGACATGCCTGACCTACATTTCCTCGCTCTCCACTCTTCCTCCTCCTCCTTCCAGAAGGAGGCGTTTTGTGAGGGACAGAGATGGCAGCAAACATAACCATTGTCTGGAGACAGACACAATCTTTTGCCTGTTTTATTCATGTAGCCTATTGGGTGGGTGGATGGTGGGTCTTTGCGAAACCCCCTCTCGGCCCTTTCTCATGCATTCGGATAAGTGAGAATGATCACGGGAACATACTTCGTAAAACAGGCCAGTTGTTTTTATGGCCAAAACTACACTCTGACAAGCTCAGCTCGATATTTACAATCATTTGTAAGCCAGGTTTTAAGGAAAACTTGGAAAAGGAAATGGGCTTGAAGGTTTGCAAACTGGATTGCTTCATGCCTCATTTAGTGTGACCTTTTCAGACACCACATAGTCCCACTAGTTATATGTGGCCTTAGTGACTAATGTCATACTTCACTGTGAATCACTGAATATTAAGCAAGAGATGGTCCAAAGTGGAATTGCTATGGGATTAATTGAGCATGAACAAACCGGGAAGAATAAATAAAGCCATACAATTCCAACGTGTAATGAAATTAAATCATGCTTCATGTTCAAATGAATTATAGGAGACCTATCAAAAGTAAGTGAGAAGAATGAGATAGTGGCTGCAAGAAGAGTATTAGAGAGTGGTGAGAGTACAGTATGCTAGTGTTAATGTAATGGACATTATGTGAGAGTGACCGTTTCCTAACGGAGTCCTCCTGGATTGCAGGGTGCTCTCTGAAATACTCTGTGAACTATGGTAGGAGGAGGACTTAACACTCTCTTTGTTTGGCTCCCGAGTCAAAGGCATTGCATCTCAGTGCTAGAGGTGTCATTACAGACACCCTGGTTCGAATCCAGGCTGTATCACAACTGGCTGTGATTGGGAGTCCCATAGGGCGACGCACAATTGGCCAAGCGTCGCCCGGGTTTGGCCGGTGTAGGCCGTCATTGTAAATAAGAATTTGTTCTTAACTGGCTTGCCTAGTTAAATAAAGGTTGAAAGAAAATTACAATTTGTCTCCTGGTTGCTCAGGACCTTCCAAGCCTGGTTGACCTCAATGAACCTTTGTAAGTGCTCCTCTGCCTCAGTCACTGACACATCTGGGCCCTGCTTGTCTGGGTGATACTGTCAGCCAGGACATAGGACAGGAAAAATACAGGTTAGACAGTCACAACGACAAGACTGACAACAGCCATCACAACAGAAACAATAACCAAAATAACAGCAGTCATCAGTCCCATGAACCTGTACTTTGTTTGAGATGTTGAGGGGTGGGTGAGATGGGAGAGGTGTGGTGGTAAGAGGGGTGATGGTGGCTTAGACACACTAGACAGAAGCTAGGTTAATTAGACCACAGTAGTCTGTGACAATTTGCCAGTGAAAAAAAAGCCCATGTCACAACCTGCACTGACAGCATTTTCTGGGTAATTTGCTGATGGACCAATGCTCTTCTTCTGGACAATTTACCAGACGAGGCTGAGTACAGCAAACAAAAATAGATTGAGGCAACACAGAAAGGGACAGAGGACAGATCTGTTATCCCAGACAGCTTTGGGGCGGAGAACAGGGCATAGGCCATCCCACAACACCTCCAGCCAAAAGCAGTAGCGATACCACCCTTGCTCTCTTTTGTGTTTTATTGTTGTTTCGTTAGGGGGGGAGGAGGGGGTATAGCGATATCCGCATTATGTCATCCTTTGATTAACATCAATATGGAAGGATCCCATCCTCATGTAATTCTCAGATTGGCCCTGAGGTATGTCCCTGCTCTCTACTGGATACTGACGTCCCTATTTGCGTGCATTTCCTTGCACACGAAACCGCTCTAATTTCCTCCTGCAGGTCTATGAAGTCCAGGCTTTGGCCACCGATTAGTGATGGTCCTGATCTGGCCATGGGAGAGGAGGGAGGTGGTGGTGATGGGGCTTTTGGAAAACTACTTAGATCTTTCCTGACAAACATCCGCCTGGATGGTGATTATAATCTGGCACTGGCAAGCAGACCATTGCGTGTGTGTGTGTTTGTGTTTTTGTATGGTCGCTGTAGTTCAGAAGCTGAACCTCTTCCAAAGTTGGGTAATGATGCATGGGGTGATACTGAACTACAATAACCAACGGTCCCGGGCAGGCCAATTACTGTCCACCGCAATTATATTTGTAATTTTAAGTAACACAAAAAAAGAATGGTTGAATTAATTAAAATGTAAGGGCGGTTGTGCTCCAAATATTTTTCTTTCTTGTGTTTTTGTTTTCGCTTTGTAATTGGACAATCTGAATAGGACCAGAGGGTTGAGAAAACAGCAACTTTACAACAAGATAAAAAATAACTTCCTGATTGAGAGAATCATTAAGAATCATTAGCAGCTCTTTGCACTGAAATCTGAAGCAGCATTTTGTTTTGTGACTGAGGGGACAGCATTCACCAGGGCCAACTGCTTTATTGTCTAGCTAGTCTATTTCAAATAATTATTGACCAATGGCAGTGTTACAGTTTAAAAAGGCAAAGACTCAACAGAAGGCTGAGGGGAAGGTCATTTGCTAAAACATTCAGTGGTCAGGCTCCTACGCTCCAGACATGGTTATGGATTTTTGACGGATGGGGTGAGGAACTGACTCAGTCAACATTTTGATTGAAAAAGACATTGCTCTCTTTCTAAAGAACATTACAAAATCTTCACACCATTGAAACAGCTTTTTGGCCCTCTCTAGTCTGGAGGAAATCAAAGCAAACCTGGAGAGGCTGCTTGTTTCCACAGTGGTGACAGAGTCCCACAGGGTTTGCATGTGCAACTCCCCTTTGTGATCTGATTGTGACAGTGCTCTGCGCTGGATGCTTACAGGTGTGAAGTGTCTGGCCGTGGATCTTGGCCTTGAAAATAGCCTACCTCTCCATCTCCAGCCCTACTAGCCCATACTGATAGTTATCACACATCTTCCTGAGTGCTTTTGTCAAACACAGGACCAGGAGGCCTCCTGTGCAACACCCAGGTTACAGTGAAACTAATAGACCTACTGCTACATTGAACAGAGACTATTTTAACCCACTATAGGGCTATTCCACACCCGGATAGCCTGAAATTACTTTTGGTATCTCAGATTGTTCTGGCAATTCTCACATAGAAACCTCATTGGGAGGAAGGGTGTTTGACATGCTTTTTACATTTGTTTCGCAAACAATTTTTTATAAAGTGTCAATTTTAGATATGTTTAGACCTACAGTATACATGCCACCTATAAGACCCTATGATCTGTAAACCGTACATTATACAGACAACATCTTGGTATCAATATACTCCTTGTAGTGTGCTCTAAAATATGCAGTATGTCTAGATTCTGAATTAAAAATCTTCACCTTAATTTATTTAACGTATATAATATGAATACTAATATCTCTAAAGTACCCTTTTTGATTTTGTTCATTTTAAGACATTGTTTGGAATAACATACTCAACAAGTATATCACATTTCAAGAGTGTTCTGCTAATTTTGAAGATATGAACCATTTTATGCATAGAAATTGACGTTATAGGTCATTAACCAATCACATTCCTTCTTTGGTATTGCACATTCAGGAAATCACCAGCAGAGGGAGTTCCCTTTTAATCGATTTTCCCATTCACGTGTTGGTGGTGCTCATAAAATGTATCACAACTTAAAAATTACACCCACTCTGGAAATATCATGTACTTATAGGGCCCAATGTTAAATCTTAGCGCTGGAGGTAACACTATAGTTCAGGGGATGTATCAGAAATATGATGCCTTCGGAAAGTATTCAGACCCCTTAACTTTTTCTACATTTTGTTACGTTACAGCCATGTTCTAAAATAGATGAAAACATTTTTTTCATCAAATCTACACACAATACCCATAATGACAAAGCAAAAATATATTTTGTAACATTTTTGCTAATTTATTAAAAACTGAAATATCACATTAACTAAAGTATTCAGACCTTTTCCTCAGTAATTTGTTGAAGCACCTTTGGCAGCAATTACAGCCTCAAGTCTTCTAGGGTATGATGCTGCAAGCTTGGCACACCTGTATTTGGGGAGTTTCCCACATTCTTCTCTGTAGAACCTCTCAAGCTCTGTCAGGTTGGATGGGGAGCGTTGCTGCACAGCTATTTTCAGGTCTCTCCAAAGATGTTAAATCGGGTTCAATTCCAGTCTCTGGCTGGGCCACTCAAGGACATTCAAAGACTTGTCCCGAAGCCACTCATGCATTGTTTTAGCTGTGTGCTTAGGGTCGTTGTCCTGTTGGAAGGTGAACCTTCACTCCAGTCTGAGGTCCTGAGGGCTCCGGAGCGGGTTTTCATCAAGGATCTTTCTGTACTTTGCTCTGTTCATCCTACCCTCAATCCTGACTAGTCTCCCAGTCCCTGCCACTGAAAAACATACCCACAGCATGATGCCGCCACCACCATGCTTTACCGTAGGCATGGTGCCAGATTTCCTCCAGACGTGACGCTTGGCATTCACGCCAAAGAGTTCAGTCTTGGTTTCATCAGACCAGAGAATCTTGTTTCTCATGGTTTGAGAGTCTTAGATGCCTTTTGGCAAACTCCAAGCTGGCTGTCGTGCCTTTTACTGAAAAGTGGCTTTTGTCTGGCAAATCGACCATAACGGTCTGATTTGGTGGAGTGCTGCAAAGATGGTTCACAGAGCCACTCTAGAGCTCTGTCAGAGTGACCATCGGGTTCTTGGTCGCTTCCCTGACCAAGGCCCTTCTCCCCTGATTGCTCAGTTTGGCCAGGCTGCCAACTCTAGGAAGAGTATTGGTGGTTCCAAACTTCTTCCATTTAAGAATGATGGAGGCCACTGTGTTTTTGGGGACCTTCAATTTTGCAGCCATTTTTTTGGTAACTTCCCCATATTTGTACCTCAACACAATCCTGTCTCTGAGCTCTACGGACAATACTTTCGACCTCATGGCTTGGTTTTTGCTCTGACATGCACTGTCAATTGTGGGACCTTTATAGACAGTTGGGTCCATTTCCAAATCATGTCCAATCAATTGAATTTACCACAATCAAGTTGTAGAAACATCTCCAGGATGATCAACGAAAACATGATGCACCTGAGCTCAATTTTGAGTCTCATAGCAACGGTTTTGAATACTTATGTAAATAAGGTATTTCTGTTTTCATGTTTTATAAATTTGGTAAAAATTGTGGTGTAGATTTCTGAGGATTTTTATTTATTTAATCCATTTTAGAATAAAGCTGTAACGTAACAAAATTTGAATACTTTCCGAAGGCACTGTATGCCTAGCTTCTTGAAACGGGTCGCATATAGCCTACATTGGAGTGTCTTTTAAGCACATCCTAAATAATAACAGGAGCTGGCAAAAATAATGTACAATAAGCTACATAGATAGAAAGGGGATGTACACTTACTGTTTTGCTGCCCACAAATTTGATCTTAAATTAAAACTTTGGTGATTAACCTGTTGGGGATCTTATCCCGGTATAGGGATTCATTGTCAAGAGACCATGGCGGGAAATTCAAAACTGCAAGAATCTAATCATTTCAATTTCTCAAACAATCAACTATTTCTCACAATTTGAAAGATAAACATCTCCTAAATCCAACCACATTGTCCGATTTCAAAGAGGCTTTACGGCAAAAGCATAAAGTTAGGTTATGTTAGGAGAGTACATTGAAAATAGCTGTGTGTAATGTTTTGTCAATTCAAAGACAGGCGTCACCATAAGCGGATAACCAGCTAGAATTATGCACCAACCTTTGACAATCTTCCTCAGATGACACTCCTAAGACATTATGTTACACAATACATGCATTTTTTGTTCCATCAAGTTCATATTTATATCCAAAAACAGCATTTTACCGAAGCGGTGAAAATCAGATTTTTTTTTTCTCTCAAATGCTTCCGGTGAACAACGTTACAAATCACAAAATTACTATTCGATAACATTGGTAAATTATAATATTGTCATTCAAATATTCATAGTTTAACATTTCGTAAATGCTACTGCAATGCCAGATTTCAAAATAACTTTACTGGGAAATCACAATTTGCAATAAACCGGGTGCTGTGCTAAGAACAATAGGCTAGGCTATACAGGTTAGCACCATCTTGTAACCATGTAATATCAAAAAAACGTACCCGATTTAAACTGGTTACTACTCTCGCCCAGAAACGGGGATATGCATATTATTAGTAGATTTGGATGGATAACACTCTGAAGTTTCTAAAACGGTTTGAATGGTGTCTGTGAGTATAACAGAACTCATATGGCAGGCAAAAACCTGAGAAAATTCCAAGCAGGAAGTGGCCTGTCTGAGAATTTGTAATTCTTCTTTTGATTCTCTATCGAAACTACAGTATCTCTGGGGTTACGTAGCACTTTCTACGGCTTCCATTGGCTCTCTAAAGCCTTCAGAAAGCGGATTGAGGCATCTCCTGTCTCAGGGCAGAGTATAGTAGCTCAGTTTCTCAGTGGTTTGCCTGGTGACAAAGAGATTGGATATGCGCATTCACGAGACCACGCTGTTTTTTCTTTTCCTCTTTGAATGAAAACACTATAGTCCGGTTGGAATATTATCGCTATTTTACAAGAAAATAATAAATAAATTGATTTTAAACAGCGTTTGACATGCTTCTAAGTACGGTAATGGAACATTTAGAATTTTTTTGTCTCGAAATGCGCTCACGCGTTACCCTTTGGATAGTGACCTGAACGCACAAACAAAACGGAGGTATTTGGACATAACTATGGGTTATTTGGAACAAAAACAACATTTCTTGTGGAAGTAGCAGTCCTGGGAGTGCATTCTGACGAAGATCAGCAAAGGTAATACAATTTTTCGAATACTAATTCTGAGTTTAGTGTGCCCCGAAGTTGGCGGGTGTCAAATTAGCTAGCCGTGATGGCTGAGCTATGTACTCAGAATATTGCAAAATGTGCTTTCGCCGAAAAGCTATTTTAAAATCTGATATAGCGATTGCATAAAGGAGTTCTGTATCTATAATTCTTCAAATAATTGTTATGTATTTTGTCAACATTTATGATGAGTAATTTAGTAAATTCACCGGAAGTTTTCGGTGGGGATACATTTTCTGAACATCACACGCCAATGTAAAAAGCTGTTTTTTGATATAAATATGAACTTGATTGAACAAAACATGCATGTATTGTATAACATAATGTCCTAGGAGTGTCATCTGATGAAGATCATCAAAGGTTGGTGCTTCATTTAGCTGTGTTTTGGGTTTTTGTGACATATATGCTTGCTTGGAAAATGGCTGTGTGATTATTTTGGGCTATGTACTCTGCTAACATAATCTAATGTTTTGCTTTCGCTGTAAAGCCTTTTTGAAATTGGACAATGTGGTTAGATTAACGAGAGTCTTATCTTTAAAATGGTGTAAAATAGTCGTATGTTTGAAAAATTGAAATTATTGCATTTTTGAGGTTTTTGTATTTCACGCCACACTGATCCACTGGCTGTTGAATAGTGGGACGGTGACGTCCCACCTAGCCCATAGAGGTTTTAACAGGATGAAATTGCAAACAAGCGTGTGTTTGACAATTGTGCTGGCTTAATGCCAGCCGAAAATAGAGCAAAGAATATATCGTTCCAAGCAATATGTTTTAAAATGAACAAAATCAAAAAGGGTACTTTAGAGATATAAATATTTTTAATGTTGAACAAATGAATGTGGAATTTTTTTTCTCAGAATATAGACTTACTCCATATTTTAGAGCACACTATAAGGACTATAATGAACCCACTGCACGTCACTTCCTGTTTGAGGTGGAACGATGTAGAGCTCGCGTTGTTGTTTTGGAAAGTTTGTTGTTTTTGAAAGTCTATTGAAAAAGTTTGGCTACTAGCTAGCTACCTACTTTTTGAATTTGGATCCCGCAACGCAGATGGCATCAGTTGCTGGGACCGCTACTATCTGTCCAGTGATCCTGCCGACCAAGGCTGGGTCTGAGGAGCTGCTTGGCGTAGCAGCTAGCCTAGTTGTGGGTTGCGTTCAAGCCCTCAACCCTGCTAGCTTGATAGGCAGCTAGCTAGCAGGGTTGAGGGCTTGAACGCAACCCACGACGTAGTTAGCCATTGTGGCTGGGACCGCAGATTGTGGCTGTCTAGCTCCCTGCTGTTTGTTGTTGTTGTTTCCAACCATCCATGTGACCTGCCTTGTCTGGAACTGCGAGGACTAACGGCATAACCTATGTTACTACCGTTGAGGACAGTGGAGTCTCTTTATCACAGGTGAAGGATCTTTGAAACAAACAAAATATTTCTACAAGCAGTCATTACAACAACAACAAAAATTACTTCAAGTGTTGTGTCCAAATACTGGTGGAGTCAACTAATAAAATAATGGATGACCTGAAAAGAAAGGTCCAGGACCTGAAGAACAGTTTGCAGTTCTCCCAAGGTCAGCTCAATGAGTTTAAACAGGAGAACAGCAAGATAACAGCAATCTGTAAGTCATTGTGGTAAATAAAATAAAGGTAAATCAAATAAATTGAGAGAGGATATCAGTTCTGTATGTGAATCCATGGTAACAATGACAGAGAAATCAGATTATCTCGAGGGACAATCAAGGCTGAACAACATGGTTGTGGACGGAATTGCAGAATATCCACAAGACATGGATGGAGTCTGAGGACAAAGTGAGGGAAATTATCTTGGAGAATCTGAAGATGGACCACCTGAAGATTAAGGTGGAGCGCGCCCACAGGACTGGAAAACCCACCACCGGCCCAGATGACAGGCCCAGGCCGATAGTGGTCAAGTCCCTGAGGTTCAAGGACAAGATAGCTGTTCTGGAAAGAGCCAAGAACTTGAGAGGAGCCTATATCTTCTGCAACGAGGACTATCCTGAAGCTGTGCGCCTGAAGAGAAAATAACTTATCCCACCCATGAAAGCTGCCAGAGCTCGTGGGGACATTGCTTACATCCGCTATAACAGGCTCATTGCCCACCCTTCCTCCCAAAAGCCTGGAAGGGATGAGAGCCAAGCCTACTTAGCTTCAAACCCGCAGCACACACACATACTGTACTTACAAACATCAACCGATTAATGGACTGCTAAATGTATATATTTTTCTCTTGCTTTGTTTGCTCTTTCACATATTATGTCTATCTCATAAGCGACCCAGGAAAGGGCTGAAAATAGTCCATATTAATATACGTAGCCTTAGAAATAAGGTTAATGAAATCAATATATTGCTAACGTCTGCTAACATTCATATACTAGCCATTTCTGAGACTTGGATAATTCATTTCATGATACAGCAGTAGCAATACAAGGATTTAAAAGTCAGTATCTAAATATGTGTGAAATGCTTGATAGAGTATGTGATGTAAACAGAGAAGTTTACTTTCTTGCGGACCTGAATATTGTCTCGTTTTCATCAAGCTGTCCGCTCAAGAGGGAGCTTCTCAGTGAAACCAGTGCCTGTAATTTGGTTCAGGTTATTAATCAACCAAACCGGGCTGTTTATAAACACTACAGGAACAAGAACATCCACATGTATAGATCAAATGTTTTACTAATACTGTAGAACTTTGTTCTAAAGCTGTATCCGTAACCATTGGATGCAGTGATCACAATATAGTGGCTATATAGAAGAAAGCCAAAGTTCCAAAAGCTGGGCCTAAAATAGTGCACAAGAAATCATACAAAATATTATTATGTGGATGATGTTAAAAATATTTGTTGGTCTGATGTGATTAATAAGGAGCATCCAGACGCTGCACTTGAATAATTGTTTCTTCCAATTATAGATAAACATGCACCTGTTAAGAAACTGACTGTTAGAACTGTTAAGGCTTTTTGGATTAATGAGAAATTGAAAAAACGTATGATTGAAAGCGATGGGGCAAAATGAATGGCTAATAAGTCTGGCTGCACATCTGACTTACTGCAAATTTAGAAAATTTGTGACTATACAACAAAAATAAGATATAAAGAATGATGGAAAAAAAACGTTTGAGTACTTTAAATCAAATTATGGGCAGAAAGACAAATTCAATTCCATCTTTCATCGAATCAGATTATTCATCACAAATCCATTTGATGTTGCCAATTATTTTAATGATTACTTCATTGGCAAAGTGGGCAAATTTAGGCAGGAAATGCCAACAATGAACAGTGAGCCATCAAGTTAGAATTTTGTAAAGTTAGTGTAGGAGATACGAAAAAATTATTGTTATCGGTCAATAATGACAAACCTCCTGGCATTGACAACTTAGATGGAAAGCTACTGGGCATGGTAGCTGACTCTATAGCCACTCCTATCTGTCATATCTTTAATCTGAACCTAGAGAAAATTCTTTATCCTCAGGCCTGGAGAGAAGCCAAAGTCATTCGGCTACCCAAGAGTGGTAAAGTGGCCTTTACTGGTTCTAACAGCAGACCTATCAGTCATTCAGCTACCCAAGAGTGGTAAAGTGGCCTTTACTGGTTCTAACAGCAGTCCTATCAGCTTGCTGCCAGATCTTAGCAAACAGTTTGATTACTTTTTTATTTCTCTGTAAACAAATGTGACCCATTTCAGGAAACTAGGCGTATGTCGCAAGTCACGACTTCACAGGAGAGCCATTTGAATAATATAAAAAAATGTTTTATCAAAATATATTTTTTGGGCAGAAATGCCTTCTGGAACATGTGAACAAACTTGTATGCAATCTGTAAATACAAATAAAATTGTTAAATTGCGAGCCTTGTTGGTAAACCACAGAAAAAGTCAGCAACCTTCCCACTAGCCATGATTGGCTGAGATAATGAGTGGGCTGGACATGCCGAGAGAGGAGTTCGGATTGGTCTGCCAAATAGAAGGCTTCTGTCTATTTGAGCTCAGTCTGTGTTGGTAATCCTGTCAAGCGTATATTTATTTTAAATGTAGCTGCTAAAGTGTTGCTTTCCACTTTCTGGAGGCTTGAGATTTGAAATTAGAGTATGATAGTTAAAGAGACAGCAAAAACACCTGTTTTCGGATTACGTCTTCAAACTAAGGGCATTTGTGGCATGGATCCGTGACAGAGGGTTTTTCTTTATTTTTACTATTTTCTACATTGTAGAATAATAGTGAAGACATCAAAACTATGACATAACACATATGGAATGATGTAGTAACCAAAAAACTGCTAAACAAATCAAAATATCATTTACATTTTAGATTCTTCAAAGTAGCCACACTTTGCCTTGATGACAGCTTTGCACACTCTTGGCATTCTCTCAACCAGCTTCATGAGGAATGCTTTTCCAACAGTCTTGAAGGAGTTCCCACATATGCTGAGCACTTGTTGGCTGCTTTTCCTTCACTCTGCGGTCCAACTCCTCCCAAACTATCTCAATTGGGTTGAGGTCGGGTGATTGTGGAGGCCAGGTCATCCAATGCTCCTTCTTTGTCAAATATATTTTACGCGGCCTCCTGGAGGTGTGTTTTGGGTCATTGTCCTGTTGAAAAACAAATGATAGTCCCACTAAGCGCAAACCAGATGGGATGGCGTATCACTGAAGAATTCTGTGGTAACCATGCTGGTTAGGTGTGCCTTGAATTCTAAATAAATCACTGACAGTGTCACCAGCAAAACAGCCCCACACCATCACACTCACTCCTCCACGCTTCACTGTGGGAACCAAACATGCGAAGATCATCCGTTCACCTACTCTGCGTCTCACAAAGACACGGCGGTTGGAACCAAAAATCTCAAATTTTGACTCATCAGACCAAAGGACAGATTTCCACTGGTCTAATGTCCATTGCTTGTGTTTCTTGGCCCAAGCAAGTCTTCTTCTTGGTGTCCTTTAGTTGTGGTTTCTTTGCAGCAATTTGACCATGAAGGCCGGATTCACGCAGTCTCCTCTGAACAATTGATGTTGAGATGTGTCTTTTACTTGAACTCTTATCCTCTACAGCAGAGGTAACTCTGGGTCTTCCTTTCCTGTGGCGGTCCTCATGAGAGCCAGTTTCATTTTAGTGCTTCATGGTTTTTTCAAAGTTCTTGAAATTTTCCAGATTGATTGATCTTCATGTCTTAAAGTAATGATGGACTGTCTTTTCTCTTTGCATATCTGAGCTGTTCTTGCCATAATATGGACTTGGTCTTTTACCAAATAGGGCTATCTTCTGTATACGACCCCTACCTTGTCACAACACAACTGATTGGCTCAAAGGCATAAAGGAAAGAAATTCCACAAATTAACTGTTAACAAAGCACACCTGTTAATTGAAATGCATTCCAGGTGACTACCCCATGAAGCTGGTTGAGAGAATGCTAAGAGTGTGCAAAGCTGTCATCAGGGTGGCTACTTAAAAAAAATCTAATCTGAAATATATTTTGATTTGTTTAACACTTTTTTTGTTACTCCATGATTCCATATGTGTTATTTCATAGTTTTGATGTCTTCACTGTTATTCTACAATTGTAGAAAATATTAAAAATAAAGAAAACCCCTTGATTGAGTAGGTGTGTCCAAACTTTTGACTGGTACCCTATGTATTATGGCTAGGGCAGTTAAGGAGAGCGTATTACCTCTACACCGGCGGTCACGTGTCATGAAGGCACTCAAATTCCACGTGACATTTAGTCACGGTAATTAGGCTTCTCTAAGCTCTGATGCTGCTGATGGTCATTAGTAGCCTACCAAACTTGCTAACTGCCTGGTACTCAGCACTCTATTGTCCCTCTAATCACCCTGACATCAATGCAAATGTTTCGATACAGGTGCATGATAATGGCCCATTATAAATAAATCAAAACAAATTTCACACATATTATTTAGTATATGTAAAGACAAGATTAAATGAAGAATAGTCTGATGGGTGACAATATTAGCATATCACTTGTGAATTATATATTAGCACTTGCAAATGATGCTCAGTATAAGAAACAATTCCTTGTTTTTGTGACTTTTCGAGTCATAGTCGCACACATCATGTAGCCAAGCCCATAGGCCTATATGTTTTAATAAGGTTTGTATCACAACTAAAGTGGCCAAATAAGTTCTTAAAATTAAGGACATTAATCCGCTTTACCAAGGGTGTAGAGCCTAACTGGCATACATAAGCAGCGTGTGAGTTTCAAGTTTGGGGTAAATCATTTTCACCATAAAAATGCACCTTTATAATGAACGTATTACATGCATAATTGCATTTGCGATCACTTTTGGTGTTTTCCGCTAATAGAACATTTGCGCTTATAGCCTACTACCATGTGCACATTGCTGCGCTTATAATGTGAAGAAATAGCCTAATAGTTTATCAACATTTTAAGCTAAAAAAGTTATTTTGATGCTAGTGGTTGTATTAATTTGGGATCTATCACATCCCACAACTGTCCCAGACTATGTTTGGAACATTTATTTCTCGCACAGAATATAATAGGTAGACCTTTGTACTATGGTGAATAGTAGATTGACATAGGCTAGTGCTTTTGCTGTTCGTTAGGCCAACTCATATTGTTGACTGACGAAAAGTAAATGCGGACAGTTCTACCAATATCTTCAACATGCACCTCGGGAATTGGATAAGGACGCGTGCAGTTGTGTCCCCGATATGTCTGTCTTCACTTGTAGCCTGCGAGAAACACCCGATCACGTGATGGAGCGCACAACACTCGGGGAGAAGTGCACCATGGCCACTGGCTGCAAAAAGCATTGATTTTCTTAGGGTGCATTACGGCCACACAAAGGGGATTCCGCGGTGAAATTCTCATTATCATTAGGCATTATCAAGTGCTTGTCAAATTGTGAATGAGTGACTGATGTAGTGTGTACAGCCTGTGCAAAAAAACAAAGCAGAGCTCATGCCTTTCAAGCAACTTTTTTCAAATCATCATTAGAGTCGCATCATGCAGCCTTACAATGTATTAAAAATCAAAACATGTAGACCAACATTTGTAGAACAACTAAAGTTACATTAATAACTCTAAATGAATCATATAGGAGTAGCTATTTCTTTGTTAACTGCTCAACACAGAATAGCCACATGTGCGCACTCCCTCAAATCGTTTGCAGAAAATATCCTTTCTATTTTATTCAGCTTTGTTCAATTGTATTCTTCATACTATAAAATAATGCAGCGGAATTCTAAGCAAATCTTGTCTGCTAAATGAACTACAGTAGAGTAGCCCACAGCCATTTGGCATAGCCAGATCAGGACCTAACATGAGGACAACTCAGAATATGCTATTCTGTCCTCCTGAAATGGACTACATTTTCTTCATATAATGCTTCTTAGACCTGTCTAAAATAAATAATGGATTTATTGTGAAGGTGTGGATTTATTAGACTTTTTAAAATGTAGATGTTCCGAAGGTCTGCATCAGTGGCTTGTAGGCTGTGTGGAAGCCAGGAGATGCTAAATGTGTAAATTACCCTGAGTCCGGCAGTTATATTCAAATGGTTGTAAAGATGGGGAGCGGTCTGTCCGTAATAAAGAGAAGCTCTGCTTTTTTGACATCACACTACACAAAGCAATTCCTGCAGGCTCTAGTTTTATCTTATCTTGATTATTGTCCAGTCATACGGTCAACTGCTGCAAAGAAAGACCTAGTTAAGCTGCAGCTGGCCCAGAACAGAGCCACAAATCTTGCTCTTAATTGTAATCAGGGGGCTACCAGTCTCTCTTGGCTAAGAGTTGAGGAAAGACTGGAAAGAAACATTTATGTGTTGGAAATTCCAAATTGTTTGCATAATCAACTTAATAACAGTTCTGACACACACACTTACCCCACCAGACATGCCACCAGGGGTCTTTTCACAGTCCCCTGGTCCAGAACAAATTCAAAGAAACGTATGGATCTCCCTTCAATCTTATATTACGCAAGTGAAGCGCAAACATGGTTTCAAAAAACAAATAAAGCACCACCTCACTGTACAACGCCGCCCCCCTTGTGACCTACTTGTTGTGTGTATGTACTGACATGTAAGTGTAACTGATAGATGCACACACACAAACATATACACTACATGTTCATGTTTTTAAATGTACGGAAATTGTGAAGTCTTTTGTCTGTAATGTATTTTTCGTTATATGTCGGCCCCCAGACCACCTATCGCCATTTCATCATGAATATATATATTTTTTGTGATACAAATGTAAAAAGTATGTCAAACATCCTTTCCAGAGAAATCTGAGATACCAAAAATATTTTGGGGCTATCCTGGCGTGGAATCGCCCTTTAGCCTGGTGATTTTGACTATTTGCCAATGCTATTTTCTGATTGTCAGATTTCAACAAATATTTTAATCTACTGCATAAAAAACCTACATTTTACAGCAGCAAACCCATTTCCTGTTATTCTCCCTCACTTCTGAGTCCTTATGCAGCTCAGGTATTTGTCATAAATACATAACCCAATGAAAAACCACAACTCTTATAAAATGGCCCACCCACTTTCCCCTTGGAGTCACGTGCTTTAATTGCTGTCTCTTTGCACGCACCGTAAAATATTAATTTACTGGGGCTAATGGAGCTTAGAGGCAGAAACACAATATAAACGGCTGGCAATTCAGAGCACTAGGCGCTTCTGACCATACATCTCCCTCTCTCTCACTGCCTCTGTGCTCTGCTGTATCAAGCTTGCCTGTTTCTACCACGAGGCTGATGCGTCTACTGTGCAGGCATTCAGGGGATGGGAGAGGAGAGCAGAGGAATAGGGGGCAGAGCAAAGGCCACCATCATTACACTACTGCCCCCTAATGTCTGAGGGAGGCTGGACAGTCCAGCGGGCATTACTAAGGGTGGATGTGGAAAGCTTTGTGTTCAAACTGCCTCCAGCCAAGTCTAGGTTCTTTGATTAAAAGTTACGCTGGATTGAAATAATCTTTTTATTTTATTTATTGTTGACATCAGTGGTAGTTTCTTGAGGTTTGTTGTGTGTTTTTACAATTGATAAGAACAGAGCCTATGGTTTATGTGAAATCCTATTGCACCTTGAATCCAGAAAGTCTGACAAAATAATACACAGTAATTAGTTAATGGTGGCATCTGTGCCCTAGGCCTATCCTACTGACCTAATAAACATTCCTTATTACTAGACCTAACCTACTCTTGCTCAAAGCCCTGTAAGGCTACTTTCAGACAAACATTATTCTATAAATCAACACCATAAGAGTCTTCCGAGTTATAACCTAGTCATTAGAATACAATTATTGATTTGGCAGTTAATAGGTGATTGCAGTAATTAAAATGAGTTTTGGATTATACAAATCCAGCTCATGTTGTACTCTTCTGTCAAGTATTAAAGGTCCAATGCAGCTTTTTTTTATCTCAATATCAAATCATTTCTGGGTAACAATTAAGTACCTTACTGTGATTGTTTTCCTTTAAAATGTTCAAAAAGATACAAAAATAGCTTCTTATCTAAATGCAATTTCTCAAGCAAGAATGTTGCTTGGACTAATTGGAGGAGCCTAATTGGAGGGATGTGTACTGTAACCTGAACACCAAGGATGGGGGCGTTGAAATAATTTCACTATTCGAACAGTATCATACATTCATGTTGGATATCCCAATATTCGAAATACACGCAGGTTTTTTTTAACTTACGTTTTTAACCTGAGCACTGCTGCGCGAGAGAGGCTGGAGTTTTATTGCTGCAGCTGCGGAGAGGTGTGCGATCAGATGGGAGAGAGCAGACAGAGGGAGAGAGAGAAGCAGCCAAGGCAACTCAGCTACAGCCAAGACTAGCTAATCATCCCATATAACAGTGCCTGTCTTGACTGGAGTAGCCTAGAGAAGCTATCTAGCTATATCTAGCTAGGCTAATTAGGGCCACATGCTGCACTTTTTCCTCAGCTACCTGTTTGTTACTCGTTGAATCCTACTCCTTCTCATTTTGTTAACTTTTGATTTTGTAATTTCATTACCTCTTGCATTGCAATAGTGAACTTCCACTCCACTTGCTACACTTTGAACCTCTGTGCCGCGTTGATTGGCCAACATAAACAACAAGCTACACCACTGAAGGCTACAAGTCTTTTCATGGGGCGCACATCATAAAAACTATATTTTGTTTGTTGTTTTATTAAATGAATCATTTGAAATGTCATGGTATATCCTTGTATGTAACAATGTCAGATGGATATTTTAATTGAAATTAGAAAAACAGATCAGTGTACTGTCTACACTCGGTCTGTTGTTTTTATGAAATCGTTTTCATTCAATAATTTTTATTCATGTGAACAACATCTTCTTTAACCATTGGAAGTTCTGATAGCTAAGGATTCTGAGACGCGGTTAGCTTTTTCGGCTGGGACTGCAAGTTTGTGTCCCGGATTCCTGCAAAAAAAAAACACAATAGTTAGTGGTAAGCTATCAAGTCAACAGAGCAAGATAACGCTAGCAGTGCTAGAGTCAAAACACCAGTGTTATTTGTGTCTACTGTACGTCTGGGCTCAAATGCGCTAGATGATATCAAATCATAGTAGTTCCGATAGTGTAGTAATATCTAACAAGTAATCTAACAAATTCACAACAACTACCTTCTTTTTCCATCCCCACACAAATGTAAAGGGATGGAAAAATAATATTTACATTTAAATATAAGGATGAGCGATGGCCGTGCGGCATAGGCAAGATGCAATAGATGGTATGAAATACAGTATATACATATGAGATGAGTAATGTAGGATATGTAAACATTATTAAAGTGGCATTATTTAAAGTGACTAGTGATCCATTTATTAAATGAATTTATTAAAGTGGCCAATGATTTGGGTCTGTATGTTGGCAGCAGCCTCTCTGTGTTAGTGATGGCTGTTTAACAGTCTGATGGCCTTGGGATAGAAGCTGTTTTTCAGTCTCTCGGTCTCAGCTTTGATGCACCTGTACTGACCTCGCCTTCTGGATGATAGCGGGGTGAACAGGCAGTGGCTCGGGTGGTTGTTGTCTTTGATGATCTTTTTGGCCTTCCTGTGACATTGGGTGCTGTAGGTGTCCTGGAAGGCAGGTAGATTGTCCCCGGTGATGCGTTGTACCCTCTGGAGAGCCTTGTGGGTGAGGGCAGTGCAGTTGTTGTACCAGGCAGTGATACAGCCTGACAGGATGCTCTCGATTGTGCATCTGTAAAAGTTTATGAGGGTTTTAGGTGACAAGCCAAATTTGTTGCGCCTTGTGTTGTTGCGCCATCTTCACCATGTTGACTGTGTGGGTGGCCCATTTCAGTTTGTTCGTGATGTGTACACCAAGGAACTTAAAACGTTCCACCTTTTCTACTACTGTCCCGTTGATGTGGTGCTCCCTCTGCTGTTTCCTGAAGTCCACGATCATCTCCTTTGTTTTGTTGACGTTGAGTGAGAGGTTGTTTTCCTGACACCACACTCCGAGTGCCCTCACCTCCTCTCTGTAGGCTGTCTCGCCATTGTTGGTAATCAAGCCAACTACTGTTGTGTCGTCTGCAAACTTGATGATTGAGTTGGAGGCGTGCATGGCCAAGCAGTCATGGGTGAACAGGGAGTACAGGAGAGGGCTGAGCATGCACCCTTGTGGGGCCCCAGTAATGAGGATCAGCAAAGTCGAGATGTTGTTTTCTACCTTCACCACCTGGGTGCGGCCCATCATAAAGTCCAGGACCCAATTGCACAGGGCGGGGCTGTGACCTTACTGACCTGCAGTACTGACCTGCTCTAATCCACTGGACAGATGGTGAGCTCAACTTTGCGGCCAGTGGGAGACTGGACAATGGCAAGGCGAAGGAGGTCGGGTGGGAGGCAGTCTGGTTCGCCTCCATATATCCTAGAAGATAAGACCCAGGTATTAGCCTCCCTGGGCAAGGTGGGACGTTTGCGTCCCACCCTAGTCAACAGCCAGTGGAATCGCGTGGCGCGAAATACAAATACCTAAAAAATGCTATAACTTCAATTTCTCAAACATATGACTATTTTACACCATTTTAAAGACAAGACTCGTTAATCTAACCACATTGTCCGATTTCAAAAAGGCTTTACAGCGAAAGCAAAACATTAGATTATGTCAGGAGAGTACCCTGCCAAAAATAATCACACAGCCATTTTCAAAGCAAGCATATATGTCACAAAAACCAAAACCACAGCTAAATGCAGCACTAACCTTTGATGATCTTCATCAGATGACACTCCTAGGACATTATGTTATACAATACATGCATTTTTTGTTCAATCAAGTTCATATTTATATCAAAAACCAGCTTTTTACATTAACATGTGATGTTCAGAACTAGCATACACACCGCAAACGTCCGGTGAATTTACTAAATTACTCACAATTAACGTTCACAAAATACATAACAATTATTTTAAGAATTATAGATACAGAACTCCTTTATGCAATCGCGGTGTCAGATTGTAAAATGGCTTTTTCGGCGAAAGCACATTTTGCAATATTCTGAGTACATAGCCCGGCCATTATGGCTAGCTAATTTGACACCCACCAAGTTTGGCCCTCACCAAACTCAGATTTACTATAAGAAAAATTGGATTACCTTTGCTGTTCTTCGTCAGAATACACTCCCAGGACTTCTACTTCAACAACAAATGTTGTTTTGGTTCCAAATAATCCATAGTTATATTAAAATACCTCCGTTTTGTTCGTGCGTTCAGGTCAGTGTCCGAAGGGTGACGCGCCGGCGCGTTTCGTGACAAAAAAATTCAAAATATTCCATTACCGTACTTCGAAGCATGTCAAACGCTGTTTAAAATCAATTTTTATGCTATTTTTCTCGTAAAATAGCGTTAATATTCCAACCGGGCGACGTTGTATTCATTCAAAGGCTGAAAGAAAAAAATGGAGAATTCACATGAACGCGCATCTCCAGTGTCACTGTTCCCAGCCTGACCACTCACAAAATCTCCTGCTGTTTTTCGCCCAGAGACAGGAGAGACGTCATTCCACTTTCTGGCGCCTTCTGAGAGCCAATGGAAGCCTTAGAAAATGTCACGTTACAGCAGTGATGCTGTATTTTCGATAGAGATGCCACAGAAGGAGAACAAATTGTCAGACAGGGCACTTGCTGTATGGAATCTTCTCAGGTTTTGGCCTGCCATATGAGTTTTGTTATACTCACAGACACCATTCAAACAGTTTTAGAAACATTAGAATGTTTTCTATCCAAATCTACTAATTCGATGCATATTCTCGTTTCTGGGCAAGAGTAGTAACCAGTTTAAATCGGGTACATTTTTTATCCGGCCGTGCAAATACCTAGCCCCAACAGGTTAAACAGCTATGCTCCGCTGGAGGTGGAGATACCGGTTCCGGGAGTCAGCTCTGATCCTGGGAGTACACCAACAGCCAGCAGCTGTCCAGGGGCTTCCTCCACAGCTGAGCCGGTCACTGACCAAAGGAAACAAGGTCTTGGGCCCTCCTCCATCTACCCAAGGATTCCAGACGCCATCCGCTGCTGCTGGTGAGTCAGGCTGGCATGAGTCAAAGCACACCTTCTCCCCCCTTCCCGAGTCAGGCCTGTTCGGTTCCTCCTCTTCCTTCCCCATCAGATTCCATCACGACCGCTATTGTCGTGGGCAGCTCGATGATGAGAGATTTTGGCCAAGGTCCACTGTCAACCAGGCGCCCGTGTACAAGACATCAACTTCCTCCTGCCCACAGTTCTAGCCAACTACTCTAATATTGGCACCATTGTCACTCACATTGGATTTAACAACATTCACTTTCTGAGGAACTGAGGGGAAACTGAAGAAGGACTACAACATTCTCTTGAACACCCTTGTTTGCACAGGGAAGAGAACAGTCATCTCTGGCCCCCTGCCGTGCTATAGGAGGGGTTCGAAACGTTACAGCCGCCTTGCTGCCCTAAACGAGTTCCTGAAGAAACTCTGCAAAGACAGGAATGTCTCCTTTTGTGACAATTTTGACTTGGAGTGGGAGCAATCAACACTCTTTAAAAGAGATGCGATCCACCCTAACCGCAGGGGTTCCAGGATTATCTCCATCAACATAGTGAACTGCTTAAGAGACTGACAGTATGGGTTTGGTAGCATTCCAGTCCTCCCTGTCATAATAAGCAACAGAGGACATGGAAATCGTATTATATCCCAGAGAAATAGAAGTGCAGTAAATGTAAGTAACCTAATCTATGATACTTTAACTGTTAGCTCTGAGGATATTGTCTGCAATAATCACACGCACATAGAATTGAATTCCACTGTTTGCACTGGAACAGTCTGCCTTAGGAAGAAGCCCATTGTGGGCAGCCCACTCAGTACCATTGACTCAAATGTAAATGTCACTGAGAATAGTACTAAAAACAAAGAAGAAACCCAGAAAATGACAAAAAATTGCCCATATTATCATATGTAGCCTGAGAAACAAGGTCCGTGATATTGACAACTTATTACCGTCAGAAAACATTAAATATTCTGGCCATCTCTGAAACACACTTAGATAATTCCTTTGATGTTGCAGTAGTAGCTATACATGTTTATAGAATATATAGGACAGATAAAAATGCAAATGGAGGAGGTGTTGCCATGTATGTCCAGAGTCATATTCCTGTTAGGCTGAGAGAGGATCTCATGTCAGATGATGTGGAAGTAATATGGTTACAGGTTCATCTGCCTCACCTAAAGCCTATTCTCATAGGAAGTTGCTATAAATCAAGTGCTAAAAGACAGTATTTGGACCATATGTGTGAAATGTTGGAAAATGTATGTGACATCAACAGAGAAGTATATTTTCTAGGTGACCTAAATATTGACTGGTAGTCACCAACCTGCCCACTCAAAAAGAAGCTCCAAGCTGTAACCAGCGCCTGCAATCTGGATCAAGTCATCAGTCAACCTACCAGGGTAATTACAAACAGAACAGGAACTAAATCTTCCATGTGTATTGATCACATCTTTACTAATATTGCAGATATCTGCTCTAAAGCGGTATCCACACCCATCGGATGTAGTGATCATAATATAATTCCCATATCTAGAAAAAACAAAGTTACAAATACGATCATGCAAGAAGTTTTGCAATGATTCCTATGTCGAAGATGTAGGGCTGTCCCCACTAAAAGAAATCTAGGTCGAACCGAGAGTCGTCCTGTTCTTTCAACCAATTGATTGGTTGAAATGTTTAAACTTATTTTTCCATATATAGACACACCCTATGTATGTACTGAGCTTGTCTGAATCTTTAAGCACACGGTTTGATTAAATAAATAAGACACACAAATGAAGAAAGAGCCCGATGGTTCCATGATGGTACCACTGTGTTAAAAAAAATGACAGTGAGTGTGTGGCACACGTTGTCTCGCTCTCCTCCCTTCTGCTGTGAAAAGGCACCACAGCACAGCAAGTGTTTATTACGCTGTCCATGCTGAAGCTGCAAAATCATGTCAGCTATTTAGTTTCTTACTTGATTCTGACTGAAAAGTTCTGTTACCAAAATCCCTCATTTGTTTAGGAAAAACATTCCCTATTCCCTCAACCCTTGCTCTCTTTACATGAAACATGTAAGCATCGCATGCATGTGACCAATAAGGCCTGACCTATAGCCTATCATAATCACATTAATAAATTGGTTATAACAAACTCCAAACACAGTAACACGTGACAGCAAAATGGATGCGCAGGACGAGAAAAATAAACTTGAAAAGGGGCAAATGTTTACTGGTTGCTCAGGAGGGAAAGGGGAAGTCAGATATGTGGAAGACATTTTACTTAGTTGCGGAAATTACTGAAGACCAAGAAAAATGAGGGTATAGGAGCGTGAATACTATGTGTGCCAAACAGTTGCTGTTAGATTACTTTTTCTTTTTTAAATATAACCATTTTGAACAAAGTAAACTACACTAAATAAAGAAGTGTACCAGAGAGTCTGTTCTAAAAAAAAATTATATATATATATATATATATATAAAGCCTTTATTACAGCAGTCTAAAAACAGTTGCATGCATTCGTGAATTGCGGTTTATTTATTATTTAGGTTAATCATTCAAAATTAAAAATCAAACTAAAATGCTTGATTGCATTTCAAAGTATGAATGTCTCGTATGCTGTATGAACAAATGAATGATGGATTGATATATTGTAATATAGGCCTAAGTAAGTTACGGTATTAAGACTAAACAGGACGCGCACTTAGGCCTACAGCTCGATGGTGGTTATACAAGGATACTATACAAAGACCACTAATGATAACGACATTACTTATTATAATGATGATCATAATAATAATTGTAATAATAACAACAAGAAGGCGATTAAGAAAAAGGAGGGAATAGGAGCAAGAGATGTGTGCATATTACGTGTGACAAACAGCTGCTGTTAGATTACAATATGATCTTTCTTCCTGTTTGGAACAGTGTAAACAAAACTAAATAAATTATAAGTAATAACAGTCTGTTCTAACCAAAAAAATTGTTAAGCCTTTATTACAGCACAGCAAAGATTAAAAACAGCCCAAACTGTGAAATTGCTTTATCCAACATTTTGCCGTTGCAGGGGGCTTGGTGCTCACGGAATCAGTAGGCTATTAAACAAACACTTAAACGGGCAACAGTAGCAAGCTCTGTCTTATTTCTGTAGATATATATGGATGATTTACAGTTGAAGTCGGAAGTTTACATACACTTAGGTTGGAGTCATTAAAACTTGTTTTTCAACCACTCCACAAATTTCTTGTTAACAAACTATAGTTTTGGCAAGTCGGTTAGGACATCTAGTTTGTGCATGACACAAGCAATTTTTCCAACAATTGTTTACAGACAGATTATTTCACTTATAATTCACCGTATCACAATTCCAGTGGGTCAGAAATTTACATACACTAAGTTGACTGTGCCTTTAAACAGCTTGGAATATTCAGAAAATGATGTCATGGCTTTAGAACCTTCTGATAGGCTAATTGACATCCTTTGAGTCAATTGGAGGTGTACCTGTGAATATATTTCAAGGCCTACCTTCAAACTCAGTGCCTCTTAACTTGACATCATGGGAAAATCAAAAGAAATAAGCCAAGACCTCAGAATAATTTTTTGTAGACCTCCACAAGTCTGGTTCATCCTTGGGACTCATTTAAAAACACCTGAAGGTACCACGTTCATCTGTACAAACAATAGTTCGCAAGTATAAACACAATGGGACCACGCAGCCGTCATACCTGTCACAGTATCTAACGAAGGTGGCGCCCCTCCTCGGTCGGGCGGCGCTCGGCGGTCGTCGTCGCCGGCCTATTTGCTGCCACCGATCGTTGTTTCTGTGTCTTTTGGTTTTGTCTGTCTGTCTATCTCGCACCTGTTTTGTGTTTGTCATTAGTGGGGGGTTATTTAGTGTGTATTTTCAGTTGGGGTTCTCGTGCGGGATTGTTTATTGTCCACTCAGGACAGTTGTGATTGTAAATTGTTATTGTCGATTATTATTGCCGGGCTGCGCCCCGTGCGCTTTTTGTTTCCAGTGCGCTTATTTTGTTTTTTCCCTGGCAGACTTCGCCACGCGCCTGGTGCCCTACGGCTATTGCGTGTTACTAATATTATTAAAACACAGTTGCTCCGGCCCTCTGTCTCCTGCTCCTGATTCCACATCTCCACTGGTCCTAGACAGCCGTGACAATACCGCTCAGGAAGGAGACACGTTCTGTCTCCTAGAGATGAACGTACTTTGGTGCGAAAAGTGCAAATCAATCACAGAACAACAGCAAAGGGCCTTGTGAAGATGCTGGAGGAAGCAGGTACAAAAGTATCTATATCCACATTAAAACAAGTCCTATATCAACATAACTTGAAAGGCCGCCCAGCAAAGAAGAAGCCACTACTCCAAAACCGCCGTAAAAAAGCCAGTTTGCAACTGCACATGGGGACAAAGATCGTACTTTTTGGAGAAATGTCCTCTGGTCTGATGAAACAAAAATAGAACTGTTTGGCCATAATGACCATCGATATGTTTGGAGGAAAAAGGGGGAGGCTTGCAAACTAAAGAACACCATCCCAACCGTGAAGCACGGGGGTGGCAGCATCATGTTGTGGGGTTGCTTTGCTGCAGCAGGGACTGGTGCACTTCACAAAACAGATGGCATCATGAGGGAGGAAAACTATGTGGATATATTGAAGCAACATCTCAAGACATCAGTCAGGAAGTTAAAGCTTGGTCGCAAATGGGTCTTCCAAATGGACAATGACCCCAAGCATACAGTGCCTTGCGAAAGTATTCGGCCCCCTTGAACTTTTCGACCTTTTGCCACATTTCAGGCTTCAAACATAAAGATATAAAACTGTAATTTTTTGTGAAGAATCAACAACAAGTGGGACACAATCATGAAGTGTAACGAAATTTATTGGATATTTCAAACTTTTTTAACAAATAAAAAACTGAAAAATTGGCCGTGCAAAATTATTCAGCCCCCTAAGTTAATACTTTGTAGCGCCACCTTTTGCTGCGATTACAGCTGTAAGTCGCTTGGGGTATGTCTCTATCAGTTTTGCACATCGAGAGACTGAAATTTTTGCCCATTCCTCCTTGCAAAACAGCTTGAGCTCAGTGAGGTTGGATGGAGAGCGTTTGTAAACAGCAGTTTTCAGTTCTTTCCACAGATTCTCGATTGGATTCAGGTCTGGACTTTGACTTGGCCATTCTAACACCTGGATATGTTGATTTGTGAACCATTCCATTGTAGATTTTGCTTTATGTTTTGGATCATTGTCTTGTTGGAAGACAAATCTCCGTCCCAGTCTCAGGTCTTTTGCAGACTCCATCAGGTTTTCTTCCAGAATGGTCCTGTATTTGGCTCCATCCATCTTCCCATCAATTGTAACCATCTTCCCTGCCCCTGCTGAAGAAAAGCAGGCCCAAACCATGATGCTGCCACCACCATGTTTGACAGTGGGGATGGTGTGTTCAGGGTGATTTGCTGTGTTGCTTTTACGCCAAACATAACGTTTTGCATTGTTGCCAAAAAGTTTGATTTTGGTTTCATCTGACCAGAGCACCTTCTTCCACGTTTGGTGTGTCTCCCAGGTGGCTAGTGGCAAACTTTAAATGACACTTTTTATGCATATCTTTAAGAAATGGCTTTCTTCTTGCCACTCTTCCATAAAGGCCAGATTTGTGCAGTATACGACTGATTGTTATCCTATGGACAGAGTCTCCCACCTCAGCTGTAGATCTCTGCAGTTCATCCAGAGTGATCATGGGCCTCTAGGCTGCATCTCTGATCAGTCTTCTCCTTGTATGAGCTGAAAGTTTAGAGGGACCGCCGGGTCTTCGTAGATTTGCAGTGGTCTGTTACTCCTTCCATTTCAATATTATCGCTTGCACAGTGCTCCTTGGGATGTTTAAATCTTGGGAAATCTTTTTGTATCCAAATCCGGCTTTAAACTTCTCCACAACAGTATCTCGGACCTGCCTGGTGTGTTCCTTGTTCTTCATGATGCTCTCTGCGCTTTAAACGGACCTCTGAGACTATCACAGAGCAGGTGCATTTATACGGAGACTTGATTACACACAGGTGGATTCTATTTATCATCATTAGTCATTTAGGTCAACATTGGATCATTGAACTTCTGGAGAGAGTTTGCTGCACTGAAAGTAAAGGGGCTGAATAATTTTGCACGGCCAATTTTTCTGTTTTTTATTTGTTAAAGAAGTTTGAAATATCCAATACATTTCGTTCCACTTCATGATTGTGTCCCACTTGTTGTTGATTCTTCACAAAAAATTACAGTTTTATATCTTTATGTTTGAAGCCTGAAATGTGGCAAAAGGTCGAAAAGTTCAAGGGGGCCGAATACTTTCGCAAGGCACTGTACTTCCAAAGTTGTAGCAAAATGGCTTAATGACAACAAAGTCAAGGTATTGGAGTGGCCATCACAAAGCCCTGACCACAATTCTATAGAATATGTGTGCGCAGAACTGAAAAAGCGTGTGCAAGCAAGGAAGCCTACAAACCTGACTCAGTTACACCAGCTCTGTCAGGAGGAATGGGACAAAATTCACTCAATTTATTGTGGGAAGCTTGTGGAAGGCTACCCAAAACATTTGACCCAAGTTAAACAATTTAAAGGCAATGCTACCAATTACTAATTGAGTGTATGTAAACTTCTGACCCCTTGGGAATGAGATGAAAGGAATAAAAGCTGAAATAAATAATTCTCTCTACTATTATTCTGACATTTCACACTCTTAAAATAAAGTAGTGATCCTAACTGACCTAAGACAGAGAATTGTTACTGGGATTAAATGTCAGGAATTGTGAAAAACTGAGTTTAAATGTATTTGGCTGAGGTGTATGTAAACTTCCGACTTCAACTGTACGTAAATTGCAGTTGGTCCAGAACAAAGCAGCACGTATTGCACTTAAATGTACATGGAGGGAAAGTGTCAGGAACATGCATGTCAGTCTCTCCTGCCTCAAAAGTTGACAAGGGACTGACTGCATCGCTACTGGTCTTGGTGCAAAGTATTGATGTGTTGAAGGTACAGAACAGTCTGTTTAAGCAGTTGGCACACAGTTCGGACACCTTAGTACTTTCAAGTATTTTTACTTTAAGTACTTTACACCACTGATTAGACCTAGATATTGTGTGTATGTACTGATATGTAGGCCGTGTGAGACATTTTAAATGTACGAATTTAAGTCCTTGACTAATAATGTTCTGTACTACAGTACCAGTCAAAAGTTTGGATACACCTACTCATTCCAGGGTTGATTATTTTTACTATTTTCTAACATTGTAGAATAATATTGAAGACATCAAAACTATTAAATAACACATATGGAATCGTGTAGCAACTAAAATAGTGTTAAACAAATCAAAATATGTTATATTTGAGATTCTTCAAAGTAGCCACCCTTTGCCTTGATGACAGCTTTGCACACTCTTGGCATTCTCTCAGCCAGCTTCATGAGGTAGTCACCTGGAATGGACTTCAATTAACAGGTGTGCTTCGTTAAAAGTTAATTTGTGGAATTTCTTTCCTTCTTAATGCGTTTGAGCCAATCAGTTGTGTTGTGACAAGGTAGGGGTGGTATACAGAAGATAGCCCTATTTTGTAAAATAAAAGGTCCATATTATGGCAAGAACAGCTCAAATAAGCAAAGAGAAACGACAGTCCATCATTATTTTAAGATATGGTCAGTCAATCTGGAACATTTCAAGAATTTTTTAAGTGAAATCACAAAAACCATCAAGCACTATGATGAAACTGGCTCTCATGAGGACCACTACAGGAAAGGAGGACCCAGAGTTACCTCTGCTGCAGCGGATAGTTCCTTCGAGTTAACTGCACCTCAGATTGCTGCCCAAATAAATGCTTCAGAGTTCAAGTAACGGACACATCTCAACATCAACTGTTCAGAGGAGACTGTGTGAATCAGGCATTCATGGTCGAATTGCTGCAAAGAAACCACTACTAAAGGACACCAAGAAGAAGAAGACTTGCTTGGGCCAAGAAACACGAGCAATGGACATTAGACCGGTGGAAATCTGTCCTTTGGTCTGGAGTACAAATGTCCGTTTTTTGGTTCCAACCGCCGTGTCTTTGTGAGACACAGAGTAGGTGAACGGATAATCTCTGCATATGTGGGTCCCACCATGAAGCATGGGGAAGGTGTATGTACAGTGGGGGAAAAAAGTATTTGATCCCCTGCTGATTTTGTACGTTTGCCCACTGACAAAGAAATGATCCGTCTATAATTTTAATGGTAGGTTTATTTGAACAATGAGAGACAGAATAACAACAACAAAAAATCCAGAAAAACAGATGTAAAAAATGTTATAAGATGATTTGCATTTTAATGAGGGAAATAAGTATTTGACCCCTCTGCAAAACATGACTTAGTACTTGGTGGCAAAACCCTTGTTGACAATCACAGAGGTCAGACGTTTCTTGTAGTTGGCCACCAGGTTTGCACACAACTCAGGAGGGATTTTGTCCCACTCCTCTTTGCAGATCTTCTCCAAGTCATTAAGGTTTCGAGGCTAACGTATGGCAACTCGAACCTTCAGCTCCCTCCACAGATTTTCTATGTGATTAAGGTCTGGAGACTGGCTAGGCCATTCCAGGACCTAAACCTGTTAGGGCTAGGGGGCAGTATTGACACGACCGGATAAAAAACGTACCCGATTTAATCTGGTTACTACTCCTGCCCAGTAACTAGAATATGCATATAATTATTGGCTTTGGATAGAAAACACCCTAAAGTTTCTAAAACTGTTTGAATGGTGTCTGTGAGTATAACAGAACTCATATGGCAGGCCAAAACCTGAGAAGATTCCATGCAGGAAGTGGCCTGTCTGACAAGTTGTGTTTCATCTTGGCTCTTTTTACTGAAGACTGAGGATCTTTGCTATAACGTGACACTTCCTACGGCTCCCATAGGCTCTCAGAGCCCGGGAAAAAGATGAAAGATATCGAGGCAGCCTCTGGCTGAAACACATTATCGCGTTTGGCAAGTGGCCGATCAGAGTACTATGGGCTTAGGCGCGTGCCCAAGTCGACCCCATGCTTTATTTTCTGTTTACCTAAACGCAGATTCCCGGTCGGAATATTATCGCTTTTTTATGAGAAAAATGGCATAAAAATTGATTTTAAACAGCGGTTGACATGCTTCGAAGTACGGTAATGGAATATTTAGACATTTTTTGTCACGAATTGCGCCATGCTCGTCACCCTTATTTACCCTTTCGGATAGTGTCTTGAACGCACGAACAAAACGCCGCTATTTGGATATAACAATGGATTATTTGGGACCAAACCAACATTTGTTATTGAAGTAGAAGTCCTGGGAGTGCATTCTGACGAAGACAGCAAAGGTAATAACATTTTTCTTATAGTAAATCTGACTTTGGTGAGTCCTAAACTTGCTGGGTGTCTAAATAGCTAGCCCTGTGATGCCGGGCTATCTACTGAGAATATTGCAAAATGTGCTTTCACCGAAAAGCTATTTAAAATCGGACATATCGAGTGCATAGAGGAGTTCTGTATCTATAATTCTTAAAATAATTGTTATGCTTTTTGTGAACGTTTATCGTGAGTAATTTAGTAAATTCACCGGCAGTGTTCGGTGGGAATGCTAGTCACATGCTAGTCACATGCTAATGTAAAAAGCTGGTTTTTGATATAAATATGAACTTGATTGAACAAAACATGCATGTATTGTATAACATAATGTCCTAGGGTTGTCATCTGATGAAGATCATCAAAGGTTAGTGCTACATTTAGCTGTGGTTTGGGTTTATGTGACATTATATGCTAGCTTGAAAAATGGGTGTCTGATTATTTCTGGCTGGGTACTCTGCTGACATAATCTAATGTTTTGCTTTCGTTGTAAAGCCTTTTTGAAATCGGACTGTGTGGTTAGATTAACGAGAGTCCTGTCTTTAAAATGGTGTAAAATAGTCATATGTTTGAAAAATTGAAGTTTTTGCATTTTTGAGGTATTTGAATAACGCGCCACGGGATTACACTGGCTGTTAAGTAGGTGGGACGCAATCGTCCCACCTAGCCCATAGAGGTTAATGTTCTTCTTCTTGAGCCACTCCTTTGTCGCCTTGGCCGTGTGTTTTGGGTCATTGTCCTGCTGGAATACTCATCCACGACCCATTTTCAATGCCCTGGCTGAGGGAAGGAGGTTCTCACCCAAGATTTGACGGTACATGGCCCCGTCCATCGTCCCTTTGATGCGGTGAAGTTGTCCTGTCCCCTTCGCAGAAAAACACCCCCAAAGCATAATGTTTCCACCTCCATGTTTGACGGTGGGGATGGTGTTCTTGGGGTCATAGGCTGCATTCCTCCTCCTCCAAACATGGCGAGTTGAGTTGATGCCAAAGAGCTCCATTTTGGTCTCATCTGACCACAACACTTTTGACATTCAAATGAGTCATTCAGATGTTCACTGGCAAATTTCAGACGGGCATGTATATGTGCTTTCTTGAGCAGGGGGACCTTGCGGGCGCTGCAGGATTTCAGTCCTTCATGGCGTAGTGTGGTACCAATTGTTTTCTTGCTGACTATGGTCCCAGCTGCCTTGAGATCATTGACAAGATCCTCCCATTTAGTTCTGGGCTGATTCCTCACCGTTCTCATGATCATTGTAACTCCACGAGGTGAAATCTTGCATGGAGCCCCAGGCCGAGGGAGATTGACAGTTCTTTTGTGTTTCTTCCATGTGCAAATAATCGCACCAACTGTTGTCACCTTCTCACCAAGCTGCTTGTCGATGGTCTTGTAGCCAATTCCAGCCTTGTATAGGTCTACAATCTTGTCCCAGACATCCTTGGAGAGCTCTTTGGTCTTGGCCATGGTGGAGAGTTTGGAATCTGATTGATTGATTGCTTCTGTGGACAGGTGTCTTTTATACAGGTAACAAACTGAGATTAGGAGCACTCCCTTTAAGAGTGTGCTCCTAATCTCAGCTCATTACCTGTATAAAAGACACCTGGGAGCCAGAAATCTTTCTGATTGAGAGGGGGTCAAATACTTATTTCCCTCCATTAAAATGCAAATCAATGTATTTTTGACGTGTTTTTCTGGATTTTTTTGTTGTTATTCTTTCTCTCACTGTTCAAATAAACCTACCATTAAAATTATAGACTGATCATTTCTTTGTCAGTGGGCAAACGTACAAAATCAGCAGGGGATCAAATACTTTTTTCCCTCACTGTACATGTAGATAGAGTTATTATAGTGACCATGCATAGATAATAACAGAGTTGCAGCAGTGTAAAAGGGGGAGTGGGGCAATGCAAATAGTCTGGGTAGCCATTTGATTAGATATTCAGGGGTTTTATGGCTTGGGGGTAGAAGCTGTTCAGAAGCCTCTTGGTCCTAGACTTGGCGCTACGGTACTTTTGCCATGCGGTAGCAGAGAGAACAGTCTATAACTACGATGGCTGGAGTCTTTGACAATTTGTAGGAACTTCCTCTGACACAGCCTGGTATAGAGGTCCTGGATGGCAGGAAGCATGGTCCCAGTGATGTACTGGGCCATACGCACTACCCTTTGTAGTGCCTTGCGGTCAGAGGCCGAGCAGTTGCCATACCAGGCAGTGATGCAACCAGTCAGGATGCTCTCGATGGTGCAGCTGGAAACATTTTTTAAGGATCTGAGGACCCATGCCAAATCTTTTCAGTCTCCTGTGGGGGAATAGGTTTTGTCGTGCCCTCTTCACGACTGTCTTGGTGTGCTTGGACCATGTTAGTTTGATGGTGATGTGGACACCAAGGAACTTGAAGCTCTCAACCTCCTCCACTACAGCCCAGTCGATGAGAAAGGGGGTGTGCTCAGCCCTCCTTTTCCTGTAGTCCACAATAATCTCATTTGTCTTTATCACGTTGAGGGAGAGGTTGTTGTCCTGGCAGCACATGGCCAGGTCTCTGACCTCCGCCCTATAGGCTGTCTCGTCGTTGATCAGGCCTACCACTGTTGTGTCATCGGCAAACTTAATGATGGTGTTGGAGTCGTGCCTTGCCATGCAGTCATGAGTGAACAGGGAGTACAGGAGGGGACTGAGCACGCACCCCTGAGGGGCCCCCGTATTGAGGATCTGCGTGGCGGATGAGTTGTTACCTACCCTTACCACCTGGGGGCGGCCCGTCCAATTGCAGAGTGAGGTGTTTAGTCCCAGGGTCCTAAGCTTAGTGATGAGCTTTGAGGGCACTATGGTGTTGAACGCTGAGCTGTAGTCAATGAACAGCATTCTCACATAGGTGTTCCTTTTGTCCAGGTGGGAAAGGGCAGTGTGGAGTGCAATAGAGATTGCATCATCTATGGATCTGTTAGGGCGGTATACAAATTCTAGGGTTTCTGGGATAATGGTGTTGATGTGAGCCATGACCAGCCTTTCAAAGCACTTCATTCACTACATGGCTACAGGCGTGAGTGCTACAGATCGGTAGTCATTTAGGCACGTTACCTTAGTGTTCTTGGGCACAGGTACTATGGTGGTCTGCATGAAACATGTTGGTATTACAGACTCAGACAGGGAAAGGTTGAAAATGTCAGTGAAGACACTTGCCAGTTGGTCAGCGCATGCTCAGAGTATACGTCCTGGTAATCTGCCCTGCGGCCTTGTGAATGTTGACCTGTTTAAAGGTCTTAGTGACATCGGCTGCTGATAGCGTGATCACACAGTCGTCCGGAACAACTGACGCTCTCATGTATATTTCAGTGTTACTTGCCTCGAAGCGAGCATAGAATTTAGCCCGTCTGGTAGGTTCGTGTCACTGGGCAGCTCTCATTTTACATTTACATTTTAGTCATTTAGCAGACACTCTTATCCAGAGCGACTTACAGTAGTGAATGCATACATTTCATACATTTTTTTCTGTGCTGGCCCCCCGTGGGAATCAAACCCACAACCCTGGTGTTGCAAACACCATGCTCTACCATCTGAGCTACCAACTGAGCTCGGTAATAGTTTGCAAGTCCTGCCACATCCAACAAGCGTCGGAGCCGGTGTAGTACGAGCTTAGTCTTGTATTGATGCTTTTCCTGTTTTATGGTTCGTCAGAGGGCATAGCGGGATTTCTTATAAGCCTCTGGGTTAAAGTCCAACTCCTTGAAAGCGGCAGCTCTACCCTTTAGCTCAGTGCGGATGTTGCCTGTAATCAATGGCTTCTGGTTGGGGTGTGTACGTACTGTCACAGTGGGGACGACATCATCGATGCACTTATTGATGAAGCCAGTGACCGATGTGGTGTACTCAATGCCATCGGAAGAATCCCGGAACAAATTTCAGTCTGTGCTAGCAAAACAGTCCTGTAGCTTAGCATCTGCTTCATCTGATCACTTTTTTTATTGACCGAGTCGCTGGTGCTTCCTGTTTTCATTTTTGCGTGTAAGCAGGAATCAGGAGGATAGAATTATGGTCAGATTTGCCAAATGGAGGGCGAGGGAGAGTTTGTACACGTCTCTGTGTGTGGGCATTTTCACATATGAGATTCAGTATGCTGATTCAGTTTCCTGGAGCGTTTGTGAGAATTTTACAGAATATGTTTTGCTTTCACAAGACCTGAAAATAAAAGGTGCAATTAGTAAGACGCACACACATTCTACATGTTAGCGAACTAGCTTGTTTACACTTTTTTACAAAAAGTTCCATGTGACTCACACTGCGGTCACAATACCTGGCACTCTGGTCCTGGATCTTGTACCCACTACTCACAGTTCCAGGATTTGTTTCAGCCAGGGTTTGTTTGCGATTTTCACACGTTTTATAGAGCGGATCAGGGTACCAAACATTGCAGAATCCGGATCATAAGGGCATATGTGAAAGCGCCCTCAGACAAATGAATAGGTCATGATGTCTGGGAGTGTCTTCAAGATAGGTCTTCAGTTGTCAGCCTAGCTGCTATTTGCAACACTAGTGTATTTACAATACAGCGTTGCTTTCTATTGTTGCACAAAAAACTAATTCAATTTCAACTTACTGTGCTAGTGGGCAGGACGGTTGGTCATTAAAATGGGGGAATCTGCTTACCTTGTCAAAATAAAAGTCCTGCACATTCGCCATATGTCAACAAAAAAGTCATAACTGGTGGGGTACTTTTATTTTGACATGAGGTAAGCAGAGCGGAAGTGGCAACAGACAACAGACCCAAGTTTGGAAAGTGTGTTTAATAATACGTTCCTTTGGATATTTTTTCTCAATTTCCCCCCGTTTTAATGACCAACCGTCCAGCCCACCGGCACAGTACGTTGAAATGGAATGTTATTTAACTTCTGGCTTCCCACACTGTTTTTGTGCAAACCAATACAATAGGGGCAAAGTGTAGTGTAAATGCTTGAAGTAGAATGGCACCGGAGAGGATGGCTGACGTTTTACGTGCTCCTAACCAACTGTGTTATTTAGTTATTTTTTTGCGGCGTTTGTAACTTATTTTTTTACTTATTCCGTACATAATGTTTCTGCTACCGTCTCTTATGACCGAAAATAACTTCTGGACATCAGAACAGTGACTAGTCACCACGAACTGGCAAAAGCTTTTTCCTTTAACGAGTCCGACGTGAAGGATGTACTGCTTTCCCGGGAACAGACACAAATCCCCGTAATTTGCGTGAAGAGAAAAAGGGGGCTGAGGTTGGGCTGCCTTCTGAGAATTCGTAGGCGAGCGAGTAAACCTCCACTTGCCATCCATTCTATTGGCAAACATGCAATCATTGGAAAATAAAATCGATGACCTACGAGCAAGATTAAACGGTAATATCTTACGTTTCACTGAGTCGTGGATGAACGACAACATGAACAACATACAGCTGGTGGTTTTACACTGTATCGGCAGGATAGAACAGCAGCCTCTGGTAAGACAAATATGTATACAATATTTACAAATATGTATATTTGTAAAGAACAGCTGGTGCACGGTATCTCATGATAAGCTGTAGACCACACAATCTACCTAAAGAGTTTTTATCTGTATTTTTCGTAAATGTCTACATACCACCACAGACCGATGCTAGCTCTAGACCGCACTCAATGAGCTGTATACCGCCATAAGCAAACAGGAAACGCTCATCCAGAGGCGGTGCTCCTAGTGGCCGGGGACTTTTAACACAGGGAAACTTAAATACGTTTTACCAACTTTCCACCACCATGTTAAATGTGCAACCAGAGGGGAAAAAATTCCAGACCACCTTGGGAGCTTTGACAAAAGTATTTCTATGGTTTTGATATCATTTAAGAATTTTTCCCACTAAATGCTGATGCAAACAAGAGTGGGAGAAGTTGTCTGTGCAACAGAAGTCACAGCAACAGTGCACACACAGGTAGAGAGGCACAACGGGAGGGCGTGTGAGGTGGGAGAGAGAGCGAAAACGTTCATGTCAGGACCGCGGTTGTGCCACAGCAAGGCAAATTGGAGCTATGACATCACGACAACATCATCTAGCGACAAATCAAGGAGCCAATAGCAATTCTCACAGAATTGTTTGGGGGGCAACACTGGGAAACGGTAAACAGTCTACGACTAATGAACACACCCCACGCTGCACCAGTGGGTAATGTAGTCTTGAGTTGCACAGATGACCCAGAATAAATACCCAGTCGTTACACATATGATGTTTAGTAGAAAGGGTGTGCTTATATAGATACAAGGTATTTCTAGAAATACTAGCAAGGGGCTAATGTTGCAACAGTAATGTTATAATAAGCTACTTTCTCTCTCCCTTTCTCACTCAATTCCTGGAACCTCTTTTGACATGGTTCATAAAGATGCAAATAAACCTAACTGCAGTTTATTCATCTGTACAACTGACACAGGAGAACGCCATTGTACAGCTAAAGAGCTTAGACATACCAATAAAGCCAGTCTTTGGTACGTCTGTTAAAGATCTTGTAGCCCATCCAATGGGGTGGGTATAATTTGTGGAACGTTCTAACAGGAATCTGTTCCAGAAACTTCGTGAAGTACAAGGATGCCAACAGACAAAGCATACAAAGTAGCATGATCAATTCACCTAGTTAACTAGATGCCGAACAGGCATCAACTCACCACGTAGCTTATTCTTAATGTTTGTCCATATGCTACCAGAGTGAGGACAGACATTTTTCGGAATAAACGTGGTAAGTGAAAAACGTAATTAAATTGCCCACTCCCTACCCAGTATCTTAATGTGCCGCGTTACAACTTTGTATGCGTTGTTTGTTGGCAACCTCGGTATTTACGAAGTTTTTGGAACGGATTCCTGTTGGAACGTTCCACAAATTATACCCACCCATCTGATGTTCTGGCTTCAAGTATAGATTTACCAGCCTTTCTGAGATCTGCCTTCACTTTTCATGCTGAGAAAAAAAATCGATTTCTAGTGGAATATGTGATCCTAGCGAAGTAGTTGTATTACCGGAATAATGTGTAATAATCGTTTTGTCACTTATGAATGACAGCTGCCAACTCGCAGTAGCTAGCTAGCCACAATTAGGCTAACAACAACAACGTCCACGTGTTCGTCGCAGGCTAACCAAGTCATACATTAGTTTTCTTAAACATGACACCAAAATATGAGTTTGTTAAACTGCATTGGATATCGTACTTGAAAAAAATGGTTTATGCAAAAGCACTGCAAATGCAGCAAGCTGAAACCAGCACATCACACAAATATCTGGCACGTTTAAGTTCCAGCTGTGTCACGTGACGCCCCGGTGTCAGCATCAGTTTTCACAGCACCGCGGGAACATGTCTTATAGCTTTTTAGGCGTAAAATATGATATATTACAAATATAGAAACGGAATATAATATTTCTACAGCTACTAATTTATCATCAGTTTTAGCCATTCACAGTAAGAGAACGGGATATTTCCTTTTTCTACCCGAATAGTAAATATTGTAACACAGACGTAAGAACGCGAATGAGAGGATCTCCATGGAAACTAGTAACAACGCAGGGCACAAGGCAAGCAAATTTGGGGGGGAAAAACTTCCATCATCGGGTTATCATCTTTCCATTGTGTTGTAAACATTTTTAAAAACAGGAATTACTTTGCATGCTGTTTAAGAGCATGTCTCTGCAAATGGCATTTGTTTTGAGTTCGAGGCATATGCAAAGAAGTGTGTATGCTCATGTTTCATTCAACAGAGAAATATTCCCTTGTCTCTCGCTCTCTCTCCTCTCACTCATTTTCAAAATATCTTTCCTCGTATGCGGTGCCTTTTCTGTCCCCAGGAAATATCAGTTCTAATTTATTGTAACATGTGGATTCCAAAAGGCTTTAAATATAAACCTTTACCTTAAAAACACCAAAATGTGGATCCTGAACTGGAATTTTATCAGTGGGTGTAGGCGTTTTGCCATGGCCCCAGGTGTTATTTATCAACTTCCACAAGAAACATAAGCCATAAAATGTTTCTTCATTATTTTATAGTCCTAGTTAAAGTCTCTTTCATCAATAACCTTTTTTTCACGATTAATGTATTTATTTTATTTAAGATTTTCTTTCCACCCTTTTAGTTTGTTGTAATTCTCCATTTAAGAAAACAACCCCACATGCAGGAAGTGTCATAATTTATTTGGTGGGAAAACTATGGCGCAAAGCGAAATAAATATAAACACTCAGTTTTATCTGTTTGTCCATATTTCATGTTGTTAGTCCCACTCATAAATGTCCACCTTGTTCGTCTAAATTATAGATAAATATTTTTTGGCATTTTTTTAAAACTTATTTTCTCTATAAGATAATATTTTTGATGGAGAAGTTAAAATCATGCTCAAATGTTCACCATTATGCTAGCTCAATCTTGCTCACTCATAGCGCTATGGCTAATTTAGGCTCAAAATGTCAACCATGTTAGGATTATGCTCCTAATAAACTGGAAAATTCCCCCCCCCCCCAAAAAAAATGTTTAAGTGCCTGAGCTTGATCAATGTTTTTCTGAAAGTCAAACATGTCCCTTTTCTGATAGAATACGACAACAAATAAAAATCAAATTTTTTCCCCCAAAAAGTTGAGGTACAACTGGTATCACATTGTAGGAATGACCTTTTTTTTTGAGGCCACATATTTTTTTTGATTTCCAGGCTTTCAATAGAATAGGAGATTCCTTCCTGCCCACCCCCTTCAAGCTCTCAAAATGTACATTAGCTGTTTTTGTCAACACAAATATGGAGTGTGTAAATCCTCAAATTGTCACACGTGTATTGAAACGGACCGAGGCGCAGCGTGAATATCGTTCCACATCTTTTATTTGAACGTGAAACTTAGCCAAACAAACTACACTGCTCAAAAAAATAAAGGGAACACTTAAACAACACAATGTAACTCCAAGTCAATCACACTTCTGTGAAATCAAACTGTCCTCTTAGGAAGCAACACTGATTGACAATACATTTCACATGCTGTTGTGCAAATGGAATAGACAACAGGTGGAAATTATAGGCAATTAGCAAGGCACCCCCAATAAAGGAGTGGTTCTGCAGGTGGGGACCACAGACCACTTCTCAGTTCCTATGCTTCCTGGCTGATGTTTTGGTCACTTTTGAATGCTGGCTGTGCTTTCACTCTAGTGGTAGCATGAGACGGAGTCTACAACCCACACAAGTGGCTCAGGTAGTGCAGCTCATCCAGGATGGCACATCAATGCGAGCTGTGGCAAGAAGGTTTGCTGTGTCTGTCAGCGTAGTGTCCAGAGCATGGAGGCGCTACCAGGAGACAGGCCAGTACATCAGGAGACGTGGAGGATGCCGTAGGAGGGCAACAACCCAGCAGCAGGACCACTACCTCCGCCTTTGTGCAAGGAGGAGCAGGAGAAGCACTGCCAGAGCCCTGCAAAATGACCTCCAGCAGGCCACAAATGTGCAACGGTCAGAAACAGACTCCATGAGGGCCCGACGTCCACAGGTGGGGGTTGTGCTTACAGCCCAACACCGTGCAGGACGTTTGGCATTTTCCAGAGAACACCAAGATTGGCAAATTCGCCACTGGCGCCCTGTGCTCTTCACAGATGAAAGCAGGTTCACACTGAGCACGTGACAGACGTGACAGAGTCTGGAGATGCCGTGGAGAACGTTCTGCTGCCTGCAACATCCTCCAGCATGACCGGTTTGACGGTGGGGTCAGTCATGGTGTGGGGTGCCATTTCTTTTTGGGGCCACACAGCCCTCCATGTGCTCGCCAGAGGTAGCCTGACTGCCATTAGGTACCGAGATGAGATCCTCAGACCCCTTGTGAGACCATATGCTGGTGCGGTTGGCCCTGGGTTCCTCCTAATGCAAGACAATGCTAGACCTCATGTGGCTAGAGTGTGTCAGCAGTTCCTGCAAGAGGAAGGCATTGATGCTATGGACTGGCCCGCCCGTTCCCCAGACCTGAATCCAATTGAGCACATCTGGGACATCATGTCTCGCTCCATCCACCAACGCCACGTTGCACCACAGACTGTCCAGGAGTTGGCGGATGCTTTAGTCCAGGTCTGGGAGGAGATCCCTCAGGAGACCATCCGCCACCTCATCAGGAGCATGCCCAGGCGTTGTAAGGAGGTCATACAGGTACGTGGAGGCCACACACACTACTGAGCCTCATTTTGACTTGTTTTAAGGACATTACATCAAAGTTGGATCAGCCTGTAGTGTGGTTTTCCACTTTAATTTTGAGTGTGACTCCAAATCCAGACCTCCATGGGTTGATAAATTGGATTTCCATTGATTATATTTGTGTGATTTTGTTGTCAGCACATTCAACTATGTAAAGAAAAAAGTATTTAATAAGATTATTTCTGTCATTCAGATCTAGGATGTGTTGTTTAAGTGTTCCCTTTATTTTTTTGAGCAGTATATAAACAAACCTTGATGACAGAGGTGCAACATGCACTAACTCAAAATAATCTCCCACAAACACAGGTGGGAAAAACAACTACTTAAATATGATCCCCAATTAGAGACAATGATGACCAGCTGCCTCTAATTGGAATCATAGAAAACCCCCAACATAGAAAAATAAACTAGAACACAACATAGAAAAAAGAAACTAAATAAACCCCCAGTCACGCCCTGACCTACTCTACCATAGAAAATAAGAGCACTCTATGGTCAGGACGTGACACAAATCAAGGATTGAATTGAGCCTTTACAGCTAATACAAAATGTAATAGATAACAGCTGAATTGATTGGAATGTACATTTATTTAATCTAACTAACCAATTAGGTTTTAGCAAATAAGACTTGACATGCAAGAGGGTTGGCCTGCATCATCTCAGCCCAGACATATTTTCTATGTCAGATGAAGAAAATACACATTGTTCTGTATATTTGATTAAATATAAATTATTTGTTATAAGACACTAATCACTTATTCTGAAATTTAGGCTAATGCAAACCATGACAATCCTATTGCATTTTACAGAACTGCAGTGAACAATTCAATACTAACCTGTGCATGACTGTTAAGGAAGCTGTAATTTGTTAATTGAGTTGGGAATACAGTAACAGGAAATATTTTAAGGTGATATAGAGGGCAAAAAAATCCTACACACACCTTCAGCTCATCTCTTGTAGCTCATTAACAAAATGCTTTAATTAGCGCTGTGATAGATAGATAACTCATGTAGCAGACAAGTGGCATATTGTTTGCCTTTAATTATTTCCTCATTTTGGGTGAATTACAGAGCAATTAGAAATGTGACAAAATATTCTCCTCACATTGCATGCCATCCATAGGGATGTGGGGCAAAAAAGGGATCCTGAGAATGAGCACTTTTAACATCCTCCATATAGGCATTGTATGCACCTTTCTATAGCTATTTTCTATATTTTTTTTATCATAGACATTTGAGATACGGTAACACTTGTATTATTGCTAGTTTAGAATCACAATGTATTGTACTATTCATCCACCTTTATAAATATGTTTTTTTAGTGGTGAAGCTTCTAGGCCGAACATTCAAGATATGTTTGTTTTAATAGCACAGAGAGAGTTGTCATGATAGCATGCAAACAGACACATCACCTGTATGATTGCATACTACTTGCCCCTGACTATTGAAGAAACCTGGCACATCCAAATGTAAACTGAAATTATTAGAGTTGGTGTAGCCTACGTTTCAAAATGTAGAGAAACTCAATATGGCATAACCTTTCAATGGCATAACCTTTTTTGTACTTTTGTATTTGTCTTTAGTTATCCAGATTAACTGCTGCCAAGGCAGCTAATTTAGTATTTAGACCCCTTACCTTTTTCCACATTTTGTTACATTACAGCCTTATTCTAAAATTCATAAAAGCAGGTTTCTACAACTTGATTGGAGTCCACCTGTGGTAAATTCAATTGGTTGGACATAATTTGGAAAGGCACACACCTGTCTACCTGTCAGTTGACAGTGCATGTAAGAGCAAAAACCAAGCCATGTGGTCGAAGGAATCCTCTGTTGAGCTCAGAGACAGGATTGTGCCGAGGCACAGATCTGGGGAAGGGTACCAAAACATTTCTGAAAACTTGAAGGTCCCCAAGAACACAGTGGCCTCCATCATTCTTAAATGGAAGAAGTTTGGAGCCACCCAAAACTCTTCCTAGAGCTGCCTGCCCGGCCACACTGAGCAATTGGGGAAGAAGGGCCTTGGTCAGGGAGGTGACAAAGAACCCTATGGTCACTCTGACAGAGCTCCAGAGTGCCTCTGTGGAGATGGGAAAACCTTGCAGAAGGACAACCATCTCAGCAGCACTCCACCAATCAGGCCTTTATGGTAGAGTGGCCAGACGGAAGCCACTCCTCAGTTAAAGGCACATGACAGCCCGCTTGGAGTTTTCCAAAAGGCACCTAAAGGACTCTCAGACCATGAGAAACAAGTTTCTCTGGTCTGATGAAACCAAGATTGAACTCTTTGGCCTGAATGCCCAGTGTCACGTCTGGAGGAAATCTGGCACCATCCCTATGGTGAAGCATGGTGGTGTCAGCATCATGTTGTGGGGATGTTTTTTAGCGGCAGGGACTGGGAGACTAGTCAGGATCGAGGGAAAGATGAACGGAGCAAAGTACAGAGAGATCCTTGATGAAAACCTGCTCCAGAGCGCTCAGACTGGGGCAAAGGTTCACCTTCCATCAGGACAACGACCCTAAGCACACAGCCAAGACAATGCAGGAGTTGCTTCGGGACAAGTCTCTGAATGTCCTTGAGTGGCCCAGCCAGAGCCAGGACTTGAACCCGATCGAACATCTCTGGAGAGACCTGAAAATAGCTGTGCAGCGGCGCTCCCATCCAACCTTACAGAGCTTGAGAGGATCTGCAGAGAAGAATGGGAGAAACTCCCCAAATACAGGTGTGCTAAGCTTGTAGTGTCATACCAAAGACGACTTGAGGCTGTAATCACTGCCAAGGGTGCTCCAACAAAGTCCTGAGTAAAGGGTCTGAATACTTATGTAAATGGTATATTTCAGTTTTTTATTTTGAATACATTTGCAAAAATTTCAGTAAACCTGTTTTTGCTTTGTCATTATTGGGTAATGTGTGTCGATTGTTGGGGGGGGGGGGGATTTAATCAATTTTAGAACAAGGCTGTAACGTAACAAAATGTGGAAAAAGTCAAGGGGTCTGAATACTTTCCGAATGCACTGTATATTGTGATTACTGCTTCAAAGCAAATTTCTGCAGCATTAGTAAAGATGTGATCAATACATGTTCATGATTTTGTTTTGTTTGTAACTACCCTGGTAGGTTGACTGATAACCTGAAACAGGTTGCAGGCACTAGTTACAGTTTGAAGCTTTTTCTTGAGTGGGCAGCTTGATGAAAGCCAGTCAATATTTAAATCACACAGAAAATATATCTCTCTTTTGATATCACATACATTATCAAGCATTTCACACTTTATCTAGATACTGACTGTTAGCACTTGGTAGTCTGTAGCATCTTCCCACCAGAATGGGCTTTAGGTGAGGCAGATTAACCTGTAGCCATATTACTTCAACAGTGATCCTCTCTAAGCTTTACAGGATTGTGGTTCTGAATATAAACAGCAACACCATTGGCATTTCTGTCTTTTCTGTAGATGTTATAAGCATGTATTGCTACCACTGTATCATCAAAGGTAGTATCTAAGAGTTTCAGAGATTGTCAGAATATGCATGTCATCTGTTACTAACAAATTATTGATTTCATGAACCTTGTTTCTTAAGCTACATATGTTAACGTGGGCTATTTTTAGCACTTTTCTGGGATGCTTGATTGTTTTCATTGCTTTACTGGGAAGCTTAGCAGAAGTAGACATGCTCATGTTATTTATGTTAGTGCCGGGTGAGCTGCACACAGTGGACTTCCTACTAGGGAACACCGCCTCAGTGCTAACAGTATAACTCTGGCTCATAGGCACATGATTACTGCATACAATAGCTGTAGGATCAGCAGAGGCATTCAAGGAAGTTAGAGGGACATAAATTAGGTTATTTACATTGTGTCTTCCAACCCCGCTGGGATAATGTACATTTGCTGAAGCATTATGACAACTCAGTGACACAATGGTAGGGATTAACTGAGCTGGGCTTGGGTCATTGATAAGTCATTGTCTCAACGCAGCTTTATAATGCTGTGAAAGGATCCAGGAACCCAAATGATTTGGGTGTGTCCCATCCTCCTTTTAAAACAAACTTTGTTTCCAGAAGGTATCAAAATTGTCAATAAATGTTACGCCCACCGTTCATTTATGACATGTTTACATCTGACTAATGATCGAAGTGATTCTGAACAGGAATTGTGCATGCTAATAGGGAAGCGTAAAGGTAAACTAATAAACCTCATTACTGTCCTTTGTGTTCTTGTCAATTTTCAGAGACAAAACATCTGCAAGCTAAATCTTTCAGGTCTCACTGTATTTGGTTTTTAATAGCTCATTAAGCCATCAACAGTAATGCTAGTTAAGTTAATGCAAACTTAATGCAATAAAACTAAGTTTGTTTTTTGGAGATTCTTATAAATCTATGCTAGATTTATATTATCATACATCTGAAATGTTTCCTTGAAAGAAACAAATACATTCCTGTAAGGACCTTATGAAAAGGTTAAACTGAAGGGGATTTCAGACATGAACCAAACTACAGGTGGGAGAGAAATCCAGTCCAAGTCCAACAGCATTAAAAATGGATGCGTTCTTGAGTCATGGACATCACAGGTGATGGATATCATCCAATTTCCAGAGGCCAACTTTCAGAGAGATTTATCAATGTGCTAATATGTTTTATGATTCAGACATCTATTCACTTATGGAATTACTGACCCATGAGTCATTGAGTCATTCAGTTGGCAACGAAAATAAATATATATATACATATATTTCTTCTGTTTTAATTGAAAGGATGTTTCACTTTCCGTGCCTGTATTAGTTACTGTACTGAACTGGTCATATGTTGATTATGCTGCTGGCAGGATATTTACTTGCATCTGAAACAAACAAAGTACTTTTAAAGTACTGTGCATCAAAATACCTTTCATTATATTCTTTGTAATTTGATAAGATCAAGTTAACTTTTAACTAACATTTGAAATTAAAATCACAGGTGAGTGAATAGATGTCTGAATCATAAAACATATTAGCACACTGATAAATCTCTCTGAAATTTGGCCTCTGGAAATTGGATGATATCCATCACCTGTGGTGTCCATGACTCAAGAACGCATCCATTTTTAATGCTGTTGGACTTGGACTGGATTTCGCTCCCACCTGTAGTTTGGTTCATGTCTGAAATCCCCTTCAGTTTAACCTTTTCATAAGGTCCTTACAGGAATGTATTTGTTTCTTTCAAGGAAACATTTCAGACGTATGATAATATAAATCTAGCTTAGATTTATAAGAATCTCCAAAACACAAACTTAGTTTTATCGCATTAAAGTTTGCATTAGTTTAACTAGCATTACTGTTGATGGCTTAATGAGCTATTAAAAAACCAAATACAGTGAGACCTGAAAGATTTAGCTTGCAGATGTTTTGTCTCTGAAAATTAAAGTGTAGAAAGGTGTCAGTTTTACAGTACATCACACATCTTACCCGTCTCAATTTGCAGAAATTGTTGAAGCTGTGAGCGTGGCACAGCCGTGGGCTAGGTGTCTGTAAAGGTGTGCAGGGCAAACCAGAGAACTGTCAGGTGGTGTTCAATTTGACCCTCTCCCAGAGTGAGGGAGGCAAAGCCGCTCCTTACAAACGTATTCATTTTCAGGAGCAGATGCGTAGGTTGATGGATCCTGTGAATGCCAAGACACTAATTAAATAAGGAGCAAGCCAGTCTTTGTCTGGAAAAGTACCATGAGTGGAGTTTCGCTTCAATAGTGTGAAAACATTTGAATGGATATAGCGGTGTGATTTTGACACTGATGTGCGTGTGCCATTGCCATCACATCACATGCTGGAATAGGCGTAGTGAAAAGGGTAGTCATTGTTTCTTAAGGGCATGACAGAGCAGGAGGCAAAGTAAAAAAATTGAAAAAGAGGTTTATTAAATAATAAGTTGCGCAATTAATGTCAGCAAAATATTTAGAAAAGACTAACAAAAACAAACAAAACACTGAACATAAAGTAAAAGAAGAGGCCTAAGCAGGTATTCCTGGCAAAAGAGTCTACCAGGCTTTAACCAGCCTTCCTATCAGCAAATCCAACACTGGCAAAACCTTGGCAGTAATTCCACACATGTACTGTATATATAGGATCTCCCCCACAGACTCACCTCTAATTGGAGCATACCAATGTGGCCCTCAATTTGGCCCAACATGCTAACTAGACAACATAGCTAGCTAGATAACAAAAAGGGTGGTGTAAAATTAACGGTAAGGCTTAGAAAAATGACAAGCAGCAATAAAAGGGGTGTTGAATTATGAGCAGGCTGAAAGTAAGCATGGAAGTTTTATACATCATTTCTCATATACATGTAACAAATCAAAACACATATTTTTATATAAGTAGATTTATTTATTATTCATTAAAAAAAAAAAAAATTGTACCCCCTTTTTTCTCCCCAATTTCGTGGTATTCAATTGGTAGTAGTTACAGTCTTGTCTCATCGCTGCAACTCCCGTACGGACTCGGGAGAGGCGAAGGTCGAGAGCCATGCGTCCTCCGAAACACAACCCAACCTAGCCGCACTGCTTCTTGACACAATGCACATCCAACCCAGAAGCCAGCCCACCAATGTGTTGGAGGAAACACCGTACACCTGGTGACCGTGTCAGCGTGCACTGCGCCCAGCCCGCCACAGGAGTCGCTAGTGCGCGATGAGACAAGGATATCCCTGCCGGCCAAACCCTCCCTAACCCGGACGATGCTGGGCCAATTGTGCGTCGCCCCGTGGACCCCCCGGTCGCGGCCGGCTGCGACAGCCTGGGCTCGAACCCAGAATCTCTGGTGGCACAGATAGCACTGCGATGCACCCGGGAGGCCATTCAAAACACTTTATGTGCAAATGTAAATGTTAAGTTGATAGATCGAAGAGAAGTGGAGTTATTAGGATTTATTTGAGGGGTTTATTTTCTCTCTAATCTTTTGATGTATTGCTTGGTTTTTCTCAAACTTATCAAAGACAGACATGATTAACATACCTGCTGAGGTTGGAGTCATGGAGATTTAGCCATGGTTTATGAAAAGAAGAGACTAGCATTAGACCCGATGACGTGTTTCTGCACATTAGCTAGCCAACGTCGCCATGACATCGCCAATAAGCGTTATTGGGATTTCTATTGGAGAAGCAGTTTCTGCCTATCTTCACACTGTGCTGTCTTTGGTTGTACGTTGAACGGGGTGGCGGGGCTAAGCCTTAGCCTTTGAGTGCTTATTACAGTGCCACCTATGGGCCAATCTGTGTATCACTTAGTTTTTTTCAAACTTAGTTATAATTGACTTCATTAACAAAATTCATTGGGTGTACGGTTCAAGGAAAAAAAGATTTATGAAGATTTTTAAAAAAAATGCAATATGGTGGAAAATCCAATATCGCGGACCTCATGCGTCCTTGGGGCAAATTTGTTCCATATGATTAGAAACACATACACTGCATTCGGAAAGTATTCAGACCCCTTGACTTCTTCCACATTTTGTTACGTTACAGCCTTATTCTAAAATGTATTAAATACGTGGATTACACACAATACCCCATAATGGCAAAGCAGAAACAGGTTTTTAGAAAAAACGGAAATATCACATTTACATAAGTATTCAGAGCCTTTACTCAGTACTTTGTTGAAGCACCTTTGGCAGCAATTACAGCCTTGAGTCTTCTTGGGTATGACGCTACAAGCTTAGCACACCTGTATTTGGGGAGTTTCTCCCATTCTTCTCTGCAGATCCGCTCAAGCTCTGTCAAGTTGGATGGGGAGCGTCTCTGCACAGCTATTTTCAGGTTTCTCCATAGATGTTAGATCGGGTTTAAGTCCAGGCTCTGGCTGGGCCACTCAAGGACATTCAGAGACTTGTCCCGAAGCCACTCCTGGTTTGTCTTGGTTGTGTGCTTAGGGTCATTGCCCTGTTTGAAGGTGAACCTTCGCTCCAGCCTGAGGTCCTGAGCTCTCTGGAGCAGGTTTTCATCAAGGATCTCTCTGTACTTTGCTCCGTTCATCTTTCCCTCAATCCAGAGAGGTGCCTGGTTTCCTCCAGACGTGACACTTGACATTCAGGCCAAAGAGTTCATTCTTGGTTTCATCAGACCAGAAAATCTGGTTTCTCATGGACTGAAAGTCCTTTAGGTGGCTTTTGGCAAACTCCAAGCGGGCTGTCATGTGCCTTTTTACTGAGGAGTGGCTTCTGTCTGGCCACTACCATAAAGGCCTGATTAGTGGAGTGCTGCAGAGATGGTTGTCCTTCTGGAAGGTTCACTCATCTCCACAGAGCTGGAGCATCTCTGGAGCTCTGTCAGAGTGACCATCGGGTTCTTGGTCACCTCCCTGACCAAGGCCCTTCTCCCCCGATTGCTCAGTTTGGCAGGCGGCCAGCTCTAGGAAGAGTCTTGGTGGTTCCAAACTTCTTCCATTTAAGAATGGAAGAACAGAATTGTTTTGGTACCCTTCCCCAGATCTGTGCCTCGACATAGAGCTCTACGGACAATTCCTTCAACCTTATGGCTAGGGTTTTGCTCTGACATGCACTGTCAACTTTGGGACCTTATATAGACAGGTGTGTGCTTTTCCGAATCATGTCCAATCGATTTAATTAATGGAATCCATTTTAGAATAAGGCTGTAATTTAACAAAATGTGGAAAAAGTGAAGGGGTCTGAATAATTTCCGAATGCACTGTATATACCATGTTTTGTGGTTGTATGTCAAACCGGGCAGCAGGGCTGAGCCTTAGACCTTGAATGCTTATTACAGGGCCACCTATGGGCCAATGTGTGCCAATTTTTGGGGCAATTATGGGCCAATGTTTGGTGTCTGACTAATAGTGTTGATATACACTACAAAAGTATGTGGACACCTGTTCGTCAAACATCTCATTCCAAAATCATCGGCATTCATATGGAGTTGGTCCACTCTTTGCTGCTATAACAGCCTCCACTCTTCTGGGATGGCTTTCCATTATATGTTGGAACATTGCTGCGGGGATTTGCTTCCATTCAGCCACAAGAGCATTAGTGAGGTCATCCCAAAGGTGTTTGATGGGGTTTAGGTCAGGACTCTGTGCAGGCTAGTCAAGTTCTTCCACACCGATCTCGACAAACAATTTATTTATGGACCTCGATTTGTGCACAGGGGCATTGCCATGCTGAAACAGCAAAGGGCCTTCTCCAAACTGTTGCCACAAAACTGGACAACGTGTAAAGTATTGGTCAGTGCCCGACCTAACTAGAATGTCATTGTATGGTGTAGCATTACATTTTCCCTTCACTGGAACTAAGGGGCCTAGCCCGAACCATAAAAAACAGCCACAGACCATTATTTCTCCTCCACCAAACTTTACAGTGGGCACTATGCATTCGGGCAGATCGTGTTCTCCCGGCATCCGCCAAACCCAGATTTGTCCGTCGGATTGCCAGATAGTGAAGTATAATTCATCACTCCAGAGAATGCGTTTCTAGGCTTGTGTGCAGCAGCTGGGCCATGGAAACCCATTTCACGAACAGTTCTTGTGCTGATGTTGCTTCCAGAGGCAGTTTGGAACTCAGTAGTGAGTGTTACAAACAAGGACAGACCATTTTTATGGGCTACATTCTGTGAGCTTGTCTGGCCTACCACTTCGCGGCTGAGCCATTGTTGCTCCGAGACTTTCCACTTCACAATACCAGCACTTACGTTTAACTGGTGCAGCTCTAGCAGGGCATAAATTTGACGAACTGACTTGTTGGAAAGCTGGCATCCTATGATGGTGCGACGTTGCAAGTCACTGAGTTCTTCAGTAAGACCATTCTACTGCCATTGTTTGTCTATGGAGATTGCATGTCTGTGTGCTGAATTGTATACATCTGTCAACAACAGGTGTGGCTGAAATAACTGAATCCACTAATTTGAAGGGGTGTCCACATACTTCTGTATATATAGTATAGTTATAGAATATTAGGACAAACGCACATGAAACAATAGAGAGGGGGGAAATGCAGATGGATCGATCGGCAAGCACCCACCAAATTATTATACTGTCATATCAGGCCTATTTTTTTTTATATTCACGTCCACAGTGGAAACATAAGGCTAGTTTGTGGAATTATGGTTCACTGTTACACAAACATGACCTACAGTATGGTTGATATAGCCAAGGCCTATACTGTAGAAGTGCTGCTACAATTGTATAACACTGATTGTGGTATAATTATTTACTCTTTTGCAGAAGGTAGGCCTACAGGTTGCCTGCCTAAACCTGTCTCTGTCAAAACACATCTGCTAACAGAATAGGATGTGAATTTTTTGACAGTAATGATGATGGTATGATGATCTCCCTTCCAGTGATGGCTGAGGTGAGAAGGGCGGCCAGTGGTAGGGGAAGAGCACTTGGCAGCCAGTGGTCAGATTCAGGTTGGAGTAGAAGTCACAGCAAGTCATCCTCCTCTCCTGGGCACACATTAGAGGAAGAGCTGGTGAAGGAGCACAGCCAGAGCTTCAGCACCACTACCAGTCCTCCAACATCCTCATCTCCCCTCAATCTGCCCAGGTCACCTGCTCTGATGTCATTCCTACAAAGCAGCGTCTTCACACCCTCACATATGAAGATGAGTTGCGAGTGCAGTCTTTTGTAATGCTGTAAATTGAATTCAGTAGATGTGTTGTTACATGGGTGCTGTTGTTACATGGTAACTCTATTTAGAATAGAGGAACCTCTCCTAATTCCCCTAAGAGCCCTGTGCGCGGCATCTCAAATTATAGTAGAGTTTGCCCTAATGCTATAGTTTAAATGTACTTTTTGCTACTCTGAACTGGGTTGACCAAGAGCAGTCCTGTGATGTTTGCTAGCCTTTAATCAGCAAAGTTGGCAAATCTCTCCAAATGCATTATAATGCCCAGGCTTTTTTGTGTAAGCACAACATAACCAGGTCAACATGTCCAGAGAGACCCAGGCTGTTTGTACAGTAATTACGATGAGATTGCCACTCCGGGTTGTTTGTGAACGTTTATCAACCTGTGTGTCTCTGCCCAGCATGGCAGAGCCTGTACCTAAGGTGAGGATTGATGGTGCCTCTTGAATAGGCCATTGAAGCACCTATTATTCACAATGAGTACCAACCACTTGTAATTCAAGTAGAGTGGGCAGCTTTGTATCACAGTTTTCCCATTGTTTCTCACCAACATACGTGCCACCTAACTCAGGCTGTGTGGAGGGCCTCTACTGACACTGGGAGGAGTGGAGAGAAAGAAAGAAAGAAGAAAAAAGTCTCTATGTCCTGGCCCAGCTTACAAGAGGGGGAGGAATGTGGAGGTCTTGGCTGGCTGCCAGGCTATGCGGCTGATGTCTCCGTCAGGATGGGAGGCCCTTAGCTTTTCCCTTTACAGTGAAATGTAACACAAGATGGCATACCCCCCTACTTGTCAGCGAGTGAAAGAGGACCAAGGAGAGAATGCACTTGTTGCAAAGGTCTCTGTAGCACCTGCGATGATACCGAGGTAGACCAGCGGAGCACAGAGAGAAAGGGACACACGTGAGTAATGACGGATTAAAGAGTTATGTCGCAGCGTGAAACACTGTGTCCACACAGAATTACCAGCCAATACAAATTTCTCACAATAGTCCCATCGGCAGAATGAAGGGAGAGGCAGAGGAGGGGAGTTTGACCGACAGCCGTTTGCCTGGGAGCCAGGGGGAACGGCTGCGCCCCTGCCAACTATCATTATCCATGGAGTGAATTTACCACCAGAGTGCAGCCTCATAGGCTCAAACCGCATAACTGTCCTGGAGTAAGTTGTCACAGTAGAGGAGCAAATCCTTCTCTTTTTGTTTTGTTTTTCAATAGAATCTCTGACCTCATGAGGGAATGCTTCCGGAGAGCAGGCAAACTGACTAGAGTGGGGGTTAGGTATACAACCACTATCTTGATGGTGCATGTAGGGAATGCTTTTATACAAAGGAAGGACTGGTGTGAAGTGTTCCTTTTCACCACACTTAATCACAAAAACATGTTTAAATTTAAAGGATTTTCTCAAAGCTTTTGTAAAGTACAATCTATATTGTCTTGTGTTCTTCTGACTACAGGCAATCCTCCTCCCCATACGCTGGCAACAGGAGCTCTTGGAGGAGGAGAAAGCACCATGCTCCGACAACCTTTGACCTTAAAGAGAGTGGCATACACATGGTAAAGAAGCAGTCATGTTCAGGACCCCCACCCCATGGAAGAAGAACCCAATATACCCCTGTCTCTGGACTCAGGTACCCAGAACTATAGTGTCTTTCCACCTCATCTATACCATCCCCAAGTCCCATCTACTGTAGTGTAGTGTATTACTGCACGTATGACCATCACATACTGTGTAGGAGGAGATGAATTCCAGCAATTCGATTTGATTTTACAATACTAAAGAACAAACCCTCTAAATATTAACATGATGTACTAAAATAAATGTTAGGATCATTTTACATTTTTGACATGACGTGTACAGTAGGCATGGTGTGTGTGTAGCAAAGTTGTTTTCTTTCTCTCTATTATTTCCTGTCTTTATTAAGAATCATATCTGCCGTGAAGCCTCCCATCTTCCTGCGCCTGCCACAAACCATCAGAGTGATTTCCTACAAGAATGGGACAAGACAAACCTCTGCTAAAGTCACAGCTTCTAACATTACCACGGTGAAGTTCCTCTCTACCTCATTCACAGATGTTTTCTTGAAAAGACTAAGACCTTGACATTTTGAATTTCTTCAAAGCCCTCTTGAATCCTAATGATACTTGTTGATATTTCAGCTTTTGGAGGCGTGCACATCTAAACTGAAGCTGAACTCTGCAGCCAGAAGGATATTCCTGTGCGACGGTACAGGGGTTTCTCTAGCTGAGGACCTGGCTATTGACTCAGAGGTGTTCGTCTCAATGGGAGAGGCCTTCCTGGAACCACAGAGAGAAATCCGAGGTATGGAGCTGCAAACTAAATCCACAGCACTGCTTTCATCCATAGGGAAGAGTGGTTCATCACTATTCAGCCATGTGGGAGCTGAAGAGATGACAAGATTTTGGGCAAAGAGCTCTGCTGAGGTTAACACAATAGCCTTATTAGCATCAGATTGGATTTGAATCTAAATGGTATTTGTATTTCTTCAAATAACATGCATGAGACAAAATTAGGTATAAATTGTTATACATTTTTTATTTTTGTATTTGCTTATTTCTAAATAACAATGAATGACATTTTAAATCAAAGAAAATGCCATACATTCAGTTACAGAGAACACCTGATTAGAAACCCTATTGGGATGTTCCTCTAGTTTTTCTTTATAGAGGGGTTTCAAAAGTTCATCTGCCATTTATCCTGCCCCTGGAGATGCTAAAACTGCCATCCGACAGCTAAGTTTATTTATGAACCCTTTGTTGAGCGCCAAGTTGAAGCCCGGAACTTCTGTGCTGCAGCTGTGTTTCCTTGGCTGGGTTTCATGGCGACACGCACTGCTGTTCTCTGAGCGCCATGATGCCGGCGCCGTTGGCAGGACGCACCAAGGCTTTGCACCGGCTCTTTGCTGGATCAGCAAGCTTAACCCAGCGAAATCTGGTGCAGCACGATGGGTTTTGACTCATAATCAATCTTGCACGCTCCTCGACAGTTGTCACTGGGACAGGGAGTGGAGCAGGTGGCAGATGGGCCCTGTCTGCAGAGACCCAAGCCGCTAGGTGTGAGTATGTGTGTGTGCCCAGGCCGGGCAAAGTGGAGGGCACAGCCCAGAATTAGCACACCTCAGATAGGAACTGGGAGGAGAAGAGGGTCCTAGCAAACTCAGAGTAGGGGATAATTCAGACAATAAACCACAGTTATCTGGGGTGACAAGACGAGGCCTATGGTCTGCCCGCTGGGCACAGACATCAATTCAACGTCTATTCCACGTTGGGTCAAAGTAATTTCATTGAAATGACGTGGAAACAACATTGATTCAACCAGTGTGTGCCCAGTGGATGGTGTCACGCATATTGGACACTTTATAAGTTAAATTAACTTTTGATTTCTTGTACTGTATCTGGAGAAATTACCTAACACATTTTGATCATGGTCTTGGATTCATTTTCCATATTGATTCAGTGACATTAAAGAGCTTCAAAGCAGGAAAGAAAAGAGGACCAAAGTTAATCATGGGCGATTCCAAGCCAGGAAAGCCCGAAAATATTTTTGGTGTCTCAGATTGTTCTGGCAATTTTCACAAATTAACTTCATTGGGAGGATGGGTGTTTGACATGCTTTTTACATTTGTATCACAAACACTTTTTTGTGAAAATCAAGATGAAAGTGGCCATTTTAGGCCTACTGTATACATACCTCCAGTAAGACCCTATCATCAGGGCTCTAAAGTGCGACCATTTAGTTTGCATAACCTACTAGATATTTTTCTGTGTGACCTGACATTTTATTTTGGGAGCACCCAGTGCAACCAGAATATAAATCACCCAGATGAGAATTGTTGTAATGATAGGCTTGCCCTGATAGGCTTGCCCTAGAGAAAAAAACAAGCGCTGATTGGTTCAATCCAAAGCTTACATGTAAAGAACAGGGATGGCTCTCGCCTTTTTGGGGCCCTAAGCGAGATTTGCAGAGATCTGCAGTTCTACACGTATTATCATATGGCAATATTAAAGCAGATTTCATGCACTTTTACTCATTTTACAGTGGGACAGAGAGACTTTTTTGCCATTTTAAAGCACATTTCCTGCAATTCTACCCATTTTGCTATGGCTTATGCCATGATATCTGAGTAAGAGTGACTAACAAGATCAGTGGGGGCCCACTGGAGGTCAGGGCCCCTGGGCACGTGTGCCCAGTTGGTATTCAGCCATCATTACCACAAGTTTAGATTACTGGCAAGACTTACTTACCAATCTAAATATTGTGACTGGCAAAGCAAGATAAAAAATTCTGATGCACAACCAAATTTCAAACTTTCACATTGTGTATATTACTATTCTTATTTTCAACAGTAAGTTAAAAAACCCAACTGAGAAATGAGGGGCACGTGATGTCACTGTGTAATTTTAAGTTCCAATCCACAATTATTTCTAAATGCCTTTGTCTTGCAAATCTATTTTTTCACATATAAAAATAAAGTTTCTTTGCAGGACAAGGATTGTCCTGACTTTGAAGATTGCCTGAATTGATTCACATTGCTTTTCTGGTTGGTTGGTAAGTTTCACCATCTAATTATTTCAGATCGACAGGATCTTTCAAGAATGGCTGAATTGCTTCGTATTAATTGCTTTTCTGTTTGGCTGGATGCAAGTTTCACCATCCAATTATTTACAGTTTCACCATGGCACGTACTGTGGCGATAGGTTGGCAGATGGGAATTATTAGAATATGGCAAATATTAGTCAATTATTGCATTTTATCCATGTTGGCTTTTGCGGCCTACCTGAGACATAAACAGATATGTGGAAGGACATACAGGCTGTCGCCAATTTATTAATGCGTAATTTGCCTAAATGGGTAATGCAAACACTTCAACCACTACATTTTAATTTGACGCACCCTAGCAGGGAATTGTCTATTTCCTATGCAAACTTTATAAATGTCGACAAAAAAATCACTGGACCAGTTAATGGAAACATTGCTTGTGTCTACCACTTTGTATAGCCAGTTAGCACTGAAACAGTAATTTCTATGTAGGCTTACCTGGCAGAATTATATGATATCACAATGATTTGTATCAATCGGCTTGTCTTTGGTTTGCAAACTTACTGCAAAATATTCAGCCATTCTTGAAAGATCCTGCAAAAAAACACAATTGTTATTGTTGTCTGACTTGCCTAGTTAATTAAAGGTTAAAAATACAATTATGAATAACTCAAATTTCATTTAAGAAATGAGTCAAAGTTGAGGCTTTAACTTTAATTCACTCCAAATGAAAAGTATATGTGTGACGTGAGTTGGACCCTCTCAGGGCTGAGTGCAGGGCCACAGTAAAGGAAAGTGGCTGCCACAGGTGTGAGGCGTAGCACTGTAAGAAACAGGCCTGGCTGTCAGGAAGAGTTTTCCACTGTTTTGCCCACGGAGCTGATGTATTTTGACAGGCCGGGATTGACACGGAAAGGTGTGACTGGCAAGCTGCAGCCGTCCTCTGTTTTGTCGGCGAAAGCGACGTGTTTACATCGCTCTAATTGCTGACTTATTTCGACGTCGGAACAGCGGCAGTCAGGGAGCCAGGTAGTGCTGTAAAACTCCCCGCGTCACACACAGGCGACGTTTAATTGCTCTGTCATTTTCTGTACTTCACGAAGAGCTGGGGTGCTGCTAAATGAAGCATGGCTTACTCCCGCCTCGTGCAGCAAATGTTCTCCAGAATGTTTTCCACTTCTTTTTTATCAAGCGGTGTGTAGAGTAAGAAGAGATGAGGTGAGACAGACACTCACGTGGAGCGTAATTGCAATATGGTGCCACACATTTATTTTCCTACACTCTGGGGGTCATGACCTTTTCTCTCATCACAAAATAACAAATAACATGCTTTTTTTTGTTATACAGTATATTTGTTTCTTATTTCTTATATTAGAAAGAAACTTCTTCACTTGAAACTTAATTGTTTGTTTTATTCCATCAATGTAGTATTGGCTGGTGGTGTAATGATACGTGTAGAATTTGGGCAAAATGTTATCCTTTGATAGTGATTTGTTTGTCATTTAGGCTGTGTGTGTGTGTGTATCTGTGCGTGTGTGCGTGCCTGTATGCGCATGGATCTGTTTGTGTATTTTGTGTATGCCTGTGTGTGTGCGTGCATGCGTGCATCAGTGGTGGCTGGTGGCACTTTAAATGTCGAGGACAGGCTCATAGTAATGGCTGGAACGCAATAAATTGAATGGTCTCAAACACATCATACACCTGGCTACCATGTGTTTGATACCATTCCATTCAGTCCATCCTATTCATTATTAAGAGCCGTCCTCCCCTCACCAGCCTACTCTGGCATGCATGCTTGTGTGTATGTGAGAGAAACTAGTTCTGAGGTAATGCTCACAACTGTTTTGTCTGGGGCTAGACATGCAGGCAGGCTCACCTGGGAAAGCTTTTAAAGAATGTGCTGTTCCTACCTTTAATGCTACGGCTCTGTGCTCCCTCTTGACAGGCTGATTGGCACCGCTAATGGGCTGCTCATAATGAGGGCCTGAATGCTATGTCAGTCCCATAGGCATAGAGACCATGCCAAGTTATTAAAGGCAGCATTCTCACAAGTCAAACCCCAGGGCTTCCATAACTCTTCTATGAACCTTTTATGGCCTGTATTTGTTTTAATCTCCCTCTCATAGACAAACATTGGCAATGCCCATGGTAGTTTCCCAGTGTACTGTATCTCTCACTCAGACACACATCTACAGGTAACTGCCAAAATAAAGGAAACACTTGAGTAAATGAGGGACACAAAGTATATTGAAAGCAGGTTCCTAAGCAATTCCTAAGCAATTATCATCCCATCATGCTTAGCGTCATGTATAAAAAACAGGCCATTATTTTGGACATTATTTTGGCTACCATGGCTATGTCCCCATAGGATGACAATGCCCCCATCCACAGGACACGAGTGGTCACTGAATGGTTTGATGAGCATGGAAACAATGTAAACCATATGCCATGTCTCAGTTACCAGATCTCAATCCAATTGAACACTTATGGGAGATTCCGGGTTGGCGCCTGAGACAGTGTTTTCTTCCACCATAAACAAAACACCAAAAGATTGAATTTCTCGTGGTAAAATGGTGTGGCATCCCTCCAATAGAGTTCCAGACACTTGTAGAATCTATGCCGTGGCACTTTGAAGCTTTTCTGGCTCGTGGTGACCCAATGGCCTATGAAGACACTTTATGTAGTGTTTCCTTTATTTTGGCAGTTATTTGTATAGGGTTCTCAGTGTTCCAGACAAAAACCTACGCGTGTCAGTTACCTTTTCCTCAAGAGGTACAATCTATAATCCGATAAGAATTCAGCCCCTTGTCACAACATTGAAGCAGGTGGACCTGATTCTTCTGTAAGCAAACTGCGGTAGAGTCGAAACAAGAGAATGACATGCAAAAATACATCAAATTGGATGTTAACAAAGAGGCCACTGACTGAGATGTACTGTATATGCAATGCAATGTATATGAAAGAGGGTACAAAGATGTGACAGTTTATTGTAAGTGGCTAGATGTTTCCATAAAGACGGTGTGGCCTCTTGCAGTGGTGACGTGTTCAGGTAATCATGTGGGATGACTCCACACACAATGGGAGGGAGGGTTAGGGGGGGGGCAGCCGGGGCCTGACGGGGGAGGAGTCCCTTTCAACAAACACAATATTGAATCAGAGGGAAATAATCAGTTGATTAGTGGCAGAGGCATGCTAAGGTGAATTTTAATTAGGGCTAAATTGTGGTAATACTCCCCGATACCAGCGGCATCTGTTCCCTTCAGGGTTAGTGATTTATGGTCCCTATCAGTGCGGCCAGCCTGCTGCAGCAGCTTATGTTAAACTTAGTGGGAGACGACAGTACTGCTGCTACGATACGCACCACCGGGTGTAGTATGGCCTGTGTACGTTAAGATGGAGTGATCACAAAGCTAGAGAGGGGGCTGTTACTGATTTTCTAGCCAAACCGTGTGTGTGTGTGTGTGTGTGTGTGTGTGTGTGTGTTCACCCGTCCTCTTCCCCAGCCTATCTGTCACTGTGTGAGCAGTCAAGCTGGACGCTGGAGGGGGTGGAGCTTCCTATGGACCAGGGGCGGGGTGGCGCCAAGACCAGCCTCTCCCGGCGGATGAAGAGCCTGTACCAGGCCACGGCCACCCTGAGGCTCCTGGGTCTTTCAGAACGAGACGGGCAGCAAGGGGTGCGAGGTGTTCTCTGTCACTGACCACTTAGAATAGGTAGTCACATTCACTCAGCATGAGGACTAGAGGAGTATCACTCGGGTTGTGTTTACTCTAGCTCTGGTTGGGGCTCATTGCATGTTGGGAGTCATTTGTCTCGTTCAAATATGTTTTGTTGAATTAAGAAGGTGCCAATAGAATAATTATGTTTTTGATGTGAGTGTATTCCTGTTGTAGTGGTATTTGGCACACTGAAGTGTACATATTTTCTCATGTTATCATTTACATCATACGTGGGGGGGAAACACAATTCATTTTTCTGTGCAATGAAGGAAATCCCCTGGCCCACGGAGCTGCCCCAGATAAAACGAGTTAAATGTAATGAAGGGCTTTGATCTGTGAAGTGGAACCCCTCTTTTTTGGGTAATCTGATCCTACTGTAGGTTTGAGTGGGTGAATTTACAGAGTGATAGGATTCTTGTCCTTTTCTTCTTCCTCCAGTGGACTAACCTAATCTGAGCCTAATCGGGTCCATAAACCGACTGAGGGGATCCAACTGGAACAAAGTCTGTGTGTGTGTGTGTGTGTGTGTGTGTGTGTGTGTGTGTGTGTGTGTGTGTGTGTGTGTGTGTGTGTTAAAAACATTTCCTACACTATTAGAAAAAATGGTTCCAAAAGGGTTCTTCAGCTGTCCCTATAGGAGAACCCTATTTGGTTCCAGGTAAACCCTTTTTGGTTACAGGTAGAACCATTTTGGGTTCCATGTAGAACCCTCTGTGGAAAGAACCCTTTTAGGTTCTAGATAGCACCTTTTTTTCTAAGTGTAGACAGGACCACAATAGTGGGATATTGAAGTGTGGATTTCAGGAATTCAAACAGCTCTTTGGGAGAATGTGGTGTTTGACTTCTTCACACTGCCTCTGCAACCATTGCCAATCAATTTTCACGTCCATTCTGTCTGGCGTCCTCTGAGAGTTTGGTGAGGATTCTCCTCAGCATGCGTTAAAATGGAGCAGAAAATCTCCCTGATGCCTCGCATTCCTTCTGCTCGACCACACTGTTTTATTCTTACTGTGGTATCCACCGCACAAGGTTGCTACTGCTGTAGCTAGCGCCGTGGCCCCATGATATGTAATGCAATTTTTCCAGACCTATGAATTTCAAGGCATAATTTGCAACCTTTTGTGGGATCCCGGAGGATGAATTAATATTTCACAGAGGACAGGGCCTCATCCACTGACACCAAAGGGCCCTGAAAACTGACTAACACACACACACACACACACACACACACACACACACACACACACACACACACACACACACACACACACACACACACACACAGAGGGAGAGAGAAACACAGCATCAACTCTTAATTGCATGGTGTCCCACAGTCCCATGCTACACAGTAACATTTTATCCTATATCCTAGCTAGCAGGTAACTGTGTATCGTAGCCTGGGCTGCAGGACGGACAGTATAGTGAAACACTGGCTCTTTTAATTTTTCTGCTAAAGTACAGTGCATGCTTTATGATATGCTGCTATTCTCTCTAATCTACAGTTGCTGGATCTGTGCACCAGCAAGTTGCATCTCACCTCTGTGGCTAAGCTGGTCTACGACTGGGATGGGAGACACGTGGAGGACATCAGTCAAGGTACAGTATACATCATGTTCTACCATGTAGTCCCCACTGTCGATATTACATTTACTGGACATTTGCTTGTAATAAGTTAGTGACCATATTATAACAATTACTGTTGATTTGGCATACTGTATGCTAAATAATACATCAGCGGTTTTGTCTCCTTACACAGCAAATATGCCCAACAGAGACACACAGCACACATCATTTTGGAGATGTCTTAGCGTCTATTGTTTGATGTGGTAAAATGATGAGTTTGCGCGTGTTGGTGGCAATAAGCTCTTTGAGAGGCTGAGGTGTGTAATGTCAGAGTGGATGGGGCCTTGTGATACTGAAATGACTGTCAGAGGGGGGAGTGGAGTCTAGGTGGACAGCTTCCACATGCTGCCTGGTTCTGATTTTTTGATTTAACCTTTTTTTTTTATTCATGATCAACCAGAAGTTAACTATGATATCAAGTTTTGGATATGCCAAATAAAATGTCAATAATAATACAAATATTATCTGTCAACATTTCAAATGTTCTTCTTTCAACTAAGGACATTGGAGGGAGCACAGCTATTAGGTACATGGGGGCATGTTGGTCAGTGTTGGGGTTTCCACAAACTCAATTCTAATTCAATTCTTTATCCCTGTAAATTCCAAAGTTGCTGTCATTTGGTCCTATGGTTAATGTGAAGAAGATTGTTGAAGTATTTTCATCATATTTTAGCATATGTGATCTGCCGCCTCGATTCGATCTTATGTAGCAACATTATTATATATTTTTTTACATTGGATAGAAGTAGAGACTCAGAGCTAGAAAATGGTATATCATACTCTACAGTTGAGGAACAATGGGAAAGTAATTGTGCTTTGACAGTTGATAAACTTGTAACCCCACTTTTGAGAAAATGGCCTTTGAATGTTTTGGTAAACGTACTGGAGAGCTCTTCTTTGTCTTGAGCTATTCAGCATTGTTCACACCCTCTTAAGCCTTAGCCCCACCCATCTCTTTGAGGATTCACATATGAGGCCATTTGCTTAACAGAGTGAGTAAGGTTGTGTGGTAAACAACCAAAGATTTCAAGATGAAAAGTGGTTTAAGTAGTAGCCTATAATAAAGGGAAAACTCCAGGTAAAAATACACTTTATGTAGTCATTGGCTTATATCCTAATATTACTTTGAAAGTGTCCAGATAAAAATATTGTATACATATTTTATAATAATTATATGATGCTTACCCAGACAATTGTCTAAATTGTTAGGTCATGTGAAAGAAATGCTATAACCACCCCCAGCCACATCTAGGTAAGTGGATGGGAAACTATTGTCTAGACATGTACACATGTTCATGAAATACAATAGATGGCTGTAATCACCCCCAGACACAACTGGCTAACTTGATGGGTTGTGTAATCATTCTCTTGCGAAGTGGAGTCTTTTGTTTAGACATGCAGCTAGCTAGCTAGCTAAACAATGAACCATAATCCCAACCCATAGCTACAGTACAAACAGATTGTCATAGCTAGCCACCATGCATGAAATGCTGGAATATGAATCTGCAGGTAGCTAAAGCTAACTGACTAGATTCAATGTTAGCTAGCTAGCTAACATTACACTATTAAAAGCAATGCAAATGGGTTTCTGAGATACAAATAATATTACTACACAGATCATACACGTAACTTTAGCTAGCGCGCCATCAAGCTAACATTCACTAGCTAGCTAACAGTATGCTTTAACTTGCAAGAAAACAACTTTCTGACCAAATTAGAAATGTAAAATATCTCAAATTATAAGCTGGGTGGTTTGAGCCCTGAATGCTGATTGGCTGACAGCCGTGGTATATCAGACCTTATACCATGGGTATGACAAAACATTTGTTTTTACTGCTCTAATTACATTGGTAACCAATTTAGAATAGCAATAAGGCACCTTGGGGGTTTGTGGTATATTTCCAATACACCACAGCTAAGGGATGTGTCCAGGCACTCCCTGTTGCTTTGTGCATAAGAACAGCCCTTAGCCGTGGTATATTGGCCGTATACCACACACCCTCTGGCTTTATAGCTTAAATGTAGGTAGACTCTTACCCGTATACATGGATGAATGCTTCACGCCAGTGTGTCTTTTACGTTTGGTTGGTAGCTAGCTACAGCTTGTTTGGCCCGTTGTCCTGCCAAGTCACTCCGGTTCACACTGACCATGTGCAGAAAGTAGTCCATCACAACCTTTTCCTACTGATCTTCATTGATAGCTCCTGCTAAATTCTGGGCAGCAATGTTGTTGAGAGCAGCAACAACATTTTTGCAGTTCTCCATGCTAACCTTAGATCTTAAAAAAAAAACTTCAGTATCAAGGATTATCTGCACATACTGAGCAGCTCATGTTATAGACAGAAGCTTGCTACATGGTAGAACTCATCTCTCGGCATGTCCAGCCCATCCATTATCTCAGCCAATCATGACTAGTGGGAAGGTTCCTCTCTTTTTCCGTGGCTAAACCAACTAGGCTTGTAATTTAACAATTGTATTCGTATTTACAGATGGCATACAAGTTTGTTATTAAGGCACATCAAAGTTCACGTTCCAGAAGACATTTCTGGCAAAAAAACGCATTTCGATTAAAAAAAAGTTCATAAATAAATACATTCAAATACCTTTCTTGTGAAGTAGTGGCGTGTGACATATGCCTAGCTTCTTAAAACAGGTCACATATTAGTGTATGTGCTAATATGCATCTACTGGTATAGAGTGGCCCTCTTTGAATCCATCAACATTATTTTCTCTAACTATTTAGGGACTATTGTGATGATTCCAAACACCACATTTGGAGTGAATCTGACTTTTTGTCCATGAGAAGAAGATTTTTTATGATTATTTTAAGCATTAGTGTTACATAGTTAAAAAAGTGAATTGTTATACTGTAGTTTCCCTATCAATGCCAAACTAAGCGTGGTTCATCATGGTAATGTCTTTGATGACCCTAAAAAGTTTCAAGTTGATAGGCCATTGTGGAGTGGATTTACAAAGGATTCAAATGGACACATACAATCCGATTTCCTGATTTATCAATAGCATCTCTTAACCCCTCCCTTAGCTTTTCTCAAACTAAGTTAAGAGATGTATCATGGGGCTTTCATTATTTGGACTTCATGAGGTTCATGAGAATATGTTTTTCAAAGGTTTTCCAAAATTTCCAAGATGGTGGAAAATCTATCCTGATGGAACTTATGGGTCCTTGAGGCAAATTTGTTGAGCATGAGGAAAGACACCTAAATACAAAGTCTCTCAGGTCAAACAGGGCGACGGATATGAGGGTTTAAGTGAGTATGCTTATAACAGCGCCCTGTATAGGCCAATCTGTGCAGTGAGCCATCATACTCATGCATAAAAAAACAAATAATGAAAGAAAAGCATTACAAGTTTGAATTTTGTACAGTTAGTGTGGGAGAGGTGGAAGAATTATTGTTATCGATCAATAATACCAATCAATACTCCAATACCCTACTCAATAAACTGGATGCAGTCTATCACAGTGCCATCCGTTTTGTCACCAAAGCCCTATATACTACCCACCACTGTGACCTGTACGCTCTTGTTGGCTGGCCCTCGCTTCATACTCGTCGCCAAACCCACTGGCTCCAGGTCATCTACAAGACCCTGCTAGGTAAAGTCCCCCCTTATCTCCGCTCACTGGTCACCATAGCAGCACCCACCTGTAGCACGCGTTCCAGCAGGTATATCTCTCTGGTCACCCCCAAAGCCAATTCCTCATTTGGCCGTCTCTCCTTCCAGTTCTCTGCTACCAATGACAGGAACGACTACAAAAATCTCTGAAACTCAAAACACTTATCTCCCTCACTAGCTTTAAGCACCACCTGTCAGAGCAGCTCACAGATCACTGCACCTGTACATAGCCCATCTATAATTTAGCCCAAACAACTACCTCTTCCCCTACTGTATTTATTTATTTATTTTGCTCCTTTGCACCCCATTATTTCTATTTCTACTTTGTACTTTCTTCCACTACAAATCTACCATTCCAGTGTTTTACTTGCTATATTGTATTTACTTTGCCACCATGGCCTTTTTTGCCTTTACCTCCCTTATACTGTTGAGGGTAGGGGGCAGTATTTGCACGGCCGGATAAAAAACGTACCCGATTTAATCTGGTTATTACTACTGCCCAGAAACTAGAATATGCATATAATTATTGGCTTTGGATAGAAAACACCCTAAAGTTTCTAAAACCGTTTGAATGGTGTCTGTGAGTATAACAGAACTCATATGGCAGGCAAAAACCTGAGAAGATTCTGTACATGAAGTGCCCTCTCTGACCATTCCTTGGGCTTCTTGACTCTTTTTATTGAAAACTTAGGATCTTTGCTGTAACGTGACACTTCCTACGGCTCCCATAGGCTCTCAGAACCCGGGAAAAAGCTGAATGATGTCGAGGCAGCCCCTGGCTGAAAAATAGTAGCGCCTTTGGTAAGTGGTCTATCAGAGGACAATAAGACTGAGGCGTGTGCACGAGGCGACCCCATGTTTTTATTTTCTCTCTCTTTGTACTAAAACACGGTTTCCCGGTCGGAATATTATCGCTTTTTTACGAGAAAAATGGCATAAAAATAGATTTTCAACAGCGGTTGACATGCTTCGAAGTACGGTAATGGAATATTTAGATTTTTTTTGTCACGAAACGCGTCAGGCGCGTCACCCTTCTTTACCCTTTCGGATAGTGTCTTGAACGCACGAACAAAACGCCGCTATTTGGATATAACTATGGATTATTTTGAACCAAACCAACATTTGTTATTGAAGTAGAAGTCCTGGGAGTGCATTCTGACGAAGAACAGCAAAGGTAATAACATTTTTCTCATAGTAAATCTGACTTTGGTGAGGGCTAAACTTGGTGGGTGTCTAAATAGCTAGCCCTGTGATGCCGGGCTATCTACTCAGAATATTGCAAAATGTGCTTTCACCGAAAAGCTATTTTAAAATCGGACATAGCGAGTGCATAAAGGAGTTCTGTATCGATAATTCTTAAAATAATTATGTTTTTTGTGAACGTTTATCGTGAGTAATTTAGTAAATTCACCGGAAGTTTGCGGGGGGTATGCTAGTTCTGAACGTCACATGCTAATGTAAAAAGCTGTTTTTTGATATAAATATGAACTTGATTGAACAAAACATGCATGTATTGTATAACATAATGTCCTAGGATTGTCATCTGATGAAGATCATCAAAGGTTAGTGCTGCATTTAGCTGTGGTTTGGGTTTATGTGACATTATATGCTAGCTTGAAAAATGGGTGTCTGATTATTTCTGGCTGGGTACTCTGCTGACATAATCTAATGTTTTGCTTTCGTTGTAAAGCCTTTTTGAAATCGGACATTGTGGTTAGATTAACGAGAGTCTTGTCTTTAAAATGGTGTAAAATAGTCATATGTTTGAGAAATTGAAGTAATAGCATTTCTAAGGTATTTGAATATCGCGCCACGGGATTACACTGGCTGTTGCGTAGGTGGGACGATTTCGTCCCACCTAGCCCAGAGAGGTTATCTCACCTCATTTGCTCATATTGTATATAGACTTATTTTTCTACTGTATTATTGACTGTAAGTTTATTTTACTCCATGTGTAACTCTGTGTTGTTGTATGTGTTGAACTGCTTTGCTTTATCTTGGCCAGGTCACCATTGTAAATGAGAACTTGTTCTCAACTTGCCTACCTGGTTAAATAAAGGTGAAATAAAAAAATAATTTAAAAAAATAATGACAAACCTCCTGGCATTGACAACTTAGATGGAAAGCTACTGAGGATGTTAGCTGACTCTATTGCCACTCCTATCTGTCATATCTTTAATCTGAGCCTGGAGGAATGTCTTTATTCTGGAGGGAAGCCAAAGTCATTCCACTTCCAAGAGTGGTAAAGCAGCCTTTACTGGCTCTAACAGCAGCCCTATCAACTTGCTACCAGCTCTTAGTAAACTGTTGGAAAAAATTGTGTTTGACCAAATACAATGCTATTTCTCTGTAAACAAATTAACAACAGACTTTCAGCATGCTTATAGAGAAGGGCACTCAACAGGTACTGCACTGACACAAATGACTGATGATTGGTTGAATGACATTTATAAGAATAAGATTGTGGGAGCTGTACTGTTAGATTTCAGTGCGGTCTTTGATATTATTGACCATTACCTATTGTTGAGAAAACATATGTGTTGTGGCTTTTCAACCTTTGCCATATCATGGATTCATAGCTATCTATCTAATAGAACTCAGAGGGTTTTCATTCATGGACGCTTCTCTAATGTCAAAGTGTGGTGTAACGCAGGGCAGCTCTCTAGGCCCTCTACTCTTTTCTATTTTTACCAATGACCTGCCACTGGCATTAAACAAAGCATGTCCATGTATGCTGATGGTTCAACCATATACGCATCAATAACCACAGCTAATGAAGTCACTGAAAACCTTAACAAAGACTTGCAGTCGGTTTTGGAATGGGTGGCCAGTAATAAACTGGTCCTGAGCATTGTATTTGGTACAAATAATTCCCTAAATTCTAGACCTCAGCTTAATCTGGTAATGAATGGTGTGGCTGTTGAACAAGTTGAGGAGACTGAATTACTTGGTGTTACCTTAGAATGTAAACTGTCATGGTCAAAACATATAGATTCAATGGTTGTAAAGATGGGGAGAGGTCTGTCCGTAATAAAGAGATGCTCTGTTTTTTTGGCACCTTATCTTGATTATTGTCCAGTCATATGGTCAAGTGCTGCAAAGAAAGACCTAGTTAAGCTGCAGCTGGACCAGAACAGAGTCGGCACGTCTTGCTCTTCATTGTAGTCAGAGGGCTAATATTGATACAATGCATGCCAGTCTCTCTTGGCTAAGAGTTAATGAAAGACTGACTGCGTCAATTCTTGTTTTAATAAGAAACTTTAATGTGTTGGAAATTCCTAATTGTTTGCATAGTCAATTTACACACAGCACTGACACACAAACTTCATCCACTAGACATGCCACCAGGGTTCTTTTCACAGTCCCCAGGTCCAGAACAAAGTCAAGGAAACGTACAGTATTATACAGAGCCATGAGAAATGTACGCGCGATGTAGCCCCGATACTGCCACGCCGCTCCCCCGGGACTGCTGCACAGAAGAAATATCAGCCCACAGAAAGAAGCACAAGATTGAACTTCACTCAACTTTCTAGAGCAGTGTTCACCAACCAGTCGATCGCATTCCTAGCAGATCACCAAACATATCTGTAAAAAAAACAACGATAAAGCCTTGTTCCTATTTTTCTTATACGTCTCAGGCTGTTGGCGGTAGGTGCACCCGATTCAGCTGCCCTGTGCACCGGGTAGGCTAATTGTTGCCATTTTGAACATTTAATGTGTCTGAAGATACAAACTCTGCCTTCCCGGCGGGCAAATCAAGTGCACTATTGGCCTACCGCTGGCCAATCAGATGGCTCATATTACCGTGTCTGCAGTGACGTGGCAGGTATAAAAGAAAGCTACAGTAAAGTTGATACTGTGAGATTTCAAAACATTTAAAACCATGACTAGAGAGAGACTGTCAACGAATACAGCAAAGAGCTGCTGTTTTTATGAGTAAGTTCATGTTTAAGTTTTTACTCAGCACTGTCAACACTTTGTATTCAACACTTTTATAACCCTTACGAAAAAAAGATTGCAGTCAGAGTGCAGTATAACTGCAGTATGCTGCAAATAATGCATCCAAAATAACACAGTTTTTTTTACTGCAGTAATAGAGCAGAGGGATGTTGAGAGACGGACCCCCCAGTCTGCTGCTCTCTCCCTCCGCTGAGACTGACCATCAGATGCAGGCACCATCAGCCCAGTAAATAAAAAATAAAAAGCACATTATTTAAATGTATGCTCACTCAGCCGTGCCTCACAAGTCATACAACAACAGATCTATAACCGGTGTGATCGTATAGCCTACCTAAATTGCCCAAACAACAATGCATTGGCAGGGCAATTCAAGCAAAGCCAATATGCTGTGTTAATGTATCGGGCCTATAGCATACTGCACAAACCGCATTGCTACAGTACTGTTTTTAATTGGTTAATGTTGCATAGGATTACATTTTTTAAATCTGAGCGGTAGATCTCAGCTTGCTTTTTGACTCAGAAAGTGATCTTGACTCCGAAAGGTTGATGACCAATGTTCTAGAGCAGTGGTTCTTAACCTTGTTGGAGGTACTGACCCCCACCAGTTTCATATGCGCATTCACCGAACCCTTCTTAATTGGAAAAATAAAATTCAAAACATAGGTATATATTTTACTGGTGCACAAAATGAACCGTGCATCAACATCAGTGTTCAAAGAACAAAACCATTAAAACATGATTTTCACACAAAAACAAAAACATAATAATGAATATTTACTGCAAATCAGTGTGACTTCTGCTGTTGCCTTTCAGAGACCAGTTCAGAAATGCGCGGCTTCACCTTGGCAAGTGCCACTCTCATGTCATTTTCGCATCAAAGTCTGTTCCTTTTCTTCGTTTTTATGTCCAGCATCCTCGAAAAGGATTGCTCGCAAAGATATGTTGTAACAAACGGTATGAAAATCTCCAGAGCTTTCTTAGCAATAACAGGGTACGTTACCATTTGTTGACACCAAAACGTTGAGAGCGTTGTTGTTCTGAAGAGTTGCTGTATACAATGCGTAACAATGATGTGTGGTGCATTGGCTTTCACTAGCGCACCAAAACCAGACTTTCTTCCCAGCATGACTGGAGCTCCGTCCGAACAAACTGCAGAAACCATATCCCACGAAAGATTGTTGTCTTTGAAGAAGTCATCCACAAGTTTCTTCACATCGGCTGCCTTAGTTGTTGTCGTAAGAGGCTTACAAAATGTGAATCCATATTGTACATATTCGTCCGACCACTTTCTTTTTTTGCTCGACATAGTTAGTATGAAGGGATTAAAATATTAAGAAAGAAATCACACAACGTACCATCACGACAGTCACAATTCGACTACTGAGCGCGCCAAATTCCCTGCAGCACAGATGGGCCAAGCGGGGCGTGTCATCACGAATCATATGAGTCGGGTGTGTGTCTTGACCTCCGCCGAACCCCTGAGAATGACTCACCGAACCCCTGGGGTTCGATCGAACCCAGGTTAAGAACCACTGTTCTAGAGTTTTCCCTGTTAACACGTTTCCCTTTTCTGTGGCTATTGTGATTGAATCAACTCAATATTAGCCACTTTCAATGCAATATACCGAAACAAAGCGAACTGCAAGAGATTTTGTTGTAGGCAGAACGCATCGGAGTAGGATTCTATTGCATTGACACATATGACTCAGCCCATACTCTACACAGACCGGTGCGGCATAAACAATCAGAGCTGCACTAGGCATATATGCAAATAGACCATTGCCATATATGGATCTGTGCCATTTACTTTGAACTGGACTGTGTTTACAGCATGAGCGGTTGTGAGTAGATCTGCTTGTTTTAAGAACAAAGCGAGAGCGGCATGTAGCCACGTGTGCACATATTTTTAATATCCTTTGCTAGTTAGTTTGCGAGTTATTAGCCCAGTTATAGATAATTTGTAGTCAGCAAAAGGGGAGTGATTGCTTCCTACAAGAGCACAAAACGGGTACATTTCTAGATCTTTGGAAAGCAAGTCAGGTATAGAGCTTTTTTTGTCTTAAAGGGGCAGTGTTGTATTTTGAGACACGCTTGAATAGGCTAAGTAGCCAGTAGGCAGAGGGTAGCATAATTTGTCTGATTCTCTGTTATAATAGTATGGGAATAATAATGCATTTTATTTTGTAAAGTGGTTTCTTGCATCAAACAACACAACAACATTTTCTGTCACCTCCTTGTCTGAAGGACAAGTGGAAAACAGGTTAATGTCAAGCCCTGCATTTTTTTTCAAAAGTCTCATGGAATGTAGGCCTACACTACATTGAACACCACACATTGGCTGCTACTGTAGGCTGAATGATAGAACATCTATTTCCATGTTAAAATGTAAAGGGATGCCTTTTCGCCGTTGTTTTTGATGGTAGGCCACTCTGGTAGGCCTACATTATGATCAAATAGCCACAGTAGCCTACTTGGCCACTATTAAAACTGTAACTTTAAGCAGGTACAGCCTCAGTGTTCACAGTAAAACCGCACTGGAAGCTGCACAGAATTTTCACAATGTTCAAGTTTGTGCTAACCAGACCTGAAATTTACTCAGTGCTGAAAGAAATTTGAGGGAACATTGGCCATGGGTGCATGGAACTCCCTTACATCTTATATAGCCCAAGTGAACAACAAACCTGGTTTCAAAAAACAAATAATTCAAAACCTCACAGCACAACGCCTCTCCCCCATGTGACCTATTTGTTGTGTGTATGTACTGATGTGTATGGGTAACTGATAGATGCACACACACACACACAAGACGTGTTAATGTTTTTAAATGTATGTACATTTTTAAGTCTTTTGTCTGTAATGTCTTTTTCCTTATGTGTTGGATCCCAGTAAGACTAGCTGACTGGCGTCTGCTAATGGGGATCCTAATAAATCAAATCAAAGGTGCCATTCATTTTGACGAATTTACTCATGGCCTCATGCCAAATTTGAAAAAAAATTACCAATCTACACTCGAGTTATTTGACCACGTGAAGGAAAATAAATCAGAGAATAACAATAGGTTTTACACCTTCGCTGGTAACCCCTAAAGATTTAAAACAAATTCTCTCCCTGTAAATGCCATTGAATTCAATTCAAATTCTAGATCAGTCTTTGAATTCAGCAATAATTGAATTCTTCTCAATTCCAATGTTAGATAAATTCCAGGAATTAAATTCCCAATTCAATATTATCCCCAACAATTCCACAAATTCGATTTTTCGATTCCCTCCGGCTTTCAGGTTGAACATGTCACTGTTCAGACCGCCTAGCTCAGGGTTTCCCAAACTTGGTCCTCAAATTATCAAGCTTGATGATTCAATTTTTATTTGAATCAGCTGTGTAGTGCTATGGCAAAAACAAAAACATGCACCCCTTGGGGTCCCGAGGACTGAGTTTGGGGAAATGCTGGTCTAGTTATACTTGAAATATAAAAAAATCGAATGAAAGTGGTTGCTGTGGATACTGTGGCCAGTGGCCATCTTTGTTGCCTACTGCTGCGATGGCCACAAGCGCTGTGCCTTGCATGTCAGGAGAGGCCCTCAGTAGGAACAGGTATTGTGCCAGGGTTCTTCTTTTTTCTCTCTGACACTTCAGCATAGCGCCTCCACAGCGTGGAGCTACATGTGGGAGATGAACCGTCTCTCACTGCCCTGCCTGCCACGCTTAGTTGCCCTGGAGCAGAGTGTGAATGTGATTATTGACTGGAGTAGCCCCAGGCCCCCCACACACACACACACACACACACACTCACAAACCTCTGATTTTAATTCCTTCGAGTGCTATTTGGCACTGTGAATTGTACTTCGTCACCTGCTCTGGTCTTCACACTTCTTGGTCTTGTTCTCAATCTCTTTTATCACTCCACACACATGCTGCGTCCCCTTGATGTTTTAAATGAGAAGTGGCAGTGCCTATGTTTCTTCTGTAGATGTAAGGATGTAACATCATCCCAGGATAGAAACAGAGTTGTAAGGATAAATGAGGGATACAATGTAAATTGAAAGCAGGTGCTTCCACACAGGTGTAGTTCCTGAGTTAATTAAAGATGCAGTCGGGGATCTCAAGCACAACAAATTCATAACATATTGTACGAATTGGATTCGTAACATATCATATGAATTACCAAAAAAGTATAGAATTAGCAGGAAGTAACCTATCATATGAAATGGATGACGTAGTACACAATTGGATGACGTATTACACAAAAAATGGGGACCCGTTTTGGCTCATGAGCACCACTTTCAAAACTACTGGTTAAAATTATACAAAAGTTCTGGAGCATCACTTTGAGCAATTAGCATCCCATCATGCTTAGGGTCATGTATAAAATTGGATATTCTGGAGCGGCACCTGAGACAGCGTTTTCCACTACCATCAACAAAACACCAAATTATGGAATTTCTCATTGAAGAATAGTGTTCCATCCCTCCAATAGCATTCCAGACACTTATAGAATCAATACCAGGGCATATTGAATATGTGCTGGCGGCTCAGGTCGGCCCAACGCCCTATTAAGCCACTTTACTGTATATTGGTGTGTCCTTTATATATTAAATATATAAAATACATGATTAAATAGGGAAAAAAACACATCAATCGCTTTGATAAGTTTTTTTAAACGAAAAAAATCTAAATTACTAAGATTTCTGAAAATGATGTATAGTGTTTTGGAATGCTAAATATACATTTACAGAAATATTGGTAAATTAGCATTTTTGTTTATACGTTAAATATGCAGGGTACGAAGATTCCATTCCAGCTAAACAATGGATATATAGCGTTTTGCAACAAACTCAATTGCAATACACATCTTATTCCTATGAATAAAAAATCTGAGGACAGTAATATTTTACACACACATAAAGGTACCCATAAGCATTAATTTCAGTAAAAGAATTGGTGGATTATTGTTTTCGAAATAAACTCTTCATTCGTTCCCACTCTCTTGTAATTACCTTCGTGAGAAAATAAAACAGATAGTCAATCTCGCCTTCCTATAGAATCAAAGACAATGCAACAAGTCACAGCTCATCTTCCCCCCCGTTGATATACACTGGCATGAATAATTTATAAGACAGTGCCATGTCTCCCAAAGTAAAAATGTCCGTTATTTTACTTCTCTCTTAACCCCCACTCTCCAGCCCCCTATACCGCCACAGAACTGTCCCTGTTTGGAAACCCCATCACCATACAAACCCGTTTGAGTGTGTCTGTAAGGAGTAAAAGATATAAATATGTCGGAAAAGCCCCACACATCCCTTGTAATTTGGGTCCCATTGGGGTTCAGGGAGCGTGTGATTGGTGGAGTGGCTCTGAATGTCTCCCTTTGCGCCCATGCTGCTTAGAGGCAGGGCCCCAACATGTCCCCTCTTGTTCCCCCACACAGATAACCCCTTCACTCTCAATTTAAGCCGAAATCTGATGAACCTATTATCACACACACACACACACACACACACACACACACACACACACACACACACACACACACACCAGATTTAATGGAAGAAAGTGGATATAGTTGCAAGTGATCAATCACCAGGCGTGAACTGAGGCGTCAATGCATTAAGAATTCCCATCGTTTTCAGTCCACTCGCCCGAGCAGAAGATCAGCTGGCATATTTAATGCACAACTCTCTCACTCAATTTAAAGGAACGCATGACTCATGAGGAATTCTATAGCACTGGAAGAGGGTTACACAGTTGCCTTCCCAGTTCCCACTAATCAATTAGTTGCAGAGAACACTCCTCATCCAATAATAAAACATTCTCCCAGGTACACTAAAAAAACCCACATCCATTGATTCTCTACCATTAGTTGCTCCTCTGCTTTTATAATAATACCATGCGGATTAAGCTACGGTATGTCCCATTAGGTTGTAATGTGCAAATCGCTAGCTTGCTGTGGCAGACTGTACTGTAGTTCTGCTGGCCCCCTCGAGTGAACGCTGTCAATTTAATGGGATCACTGAAAAGCAAAGCCTCTGTGAGAGATTGCTTTAAGTACGTCCATCGTGCACTTGTCACTCCACTCGTCACCACAGAGATCCAGATTGAGAGAGGCATCAATGTTTAAGAAACAAGCAGTAAAACAAACACCTGGGGACAATAGGGCCACCACGGAAACTGTCAACAAAACAGGACAGCTGTCAAATTAGTGGCTTTAGACTGAGGGATGTAGAATTTTTTGGGACTCCAGACATCTTAGAGATGTGGCCTTTTGCATAATTATTTTGCTTTTCTAGCCTGGGATATACTTGTACTTATATGATTACATATTATGATTATTCAAATATTTCAATTAAGTATCTCCTCCTCTTGTACCCGTAAACTGTGCAGCAAAGTGTGTATTTTACATTTTCAGCAGTAGTTCTATTTCAACCACAAGCCTGCCAAGAAGTGAGATGGGTGTAGACTAGAGCACAGTGGAACATCATAAATATTCTGTATGAGTTCTTAGACCTATCAACATCCACCTCACGTCTTGTGGGAGCAACCCGCGTCACGTTTTAGCCAATGAAAGCAGTTGTTTGGGAACTAAGCAGGGGGTTGACTTAGCGGAAACATGCTCACTTGGTCCACGGTTGGTTTGAGTGGAGCTGGTTGTTAAGCATCATGGCTCTTGTTACCTTTAGGGAACACACTTGATAACCTCTGAGGCTTATATAATCCCATTTTTCACCTCTATTTTTTTTTTTTTATCTATCATTGCTCTCGCTCTCTTTATCTCTCATCCTCCTCCCTCTCTCTCTCTCTCTCTCTCCCTCTCCCACTTGTTTCCTCTCCATTCACCTTTCCTCCCCCACTAAGAGTTCCTGAGCAGGAGGCCCCTTGTTCGGATGCACACCAAGACTCACACAGTTTCCAGCCCAACAATGAAAGGAACTTTCAGCAAGGCTGGTTCCAATTCATCTGTGATAAATGAGAAGATAAGGCAATCAGTGCACACCATGACACTGTGTGCAGCTAGTTAGGCACACTTTGAGACCACTCAGGTGTGCTTGTGAAGCCCTACGGTTGGGGGGGCCTTCATATATATAAATATATATATATATATGTAACACACACCCCTGATGGTGGCCACTTTATTCCGTTTTCTCCTTATCATGCTCATCTTTTTGTGTGCAGCAGGCCCCACTGCATCAGTGGTATCTAAAACGCCTGCAAACATGGACCGTAGGTTGTTCCCTAAGCAGCACCAGAGGAGATGTGTGGATCAGACCAGGGCAGAGTGGACTCATCTGCCTGTGTGTGTGTTTCTCCTGATGGTGCAGTTTCCCTGTTGGATGGCTGTCTGCAGATTTCCCTCACCCTGCTGCCGGGGGCCACTGTGGGTGTCCAGGGGGGAGAAGGTCAGCCCAGACGGGGTCAGGCTCTACATCCAGGGGGGCCTTGCGGGCGAGGCTGCGGTCGGCCAAGGACCACCTGATACAGGTGAGAGAGGGAGTGAATGGACTAGGAGAGAGAGATTCAGCTGCATCACGTTACAATGGGTTTGGCCTTAGATTGATTACTGTTCTATTATGGAGTGAACGTGACGAGTGTGACTGGATTACTGTAGGTGAACCTAGCAGTGTCTGTCTTCCCTTTCATGTTACAGCTCCTCTCTTCTTCTCCTGGGTTTTTGTTTTATTCTGGGCTTGTTTCTTTTGCCTCATTGATTTCCTATCTCGCAGGTAATTCCATCATTTTGTCCTCCCACCCTTTCTCCAAATAGAGCTGCCTTCCTTGACTGTACTGTATGTAGAATAACGTAGGTAAACTGAGGTTTAGTGGCTTACAAGCTGAGATGCTAATACTTTAAAATATGAGTACCTCGTAGATTATTTTGGCAAGGAAGGTCAGGGAAAAATAATTTACATTGTGCGATGGAAATTAGGTGCATTTTAAATTTGCTTAATCAACCATTCAGTAGCTCTTCTGCAAATCTCCATGCAATTATGATTTTACTTCTTTCAGAGGAGAAACATTATTCATTGTGAATGAAAAGCCTCAGGGTGAAAATATTCAGGGTATTTGAGATTAGTTTGCCTTGCGATATAAGTGTATGTATTCATTTCCATTCGTTTGGCTTTTACACAAGGTGGTGCAAGTTCAAGGGTCAGGGAAGTTAAAGGTCACAGTAGAGCCTTTCAGATAGGAGTGAGTCATATTTTAGCAGGTTTATTTCAATATTTGGATTATGGGTGCAAAGATTCCAGAGTACCTTCATCAAACAAAATCACAATCAACACATTTCCCATACCGAAATATGTCTATGAATCATAGTTTTTTTTGGGGCTATCCCTGTAATTTTATAAGTGGCCCTCGTCTCATCTCCTTGGAGCACCAAAATGACAGACAGACAGAGCAACATGCAGGCAAGCAGACAGACAGGACTTCCTCCTTGTGTCAGCGTTGTTGCATTTTCTTTTTAGTTCTGTCTCCAGTGTGACGGGGAGAAAAAGAGGCCACAGTCTTGTTTTGAACATGTTTATGCCAGGGTGTGACTGTTTGGGAGTGTGTGCGTGCGAGTTTACGTGTGTGTCTAGTCATCCATATAGTGTGTGTGTATGTACATGTTCGTAGGATAAAAAAAAAAATGAGTTAACACTTTTGGTGACATGGGCTGTCCTCTCACATTAACATTCCCATTATGATACGGCTGTGTCGGAGGGTCGGGGGGGAGAGATGTGGGGTGAGGGGAGGCAAGGGAGGCTCTGAGACGCCCGGAATGCCATTGTGGGGTTTGGTGGGTAATGTTTGGGGACAAACAGGCCCACAGTGGGGTGAGTGCGAAAGGACCTGGGCTCTGGTGCTGAATGGAAGGGGCTGGGGAGGACCACCTCTCTCAGGCTGGGGAGCTGTCACTCAATGCTCCGTTCTCCAGGAGGCAGAGAGAGAGAGAGAGAGACATTGAGAGGGTAAGGGAGAGAGGGAGGGAGGGAGGGAGGTGAGGTATTCCGGTATGTTTCTCACCCTAAAATATGACCAAAAAGGTGTATTATATCTCACGTAGACCCGTGAAGATGTTTTGAAAACAGGGTAGTATTGTCTCATATTGTTTATTCAGAGGAATATTACAGGTGTCTTGGATTATTCGAGCATGCACAGTCCCCTTACCTGTCTCTTATTTTCAAATAAATGCCCTTTCCCTCTTGTCATAAGTCCCATAGAAATAGTTTACTTTAGCTTGTCATGTCTTGTCCCAAGTTCATCTTTTTAGTCCTAAAAGTCCATCACTAGATATTAAGATTGCGTGTAGTTGCTCGTGGATTTGTGCAAGTCTCTTCCTACGTTGATGTACTTTTTACTGTCCCTGTCATCATACGCCAAACCCTGGTGTGGAGTTTAATTAGCAAACTTATTGGAGGAACGCCCGCTGGAACTGCCGCTAGCTCGTTAGGTATCGAAGTGAGAGATCGACAGCATCAGGCTGTCTTAAACTCCTGACAGGTCTGAGTGCCCCAACTCACACAAGTCCCCACGCCGATTAAATGAAGTGAAAATTGCATTCTCGTCTGGCTTGATATGAAAATGGAATTTGTGATCATGAAATATAGGCTACACAGTTGTCACTTCTTAAAAAGGTGTCAGCCGTTTGCTTCAGTGGATAAGGTGAATATTTGCCGTGACAGAAGAGAAGGGCTTTTGAGAGAGAGGGGAAGAAAACGTGTGATATATGTGATCAATGAAAGACTTCATCGCCTCTCGCTTCCTTGGTCTTGTAGTAAGAGGGTATAGATCTCGGTCTCTCAAAGTGTCAGTATGGCGTAGTACTTTTGACGCCGCTAACATGACAATACTGCCACCTAGAGGCGGTCGGCTACACAACAGAAACTCACCGTCTGTGCGAGACAGCTGCTCTCTTTCTCACTTACTTTTCACGTCGAAACGGACAGTAAAAGACACTTGCGATGTTTATGTAATGCTCCTGCTCTTAGCATGTTTTGTGAATTCTTGAATGGCTTGTTGTTGCTCCAGGCACCAGCGTGGGGTTGGTGTAAGAGGGATTTCGCTTGGCCTTTGAACAAAGCATAGAGAAAACATGCGTCAGAATAGAGACTTCTTTCAGTCAGTATTATAGAGCAGTACAACATAGACCACAATGGATTAGGACAGTCAATTTAATCTGCCATTGTAATGGACTTTTATAATGCTCTGTTGTGTCAATGAGAGCTGTGTTATTAGATGAAGTCTATGAAGAAAATCAAATATATGTTGCACTTTTTCATCAGTCATTAAGTCATGCTGGTTCTCTGGGGCCAAGCATGAACTCATTTCACAGGAACACAGAGGGTTTGTCAGGTGGTGAAGTGGCCACGAAATACAGACGACTGTGAACTCAGCCATCCAGCAACGGAATCAGGGCAAACACACCTCATTCCATCTGATCCCGTGATTAACCCAGGTGAGAGAGAGGGAGAAGCAGGCCAGGCAGGGAGGCAGGGAGCGGGTCTGAGCAACACAGGAGCTTCAGGAAACCTGATTTCCAAGTCCAGGAACAAAGCTCAGCTGGGCCTACCCTGTAGATGGGCTCTGGTGCTTTGAAGATGAAACGGAAGGTATTTGGGCCCTGTGCCAACTAGCTCACAGTTCACAGGTCACAGGCAGGGAGCAGCATCCTCCACAGTGTGTGGGAGAGGATGGAGTCATTGATGGGGTCTGTCGTTGTGGTGGGTTTCTGGGGCTGATGGGGAAGGGCTGAGAGGTGGAGGCAGGTTAAAGCCGAGGCCCAGAGAGGGCTCTTGGTTTGATTAGCGGCCATAGGAACCCTGGTGTTATAGGTAAGGAAGGCCATCTGCTCGGAGGGACCAGGCTTTCATGCCTCCATAGAGGGCAGAGACAAATACACAGGACAATCACATAGAATGAGATATCAAAGGAAGGGAGCTGGCCAGACATCTGCCATTTATTGTGGCAGATGAGTCCGATGTCTATATAAAGAATGATTATACAGTACATAGCCTATAGTTTGTTTATAGTAGATCATGTGTGAATACCATTAAAACCAGAGGACCCTCTCTGGCTGTTGTAACATGCCACATCTTGTTGTCAGTGGGCTTTGTGAGTCACTAAACAGTCATGGCCTTGTAGCCCTGGTCAGAAGGAATCTCCTCCACACACGTCCAGCCTGGTGACGGCTCCACTGTGAGAAGAGGTCGGGGGCACAGAGGGTCTTCAACTCTTACTGCCAAATGTCACATCCACTCCTTTTACTGTGCGTCCCCGGGCAAAGCCCAACCAGAACAGCACAAGTGTTCATCCTCACAGGCCACCAACTTATCTTAGCTCTCATTTAAAGGGTTCAAGTGTCTATCTGAAGGGGACATGTTTATTAATGTGTCACCATCGATTCATGATGTGCATACGCCATCCTAACTAGCACTTCTGTTGATACAGTGTCGTCAAGCTCTGAAAATGCTGAACAGATGCATTAGATATTCTATCCTTCCTCTTCTGGTTCTGATGCATTGGGTGGCTTTGTCTTTGTCTTTGACTGTAGACTTTGTGTGGCCTTGCCATGCTCTGTCAGATCTCCCCTCCTTCAATGGGAAAGGTGGCAATGGATGTTCAGAGGTGTCATGGAAACCTGGGTTCATGGTATACACTATATATATATATATATATATACACCTGTCAGCAATGGTATACACATGGCCAAAAGTATGTGGATACCCCTTCAAAAGAGTGGATTCGGCTATTTCAGCCGTACCCATTGCTGATAGGTGAAAAAGATCGAGCACACAGCCATGCAATCTCCATAGACAAACATTGGCAGTAGAATGGCCTTACTGAAGAGCTCAGTGACTTTCAACGTGGCACTGTCATAGGATGCCACCTTTCCAACAAGTCAGTTCATCAAATTTCTGCCCTTCTAGAGCTGCCCCGGTCAACTGTAAATGCTGTTATTGTGAAGTGGAAACGTCTAGGAGAAACAACGGCTCAGCCGCGAAGTGGTAGGCCATACAAGCTCACATAAAGAGAGCTCACCACTGAGTGCTGAACCATGTAACGCGTAAAAATCGCCTGTCCTTGGTTGCAACACTCACTACCGAGTTCCAAACTGCCTTTGGGAAGCAACGTCAGCACAAGAACTGTTCGTCGGGACCTTCATGGAATGGGTTTCCATGGCTGAGCAGTTAGAGTGATGAATCACACTTCACCATATGGCTGCCAGGAGAACGCTACCTGCCCCAATGCATAGTGCCAACTGTAAAGTTTGGTGGAGGAGGAATAATAGTCTTGGGCTGTTTTTCATGGTTTGGGTTAGGCCCCTTAGTTCCAGTGAAGGGACATCTTAATGCTACAGCATACAATGACATTCTAGACAATTCTGTGCTTCCAACTTTGTGGCAACAGTTTGGGGAAGGCCCTTTCCTGTTACAGCATGACAATGCCCCCGTGCACAATGTGAGTTCCATACAGAAATGGTTTGTCGAGATCTGTGTGGAAGAACTTTACTGGCCTGCACAGAGCCCTAAACACCTTTGGGATGAATTCAGACGGTAACTGCGAGCCAGGCCTAATCGCCCAACATCAGTGCCCGACCTCACTAATGCTCTTGTGGCTGAATGGAAGCAAGTCCTTGCAGAAAGTTCCAACATCTATTGGAAAGCCTTCCCAGAAGAGTGGAGGCTTTTATAGCAAAGAGGGGACCAACTCCATATTAATGCCCATGATTTTGTAATAAGATGTTCGACGAGCAGGTGTCCACACACCTTTGGCCATGTAGTGTATCTGGTGGATGGCAGCAAAATGTCAGTGAGCACAGAGTACTTTGAGGAGCGGAATAGTTTTGAATGCATGAGAAGATCACAGTCAGTTACGAAGATCTATTCCTATAGAATCGTTCTACGTAGACATTTGTTCAACTTCACTTCTTTTTAAGATGGTCTATGTGTTAATAATAACTCTGAGCCAGGCTTTTGATAGGATGTTGGAACACCTTTCCACATCAGGCTATTTGTGCCCTCAAAGTTGTAAGACCTGTCATGTCAGTCGATAACTTACAGCAGCCCAAAATCTGAACAGTCACCTGTTAAGATGCTACGGTTCTTTCTCTTGAACATAACAACCCAGTTTGATGCTGCTCTCTACAGTTGAGCCAAACTGATGTTCTGTAAACTGCATGTCACACCTCCTCGTTGTTGGAGAGGTCAGTTTAGCTATCGTTTCAATTCCAGGTAGTCAGCCTCGGTATTGTCAGTCTGGACAGGCATGTTTTTTTTTTCTCTCAGCAAACTAACCATGATGCAGATAGCAACTAAACAACACCCATCTCACTTAGAGCGCACAATGGACACTACAGGAGCATACTTTTCTTTTCAACTGGATATCAGAGAGTTCACGCTCCAAAGAATTGCTATTTAGATTCTTAGTAAAAATAGCTTTGTTTGCATTTTTACTTAGTGGTATCAGTCTTAAGATGTGTGTGTGGGGGGGGTTCCACAGGATCAATGTCAGGCTGTGGGGAGGCCGGCCCAGCGGCCCACTACCATGCTGTCTAAATGGAGAGGGACATGGGGTGCGGTGGGGAAGTGACGACCTCTAATTGCACTCTGTGGAGACTTAACACCCCGTGGAACTGAATGAAAGAAAGCGCAGGCTGGCTCGGTCTCCATTGTGTGGAAAATAAATAAGTGCAGTCGTGTCCCAGGGTGTGAAATAACACACCAGCCAAAGGATTTCACTGGTCATTTCATCCCCAGCTGCAGGCCGAAAACAAAATTACATTGTCTTTTAAACGTCAAGAGCACAATAGTGTTGGGCCCAAGCAGGGACAGAGGGTAAGGCTCTTAAGTGCTGTTTATTTAGCTGAAGCTGTCAGGGAGGCATGGAGCTAAACTGAAGTTACTTAGGAAGCTGACTGACAAGTATGCTCTGATACCGGCATGCACTTGTTATTGATATTTTGGGGGGTATTACCCCCATGAGAAGAATTCAGAATAAGGAATTTATTTAGCCGAGATGAAAGGTGTTTTTTTTTCTTTTCGTTTTCTATAGCCATGATATTCATTCACATTTAAACATTTTAGTCCCTCACGGTCTGTGTTAGGGCCTACACGACTACACATTACGAAAGGGCAGCTTAGCTTTCCCCCTGTCATCCAATTGAGCTAACACCAGTTTAAGTCTTGTAGTTGGGATGAGAATGGCATGAGAGGAGATGGGCTCCGTATGCTGCTTGTCACTTCCCAGCACGTTCTACAGCACCTGGGGGAATCAGAATCCGTCGCCACGTCTTCCGTCAAACACTGCCTGATGGCTGTCTGGGTCACAGGGCAGCCGCGATCCGCATACAAACACGGTCATCGCACCACAGCTCAGCCCCGTCACCCTGTCGGCCACAGCATGCGTCGGTCTACTCCACTTGTCCCCATCCTGCACTGTTTATGGCCAAAATGAAAGCCGATTTGTTCAGAGGTCTTGTTTGTTTTTAACAGGGAGGGCATGTAAGACAGAGTTTGTCTGTCAGTGGCCTGTGTAGCGTGTTGAAGAAACAGCTTCTTCCTCTGCTCGGTTCCTGTGTATAGGATCCTGTGTATAGGTTCCTGTGTATAGGATCCCCTGTATAGGATCCTGTGTATAGGTTCCTGTGTATAGGATCCCCTGTATAGGATCCTGTGTATCACTTTGTCAGGACTGTGGAGACAATCGTAACAATGGCAGCATAAGTAAGAGGGATTATTAATTAGCGGAAGGGTGATTCATTCGCGAATTACAGTTGGGGTTTATTGTGGTGGAGGATCAGTCAGCAGATGTTTGCTGGAGGCTATTTCACATATCTATCCTTACGTCAAATATGCAGGCCAAGCCACTGTGGAATATGCTGCTCTTTTAGCATAGCCATTGACCTTATGAATATAAAATATACATTATTATTAGTATTAATGTATTATTATCATTATTAAATAACTAGTATTATTTAGATTTTCAGTAATGCCTCCAAAACATTCTTTATTAGTAGCTCAAAGCTGCCTGTCATCAATAATTAACAGATATTATAAGTAAATACATAATAAGCTAATTGAAATAATGAGCTATTTGTTCTAATTTCATGTTCATCTATTAATTGCACCATTGGATAAAAAGTCGTAAACATTATTATTTATGTTGTATTATTTAATGATGGATATTTTATTCGCTCCATTTTTGGTATTAACATTGCATGGTCCTTCTAAGGCTATTTGAAGTCATTAGTATGTTGATATCAACGACATGTCCTGAACAAAAGTGGCTACATGTCTGTGCTAATGATTTGGATTATGAAAGACAGGAACTCTATAATGACGATCATGCATTTTTTTTACTTGATTTGTTTAATTACATAATTAAAATGAATGGAAAGAAAAGCATAACATCCAACATATTCAATTTAAACAGATTAATGAATTCAACCTTAATTCGCTATTACTCCTCTTGTAAGAGAAAATAGAATAGCATGTCTACTGGAAATTGTCAGACAGATAATTATGGAGACTCATTATAGAGTCACAGGTTGATAGGATTATGGAAGGAGCTTTCTGCTTAGAATAGTACAATGTGCTTTGATATATATGATTAAACATTAAACGTGTTATTCTTTAAAAAAAACTTTTTTTACATTTTGCCAAACTTAAAGTTTACATTTGACCGCCAACAATCACCTTTGCCACTTGTTTTGAACCTCCAAAACTTTCAAGTCACTTGTTTTTTTTGCCAAGAGTTGTGTGAAGCTGTCAAGTTATTCTCACATACTTGATTGTGAAAGAACAACGTGTTCTGAGATGATATCCTGCCAGCTTTTTCACAATCCATTAGTTCCTGGAGCAACATCAGAAGGAAGTGGAGGTAGAGTGAAATTCCTGTTCGACACAGATGTCAGGATCAAAAGTCAGAGACATTCTCCGAGCAGCAGGGGGGGGGCATGCTTGCTAGACCTGAAACATAACAACAATTAGCATCCATCCGCCATGTGACATCCTCCTCATACAGCAGATCCTGTCTCCAGTTCTGTCAGCTAGTGCTCAGAGTGGAGGAGGGAGTCAAAAGCTCTTTCACGGGGGAAATGCTAGGGATGGTGTAAGAGTTGTACTGTACAGTAGCTTTAACTGCATTTCACAGACCAATAAAATCATCCAGTAAAGGTAAAGAGTAACATTAATCCTCAATCTTTGATTGACTGGTGTGATTGAGTGAAATGTCAGTATTGTAATAGGGAAAACCAAGTGTTTTGTATGGTAATGTTATGTTTGTGTTTGAATCATCCACTTGACCAGATGGGTGATGATGGTCTTGGGTCTGTAATGGCTGGTAGCGGACCAACTGGGTCATCAGTCAATACTAGCAGTCTTCTCTTCTTAACCAGGTGCATATGCTAGGTTCAGCTGGAGCCTGAGTCCCTGCGTATCTCTAAAACATAATATTCCCCGCTCACCCAGGCTCGGACTGCCTCCGTCCACTGAGATCAGCTATGTTATCACGGCCCATTGAAGTCAGACCCAGAGAAATATCTCAACTGTAGAATTGTATACATATGTTGCATGGCGTGTTACGTATGTCTTGGCATATCAAATAATGTGCATTAGGGCATATTGATTGATTGACTAGTAAGGAAACTCACTCACTTTTTTCTTGAAGTAAAATGAACAGCGGTGAAAATCGCATGACATGGCCAGCACAAACAACATTATTTGAATGGGCCTACTGTTTATTTATTCTTAGAAATAAAAACGTACGTTGTTACAGAGAACTTGGGTTTTATCGTTTGTAATATGTGACAATGAAAGAAGAGAGAAAAAAAAGCATAATTAAACTTGGTTTATAAACGGTTTTCCTAAAGCGCAGCCTGTTAACCACGATTTACAAATATCCAAACAATTATTGAGCTCTCTCATAGACTAGTAATGGCGATGTAATTATTAGTCGACAAATTATATTGATTTCAGCTCAAATTGCGTGTGTGCATAGGTGTACATGCATGCAGAAGTTGTGTGCTTGTGTGTGTGTGTGTGTGTTGGGGGTAAAAGGTATAGATGGTCTAACGACAGAGGGAAGATGTGTCTTCCAGCAGACGATTGGGAAACCTCCCCCGTCTCTGCTTGACCTGCTCCTTGTTGTCCTGACAGTGGCTCTTTGTCAACACAATGGCAGCCTCTGAAGTGTGAAGAAGCAACATTAATATTGCCCAGCAGGAGGGGAAAATCTGGGTGCCATGCATGAATCCCCTCTCCATTTTCACCATTTAGCTCCCTGCTTTATTTCCGTATGTTAATGCACAAGCCTAAAAAATATATATTGCCAACTTTTGCTGTGGATACTCCCACATTGTTATGACTACAAGCACACGGCTGCAGTTGTAATTTGAGACATGGTGATTGACAGGCTATGATAATGGCTCTGTGGCAGTCAGATATAAAATACATAATTGCTCCTGGTTAGTGTTTTGCAGTGTTCACAGCTCAGGGAGTGTCTGGAGACCGAGAGCACCTTAACAGTTCAAGTAGGCAAGTAGTCAGGTTAAACAGGGAATAACAATATTTAGGTGGTAGAACGTTCTATTACAGCATATTGGATGACTCTCATTCATATTCAGGCGGGAAGGTAGCCGAAAGGTTGCTGGATCGAATCCCCGAGCTGACAGGGTAAAAATATGTCCTTCTGCCCTGAGCAAGGCAGTTAACCCACTATTCCCCGGGCACCGTGGATGTTGATTAAGGCAGCTCCCCACACCTCTCTGATTCAGAGGGTTGGGTTAAATGCGGAAGTCACATTTCAGTTGAAGGCATTCAGTTGTACAACTGACTAGATATCCCCAATTTCCCTTCCCTTTTCTATTCACCCAGTTCAATGTAACAGCAATAGGTTTAGGCTACTACATGGTACTTGAATTTTCCCTAAAGCCATCATGATGTTGCTACAACCTAGTCTATGAATGAAAGTTTACCACATATGTGCACACAGGTCGAGAGACACATTTTAGGTGACAAACAGTGACACATTGACAGAGAGTGTCATTCAATACCACCTTGCACACTCTTACCTGCATCTAGCGGATATAGGGTGTAATCATCAGTTTCAAACAAGAGTTTCTATTGGACAAATTCTGGTATGTTTATCCTCTTTGTGCTCCGTTTGCTTCTGTTTAAGAAAATCTTTTCAACAGAATCGGCGGAATGAATACACCCCTGATCACGCGTAAACACAGTTCACATTTATAGGAGCTACCTTGTATTCCTTATCGCATCTATGCACTCTCCTCCTCTCACCTTTTCCCTTCGTTTGTGGACTTCAATGCACAACACATCAGCTGTATGTGACCAGGCAAAAAAAACTTTCCAAGCCAAACCGCTACACACAGCCTACATCGTTGTCACCATATTAGCTAAAGAAACGTTATAGTCAGCATAGCTAATAGAACTAACGCATTAGTAAACCTGCTACAATCATGCAGTAACGTTACAGTGTACAGTCAGTAAGCAGTTACGCCAGTGGGCCTCGGGGGCAGTAAATGAGTAAAACCAAAAGCTTACCTTGACTTGGAAGAGTTATATTGTTGTGTTTGGAAAGTCATAGCCAGCTAGCTAACATAGCATCCCTCTGTTTGAGTAGGGTGTTTCAGTAGGCTAAACTAGCTAGCTGCACTTGCTAGCTAAGTAAGTGAAAGTGAAAGAGGATTTTTGTTGTTGTAAATCTCTCTTTTTCTCTATTTCTCTCTTGCTTCTCCTTTAATTTGTTCAAAACTGTTCAACTATTGTCTTTCACTCTCTTTGAGTCAACTACTCACCACATTTCATGCACTGCAGTGCTAGCTAGCTGTAATTTATGCTTTCAGGACTAGATTCATTATCTGATCCTTTGTTTGGGTGGACAAAATGTCAGTTCATGATGCAAGAGCTCTGATAGGTTTGAGGACGTCCTCTGGAAGTTGTCTATAATTACTGAGTAAGTCTATGGAAGGGGGTGAGAACCATGAGCCTCCTAGGTTTTGTATTGAAGTCAATGTACCCAGAGGAGGACGGAAGCTAGCTGTCCTCCGGCTACACCATGGTGCTACCCTACAAAGTGCTGATGAGGCTACTGTAGACCTTCTTTACAAAATAGTGTGTTTTAATCAATTATTTGGTGACGTAATAATATTTTGTATAGTTTTATCTAAAAAGGATAACTTCTTAAATGTTTTGCAATTTTGTTTTCCCTTTCCTTCTCTGATGAGCCTCCACTGATACGTGGATAGCTTGAAATCCAAGTGGTTGACATGTATCCTTCTTGCCTATCAAGCGGAGCTTTTGGAGTGTTATAGATATACTTACTAGTATGAAGATTACAGTATGTATACCTACCAGTACCTGCACACAGTATGCATCACACTGAATGATTGGTGTGGGTCAAAAATGTGTTTGAATTTGTCATTGCTTTGATGTTTCCATTACCAATGTAAGAGTCTTCAAACACGACTCAAATCTATTAACACCATCAATATTAATGGAGTGTTTCATATACAGCGATAACATCTTGATCAAACATTAAAACTGCTCTCAATGTATGATGCCTTGCCCTCCAAGATGAAAGTATGCAGTATATCTAGCTAAACCCCAGCCTGTGGCCCCTCCACCCCCTCATCCCCTCCGCCCAGTCGCTCTCATGTTCACCCAGGTCCATGGTGCGGTGCTGGGGAGTGGGTATCAAAGCCCAGCGGCTGTGGGTGTTTGTTTGTGGGGCCGGGGAGGGCTGGGGGGATGTAGCCAGACCTCCTGAATGGGATTAGTGGCTCCTAGGGAGAGGAGAGGGGATGTTGAGTGAACACCTGCCATGGTTTCAATAGAGTGGCGCGGAATCACCCCAATCACTTGCAGTAGGCCGAGCTGAATGGAGGGGCAGGGTGGGGTAGAGAGTATAGAGGGGCAAGGGGCCCTCCCCACTATTACCACTCCCATCCCGCTGCAAAACATGCCGTACATAGTTACTAACCACGTCACACTTATACGTAGCCGAAACCAGGCAACAACTACAATATAGTTATGCCAAAGTATGCCTTTATTTGTCTATGTTTAATTTGTGTGTGTGTGTGTGTGTGTGTGTGTGTGTGTGTGTGCGTGCGTGCGTGCGTGCGTGCGTGCGTGCGTGCGTGCGTGCGTGCGTGCGTGCGTGCGAAAGATATGGGAGAAAGCAAATTATGGGATTAAGGGCTATTTTGTTTTCAATTACAGTTAAAAACCTCTGCTGACCTGAATAATTGATGTATTTTAACATAATCCCTTGGAGTTTGGGATGCTATTAACTCATGTGTCTAATGGTGTTCATAATGATATCCAGCTATAAACCACGTTACAATCAAGATGTCCTTTTTTCTTTGGATTCAGATATGTTTTGTATCATTCATAATGCTTGACAGTGAAAATGCTAAAGAGGGATCGTTCTTTTATGTGCTTTCATCTCTTTCAAATGAATTGTAGATATAGCGATGCCATTTCCTTTTGTTTTGAACCCTTCTTGGTGCTGTCACTTTCCTGCAGCCAATTATACAGTCATATGAATTGATTCCTTAAATAAAGACCAATAATGGTGACACAAAGGATGAAGTCACCCCACTTCAATACACCATTAATGTTTTCCTCCCATTTTTCTATTTCAAAAAAGTTTCCCCAACATAATCATTCTTGCTGACATAAGTGAGGAGTCATAGTCGAGGAGACCTGTAAGATGTCTATAATTGCTCTCCCTTCTATACACTTGTCAGTCTATCACAGTGCCATCCGTTTTGTCACCAAAGCACCATACACTACCCACCATTGCGACCTGTACGCTCTCGTTGGTTGGCCCTCGCTTCATACTCGTCGCCAAACCCACTGGCTACAGGTTATCTACAAGTCTCTGCTAGGTAAACCCCCGCCTTATCTCAGCTCACTGGTCACCATAGCAGCACCCACTCGTTGCACGCGCTCCAGCAGGTATATGTCACTGGTCACCCCCAAAGCCAATTCCTCCTTTGGTCGTCTTTCCTTCCAGTTCTCTGCTGCCAATGACTGGAACGAACTGCAAAAATCTCTGAAGCTGGAGACTCATATCTCCCTCACTAGCTTTAAGCACCAGCTGTCAGAGCAGCTCACAGACCATTGCACCTGTACATAGCCCATCTGTAAACAGCCCATCTACCTACCTCATCCCCATACTGTATTTATTTATTTATCTTGCTGCTTTGCACCCCAGTATCTCTACTTGCACATTTATCTTCTGCACATCTACCATTCCAGTGTTTAATTGTTATATTGTAATTACTTCGCCACCATGGCCTATTTATTGCCTTAACTTACCTCATTTGCACTCACTGTATATAGACTTTTTGTTTTCTTTTGTTCTACTGTATTATTGACTGTATGTTTTGTTTATTCCATGTGTAAATCTGTGTTGTTGTATGTGTCGAATTGCTATGTTTTATCTTGGCCATCTCGCAGTTGCAATTGAGAACTTATTCTCAACTAGCAATTGAGAACTTATTCTCAACTTTATCTTGGCCAGCTCGCAGTTGCAATTGAGAACTTATTCTCAACTAGTCTACCTGGTTAAATAAAGGTGAAATAAAAAAAATACAAAATAAAAATTAACAGGCCTTTCACTTTTGTTAGCAGGCCAGCCATTTTAATTACCTCCTCTACTTGAGTAGTGTGAGTCTAAAATGATTCCCCTCTTATCCCTCAATAAACGAGCTAAGACGTGCACTCTATTCAGCTGTGGCCGGCCCTGAATAAGAGCCTGTCATTAAAAGTCCTTATTCCAATCGGAAAATAGGGAGTATGTCTGTTGATCTCTCAAAGACAGTAGCTGGAGACAGTAATGACGAGCCACTCTGAGGAGATGAAGAGGCCTTTGTTCTAGTTAAGAGGCTCTGTCTAAATATTCCTCTAGTGCTGCTTGGCCCCTCGACGCCCCTCAAGGCCTCTTCAGCTGTGAAGAGGATGGGTAGGCCTCTGCTACAGATACGTCTCTTCATTAGCTTTGGCCATGGCGATGTTAGACTGTGAAAGCCAGCCTAGGATGAGGTTGTGTCATGAGGGTCTGGTAAATACTTGTCTGGACTAGAGGTCGACCGATTATGATTTTTCAACGCCGATACCGATAACGATTATTGGAGGGCCAAAAACCCCGATACCGATTAATCGGCCGATTTGTTTTTTTGAGGTTTTTTTTGTAATAATGACAATTACAACAATACTGAATGAACACTTATTTTAACTTAATATAATACATAAATACTATCAATTTAGCCTCAAATAAATAATGAAACATGTTCAATTTGGTTTAAATAATGCAAAAACAAAGTGTTGGAGAAGAAAGTAAAAGTGCAATATGTGCCATGTAAAAAGCTAACATTTAAGTTCCTTGCTCAGAACATGAGAACATATGAAAGCTGGTGGTTCCTTTTAACATGAGTCTTCAATATTCCCAGGTAAGAAGTTTTAGGTTGTAGTTATTAAGGAATTATAGGGCTATTTCTCTCTATGCGAATTGTATTTCATATACCTTTGACTATTGGATGTTCTTATTGGCACTTTAGTATTGCCAGTGTAACAGTATAGCTTCCGTCCCTCTCCTCGCTCCTACCTGGGCTCGAACCAGGAACACATCGACAACAGTCACCCTCGAAGCAGCGTTACCCATGTAGAGCAAGGGGAACAACTACTCCAAGTCTCAGAGCGAGTGACGTTTGAAACACTATTAGCGCGCACCCCGCTAACTAGCTAGCCATTTCACATCAGTTACACCAGCCTAATCTTGAAGAATTGCGAAGAGCTGCTGGCAAAACGCACGAAGGTGCTGTTTGAATGAATCCTTACGAGCCTGCGGCTGCCTACCATCGCTCAGTCATACTGCTCTATCAAATATCAAATCATAGACTTAATTATAACATAATAACACACAGAAATACGAGCCTTTAGTCATTAATATGGTCGAATCCGGAAACTATCATTTCGAAAACGAAACCTTTATTATTTCAGTGAAATACGGAACCGTTCCGTATTTTATCTAACAAGTGGCATCCCTAAGTCTAAATATTCCTGTTACATTGCACAACCTTCAATGTTATGTCATAATTATGTAAAATTCTGGCAAATTAATTACGGCCTTTGTTAGGAATAAATGGACTTCACACAGTCCGCAATGAGCCAGGCGGCCCAAACTGCTGTATATACCCTGACTGCTTGCACGGAACGCTAGAGAAGTGACACAAATTCATGTTAGCAGGCAATATTAACTAAATATGCAGGTTTAAAAATATATACTTGTGTATTGATTTTAAAGAAAGGCATTGATGTTTATGGTTAGGTACATTGGTGCAACGACAGTGCTTTTTTCGCAAATGCACTTGTTAAATCATCACCCGTTTGTCGAAGTAGGCTATGATTCAATGAGAAATTAACAGGCACCGCATTGATTATTTGCAACGCAGGACACGCTAGATAAACTAGTAATATCATCGACCATGTGTAGTTAACTAGTGATTATGTTAAGATTGATCGTTTTTTATGAGGTAAGTTTAATGCTAGCTAGCAACTTACCTTGGCTTCTTGCTGCCCTCGCGTAACAGGTAGTCAGCCTGCCATGCAGGCTCCTTGTGGAGTGCAATGTAAGGCAGGTGGTTAGAGCGTTGCAAAAATGAATCCCCGAATCCCCCCTGAACAAGGCAGTTAACCCCCGTTCCTAGGCCGTCATTGAAAATAAGAATGTGATCTTAAGCTGATTTGCCTAGTTAAATAAAGGTGTAAAAAAAACATCTGCAAATCGGTGGCCAAAAATACCGATTACCGATTGTTATGAAAACGTGCAATCGGCCCTAATTAATCGGCCATTCCGATGAATCGGTCGACCTCTAGTCTGGACCTCAGGCCCAAGCTCTTCATATACTCACAAAGATAAGATGTCGAAATGGTAATGTCAGAATACTGTACACCAAAAAGACTGTTCAAAGATTGCTTCAGATTGCTTTGATTTTTGACTTGGGGAAAGGGGAATACCGATTTGCACCTTTTAGCAGAGAATCACAACTTCTAACACTTTAACACTACACTTATAGCAACTCTTTCTTTGTTGTGAGAAGTTGTAGCTTTTTTTGTCAGCTCGTGAAATTCATTTGGATTTCAGAGAATCCACATGGACATATGGGGCAGCCATTGGTGAACAGATTATTAGGAGTGCAGACAGGTGATGAAAGCCCACTCCGGAGTGATTCTAATTACAGTGCTAGCGAGGCGTGGACTGCATTTGTTACCAGCTAATTAAGATTCCCTTCAGTGAATGTGCTCGTCCTCAGTGTTTTGACAGAGGTTGTTGGACTCCTAATCTTTTATTGCATGCATGTCTTGTGTAAGTGTCTTTTCAAACACAGCCTATCACCTCCGCAGGAAAAAAAACATGATATGTCGTATTGATTTGTGGGGGAATTTTCACTTGAGCTCATCTCTCTTTGCTGTCATTTGACCAGAGGTTCTGTAAGCATCCACAATGATATGATTATAGCCAATTGCCTGCGTCTCTTCTCCAGTGAAGTAAATAAAAGGAATATTGACAGAGGGCTAAAATGCCACAACAGCATCATCACCCGGCCAGGTACGGGGTTATTTTCTCCCCCTCCTTCGCCACTCCCATCCCGGGAGTGTGTGCTACTGCACTCATACAGTAGCACACATTAGGATCAAGAGGCCGTAAGTCAGAGGCCACTGATTGAGCCCGTCTCCCAAAGAAAGGCTCGCCGACAGCAGAATCAATCCAGTGTTGTGTATTGATTTGGCAATATCACAGCTGCTTTCTAATGAAAGGGTAGAGAGAGCGAAGGGCAGAGAAAGCGAGAGATAGAGAGGGGAGAGAAGAGCTGAGTTGTACCAAGGCTGGAATTACCTTTCGATTCGCAGAGGTCCACTGTGTTGGGACTCTCATTTTGCCTGGGCACCTTTTCACCTGATCAATACAGCATCAGCCCAAAGCCCAGTAATTATCTCCATTCTCTCTCTCTCTCTCTCTCTCTCTCTCTCTCTCTCTCTCTCTCTCTCTCTCTCTCTCTCTCTCTCTCTCTCTCTCTCTCTCTCTCTCTCTCTCTCTCTCTCTCTCTCTCTCTCTCTCTCTCTGTCTCTCTCTCTCTCTCTATAGACACAGACAAACATCCAGTGCCCGCCAGCGCCAGGGGATAGGAAGGTCATGCAAAATCAACCGCCCAAGCTGAAGGTGATGGGCGAAGAAAGGATTCCCTGGCTGCCAGGCCCGGCTGCAGTACTTAGCTGCAATTTTAATTACTGTAATTTTCCCTAGAAGTCGGAGAGGGAGCTGATGAAGTGAGGCACTCTCCTCCCCGCTGTTCCTGATGAGGCTCGATAGGCATTCAAATTACGCGTTGACTCCGCCATTTGATTTCCCTCCGTGTTTAGTGCTAATAACCTGTAGAGTAGAGCCCACTTTTCCTTCCCCCCCCCCACACCTCTCAGTCCCTGGTGTCAGTGTGGTAATTACACTGTGTGAAATCTCTACCGCAATCACAGCTGTCTGGACCTCACAGAGCAAGCCAGGTCAGCCGGGCCAACGCTAAGTCGAGAAGCTGGCCCAGGCCGGGCCATCCATGACAGGAAACCAAATGTCTGTTGTAGGCCTATTCACTTTTTACATTTTTAATTCAGATTGCATAACAGTAGCATGATTTCATAACTGATTTTGTTTTACCTATAAGCTATACACAAAATGGAATAGGGAGAAGAGATTTATAGGACTCATAAGACATTTTCTGTGTCTATTGTGACAGGATTTTATACAGCAAAACACAGACCAATTGTTTGAGTTCTAAAGAGTCTGAATCCATCTATTTATGACTTTGTATCCCATATAATGAATAATTTCAGAAACACCATTATTGGTCCAACTCATCCCAAACCATCTCAATTGGGTTAAGGTTGGGTAATTATGGAGGCCAGGTGATCTGATGCAGCACGCCATCACTCTCCTTGGTCAAATTGCCCTTACACAGCCTGGAGGTGTGTTGGGTCATTGTCCTGTTGAAAACCAATGATAGTCCTACTAAGCGCAAACCAGATGGGATGGTGTATTGCTGCAGAATGCTGTGGTAGTCATGCTTGTTAAGTGTGCCTTAAATTCTAAATAAATCACAGACAGTGTCATCAGCAAAGCAGCCCCACACCATCACATCTCCTCCTCCATGCTTCACGGAGGAAACCACACATGCGGAGATCATCTGTTCACCTACTCTGCTTCTTACAAAGACACGATGGTTGGAACCAAAGACCAACTCATCAGACCAAAGGACAGATTTCCAAAGGTCTAATGTCCATTGTTCGTGTTTCTTGGCCTTAGTAAGTCTCTTCTTATTATTGGTGTCCTTTAGTAGTGGTTTCTTAGCAGCAATTCGAACATGAAGGCCTGATTCACGCAGTCTCCTCTGAACAGTTGATATTGAGATGTGTCTGTTACTAGAAACATTTATTTGGGCTGCAATTTCTGAGGCTGGTAACTCTAATGAACTTATCCTCTGCAGCAGAGGTAACTCTGGGTCTTTCTTTCTTGTGGCGGTCCTCATGAGAACCAGTTTCATCATAGAGCTTGATGGTTTTTGCGATTGCACTTGAAGAAACTTCAAATTCTTGACATTTTCTGTGTTTACTGACCTTCATGTCTTAAAGTAATGATGGACTGTCATTTCTCTTTGCTTATTTGAACTGTTCTTGCCATAATATGGACTTGGCCTTTTACCAAATAGGGCTATCTTCTGTATACCACCCCTACCTTGTCACAACACAACTGATTGTCTCAAACACATTAAGAAGGAAATACATTCCATAAATTAACTTTTAACAAGGCACACCTGTTAATTGAAATGCATTCCAGGTGACTACCTCATGAAGCTAGTTGAGATAATTCCAAGAGTGTGCAAAGATGTCATCAAGGCAAAGGGTGGCTGCTTTGAAAAATCGCAAATATAAAATATATTTTGATTTGTTTAACACTTTTTTGGTTACTACATGATTCCATATGTGTTATTTCACAGTTTTGATGTCTTTACTATTATTCTACAATGTAGAAAATAGTTAAAATAAAGAAAAACCCTGAAGGAGTAGGTGTGTTCAAACTTTTGACTCGTACTGTATATATATATATATATATATATATATATATATATATATATATATATATATATATATATATATATATATATATATATACAGTGCCTTCGGAAAGTATTCAGACCCCTTGACTTTTTCCACATTTTGTTACGTTACAACCTTATTCTACAAACAATATCCCATAATGACAAAGTAAAAACAGGTCTTTAGATTTTTTTGCAAATGTATAAAATTAAATAACTGACATATCACATTTACATAAGTATTCAGACCCTTTACTCAGTACTTTGTTGAATCACCTTTGGCAGCAATTATAGCCTCAACAATTCTTGGGTATGTTGCTACAAGCTTCGCACACCTGTATTTGGGGAGTTTCTCCCATTCCTCTCAAGCTCTGTCAGGTTGGATGGGGAGCGTCACTGCACGGCTATTTTCAGGTCTTTCCAGAGATGTTAGATCAGGTTCAAGTCTGGGCTCTGGCTGGGCTACTCAAGGACATTCAGAGAACCGAAGTCCCGAAGCCACTCCTGCGTTGTCTTGGCTGTGTGCTTTGGGTCGTTGTCCTGTTGGAAGGTAAACCTTCGCCCCAGTCTGAGGTCCTGAGTGCTTTGGTGTCATGGTTCCACCTGTCACATCCTGACCATAGAAAGCTGTTATTTTCTATGGTAGAGTAGGTCAGGGCGTGACAGGTGGGTTTTCTAGTTTAGTTTTTCTATGTTGTTATGTTCTAGTTTTGTATTTCTATGTTGGGTTTTGTTTGGGATGATCTCCAATTAGAGGCAGCTGGTCATCATCTCTAATTGGAGATCATAATTAAGTAGGTGTTTTTCCCACATGGGTTTGTGGGAGATTGTTTTTGAGTTAGTGTATGTTTCACCGCTGCGTCACGGTTTGTTGTTTTTTGTTCTTTAGTTTATGTGTATGTATTGCATAGTTTCACAGTGAAAATAAAATATGGAATGACACACACGCTGCACTTTGGTCCGCTCCTTCCTACGACAACCGTGACACCACCTGTCACTAGAGGCCAGCAGAGACCGTCCTAGAGACATGAATGACACTCAGGTGTGTCCTCATTATGAATTTCCTGTTAAAATAGGTGTGTTTTCTGGTTTCCTTTGCAGAAGCTTGAATTTACAGTGTGCGTTTGTTTCTTGAGTGAGTTTTCGAGACTTGGTGTTTGTTGTTTTTTCCAGTGTACTGTGATCCTGCGGCTACTGTTTATCAGTAAAGTATTTATGTTTATCCTTAACCACTGATTCCTCGTCTGGTCTCTTCTCTGCACCTGGGTCCAACCTCACCACGTCACATTTGAAGCAGGTTTTCATCAAGGATCTCTCTGTACTTTGCTCCATTCATCTTTCCCTCGATCCTGACTAGTCTCCCAGTCCCTGCTGCTGAAAAACATCCCCACAGCATAATGCTGCCACTACCATGGTTCACCGTAGGGATGGTGCCAGGTTTCCTCCAGACGTGACGCTTGGCATTCAGGCCAAAGAGTTCATTCTTGGTTTCATCAGACCAGTGAATCTTTTGGCAAACTCCAAGCGGGCTGTCATGTGCCTTTTACTGAAGAGTGGCTTCCATCTGGCCACTCCACATAAAGGCCTGATTGGTGGAGTGCTGCAGAGTTGGTTGTCCTTTTGGAAGGGTTTCCCATCTCCACAGAGGAACTCTGGAGCTCTGTCAGAGTGACCATCGGGTTCTTTGTCACCTCCCTGACCAAGGCCCTCCCCCCCCAATTACTCAATTTGGCCAGGTAGCCAACTCTTGGAAGAATCTTGGTGGTTCCAATCTTCTTCTATTTAACAATGATAAAGGCCACTGTGTTCTTGGCGACCTTCAGTGCAGCAGACATTTTTTGGTATGCTTCCCCAGATCTGTGCCCCGACATAATCCTGTCTCGGAGTTCTGCGGACAATTACTTCGACCTCATGGCTTGGTTTTTGCTCTGACATGCACTATCAACTGTGGGACCTTACATAGACAGGTGTGTGCCTTTCCAAATTATGTCCAATCAATTGTATTTATCACAGGTGGACTCCAATCAAGTTGTAGAAACCTCTCAAGGATGATCCATGGAAACAGGTTGCACCTGAGCTCAATTTCGAGTCTCATAGCAAAGGGTCTGAATAATTATGTAAATAAGGTATTTCTGTTTCTAAAAACCTGTTTTCACTTTGTTATTATGGGGTATTGTGTGTCGATTGATGAGGAACATTTGTAATTTAACACGTTTTAGAATAAGGTTGTAACGTAACAAATTGTGGAAAAAGTCAAGGGGTCTGAATACTTTCCAAATGCACTGTATATATCAATTTTTTTATTTCTCAGAAAACTTGGGGGACCAAATAAAATTGCCTGTAGGCTGCTAGTTGGGGAACCCTGCTGTACAGTAATACAATAGCACACACACAGAACCAGTTTTTGCACTCAGTCAGAGTTGGGCATTGATTCTCCTCTCCTCTTCTTCTCTGCTTGCTCTGAAATTGGAATGTTATGCATCAGTGCCCACCACACTAGTCTCCCACTGCTCTTTGGTGTTTTATGGAGTCATAGGAACAAGTGTGTAACCTGTTAAACAGAGGGTGTGACTTCACTGTTTGAGTGAGAAGTTAAGGCTAAGAGATTGTGGAGTGCCTCTCGCTGCCATAAGAGAGCTTTGTTTTGCCTGAAAGAACAAAGAGATAGCTGACTGCATCTACTGTGGTTTCTTCTCATTGTGCTGTGGGTGAGACGGTGACCTACGAGCAGCCGCTTTACCTTTCAAGAACAACATTTACTTACAGTACAGTGCAATAGTTTTCAAACTACTAGCATACAGAGCACATTGAGTCATTTGTTATACTATAGTGCTTCAGGGAGTGGGAAAAAGTTCTGCAATTTCACTCTCTCGCCTCTCTCTCTCTTTTGCTCTCTCCCTCTGTTAGAGTGGGGATTGTGTAAGCGGGTATGTCTTGTCCTCTGAATACTGTGTGTCGGTCTGAGGGCAGCCTTTCACTGAGCATTCTCTGATTCTTACCTCCCACAACAATGGGCCTGCAATGAGTTATTGACTTGTGTGTGTGTATCACCCTCTTCATGAAACAACACAACGCCGACTGTCTCCAACTTCAATAGCTGGATGAATAATTGATTTCACTGCGATGACCGAGATGAGAGAAGTAGCAAATAGAGGAGTGCCAGAGAGAACAACAGAGGAAGAGAAAGGGCCCTTGTGAACGTGACAAACCTCAGTCACTTCTTCTTTCTGTCCATGGGTTGAAGGGTTGTTTTACTACTGAATTGCTGTTGTTATTAAATGTAATTACTACGGTATTGTGGCAGTTTAGTTATATCTTCATCCTTATCTTCTTGGTTTTCTTTACATTACAGCTGAACTGGGCTCTGACACAGCACAAGGAGAAAGTTACCAAGAAGGAGAATCTCAGTCTTACGGTGAAACAGCTGCACGGTACCCAAAAAAAAAGGTGGGTTTAGCAAACACCACACCGAGTTTTGTTGACTCATCTACCCCCATTGTGTGAGAGCATTAGGTCCTGAAATATTCTGTTTTGTCTGTGTTCTGTTGTGTTGTGGGTGAAGTGAAGCAGGGGATGGGCCATTGAGAGGAGAGGCCCTGTTGGTCCTAGACGGCCTGGGACCTCAAAGCAGCCCTGGTCATTAGCACTGGACTTCTATATGCCTCACTGACTCCATACACACAGTAATAACAACACTCCACCACAGCCCTGCGGAACGGGATGGGCAGACCTGTAGCTTCTCATTACATAATAAAGCCACATCGAGGATAGTTCACCCACATTACAAATTTATTGAATGTACTGTATCATTGTTTGGATACCAAGGGATTGGACACAGAGTTCAATATAAACTAAAATATAAAAATGTAATTAAATGTTGTCACATACGCCGAATACAACAGGTATAGACTTTACCGGGAAATGCTTACTTATTAGCCCTTTCCCTACAATGCAGAGTTAAAAAGTTAGCAACATTTGCTAAAAAAATAAAAAAGGAAATAGTAACACAATAAAATGACATTAACAAGACTATATACAAGGAGTACCAGTACAGAGTCAATGTGCAGGGGTACAAGGTAATTGAGGTAATATATACATGTATGTTGGGGTAAAAGTAACTAGGCTCAGGTACATAATAAACAGAGTAGCAGCAACATATCTGAAGAGTGTGGAAGTATGTCTATGTATGAGTAGGTGTGTCGTCAATATGCGTGTGTGTGTGTTTTGCATGTGTGAGCTAATGTTGTGTGTGGGCCATACCAAGCGGTGATGCAGCCAGTCAAGGTACAGCTGTAGAACGTTTATTCAATACAGAAATATGTATATGAATGGAATAACTGACCAGGAAAACATTATTTCAATACAACATGATTGAAATGTTAAAGTATAGCTACTTGGCTGGAATCATTCATATGAGAGTAGAATGTGTTAGTGCTCCAGCCTACAGTAGCAGCCAATGTGTGGTGTTCAATGTAGTGTAGGCCTACATTCCATGAGACTTTTGAAAAAAAACATGCAGGGCTTGACATTAACCTGTTTATCCACTTGTCCTTCAGACAAGGAGGTGACTGAAAATGTTGTGGTGTTTGATGTAAGAAACCACTTTACAAAATAAAATGCATTATTATTCCCATACCATTATTAATCAGACAAATTTTGCTACCCTCTGCCTATTGGCTACTTAGCTTAGTCAAGCGTGTCTCAAAATACAACACCATCCCTTTAAGACAAAAAAAGCTCTTTACCTTTCTTTTCAAAGATGTCTAGAAATGTACACGCTTTGTGCTCTTGTAGGAAGCAATCACCCCTATTGCTGACTACAAATGATCTATAACTGGGCTAATAACTCACTAACTAGCAAAGGAAATGAACAAAATGTGCACACCGTGGCTACATGCAGCTCCTGCTTTGATCTCAAAACAAGCGCATCTACTCATGACCACAGCTGTAAACACAGTCTAGTTCAAAGTAAATGGCACGGATCTATATATGGCAATGGTTTATTTGCATATAGGCCTACTGCAGCGCTGATTGGTTTTGTAGGACTACTGCAGCTCTAATTTGTTATGGCACACCGGTCTCTGTAGAGTACGGGCTGAGTCATGCACAATAAAATCATCTGTTGCATTGAAAGTTCTAATATTGTGTTGATTCGATCACAATTGCCACAGTAAAGGGAAACGTTGATAGTGTTAACTAACAGGGAAAACTCTAGAAAGCAGTGGTGGAAAGAGTACACAATTTTCATATTTGTAAAGTTCCATTAATAGAAAATGACTCAAGTAAAATTGAAAGTTACCCAGTAAAATACTACTTGAGTAAATGTCAAAAGTATTTGGTTTTAAATATACCTAAGTATAAAAAGTAAATAAAATTGCTAAAATATACTTAAGTATAAATTATCTAAAATTCCATATATTAAGAAAACCAGATAGCCAGGGGCACACAACACAAATTTACAAATGAAGCATATGTATTTAGTGAGTCCGCCAGATCAGATGCAGTAGAGATGACCAGGAATTTTCTCTCGAGTGTGTGAATTGGACCAGTTTCCTGTCCTGCTAAGTACTCAAAACATTACGAGTACTTTTGGGTGGAAAATGTATGGAGTAAAAAGTACATTATTTTCTTTAGGAATGTAGTGGAGTAAAAGTAAAAGTTGCCCAAAATCAATATCAATAGCAAAGTAAAGTAAAGATACCCCAAAAAACATTATTTCTCCTCCACCAAACTTTACAGTTGGCACTATGCATTCTGGGACGGTAGCGTTCTCCTGGCATACGCCAAACCCAGATTTGTCCGTTGGACTGTCAGATGGTGAAGCGGGATTCATTACTTCAGACAACGCATTTCCACTGCTCCAGATTCTAATGGCGGTGAGCTTTACACCACCCCAGCCAAAGCTTGGCATTGCGCATGGTGATCTTAGGCTTGTGTGCGTCTGCTCGACCATGGAAACCCATTTCATGAAGCTCCTGACGAGCAGTTCTTGTGTTGACATTGCTTCCAGAGGCACCTTGGAACTCGGTAGTGTGTTGCAACTGAGGCGATTTTTAAGCACTATGCACTTCAGCACATGGCGGTCCCGTTCTGTGAGCTTTTGTGGCCTACCACTTTGCAGCTGAGCCGTTGTTGCTCCTAGACTTTTATGCACCTGCCAGCAACGGGTGTGGCTGAAATAGCCAAATCCACTCTTTTGAAGGGGTGTCCACATACTTTTGTATACATATAGTGTATGATGCTTATGTGAATACATTACAGTCTGCGTTTAACATCGCTGTAGGGATTTTCTTTTGCTCTTGGCATTGCGCATGGTGATCTTAGGCTTGTGTGCGTCTGCTCGGCCATGGAAACCCATTTCATGAAGCTCCTGACGAGCAGTTCTTGTGTTGACATTGCTTCCAGAGGCACCTTGGAACTCGGTAGTGTGTTGCAACTGAGGCGATTTTTAAGCACTATACACTTCAGCACATGGCGGTTCCGTTCTGTGAGCTTGTGTGCCTAGCACTTTGCGGCTGAGCCGTTGTTGCTCCTAGACTTTTCCACTTCACAATATCAGCATTTACAGTTGACTGGGGCAGCTCTAGCAGGGCCAAAATTTGACTAACTGACTTGTTGGAAAGGTGGCATCCTATGACGGTGCCACGTTGAAAGTCACTGAGCTCTTCAGTAAGGCCATTCTACTGCCAATGTTTGTCTATGGAGATTGCATGGCTGTGTGCTCGATTTTATGCACCTGCCAGCAACGGGTGTGGCTGAAATAGCCAAATCCACTCTTTTGAAGGGGTGTCCACATACTTTTGTATATATATAGTGTATGATGCTTATGTGAATACATTACAGTCTGCGTTTCACATCGCTGTATGGATTTTGACTGACAGCTGTTCTGAACTTGAGCACCCCTGAACAGAATGAGCCTATGTTTGTCTATTGTGAAGAAAACTTTTCCGAGGCACACGCACCTGAATGCCCTCAGGAGTCATGACTCCTTTCTATGCGCACCAAAATGATGATCTGTTTCCCTGAATTGCATTGTGAAAGCCTAACACTGTAATGTCGTGTTTTATAACTTAGCTAGTCATGTTAGCAATAGAACAGGCTTTCAATCGATTCCCACCTGAACCAGATTGAGATTTATAATGGACTGTGTTTGGATTACGTGAACAACAGTAATTGTATGATGGCGGGGATGCAGGGTTGTGTTCCAAACAAAACAACTACAAGTGTGCTTGCTTTAGTTCCTCAACGGCACAGCTAGAAGAGCTAAATAAAATTACTTTATAGTTGAAGACTTCTCTGAGTCATAAAAGTGCATTCGGTTACTTAGGAACTGTGCACACATTGGAGAGGTGTGTGGCCACTTGTAAGTCCTCTTACTCTAACCCTTGTAGCGTTGCACCTACCCCACATTTCCCAGGAATATTATTTGAATGTTACTGAATGTATCCAGAGTGTTTTCAGATTTTGTTATCAACAAATGCGGTGAAAAGTACAGTAGATTTCAAATGCACATACAATCAACAGTGTGGTGTTCGGAGTTAGTCTCAAATGTTGTCACATACACGTGTTTAGCAGATGTTATTGTGGGTGTAGCGAAATATTTCTGTTTCCAGCTCCAACAGTGCAGTGATAGTACTCACTCCCACAGTCGGACACAATCGGTCTCTTCCCTAAGGGACCTCCAAAGGGACTGTCCAGGTATCTGGATCTTAGGGAGGAGATAGAGAAGTATCTGTCTGGGTGGGTCTGGTCCGTCTACATATTACTTTTTTCTATGCATAATGAATTTTCCTCCATAGAGTTGTGCTATTATCTGTCTGCTTTGTGTCTGTGTCTGGATCTGTGTAAAGCGGGGATAGGAGTGTAGTGTTGTGAGTCAGAGAGTTGCCAGTTGGCTTCAAAGAGGCATTGTTGGTTATCAATGATTACCATCTTTGAGCCTTTGTCTGCTGGTTTTATGGTTATGTATTTGTGTTTGTGGAATTTGGCTATGGCTTGTCTTCTTGTGTGATGTTCTGTGGTGAGGTTATGGTAGAGGTATGAAAGTCTAATCATTTGTGTGTTGGTCTTCCAATAGGTGCTGATATAGTCTACAGTTTTGGTTCCCATCTAGATGGGACAATGAAAGGTGGGGTCAGGTAGTCAGATGTATAGTCAAAAGAGTCTAGCAGTTTGAGAGTTCTATGGTATCTGTGGATGTTTCTTTGGCGGTCCCCATAGTGCAGCAGCGTGGGGATGAAAGTGAGCCCACTTTCCATCTGCTCAGTCTTAGGGTGTGATAGGTGAAAAGTGGATGAGAGACTGAGGATGTTTGTGTCTTGGTGGAGAGGCTATGGTGTAATCATACCCTCCCCCACTAGTTTAACTGTTCTACCCAATGTTTCAGGTTCTTTGCAGCCGTGGGCTGGTGTCCAGTGTATGTTGTCTTTTTCTGTGTGGAATTCTGAGCGATGGATTTGTAGTAGGGGGTTGTGGTGTGTGGCGATGTGTGAATGAATGTGTTTGAGCATGGCTTGTTGTTTCTCTGACAGGTAGGGTGAGTAGTTAATGATGGGGAAGTAGATGGTTGCATCGGGGTACATGGCTGTAGCTTTACTGTGGAGTGATTGCAGTTGTCCTATGGTTGTTTGTCTCTGTGTTTGGTCTTTGTTGTTGAGACCCAGAGACAGCACCATAACCCTGAGGCGGGTTCAACAAGGCTTCTGTTTGCGGCGAACATGTTGCCAGAGTAACAATTTTCAGTTGAAAGATTTGAATGAACATCAAATAGCTCCTTTTTGTAAGGATTACGGTGGCTTTTTAGCAGCAATATTCAAACTGAAAATGACTTAGCTATTTCTACTAAATATAGTAGAAATTCTACATGGCCACTTGATTATTTTTAATTGCAGTTTAGAACCGAAACAGACACTTACGTTCACTGCACACTACCTTCTCAGACTGTTTGCTTACACTAGAGAATAGTCGCGGCTAATACAAAACAAATGGAATATGTTAGCCAACGTTAGCCAACGTTCGCAAACTATCTCCCTTGTTAAATTCACCTCTGGTGTTGGGGTTTGTGGTAGATTTGGCCAAGACCCCAGTATGTAGTGGAACTGGGGAGGTATTCGGCTCAAGTTTGAGGCACCAAATGATGACAATTGTTTTGTGAGACCTTATTTGCCAATCATTACTTTTTTTATGTGTCATGTCGTGTCTGGTGGGCTGGTACAAGACTAGAGGGAAGACTGGGGATGTTGGGGTGGAGTGTCTGGGTGAAGGTAAGGGGTAGAGTCTCACAGTGGGCACTGGGAGAACCCTGTTTTTTGGTGTGTGTAGAGGTTAGTATTGGGGAGGGTTCAGAAGGGAAACTGTCGGGATTGGTTTTCACTTTGTTTTGTCACATCGTCACAACTTTCTCCACCTTAACCCCTTTATCCATAGTAACCACCTCAAAGTGGTATTGGGGTGTATTGGGTTGGGTCTCTGTGTTGGTAGTGGTGTGAAGTACTTAAGTAAAAATACTTTAAAGTACTACTTAAGTCGTTTTTGGGGGGTATCTGTACTTTACTGTATTATTTATATTTTTGACTACTTTTATTTTACTACATTCCTAAAGAAAATTATGTAGTTTTTACTCCATGCATTCTCCCTGACACCAAAAATTGGATTTTTGAAAATGGTCCAATTCACACACTTATCAAGAGAACATCCTTGGACATCCCTGTTGCCTCTGATCTGGCCGACTCACTAAACACACATGCTCTGTTTGTAAATTATCTGGAAAAGAGGAATACCTATTGTTAGGTTCTTATTTTTCAGAGTAAATAAGGGAGGAGATAGTTTAATTCTTCCCAAAGGTGCTGTACAGCTGTAATTCAGACGGCAAAACATTTCTCACCATCACAGTTATATACATCCCACTTAGACACTCCTCCTTCTTACATTTACATTTACGTCATTTAGCAGATGCTCTTATCCAGAGCGACTTAGAAATTGGTGCATTCACCTCATGATATCCAGTGGAACAACCACTTTACAATAGTACATCTATATCTTTTTTTTGGGGGGGGGGGGGGGTTAGAAGGATTACTTAGTCCTATCCCAGGTAGTTATTCCTTAAAGCGGTGGGATTTCAGGTGTCTCCGGAAGGAGGTGATTGACTCCGCTGTCCTGGCGTCGTGAGGGAGCTTGTTCCACCATTGGGGTGCCAGAGCAGCGAACAGTTTTGACTGGGCTGAGCGGGAACTGTGCTTCCGCAGAGGTAGGGAGGCGAGCAGGCCAGAGGTGGATGAACGCAGTATCCTTCTTTGGGTGTAGGGACTGATCAGAGCCTGAAGGTACGGAGATGCCATTCCCCTCACAGCTCCGTAGGCAAGCACCATGGTCTTGTAGCAGATGCGAGCTTCAACTGGAAGCCAGTGGAGTGTGCGGAGGAGCGGGGTGACGTGAGAGAACTTGGGAAGGTTGAACACCAGACGGGCTGCGGCATTCTGGATGAGTTGTAGGGGTTTAATGGCACAGGCAGGGAGCCCCGCCAACAGCGAGTTGCAGTAGTCCAGACGGTAGATGACAAGTGCCTGGATTAGGACATGCACCGCTTCCTGTGTGAGGCAGGGTCGTAGTCTGCGAATGTTGTAGAGCATGAACCTACAGGATCGGGTCACCGCCTTGATGTTAGCGGAGAACGGCAGGGTGTTGTCCAGGGTCACGCCAAGGCTCTTAGCACTCTGAGAGGAGGACACAATGGAGTTGTCAACCGTGATGGCGAGATCATGGAACGGGCAGTCCTTCCCCGGGAGGAAGAGCAGCTCCGTCTTGCCGAGGTTCAGCTTGAGGTGGTGATCCGTCATCCACACTGATATGTCTGCCAGACATGCAGATATGCGATTCGCCACCTGGTTATCAGAAGGGGGAAAGGAAAAGATGAATTGTGTGTCGTCTGCGTAGCAATGATAGGAGAGACCATGTGAGGATATGACAGAGCCAAGTGACTTGGTGTATAGCGAGAATAGGAGAGGGCCTAGAACTGAGCCCTGGGCGACACCAGTGGTGAGAGCACGCGGTGCGGAGACGGATTCTCGCCACGCCACCTGGTAGGAGCGACCTGTCAGGTAGGACGCAATCCAAGAGTGAGCCGCGCTGGAGATGCCCAACTCGGAGTGGGTGGAGAGGAGGATCTGATGGTTCACAGTATCAAAGGCAGCAGATAGGTCTAGAAGGATGAGAGCAGAGGAGAGAGAGTTAGCTTTAGCAGTGCGGAGAGCCTCCGTGACTTAGAGAAGAGCAGTCTCAGTTGAATGACCAGTCTTGAAACCTGACTGATTTGGATCAAGAAGGTCATTCTGAGAGAGATAGCAAGAGAGCTGGCCAAGGACGGCACGCTCAAGAGTTTTGGAGAGAAAAGAAAGAAGGGATACTAGTCTGTAGTTGTTGACATCAGAGGGATCGAGTGTAGGTTTTTTGAGAAGGGGTGCAACTCTCGCTCTTTTGAAGACGGAAGGGACGTAGCCAGCGGTCAAGGATGAGTTGATGAGCGAGGTGAGGTAGGGGAGAAGGTCTCCGGAAATGGTCTGGAGAAGAGAGGAGTCAAAGGTAGACGTAGGGAGGTTAAAGTCACCCAGAATTGTGAGGGGTGAGCCATCCTCAGGAAAGGAACTTATCAAGGCGTCAAGCTCATTGATGAACTCTCCAAGGGAACCTGGAGGGTGATAAATTATAAGGATGTTAAGCTTGAATGGGCTAGTGACTGTGACAGCATGGAATTCAAAGGAGGAGATAGACAGATGGGTCAGGGGAGAAAGAGAGAATGTCCACTTGGGAGAGATGAGGATTCCAGTGCCACCACCCCGCTGACCAGATGCTCTCGGGGTATGCGAGAACACGTGGTCAGATGAGGAGAGAGCAGTAGGAGTAGCAGTGTTTTCTGTGGTAATCCATGTTTCCGACAGCGCCAAGAAGTCGAGGGACTGGAGGGTAGCATAGGCTGAGATGAACTCTGCCTTGTTTGCTGCTGACCGGCAGTTCCAGAGGCTGCCGGAGACCTGGAATTCCACGTGGGTCGTGCGCACTGGGTCCACCAGGTTAGAGTGGCAGCGGCCATGCGGTGTGAAGCGTTTGTGTAGCCTGTGCAGAGAGGAGAGAACAGGGATAGACAGACACATAGTTGACAGGCTACAATCCTTACATTTTATGGAAAAGGGTAACAGGATACCAAACCCTTATTACTCCCTTAAGGGAATCTGTTCTCACCTTCTGACCTCAACCCCTCCTTCACCTAATCCACAGGTGTCCATCTGTCTTCCCTATATCAACACATTGCTCTCCTCTCATCCACCCAACACATTCCAAAGCCTTCTGTCTTTCTTCAGAGAAGCCTTAACTTCTGACATAAAACCCTTTCTCTTTTACTCCTTTGATTCTATGCTTCTTTCCTATCATTTATTTAATTTCTCAATGTTCAAAGTTTAGCCGATTCCAACACTATGTAAGAATGCTGTTCATCGATTACAGCTCAACATTTAACACCATAGTACCCTCCAAACTCGTCATTAAGCTGGAGACCCTGGGTCTCGACCCTGCCCTATGCAACTGGGTCCTGGACTTTCTGACGGGCCGCTCCCAGGTGGTGAGTGTAGAAAACAACATTTCCACCCCACTGATCCTCAACACTGGGGCCCCACAAGGGTGTGTTCTCAGCCCTCTCCTGTACTCCCTGTTCACCCATGACTGCGTGGCCATACACGCCTCCAACTCAATCATCAAGTTTGCAGATGACACTACAGTGGTAGGCTTGAATACCAACAACTACGAGACGACCTACAGGGAGGAGGTGAGGGCCCTCGGAGTGTGGTGTCAGGAAAATAACCTCACACTCAACGTCAACAAAACAAAGGAGATGATCGTGGACTTCAGGAAACAGCAGAGGGAGCACCCCCCTATCCACATCGACGGGACAGTAGTGGAGAAGGTGGAACGTTTTAAGTTCCTTGGCGTACACATCACGGACAAACTGAAATGGTCCACCCACACAGACAGTGTGGTGAAGAAGGCGCAACAGCGCCTCTTCAACCTCAGGAGGCTGAAGAAATTTGGCTTGTCACCAAAAACCCTCACAAACTTTTACAGATGCACAATCGAGAGCATCCTGTCGGGCTGTATCACCGCCTGGTACGGCAACTGCTCCGCCCACAACCCTAAGGCTCTCCAGAGGGTAGTGAGCTCTGCGCAACACATCACCGGGGGTAAACTACCTACCCTCCAGGACACCTAAACCACCCGATGTCACAGGAAGGCCAAAAAGATCATCAAGGACAACAACCACCCGAGCCACTGCCTGTTCAAACCGCTATCATCCAGATGACGAGGTCAGTACCGGTGCATCAAAGCTGAGACCGAGAGACTGAAAAACAACTTCTATCTCAAGGCCATCAGACTGTTAAACAACCATCACTAACATTGAGTGGCTGCTGCCAACATACTGACTCAAATCTCTAGCCACTCTAATAATAAAAAAATGGATGTAATAAATGTATCACTAGTCACTTTAAACAATGCCATTTTATATAATGTTTACATACCCTACATTACTCATCTCATATGTATATACTGTACTCTATACCATCTACTGCATCTTGTCTATGCCGTTCAGCCATCGCTCATCCATATATTTCTATGTACATATTCTTATTCATTCCTTTACACTTGTGTGTATAAGGTAGTTGTTGTGAAATTGTCATATTACTTGTTAGATATTACTGCACGGTCAGAACTAGAAGCACAAGCATTTCGCTACACTGGCATTAACATCTGCTAAACATGTGTATGTGACCAATAAAATGTGTTTTGATTTGATTTGATTTGAGGGCACTATGGTGTTGAACGCTGAGCTGTAGTCAATGAATAGCATTCTCACATAGATGTTCCTTTTGTCCAGGTGTGAAAGGGCAGTGTGGAGTGCAATAGAGATTGCATCATCTGTGGATCTGTTGGTGCAGTATGCAAATTGGAGTGGGTCTAGGGTTTCTGGGATAATGGTGTTGATGTGAGCCATGACCAGCCTTTCAAAGCATTTCATGGCTACAGACGTGAGTGCTACAGGTCGGTAGCCATTTAGGCAGGTTACCTTAGTGTTCTTGGGAACAGATACGATGGTGGTCTGCTTTAAACATGTTTGTATTACAGACTCAGACAGGAAGAGGTTGAAATTGTCAGTGAAGACACTTGCCAGTTGGTCAGCGCATGCTCGGTGTACACGTCCTGGTAATCCGTCTGGCCCTGCGGCCTTGTGAATGTTGACTTGTTTAAAGGTCTTACTCGCATCGGCTGCGGAGAGCGTGATCACACTGTCACCCGGAACAGCTGATGCTCTCATGCATGTTTCAGTGTTACTTGCCTCGAAGTGAGCATGGAAGTTATTTAGCTCGTCTGGTAGGCTTGTGTCACTGAGCAGGTCTCAGCTGTGGTTCCCTTTGTAGTCTGTAATAGTTTGCAAGCCCTGCCACATCCGATGAGCGTCGGAGCCGGTGTAATACGATTCGATCTTAGTCCTGTATTGACGCTTTGCCTGTTTGATGGTTCGTCAGAGGGCATAGCGGGATTTCTTATAAGCTTCTGGGTTAGAGTCCCGCTCCTTGAAAATTGCAGCTCTACCCTTTAGCTCAGTGCGAATGTTGCCTGTAATCCATGGCTTCTGGTTGGGGTATGAACGTACAGTCACTGTGGGGACGACTTCCTCGATACACTTATTGATAAAGCCAGTGACTGATGTGGTGTAGTCCTCAATGCCATCGGAAGAATCCCGGGAACATATTCCAGTTTGTGCTAGCAAAACAGTCCTGTAGTTTAGCATCTGCTTCATCTGACCAGTTCAGTATTGAACGAGTCACTGGTACTTCCTGCTTTAATTTTTGCTTGTAAGCAGGAATCAGGAGGATAGAATTATGGTCAGATTTTCCAAATGGAGGGCGAGGGAGAGCTTTGTATGGCTCTGTGTGTGGAGTAAAGGTGGTCTAGAATTCTTTTCCCTCTGGTTGCACATTTAACATGCTGATAGAAATTAGGTAAAACTGATTTAAGTTTCTCTGCGTTAAAGTCCCTGGCCACTAGGAGCGCCGCCTCTGGATGAGCAGCAGAGTCTCACAACACAATCGTTGGTTGAAAACTGTTTTCTGCCCCTCCCAAAAGATAGAATTTGTAGATAATTGGCCCTCTTTCTGGGACTCACCCACAAACAGGACCAAGCCTGGCCTGTTGAGGAGTGATGGGCTCCATCCTAGCTGGAAGGATGCTCTCATCTTATCTACAAACATAGACAGGGCTCTAACTCCCCTAGCTCCGCAATGAAATAGGGTGCAGGCCACGCAGCAGGCAGTTAGCCAGCCTGCCAGCTTAGTGGAGTCAGTGTAGTCAGCTCAGCTATCCCCATTGAGACCGTCCGTGTCTGGGCCTCGACCTAGGTTGGGCAAAACTAAACATGGCGGTGTTCGCCTTAGCAATCTCACTGGAATAAAGACCTCCTCCATTCCTGCCATTATTGAAAGAGATTGTGACACCTCACATCTCCTAATAGGGCTACTTAATGTTAGATCCCTCACTTCCAAGGCAGTTATAGTCATTGAACTAATCACTGATCATAATCTTGATGTGATTGGCCTGACTAAAACATGGCTTAAGCCTGATGAATTTACTATGTTAAATGAGGCCTCACCTCCTGGTTACACTAGTGACCATATCCCCCGCGCATCCCGCAAAGGCTGAGGTGTTGCTAACATTTACGATAGCAAATTTCAATTTACAAAAAAACCCTATGTTTTTGTCTTTCGAGCTTCTAGTCATGAAATCTATGCAGCCTACTCACTTTTTATAGCTACTGTTTACAGGCCTCCTGGGCCATATACAGTGTTCCTCACTGAGTTCCCTGAATTCCTATCGGACCTTGAAGTCATAGCAGATAATATTCAAATTTTTGGTGACTTTAATATTCACATGGAAAAGTCCACAGACCCACTCCAAAAGGCTTTCGGAGCCATCATCGACTCAGTGTATTTTGTCCAACATGTCTCCGGACCTACTCACTGCCACAGTCATACTCTGGACCTAGTTTTGTCCCATGGAATAAATGTTGTGGATCTTAATGTTTTTCCTCATAATCCTGGACTATCGGACCACCATTTTATTAAATTTGCAATCGCAACAAATAATCTGCTCAGACCCCAACCAAGGATCATCAAAAGTTGTGCTTTTAATTCTCAGACAACCCAAAGATTCCTTGATGCCCTTCCAGACTCCCTCTGCCTACCCAAGGACGTCAGAGGACAGAAATCAGTTAACCACCTAACTGAGGAACTCAATTTAACCTTGCGCAATACCCTAGATGCAGTCGCACCCCGAAAAACTAAAAACATTTGTCATAAGAAACTAGCTCCCTGGTATACAGAAAATACACGAGCTCTGAAGCAATCTTCCAGAAAATTGGAACGGAAATGGCGCCACACCAAACTGGAAGTCTTCCGACTAGCTTGGAAAGACAGCACTGTGCAGTATCGAAGAGCCCTCACTGCTGCTCGATCATCCTATTTTTCCAACTTAATTGAGGAAAAAAAGAACAATCCCAAATGTATTTTTGATACTGTCGCAAAGCTAACTAAAAAGCAGCATTCCCCAAGAGAGGATGGCTTTCACTTCAGCAGTAATAAATTCATGAACTTCTTTGAGGAAAAGATCATGATCATTAGAAAGCAAATTACGTACTCCTCTTTAAATCTGAGTATTCTTCCAAAGCTCAGTTGTCCTGAGTCTGCACAACTCTGCCAGGACCTAGGATCAAGGGAGACACTCAAGTGTTTTAGTACTATATCTCTTGACACAATGATGAAAATAATCATGGCCTCTAAACCTTCAAGCTGCATACTGGACCCTATTCCAACTAAACTACTGAAAGAGCTGCTTCCTGTGCTTGGCCCTCCTATGTTGAACATAATAAACGGCTCTCTATCCACTGGATGTGTACCAAACTCACTAAAAGTGGCAGTAATAAAGCCTCTCTTGAAAAAGCCAAACCTTGACCCAGAAAATATAAAAAACTATCGGCCTATATCGAATCTCCCATTCCTCTCAAACATTTTAGAAAAAGCTGTTCTCACTGTCTTCCTGAAAACAAACAATGTATACGAAATGCTTCAGTCTGGTTTTAGACCCCATCATAGCACTGAGACTGCACTTGTGAAGGTTTTAAATTACCTTTTAATGGCGTCAGACCGAGGCTCTGCAGCTGTCCTCGTGCTCCTAGACCTTAGTGCTGCTTTTGATACCATCGATCACCACATTTTTTTGGGAGAGATTGGAAACCCAAATTGGTCTACACGGACAAGTTCTGGCCTGGTTTAGATCTTATCTGTCGGAAAGTTATCAGTTTGTCTCTGTGGATGGTTTGTCCTCTGACAAATCAACTGTAAATTTCGGTGTTCCTCAAGGTCCCGTTTTAGGACCACTATTGTTTTCACTATATATTTTACCTCTTGGGAATGTCATTCGGAAACATAATGTTAACTTTCACTGCTATGCAGATGACACACAGCTGTACATTTCGATGAAACATGGTGAAGCCTGAAAATTGTCCTCACTGGAAGCCTGTGTTTCAGACATAAGGAAGTGGATGGCTGCAAATTTCTACTTTTGAACTCAGACAAAACAGAGATGCCTGTTCTAGGTCCCAAAAAACAAAGAGATCTTCTGTTGATTCTGACAATTAATCTTGACGGTTGTACAGTCGTCTCAAATAAAACTGTGAAGGACCTTGGCGTTACTCTGGACCCTGATCTCTCTTTTGACGAACATATCAAGACTGTTTCAAGGACAGTTTTTTTCCATCTATGTAACATTGCAAAAATCTGACATTTTCTGTCCAAAAATGATGCAGAAAAATGTATCCATGCTTTTTTCACTTCTAGGTTGGACTACTGCAATGCTCTACTTTCCGGCTACCCGGATAAAGCACTAAATAAACTTCAGTTAGTGCTAAATACAGCTGCTAGAATCCTGACTAGAACCCCCCAAAAATATCATATTACTCCACTGCTAGCCTCCCTACACTGGCTTCCTGTTAAGGCAAGGGCTGATTTCAAGGTTTTACTGCTAACCTACAAAGCATTACATGGGCTTGCTCTTACCTATCTGTCTGATTTGGTCCTGCCGTACATACCTACACGTACGCTACGGTCACAAGACACAGGCCTCCTTAGTGTCCCTAGAATTTCTAAGCAAACAGCTGGAGGTAGGGCTTTCTCCTATAGAGCTCCATTTTTATGGAATGGTCTGCCTACCATGTGAGAGACGCAGACTCGGTTCAACCTTTAACTCTTTATTGAAGACTCATCTCTTCAGTAGGTCCTATGATTGAGTGTAGTCTGGCCCAGGAGTGTGAAGGTGAACAGAAAGGCTCTGGAGCAACGAACCACCCTTGCTGTCTCTGCCTGGCTGGTTCCCCACGCTCCACTGGAATTCTCTGCCTCTAACCCTATTACAGGGGCTGAGTCAATGGCCTACTGGTGCTCTTCCATGCCGTCCCTATGAGGGGTGTGTCACTTGAGTGGGTTGAGTCACTGACGTGGTCATCCTGTCTGGGTTGGCGCCCCCCCTTGGGTTGTGCCGTGGCGGAGATCTTTGTGGGCTGTACTCGGCCTTGTCTCAGGATGGTAAGTTGGTGGTTGAAGATATCCCTCTAGTGGTGTGGGGGCTGTGCTTTGGCAAAGTGGGTGGGGTTATATCCTGTCTTTTTGGCCCTGTCTGGGGGTACCATCGGATGGGGCCACAGTGTCTCCTGACCCCTCCTGTCTCAGCCTCCAGTATTTATGCTGCAGTAGTTTGTGTCGGGGGGCTAGGGTCAGTCTGTTATATCTGGAATATTTCTCCTTTCTTATCCGGTGTCCTGTGTGAAGTAAGTATGCTCTCTCTAATTCTTTCTTTCTTTCTTTCTTTCTTTCTTTCTTTCTTTCTTTCTTTCTTTCTTTCTTTCTTTCTTTCTCTCTCTCAGTGGACCTGAGCCCTAGGACCATGCCTCAGGACTACCTGGCATGATGACTCCTTGCTGTCCCCAGTCCACCTGGCCGTGCTGACCTGTTGCACCCTCGACAACCACTGTGATTACTATTTTTTGACCATGCAGGTCATTTATGAACATTTGAACGTCTTGGCCATGTTCTGTTATAATCTCCACCCGGCACAGCCAGAAGAGGACTGGCCACCCCTCATAGCCTGGTTCCTCTCTAGGTTTCTTCCTAGGTTTTGGCCTTTCTAGGGAGTTTTTCCTAGCCGCCGTGCTTCTACACCTGCATTGCTTGCTGTTTGGGGTTTTAGGCTGGGTTTCTGTACAGCACTTTGAGATATCGGCTGATGTAAGAAGGGCTATATAAATACATTTGATTTGATATGATTTGATGAGTGTTTTCCTTTTTGCTTATGGCGGTATACAGCTCATTGAGTGTGGTTTTAGTGCCAGCATCGGTCTGTGGTGGTATGTACGAAAAATACAGATGAAAACTCTCTAGGTAGATAGTGTGGTCTACAGCTTGTCATTAAATACTCTACCTCAGGCGAGCAAAACCTCGAGACTTCCTTAGATATCGTGCACCAGCTGTTGTTTACATATATGCATAGGCCCCCGCCCCGTGTCTTACCCGAGGCTGCTGTTCTATCCTGCCAATAGAGTGTATAACTCGCCAGCTGTATGTTCTTAATGTTGTCGTTCAGCCACGACTCTGTGAAACCTAAGATATTACAGTTTTTAATGTCCCGTTGGTAGGATAAACTTGCTTTCAGTTTGTCCCATTTCTTTTCCAGCGATTGAACATTAGCTAGCAGGACGGATGGCAAAGGCAAATTAGCCACTCGTCGCCTGATCCTCACAAGGCACCATGATCTTTTTCCGCTAAATCTCAGTTTCCTTCTCCAGCGAATGCCGGGGATCTGGGCCTGGTCGGCTGTCTGTAGGAGTCCCTCCCATCCGACTCATTGAAGATAAACTCTTTGTCTAATCTGAGGTGAGTAATCACAGTTCTGATGTCCAGAAGCTCTTTTCGGTCATAAGAGACGGTAGCAGCAACACTATGTACAAAACAAGTTATGAACAACGCTAAAAAACAAACAAAATAGCATGGTTGGTTAAGAGCTGATAAGACAGCAGCCATCCTCTCCAGTGCCATCTTCATCCCAGCTCAACCCTAGGTTTAGGGTTGAGCTGGGATGTGGACATTAAGCTGGGTTAGGGTTAAAATTGAGCTGTGTGTGGATATGAAAGTAGGGTTAGGGTTAAGGTTGAGCCAGGAGTGGATATGAACCTAGGGTTAGAGTTTGGGCCTCAACCCTACAAAAAACCTAACCTTAATCCAATTAACAATTAACCTCTATGGGCTACTCAACAGCCAGTGTAATCCCGTGGCGCGATATTCAAATACCTCAAAAATGCTAAAACTTCAATTTTTCAAACATATGACTATTTTACACCATTTTAAAGACAAGACTCTCGTTAATCTAACCACACTGTCCGATTTCAAAAAGGCTTTACAACGAAAGCAAAACATTAGATTATGTCAGCAGAGTACCCAGCCAGAAATAATCAGACACCCATTTTTCAAGCTAGCATATAATGTCACATAAACCCAAACCACAGCTAAATGCAGCACTAACCTTTGATGATCTTCATCAGATGAAAACCCTAGGACATTATGTTATACAATACATGCATGTTTTGTTCAATCAAGTTCATATTTATATCAAAAACCAGCTTTTTACATTAGCAGGTGACTAGCATGTGACTAGCATTCCCACCGAACACTGCCGGTGAATTTACTAAATTACTCACGATAAACGTTCACAAAAAACATAACAATTATTTTAAGAATTATAGATACAGAACTCCTCTATGCACTCGCTATGTCCGATTTTAAAATAGCTTTTCGGTGAAAGCACATTTTGCAATATTCTCAGTAGATAGCCCGGCATCACAGGGCTAGCTATTTAGACACCCAGCAAGTTTAGCACTCACCAAAGTCAGATTTACTATAAGAAAAATGTTATTACCTTTGCTGTTCTTCGTCAGAATGCACTCCCAGGACTTCTACTTCAATAACAAATGTTGGTTTGGTCCCAAATAATCCATTGTTATATCCAAATAGCGGCGTTTTGTTCGTGCGTTCAAGACACTATCCGAAAGGGTAAATAAGGGTGACGAGCACGGCGCATTTCGTGACAAAAAAATTCTAAATATTCCATTACCGTACTTCGAAGCATGTCAACCGCTGTTTAAAATAAATTTTTATGCAATTTTTCTCGTAAAAAAGCAATACTATTCCGACCGGGAAAGCGTGTATACGTACAAAGAGAGAGAAAATAAAACATCTCGTCTCAGAGTACTCTGACCGCCCACTATCCAAACGCGATAATGTGTTTCAGCCTGGGGCTGCCTCGATATCATTCAGCTTTTTCCCAGGTTCTGAGAGCCTATGGAAGCCGTAGGAAGTGTCACGTTACAGCAAAGATCCTCAGTCTTCAATAAAAAGAGCCAAGATGAACAACAACTTGTCAGACAGGCCACTTCCTGTTCAGAATCTTCTCAGGTTTTTGCCTGCCATATGAGTTCTGTTATACTCACAGACACCATTCAAACAGTTTTAGAAACTTTAGGGTGTTTTCTATCCAAAGCCAATAATTATATGCATATTCTAGTTACTGGGCAGGAGTAGTAACCAGATTAAATCGGGTACGTTTTTTATCCGGCCGTGTAAATACTGCCCCCTATCCCCAACAGGTTAATGTGCCCCTCTCCCCCACTATATGGCAGGAAGGTATTGTAGTCTTTAATTGAAGCCTGACCTGGAGTTAATGTGCTTTTGAGTGACATCGGCAGAACAGTTGAGGCTACAAACAAAATTCACATATGAGATCGTTCAACAGACGCTCCTGATGAACGCAAGCCTACACCTGAGCATGTGAAATTAACTCTTCACAGTGAAAACTTGGTCCCACAGAGAACAAGGCCTTTCTTCCATATAAAATCATTACCTACAGGCCTCACATAACCATGGACTGCAACTGAGCTAGCTAACCGTCCTTCCAAACAACCCATTGTGACCTTATAGGGATGCTCTCCTGTGTTGAGGTTCAGCTTACTGTGGCAACAGGAAATGGCTTAATTCATCCTCGACATGGTGCTTCATTCTCTATTCCACATCCTGTCTGTGGAGGAGGGAGAGAGAGATGACAAGAGGGGGAGGGAGAGATAATGGAGGGGGGAGGAGGGAGGGAGAGAAGGGGATAGTGAGGGAGGGGAGAGGGTGAAGGAGAGAGGAGGGAGCGGTAGAGAGAGAGGAGCGAGAATGTGGGAGAGAGCAAAGGAGGGAGAGAGAGGGGGAGGGGGCGAAAGATGGGGGATGGCTAAGAGAAGAGGGGGATAAAGAGGAGGAAGAGAGAGATAGGAAGGCAAAGGGAGGGAGAGAGAGAGGGAGAGGATTGATTAGAGAATAGAGAGAGTGAGAGACATGTCTGTCTATCTGTCGGTCTAAGTCCTTCACCAGAATACCCGTTGCAGCTTTATCATCATCCCTTCCCATTGACTGCAATGTATTTCACATAAGCATCAAACGCATACACCTACACACACACAACACACACATGCAAGCTCATTCGCATGAACACACACACATACACTACCTTTGTAACTATGAAAGCCTCTCACAGTCTGTTGTGTGCTGTGGGACGACTAATAGGTATGAGAGGTGTGCTTCTCCTCATCCTCTGTATCCTCTAGTAGGTGCTGAGCCAGGCTAAGGAGCTGAGAGTCACGATGAAGAAGTACCAGGCCCAGCTCTCCCTGCCTGCTTTCCGGCCTCACACAAAGGACACCCGGCCAGCCCTATATGGCCACTGTCCCATGGCCCTCCTCTACCCCAGGGCCTGCAACTAAAGGTGAGAGGACCCCCCACCAACACACATTCACACAATTACCACCATGCCTTTACCTCGTCGATAGCTGAAAACAGATCCGTCACCACCTTTGTGTTTCTATCAATAGTTATCAAAGAACACCTCTCCATTTTTCTCTGGTTTACAAAGGAAGACCAATCTCGAACCTTTTACTTTTTAATCAAACACTCACGTTGCCTACTACACTGCACCAGCAGTGACTCAAAGTGAAGTAGTCTTTCACTGTTGTGTTGTGATGAAGCTGGACTATAAATCAAGGGGAACATATTGGACAACAGCACTGCACTCACGCTGCGCACTGCCATTTTCCTGGGGCCGCGTTCTCCCACTGCTCCCCTCACACTGTCTTCAAACACTTTGCTGTGTCAGCCCCTGTGGGTAGGGCATGGGGGCCTGTGTCGACTCGGCGGTGGTGCCCACCTCAAAGCCGGGCTCAGCTGCACCGGGGAGCATCATGGGACGTAATACTACCGCTGGCAGCAACCAGTAGCCCAGCAGAGAGAGACACACTCCAACAGCGTCAATGGCCTCAGAGGAAGAACAGTATTGGGGTTCACAGTTTTTTTTTAGGTATCAGCCCTGCAATGAATGTAGTTCTCTTGTTGATGTTGCTGTTGTTTTCTATTGAAGATGTCTGTTTTGTCAATGGGAAAGTGGCTTCAAGCACAGTGCTAGTGAATCTGACTCATGCATTATCACTGACAATATGACTGGGTGAAAATAGCCCCGGCCACTTCACTGCCAACTGTGTTGTGTATCATTGTGTCACCTCCCAGCTCCCGGGGGCCTCTCAAACACCCATAATCCTCCCCGACTCCTCAGAGAACCAAGGTCACGTCTAGTCAGTTACATTGTGAGCCCGGGTGACAAAGAAACAGTAGTGTTAATCTGGGGGATGGATTTACCCAGTGTCTCCTACCATCCATGCACCTTAGCCTTGCCACCCTGGCCCTGACAGGGAGCCCCTCCCCAGTCCTCTCTCACCCCACCGGGCTACTCTGGGCCCTCAGAGCAGCCAGCTGGGTCGGCAGTGGGGAGCACATAAAAGCAAGGATCATCAACTAGATTCAGCCGCAGGCCAATTTGTTTCTGGAGCGGATGGTCACTGGACCGGAACATAATTCCAAATCATTTGTAGACTGCAAATTGACCGCAAGAAGCCCCAACAGATATAATTTTTTACTAAAACACAATAATGTAAAACCTTGCTTACATTCGTATACGATCACATATATCTCTTTATTATGCGTGGGAAGATTTCCTAAATGAAAATCACTTGGAGCTCATTTGCTTGTGTTTTAACAGTGTTTTATGTCCAAAAACAAAAATAATTCAGCTGCCATTTGGGGAAACCTGACATATAGCTTAGTCCATGCCAAGCGCCTCTCTCTGTCACTGGACACGGGAAGATGCAAAACGTGGGCGGTGAACCCTGCCTCTGGCTCCCTAGGGAAACTGTCCCTCTGTGTACAGCTTCATTTGGTTCCAACCTTGCAATTAGTGGCACTTTGAGGGAGAACTCACTGTCTTGATGTGTCTAACTTAGCCCTGTCGCATCTGCCACCAGGCCTAATGTGTGACACTCTCTCTCCCTCAGACCTAATGGACAGGTGCTTGGGCAATTATTGTAGTTGAGCAAGGCTGAATCGATTAGCAAAGATGTAGTGGAGTGTTTGTGGGTGTCTGCATGTGTGCGTGTGTGTGTGTGTACGTGTGTACAGTACGTGTGTATGTGCGTACCAGGTGAATAAGATCCCCGTCACCTAAGATCTGTTTTTTAATTTGCTGTAATGGCTGTCTTTAGCAGGAGGGCAGGATATGAGGTTATGGTAATGCAAATGAATTGTTTATGAATTGACTTTTTTATTTGTTGTTTGCTGAGAATGGGAAGGACACGGACGGCCCACTGGTGCTCATCAACAGAACCGAGCTGGAGAAAGGCTGTGAGGACGACGACACAGTCATGATGGACTGGGTGAGTACCTCCCTGCTACATCCACTAAACAGTTGGGAAAGGCTCCATGCACGTTTCCATTTCTCACCTATTTTATATGTAAAATATTTCATCTAGACATAGATACTTTACATTCTGTCAAAAGATGGGTTGTTACTCAAAAATACGTATAAAGTTGGGTGATAGAGCTTTGATTGAGTGATTGTGTTGAGTGAGAGATCAGTTTGACAGTGTATTAGTTAGTATTCAGTATAGAAACAGGTCAGAGCCCTAATGTCAATCCTCTGTCGCCCCCTACTGGTGTAAAACCTACACTCTCATCTGCCCTCTAAAGCACAACACACCTCCTTGTCATTTCGCACTGCCGCGACACTCACTGTTTCGTTTCTCTATTCCAAGTGTCACCATCCTCACAGCTCTAAACAGCTACAGGTTTGAGACAGGTTATTTCTGAAAGTATTACTCTTTGTAATAAATCATGTGGTCTTCCCAGCTTCTGCAGATAATCCATCAAAGGCTGGGGTCTGGGGTCTGGGGTGGGCTACCGCCCCTCTGGTCCCTGCCTCGTCCCCACCGGCTTGTTTGATGAGCAGGGTGGGGTGGTAGCCAGCCTCCGTCACCTCCACACTGACCAGAGGGTTTGGCCTGTCGTATGGCGAACGCTACCGGTAAGCCCTGGTTCATGTTCTGTTCCCAGCGTGAATCTCCTCTATCGTTCCCCTTTCCCCACTTCCAGCCTCTTAGTCGGAGCTCTTTGCTTCTGAATCATCATATGGACCAGTGACAGTCGTCTCCCCATCACACCTGCTGCACTAAGAGCACAGACACTGTTTCTATCTGATAACAACCCTGATTGCGTAGTATGTCTTATGAGGAGGAGTGTTGTGGTGGGCACTCTGGTTGAGTGGGACATGACATCTTTCGGTCTTCTTTTCTCTCCCGCTAACGTGCGGTGTGAGTGTGCGTGGTGCCTGATGGGCACATGTCAGCGTGGTGCGCGGCGGGAGCGCGGGGCTTTTCATGTCTCAGTAGTCACTGTAATGATTGCAGATGGGAGCACTGTGGGGGGGCCTGGAGCCCAGAGCTCTGTCATTGTTGCAGGCTGGCAGGGCTGCCCTGACCCGTTACACTGGCTCTATCCTCAGCCTCATCTCATCTGCCTCTCTCCCTCCCTCCCACATGGGAGTGTAATTGAAAAGTGTATTTGGCAAATTACACATGTCTGGGTCTGGGAAAAACTCTTTCAGTATGCAGCTATAGTCTACCTTCTTGTGCAGAGAAATTGACATTTCAAAAACACTCTAGGAAAAGTTGCGTCGCTGTTTCAGTGTGGTGGATCAGATTTATGTATGTATGCGCCTGCACGGGTTTGATTGCGTCTAATTTGGTAGCGAGGGGAAATCATTTATCCGTGGTGATAGCCCTCCCTGGGGAAGACTCCAATTGGACAGGGATTAATGATGACATGGCCACTGACTGGAAGTAATACCTCTCGGAGATTTACAACATGGAGTTTTGATAAACAGTAGACGGTTGCAGGTCCGTATCGCATCAAACTGCATTCACGATAACATGGAGATTAGAAATAGGATTAACTTCTAACAGCTATAATAGCATTATCAACTGTCACTCCCTTTGAAATGAAAGGATTCGTCTAGAATGGGAGAGAAGCCAGATCAAAACAAATGGGATGATAAAAAAAGAATACCACATCATAAAATGTTAAGTTGACGTTCGTTCAAGAAAATGTTGTCGATACCACCTTGAAATATTTTAACCATCTATAATATATTTAGAATATCTATTGAAGTACTGGTCAGTGCTATGGCCGGTTGGTGTGTATCTGCCTCGTTCTCCGGTTGTCATTTGAGATATCTCTCTGAGACTGTCACAGACTGAAAACAGGCCATCATATCAAGTAGAATCCTGCGCTGGACTTGATAAATATCAGCGGTGCTAAGGTGCTGAGCGCAACAGAGCTGTTAGGTACTCCAGCTAGCCTATGAAACTTTGTTTCAGCAGGGTATTTCACTGGAAATGAACGATGATAGTAGACCTATGATATTAGCCATGCCCTGAGTCACCTATTCCTGTATAGTGACAACAAAATAAGATTCATTTGTGTCGTCATCATTGAGTGTCATAACACTACAAAAAAGCTATAAAACCAAATGTAAGTAAACATTCATTATATTGCATATTTTCTATGTTATTGTGGAAGCCCTTTGACTTACTCATTTGAGCTGAGTAGGGTAGAGAGGGTGTCTGCTGCCGGTCCCCTGTCTGCAGGACGTGCCCCCTGTCCCTGAAGGGTTGCTCCTAACCCCTGGGGCTCCTGCATGCGAGGAGGCCTTATTAGCCCCAGGTAAGCAGCTGCAAGGAGGCCTCCCCCAGCCTCAGCCTCTCTTAGCCCTAGCCTGTAACCCCCAGTGGGGCTGACCAGCCATCCAGAAAGCATTATATTAGCAAGTGTTTGTCCCGACATGCTACTTACCACATGGGCTTTGTATGCCTCTTTGACAGTCTCTTCTCATGAGGAACACTACAATAGGTAGACGTATGTTTCCTGGTTGTCAACGGTGTGGCACATAATATATCTGACATGTGTCTGTTTACAGAATTCTGAATCTGTAACTAATGGAGTAAAATGTGGGGTTTTGTTTCCTCGTTAGTCCTCATTTTCTAAGCCTGTAGTAGAGTAAGATGAGTAGGGGGAGGTTGGGACTGCTGTCCCCTGTCCCGTCATTGGTCTGAGCCGGAGGCCCGGCGCATTCCGTCACCCAACGACCTGTGATCTGTGAGGTGTGTTCTCCTGACCTTTGGTAGATAGCCGTGGCTTACTGTCACCCAGCAGTCAGGCTGGATCAGTCTAACAGGCTGGAGCTGGTGCAGAGCAGAGCTGGGTCTGTGCTACTAGAACCCGCTCCTAATCTCTCTAAGCGTCATTGTGCCGCCAGCGGCTTTGCTAGTCCTCCGACCGCAACCGGTTCACAAGGTTCAACTAATTTCTTGAGTTGAACGATGATCCGAATCTGGAAAACACAACGGAGCCCATGGCCCCGCGTTCACGGTGAAAATAAAGTCATATACTGTATATGTAAGGATCTGGGGCCTAGGATTCTGGGGTTAAACCATGCTCTTGTACACTCACTGTAGCCTGGGTGCCCTGTCCACCCCTTGCCCCAAAATAAGATATCTCACATCTCAGCCAGTGATACCCTTCAACAACTTTGTCAAGTACGATATTGTGTTGTGGAGTAAATCTTACAAATGAGGATGTAAGAAATTAGGAAAACTTGACACGACTGGTCAGTGTCATAATTCCCAGCCACGCGAAACCCTCAAAGGGATGGCAACAGCCAAACTTGTTAATAGTCTTAATGTGTAAATCTAATGCAATTACACCCACGACTTGGTGAGAATCCTGTCACCAGGGTAAAGGAGTTGTCTTGATGTGTGCTCAAGTACTGCAGCTGAGGAACTTGTCATTAGAGGCTCTGTAATTTTGTAGTGACAGTGAACAGTGTCAGGAAGGAGGAGATTGTTAGCACTGCTAATCTACTCCAATCTGATATTATCCTGCCAAGCTCCTCTGATAGGCTTTGAGAGTTTACGTGGCAAGAAGTTCAAGCTTGAGAGCACTGGGAGCACTGCTAACTGCTAATCTAGGACAGAGTTTCCACGTCTCTCCATCCAATTCATTCATCCAATACGGTGTCCGGTTTTGAGAAGAGAAAGGCGTGTTTTTTTTGTTTTTTTTGGTGTTTAGTTCATGTCTAAGCGTTTGACTAATTAGTCTCCTACACTAAGAAATAGTGTTTTAACTGAGTTCATGACAGTTTCATTGGACCTTTGGTAAATGTGATAAACACAGGGACAGACGAGCCGAATGCAAAGAGAACAGTCACGAGTGGTTCTGTGTTGCTTCAGGACATTTTCTGTTTAGACCTATTTTTTTTGCTTTTCTTTAGAATCGGATTTGAATCTCTACGATATAAGATTGTCAAATTAGACTCAATAAATTTCGCAACCTGTTTAGAAAACATCCCCTGCACCAGTGTTACAGTATTGTAAATATCATGTGAGTGACTACCATGTTGATGTTGAAGCCTGATCCTGTCTATTCTCCAGCAGTGTGCCTACTACAACTGCCCCTGTGTCAGTCAGTCCCTCTTGTCTAATGCAGTGTGTTTGTGCCCTGTATCCTGCAGGGCTCTTCAGGGTGCTGCACTGTCCCTGGGTGGTGGAGAAGGCTCTGGTGGCAGCGGCAGGGGATAGGGGTTACCACCATGCTGTGTACAGAGCGCCGCTGGATCCAGACACAGCACTACCTACAGGCTTCAAAAAGTAACGGACACACCCCTCCAACTACATGATATCAGCCCTCTCTCACTGACTGTTTCCACAGGCCTTATGTTTAAGGGTTAGTTCAGGATGTTGGTGTCCCTTCAATCAACTTCCCCGGAGTCAGATGAACTCGTGGATACCTTTTTATATGTCTCTGCGTCCAGTATGAAGGACGTTAGAGGTCGTTTCGTGAGCCAATGCTAACTAGCTTAGCACAAAGACTGGGAAGTCTTCGGTTACAGCTAGCATTCTCTGGGGAAGTAGATAAAGGGCCTCATTGCCAAAATCCCGAAGGATTAGTGATAACAAGAGGTGCTACTGGTAGAGATGTGGAGCTGCTAGCAACAGTATGTAACCCAGCTATGAACCATCCTGGTGTGTGTAGGTTTGAGGCAGGCAGTAAGACACCGTAAGGGAAAGAGCAATTATTAGCAGACAGTCAGGGTGTGAACTGTGAAATAATGGGCTCATAGACATGACTGACTGACTAGAGACCCTAATACATGTCTGAATGAGAGACTAGACTACTGTACACTATGTTAACTCCTGTTTGTACACAACACACACACACACACACACACACTCTCAAAGTCTGAGCTATCGCAGTGCCTTGTCCTCCACACAGAGGAAATCCATAACACCATGCTGTGATAGTGAAGGGGTAGCTCCTCAGTCATCAGATACTGTACTCTGTCTGTACTGCTGAAGAACATAGACTTGTTACAATGTAGACAGTGGTAAAATGGTGTTGATGAAACTGCTTGAATTGAACCAGTCATTGTATTCCTTTCTATGGGGGTTATGTTCTTGTGTAGACGGGAGGCTGTGGAAGGATTTCCGTTTGACAGAAGCCCATCAACTGAGACCACACGGGCCTTAAAGCCACGGTGGACTCTGACGCCCACTTCACACAGCTCAAGGTAACAGATCGCTCTTCCTTATGAGATGAGGATTCAGAGAGATAAAACTGTGATGATCAAGACAAGTTATCGGGGAAAGTTCATCAAAAGTGCTCAACTTGTACGTCTCTCTACAATCTGTAAAGAGTTGTAAAGCTTGTAGGTCTCTCTACAATCTGTAAAGGGTTGTAAAGCTTGTAGGTCTCTCTACAATCTGTAAAGGGTTGTAAAGCTTGTAGGTCTCTCTACAATCTGTAAAGGGTTGTAAAGCTTGTAGGTCTCTCTACAATCTGTAAAGGGTTGTAAAGCTTGTAGGTCTCTCTACAATCTGTAAAGGGTTGTAAAGCTTGTAGGTCTCTACAATCTGTAAAGGGTTGTGAAGCTTGTAAGGTCTCTCTACAATCTGTAAAGGGTTGTGAAGCTTGTAGGTCTACAATCTGTAAAGGGTTGTGAAGCTTGTAGGTCTCTCTAGAATCTGTAAAGGGTTGTGAAGCTTGTAGGTCTCTCTACAATCTGTAAAGGGTTGTGAAGCTTGTAGGTCTCTACAATCTGTAAAGGGTTGTGAAGCTTGTAGGTCTCTCTACAATCTATAAAGGGTTGTGAAGCTTGTAGGTCTCTCTACAATCTGTAAAGGGTTGTAAAGCTTGTAGGTCTCTCTACAATCTGTAAAGGGTTGTGAAGCTTGTAGGTCTCTCTACAATCTGTAAAGGGTTGTGAAGCTTGTAGGTCTCTCTACAATCTGTAAAGGGTTGTGAAGCTTGTAGGTCTCTCTACAATCTGTAAAGGGTTGTGAAGCTTGTAGGTCTCTCTACAATCTGTAAAGGGTTGTGAAGCTTGTAGGTCTCTACAATCTGTAAAAGGTTGTAAAGCTTGTAGGTCTCTACAATCTGTAAAGGGTTGTGAAGCTTGTAGGTCTCTCTACAATCTGTAAAGGGTTGTGAAGCTTGTAGGTCTCTCTACAATCTGTAAAGGGTTGTGAAGCTTGTAGGTATCTCTACAATCTGTAAAGGGTTGTGAAGCTTGTAGGTCTCTCTACAATCTGTAAAGGGTAGTAAAGCTTGTAGGTCTCTCTACAATCTGTAAAGGGTTGTAAAGCTTGTAGGTCTCTCTACAATCTGCAAAGGGTTGTAAAGCTTGTAGGTCTCTCTACAATCTGTAAAGGGTTGTAAAGCTTGTAGGTCTCTCTACAATCTGTAAAGGGTTGTAAAGCTTGTAGGTCTCTCTACAATCTGTAAAGGGTTGTAAAGCTTGTAGGTCTCTACAATCTGTAAAGGGTTGTGAAGCTTGTAGGTCTCTCTACAATCTGTAAAGGGTTGTGAAGCTTGTAGGTCTCTACAATCTGTAAAGGGTTATGAAGCTTGTAGGTCTCTCTACAATCTGTAAAGGGTTGTGAAGCTTGTAGGTCTCTCTACAATCTGTAAAGCGTTGTAAAGCTTGTAGGTCTCTACAATCTGTAAAGGGTTGTGAAGCTTGAAGGTCTCGCTACAATCTGTAAAGGGTTGTGAAGCTTGTAGGTCTCTCTACAATCTGTAAAGGGTTGTAAAGCTTGTAGGTCTCTCTACAATCTGTAAAGGGTTGTGAAGCTTGTAGGTCTCTCTACAATCTGTAAAGGGTTGTGAAGCTTGTAGGTCTCTCTACAATCTGTAAAGGGTTGTGAAGCTTGTAGGTCTCTACAATCTGTAAAGGGTTGTGAAGCTTGTAGGTCTCTCTACAATCTGTAAAGGGTTGTAAAGCTCGTAGGAGAGGACGGGTGCTTGAACTGTCTCCCCCGTTGGAACTCCTCACACACACACACATCTGGAAGAGACACACACACACACACACACATCTGGAAGAGACACACACACACACACACATCTGGAAGAGACACAAACATACACACTGCTGTATACCGTAGGCTTTCATGTGCTCTCTTACTGTAAGCTGTGTTTTCTACGTAATTCGGGAGAGACCAGAAGTGGTGCTGCTTCCTTCTGCTACGGTTGTGAAGCGGACCAAGTCAGCATCAGTACAGGGTCAGCAGCACATATATGGATCATAACCAAGGTACAGTATCTTAACTTAGGGGTTTGTTCAACTGAGCCACTTATAACCCCCTCAATAACCTGCAGAAAGTTGCACAATACACATTTCTACAGAAAATCTACAGATTTTAACCAACAGAATTGGCCCAGCTGCATTATCTCTCGGCTCTAGTGACTTATGGCAACAGCTAAGTTTGGTGGTTGTAGGAGTTAGGGAAAGGTTGACCGGGGTTCGCTAACCCTCCGCTCCGTGTGGAACCCAGTGGAGATCATCTGGTGAGGATGCCTCGGCTGTTCGCTGTTGATGTCGTCGGGGTTGTTGTTATTGTCTACTGGACGGTCCAGGTGAGTTCCAGTTCACCAGGCCTGGATCCACTCAGTGGGCCGGATGCAGTGCTTATTGTCCTGCACACCAGGCCGTGCTCTTATCCATGCGTAACACACGCAGAGGCGCAGGCAGGCAGCATCATTCTCATCTGGGTTTTCACACTTTCCCACCCTAATTTATCTACATTTCACTGTTCAGTGAGCCCCCAAATGAATGGTTCCTCCCCTCCTGCATGGGAGGTGAAATTGTATTAGGTTAGAGGAACCCTAATTGGTTGATACTATACGGTATGTATTGACTTGGTCACAGCAAAGGCAAAACAGAAAATACCGTATCAGTCACATCAGTATCACTCTGACTGCACCTGTCAGTTTTTCCATTAACCTCCTTTCTCTTTATGAGGCCATTTGACTGTAGCATGCTAATCATGCATGTTACATATCACAGAGGGCTACTCTGCCATGCTTTACAGAGGGTTGTCCCGAAGAACCGTCGTATCTTAATAGAAGCCGAACGGCAAAACAAGGGCCATCTATGGTGAGAGGAGCAGTTTGCGCGCGAAGTGGAACAGACACCACAGACAGGATATCCCTCAGTTCACTGATTAGCCTTGTCTTGTTCCTGCGTGCAGAAGACTGCATGAAAACGTCCCTAATCCTTCCCTCTCACCGCCTTGCCTGGAGGGCTTGAGAAGAGATCTGTCCGTGTGATCCACTGCTGTGTCTTCTTTATCGGCGTGGGTGACGCCATTTTACATAACGTGATGCAAGTTGAGTCCCTTAATATGTTCAAATTAGCCGTGATGTCGTGGACTTGACACACTCTAGACAGGAGGGATGGTAGAGTGGGAGGGATTCAGATGTAGCACTTAATAGCAGGCCTATAACTTCTGGTAGGATATCCACACCCTAGGCCATGCTAAGCTAATACATATGCACTGTTCTAATGCAGTCGGGCAAAGTAATGGTAGACTTCACAGAGTCGTCGTGTAAAACGTGGCTATCGGTTCATTACACAATGCCCTTTAATGGCGTTCTCCTCTTGCCTCCGACTGAAACGAGACCCTTTTGGGGGGGGATGAGGTGTTTCTCAGTGGTCGTGAGGTTATGGTCGCACCGCTGTAAACGTAAAAGGGAATAATAATAAGTCCAAATGGAACTTATCGGTGAACTGTGAAATCCCATTCTCCCTGGCTCAGGAGCTCAGTGACTCGGACAGCCGCCTGACGTGAGTGATCCATGGAGGGGAAGTGTCCCATTTATGACATCTTGTTTCATTTTCTGCCTCTTTTAACTCGCGTACCGAGGTCTCTCTCTCTCTCTCTCTATCCCTCCCTCCCCCTCTAGCCCCCTCTACCCCCTCCCATCCTCTTGCTGTGCTGTGCTAGACAGGGGAGATCCTGGGTAAAGCCCTGCCCCAGCTCTGCCTGGCTGTATCCTCCATGACAGTCTCTCCGGAGGACCAGGAGGGCTCCTCATACACGGAGGCCCACATGCTCAACATACGGAGAAGGTGCCCACTATACTTTCATCTGGTACATTTCATCTACATAAACATAGACCTAAATGAATACAAATAATAGACTTACTGATCACTCTGTCTGCCTTCATACTCTGCAAATGCACAGGATCAAAAGGCAGTCCATTTCAACGGTGCAGCTTTGGAAAAGATGGCAGCATTTCTCCAAAGGTTTGTTCTTTATTACCCAAGTGCAAATACAAAGGAGGAAAGGATTCTAAGGATACCAAGAAGAAATTCCTGTACTCCACATTCTCTCATTCTTGCAGAATTAATTTTGAAAACAGATCCTGGTATTTTGTAATGTTTTATGTGGTGGGATCACTACCATGTCTCTCTGTCTGGCCTCTGTTGTGTCATTGTTGTGGTTGCGTGGACATGTCCTGATGACACTACGTTGCCTTGTGACCTTTCCCACAGGCGTTCCCTGGGTTGGTCCTAACCTACCTGCAGGATGGGGTCGGCTGTGCAGAGGTGACCCCCCAGAGCCAGAGGGCGTGGGGGTGTCTGGATAGGGGGAAGCAGGCAGACACCAGTGGAACGCCAGAGGTGGACCACAGACAGGCAGACAGGCAGGCAGGCAGGCAGGCAGGCAGGCAGACAGACAGACAGACAGACAGACAGACAGACAGACAGACAGACAGACAGACAGACAGACAGACAGACAGACAGACAGACAGACAGACAGACAGACAGACAGACAGACAGACAGACAGACAGACAGACAGACAGACAGACAGACAGACAGACAGACAGACAGACAGACAGGACCATGGGCAGGTCACAGTACTGAGTATCAGTAAAGCACATTCAAAATGGGGTTGTGACCAAGTTATTGCATTCACGTGTCCGTGTTCTAGTGCTGCTTACGGGTTTGTAACTATATGTATGTTTTCTTAAGCTCTATGAAGCTGTTATTTTGTTTCATGAGGTCAACGTTCTCCTGTGAGAAATAGGAGAATTTGTTTTTGCAGAGAGACAGGTCATGAGAGAAAACCAGCTGCATTTTTTATGTAGTCTGATCTGACAAGATCACAGCACAACAGGAGCAACTTGATATTGTTTTGCAACATTTTTATTTTCTGGTCATAATGTAGAGAAGACATGTACAAGTACAGAATGAGAGAATATTCCCACAATTAAAGCTGCAATATGTCACTTTTTTGGGGCGACCTGACAAAATCCCCAAAGAAATGTGAGTTATAGATCTGTTATTCTCATCGAAACCAAGTCTAAGAAGCGGTAGATATGTTCTGTGTGCTCTATTTCTATCCTTCCCGTTTTCAAGTTTTGTTTTTGCATCTTGTACTTTCGGTTTTGTACACCAGCTTCAAACATTTGAAAATACGATATTTTTTATTAAGGAAAGTATATTTCACAGCGGTTTACATGGTACAATGATTCTATGCACTATACTTGCTTATTTTGTCACATAAACTGAAATTAGGCAAACTATTAGAATTTTAGCAATCAGGAAATGGCAGAGCGATTTCTGCATAGTGCATCTTTAATTTTATATGAAGAGAAATACCTCCTATGACTCTGTGAGTTATTCAGGGATTCCTTGTGGACATGCAGTATATCCCCAGCGAGCTCTCACTGAATGAAGTGTTTGTCTCTCTCCAGGTCTGTGGATGTGATGTCAGTGACACCAATCATGAAGCAGTCCCAGCAGAACCATGCGGCCTCCCTTCAGGACAAGGGCCAGGCAGGGGCCAAGCAGACAGGGTCCTCCAAGGCAGGGACCAAGCAGGCATTGGCCTACCAGGCAGGGGCCTGGGCCAGCAGGGAGAGAGCCCAGCTGGCAGTGGCCCTGCTGAGGAAACACAAAGACAAAACACCCTCAGACTTATGTCTCAAAGGTAGGCCACTGCCCGGGTGCCTGCTGCTGACATGGCTCACTGTTATTGTTCAATGACATTCAATGTTTTCCATCAGTTTTGTGTAAGATAGATTCATCAGATATTTTTTGAAATATCTAAAAAAAAAAGGCCTAGAGCTTGTTGACTGGCACAAATTTAGAGACACAGGGCAAAGAAAGAGTAGATATCAGGGGAACTGGAATTGAATTTTCTTTTGGCGCAAATAACTAAGACCTGATAAAATGTTTAACGCCCTTGCATTTTAATATGATGTACTTTTGCTGTCAGGGTCAGTCAACTAATGTTAATCCCCAATAAGGTGAATCAAAATAATAATGTATTGAAAGAGATAACTTAATGCTTTCTACTCTTTCTACTTCGTGAGGCTTGATTGAGACTTTTCGATAATATAGAGGCGTTGGCTTAGATAGTTCCTATCCCTATCAAGATACGGTACATTATATTACCCAACCACAGAAATATCTGTGTGCGCTGTGAGCATTAGCATCACAGAGCTCTAACATCCAAAGTATGGTTAGGCTAAATGATCATAATCAGAGAGAACTCTGTCTCTGTCTGAGTGGAGAGAGAGACACCGTGGTCCGTAGTGCATAAAGAGGCCTCACCGACACATGCGCTCTAACACACACACACACAACGCCTTGCTCAGTTTCAACACTGTGCTTCCCCCACACATCCCAGCCTCTTTAATGCAATTGAACAATATCCGATTAGTCGCTTCACGATTCATTTACGAGCCCGTGTTAAATCGTCGTCGCTCAGACGCTCAACAAGTAACGCAGCGCCAGCACTGCTGTGCCACTAGATTACCTCACACGGCCCCCAGATGTGGCCCCCAGATGTGGCCCCCAGATGAAGACGGATGTTTTTATCGTGTTAAATGGGTGTGTACCTGTATACCTCAGCCCACTGCTCACTGAGCGCGGAGTAGGGGGTTGGAGCAGGCTAGACGATGTCTCGTTTGCAACTGAAGCCAATTGCATTGTGTTTGATCCGCTCACCCAGGTCCCTCCATGTCCTCATGCTCCATTTGTCATTGTTGTCATTGTTGTGTGAAGGGAAACATCTCCGTTATAAAATACACCACACAACAGCTTTAATTGAGCCTCTCCTGAGAGGAATAATTAGATTCTTCTGATAAAGAAAAATCTATAAATATGATCAATCCCAATCCATTTTTAGATTAAAGACCAGGAAAATACAGTTATGCTATCTGCTCTAATTGACCTCATTAATATATGCACAAATCATTATTCTCATAGTGGATATTAAATGTAACATGAAATATCTAATGTTTATCAAACAAACAATTTCAGCGACATTTTTATGAATGCAATTTGCTATCCGAATGACCCTGTATGATTTTATTTAAACAATTACTGTAAATTAATTCTGCCAGGTTTATTTAAAAATCCATAACATGAGCTGCCTTTTTAATTGATGGTGTCGATATATTGTGAGAAGCACAAAATTTTTAAGAAGCAGTTCTTTTTTGTAAAATTTTTTTGGGCAACTTGTATTTCATTCGATTGAACCTTTATTTAACGAGGCAAGTCAGTTAAGAACAAAAACCTTTTTACAATGACGGCCTACCCCGGCCAAATCCGGACATCGCTGGGCCAATTGTGCTCCGCCCTATGGGACTCCCATTCACGGCCGGATGTGATTCAGCCTGGATTCGAACCAGGGGCGTCTCTTGCACTGAGATACAGTGCCTTAAACCGCTGCGCCACTGTGCGAGTTCAGCGTAACCTTTTATATTTCTGGTTCCGTCCTTTAAATGTGTGTTACTTTGGCTATATCACGATGAAGCAGAAGACTTTATTAAGTTAATATCGTAAGTTGAATCTCATAAATGCCTCTAAATGAATACAACCTCTCCCGTATAATGATATTACAAATAATATATGCAAACCATTATTCATGTACAAATGTTAATTACACTAGCGTAATAAAAAAAGTGACTGAGGTATAGTGTTGAGAATAGATGTTGTTGCTACAAGCTGATTAAATGCCGTGACACACTATTTCCCAAAAGGAAAAGGTGGGCCCTAATGAGAGATGGGTCTGTGGCCAGCGAGTCGCGCTGCCCCCCGCCTGTCACCCGCTGACCTGTGACAGAGACACAGAGAGCCACAGAGAGGGGTGAGTGGCTGTCACGATAAGTGCTTGTGACAGGCCCACTACAGGCACATCTGTGGAGGGCCCGAACATTGTTTTCCCACCGGTGACTCTCTGTGGCTGGAGCAGGGAGGCAGGCAGCGCTGAGGGGCTAACTGGCTGCACTGCCCCAAGACATGCCCCCACGCTCTGGGGAAGCAGCTGTCACTCGCCCAGCTGCCATTTGTTCTAATAATCCTGGTGTTTTCATTGTTTGACTTTCCTATCTGCTGTATAGGCCGGCCCCCTGTCTTCCCTCCTCATCTCCCGTCAACCATTTTTCATACAGAACAAAGATACATACTATACAACAGCACTGTGCTTTAGAGGCCAGTTAGACTTAGACATCATTAGTAGTGAAGCCAGCACATTTGGCTATCATGGACTGAGGCAGGCAGGGCAGCATGGGAAAGTGGCTGTTATGGGAGCGTTGACCCAGAGGGGTCAGCTAATCTCCATCAATGGCTTTGTCAGGGGCCGTATCAGGGGCCATGTCCAGGGTCTTGTCAGACTCATAGGCTCATTATTAAACCCTGACACAGGCTCACTACTCCCTGGCTCTCTGGGCTTAAACTAGTTTTGCCTCTCTCTCTGGGCTTAAACTAGTTTTGCCTCTCTCTCTGGGCTTAAACTAGTTTGGCCTCTCTCTCTGGGCTTAAACTAGTTTGGCCTCTCTCTCTGGGCTTAAACTAGTTTTGCCTCTCTCTCTGGGCTTAAACTACTTTGGCCTCTCTCTGGGCTTAAACTAGTTTGGCCTCTCTCTCTGGGCTTAAATTAGTATGGCCTCTCTCTGGGCTCCTGAAAGTTTTTAAGCACTGGCCTTACAGTATACTTGGCCATTTTCTGTTTTGGTATTGCCCATTGCAAAATATAGACTGGCTCTCTATTGCTTCCTGTATATTTTCAATATGGACTTACAGTACATCACCAGGTCTATTTATTTGTGGCAGAACCCCATTCACTTCTGTCATGAAACTCCACGCACACACAGACACACACAGTGCTCTTCTCTCTCTCTCTCTCTCTCTCTCTCTCTCTCTCTCTCTCTCTCTCTCTCTCTCTCTCTCTCTCTCTCCTCTCTCTCTCTCTCTCTCTCTCTCTTAGCAGTCTCTTGAAAGCCCACTCAGTCCCATGCACTATTTATTAGCCTGGCAGGCTGACTCTTCCCATCCTGACCCTTTCTCCTCTATTCTACATAATAATGCAGCCTCCATTATCACACAGCCTCATCACTTATTGAAGACGTCTGTGAGTGAAGACGCCCTGTCTTTGATTCCCTTGAAGGAACTTTGCATGGCCTACTCACGGATCCAATTCCGTCCCTTTGTAGCTCCTCTTACTTCCACGGGAGTGGCCACTGGCTTGCTTTGCATCATTGAATGGCAGTCCATGCTGAAGGAATTCACCTTTTGATGGATTATCTAGATGCCAGATATGTTGGACTTCTGAAGGTTGCAGAGTGGTAGAGGCAAGGGTGAGTTTTAGTCATGTGGTTCCGAACGGACGGATGCCTGCTTGAAGTCTGAAGAACCTTTCATGCGCTCATAGAATCATCAACCTTACTGTAATTGATCAGGATATGAGCAAACAGGGGTGAATATCATGTGGGTACAGACAGCCAGGTAGACAGATGGCAAGACAGGCATCTTCTGACTGACATCTACATCTGGATATTACAGTAATTCTGAATGATGAAGGGAATATCATTGTAGGATGTGCTATTGTAGTACCTACAGACAAGTAGACCGCATGGGCAGACCAACAGATGCTGCAATCATTATAGACAGACAGACAGACTGACAGACTGGTGTTTTCTCCCCAGAGCGGTGGGTGACTGTAGGCTATGTGCTTCATTACCCTGTGGAGCTGGAATCACCCAGAACACACCAGCATTTGTGGAGCCACGCCAGGTCACCCAGCTGACTGTACAGGACCCTGCACTGCATATGGCATGAGAGCCCCTCAGCAAACAGATACACATGCATGCACCACTCTGTGTGCGTGCGTGCGTGCGTGTGTGTGAGTGCGTGCGTGCGTGCGATCCTACTTTAAGCTACAGTGTTCTGTATTCCATTGGCTGTAATACATCTGGATTTGAGCTCTCGTATACAACAACAAAGCCCGTTCCAAGACTCACTGTTATTGTCAGTCCATTTAGCATGCCACTGTGTGCCAATATCCAGTCACAGACACACAAGTAATTGATGGGTTTCTCTCTGGCCCTAAACAAACAGTTTAGCCTTTTACCAGCTTAGCCTTTACCCCTGGCTCCATGGTGACTGTGGGCCATCCATTAAAGACTAGAAATGAACTGTTGTTTGATTGTCTGCAGACAGACACCCTGGGCCACGGCCCAGGGATGTGTCCTCACTACAGATGTAGCATTCAGTTACACACAATTGACCATGCATCCTAATTTAAACAGCCTGTCTCTTTATTAAAACTCAATTCTTCACTTTATCCAGCTATTTATTATGGATATAGTATTATTATTATGCACATCATACTGGTAAATCGAACAGGAATTCCCAGAGACATCACTAATAAATGAATAAATCCACATTTTATTCGTCACATACAGTTTACAGCAGGTATAAATGGTGCAATGCTTGAAAAATGCTTACTTGCAAGCTCCCTCAACAGTGCAGTACAATATCAATGGTATCAAAAGTCAAATCAAAAATACAAAAACAACAAGTAGAAGAAAGTGTTAAGCAAAGTAATAAAACTGAAATGTACACAATAGAAGGGTTGGTTGTTTAGCAACAAAACCAACGTGTGCGTAACTATGGGGAAAAACAGACGAGGTTGGCTTAGACTGTTGACAACATGTAAACTATATTTCTTCTCCAATGTTTATTGAAAACATAAGTACATTTTCACAATGAGCACTTGTTGTCTCTCAAATATACTGAACAATTTTTTTAACTAACGTGCAACAATTTCAAAGATTTTACTGAGTTACAGTTCATAAAAGGAATTCAGTTAATTGAAATAATTTCATTAGACCCTAATTTATGGATTTCACAAGACTGGGCAGGGGTGCAGCCATGGGTGGGCCTGGGAAGGCAGCTGTGCTGACATAATTGCAAAAGGGTTTTCTAATGATCAATTAGCCTTTATGATAAACTTGCAGAAATGTCTAAAAACCTGTTTTCCCTTTTTCATTATGGGGTATTGTGTGTAGATTGATGAGGACATTTAAAAAAAACAAAAAACATTTTGGAATAAGGCTGTAACGTAACAATTTTGAAAAACTAATTGGGTCTGAATATTTTCAGAATGCACTGTATGTTCTTTATCACACTCAAAATACACATGTAACCTCTCCATAAATGTTCCACTTGAGAGATGAAAATGTCAAGGCACACATCCGGAAAGTGAGAGGTTATTGAGCCAGGGTTGTGTGTGTGTGTGTGTGTGTGTGTGTGTGTGTGTGTGTGTGTGTGTGTGTGTGTGTGTGTGTGTGTGTGTGTGTGTGTGTGTTTTAAGGGTTGAATGTGTGGAGAGTCAGTGTAAATAGTCTCTTGGTGCAGGTCTGTGCAGGGAGACAGCTAGGGTTAGCTGTTCAACAGTCTGATGGCCTGGTGGTAGAAGCTGTCTCGGAACCCGATGCTCCGATACCGTTTCTAGATGGTACCAGAGTGAACAGACCATGGCTCAGGTGACTGGAGTCCTTGACGATATCCCGGGCTTTCCTCAGACACCGCCTGTTGTAAATGTCCTGGAGGGCAGGGAGCTCACCCCCAGGGGTGTATTGGGATGTCCTCACCAGCCTCTGTAAAACCTTGCCGTTGAGAGCGGTGCAGTTTCCATACCAGGCGGTGATGAAGCCAGACAAGATGCTCTCAATGGTGCATCTATCGAAGTTCTTGAGGATCTGAAGGGCCATGCCAAATGTATTCAGTCGCCTGAAGTTGAAGAGGCGCCTTCTTCACCACGGTGTCGGTGTGGTGGGACCATGTCAGGGCCTCTGTAATGTGCACGCCGAGGAACTTGAAGCTTTGACCCTCTCCACTGCAGCCCTGTCGATGCAGATGGGGGTGTGCTCCCCCCCTGTTTCCTGTAGTCCACGATCATATCCTTGATGACCATCTTAGAGGAGACTATGGTGTTGAAAGCTGAGCTGTAGTTAATAAACAGCATTTTCACATAGGTATTCCTCTTGTCCTGGTAGGATAGGGCAGTGTGCAGAGCAATGCTACCTTGTCCCAGACCTGCTGTTTTCAACTCTCTCTCTCTCTATACCGCAGCTGCGGTCTCGACCTCTGAATGCTTGGTTATGAAAAGCCAACTGACATTTACTCCTGAGGTGCTGACCTGTTGCACTCGCTACAACCACTGAGATTATTATTTGACCCTGTTGGTCATCTATGAACGTTTGAACATCTTGGAGAACAATCTGGCCTTAAAGGCCATGTACTCTTATAATCTCCACCCGGCACAGCCAGAAGAGGACTGACTGGCCACCCCTCAGAGCCTGGTTCCTCTCTAGCTATCTTCCTAGGTTCCAGCCATGGGAATTTTTCCTAGCCACCGTTCTTCTACGTCTGCATTCCTTGCTGTTTTGGGTTTTAGGCTGGATTTCTGTATAGCACTTTGTGACCTCTGCTGATGTAAGAAGGGCTTTATAAATACATTTGATTTGATTTGAATGGCGATTGAGTTGTCCGTGGATCTGCTGAGGCGGAATTGCAATTCTATTTTGTCCACTGCGCTGAATAATAACCTTCTCAATAAAACAGATCATTGTAGCTCACTTTGAAGTTAATGTAGAAGTTCAACAGTATAACACTACAGTGGCAGGGGAAGAGCTGACAGGTTTTCTGCTGGCCGGGTGGACCATCTGTATTGTGTGAGTTGGCCGTTGGCCGTGTCCTCTCCTCTGCTTTAGCTGTGGGCATAGCAGGCAGCATAGTCTGACCACTGACCGGCATAGTGTATTGTTCATCCACTGTGCGGCTTATTACGGCATATGTCGACTGGCCCGGTTGCTCTAACCACAGTATCTGTCTGTGGGACAGTTATGCATGCCACACTGTGTGTGCTGGGCGGAAAAGTCAAGTGCTCCGCAAACTGTTCTGTTCTAGAAACCTTGTCCACACTCCTTTGAGTCATGATCAAAATGTCAAGTATGGATGCAACTGATGACAAACACTCATCTTTCTTTTGTCCTGTATCACATACACAACAAACATGTAACCTCTCCTAAATCCACAGAACTGATCAGTGGGGCCATTTTCCACTTGAGAGAGGCAAGTGTCAAGGCATACATCCGGAAAGTGAGAGGTTATTGAGCCAGGGTAGATAGTGTGTGTGTGTGTGTGTGTGTGTGTGTGTGTGTGTGTGTGTGTGTGTGTGTGTGTGTGTGTGTGTGTGTGTGTGTGTGTGTGTGTGTGTGGTGTGTGTGTGTGTGTGTGGTGTGTGTGGTGTGTGTGTGTGTGTGTGTGTGGGGGGGTAAAGGTAGGAGCGAGTCTTGCCGCCGTCACCCTTTGGAACAGTATTCCCGACGGTGCATGGCTCCATACGATGCGCGAGCAGCCAAGCCTAGTGAAGCAAGCTGCCCATGCTCAGTGGCATTTCCCAAATGTGGCCCAGCTGGGGGCCTCTGCCTGGCTGCCTGAGTGGCACACACTGTCTCAGGGAGGGAGGGGGGCGAGGGGCTCTCAGGGCCAGGGATGGAGGATTCAGTGCCCCCCCTCACAACCCCACCACCGCAACCAGCACTGCCCCAGCCATTAGCCTGCGAGACGCTGGAGTTGATGCGCATTGCCGTCACAGTGGTATAGCTCCACTTTCAATGCAGAGCGAGAGGCGCTTCATTTCCATCAACCAACTGTGTGATGCCCTTTCTTTTAAGTAATGTCAGCGTCTCACTTTAATGGTATTTCTGTCACTCGTCTCTAAAGGGAATACATGAAGCTGATGGAGTGTGTGTGGGCAGACAGGGAGGAGGGAGATTAATTGACTTGGTAGAAAGCATCCTAAATTATCATCTGACTTCAATCATGCAGATAGACACATCTCAGACACACGCTCTCTCTTTCGTTCTCTCAGGTTATGCAAATAGTGGGCCTGGCCACTGTAACTGATGAGCAGCAGATCAACCATACAGTACATTGTATCTGCCACGTGCTTATCTTTGATTGTTCATGTGGATCAAATAGTCATCTGTAGAAAATAATGATGGGCATGTAACAGTTAGTATTTTGCACTCAGATTAGGCCGGGAAGAAAAGGAAAATATTGGTGTTCTATCCAATAGCGAGTCAGGCTCAACAAAGCTCTTTACCCCTGACTATATTAATTTATACCGCATGGCCATTCTGTTCCTGTTGAGAACTGTTCTCTAGTTTTGCTTGAATGGAGTCCGGCTTTTTTTCTAGCATTGTGTTGTATATACAGTACAGTAACTGGCGTCCATCTTTGATGGGGTCATTGGTGTGTCTCATTACAGAGTTGAGAGGTAAACGGCTCATCTCCATTGGTCAGGCTAAAACCGGGAAACAGTTCTGTCACTAATGTTACCTTCACTCAGTTAGGCATACATCCCATATAGAAGCAGCCTCGTTTAAACACGCTCCTCGTACACCGCATAGAAATAATAGAGCTGTCTAGGTAATTATTAGTCTCATTAAACCGTCTCTCAAAGCTGTGCATGTTAGTGTACGCAGGAGTAATCTCAGCCAGAAGAATGAGAATCCAAAAAAGATTCTGTTTCTGAAAGTCCAGTAAATATCGTAGTATTTTTAATCGTTTATTCAATTGCACTGGATAAATTAGAGATCTTTGCATGAATTAATGTCATTTTCAAAAAACATGATTTCATATTTGTTTAAACAATTTCAGTAGTAATCAAGCTACCAAAAATAAACATGGTAGAATATGTGTAGGTTTACATAATACAAACATACAGTAGTATTTTGTTCCTCACTGGTAATATTTTTCCTGACAAAAAATGTCTACGTATAAGTCAAATTAAGGCCACACTGTAAAACATATATTTTTTTATTAAGTAATGATTTTTAGCGTCTTTATGAGTATCTCCAACATGAAGTATTCTTATGTATAATAGACTTAACCTTTGGTGTTTGTAACGGTCGTCATATGTAATGGACCAAGGTGCAGCGGGAAAATGTATACTCATCTTCTTATTTATTATAAAAGAAGGAAACGACACTAAACAGTCCCGTCAGGTGCTACATACACTAAACAGGAAATAACTACCCACAATTCCCATTACCAAAACACCCCTATACATAGGACCTTCAGTCAGAGGCAACGAGGAACAGCTGCCTCCAATTGAAGGCCAAATCAATAAACTAAACATAGAACTAGAAAGACTAGACTAGAACATAGAAATATACTAACATAGAACATTAACCAAAACCCCGGAGCACTCTAAACAAACACCCCTCTACATAAACACATAGCCCAACAAACCCCGAACCACATAAAACAAACACCCCCTGCCACGTCCTGACCAAACTACAATAACCCCTTTACTGGTCAGGACGTGACAGTACCCCCCCCCCCCAAAGGTGCAGACCCGGATGCACCTCACACAAGAACACAAAAATAACCCCCCCAAAAAACAAAAATCCCAACTAAAGGGAGGGAAGGGAGGGTGGCCACCGTCACCGACGGTTCTTGTGCTACACCCCCCCCCCCTCCCCAACCCACCTACTATGGAGGTGGCTCAGGCTCCGGCCTTACTCCCCAACCTAACGTGTCCACCCCCGCTAAATATTTATTAATTGTTACCCTTCCCGAAGTCTCTGGGCTATGGCGCATCGCTGAAGACCTCGGGCTGATGTGCGTTGCTGTAGACCTCAGGCTGATGCGCGTCGCTGGAGACCTCGGGCTGAAGGGCGACTCTGGCTGCGCCGATTCCGGACTGTAGGGCGACTCTGGCTGCGCCGACTCCGGACTGTAGGGCGACTCTGGCTGCGCCGACTCCGGACTGTAGGGCGACTCTGGCTGCGCCGACTCCGGACTGTAGGGCGACTCTGGCTGCGCCGACTCCGGACTGTAGGGCGACTCTGGCTGCGCCGACTCCGGACTGTAGGGCGACTCTGGCTGCGCCGACTCCGGACTGTAGGGCGACTCTCGCTGCGCCGACTCCGGACTGTAGGGCGACTCTCGCTGCGCCGACTCCGGACTGTAGGGCGACTCTCTCGGCTCCTGACTGTGGGCCGTCTCTCTCGGCTCCGGACTGTGGGCCGTCTCGCTCGGCTCCGGACTGTGGGCCGTCTCGCTCGGCTCCGGACTGTGGGCCGTCTCGCTCGGCTCCGGACTGTGGGCCGTCTCGCTCGGCTCCGGACTGTGGGCCGTCTCGCTCGGCTCCGGACTGTGGGCCGTCTCTCTACGGGGCACTGTCGTCGGAAGCTCTGGACGGGGCACTGTCGCCGGACGCTCTGGACGGGGCACTGTCGTCGGACGCTCTGGACGGGGCACTGTCGTCGGAAGCTCTGGACGGGGCACTGTCGTCGGAAGCTCTGGACGGGGCACTGTCGTCGGAAGCTCTGGACGAGGCACTGTCGCCGGAAGCTCTGGACGAGGCACTGTCGTCGGAAGCTCTGGACGGGGACTGCGCACTGAAGGCCTGATGCATGGGGCTGGCTTAGGACGCGCAGGAGCAGGATGAGCTGGACTGGGCTGACGCACTGGAGGCCTGGTGCGTGGGGCTGGTACTGGAGGTATCAGACTGGAGACACGCACCTCAAGGCTAGTGCGAGGAGCAGGAACAGGACGTACTGGACTGGGCTGACGCACTGGAAGCCTAGTGCGTGGTGCTGGCTTTGGAGACGCCAGACTGGTGACACGCACCTCAGGGCTAGTGCGAGGAGCGGGAACTGGATACACCGGGCCATGGGTAAGCACTGGAGGTCTGGAGCGCACCTCCTGCACAACCCGTCCTGGCTGGATGGTCATAGTAGCCCTGTACGAGCGAAGTGCTGGCACAGGGCGAACTGGGCTGTGCAGAGGCCTGATGGTTGCCGTGCGTAGAGCAGGCGTAGGGTAGCCTGGGCCTAGGAGGCGCATTGGTAGCCAGATGTGCTGCTCAGGCATCCTCCTTCCAGGCTGGATGCCCACTCTAGCACGGCACTTGCGAGGGGCTGGGATCACTCGCACCGGACTGTGCGTGCACATGGACGAGATCGTGCGCACTTCCACATACACTGGCGCTCTCTTCTCCACACACTCCCCATAATAAGCACGGGGAGTTGGCTTAGGGCTCACCCTTGGCCCAGCCAAAAAATGTCTTGGGGGTGCCTCTCGTGCTTCCCAATCGGCGCGTATAACGCCTCATACCGGCGCCCCTCTGCCTTGGCTGCCTCTATCTCCTCCAGTGGGCGACGGTATTCACCAGCCTGGTGCCATGGTCCAGCCCCGTCCAGAATCTCCTCCCATGTCCACGATTCCCTGTAGTCCACATAATTCCTCTCCAGCTTCTTACCCCGCTGCTTGGTCCGTTTGTGGTGGGTAGTTCTGTATCGGTCGTCGTATGTAATGGACCAAGGTGCAGCGGGAAAATGTATACTCATCTTCTTATTTATTATAAAAGTAGGAAAAAACTAAAAGATACACGTATACAAAAACAAACAAACAAACAAACAAACAAACAAACAAACAAACGACACTAAACAGTCCCGTCAGGTGTTACATACACTAAACAGGAAATAACTACCCACAATTCCCATTACCAAAACTCCCCTATACATAGGACCTTCAATCAGAGGCAACGAGGAACAGCTGCCTCCAATTGAAGGCCAAATCAATAAACTAAACATGGAACTAGAAAGACTAGACTAGAACATAGAAATATACTAACATAGAACATTAACCAAAACCCCGGAACACTCTAAACAAACACCCCTCTACATAAACACATAGCCCAACAAACCCCGAACCACATAAAACAAACACACCCTGCCACGTCCTGACCAAACTACAATAACAAATAACCCCTTTACTGGTCAGGACGTGATAGTGTTTCACAAACACTAATATATTAAGTCCAGCATCTAAAAAATGGCTTAGATCCAACTTAATTTGATCAGTTCCAAAACTTATTTGTTAGATCAACTTCATATTTTTGATCAGTTACTTTCAGTGATCATGTCTTAAGGTAAAAAAAAATATTCTGTCTCCGATTATTTGCCATTTTAACTTACTTTAGCAGGCATTGCTGAAAACAGTGCTCATTCCACTAGCGGTCAATGGAAGTACAACTGTAAGCATGTGCCTCTAGCATTAAGGGTTGTGCACGGTTGTGTACATGCCCTTGTTGTTGTTCTTCTTCTTGTTCTTGTTCTTGTTCTTCTTCTCCTCTAAATTTGTATTGTCAGATCGCAAACCAACTCAAAGGTGGATATACCGCCACCTACTATACTGGCTGGAGTGTGAGGCCGGCCTCCATATTCATCTATTTCGCTTACATGTATCTCGCCCTGTGATTCTGCCTACTGCTCTGGAGTGTGAATTCATTTCAATTTGTGACACAAAAAGGGAAGGGAAAAAGGACGGGGAAAAGGGAAGAAAAATTTCCCAATCATTCAAATCTCCCCACTATTCCACTACTTGGCTCTATCGGATCCTACACCAGTCGATCAGCCTGGGAGGATGGGATACGCTGCAGTAAAATCTCATACATACCTTGTTGATGGTGGGAATCTCATCTTTGAACGTCAATTTGCCTGTCAGTCGGACAGGCAGACAGCAAGACTTATAATAAGCCACGCTGTACCAAAATAAATGCTAGGTTAGAAGCAAGGGGATATAATGTGCGAGTGAGATAAATACAAGAGATGATTCGGACAGCAACATGAACATGATATTGTTATGGTGGCACAGTGATCATTTTCAGATGGAACCGTTAAATGTATAGGTGTGTCTGTGATGGCCAGTACAGCACGGCTTTGAACGCTGCTTGTCCAATCAGCATCCAGGATCCAGACAACCAGTTTTATAAAAGTATCATAAAGTTTAAAAAAATGGAATTACCCACAATCCTCAGAAAACTGAGCCACATGGCAAGTTGTTGCAAAAAATTTAAATTCTTAAGTTGAGAGTAAGTATTATGAAAATGTATATTAAACTTAAAATTTTCGAATGTCATGCTTTTTGAACATAAAAATTAAGTAAGCTATTCAAATATTCAAGTAACAGTGCATTCTGAAAACCATTTTTTTTTTTTATCTGAATTTTTGGTATAATATTCCCCCCCCCCCCCCAGAATATTTTTTTTTACAGTACAGCCACCACAGGCAATTTAGAGATTTATCCATTTGTATTTGACAATTTAGAGATTTTTTGGTATTTTGGTCCATTAATATTAGTATTTAAACCCATTTAAATGTCAAAAAGTTGACACAAATGTTTAATTTTGTTAGTTTATTTTACTACCATCATCAAAATGTCATGAATTGTAACCACATTTAAATGGACATCCATAAAAAGCTCACTACATTGAATCACACATAGTTTAAAAGCACATTTGATAGAGAATGTTACAAACTGGACTATATGTAGTAACTTACTTTTTAGAGATTGGGTCTAAATAGGTGTTTGAAGGTTGATAGTCTAAATACAGTGTCCTTGTCTTTAACTCATTTCCCGAAAGTTAGACACTTCCCACACACAAACACATTTTTCTCACCCTCACAAGCATCTGCATTAACCAAATTGTGTGTGATTATCGTTAGACATATTCTCCAGACTTACACAGGGAATTGTTGATATCTTGAAAAAAATATATATATTCTAGAGGACATTGTCTTCTGAAAAATGCGCCAAAAATGTATTTTACTTAACGTTCTTTAGTATTTTACAGATAGAAAGATGAACAAAGTATGTGTAAGTCCAATTGTGGAGTGTCTTAATGAAATGAAACCTAAATATTTAGGCTGACATCATCCGTTGTCCAGAAAAAATGTTTTTGTGTGATATGCAAATGTGCACACATTTAATGAGATATCACCTAATTTGCATATTTTAATAAAAGATTTCAGAAAATGTTTCGTGCACAAAAGTATTATATTTGTGTCCACGACGGCATTCAATTGGTAAAAATGTATTGTGATATGATTAAGGTAAAAAATACTGTATTTTTGTGGTGCCTGGCCTATTTTTTACTTAACACTTGTTTTTTTTATTAAATCTTAACTTCTTAAAGCATTGTTGGTTTAAGGGCTTGTTAGTAAGCATTTCACTGCAAGGTCTACATCTGTTGTATTCGACGCATGTGACAAATACGATTTGATTTGATTGAAGTCCAATATTATAAACAACATTACTATGCGTCTCTAGCCAAACTTCCCAGCATGTCTTTTCCTCCTTCCAGTCGTTTACATTTTATTTCTCTATTGAGTGTGCCCTGTAATTAAGTTGCCAGCAGCAGTACCTCATTAGCGTTGGATTAAGCCCTCCGCCGTTGGGTTTTAGCATTAGGTAAACAACAGGAGTCTGTGTTTGCTGTGACCTCTCTGTCACTTTAGCAACACAGTGGCGTCCATTAAGCTACCTCCATCCACATGGTAAACACCCCAGACAGGGCTTTTACATCTACACCTTGTCTAGGTCACAACACTTAGTTACACTCAGCAACCGGCCCACGTTAATGAATGTAACTCTCCAAGTACGGAGAGCTGCTTAACATTTGCTTGTGGTCATTCATCCTCATGCCAAACAGTCTATGGTGAAAACTACTATCACAGCATGCAGTAGACACAAGCCATAAGATAATAACAACAAGAGTTTTTTAACAATGAGATTTTATGGCTCTACTTAAATGTCATATTTTTCTTTGATTGCTGTTTTGGTCCGGACATCTGAGGGGACAGATGTTCTCCCCCAGGACAGACCCAATGCTGACTCGTTCTTTCTTTCTTTCTTTCTTTCTTTCTTTCTTTCTTTCTTTCTTTCTTTCTTTCTTTCTTTCTTTCTTTCTTTCTTTCTTTCTTTCTTTCTTTCTTTCTTTAAGTTGAGATCTGTTGCAATTTTCGGTAGTTTTACTGAAGCATCTGTCTCCACCACGAGTGGTTGTTCAGATAGAGCTGTCCCTCTGAGACGGCTGTTTTCGCCCCAGCCCCCTAAGCATCCACGGACTCTACTGTCAGTGACATCTCCATCCCTCTGTCCTCCAGACCCCCCCCCCCCCCCCCGCCACGACTGATAGTGTTTAGTCACCCTGCAACGCGCCAACCCACAGAGGGACTTGTCATCCAGGATGTTTGCTTGACATTGTACACACACACACACACACACACACACACACACACACACACACACACACACACACACACACACAAAACTGCCTTTGATTACCCTGTTGGGACACAGACATATATCTAGTGTCAGGAACAATCTGTTGGGAGTTTGTCTGCTGCGTGGCGTTTGTGACCAGTCGTGGCGTGTGTGTCCAGTCGTGAGCGGCGGAGCAGAAGGTCTCCAGCCGTACATCTGACCCCAGGTGATGGGCTCCAGCACCCTGTCACATAGCATTTGGGCTGGGACCGCTAGGCCAGCGTGGGGCTGTTGGGGTAGGTTGGGGGGCTACAGGGGTGGAGTGAGGAGAGTGAGTCCCCTGTGGGCCCCATGGCCATAATGATCAATAGCACAGAGATGGTGGCAGGTTTCATACTGGAGAGAGGAGCGAGGAGGCTAGGTGACTGAATTGCACCCTGCCGTCATGGCCGAGGGAGTCAGGGTTAGGGGGGACAGGTTGTGAGTTCAACAGGATGTGTGTGAGTCTTGCTTAACATGCTTCTGATCACAAGCCTTCTCTAAGAGCAGCAGGTGCACTATTTCACTGTTACAAATGTGCATCTCGAATGGGTTACAGTTAGTAGACTGTAGGGGTAGTCAGAGGAGCCCAGTGTCACATGGTACTAAGGTCACACAGTGTCACTCAGCCATTGTGATGATGTCACTGGGGCCTACAGGAAAGACAGCTCAGCCTGACCTTGTGGAGGTCACGCAGGGCCAGTGGTGCCAGCTGCGCTCCTCAGGTTGGGGGTCTGTCCCGGGGCCCATTCTCTGTCCCGGTGTGTCTTTGCAGAGACGGGGGGAGCGCGGGTGGCAAAGTCATCTGTTCACTGACGAGGTGACCAGGACACCCGAGGGCCACAAGAGGAGAGGAGGGGAGCAACCTGCCCACTACATTCTACTGCCATCGCTCTCTCTCTCTCTCTCTCTCTCTCTCTCTCTCTCGGACTGTAGACATACTCTCTTATATATTTTCGATTGAAATTCTATTTATATTCTGTTGTAGTAGACTACATGTAGTACTATATGATATTGTAAATTATTTTGTATTTTTGATATGCTCTTGGAGAAAAGTTCGCTGGCAGACCCTCATGTGGGTTGCCATCTCTTTCTGTAATGCTGTGTTTGTGTGTCTGCATGTAGGGAGGGAGGTTCTTTATGGTGTATTTTCAGTTTGCATTTGATGATGCAGGTGAGATAGGAGCTGAGATCAGAACCCTCCTTTGCATAAAAGTTAATCACGGTGCTGGGAATGTAAATGGCCACCATTCTCTCTGTGTGTGTGCGTGTGTGTGTGTCCTTCGCCCCCCTCTCCGTGTCTGATTGAGGGAAACCAGGGGCCGGCGTTCAGCGGTAATCATCCCAGCAGGGGTCCCCATCGGATGCAGTCCTGTCATTACATTTGTGTTGAACACCGGCCCATTTAAATGTCAGCCTTGATGGGCTGCTAGGCCTGCAGAACGCCGACGAGGACGTAAACACCCGGCAGAGAGAGCGGAACAGCTCCCCGCCACCGAAAAAAGTGATCTGATGAGCAGAAATTAACTTTTAATTACCCAATTCTTTAGACTTTCATAATTGTTTTGGTCACACACACAACAAATGCGAGGCCTGTAATTTGAAAGCTATTTTCGAGATGAGAAAATCCTCTGCGAGGAGGTGCACGTAGATTGGAGGGTGGAGGGAAACAATCATGCCAGTGGATTTCCTTATAGAAAATCCAAATTGCTTATTAGAGTGTTGTGGAGTGTTTACAATATGTGGTTTAAGTGCACAACTGTCTAACAGAGGGGAAACAGTATCTGTGTGTCCTGGTATCAAACACTGGGATGGACATGTTAAAACGCATCTCTTCAAATGTATCAGAACATGCATATTTGGATGGTCCCATTAGATAAGACAGTATCCATGTGGCGATCAACATTATTCCACAGTGCTGCCGAGATTGTCCATAATGTGTCTCTCTATGTGTCCACCGAAGCATCCATATTCTCCCTAAATGTGACAGTCAGGAAACCAGTGACAGACAGACAGGAAACACAACTCTCTTAGCAAGCAGGAGACATTTAGAGAAAGGATGTCCCTGTTAAATAATTCACAGCTGGGAGTCATGGGGTGCAGAACCCCTATCCTTCTACTCACTCTCTCTCTCACACACACACACACACACACACACACACACACACACACACACACACACACACACACACACACACACACACCACACACACACACACACACACACACACACACATTCACAGACAAACAGAGACATGAGGGCCTGAGGAGTACAATGACATTTTTGTGATAACACCCTACTACTCACCAAAGAAAAAAAGATACATTCTCCCTCAAAAGACAACATCATATTCTGTCTCAAATCAAAAACACATCTTTCAGTCATATAGTCACATCATCATAGCTTTCCCATAGCTTTCCCCATGACAATTAGCACTGTCAGATGTTAGCCATTTCCTCATGGGTGAATCCATTTGAATTCAATCACTTTTTGATAACATCCTGTTCAATTAAAAAAGAAATATCCATACATGTTTGCCCATGGAAGAAGTGGTCATAAAGTGACTTTTTGGACATGAATGCCAAAATATTCTGGAGATGAAGGTGTTTATTTTACACCCCACCCTGCCATGAGACATCCAGGTCTTCATCACAGTCAAATATAAACGGTTGAGTTTGACAGCATTTCAAATCTTACAAATAGTGTTGTCAAACTATTTTGTTATTTCTTTAATAAAATGTAAATGATTGCAAAATGTGTAAACCTGAATACAGGGTGGGTGTCATTTCAATCATAGAAATATAATTCATAGAATGGACCTATCCCTTCAACCACTGCAATTTAGCTGGTACACCAATGATATTTAAATGTAATTGCAATTTTTATTTCTAATTACTACAACAAAGATGACCGCCGGTCCACCCACCGTCGAATGTTAACTTAAATGGACATGTATTTTCTATCATCTATCGTTCTAGGATTTCAATCGGTTTTCTATAGAAGATTGACAGTATAATTTAAAACAACAGATATTCCCATTCAAGTCAATATTCTCTGGTATGTGTGGACCTCCAACCATCTTTGTGGAACCATTTGAAAGTCAATTTTAGTACATTTATCAGCCAAGACATGACACCCACTATGCATTCAAGAACATGTTGTGTCTCAACCAATGGTGGGAACAACACAAAAACATTAGACTATGTAAAATAGGGACTAAGCTTCAACATAAGTGAATTTTAAGGAGTTTATGCGTTTTAAATAATTGACGTTAAAGGTTTAAAAAGAATGACCAAATTTTTATTTACAGAGTTCAAATGTACTCGCATTGAAACCATGAAAAGGAATCCAGAAATTAAAAAAAGAGTTTGACAACCATGTTTGTAAGCTTTTCAATTGTATCAGTCTCAACCGTCTATCTTTTCCAGTGATGAAGACATGGATGTCTCATAGTATGGTAGGGCAAAATGGGTCAACTTTGAGCATCTTCATCTCGTGAATGTTTTGGCAAAAACTTTCTGAGCACTTCGACAATGGGCAAATGTGTATGGAAGGTTTCATTCAAATCGAAAGGAGTGCTGTCAAAAAGTGATTGAATTCAAATGGCTTTACCCTGATGTAATTCGGTTCAGTGTTTTGTTCTACAGGATAGCAGAGACGTTTTGGGTGCATAGTGTCCCTCCCTGTTCAGTATAGATAGGCTGTCTGAATTGACAATGGTTAGAAGTATGATGTAGTAGATGCCACAATGTGTCAAGCCAGTTCAACATTGCAGGGCAATGGCCTTCGGAATACAATAGTACTTCTACGAGGAACTTTTCCCCTGAGGCAAAGTTTACAGATAAACAAAAAGGCCGAGCGCAAAAGAGGACACATGGAAAGATACACAGAGGAGGAGGAACAGATAGACATATATATTTGAGACAGATAAAAATAACTTTTGTTGAGGGAATGTAAGTGCCACATATTCCACAGAGTGTGGTCTCCACCTAGTGGACAATGAGAGAAATAGCTTTGTTTTGTTACAGCAAATGCACATCACGTTGTCTCAGGGCTCCGTAGTATTGTGCAACAGTATATAATCAGACACCAGAGCTTACGAATGCAGGTCTCATTCAAAGGAAGTGGGGGAAGCTGTCAAATCTGGACATGACCCTCCACCGCAGGCCTGTGTGTCAATGCCCGGGGTGGGAGGGGTTGGGGGGGTGGGTGGGGGGGTGGTCTGCCTGTCAATGTCAGTGAAATGAGCAGCCAGTGATGGCTCTGAGGTTAGAGGTCCCTTCCCTAAGGCTGCTATGGGCTATGGAATGCTGCTGGCCACCCAGTCCCATCTATCCTGTCTCCCAGCACCCCAGCCCCATGTACCCTGCACCCCAGCCCCAGGGTCCAGCTCGACCTCCCACCACCCCACCCACAGGGTCTAGCCCAAACCCCATCTGTTCACTGGTCTCATGACCAGTGGCCTCAATGTGTGGCTCTTTGCCACTCTAAAAATCTATTTCTTACATAAGGTTCTGTGAATATCCCTATGTGTGTTCCTCTCTGTCAGATGGGCCATCAAACAGGAGGGGCTGAGAAGAGCGGGCCAATGGAAGCCGTCCAAGGTAGAGAACCCAGAGTGGAACAAGCTGACCTACATGTGGCCCTCTCTGCCCAGTGGAGAGCTCAACCAGGTGAGCCCTCTTCTTGTATGGGCCAGTACGAGATCCATGGTACACCTGGAACTGGTCCAGGGTACATACATTCAGTCCAGTGAGTGCTAGTCTCTGAAGGGTCCAGAATAAAATGAAGGCCTATATCAAAGCAACCTATACAGCCATTGTCAATGGTCCACACACACAATGCAGTATGGATAATATGTGTGTGTATTGGCTGAGAAATCTCTCTCAAAGTACCCAGTCAGTTAGAGCGAGGAGCAACATGCTGACTGACTGTCAGAGTGGATCTGTGTTGTTATGCCATGGCATATCTCCTCTGTCTGTCTGTCTGAAGGATCAGATGAGGCAAGTCGGACAGGAGCATGACAGGCTTGTTAGGAATGAATCGGTCTACTGAGCACAACCACTGACTGACAGGTTCACATTTTACACTCATTGAATAGAGACTAACAAATGTTTAACAAGTTGTTTTATCATGAAATCGTATATAATGGAATAATCATAAGGTGTGTGTGTGTGTGCGCGTTTGTATGTGGGTGTCGTAGGCCCATTGTAGGGTAAGATATAAAAGATATCCTGTGCTTTTCAGCTTTTGTGCAACCTTAACTTGCCTTGGAAGTGTAGTTTGCTCATTCATTTGCACTGTTGTTGAGACACACACCAGAGGGAAGAATAACCAGGCTACTTTACACTTTTGAATGCCCCTGCAGGACCTGAGCTGGCCACTGGAGAGTGCCCTAGTCCCCTGTGCGCCACCACTGACTGACTCCAACAGGAAATGGCACTGTTTCAGACCTGCACCACTGAGATTGAGGGTACTGAGAAACAGACAGGGGGTAGAAAAGGCCAAGGCCATAACTGTTACAGTACCCAACCTTATACTGAACACTTGGTGAGGACAATATCCTCTCAGTTCTTCTACACCCTCCTCTCTGACACTGACAACTACATCTTAAGTATGTGGGTACATCTCATTCCACATCCACTATAGGCAACACAATATTGTCAATTACAGTTCCGTTTTAAATATTGCATAGTACACCAGTGGTATAGTAGCATCAGTCAAAAGCCTGAAGCATCTGTAAAGTAAGTCACTCTGGATAAGAGCATCTGCTAAATTACTAAAATGTACATGTAAATCATAGCGATAGCTGCACATTTAGTAGGGGGCACACTTATGGTTCTGGTTTAGGCCTGATGTTCTCACCGCAGGATTTTACACATCCTGAAAAAGATCCCTTAGTCTCAAATGAGATGATTTATGTAGATGTATTAATTTTGCTTCAGATCATATATGTATTAGCACATTAGGCCTGATTCAGAAGTAAGAGGACTCTCTACTGTTCACCAATCATTTGGAAAAGAATGCATAGCCTTCAACCCCCACACAACCCACCAATGAGTGTTCATTCACTCAAGGTAAAGTCAAGCCTGAAATTGGAGTTTCTGATCCAGGAATATAATTTGTACCTCCTAATTAACTCAATCAGTTCTCCGTCTTTGGAGCAAAGTAAATAAAGCTGCCCTGGGTTCCCGTTTACAGATGAGCACATGCAGCCTGCCTGACCTTTGACCTTTCAGTCTGTGTCAGCCTCTCCTTCATTATGGGCTCAGGCCTGGAATCTGGGGCATCATTTGCATAAGTTAATTCCTCGTTACGATCCCCCTCGCAGCCGTGTGAGGCCAGGGAATAGAACTGATTATGATTCTGTTTCCCTCCATTCATCTGTGCAGTAGGAAGCCTCTCGCCAGCACAGCACAGAGACTCAAAGCAGAAAGAGGCGCCAGCAGGGAGAGGGAAAACATTAACACGGCAGAAATCCACAGCCTTGAGTTTCAGCGGTTCCTTGAGAGGTAAAACCTCAAGTTGAATTGAAATATATTCATGACGAAAAAATATATTTATTTTCATTTCCCCTCGTGGTTGGGAAGGGTAGAACACTACAGTCAATCTATACTGTAATTCTTTCTTCTCAGGTGCACAGAAGCTCTTCATCTGCCCCACGCTGCTCTCAGGCTCTTCCTCACAGACGGCAGGGAGAGAACTCTACTCCAAGATCTGATTCCAGACCAGCTGGTATTGAAATCATACTTTTGAATCAACTTTTTAAACTTTTAAGTCAACTTTTTGGACAAAAGATTTAACTCATGTATTCTTTCCTCTCTGTGTCATTGAGGTGTATGTGTCCTGTGGGCAGCCGTGGGTTAACCCTCATCTCAGCCATGGTAGAGTGTCCAAACAGCGCCACCTTCTCCACCTGGAGCAGGACGTGTCCCAGATCTGCCACTACAGCACCCTCTGCCACCAGCATGGTTGGTACATCCCAGAAGACCAATCAGCACTCATAAAACGTGCATACGTCCATCAATGGCAATGCATTCTGAACTGTGGCATGTCATTAGGCCTACATATTGAAGAAATAGTATGAAAACAATTTTACCCTCTTTCTCTGCGTTTATGTGATGTGTGCAGTAGAGCCTTATGTTTCCTTGCTGTCTCCCCAGATATGATACTGGAGGTAAGAGGTGAGATACAGGAGGGCTCTCTGCTCACTGTGGCCCCCTGTGGTGTTTTCTATGAAGAGCAGAGCCAAAGAGTCAACGCCCCAGTAGGAGAGTGCTGATCATGATCGTGATCACCACAACAGTCTCATGTGAGTCTGTCAGTAACAACTAACAAGGCCATTCAGGTCCACTCTCTGATCCTGCATACTAAAACTGCATAATATGTCATTATGTCCTTCCGTTATTGTCTTGTAAATGTGTTTAGCTTCATGAAAAGAAGTCCCTCTTTCAATGTTATTTGCGTCTTGACATCATGTGTGCTTTTCTGTTTCGGAAGGGACTCGCACTCAAGAGCTCACCAGAAAATAAAGATGCACCCTACTTTCAAATACACATGGCAAGGGAACCACGAGGAAGATGTAATACAAAATGTTGTGGAAAATGGCTGCAGTAATACTGACCAACCTGCTAAGAACAGGTTAAGCTGATTTAAACAAACATACAGCCTTTGTTTCTGTGGGGTTGACAGGGTATTCTGTTTCACTAGCACCAGTGCTCCATTGTTCTAGATTTTCATGGCATTGTGTGTCAATTATTTCTGCTTTCTCTCTCTGTGTTGTTTCTCTATAGGTTGCAACAGTGCGGTAGGAGCATCACACAGGCCCACAGACAGCAGTTCGAGTTCAGTAAGGGCAAGATAGTAAGCTGCAGAAACCCCTGTCTGGCTGTTTGGGTCGCTGGCCATGGGGCAGTGGGGGAAGGTGGGGTAAAAGCAGGGTCACCCCTCCAGTTGGTACACAGTAACCCGTCTTACTCAAACCAACGTTGGACACTGAATGAGGGAGAGAGGTAGGAGAATGGACCCCATGTGAATTGATACTAATGTCAGAGCGTGACCCTGTCTGTCTATCCTCCCATATCACACTGATGTATTAGTTGACCCCCTTTGACCCTGTCTAGGGCACTGTACTGTGCCTATGAGATCCAAAATGACAGGGTCAAAGGTCTTTTCGTGTTTTGGGAAGCCATTGGGAAACGTTTATGAAAGTAGTTGTTATAAAGATACTCTTTGTTTTGATTATTGTTTGTCTCTTCACACAGGACTCTTCATCTGTTGGCCAACCCTGAGCTGGTATTGTCTGTTTCCATGACTACAATCCCCCCAGGAGACTCCTGCTCTGAACCCCCTCTCCTCACAAGCTGCTCTGTAGTCCTACAGGTAAGACTCACTGACACGCAAAGGAAGTCAACAACAACAACGAACAAGTACAACAACAAGTACATACTGAAAGTATCATGGTTTGATCTCTTTTATATACTGCCTTTTCAGAAATACAAGCCCTATAGTGACGGAGCAGCCAACCAGAAGTGGGGCTGGTTTCCAGATCTTACGGTTCTGAGTGCATTCTACACCTCATCTCTGGACCAGGAAGTGACTGCAGCCAATCAGGCCTCAGTGGGTACCGCCTGTGTGTCCCCAGAACCACTACACCAGCAGGTATACCAGAACCAGTCCAGAACAACTGCTGTAGCACACTGTACTTGACACAGTGCTAGGTATCCACACCCATTCTGTTCTGCTGTACACTTTTAGAGTATTCTGTGGTTTTATGCACTGGTTATGAGGATTATAGGAAGATTAGAAAGGAGTGGTACATTTTGGATACCAGCTGTACATCCTCCTTTGCTTAGGTCGTTCTTTGGGAATAATGCTGTGCCTATACAGTATTGCATACTCTCGGAATAATTATGTATGCACTATACCAGAGGAGGCTAGTTATACAAGGGGCTCATTGTAATGGCTGGAATGTAATTATGGAACGGAGTCAGATACGTTGTTTCCATGTGTTTGATGTGTTTGGTACCATTCCATTTATTCCATTCCAGCCATTACAATGAGCCTGTCCTCCTATATCTCCTACCACCAGCCTCCTCTGTACTCTACAGTATCTCATACTGTGCTATGTGGGGGCAGGGTTTCTCCTTCGCCAGGTCAGGTGTGAGTGGGAGCAGAGTGAAGGTGTGTCCTAGCTGTTCCACTGGGCTGAGAGGGAGAGGAGTTCTCCAGAAGCTTCCTCCAGGATCCTCCTCCCTCTGCTGTATGGCCAGTCACAACCACCAGCTCAGCCCAACTGGACACTTCAGGATCCTAAAGGTCCACCAGGTAGTGCAACCTGGACTTGGGGGTAGACGTAACATAGTAAACGTAAATCTGTCTCCCTCCATTTAGTATGACATGGTACGTTTCGTATGATATGTGTTCATTTGCGGATGTCCATCAACCGTTTCGTATGATATGTTACGAATTTCAATTAGTGGCGGCTAACTTTAGCTAGGGTTAGGGGAAGGGTTATCCAACACGCTAAGTCGTTGCAAAGTTGCTAATTAGCTCAAATGGGTTGCTAGACGTTCGCGTTACACCCCCACCCATCCTCCACAACCAAGTTGTTGGCTTATGTCACCTTCTCTCTTATGTAACCATACCCAACGTAACATATCATACTGATTTTATTGTCACACATTTACTGTGTTACATCTAGTCTTTGAGGCCAGGCTGGGTAGTGGAACATCCAATATCCCCCTACAGCATTCCCTGAAATCAAGTGGGTGTGAAGTTTATTATCCAAGGCGGTGCAGATGGCTGCACTGAAGTAAACATGTTCTCCTTATGAACCCCCAGGAGAGTGTGTGTATGTGTGTGTGTGTCCGTCTGTGTCCATATGTCTGCATATCTGTCTGTGAGGGACTAAGACTCCAGCTGTGTCCTCCTGCAGACGGAGCTCAGTGAGTCTGCGGCAGACGTCACTCTGCAGCGTCTAGACGAGTGTCTGGGAGTCACTGAGGACGGAGGCTGCGGTGCTGCAGAAGCAGACGCCGTCCCCAGAGGTGTGCAGCGCAGCCCGGACCAAGCCGAGCGTGAAGCTCTTGGCCCACAGGAATGGGCAGGGGGGCCTAGAGGAGGGCCAGCTGATCACGGCGGCAACAATGCCTCTGGTGAGATACCACAGGGGCCACTGAAACAGGCAAATAGACAGTGTATGACTTTGTTGTTTTCTAGGTGGACGGTATGAATTGAATGTATGCGTTTCTGTGTATCTGTAGTTGTTGTCAGAGTGCACCCGCCTGCTCCAGCTACCCAGAGCTCAGGTACTCACCCTGCATCAGCTCAAAGCCTGGGCCCTCAATGACTGTCTGCAGGATGACACAGACACACAGAGGTTAGATGACCTTTCTGATAACCAGTATCTGTTGACCTTTGACACTGACCTCTCCTCTAACCTCAGGTTCAGAGACAGTGTTCCAGGTAAGTGCTGAGGACATGAGCTCTGTAGATGACGGTCTGCTGGCGCTAATACTGAGGTCCCCCATCCATATCTGGGTGTCCTGTGGAGAGCCCTACCTCCCTTCAGATGGTGAGATACACACACACAATGGTGCTTGCATTTGCTAAGGGAATTTGATATTATGAAATTGGATGTAAATAAATGTAGAGTCATTTCCTTGCTCCTTTCTCTTACTACTACAGCACATTAGTCCATCCTGTTTATTCTTGTTCAGTTATTTTCTTGCCTGTGGGTGAATCTTGGCAGCATTGCCCTGGGGGGGAGGCCCAACCCAGACGAGACGCTTCTTCATTTAATAACACATTTCATGCATGGCCTGTAATGGCGAGATGCTAATGAGACGTGTGTTTTTCTGCCTGGATGATGATTTTGCAGATAATGTTCTCTTTGCTTAAGCCTTGTACGAACTCGGGCAGCAATTAGGGGGTTTGTAAAGCACTACACTTTTCTATACACATAATCCCGGCGTGTGCGTCATGTTGCCTCAGTTGTCAGGGGAAGAGGGAAGCTGCAGAGGGCTCTGTGGCTCCAGAAGGAGAGAGAGTACTGACTGATCTAGCGATCAAGAGACACAAGGTGAGGCACCTGAAAGGTTTGCTCTGCTTTCTATCCATCGTGGCTGCTGTGGCTTCATGAAATGCAGGGCGATAATGCATCCCAGTGAACATATTTCAATTCTGTGACATTTGAAAATCTAGTGTCGTGTGGCTAGCCTGATCTACCATCCCTGACCTAACCGTTGCGAATCCATGTGGCGAAACCGAATGTAAGCTGGCGAGAGCAGGATGGTGGAACCCGGCCATCCCGTGTCCTCGTCGTGTACTATGGGGGAGTAAACTAGATTTGCTCATTCAATGACATTACAGCTCCGTTAGTATAGGCAGTGTTCCTCCTTGTACGCATGGGTACAATCTTGGGTGTAGAATAGCCCCTAACAGTGTCCCCTCTATACCCCTGCGTTCACCCAGCCCGCCGTCTCTCCAGACCAGGTCCAGCCTCTCTGGTACCCACCCAGAGTCCTGCCAGGCCTGTGGTGGTTGAGCAAAGCTGGCTACAGCCCAGCCATGAGGAACTGACTCGGGACCAGGAGCTGCACAACACTGAGGTATGGATGTACTTGTTGCACAACAAAATAATAATACTTTCGCTTGTCTTTTCCTACTAGCTCTGACTTTACTGATAACGACTTTACTGGGGGAAAATGCACTTACTGCGACTGTGATATGTGGTTGTCTCACCCAGCTACCTTAAAATGAACACACTTCACTATAAGTCGCTCTGGATAAGAGCATCTGCTAAATGACTAACATGTCCAATGTCAAATGTGAAACTGCATCACTGGTAGAGACTCTGAGAGCACTCTTCTGATATAAGCACGGTACTGAGGAGCATGGTAGTGGCAGGGTTGTGATCCTTCAGAGGTTAGATAGTGAGCTTATAAGGGTTGTGATCCTTCAAAGGTTAGATAGTGACCTTATAAGGGTTTTGATCCTTCAGAGGTTAGATAGTGACCTTATAAGGGTGTTGATCCTTCAGAGGTTAGATAGTGACCTTATAAGGGTTTTGATCCTTCAGAGGTTAGATAGTGACCTTATAAGGGTTTTGATCCTTCAGAGGTTAGATAGTGACCTTATAAGGGTTTTGATCCTTCAGAGGTTAGATAGTGACCTTATAAGGGTGTTGATCCTTCAGAGGTTAGATAGTGACCATATAATCATGTGGCGTTGATAATCCCTTTTTTTCTTTTCAGACTCGACTTGGTGAGATGGAGGCCACTTCCAGAGAAAGGCCACAGGCCACTTCCACAGAAGAACTCCCAGGAACTGTACCATCAGCCTGATGTCAAAAGAGTTAAGGTGTACCACAGTGGAGACAGGCATGTATCTGTCCACGTCTGGGGCAAAGCATCGAAGAGGTACTTCCTCCAAATAGAGAGTCTGATATCATACTCCGGTCTAGGTTGTCTATGGGGCGCCGTTTGTAGCATGCTATATTTTGTGATAAAGAGAGAGGAGGCGCCAGGTAGCCTAGCAGTTAAGAACATTGGGCCAATAACTGGTTTGAATCCCCGAGCTGACTATGGGAAAAATCTGTCAATGTACCCTTGAGCAAAAGCACTTAACCCTAATTGCTCCTGTAAGTCACTCTGGATAAGAGAGTCTGCTAAATGACTCAAATGAATTTCATGCCGCAGAATTAATATTTTTCACAAAATATAGCTAGCACGTTACAAACAGCGCCCCCTATATCTCCTCGGTGACCGTGTGTTGCTATATGTTTCAGCTGCTGAGCTACAGTACTGTGAGGCTGGCCCTGTCCTGGTCCACCTCCAGGCTATGCGCTGCAGACGGCAGGCTTCTGAGCTCCTGGGAGGACATCCGCAGGGTGTGTCAACAGGACAGCCCTTCATCAGCCCTAAAGGTCAGCAGGCCCTGGTTCACCTCTAAACTCTGACCCCTCCTACTGACTGTCACACAGAGAGTAGGGGTTATTCTGATGTTTTGATTAATAGAAAGAAAGTGAAATACATTCCTGTGGATTGCTCATTTATACAGATCTATTTATATGAGCATTTGTGCTGTCTTTTCTCTCTGTCCAGATTGTGGGGAAAAGATTGAGATGAGAGCTATCTTCGCTCGAATGATGAGATCTCTAGACTCTGGTAATACCACAACAGACAGGGGACCAAAGGAGCACCTGACCACCACAGTAAGAGGAGAAGGGATAACTGTACCTGGGCATTATGCTACTAATGGTTATATAGATGATTACTGTCTTTTTTAGACTCCATGTGGCTGCCATTCTCTCCATTGGACTGCAGAAGCATAGAACTGTTACAAAACAACTGTACCATGCCTGATCAAGATTGGTGTTATCTACTGTTTTTGGACTGTCGCTATGTTCAAGCAATTCCCAATGGGACAGTAACTACCAGGAAGTGTGTGATGTTATATATTCACCACTAGTGGGAAGCAGTGGTATAAGCGAGTCATAAACTCAGCAAAAAAAGAAATGTCCCTTTGTCAGGACCCTGTCTTTCAAAGATAATTCGTAAAAATCCAAATACTGTTTCCCATGCTTGTTCAATGAACCATAAACAATTAATGAACATGCACCTGTGGAACGGTCGTTAAGACACAAACAGCTTACAGACGGTAGGCAATTAAGGTCACAGTTATGAAAACTTGTAAGGCAGGTCCTCACCAGACATCACCGGCAACAACGTCGCCTATGGGCACAAACCCACCGTCGCTGGACCAGACAGGACTGGCAAAAAGTGCTCTTCACTGACGAGTCGCGGTTTTGTCTCACCAGGGGTGATGGTCGGATTCGCGTTTATCGTCGAAGGAATGAGCGTTACACCTAGGCCTGTACTCTGGAGTACAGTCACAGCATCATCGGACTGAGCTTGTTGTCATTGCAGGCAATCTCAACGCTGTGCATTAAAGGGAAGACATCCTCCTCCCTCATGTGGTACCCTTCCTGCAGGCTCATCCTGACATGACCCTCCAGCATGACAATGCCACCAGCCATACTGCTCGTTCTGTGCGTGATTTCCTGCAAGACAGGAATGTCAGTGTTCTGCCATGGCCAGCGAAGAGCCCGGATCTCAATCCCATTGAGCACGTCTGGGACCTGTTGGATCGGAGGGTGAGGGCTAGGGCCATTCCCCCCAGAAATGTCCGGGAACTTGCAGGTGCCTTGGTGGAAGAGTGGGGTAACATCTCACAGCAAGAACTGGCAAATCTGGTGCAGTCCACGAGGAGGAGATGGCCACACAAGATACTGACCCCCCCCCCCCCCCCCCCTTTGTTCAGGGACACATTATTCAATTTCTGTTAGTCACATGTCTGTGGAACTTGTTCAGTTTATGTCTCAGTTGTTGAATCTTGTTATGTTCACACAAATATTTACACATGTTCAGTTTGCTGAAAATAAACGCAGTTGAAAGTGAGGACGTTGCTTGTTTTGCTGAGTTTATATGATGTGTACCAAGTCTGTGCTGAGTGTGTGAATCATTGATGTTGGTTTGTTGTCATCTATATGTATGATGATGATCATACTATTGAATTCGAACCATAATAAACACTATTCAGAACCAAAGAGGAATAATGTATGCTTTGTCTTTTCAGATTTGTCTGAAGGAATTTACTGTAAATGCTCCATACCCTTCTGTAAGCTCGAGTTGATTTCAAGTTTCAAAGTTGATTTGTCACATGCACAGGGTACAGCAGTTGTAAAACAGCACAGTGAAATGCTCTCTTGCGAGCTCTTTCCCAACGATACAGTAATAAAAGTAATAACATAGATACGGAAAACAAGAAGTACGAGAGAATACCGGGTGACGTGACTGTTGATTGCTGTATAATTGGATACTACTGTCTTAACTTGGCTCTAGGGGCGCTGTTATCTAATGAAGGAAGACAATTCGATACACCTCCATACTATGCAAAAAATGGGTTTGGCTTTTGATTGTAAAGTATCCCTGTCCTGAAGTATGTTCCAAAACATTTGTCAGCCAATGCTTCAAACGAACAGCAGATGGCACTAATGCACCAGATTTCCATTAGTGTACCACCCAAAGCAAAGCACACAGTAGGCTGGCTACCTTACTACCCCAGTACTCTTTATTGCTGCCCGTCTCTGTAAACTTCTTATTTCACGCAGAACGACAGCTGAGCTGTAACTGCTGCAGGCAGTGTTGTGGGTAATGGTGTGGAGATTTAGCGCTGGTAATTTGAGGATTACAGTGTTGAGCGAGAACAGAAGTGGACTGTTTACCCCAGCTTTACTCTGGGCTTATATGAATCGTCTGCCGTGTCTATTATTTATCAAACAGTCTCCCAGATAATTGGGAGCGTTCTCTAAAGTAATTCCTGATTTTATGATTCTCTCTATATATAATTACTTCTAAATCTCAAAGATTAAATGTTCTTTTCATGGCTTGCATTTATTAGATAGTGGTTCAATGAGAGTTACGTTTGAGATCTTAATCTGATGATATTGCAGACACATGGCTTTTTATTTCCGGCTCTTGGTACAGTATGATGTAATAGAAGGCATTTCAGTCGGACGATATGATGACCATTCAGTCCAGTTGTGTACCCTGTCCATCGCTAGCTCACCTACCACCAGCACGGCCTTGACCCCACAGTTGATACTCCTGACTTCCTGATCTGAGCATCTCACTTGCATTCGCACTGGGCACGCAACGGTCGAATCCACGTTGTTTCCACGTCGTTTCAATGAAATGATGTTGAACCGACGTGGAATAGACGTTGAATTGCCGTCTGTGCCCCGTGGGTTTGTGCTGTAATCACTTGGAGACAGTCGGTTAAAAAAACAAACAGCAGGCGGAGGCACGGTGACCTTGGTTTAGATTAATGCCAGCTCTGCTAGTCACATTCTGGACAACAGTTGCATGCTCTGGAAGAACCTCTAATCCCAGCAGACTACTGAAATAAGACAAGCTACACTCTTAGAAAAGTAAGGTGCTATCTAGAACCTAAAAGGGTTCTTAACAATGACCATAGGATTTACCAAGAAACCACAAACAGATCTGGGACCAGGCTAGGTGACAACACAGAGATGACTTTCCTCCATGTCCTGGTTCTGCACTGGGGAAATGCTCTACGTCTAAAATACACCTGTGTGATGTCAAGGAAGGCAACCGCTGGACTACACCTACATAGCCCCGCGCTTAATGAGACCAATTCTAATGAAGCTGGATGTTAATGGATAGGTCCAACCAGGAGAGGCCTGAGGAGAGCAGCTGGCTGCTCCACAGAGAGACAGCCAGGCCATGCTGCACGACTGTCTGCCTTGCACCTTAGTAAGTACGGTAGTTATAGTAAACTAACAAATGATGCAGTATACTGTAGAATACTATACTACACACTGTAGTATCCCTTGATCATTTGTAGTACTGAGTATAGAATTGTGTTGTATACTGTAGAATACTATAGCAAATACTACAGTATTATTCACACAAAAAATGGTTGTAAATACTACAGTATTATTATTATTTTTTTAAATAAGTACTTCAGTGTCTGTGAAAACACTACAGTATTTAATTGGCCTATACGCTGACAATTCCCCTCCCCCATGTACCAATTTGTGTCACCCATAAGTGAGAAACCTATATGCCAAGTATAGACCATATATTGTGTTCCCTACAGGTTATAGAAAATATCCATTCAGACTCCAGTCCTACCTACCTACAGGACACAGGATGTTGGTGGCACCTTAATTGGAGGGGATGGGCTCATGGCAGTGGCTGGAGCGGAATAAGTGGAATGGTATCAAATGGTTTCCATGTGTTTGATAACATCCCATTCGCTCTGTTCCGGCCATTATTATGAGCCATTCTCCCCTCGGCAGCCTCCACTGTTACAGATTATGGACAATTTGCTCTTTTGGTATTTCTCCAGTAGGTTTCCTCCAGGAGAAAGCCTCCACTTCTATGTCTAAAATAATTAAACAAAAACGCCATAGTAAATACTACAGTAATGTAAATAAAAACACTACAGTAAATACTACAGATACTGTAATATTATTGTTATTTTTACATGTGAATAATACTGTAGAATTTACAAAAAAGTAGTATACTACAGTCCTCAAAACACTACAGTAATTACTATAGCATATACTATAGTGAAATGTAAATGCTACAGTATACTACAGTGAATACTACAGTAAGGTCTGCAAAAACACTACAGTGAATACTATAGTATTTATATCATAGTATACTATAGTATGTTTTCATGTTGGTAGGACATTAAAACTTTACCACTCTGGTGGCTTGACTTCCATTACTTTTAATGATTTTAATGAGCTGGACTCATTGGCTTGTTTTGGCTTTTTTTTTACAACTTTTCTTTCTATTGCCTCTGGGTCCTCTGTTGTGTGCTATTGGCTTTGAGGTCCTGGCCATGAAAATCAGCTGGATTTCCACCTGTCCGTGTGACAATTTATCACATTGTTGAGACAGAAATTGCACGAGCAATAGAAATGTTGGTTGTTTGGAGATCAATAAAATGTAGGATGTCTCTAGAATGTAGCTTCTCTCGTCTGAATTGCTTAGTTAGGGAGAAATGACCATGATGTTGATGGCAAATGGCAAAAGACGTACTTCACCTGCACTCTGTACTTTCTTACAATAGCCTTGTGGGTAAAAAAAAAATAGATATGATCTCAATTAAGAAGTATTGTTTCACCTTTTTGGGAGTTGTGTGTCAATCATCATTCTTACTAGTTACTGTAATTACTCTATTTCTTTTGGCCCACCAGTATTCCTGTACAACAAACAACACTTCCCACTTCACTCCTGAGCATTTGGAGTCAGTTTGGATCTCTCAGCACGTTACTGCCTCCCCATCCATATTCATAGGCCCACTTTGAATGACAGCAATTGAAGGGAAAGGACCGTGAAACTCATCCTGTTATCCTAGTTTTTACAATGCCTGAGAGGAGTGTGTGTTACTGATCTAAAATTGAATATCATAATTCCTCCACAAGGCCCTGGTTCAGCCGTCACAGAGCACAGGAGAGGCCAGGGCTCATTCCACGCTCTACCAATGCAATATTGTAATAGCTTTAACAGTTGTCAGCCCTGCGTGATAATTTACAGTCTCATGCCTCCATCTGTGGTACAGAAGATGCACATCGCTTCAGTAAAGCACCCCACCTATACGAGATGCATCTCGGGAAATATATATTAGAAAACGTGGCATTAAAATTCATGAGTGAGATTTGGGTTTAATTCATGCAGTGTGCGCCAGAGCTGTATATTTACATGCTTCAGCGTTTATAAAGCGTCCGGGTGTGAGTTGGGACAGAGAGAGATGACATATAATGAGGATTTAACTAGGAGGCTCAGAGAAATTGATTTCATAAAGTGCAGGGGATATTTGATTGGATGTCTTCTACAATTTATGTACCCGCTGTGCTACTTTCACTGGATCCACCAGACTATAGCCTCTGAAGCACTCCGTTTCCAATGCGAGCTACACTGTTTGCTCTCTAGAGAGCTTTTGTAAATGTGTAAATACTTTTCAGCTAAATCCATCTTTTAGAAAATCGCTTTCTCAGTTCTCAGTTCCCATTTTCTGACCATTTAATTGTACAGGCTACATATTCCATGGATTTAACTATTTCCTTCAAAAATGCTTTCGACTTTAGCTTGCTTTGGATTTATCACAGGAAATGCAGTATTCAGTGCAGTGATGTGTAGTACACTGATTTGAATAGAATTAAATCAGGAATATGACTAATGTCTAGGCAGCTTCAGTTCTTTGATACCGGTATGTTTTAATGTTAGCTAATCATGCTGGGACCAAAGAAAGGGTTTATTATTTCCTAAGTAAATATTGTATTAATGATTTCTCCAGAAAGGAGCATGTGCATTTACAGTATGCCAGTGAGTGGGCTATCTGGAAATACTGAGCATTCACTCACAATGACGCATACAGCATCCACACACCTTTGTTCAACCATCGACCATCCTCTGTGACCTTCACCGCAATCGGTACATGTAGGCTCACGCTGTACAACAAACTGCCAACTCCACTGTGTATGACAGAACCTTGCACTTCCACTTAGACTGACAGCCATATACATCACAAAGACAAGTCATTATCAAATCTCTCCCGGCAGACCTGTTTCTCCTTTCCTTCTATGGGTAAATTGAGGCCATGTGTCGCATTTCTAACCTCATACCTTTGATAAACCTGCCCTGACAACGCTGATGATTAATGGAAGGGGAAAGAATTGAATCAGGATTGAGAGAGACATGGGGCAAATAAATGATAGGCGACCAAATTAGGTTGTGTTCTAAATGACTTCTCCTCAAAACAATATTACCCGGCCTCCTTTTCAACACCACCGAGTAATCGTTTATTCAAGACCTCCCCCCACACTGAATCCCCTTACAATCAGAAAGGGTGAGCGTACAGGTGTGTAATGCACAACATGGTGACAAGGTGATGGCAAGGCCAGGGAGCCACTGTGTTTGGATCGATACTTCATTTAGCCACCCAGGTTAAGTCTCTCGTTCCTGTATCACACTCAACATCAGCTGTATCAAACAAAAGAAACAGCTTTCTGGAAACACCTACCAAAACAATGGCTGTCATTTTCCCAGGAGGACACACTGGGGGGATTAAAGATACCAAGGTGTCCGTGCAAACTCACACGCACACACTGCAACGGTGGTCAGAACAAAGGTCGTTCGTAACAATTACAAGTAAGAGTAAAAGATAATGGGGACAATGAATACCGTTTTATGGACACTGATTTGGTGGATGGAAAAAAGTGTTAGCATCCCTTCATGTCTATTTGGAATAATAAGCCTATTCACTGAGGCTTTATTTTACTGGATGGAAACAAAGCTGATATGGGAAACCTGGCTCGCATCAGTACATCTCAAGTGGCATCCGCTTAGAAAGGCTATGGCTTTGAACACATATAAAACGACACAAGGAGTGTACCACAAGGTGAATACTAATTCCACCTGCGTTTCACCATGCTAAATTGTGAACAACATCATCACAGCATGAGAGGGAGCACACAGAATACTTAGTAGGATTACAGTACATTGACGAGGTTCCTTGATCCGGTAAGAAAAGGTACAGTTTGGGTTTGAAATGACATAAACTCTGCTCAGGCCAAAGTTTCGAGAGACCCGTGACATTGGAGTCATTGTTGTTTGAGTTTGTGTATTGTTTCGTCTTCTCACAACAGTGCAATTTCTCTGAGTGACTCTGGCTAGTCTTTTCCTGCCTCCTCCCCTGAATGTGGGGTTGTATATGATGCCACTGTATTGGACTGTTCTCTAATTATTGAACAAGTCAAAATTGACAAACACGTTTTCTACTCAGGGGTCAAAGGCCAAGGAACTAGCGGGGCTGCCTCACTCTGAAGGTGTGGCATCATTCCCAAAGTAAAAGTAATTGCCGCAAAGAAACTAGACTGTCGGACCATTTGTCAATAACAAACTAATATCCACGTGCTGTTTTTAGGAAATTGACGCATAGCTAGAAACACCAGTACATAAACGGCCTTTCATCAGATCCTTATGATTTTTACAACTGAGGTGGAGGAGAACATATGGGGCTGGCAGAGAATTGGGAAGTTGATTGGTTTTGTGTGTGTGTATATGTGTGTTTGAATGTGTGTGTGACAGAGGAGACTGGTGGGAGGAGCTATAGGAGTTTGGGCCCATAAACAAAGACTGGAATGGAATAAATGTATCAAACATATCAAACATATGGAAACCACATATTTGACTCCGTTCCATTTATTCCATTCCAGCCATCACAATGAGCCCGTCCTCCTATATCTCCTACTACCAGCTTCCTCTGGTGTGTGTGTGTGTGTGTGTGTGTGTGTGTGTGTGTGTGTGTGTGTGTGTGTGTGTGTGTGTGTGTGTGTGTGTGTGTGTGTGTGTGTGTGTGTGTGTTGGGGGGGGGGGTCATATTTGTATCTCCTTCCACTGATTACCTCAGCTGCTGAATCAGTCAATACTGTTCCAAAGGGTGGGCTCAATCCAGGCTGCTGTATTTCGGCATCCACTCGGACCCAACGGGGTTTTCCTAAACCCACAGACCACTGCTGCTAAAAAGAGCCTCTGCATTCTGTGAGCAGCAAGCCTATTGATTTATTTACCTAGCATTATGGATTTGTTCACTTCATCATTATTGTTTTTTGAGGTCGACTGAGGGGCATATATTCCCATACAGGGGACTGTACTGTCACTACCGTAGATAGCTCAAAAGAAACAGAATGTGGAGTTGAATTGTAAGCAACATGGTCTCACGGGTATAAGTGGCTTTTCTTCTAACCTGTTTTATTGTCAGGTTGTGTTTATTATTTTCTGGATAACTTCCCATTTCTGCCATCAACTGAACCATGTAACCCTGCATAGATGGTGGCATACCAGCATTTGACATGACAGACGGCATGAAATACTCACCAGTCTGGTTGCCATGGCACTGAAGCCCTTCAGCCTGTCATCACACTCTAAGATAACAGTTAAAGAGGGAGCAAAGGAGGAGAGGCATGGATATGAGAGCTGAGAAATATCCATCCTTACGCGCACTGCATGATTCTCACACAAACACACAGTCACACACACACACACCCCTACAGACCAGATATTGTGATCTATGAAGAAGTGAGGTGTAAATCAACACTACGGAAAAACTGAAATAAGTGTACAAACTTGTAGGTAAGGGAAGGTAACTTTTTTCTCTACAATAAGTTACAACTAAATGAGAGTAGGATAACCATGAGGTAATTGCAAGGGGTCAGGTCAACAGCCCATTAGTAGAAAAGTAGAATAATTTCTTTGCTGAAGGTGCATTACAGTAAAGGACAGGGTGAGGTAACGGCACTTAGACCTAGTCAGTTCCTCTGAGAGATCAGATCACCTCAACTGATACTGGATAGGATCTCAAGACTCTGCATACAGCACTTGCACAACACTTGCCCTATTGTTCATGTATACATTCTTCTAGCTTGCTAGCCCCGGCCTGCTAGCTGCCTGAATCGCCGTGTCTCCGGCCCACCAAGTCACTCACTGGACCCCTATGATCACTCGGCTACGCATGCCTCTCCCTAATGTCAATATGCCTTGTCCATTGCTGTTTTGGTTAGTAATTATTATTTCATTGTAGAGGCTCTAGCCCTGCTCAATATGCCTTAGTTAACCCTTTAGTTCCACCTCCCACACATGCGGTGACCTCACCTGGTTTAAATGATGTTTCTAGAGACAATATCTCTCTCATTGTCACTCAATGCATAGGCTTACCTCCACTGTATTCACATCCTACCATACCTTTGTCTGTACATTATGCCTTGAATCTATTCTACTGTGCCCAGAAACCTGCTCCTTTTACTCTCTGTTCCGAACGTACTAGACGACCAGTTCTTATAGCCTTTAGCCGTACCCTTATCCTACTCCTCCTCTGTTCTGCTGGTGATGTAGAGGTTAATTCAGGCCCTGCAGTGCCTAGCTCCACTCCAATTCCCCAGGCGCTCTCATTTGTTGACTTCTGTAACCGTAAAAGCCTTAGTCTCATGCATGTTAACATTAGAAGCCTCCTCCCTAAGTTTGTTTTACTCACTGCTTTAGCACACTCTGCCAACCCGGATGTCCTAGCCGTGTCTGAATCTTCGCTTAGGAAGACCACCATAAACCCTGAAATCTCCATCCCTAACTATAACATTTTCCGACAAGATAGAACAGCCAAAGGGGGCGGAGTTGCAATCTACTGCAGAGATAGCCTGCAGAGTTCTGTCAGGTCTGTACCCAAACAATTTGAGCTTCTACTTTTAAAAATCCACCTTTCCAGAAACAAGTCCCTCACCGTTGCCACCTGCTATAGACCACCTTCTGCCCCCAGCTGTGCTCTGGACACCATTTGTGAATTGATTGCCCCCCATCTATCTTCAGAGCTCGTGCTGTTAGGTGACCTAAACTGGAACATGCTTAACACTCCGGCCATCCTACAATCTAAGCTTGATGCCCTCAATCCCACCACAAATTATCAATGAACCTACCAGGTACCACCCCAAATCCGTAAACACTGGCACCCTCATAGATATCATCCTAACCAACCTGCCCTCTGAATACACCCCTGCTGTCTTCAACCAGGATCTCAGCGATCACTGCCTCATTGCCTGCGTCCGTAATGGGTCTGCGGTCAAACGACCACCCCTTATCACTGTCAAACTCTCCCTAAAACACTTCAGCGAGCAGGCCTTTCTAATCGACCTGGCCCGGGTATCCTGGAAGGATGTTGACCTCATTCCGTCAGCAGAGGATGCCTGGTTATTCTTTAAAAGTGCTTTCCTCACCATCTTACATAAGCATGCCCCATTCAAAAAATATAGCACCAGGAATAAATATAGCCCTTGGTTCACTCCAGACCTGACTGCCCTTGACCAGCACAAAAACATCCTGTGGTGTACTGCATTAGTATCGAATAGCCCCTGCGATACGCAACTTTTCAGAGAAGTTAGGAACCAATATACGCAGGCAGTTAGGTAAGCAAAGTCTTGCTTTTTCAAACAGAAATATGCATCCTGTAGCACTAACTCCAAAAAGTTCTGACACGCTGTAAAGTCCATGGAGAATAAGAGCACCCCCTCCCCGCTGACCACTGCACTGAGGATAGGAAACACTGTCACCACCGATAAATCCGCGATATTTGAGAATTTCAAGAAGCATTTTTCTACGGCTGGCCATGCTTTCCACCTGGATACCCCTACCCCGGTCAACAGCCCTGCAGCCCCCACAGCAACTTGCCCAAGCCTCCCCCATTTCTCCTTCACCCAAATCCAGTCAGCTGATGTTCTGAAAGAGGTGCAAAATCTGGACCCCTACAAATCAGCCGGGCTAGACAATCTGGACCCTCTCTTTCTAAAATGATCCGCCAAAATTGTTGCAACCCCTATTACTAGCCTGTTCAACCTCTCTTTTGTATCGTCTGAGATCCCCAAAGATTGGAAAGCTGCCGAGGTCATCCCCCTTTTCAAAGGGGGAGACACTTTAGGCCCAAACTGCTACAGACCTATATCTATGCTACCCTGCCTTTCTAAGGTCTTCGAAATCCAAGTTAACAAACAGATCACGGACCATTTCGAATCCCATCGTACCTTCTCCACAATGCAATCTGGTTTCCGAGCTGGTCATTGGTGCACCTCAGCCACGCTCAAGGTCCTAAACGATATCATAACCGCCAGCGATAAGAGACAATACTGTGCAGCTGTATTCATCAGCCTGGCCAAGGCTTTCGACTCTGTCAATCACCACATTCTTATTGGCAGACTCAACAGCCTTGGTTTCTCAAATGACTGCCACGTCTGGTTCACCAACTACTTCTCAGACAGAGTTAATGTGTCAAATCGGAGGGCCTGTTGTCCGGACCTCTGGTAGTCTCCATGGGGTGCCACAGGGTTCAATCCTCGGGCCGACTCTTTTCTCTGTATACATCAATGATGTCGCTCTTGCTGCTGGTGGTTCTCTGATCCACCTCTACGCAGACGACACCATTCTGTATACTTCTGGCCCTTCTTTGGACACTGTGTTAACAAACCTCCAGACGAGCGTCAATGCCATATAACTCTCCTTCCGTGGCCTCCAACTGCTCTTAAATGCAAGTAAAACTAAATGCATGCTCTTCAACCGATCGCTGCCCACACCAGCCTGCCCACTACTCTGGACGGTTCTGACTTAGAATATGTGGAGAACTACAAATACCTAGGTGTCTGGTTAGACTGTAAACTCTCCTTCCAGACTCACACTAAGCATCTCCAATCCAAAATTAAATCTAGAATCGGCTTCCTATTTCGCAAACAAAGTATCCTTCACTCATGCTGCCAAACATACCCTCGTAACACTGACCATCCTAACGATCCTTGACTTCGGCGATGCCATTTACAAAATAGCCTCCAACACTCTACTCAGCAAATTGGATGCAGTCTATCACAGTGCCATCCGTTTTGTCACCAAAGTCCTAAATACAACCCACCACTATGTCCTGTATGGCCTCATTGTCTGGCCCTCACTTCATATTCGTCGCCAAACCCACTGGCTCCAGGTCATTTATAAGTCTTTGCTAGGTAAAGCCCCGCCTTATCTCAGCTCACTGGTCACCATAGCAGCACCCACCCGTAGCATGCGCTCGAGCAGGTATATTTCACTGGTCACCCCCAAAGCCAATTCCTCCTTCGGCCGCCTTAACTTACAGTTCTCTGCCACAAATGACTGAAACGAACTGCAAAAATCACTGAAACTGGAGACTCATATGTCCCTCACTAGCTTTAAGCACCAGCTGTCAGAGCAGCTCACAGATCACAGCACCTGTACATAGCCCATCTGTAAATAGCCCATCCAACTACCTCATCCCCATACATTTTTTTTCTTTTCTCCTTTGCACCCCAGTATCTCTACTTGTAAACTCATCTTCTGCACACCTATCACTCCAGTGTTTAATTGCTATATTGTAATTATTTTGCCACTATGGCCTATTTATTGCCTTACCTCCTTTATCCTATCTCATTTGCACACACTGTATATAGACTTTTTCTATTGTATTATTGACTGTATGTTTGTTTATTCCATGTGTAACTCTGTGTTGTTGTTTGTGTCGCACTGCTTTGCTTTATCTTGGCCAGGTCGCAGTTGTAAATGAGAACTTGTCCTCAACTAGGCTACCTGGTTAAATAAAAATGATAGAATACATGAAGAGTAATTACTTTTTCCTTCACACCTTTGCTGGTACTGATTGCACGCACTAGGAAAGCAAAATGCAGTAGCGGGACATAATAGTATGCCAATTTCTCTAATAATTTCCAAGTGTACAAATCAAATGTTCTTTGTCACATGCGCCGAATACAACCGGTGTAGACCTTTACCGTGAAGTGCTTACTTACAAGCCCTTAAACAATGCAGTAAAAAAAATAAACCAAAGTAAAAAAAAAAAAAAAAGTTACAATAAAATAGCGAGGCTATATATACAGGGGGTACCGGTGCCGAGTCAATGTGCGGGGAACAGGTTAGACAAGGTAATATGTACATGTACAGTGCATTCGGAAAGTAGTCAGAACCCTTCACTCTTTCCACATTTTGTTACGTTTAAGCCTTATTATAAAATTGATCAAATAGTATTTTTTTCCTCATCAATCTACACACAATACCCCATAAAGCCAAAGCTAAATTTATTAAAAATGAAAAACTGAAATATCACATTTATTTCATTTCAGTCATTTTTTTAGCAGACGCTCTTATCCAGAACGATTTACAGTAGTGAATGCATACATTTCATTTCATACATTATTTTTTTTTCTGTGCTGGCCCCCCGTGGGAATCGAACCCACAACCCTGGCGTTGCAAACACCATGCTCTACCAACTGAGCTACATTTACATAAGTATTCAGACCCTTTACTCAGTACTTTGTTGAAGCATCTTTGGCAGCGATTACAGCCTGAAGTCTTCTTGGATATGACGCTACAGGCTTGGCACACCTGTATTTGGGGAGTTTCTCCCATTCTTCTCTGCAGATCCTCTCAAGCTCTGTCAGGTTGTATGGGGAGTGTCGCTACACAGTATTTTCAGGTCTCTCCAGAGATGTGCGATCAGGTTCAAGTCCGGGCTCTGGCTGGGCCACTCAAGGACATTCAGAGACTTGTCCTGAAGCCACTCCCACGTTGTCTTGGCTGTGTGCTTAGGGACATTGTCTGGTTGGAAGGTGAACCTTTGCCCCAGTCTGAGGTCCTGAGCACTCTGGAGCAGGTTTTCATCAAGGATCTCTTTATACTTTGCTCTGTTAATCTTTCCCCCAATCTTGAGTAGTCTCCCAGTCACTGCTGCTGAAAACATCCTCACAGAATGATGCTGCCACCACGCTTCACCGTAGGGATGGTGCAAGGTTTCCTCCAGACGTGACGCTTGGCATGCAGGCGACTGAGTTAAATCTTGGTTTCATCAGACCAGAGAATCTTGTTTCTCATGATCTGAGAGTCCTTTAGGTGCCTTTTGGCAAACTCCAAGCGGGCTGTCATGTGCCTTTTACTGAGGAGTGGCTTCCGTCTGGCCACTCTACCATAAAGGCCTGATTGGTGGAGTGCTGCAGAGATTGTTGTCCTTCTGGAAGGTTCTCCCATCTCAACAGAGGAACTCTGGAACTCTGTCAGAGTGACCATCGGGTTCTTGGTCACCTCCCTGACCATTCTCCCCCATATGGTCAGTTTGGCCGGGCGGCCAGCTCTAGGTTAGAGTTTTGGTGGATCCAAACTTCTTCCGTTTAGGATCGATGGTGGACACTGTGTTCTTGGGGACCTTCAATGCAGCAGACCTTTTTTGGTACCCTTTCCCAGATCTGTGCCTCGACATAATCCTGTCTCAGAGCTTTACAGACAATGCCTTCGACCTTATGGCTTGATTTTTGATCTGACATGCACTACCAACTGTGGGACCTTATATAGACAGGTGTGTGCCTTTCCAAATCATATGCAATCAATTTAATTATCCACAGGTGGACTCCAATCAAGTTGTAGAAACATCTCAAGGATGATCAATGGAAACAGGATGCATCTGAGCTCAATTTCGAGTCTCATAGCAAAGGATCTGAATGCTTATGTAAATAAGGTATTTCAGTATTTATGTCTAGAAAACTTGATTTTCGCTTTGTCATTATGAGGAATTGTGTGTAGATTGATGATTTTTTATTTTATTTAATCAATTTTACAATAAGGCTGTAAAGTAATAAAATGTGGAAAAAGCGAAGGGTCTGAATACTTTCTGAATGCTCGGTGGGTAGGGGTAAAGTGACTATGCATGGATAATAAACATCGACTAGCAGTAGCATAAAAAAGGGAGGGGAGGGGGCTCAATGCAAATAGTCCGGGTAGTATGTCATTGTTTTACACTGCTAGGACCTTACGTTTAACAGTACAAATGTGTATTTAATTTGGTATATTTGTATTTATTCATATATTATGTATAATATGTTTTAATAGGCAACAAAGGTAACCTAGGTCTATATGAGCCCAATCGTAGGCTATCCAAAAATATATATAGCAAAAAAAATAGGTTGCTTTAAATCCTATTTACAATTCTACAAACAGTAGTCCCAGTGCAGTCCCCTCCGCGTCTCCCTGTGCTTCTGTACTGCTCTCTGACCCCGGTGGCAGTCCTCTCGCACTGCACTGCACTCTCGGGCTCCCCCCTCCTTCTCGTTTCACATCGAGGCTCCTTACTCGCTCTTTGCCTGTCTGTCGCATTTCCTCAATAGCCAGCCGAGGGTCTCTCAGGGTCGAAGGTTCTGCCCTGCTAGCCACGACCTCCACCTCTCAAGAGTTGAATTCTCTGCTTTATCTATGGGACCGCGTTTTTGAAAACATATCGGGTTAACCCGGAGCTGTTATCGGCCGAAGGAAAGGAACTCGCTACCCGGTTGGCAAGAAAATCGTTGGGAAAAAAATAACGAGGCAGGCACAAAGCGGTGGGTTAGAGGTGGCTTGTCATTTACGAGCCATATGGATACAGAGGTTTCTGCAGAGGCTATAGATGTTGCTATTCGTACTATTTTTAGATGCAATAACTTGGTTTATGTTTGTATTTTATTCCCTGTAATGCAGGATACAATAAATTAGGAACAACACAATCTTGTAATCTCGGGTGTCAGAGGTCCAATTTGGTCTCTTTTCCATATTTCTCTTTTTAGGCTGATTGGTAGAAATGGTGCATAGGATTTTTTTAATTCCCTCTTCATAATGTTGCAGTGTGAAACAAAAGAGGGAACAGATTTTACGTAAAATATCCTCTTCCAATTTACTTTGTAAGACAATCAGCGTGATAAAGTTGAGTGGTGGAAAATGTAGTCTGTCTGCATCTCTGTTAATTTGCTCATGTTAAATTCGTCCGGGTTGTTATGTTTTTGTTTTCACTTTATATTGTCTTGACCGTTATAAGTTGTTTGGTCAAAGTTCATTTACGTCATCTAGCCAATAGGCCTACTGCAACTATAATTCACTTGGTTACATTGTATCAATTTACAGAGTGACTATTACATTTGTAAAAAAATATTTTCTACTACATCATTGTTAGGTTTTAATGTCTGGTCTTATCCTATCTACTGTAGGTAAAATCTATCAGCAGAAATTAACAAGACATATGTAGGGCTTCATTTCTGATATTAGTGGTTGAATTATTATTGTAACTATGTATTCTGAATGTTTTCTTGTGTGTTTTTGTACAATACTCAGTTAATGCTGTCATTTAGTTTATTTGAATTAAGGCTCAGTTAATGCTGTCATTTAGTTTATTTGAATTAAGGCTCAGTTAATGCTGTCATTTATTGCAGCATATTTTTTAAAATGAACATACGGCACAATTATTGTATATTAACATTGGCTCCTCTCTTTCTGTTTACGGTGGTACAGATTGTCCAGGGGGCCGGTGGGTCTGAGTTGGTGAGCTGAGCGGGGCCATTCTGAATGATGCCTGCTTCCTAGAATGGTCCTGGATCCTGGTAAACTAACTGCCCATGTCCCTAGCAGTGGAGCCATGGCTCACAGAAACCCCCCCTCTCAGGGCAAGGTGACCATCACTGTGGACGAGTACAGCTCCAACCCCACACAGGCCTTTACCCACTACAACATCAACCAGAGCCGCTTCCAACCACCCCATGTCCACATGTGAGTATCTATCTATCCACAGACTGCATTATATCTATCTCCCTTTCATCTGAAGGGCCTTTTACAGTGCACAGAGTATTGATTGATGGGTTCAAACACAAAAAAAAGTGTGTATATATAGACATCTGTCCTCACTACCTTTACCACCAACCTCCAGCTGGTGGTGCCTTCTGTATTCTCTCACCACATATTAGCTTGTGATTCATACAGAAGAATAGATGGGGGATGATTTTTTATTTAATTTGATTGGTTTGTGAGTTATCTGCCCTGCCAAATAATCTACAGTGTGTGAGGCGGAGGCCACCTTTCATGTTATCAACTTAACGGAGGTCAGAGGTGCGGTGGGTTTATAAGCTATTTAACAATGTTCCTTTGACCTCTGGGTCACAGTTCAATTGTAAGTAACTTGCCTATTGACTTCTGAATCATTAGGATGTAATGAGCATTGCCGTGGATGAGGTGGGTTGGCCCAGGGTGGTCAGAGGGGGAGGCAGGTGCTTCTGGCTGTCTCGCTGGGACTTTCTGACTGACAGTGACACGCACACAAAACACTTTACCAGCAGAGAGGAAACAAAGGCCTACGGCAGATGTCCTCTTTTATCGAAATCTGGACTTCCGTTAACCAGTGTTTTTCACTTAGTCCACTAATAACTTTATTTTTTTAATAGGAGCCATTAAATCACAACGGCTCTCGCTGTCTGTTTGTCTTAGACCCTGAACAGATGTCTCAGTAGAACCACAAGGTGGACTATGTTGGATCAGTTGGATTGTTTATTGAAGCTATCTCCCACTGCTATAGTATTTCAATCGGATGGAGCGTTTTAGAACAGGACTGTGAGAAGCTAAAAGCCGAAATCACACGGAGAGACGTCCGTCAATGGCGTGAAATTTGCATGCAAGAGTAGCGAGTGTCAATTCACACGCTACGTAGCATATGCCAAATTAATTGTCATGAAAATCCATAATACATAGTTGTATTTGTTTATATTTACTATGTAGCCCCTGGGAATTATTGTTGTGTGTTCCATTTCACTCACCTTAAATGTCCTACGGGAGCCACCATACCTGCCTGGACTAAACGTTTTGTTATGCTAGCATGAGGAGAGTTGTAGATTTATTTATTTTTATTTTATTTCACCTTTATTTAACCAGGTAGGCAAGTTGAGAACAAGTTCTCATTTACAATTGCGACCTGGCCAAGATAAAGCAAAGCAGTTCGACACATACAACAACACAGAGTTACACATGGAGTAAAACAAACATACAGTCAATAATACAGTAGAGAAATAAGTCTATATACAATGTGAGCAAATGAGGTGAGATAAGGGAGGTAAAGGCAAAAAAGGCCATGGTGGCAAAGTAAATACAATATAGCAAGTAAAACACTGGAATTGTAGATTTGCAGTGGAAGAAAGTGCAAAATAGAAATAATGGGGTGCAAAGGAGCAAAATAAATTAAATAAATAAATAAAGTAGGGGAAGAGGTAGTAGTTTGGGCTAAATTATAGATGGGCTATGTACAGGTGCAGTGATCTGGGAGCTGTTCTGATAGCTGGTGCTTAAAGCTAGTGAGGGAGATAAGTGTTTCCAGTTTCAGAGATTTTTGTAGTTCATTCCAGTCATTGGCAGCAGAGAACTGGAAGGAGAGACGGCCAAAGGAGGAATTGGCTTTGGAGGTGACCAGAGAGATATACCTGCTGGAGCGCGTGCTACAGGTGGGTGCTGCTATGGTGAACAGTGAGTGGAGATAAGGGGGGACTTTACCTAGCAGGGTCTTGTAGATGACCTGGAGCCAGTGGGTTTGGCGACGAGTATGAAGTGAGGGCCAGCCAATGAGTGCGTACAGGTCGCAGTGGTGGGTAGTATATGGGGCTTTGGTGACAAAACGGATGGCACTGTGATATACTGCATCCAGTTTATTGAGTAGGGTATTGGAGGCTATTTTGTAAATGACATCGCCGAAATCAAGGATCGGTAGTATGGTCAGTTTTACGAGGGTATGTTTGGCAGCATGAGTGAAGGATGCTTTGTTGCGAAATAGGAAGCCAATTCTAGATTTAACTTTGGATTGGAGATGTTTGATGTGAGTCTGGAAGGAGAGCTTACAGTCTAACCAGACATAGGTATTTGTAGTCGTCCACATATTCTAAGTCAGAACCGTCCAGAGTAGTGATGCTGGACGGGCGGGCAGGTGCAGGCCGCGATCGGTTGAAGAACATGCATTTAGTTTTACTTGTATTTAAGAGCAGTTGGAGGCCACGGAAGGAGAGTTGTATGACAATGAAGCTCGTCTGGAGGGTTGTTAACCTCTTACATCTAGACGTTCCGCTAGCGGAACACCTGCTCCAATATCTAATGATGGGCGTGGCGCAAAATACAAACTCCTCTAAAATACAAAAACTTCAATTTTTCAAACATATGACTATTTCACAGCATTTTAAAGATAAGACTCTCCTTTATCTAACCACACTGTCCGATTTCAAAAAGGCTTTACAACGAAAGCAAAACATTAGATTATGTCAGCAGAGTACCAAGCCAGAAATAATCAGACACCCATTTTTCAAGCTAGCATATAATGTCACAAAAACCCAGAAGACAGCTAAATGCAACACTAACCTTTGATGATCTTCATCAGATGACAACCCTAGGACATTATGTTATACAATACATGCATGTTTTGTTCAATCAAGTTCATATTTATATCAAAAACCAGCTTTTTACATTAGCATGTGACGTTCAGAACTAGCATACCCCCCGCAAACTCCCGGGGAATTCGCTAACATTTTACTAAATTACTCACGATAAACGTTCACAAAAAGCATAACAATTATTTTAAGAATTATAGATACAGACCTCCTCTATGCACTCGATATGTCCGATTTTAAAATAGCTTTTTGGTGAAAGCACATTTTGCAATATTCTAAGTACATAGCCCAGGCATCACGGGCTAGCTATTTAGACACCCGGCAAGTTTAGCACTCACCAATATCAGCTTTACTATTATAAAAGTTTCATTACCTTTTGTTGTCTTCGTCAGAATGCACTCCCAGGACTGCTACTTCAATAACAAATGTTGGTTTGGTCCAAAATAATCCATCGTTATATCCGAATAGCGGCGTTTTGTTCGTGCGTCCCAGACACTATCTGAAATGGTAAATCAGGGTCGTGCGCATGGCGCAATTCGTGACAAAAAAAATCGAAAGATTCCATTACCGTACTTCGAAGCATGTCAACCGCTGTTTAAAATCCATTTTTATGCCATTTTTCTCGTAAAAAAGCGATAATATTCAGACCGGGAATCTCCTTTTAGCTAAACTGAGGAAAGTAAACAAAGCTTTCGGTCGACGCGGGCACGAGCCTGAGTCTCACAGTACTGTAACCAGCCACTACCCAAACGCGCTACTTTTTTTCAGCCAGAGCCTGCAAAGCCACGATTCAGCTTTTTGCCGCCTTCTGAGACCCTATGGCAGCCGTAGGAAGTGTCACGGGACAGCTAAGATCCTCACTCTTCAATAAACAGAGACAAGAAGAACGACACCTTGTCAGACAGGCCACTTCCTGCCTGAAACCTTGTCAGGTTTTTGCCTGCCAAATGAGTTCTGTTATACTCACAGACACCATTCAAACAGTTTTAGAAACTTTGGAGTGTTTTCTATCCATATGTAATAAGTATATGCATATTCTAGTTACTGGGTAGGAGTGGTAACCAGATTAAATCGGGCATGTTTTTTATCCAGCCGTGAAAATACTGCCCCCTAGCCATAACAGGTTAACAGTGTCCAAAGAAGGGCCAGAAGTATACAGAATGGTGTCGTCTGCGTAGAGGTGGATCAGAGACTCACCAGCAGCAAGAGCGACATCATTGATGTATACAGAGAAAAGAGTTGGCCCAAGAATTGAACCCTGTGGCACCCCCATAGAGACTACCAGAGGCCCGGACAACAGGCCCTCCGATTTGACACATTGAACTCTGTCAGAGAAGTAGTTGGTGAACCAGGCGAGGCAATCATTTGAGAAACCAAGGCTGTTGAGTCTGCCGATGAGGATGTGGTGATTTACAGTCGAAAGCCTTGGCCAGGTCAATGAATACGGCAGCACAGTATTGTTTCTTATCGATGGTGGTTACGATATCGTTTAGGACCTTGAGCGTGGCTGAGGTGCAACCATGATCAGCTCTGAAACCAGATTGCATAGCGGAGAAGGTGCGGTGGGATTCGAAATGGTCGGTAATCTGTTTGTTGACTTGGCTTTCGAAGACCTTAGAAAGGCAGGGTAGGATAGATATAGGTCTGTAGCAGTTTGGGTTAAGAGTGTACCCTCCTTTGAAGAGGGGGATGACAGCAGCTGCTTTCCAATCTTTTAGAATCTCAGACGACACGAGAGGTTGAACAGGCTAGTAATAGGGGTTGCAACAATTTCGGCAGATCATTTTAGAAAGAAAGGGTCCAGATTGTCTAGCCCGGCTTATTTGTAGGGATCCAGATTTTGCAGCTCTTTCAGAACATCAGCTGACTGGATTTGGGAGAAGGAGAAATCGGGGAGGCTTGGGCGAGTAGCTGTGGGGGGGTGCAGTGCTGTTGACCGCAGTAGGGGTAGCCAGGTGGAAAGCATGGCCAGCCGTTGAAAAATGCTTATTGAAATTCTCAATTATAGTGGATTTATCGGAGGTGACAGAGTTTCCTATCCTCAGTGCAGTGGGCAGCTGGGAGGAGGTGTTCTTATTCTCCATGGATTTTACAGTGTCCCAGAACTTTTTTGAGTTTGTGTTGCAGGAAGCAAATTTCTGCTTGAAGAAGCTAGCCTTGGCTTTTCTAACTGCCTGGGTATATTGGTTTCTAACTTCCCTGAAAAGTTGCATATCACAGGGGCTGTTCGATGCTAATGCAGAACGCCACAGGATGTTTTTGTGTTGGTTAACCTCTTGGGGCTAGGTGGGACGCTAGCGTGCCACCCGTGGTGCACTCCATCAACAGCAGGTGCATTTCAAGAGCGGCAAATTTGAATCCAAATAAATGTCAAAATTCAAATTTTTCAAAAATACAACTATTTTACACCATTTGAAAGATAAACATCTCCTTAATCTAACCACGTTTTACGATTTCAAAAAGGTTTTACGGCGAAAGCATAAATTTAGAGTATGTTAGGACAGTACATTTACAAGAGTTGTGTGTAATGTTTTGTCAAGTCAAAGACAGGGTCACCAAAACCATAAAACCAGCTAAAATGATGCACTAACCTTTTACAATCTCCATCAGATGACACTCCTAGGACATTATGTTAGACAATGCATGCATTTTTAGTTCTATCAAGTTCATATTTATATCCAAAAACAGCGTTTTACTATGGCATTGATGTTGAGGAAATCGTTTCCCTCCAATAACCGGCAGTCAAGTCAGCGTCACAAATTAAATAATTAAAATTAGAAAACATTGGTAAAATATTATATTGTCATTTAAAGAATTATAGATTTACATCTCTTGAACGCAATCAACTTGCCAGATTTAAAAATAACCTTACTGGGAAATCACACTTTGCAATAATCTGAGCACTGCGCCCAGAAAAATACGCGTTGCGATACAGACTAGACGTCATGTTGGGGAGATCTAAAATCGAAAATACTATGTAAATAATCCATTACCTTTGATTCTCTTCATCAGATGTCACTTCCAGGTATCACAGGTCCATAACGAATGTAGTTTTGTTCAAAAAAGCTCATCATTTATGTCCAAAAATCTCCGTCTCGTTAGCACATGATGTAAGCCAGCCGGACTTCTCGTCATGAACGAGGGGAAAAAATATATTTCCGTTCGTTCAAACATGTCAAACGTTGTATAGCATAAATCATTAGGGCCTTTTTTAACCAGAACATGAATAATATTCAAGGTGGACGAATGCATACTCTTTTATAACGTATTGGAACGAGGGTACCCAACATGAACTCGCGCGCCAGGTGTCTAATGGGACATCATCGTTCCATGGCTCTTGTTCGGTCAGATCTCCCTCCAGAAGACTCAAAACACTTTGTAAAGGCTGGTGACATCTAGTGGAAGCAATAGGAAGTGCCAAAATATTCCTAAGCCCCTGTGTTTTTCAATGGGATAGGTTTAAAGTCAATACAACACATCAGGTATCCACTTCCTGTCAGAAAATGTCTCAGGGTTTTGCCTGCCAAATGAGTTCTGTTATACTCACAGACACCATTCAAACAGTTTTAGAAACTTTAGAGTGTTTTCTATCCATATATAATAAGTATATGCATATTCTAGTTACTGGGTAGGATTAGTAACCAGATTAAATCGGGTACATTTTTTTTATCCAGACGTGCAAATGCTGCCCCCTAGACCCAACAGGTTAACATTAGAAGCCTCCTCCCTAAGTTTGTTTTATTCACTGCTTTAGCACACTCTGCCAACCCGGATGTCCTAGCCGTGTCTGAATCCTGGCTTGGCAGATTATTGCAAAGTGTGATTTCCCAGTAAGGTCATTTTTAAATCTGGCAAGTTGATTGCGTTCAAGAGATGTAAATCTATAATTCTTTAAATGACAATATAATATTTTACCAATGTTTTCTAATTTTAATTATTTAATTTGTGGTGCTGACTTGAATGCCGGTTATTGGAGGGAAACGATTTCCTGAACATCAACGCCACAGTAAAACGCTGTTTTTGGATATAAATATGAACTTGATAGAACTAAAAATGCATGCATTGTCTAACACAATGTCCTAGGAGTGTCATCTGTTGGAGATTGTAAAAGGTTAGTGCATAATTTTAGCTGATTTATGGTTTTGGTGACGCCTGTCTTTGAATTGGCACAACATTACACACAACTCTTGTAAATGTACTGTCCTAACATACTCTAAATTTATGCTTTCGCAGTAAAACCTTTTTGAAATCGTAAAACGTGGTTAGATTAAGGAGATGTTTATCTTTCAAAGGGTGTAAAATAGTTGTATGTTTGAAAAATTTGAATTTTGACATTTATTTGGATTCAAATTTGCCGCTCTTGAAATGCACCTGCTGTTGATGGAGTGCACCACGGGTGGGACGCTTGCGTCCCACCTAGCCCATAGAGGTTAACATGCATGAAACCAAGGCTATTACGGTTACAGAAGTCATCAAAAGAGAGCGCCTGGGGAATAGGAGTGGAGCTAGGCACTGCAGGGCCTGGATTCACCTCTACATCACCAGAGGAACAGTGGAGGAGTAGGATAAGGGTACGGCTAAAAGCTGTGAGAATTGGTTGTTTATGACGTCCGGAATAGAGAGTAAAAGGAGCAGGTTTCTGGGGGCGATAAAATAGCTTCAAGGTATAATGTACAGACAAAGGTATGGTAGGATGTGAATACAGTGGAGGTAAACCTAGGCATTGAGTGATGATGAGAGAGATATTGTCTCTACAAACATCATTGAAACCAGAAGATGTCATAGCATGTGTGGGTGGTGGAACTGAAAGGTTGGATAAGGTATAATGAGCAGGGCTAGAGGCTATACAGTGAAATAAGCCAATAACCACTAACCAGAAGAGCAATGGACAAGGCATATTGACATTAAGGAGAGGCATGCTTAGCCGAGTGATCATAAATGTCCAAGTGAGATTTAGACAGCTAGCCTGGCCATAGGTAGCAAGTTGGCAGAAGATGGAGGGAGGTCTGTTTTTAGCCACCTCGTGCGTTTCCGTCTGTAGATTAGTGGGGTTCCGTGTGGAGGGGGGACCAGTCCAATTGGAAAAATGGTTATAGTGGCCCAAGAAAATTATCCGATAGACCTATTAAGATAGCAGCCGATAAGACAGCTAACGATTAGCGGGACGCAGATGGGCGTTCAGGTTACGTCGCGACGGAGGGGCCAGTTGGATACTCCCTCGGGCAGATAACATCGGTAGTCCAGTCGTGAAGGCCCGATGGGGCTCCGCATCGGCAGTAAAACGGGTCCGGATAGGTGATTGTAGCCCAGGAGTGGCTGATGGAACTCTTCAGCTGGCTAGCTCCGGAATAATTGATGTTAGCTCCGGGACCGACGTTAGCCAATAGTCACTCGGGTAGCAGCTAGCTAGCTGCAAGATCCAGGTGTAAATGTTCAGAGACTGCGGTAGAAATCCGGAGATATGGAGAGAAAAATAGGTCCGGTATGCTCTGGTCTGAGTCGCGCTGTACAAAACTAGCGATAGCTTTTTGAGCTAAGGGATAGCTGATGACCGCCAACCATGGCTAGCTGAACTCCAACGTTAGCCAGTGAACTGGTCAGCCTCTGGCTAACCTCTGGCTAGCTTTTGTTGTGGATTTCAGATTTGAGGTAAATAATATATTTTTTTTTTTTAATTGGTGAGGCGGGTTGCAGGAGTGTTTTTTGAGGTTGAGTTTTTAGAAAACAATATATAAAAAGATATGTGAAGAAAGTTTGTAAATATATATTTTTGGTTTCATGCATGTTAACATTAGAAGCCTCCTTATGTATGTATGTATGTATGTATTGTATGTATGTATGTATTGTATGTATGTATGTATGTATGTATGTATGTATGTATGTATACACACACACACACACACACGGGACACGACAAGAGGAGGTCAACGGACGTTTGACTGCTATGCCATCTTGGAATGGAAAAAGCCGAGCAGTTTCTAACAATGTTGGCTAGTCTCGTTCTTTTTGTATAACATGGCTTCTCTCTTGAAATCGGAGTTCCTCAAGTTTTCCAGTTGTAGCCTGCCTAGGCTAATATGCTTTCTCGAAATCAACACAAGTAGGCTATTGTTTTCAAATAGGTAGCAGGTAAATCCTAGCCTACAGCCCAATAAAAAAAAATTACTCCAACTTTAGCCTACTTCTAAAGTAGGGAAGATCATAAAAATTCTCTAATTCCTGACCTTTTCTACAAATGACCCACTCAATCTCTGGACCAGTTTGATTAATTTGAACCAATTGCGCTCGCTTTAACCATGTACATTGTTTGAACTTTATCAATCAAATTGGCGGTAAGCTACAACGGTGATAGCCAACTGTCAAGAAATGACATTAACAACGTAATATATAATTCACAGTGCAGTTGATGAATGCGTAGAATCTCGTTGGATTCATGCATAAGCATAAGCACTAGCCTAAACATACTATTGGCACTGTCAGTTAAACTTATCAACAATAAATACAGTTTTTACCTACACATTTCACAATTCCAGATGTAACAATGCACAAACAGACCATATTCTGACAATTTATCAGCTCATTTTACCAGCATTGCTCCACATAGACGCAAGGAAAAGTTGACTTGCTTTCTAATTTGACTCGCAATGAGGAGGGCTGTTGCGGTGACCTTATTACCGCCACACCGGCAGTCATGACCGCAGTAAAATTCTACCTGACCTTGAGTCACGGTAATCTCCTTTTATGCACTCTGGACAGTCATTCGAAGTACCCAACTTACTAACGGTTACTAATGGTCTGGTACTCAGGTCTCTGTTGTCCCTCTAACCACACTGATGTTAATGCAATTGAAAATCACATCACACTTATCAGAAGAGTATCATGCTTTTATAGCTCACTTAACTGTGATTGATCAATTTGAAGAAAGAAGTTCAACAACAGGTTAAAACTGAGTGGAAAACATGGTCATTGTGGATGTTGTTTCAAAGCCTAACCCAACGAAATGGAGAGCGCTTTCTAAGGTAATGATTCATTAAAATAAAAAACATGCACATTAGAGCTTATGCAAAAGCCTTGGCCTATATATGAGCCCAAGCCCCCACCCCAAAAACCTGAATTAAAATAATGATTGTGCCGTTATACAATACATAGCCCACCGCATATTACACATGGCCGAAAAACATTTAAAAATATGTATATAGTGATTTATGATATCTTTGGTACATAATTGGTCTAGACTAAATTAAACGCATTCAGATTTAGCCTACAATTAGTGTATTTGTATCTTGAATAGCCTAGTAATAGGGAATTTTTTTAATATATTATCATAATTAATAGGCTGACAAGTTACATTTTTGCTACAGAATATCTCACCACTGTGAGTTTCCATCTCCTCCCCTCTCTCCTTCATTCCTTTCTCCAACAAGCAGAAAGAGGGGCTGTCAACAGTTTAATGAAATATGTTGTGAAAACATATTACTATCGATGTTCCCAAACAGATTTCACTTGGTTTCCCAAATTAAGCACTGGGTAGCTGCAGGAACAGGGTTGGAGAGCCTATGGCATACAGAGTTTGGGCGGAATAGCAGCTGAGAAGCCTACCCAACATGAGTGAAACATGTACTGGCAGGAAATTACCCTCCATTTGCTATTCCAGTATTTCTGTTTATTAGGGATCCCTATTTGTTTTTATTTGGGATTCAAACACATTAAAGCACTTACACATAAAACAAAATACCAAACCGTACATCATATAACATTAATACACCACTACATATCTACAATACAAAATGTACAATACCACCATACAACAATATTACAATGTACGTGTGTGTAGAGTGCGTGTGCTAGCGCTTGTGTGCATGTGTGTGTCTGTACCTTTTTGTGTGTGTCTCTTCACAGTCCCTGCTGTTCCATAAGGTGTATTTTTACCTGTTTAAAAAAAATCTGATTCTACTGCTTGCATCAGTTACCTGATGTGGAATAGAGTTGCATGTAGGTATGGCTCTATGTACTATTGTGCGCCTCCCATAGTCTGTTCTGGACTTGGAGATTGTGAAGAGACCTCTGGTGGCATGTCTTGTGGGGTATGAGTTTAAACAGACAGCTCGGTACATTCAGCATGTCAACACTTCTTACAAAAAAAAGTAGTGATGAAGTCAATCTCTCTTCCACTTTGAGCCATGAGAGATTGACATGCATATAATTCATGTTAGTTCTCCATGTACATTTAAGGGCCAGCCGTACTGCCCTGTTCTGAGCCAATTGTAATTTTCCTAAGTCCCTCTTTGTGGCACCTGACCACACGACTGAACAGTAGTCTAGGTGCGACAAAACCAGGGCCTGTAGGACCTGCCCCATTGATAGTGTTGTTAAGAAGGCTGAGCAACGCTTTATTATGGACATACTTCTCCCCATCTTAGCTACTCTTGTATCAATATGTTTTGACCTTGACAGTTTACAATCCAGGTTAACTCCATGCAGTTTAGTCACCTTAACTTGCTCAATTTCCACATTATTCATTACGAGATTTAGTTGAGGTTTAGGATTTAGTGAATGATTTGTCCCAAATACAATGCTTTTAGTTTTGGAAATATTTAGGACTAACTTACTCCTTGCCTCCCATTCTTTGTCAAGTGTTGCAGTCATTTCAGTTGCTGTAGTAGCTGAAGTGTACAGTGTTGAGTCATCTGCATACATAGACACTCTGGCTTTACTTAAAGCCAGTGGCATGTTGTTAGTAAAGATTCAAAAAAGTAAGGGGCCTAAACAGCTGACCTGGGGAATTCCTAATTCTTCCTGGATTATGTTGGAGAGGTAACTCTTTATCCACAATATAGCAGGGGGTGTAAAGCCATAACACATACGTTTTTCCAGCAGCAGACTATGATCGATAATGTCTAAAGCCGCACTGAAGTCTAACAAAACAGCCCCCACAATCTTTTTATCATCCATTTCTCTCAGCCAATCATCAGTCATTTGTGTAAGTGGTAAAATAGCATTGTATCTGGTCAAACACCATTTTTTTCAGAAGTTTACTAAGGGTTGGTAAATGGCTGATTGGTTGGCTATTTGAACCAGTAAAGGGGAATGACTTTTGCTTCTCTCCAGGCCTGAGGGCACACACTTTCTAGTAGGCTTAAATTGAAGATATGGAAAATAGGAGTGGCATTATTGTCCGCTATTATCCGCAGTAATTTTCCATCCAGGTTGTCAGACCCAAGTGGTTGTCATTGTTGATAGACAACAATAATTTGTTCACCTCTTCCACACTCACTTTACGGAATTCAAAAGTATAATGCTTGTCTTTCATAATTTGGTCAGATATACTTGGATGTGTAGTGTCAGCATTTGTTGCTGGCATGCCATGCCTAAGTTTGCTAATCTTGCCAATGAAAAGTTAATTAAAGTAGTTTGCAATATCAGTGAGTTTTGTGATGAATGAGCCATCTGATTCAATGAATGATGGAGCCGAGTTGACCTTTTTCCCCATACTGTTATTTAAGGTGCTCCAAAGCTTTTTACTATCATTCTTTACAATAAATCAAAGACTAATTATATAAAGTTTATTTTTCATTTTATGCCCCTCTTCCCACAGGTGTTATTACTACCTCTGAGGGTTTAGAGCTTGAGGTAGTCACCTCATACAAGTACTTGGGAGTATGGCTAGACGGTGCACTGTCCTTCTCTCAGCACATATCAAAGCTGCAGGCTAAGGTTAAATCTAGACTTGGTTTCCTTTATCATAATCGCTCCTCTTTCACCCCAGCTGCCAAACTAACACTGATTCAGATGACCATCCTACCCTAGATTACGGAGACATAATTTATAGATCGGCAGGTAAGGGTGCTCTCAAGCGGCTAGATGTTCTTACCATTCGGCCATCAGATTTGTCACCAATGCTCCTTATGGGACACATCCCTGCACTCTATACTCCTCTGTAAACTGGTCATCTCTGATGCTTATTTATACCATCTTAGGCCTCACTCCCCCCTGAGATACCTACTCCAGCCCTCATCCTCCACATACAACACCCGTTCTGCCAGTCACATTCTGTTAAAGGTCCCCAAAGCGCACACACTGGGTCGGCCCTCTTTTCAGTTCGCTGCAGCTAGCGACTGGAACGAGCTGCAACAAACACTCAAACTGGACAGTTTTATCTCCATCTCTTCATTCAAAGACTCAATCGTGGACACTCTTACTGACAGTTGTGGCTGCTTTGTGTGATGTATTGTTGTCTCTACCTTCTTGGCCTTTGTGCTATTGTCTGTGCCCAATAATGTTTGTACCATGTGTTGTGCTGCTACCATGTTGTGTTGCTACCATGTTATGTTGTGTTGCTACCATGCTGTGTTGTCATGTGTTGCTGCCCTGCTATGTAGTGTTGTCTCTCTTGTTGTGATGTGTGTTTTGTCTATATTTAGTCTTTTTTTTTTAAATCCCAGGCCCTGTCCCCGCCGGAGGCCTTTTGCCTTTTGGTAGGCCGTCATTGTAAATAAGGATTTGTTCTTAACTGGCTTGCCTAGTTAAATTAAATAATTCAATTTGCAGTAAATTTGCCAATCGGTTGTGCAGCCAGACTTATTTTCCATACCCTTTGCCTCATCCCTCTCAACCCTACAACTTTAAAATTCCTCATCAATCCAAGAGGATTTAACTGTTTTTAATTGGTGCATGATTATTAGTAACTGGAATAAGCAATTTCATAAATGTGTCAAGTGCAGCATCTGATTGCTCCTCATTACACACCACAGACCAGTAAATGGTCTTTACATCATCAACATAAGAATCACTACAAAATGTATTGTATGACCTCTTATACACTGTTAGGCCCAGCCTTTGGCACCTTGGTTTTCCTAGATATGGCTACTATATTGTCATCACTACATCCTATAGATTTGGATGCTGCTTTAAAGTACCTAGATACTGACTGTTAGCCCTTGGTGGTCTTTAGCAGCTTCCCACAATAATGGGCTTTAGTTGAGGCAGATGAACCTGTGCGCAGGGATGACATGCCTTTTGTCTCACCCCTGTTCTTGCCCATTTGGTAATGGGCCATTCTAAATCGAAACTCATTTGACATATTAGTGAAGATAAGATCAAACTTAAGAATAGTCTGATGGGTGAAAATAGGATCACCTGATGAGGGAACAGCTGTGTGCAGCCTGAGGCAAGGAACAGAGCGCAAGCTTTTCTTTTTGCGACTTTCTCTAATTTCTTCAGTAGCCTATAGTCGCGTCAGGCAACCCATAATATCTTTTGCTTTCTAAGGCGTTGTATCATTCACAACTAAAATTGCCAAATAACTCTATCTTGTGTATTGGACCTGTTACAAATGATCACTTTTACGTTCAACATAGCCACTTCTTCATATTTGGGCCACCCGAGTGGCGCAGCAGTCTAATGCACTGCTTCTCAGTGCTTGAGGCGTCGTTACAGACACCCTGGTTCGAATCCAGGCTGTATCACAACCGGCCGTGATTGGGAGCCTCATAGGGCGGCGCACAATTGGCCCAGCGTCATCCGGGTTAGGGTTTGGCCGGGGTAGGCCGTCATTGGAAATAAGAATTTGTTCTTAACTGACTTGCCTAGTTAAATAAAGGTAAAATGAAATATATTGTCTGCTAAATGAACAAGCCTATGGCATGGCGCATAGCCAGACAACATACCGTAGGCCAACTCATATTCTGTTCTTTTGAAATATATTATGAATATGAAGAAAATGTTTCTTTACACCTACCTAAAATAAATAATGGATTTATTGTGATGGTGTATATTCAATTGATTTATTATAGTTTTTTTTAAATGTAGATGTTCCAAAGACACAAGCCACTGATGTGCATGTGTGGAGGCCTGGAGGTGCTAAACGTGTTTATGTTAATTAATGGTAAATTACCGTGAGACCGGCAGACTTTTGCACGACAATAACCGGCTGAGAAAATGCCATGACAGCCACAGCCCCAGCTATGAGTCATGTTGGAAAATGTTTTTCTGGGGCGTGATGTAATATGGAGGGCCAGCCTATTCCCTATAATGTAGACACTAACCAAAAATAACTTCAAATGTAGAACTTCAAATTAAACCAAATAGTTTGCACCCATGACTACTGGTTTCAATCGAATGTTCAGCCAACTTACTAGAAAATATATTATGAATTTATTGTTACAAATTAGCTTGCAAGGTTACTAGCCACCTAGCCTGCTAATGTTAGCCCTACCAGCCTACTTCATGAGTCAGCCAGTTGCTATCAATACCTAGCTTACAGCTACATTAAAGTAAACCAACGTTGTTGAAAAACACAATCACAATCAAACCAGTTATCAAAGTGTGTTATATGCAGTTATCTTAGCCAGCAAACTAGTCAGCCAGTTAACTTTAGCCTAGCCAGCAAACTCTACAACAGTGAAGAACAGCAAGTACAGGTAGTAACCCACAACTAAAACAGAACCCTCCAGCAGATTTAAAAAAAAAAGTAAAGCGAGCGGAGACTTACATATTGACAGCTGGGGCCCATCATTGTCAGGACTGTAGGCTGAGTTAGCTACCAAACAAAACGAGAGCAGTGACAGAGGCACTTCCGATGTGAGAAGCCTAGCTCTTTTAGCCAGCTAACTTGCCTTGCCAGCTAGCATATCACTGCAGAGGAAACTTCCTCCAGATATGAAATGTCAGACAAAAGCAGCGACTCCGAACATAGCAGGAACTCTGTTTCCCCTGGGCCGGACTTTTTTGTTGGAGAATCTGAGGAAGACGTGGTGGTGGCAGAGCAGGCCACTTTACCGTTTTTGATTTGAGCACGAATCAAGGCACAAAGAACGTGCTGGTGCTAAACTTGTAGTGCAGGATGCGGCTCCACTTGTGGGGAAGGTTGATTGGTAATATGGCAAGCTAGTTTGCTACTGAGAATACACCCTATAATGTCACTTCCTTTTGTAACAATGGCTGAACCACATAAAAATAACTTGTAGGTGCTCATGCAACAGGTGTATTCCCATGGAGTCTGATGTCAGAAATACTGGCAGACAATGTCCATGGTGACAGTGGGTTGTATAACGCAACATTCTGCCTTCCCCACAGTCTGCCTGGATGTCAATGTGCTGCTGACGGCCTACAATACCTACCGGCAGGACTACGCCCATGATGCAGACAGTCCATACTCAACACGAGTTAGTTAATCTATAAATAGAACCCTCACTAATCGAATGCAATAATGAAATCAAAATGATGTTACACCGCTCCCCTTGCCAATAGTAGCACATTTCTTTCCCTGTCTTCTTAGAAAGTTCAGACACGTTTCCTGCAGGCAGTTCATCAGCTGGAATTGGGGCTATCTGGGGCGGTACAACCATGTGCCAATTCCAGCGTTTTTGAAGGTAACAGGATAAGAAATAGGTACCCAAATAAGGAGAGCATGCCCTACACAGGCTTCAAGTTAACATAAAAACAATTCAAACCCATTTTTACCTTTTTATTAACAGTTGTAAAAATATGGGTCTTTAATAAAATCTGTCAGTCCACTTTGTGGTCACAGTCCCCATAATAATGAGCGTTAATATACAATAAAACAATTTAGAAATGCAATTTATCATTTTATATATTTTTATACATTTTTCTACATTGCTTTATGGATGATTTGAGTTCCACTCTGAAATCTTGGTGACAGCAGCAGAGATGTGCAGCACTTGGTGTGAGTGTCAAAGGGGCCCAATGTCAAATGAACGTAGACTTGTTACAGGCTCAAAGTTCCGCTTAAAGCTATCCAATTATCTCCGCTCAATAATATGAAGTTAACAAGGGCAGCGTGTACTTAGGAACAACTCTGTAACAAAACCCTATTGAAAAATTACAGTTCTACCCTAAGGTAGACAGGAATCGGCTCAGTGCTGGATACAGGTGTGTTGGACTGAGGTGCTATTCAGCTTCCTAGAGAAAGAGGGGGGCAGGGAGAAAGACAATTTATATTTCTGTTACTCAAGTATTGACAATCATTTAGGCTTTGAATTATATCATGATATAGCATATTACCAATATGATAAAACAATCCTGTCTGTTGATGGTGGCGACGCATCCCAGTCAGTTCATTCAGACAGAACATCTCAGTCAGTTTAATATATATATATACATGGTCCGTTGAAAGAAATACTCTGTTCTTTCAGCTAGCAGAAGAGAATTTTGCTGTATGAACGCAAAATAGACATACAGTTAGACAACACAGCCAAAAGAAATGTGACACGTAGACTTATTCAGACAAAAGTTGTATCACTTAACACAAGACTGTGTTGAGAGAGGAGGGGGCGGGACTCACATCTGTTGCCAAGACCAGATCTCCACCCATTTCCTGGAGAGTTTTGACGGTGCCACTCTGCTCGACATCCCAGGTCTTGAGGACTGCTGGCTCAAGATGGTTTTGCTGGTGACAGAAGACTGTGCTGCGGTGAATGGTGGCCACTCCCATCATGCCGAGCATTCAGAGGACTTTGGTCGGCATACAACCTGACACCAAAATGGCAGCAGAAAAGAGCAGATTGCCTGCTGGCACCCTCCCGATCATAGGCTGGCTAGACTATTCACTCACATGGTTGCGCGACCTGCAGATCTGCGTGATGTTGAGAGCTGTTACTCTGCCTGTTGATGTAGTCTCTGGACTCTCCGCACCACAAATCCAATTTTATTGGTCACATACACATATTTAGCAGATGTTATTGCAGGTGTAGAAAAATGCTTGTGTTACTAGCTCCAACAGTGCACTAGTATCTAACAATTCACAAGAATACACACATCTAAAAGTAAAGAATGGAATTGAGAAATATATAAATATTAGGAAGAGCAATAATCAGAGTGGTGTTGACTAAAATACAGTAGAATGGAATACATTATATACATATGAAATGAGTAAAGCAGTATGTAAACATTATTCAAATGACCAGTGAGTCTATGTACATAGGACAGCAGGGTGCAGGGTTGAGTAACGGGGTGGTAGCTGGCTAGTGACGGATATTTAACGGTCTGATAACCTTGAGATAAAAGCTGTTTTTCAGTCTCTCAGTCCCAGCTTTGGTGCACCTGTACTGACCTCGCCTTCTGGATGATAGCGGGGTGAACAGGCCGTGGCTTGGGTGGTTGATGTCCTTAATGATCCTTTTGGCTTTCCTGTGACATCAGGTGCTGTAGGTGTCCTGGAGGGCAGGCAGTGTGCCCCCGGTAATGCGTTGGCAGACCGCATCCCCCTCTGGAGAGCCCTGCGGTTGCGGTCGGTGCAGTTGCCGTACCAGGCGGTGATACAGCCCAGCAGGATGCTCTCAATTGTACGTTTGTGAGGGTCTTAGGAACCAAGCCAAATTTCTTCAGCCTCCTGAGGTTGAAGAAGCGCTATTGTGCCACCTTCACCACACTGTGTGGGTGGACCATTTCAGATTGTCAGTGATGTGTACGCCAAGGAACTTGAAGCTTTTCACCTTCTCCACTTCGGTCCCGTCCACGATCAGCTCCTTCGTTTTGTTGATATTGAGGGAGAGGTTATTTTCCTGGCACCACTCCGCAAGGGCCCTCACCTCCTCCCTGTAGGCTGTCTCGTCATTGTTGGTAATGAGGCCTACTACTGTTGTGTAGTCTGCAAACTTGATGTTTGAGTTGGAGGCATGCATGGCCACGCAGTCTTGGGTGAACAGGGTACAGGAGGGGGCTGAGTACGCACCCTTGTGGGCCCCCTGTATTGCGGATCTGCGAAGTAGAGGTGTTGTTTCCTACCTTCACCACCTGGGGGCGGCCCGTCAGGAAGTCCAGAACCCAGTTGCACAGGGCAGGGTTCAGACCCAGGGCCCCGAGCTTAGTGATGAGCTTGGAGGGTACTATGACTATAGCTCAGCATTCAACACCAATGAACAGCATTCTGATGTAGGTATTCCTCTTTTCCAGATGGGATAGGGCCGTGTGCAGTGCGATGGTGATTGCGTCATCTGTAGCTCTATTGGGGCGGTATGCAAATTGAAGCGTGCCTAGGGTGTCAGGTAAGGTAGAGGTGATCTGATCCTTAACTAGCCTCTTAAAGCACTTCATGATGACAAGTGAGTGCTACGGGACGATAGTCATTTAGATCAGGTACCTTTGCTTTCTTGGGTACAGGAACAATGCTGGAACCCAACACAGACTTGGAAAAGCTTCATCAGTTGACAGGAACACAAACATATTTTCCTTGTACGGACTGGCTGAAGCCTGACTCCTTGAGCGTGAATAAAATGTCAGACATAACATCAGACATTTTTACGGACGCTGTAGGGCAAACAAAGTTGTTCACAATTCAAAATATGCACACCACTAGTCACCCAATGACCACGTCACCTTCCTCATCCTCCATGTCCTCTCTATTGCCATAGATGTTCTCCTCCTCCAAACCCAGGTCCATCTCTTCATCTTCTCCAATGAATTAGGACTGTGCCATAGTGTTGAATTGTTTTACATCCTAGACATATTTCAGTATGTGCTCACAAATTAAATCTTCTCAGGTTTTATGATTTATACATTATTGGTATTGACAGCTTTTTCACAATAACTTCCTGGAGGTGAGGTGAGCAGTATAAATGTGACATATGAGAAGACAAAGCAACAAAATATCCAATCCAAAGTAACTAGGGCAGAGATATAAGATGATGACTCACCAATGCTTCTTGTATGTGGCATTAGAAATGACACTAGTGTGCCTTTATGACACGGTCCAGTTGGTCCCAATGCAGATGATGCTACCGGCACTTCAGACTGGGGAGGTACAGAGACTACACACAAAGGTGTAGAGAAGGATCATCCATAATGACAAAATGAAAACATGTTTTAGCAATCTTTGCAAATTTATTGAAAAGACTAGGCAGAAATATCTCATTTACATAAGTATTCACACCACTGAGTCAATACATGTTAGAATCACCATTGGCAGCGATTTCAAAGCTGTGAGTCTTTCTGGGTAAGTCTAAGACCTTTGCACACCTGGATTGTACAATATTATTCAAGCTCTGTCAGGTTGGTTGTTGATCAAAGCTAGACAGACATTTTCAAGTCTTGCCATAGATTTTCAAGCTGATTTAAATCAACTGCAGCTAGGCCACTCAGGAACATTTCAATGTATTCTTGTAACCATCTCCAGTGTATATATGGCCTTGTGTTTTAAGTTCTTGTCCTGCTGAAAGGTGAATTTATCTCCCAGTGTCTGTTGGAAAGCAGACTGAACCAGGTTTTCCTGTAGGATGATTTTTCCTGTGCTTAGCTCTATTTTGTTTATTTTTACCCTGGTCCTTGCTGATGACAAGCATACCCATAACATGATGTAGCCTCAACCGTGCTTAAAAATATTAAGAGTGGTTCTCCATGATGTTGTTGGAGTTGCCCCAACCATAACGCTTTGTATTCAGGCCACATTTCTTGCAGTTTTACTTTAGTGCCTTATTGCAAACTGTATGAAGTTTTTGGAAATGTGTTTTTCTGTACAGGCTTTCATCTTTTCACTCTGTCATTTGGGTTAGTATTGTGGAGTAACTACAATGTTGTTGAGCCATCCTCAGTCCTCACAGCCATTGAACTCTTAACTGTTTTAAAGTCGCCATGACGAAGTCCATGAGCAGTTTCCTTCCTCTACGGCAACTGAGTTAGGAAGGACTCCTGTTTCTTTGTAGTAACTGGGTGTATTCTTCTTTGTGAGGCATTGGAAAACCTCCCTGGTCTTTTGTGGTTGAATCTGTTTAAAATTCACTGCTCGACTGAGGGACCTTACAGATAACTATATGTGGGGTACAGAGATCAGGTACTCATTAAAAAATCATGTTAAACACTATTATTGCACACAGTCCATGCAACTTATGTGACTTGTGACTCCTGAGTTTATTTAGGCTTGCCATAACAAAGGGGTTGAATACTTGACTCAAGATATTTCAGCTTTTCATTTGAAATTAATTAGTAAAAATGTCAAACATAATTCCACTTTGATAATATGAGGTATTGTGTGTAGGCCAGTGACACAAAATCTATATTTAAATTCAGGCTGTAAAAAGAAGAAACGCACACTGCTCTTGCTAGTATCACTGCTCTTTATTAGGCTTTTCACATCTTTTTTTCTCATCTTATTCAAATCTTATTCAATTGTTACCATGCTTCTGCAACAAAGATGGCTCAGATGTGTGAGTGCTTTCTGAATTTGAAATTCAGGCTATAACACAACAAAATGTGGAAAATGTCAAGGGTTGTGAGTACTTTCTCAAGGCACTGTATCAGCCTAACGCGTAATGTACACTGAACAAAAATATAAATGCAGCATGCAACAATTTCAAAGATTTGACTGAGTTACAGTTCATATAAGGAAATCAGTCAATTGAAATACATTCAGCTCTGGTGGGCATTCAGCATGCAAATTGCACGCTCCCTCAACTTGAGACATCTGTGGCATTGTGTTGTGTGACAACTGCAAAGTTTGGCCTTTTATTATCCCCAGCACAAGGTGCAACTGTGTAATGATCATGCTGTTTAATCAGCTTCTTGATATGCCACACCTGTCAGGTGGATGGATTATCTTGGCAAAGGATAAATGCTCACTAACAGGGATGTAAACAAATTTGTGCACAAAATTTGAGAACATTTTTTGTACGTATGGAAATATTGTATTTCAGCTCACGAAACATGGGACCAACACTTGTTGCATTTTATATTTTTGTTCAGTATTTATAAAGCCAAGCTATCATTTATCACAGCATACAGGTACTATTAAATAATATAGCTAGTATCTGTAATAATGTTATATTATCTAGATGCTTTGGTCATTACCTAACTCGCTAAAAGTGAAATAACTAACTTGCTTGCTACTTGACCTAGCTAGCCAGCCAACTTTTCTCGACAATTTTGGTATGCAATTGACATTAATCAACAGGACCACCGTCTAAAAAATACAGAAAAAAATATAAATGCAACAATTTCAAAGAGTTTACTGAGCTTCAGTTCATACAAGGAAATCAGTCAATTGAAATAAATAAATTAGGCTGTAATCTATGGATTTTATGTGACTGGGCAGGGGTGCAGCCATGGGTGGGCCTTGGAGGGTAAAGGCCCACCCACTTGGGAGCCAGGCCCAGCCAATCAGAATTAGTTATTTCCCCACAAAAGGGCTTTGACAGACAGAAATACTCCTCCGTTTCATCAGCTGTCTGTGTGGCTGGTCTCAGACTATACCTCAGGTGAAGAAGCCAGATGTGGAGGTCCTGAGCTGGCGTGGTTACACGTGGTCTGCGGTTGTGAAGCCTGTTGGACGCACTGCCAAATTCTCTAAAACAACGTTGGATGCGGTTTATAGTAGAGAAATGAACATTCAATTGTCTGGCAACAGCTCTGATGGACATTCCTGAAGTCAGCATGCCAATTGCACGCTCCCTCAATTTGAGGCATTTTGTTGTGTGACAAAACTGCACACTTTAAGGTGGCCTTTTATTGTACCCAGCACAAGGTGCACCTGTAATGATCATGCTGTTTAATCAGCTTCTTGATATGCCACACCTAGGAGGTGGATGGATTATCTTGGCAAAGGAGAAATGCTCACTAACAGGGATGTAAACATATTTGCACACACAATTTGAGAGAAATAAGCTTTGTGCATATGGAACATTTATGGGAAAGTTTGAGAGGTGGCTGGCTGGCTCCTATGTTTCAATCCCAGCAATGTGTCAACATTCACCATTTGATAAGCTTGCTAGCTAGCAGAGAAAGAGGCTAAGTTAGCTAGTCAAAAACATTGCAGGCGGGGTAGCCTTTCTTGTAACATTACTAGTGTATATAGGTAGCAACCTTATAATGAACATTAGCTAGCCAGATATAACAATCTAGAAATCTTCGCTAGATTATGTATAGATATAATTTATTACCACATTGAATTTACCCAGTTTATCTCCATCACTGCTGACACTTGCGGTAGGAAACAGAGGTTGCAGGCTTCATATTCACGCTCGGCACAGCACCTGGTTTCAGTCGGAGTCTCATTCAGAATCCTGGTTATAGCCATCGAAGTCCTCCGGTGTGAAATGAACATCCCATACATTAGACTGCCCGCGGTTCCCTTACGCCAACTGTACCGGTCCCACTTCAAAGCTAGCTTCATGTTTTTGGGCCACAAATGAGTCCATCCTTGTGGGTATTATCTCACCCAGCAACAGCACACCTCCTTGGGATATTTAGCTTTTAAAAAAGCTGTTTGGTCTGAAATGAAAACCAACACTAGCTACGGACGACAGAGAACTACTACAATGATCACCAGCTCGCTCAGCTACCAAACGATGTAGTAACCAAAAGTGTTAAACAAATCAAAATATATTTGATATTTGAGATTCTTCAAAGTAGCCCCCCTTTGCCTTGACAGCTTTGCACACTCTTGGCATTCTCTCAACCAGCTTCACGAGGTAGTCACCTGGAATGCATTTCAATTAACAGGTGTGCCTTGTGAAATGCTCCTTTGTGGAATTTCTTCTTAATGCGTTTGAGCCAATCAGTTATGTTGTTTCTAGGTAGGGGTGGTTTACAGAAGATAGCCCTATTTAGTAAAAGACCAACTCCATATAATGGCAAGAACAGCTCAAATAAGCAAAGGAAAAACGACAGTCCATCATTACTTTAAGACATGAAGGTCAGTCAATACAGAACATTTCAAAAACAGTGTAGTTGAAAAACCATCAAGCGCTATGATGAAACTGGCTCTCATGAGGACCGCCACAGGAAAGAAAGACCCGGAGTTACCTCTGCTACAGAGGATAAGTTCATTAGAGTTACCAGCCTCAGAAATTGCAGCCCAAATAAATGCTTCACAGAGTTCCAGTAACAGACACATCTCAACATCAACTGTTCAGAGGAATCAGGCCTTCATGGTTGAATTGCTGCAAAGGAAACTACTACTGAAGGACACCAATAATAAGAAGAGACTTATTATGTTCCGGGATTCTTCCGATGGCATTGAGGAGTATACCCTTCCCTGGATCTGTGCTCCAACTCAATCCTGTCTCGGAGCTCTACGGACGATTCCTTCGACCTCATGGCTTGGTTTTTGCTTTGACATGCACTGTCAACTGTGGGACCTTTTTATATATACAGGTGTGTGCCTTTCCAAATCATGTTCAATCAATTGAATTTCCCACAGGTGGACTCCAATCAATTTGTAGAAACATTTCAAGGATGATCAAAGGAAATGAGATGCAGCTGAGCTCAATTTTGAGTCTCATAGCAAAGGGTCTAAATACTTATGTAAATAAGGTATGTCTGTTTTTCTGTATTTAATGCATTTGCAAAAAAATTCTAAACCTGTTTTCACTTTGTCATTAGGGGGTGTTGTGTGTAGATTGCTGAGGAAATTATTTTATTTCATTCATTTTAGAATAAGGCTGTAACTAACAAAATGTGGGGTTCTACTAAGCTAACATATGGAATTAGTTATTTGATTTAGAATTTTTACTACAATATAGCCCATAGAAACGCAATGTATTACACATTCATAAATGGCAAAAAAGACAATAAAAAATAAATCATAAGGAAGGACAGACACTTAAACTGTATATGTCTAGGAGATATAAGTGAACTCAGGACACTTTTCATATTACTTTTGTAGGTCAAACCATTCGGACTCTACGTTTTTGTGAGAGAACAGATTTTTAGAGATGTCTCATGGTCTGACAAACACCAATGTAGCCTGGCCACCTTCCACCGTAGATGCGGAAGGCCGACCATAGGTGGATGCGCTGGATTGAGACGCAATCCACCCCAATTTTTTTTTAAAATCTTTATCTTAAACTGATGGATTTCATGGGGATTTTTTAATTTGTTTGACACAGGGCTGCTTTAATAATTTGACACAAGCTAAGAAACTGATTCTGCTGTCCCTCTTCGATGACAGGGTGGAGCCCATTCCCTATGACACCCCTAAACCCTCCAGTCATACACGTTTCGTCTGCGTGTCGGACACACACTCCAGGACCGATGGGATCCAGATGCCATATGGGGACGTCCTGCTCCATACTGGAGACTTCACTGAACTGGGCCTACCCTCTGAGGTCAAGAAATTCAACGATTGGCTAGGTAAAGTGTCTCTTTTTAATGCACACACAATGCTGTTTCGTAACACTCATCAAACTGTACAGTAACCTCTATCTAGGCTAATCACTGTTTTGTGCAATCTGATCAAATGTAAATATCTGTAAGTTACTACAACAGTGTTTAGTCTAATGTGGTCTTCTCATGTCTGCTTTGACATTATTTAATATTTACTACTGCAATAAAACATTTTAAGATTAAGAACCTACGAAAAGGAAGAAGTCATTTTCCTTGAAGGCCACACATTATTAAAACACTGCCATCCTCCTTAGTTTCAAATTCATTTTATCCCACAGCCGAGAGAAAATGGAGTTGAGCTTTCAATTTGAGCTCTATACAGAACTGTCTTAGCGTGGTAATAGATGAAGTAACTGGGATAAAGGACCTTTATCTCCAAGAAAGTTAAAAGGTCAAATGAAAATGTTTAAAATGTCACTTTGTTGACTTTAATAGATGTGCGTTGACTGGGTAACTAAGGTCTTCATCTGCAGTTATTGCTCTTTGGTAAGAAGAGAGAGGGGAAATGTTTACTGTGATCTGAGGAGGTCAAGAAGCCTTCACCTTTTCATTTGTGGCGTTTTACTTTCATGGACCATTCCCTTAACCTCTCGAAGACAACTTTCTGTTTCAGCAAATATATATACACTTTCCACTAGATGTTAGAACATAGCTGTGGGGACTTACTTCCATTCAGCCACGAGAATTAGTGAAGTCGGGCACTGAAGTTGGGCGATTAGGCCTGGCTCGCAATCGGCATTCCAATTCATCCCAAAGGTGTTCGATGAGGTTGAGGTCAGGGCTCTGTGCAGGCTAGTCAAGTTCTTCCACACCGATCTTGACAAACCGTTTCTGTATGGACCTCGCTTTGTGCATGGGGGCATTGTCATGCTGAAACAGGAAGGGTCCTTCTCCAAACTGTTGCCACAAAGTTGAAAGCACAGAATTGTCTAGAATGTCAATTTATGCTGTAGCTTTAAGATTTCCCTTCACTGGAACTAAGGGGTCTAGCCCGAACCATGAAAAGTAGCCCCAGACCATTATTCCTCCTTCACCAAACTTTACAGTTGGCAGTATGTATTCGGGCAGGTAGCGTTCTCCTTGCTTCCGCCAAACCCAGATTTGTCCTTTGGACTGCCAGATGGTCAATGGTGATTCCTCACTCCAGAAAACACGTTTTCACTGCTCCGGAGTCCAATGGCGGTGAGCTTTCCACCACTCCAGCTGACTCTTGGCATTGCGCATGGTGATCTTAGGCTTGTGTACAGCTGCTCGGCCATGGAAACCCATTTCATGAAGCTCCCAACGAACAGTTATTGTGCTGACGTTGCTTCCAGAGGTAGTTGGAACTCGGTAGTGAGTGTTGCAACTGAGGACAGACCATTTTTACGCGCTTCAGCACTCGGCAGTCCCGTTCTGAGTTTGTGTGGCCTACCACTTTGTGTCTGAGCCGTTGTTGCTCCTAATGTTTCCACTTCACAATAACAGCACTTACAATTCACTGGGGCAGCTCTAGCAGGGCAGAAATTTGACGAACTGAGATGTTAGAAAGGTGGCATCCAAGCTCAGCGTTCAACACCATAGTGCCTACAAAGCTCATCACTAAGCTAAGGACCCTGGGACTAAACACCTCTCTCTGCAACTGGATCCTGGACTTCCTGTCGGGCCGCCTCCAGGTGGTAAGGGTAGTCAACAACACGTCTGCCACACTGATCCTCAACACGGGGACCCCTCAGGGGTGTGTGCTTACTCCCTGTTAACCAATGACTGCGTGGCCAAGCACGACTCCAACACCATCATTAAGTTTGCTGAGGACATAACAGTGGTAGGCCTGATCACCGACAATGATGAGACAGCCTATAGGGAGGTCGTCAGAGACCTGGCAGTGTGGTGCCAGGACAACAACCTCAACCCTCAACCTGAGCAACACAAAGGAGCTTATCGTGGACTACAGGAAAAGGAGGGCCGAACATGCCCCTATTCACATCGACGGGGCTGTAGTGGAGCGGGTTGAGTTTCAAGTTCCTTGGTGTCCACATCACCAACAAACTATCATGGTCCAAACACACCAAGACAGTCGTGAAGAGGGCACGACAAAACGTATTCCCACTCAGGAGACTGAAAAGATTTGGCATGGATCCCCAGATCTTCATAAAGTTCTATAGCTGCACCATTGAGAGCATCCTGACCGGTTGCAATACCGCCTGGTATGGAAACTGTTCAGCATCTGACCGTAATGTGCTACAGAGGAAGAGTGCATACGGCCCAGAACATCACTGGGGCCAAGCTTCCTAACATCCAGGACCTATGTACTAGGCGGTGTCACAGGAAAGACAAAAAAATTGTCAGTCACCCAAGTCATAAACTGTTCTCTCTGCTACCGCACGGCAAGCTGTACCGGAGCGCCAAGTCAAGGTCCAAAAGGCTCCTTAACAGCTTCTACCCCAAAGCCATAAGACTACTGAACAATTAATCAAATGGCCACCTGGACTATTTACATTGAACTGCGTTGTAGGTTAAGGGCTTGTAAGTAAGAATGTCATGGTTAGGTCTACACCTGTTGTGTTCTGCGTATTTCAAATTTTGATTTGATATTCAACAATTCTTTCTGTTTCCGTCTTTCCTGCAGGGAGTCTACCGTATGAATTCAAGGTGGTGATCGCAGGGAACCATGAACTGACGTTTGACAAGGACTTCATGGCTGAGCTGGTGAAGCAGGATTACTATCGCTTTCCCTCCGTCTCCAAGCTGAGACCTGAGGACTTTGACGATGTTCAGGCCCTCCTCTCAAACTGTACTTACCTGCAGGACTCTGAGGTTACAGTCAAGGGTTTCCGAATATTCGGGGCACCGTGGTAAGTTTATCTCTTGTCTTGGGTTAAATATCATGAGTGCTATGCAGTGTTATGCTACAGTGACTAAAGGTCCGATTTTTAGATTTGGGTTTTAAAAAAACTGGAATTCAGCTAAAAATGTGTTTTTTTTTAATTTAGGAAGTCTGTTCAAGTATTCCCACAAAATATGAGGCGTGATCATGTCTCAATGTAATTAAGGTGTGAAATTATTATTTAAAAATAACAATCTCTTTTTGGGGTTTAGTTGTGGTCAATTTGCAGTGTCTAAATTATTATATTTATTTTCTGACCCTCTTGACCATTCCCTCCGACAACAATCAGCTCATGGCTGAATCTAGTTGCCCCTACCCCTGCTCTAGAGGCTTTTCGCCGAGTGACAGACTATTGCATAATATGGCCTCAGTGACACTGATCACTGTACCTGAGTTTGCCCGTGTTGCTCAAATACTTTATGCTTTACATACAGTGGAGGTGATGACAGAATGTGTGTGGTGACTCGCTTTGCTTGCTTATCAAGTCCCTGAATGAGTCTAGTTTATTTTTCCTTTACTAGTGTGTGTCCATGGTGGATATCAAACACTCTACAGAGTATTCACTGCTTCTATGTTCTTAATCCGTTATTGCTTTTTACCATTTCCGTACCTCATTGAGGTCATTGCCTTGTTGTCCTGAATGCTGACAGGGACTCCGTGTTTTTGGTTAGACACAGAGTGCCTGAGACACACGTCTGATTAGTTGGGTGTGGGTCAGTCCCAGCCATGTCCTCTCCTCCTGTCCTAGACTTGTGGCATGTCCTAACATGCTACAGGCTGCCATGGAGACATGTACTTATAGTGTACTCGGCTTCAGACTTATGTCATCACACACCCATATCCCCATTCAGCCACACCGCTGTGTCTGACTTGTGTATAACTCCCAGGCCCAGTTAACCCTTCAACCACTGCTTCTCTAGTTTCCCCTCCATACTACAGTGTCAGGAGGGGATGACTGATCTCTGATTTAGATTAGGAAGTCCGACTCCGAGGTAGTTCATGAGGCAAGTGAAGAGTTTCGCTGTAGGCCTGTCATATGATTCTTCACATTCTTTTATTAATGCTGTGCCAGTGACACGTTTTTTTAATTTCTTTCTCTAAGACACTTTATTGACCTTTTTTTAAGAGGCTAGAATTACAAAACATAACCGAATGTAAACTTCATCTCTGTGAACTCCATCCCCCTGGTATTCTCCCCAGTAGGATGGACAGAGACATGCAGCCTGGCTAGCTGTGCCGAGGTCCTGGGTGGCTGGAGAGGGCCAGAGCAGTGGAATCATGCCATTGTGTGTCAGTCTGCCTGACCCCCGTCTGGCCACCACAACTCCCTGCTGGCTGGCACACACCAACCTGCTTTCACAGGCTCTTTTCCCCCCGCCTTCCCAGAGCTAATAATCTCTCTGTCAACCACATGCCTCCATCTGCCTGTGTTGTTCTTCATCAGCCCCTGGACATTTGGTCTTGGAGAGAGAGAGAGGTCATGGGGCTTTTGTCTCCTCAAGCCCCAGTTGAATAGGTATGACTCATCTGACAATGAAAGTCTGACCAGGTGTAATGTTATGCTGATTATTGTGAGAGAAGTGGTGTTTTAGGTCTTCATACCTTAACCTGGCTCAGTCAGTATGATATTATATTATATTTGCTTCCTGAGCCCAACTCTCATTCTCAGTGGCAAACCTTCCTGTGCTTGAGGGTAACGCTCCTAGCTTGATTTAATCCTATATCTTCCTCTTCAAAGGTTTTGGTTTTCCTGGTGATAGTGGAATGTTTCTCACAATGCAGGCTGTGAGGAAAGAGCAACAATGAGGGCAGAAACATGTTTCAGTCAGAGTAGTGCTGAATCCAATTATTATTTTGGCAAGAGGGGCGTGAAGGGGAGCGAACCAGCCGACAGGATGCATGATGGGAGGTCTATGGTGTAGCTCTGGGGTGATCTTTACCGGGGCGATTTCCCAGCCTCTCCAGCAGGAAGGGGCCTTTGTTCCGACACATCCTGGTTCTTTTGTTGGGGCGTACGGATCAAACCCTGGGCCTGACCCCGCGCCCCCTTAGGGACAGCACTCCCAGCAGGCCACGGTGGCCCCTGCTACCTCTGAGCCTAGTGATCACAGAGGTAATTTCCACCGCCCACAAAGAGCTCAGCCAGGCTTGACACACACTGCAGGCCTGCTCTAGGTCTCAGGGTCAATGCTGACTGAAATCATCTGAATGAATTGTTTTTGGGGGGTGATTGTCAAAGCCAGTAGTTCATGACCTTGACTCCTAGATACTTCTGATAGCCGTGCAACAGACTTTTGCCACATAGCATGTCTGTCTGCAAACTTAACTTGTAAAGTTAAAGGGAAACTTTGGGATTTTGGCAGAGGCCCCTTATCTACACTGAACAAAAATATAACGCAACATGTAAAGTGTTGGTCCCATGCTTCATGAGCTGAAATTGAAGATCACAGAAATGTTCCATATGCTCAAAACGCTTATTTCTCTCAAATTCTGTGTGTAGTTGTGTAAATCTCTGTTAGTGAGCATTTCTCCTTTGCCAAGATAATCCATCCACCTGACACGTGTGGCATATCAAGAAGCTGATTAAACAGCATGATCATTACACAGGTGCACCTTGTGCTGTGGAGAATAGAAGGCCACTCTAAAAGGTGCAGCTTTGTCACATAACACAATGCCACAGATGTCTCAAGTTTTGAGGAAGCATGCAGTTGAAATACTGACTGCAGGAATGTCCTGATGCCAGAGAATTTGTTTATTTCTCTACCATAAGCCGCCTCCAACGTTGTTTTCGAGAATTTGGCAGTATGTCAAACCGGCCTCACAACCACAGACCACGAGTAACCATGCCAGCCCAGGACTTCCACATCTGGTTTCTTCACCTGCGGGATCCTCTTGAGACCAGCCACCCGGACACCTGATGAAACTGTGAGTTTGTGCAGAAATTCTTCGGTTGTGCAAACTGTCAGAAACCATTTCGGGGAATCTCATCAGCGTTCTCGTCATCCTCACCAGGGTCTTGACCTGACTGCAGTTCGGCGTCGTAACCGACTTCAGTGGGCAAATGCTCACCTTTGATGGCCACTGGCACCCTGTAGAATTGTGTTCTTCACGGATGGATCCCGGTTTCAACTGTACCGGGCAGATGGCTGACAGCATGTATGGCGTTGTGTGGGCGAGGGGTTTGCTGATGTCAACGTTGTGAACACAGTGCCCCATGGTGGCGCTGGAGTTATGGTATGGGCAGGCATAAGCTACGGACAAGAGAAACAGTTGCATTTTATCAATGGCAATTTAAATGCACAGAGATGCCGTGACGAGATCCTGAGGCCCGTTGTCAATCATCCACAGCCATCACCTCATATTTCAGCATGATAATGCACAGCCCCATGTCGCAAGGATCTGTACACAATTCCTGGAAGCTGAAAATGTTGGTCACATGCACATGGTTAGCAGATGTTAATGCAAGTGTAGCGAAATGCTTGTGCTTCTAGTTCCGACAGTGCAGTAATATCTAATAAGTAATAAATAACAATTCCACAACTACCTAATACACACAAATCAAAGTAAAGGGATGGAATAAGAATATGTAGATATAAATATATGGATGAGCGATGACCGAGCGGCATAGGCAAGATGGTATAGAATACAGTATATACATATGAGATGAGTAATGCAAGATATATAAACATTATTAAAGTGACAATGATTTCAAGTCTGTATGTTTAACAGTCTGATGGCCTTGAGATAGCTGTTTTTCAGTCTCTCGGTCCCAGCTTTGATGCAACTGTACTGACGTCGCCTTCTGGATAGTAGCGGGGTGAACAGGCAGTGGCTCGGGTGGTTTTGTCCTTGATGATCTTTTTGGCCTTCCTGTGACATCGGTTGTGGGCAGGCGGTGATGCAAAGTCGATGTCCTAACCGACTTGCCAAAACTATAGTTTGTTAACAAGACATTTGTGGAGTGGTTGAAAAACTAGTTTTAATGACTCCAACCTAAGAGTATGTAAACTTCCAACTTCATCTGTATTCCCAGTCATGCGAAATCCATAGATTAGGGCCTAATTTATTTCAATTGACTGATTTCCTTAAAAGGGGATACCTAGTCATTTGTACATCTGATTGCATTCAACTGAAATGTCTTCCTTATATGAACTGTAACTCAGTAAAATCTTTGAAATTGTTGCATTTATATTTTTCTTCAGTGTACCCCAGAGTCAGATAGCATGCTAGTAGATACCCATGGACTTCCAGTCATTGCGCTAACGCTAGTTAGCATTGGCCGGCGAAACTACCTCTAACTTCCTTCGTACTGGACACCGAGACATACAAATTGTATCCACTAGTTCATCTGACTGGGGAAGTAGATAAAGGACCTCATTGCCAAAATCCTGAAATATCCCTTTAAGCCTACATTTTTTTTAAACGTTTACTTTAAATGTTCCGTATCTCCTAGTAGCATTGAACAGCTAATACCTCCTCCTTTCATGGCAGATATACCATCACCAGACCTAGTAGCGTTCTATATATGTGTGTGTGTGTGTGTGTGTGTCAGTGTGACTGAGGGAAAAGGGAGCTGAGCTGCTATGCTATAGGCAGCAAGGTGACAGTGGCAGCCTGAGTATGGCATTAGAAATTCTAAGACTTCCTCTAATCCGCCTATGACTGCGGACACACTGGTCATGTGACCTCTGGGTTCACATCAGGTGAGAGCCCGCCAGGCAGAGCCACAAAGAAGGTGTGGTTCTCTGTTTCCATAGAAACCGTGGCACAGCCGTGTGTGTGTGTGTGTGTGTGTGTGTGTGTGTGTGTGTGTGTGTGTGTGTGTGTGTGTGTCGCTTCAGTGTGTGTGTCATCCTCAGTGTGTTTGCCATTTAAATCAGTTCCACTGGGTGTGTGGGTCAGTGAGGACAGCGTAGCTGTGAGGTTAATGCAGGCTCAGTCTCTCACATGGACACCCATGCTGGGCTACCAATGTACTTTATTGACTGGTAGACTGGCTATTGTCTTAATGTCATGTGTGGCTTTGAGTTTTTTTTCTGTCCATCTGTGTAGCAGATGAATAGATGGGAATGGGAAAAGCTGCCTGACTAATCGGCAACAGTATGCGAGCATAGCCTCAAATGACCCTGGTGTTTTTATGCGAAGAAATAAAGGCCATATCTGAAGTGAGGTTCCAACTCCCTAGGTAAGGGCTCCAGTTTCAGCATCACTTGGTGGAAATCCCTATTACCCCTCAATGTGTGAAAATCCTGTCATCACCACAACTTGTCTGATAACAATTACCCCACACAGTATGACTTATTTATATTAGTTGGAATATTATTATTTTTGTTGCTAGGTAGCGTTAGCTAGCGCTAGTCGTCTGCACCTGCGCCAAAACTCTCCTCTTTTTCATCCTACAGCTTGTTCTCCGTCTTCTTCTTTTTTTTAATAGTGAGCCAACGTGTTTTCAGCACTTATTTTCGATGAGTGATCAAAACAAATTCTCTCATGCTCTCTTGTCGCTCTGCGGAAGACATGTTGTGAGCGATATGTTTGGAAATCCCTAGTTTTCTGACAAAATACTTCACCGCACTTTTCAATAAAGACTTTCCAGAATATAGCTGGATCTAATAATGTAATAATACAATATGTAATAAAGTGTCTTTGGGGTAGCAGCGGTTTTTGTCAGGTTTTGAATGTCCATTGGTGAGCGGACTGTTCCACAAGATCCATCACTTCAGAGGAAGAAGCAGTAACTTGAGAGCCTGGGGAGAACAGGCCACGGTCTGTTCTCCTTCCCCAAATCAAAACCACAAGGGAGTGTATGGTTATGCTCAGCCTCTGGGAGCGTTGGTTCATGCAGGGGAGGTGTTGAAATGCTGCTCTACTCTGCCCTACAGGCTCCTGCGAGGCCTTACCTGCTGACATCACGGATTGTGAAGTGACCTTTGACCCGGAGGTGCAAGCTGCACGTCAGTGTTAATTAGCTGCTCATGTCCGCTACCCTCCTCAGATCTTTCAGCAGTGCATTGTCCTGCTCTGGCTGACTGCAGCCCAGCGCTGGAGGCTCTCACACAGCGCCAGGCAGGCAGGGCAAACTTGTGCACAGGAAGAGGGGCCAGGTTGCCACGAAGGCAGCAGGCGGGGGTCATAGGGGTGGTGGTGGGGGGAGAGGTAAGGAAAAGAGGGAGGGAAGGAGGGGCGGGCAGAGACAAGAGTGGGTCAGGCAGACAATAAGTATGGCCCAGATTAGGAGCGGGATGAACACCCACAGACGAGAGGAGGAGATGCCTGCCCTCTATACAGAGGATTACCGTTTTGGATGAACTCCAGCCTACCACAAGGCCACAGTGGATTCGGAAGGCTAGGGCCTTTTGACTTATGCGTCCAGGTTGAATGATGTTCAGGTGTTAGGCGCAAATCCCACCGCTGACTCCAATTTCTCTAGCGATGTTTCTGTGAGCCTGCCCCTCCTCAGTCCATGTGTCAGTCAGTGGTAAGAGGCCTTGCTATTACCCTCCCCCCCCCCCCCCCCCAGGAGCCAGCCAGAGCCTTGTTACCTCAACATCATCCAGATTTTTACAGTGACATCACAAGTGCTTTAACAGCCTCCGTCTAGCACCACAATGTAATGATCTGTGAAATAACCAACCAGTGCGGTGCCCTTTACCACAATGAATTATGCGGCTCGTTTGACTAACCAGGGTCGTCCAGAGCCATCTCGGTAGAGGAGACCTTGGATGAGACGACGCGCGTGTGTGTGCGTGTGTGTGTGTGTGTATATATGTGTGTGTGTGTGTGTGTATATATATATATATATATATATATATATATATATGTGTGTATGTATGTATGTATGTATGTATGTGTATGTGTATATATATATATATGTGTGTATGTATGTGTATGTATATATATATATATATATATATGGCCCTCTGTGGTGTGTGTGTAGACTAGACTACTGATGATCACTCCCAGGCTTCAATGACTAGCAAATGAATGAATGCAGAAAAGCTGATCGTACCTCCAGGTGACATTCAGACTGAGGAGGATGCAGCTAGCCTACTCAGTGGGGTTGAGGGGTGGATTGGACCACCAGTGCAGTGTCACAACAAGCCTGGCTGAGTACACGACACAGTAAAGTGTAGTGTGAGTAGTGTTTGCTAGAAGCTAAGACCATCTGTCCAGCCCAGGGCAGGCGATAGAGAGAAACAGGAGATGGTAGGTTTTACACAGAAGAATGCAGCATTTTACCATTTAGCTTCCGCATGTCAGTATTGTGACTGACAGAGTATGTGTCCAGGTATGTAGCATCCTATGCCATTACAGACAAGACTGGACAGACAGGAAATCCCCAGGCCCTTAATTTCCCTCTCAGTAACACTCTGCTGCAGCAGAGAGTTGTTCAACATTACAGCCATACACAGCCCTATGCCCCACACTTCTAGTCTAGTGCTACTACCCACAGATAGTCCTGACTGAGTGAATTAATATTTGAAGATTCCAGTAGCCCGTTTAGATTGGAGAGACTTGAGGGACTCGTGAGGCAGTGCATTAGTGGCTGACCTGACCGCTTTCATAAATAACCTGAAGCTAGGGGTGCGGTTGGGGCACTGTTTTAGAGCTAAAAATGTCTGGCCCATGTCTGCATTCTGTGTTCGGTTCAGCTGACAGGTCACCACGCTCACATGCTGATAAAGTTCAAACCAATGACACGCATGGCTTGTTGTGTCAAGACGATGTACACTGTACAGGTTGGCATATTTAACAAGAGGACGTTGTCAGATCTATGCTTTGAAAAGCAGAAATGGGGGGGCGGCGTGTGTGTGTGTGTGTGTGTGTGTGTGTGTGGGGGGGGGGGGGGGGGGAATGACAGAGAGTAAGGTGATGATCAGATAGCAGCAAGTCCAGACAGTGGCTGTTATTGCAGGGCTTTATCTGCTGAATGTCTGCCTGCCTGCCGGAGGGGGGTGGGTCTGCAGAAACGCTAGCCCTAGCAATGGTGAAGGATTGCACCCATGTGTATACCCCCCCGACACATCATGCTCTAAAGCAGGCACTGTGCTTTATTTACTCTGCCATCAATCACGATCAAGCTGCCACTGGCCTCTTAAAGCAGAGGGCCCAGGCATGCAGGACAGGAAGTAGCATTATTTCTTCTATCAGCCTGAGTCCGGGCAGACAGCGGAGGCCAGAGAATGTCCTGATGGATCATTCCCCAACAGGAGACAACAGCAGTGGCCAGAGGTAGTCTATCAGTTAGCCTAGTGATGACAGCCACGGTTGGAGAAGGCAGAGTTACATTTTACATTTTCTACATCTGATCTTATCTCATGTCTACTTGGTCCATCTACCCTCAATATCCTACCCCCCCCCCCCCCCCCCCCCCATCTTTGCTGATATGTTTAGGCCAATGTGGCCACTTTAAATCATTTTTGTCCATGATTAAATTAGGGTAAGCTAAGGTTGTTGTTTTTTCTGTTGTCCCCCCCATGTCTGGTCTTTGTCTTGTCGTGAATCCTCTGACGGTATGACAACATAAAGAGGTATGTGTACCTTCTTCCCAAGCCCCCCCCCCCCCCCCCCTCCCCAACGAGGTGATGCTCTTGCTCCCTCTGCTCCGGCTCCCCCACAGCATGTGAAGATAATGGAGTCCGGAGCCTGCCTCCCCGCCTCCACTTCCTGTCTCTTACAGGCTCCTGTGTTGAGCAGCACAGCTCATTGTTCACCTCTCATCTCTGTCTGCTCTGCTGGGATCGAGAGAGACGCCGGGGGAAAACGCAGGATTAATCTGTGCACTGGTGTCAGCAGTAAGATCCAGTTCTAACACAGAACAGGCTCAGCTTTGAGTCACAAGGTTGGAGAAGGCAGTGTTACCCAGCCTGGAGGGAAATATATAGGTGCAGTCAATATGAATTGGCTGTTTCTGAGCAACGCAGTGCAGAGCTGTGTCAGCAGGCCTTTGCTATCGCACAGTGGGGGGTTTAACAGAAATGCTGATATGTAACAAGACCATACAAATCAAATTTACATTTGAATTGAACTTGGCAGTAGGAGCGCTGTGTGTAAGTTATGTTTTCATTTTGTTGAAAGCCACACTATACAAAATGTGCCTGATTCAAACTCTCACATTATTCGATGTGAAAGTTGGTCCAGAGGCTTACCTGGACTGGAACACCCTCAGCGGGTTGGAAACAACTAGAGGCATCAGGGGAAAGAGTGCCTGGAGTTTAACAGAGGACACCGCATCGTAACTCCACATTTACTGGATTGGTTGAACAGTGCAGACGAGAACCTCACCCTGCCACTTGTTTTTCTCTCTTCAGGACCATTAAGAAAGGAACGGAGCTCAGGCTTTTCTTTTACGCCTGATACTTCAGGTTAGGACTGGAATGACTCGAACCGTCAAATGCGTCTTTGGTCAGAAGGGAAGCATCAATCTGGAAGGTTTTGTATGTAGTTAATGTCCCCCGTAGGCAGCAGCAGCCCTGGGTTGAACCCTCCAGAGAGACCTGGGCCACAGTGTAGCCTAGATTGTCCAGGCAGGTTGATAAATGCCCCACGGGCCACATCGGTCATAAAGCCACAGCTATCAGCGTTCATTTAGTGGAGATCAAAGAGCTTCCACTCGGCCCCCGTCTGTCTCCCTACCCTTTCCCAGGCAGCTCTGGCCAGATTTAGCCGTGGCCTGATGTGTGCCGTGCTGTCTGGCCGTTGAGGCCGGGCCATCTCTTTTACCTCCCTGTGCCCTGGCTGTCTGAGCAGTCGGTATAAAGACGGCAGTCAGGGCAGGGCTGCCCGTACATACTGATGTGTGTGTGTGTGTGTGTGGACGAGGCCTGTCCCAGGAGAGATATAAATCTCTTAACATGCTCCTTCTTATTGGTGCTGACAGCTTAATCAATTTGTCTCCTCTTTGGATGACCTCTGTTATGCTGTGGCACAGCCGTGTGGCCAGAATGAATGTCCTGGTCATCTAATAGCCCTCTATCTCCCGTTATGGCTCGCTGTCTTCAGCTCTCTCTCTTTCTCTCTTGGCATCTTCTAGCTATCTATTGATAGGATAGGCGCCTGTCAGTCATAAAGCGAGTGATAGCAGACTGCTTTTACCTGTCATCTGTCCCGCCTTCTGGTACAATTTGTGTGCGCCGTGGTTGGTTGCAGTCACATTTCTTTACACGGAGGATGTAGAGAGCATGATGCTCGTGAATTTGCACGTACCGTGTAAGTTGTAACAATGAGTCGAAATCCACTTAGCCTAATTATTGTTTCCTGGCACATTAATTTATTTTCTTTCACGTGTTTCACATAGCCAGCCACGCGGACTCATGGCACATTGGCTATTTCCCATGGACGTCACTAGAGATTCATGGATAGTGAGGCTAAGCCTCTTTTGGGGGGGGGGGGGGGGTCTGGGCATACTCCCCCAGGATTTTTTTTAAAGCCCCCAAAACGTCTTTTCATCATGTATTTTTAAAGTAACAATTGGTGTAAAATCTATCAAAATAAGGTTATTTTTGTTTAAGGTTGGCTAAAAGTATACCTGTGTCATAGTTTGTGTGTAATGAACACGATGGGAGACAGAGCTGGTTTCAAGCGCAGGGCGCAGCAAGTGTTTATTGGTAAATGACCACAGGAGGAGGCAGGTAGCTGGGTCCAGGGGCAGGCAGAAGGTCATACACAGGGGGTCAAAAAAGGAAACAGTACAGGCAGGGAAAAGGCTAGTAACGTCGTCCGGGAGATCAGGCAATAGGTTGATAACAGGAAATCCGGTAGGCTAAAGTACAGGCAGGGAATAGGCAAAAGGCGTCTGGAGGCAAAATCAATTTGTAACATTTTTGACATGCGTTTTTCTGGATTTTTTGTTGTTGTTATTCTGTCACTCACTGTTCAAATAAACCTACCATTAAAATTATAGACTGATCATTTCTTTGTTAGTGGACAAACGTACAAAATCAGCAGGGGATCAAATACTTTTTTCCCTCACTGTACCTCACAATGATGCTGTGCAAAGAACTGAACTAAATAGTGTGTGATAATGACATACAGGTGTGTGATCAGAATTCAGGTGATTGGGATCTGGAGAGTGAGCTGCGTTCAGGGGATCTATGTGTTTGAGACTGTGAGTTGGAAAGTGAGCTGCGTTCAGGGGCTCTACGTGTTTGAGAGTGTGAGTTGGAAGAAGACGTTACATTAGGTTAGACACTGATCTAATATGACTTACTTAAATTATATCCAAATAAAGAAATTAAAGTCCACTCTGTCCCCATCCATCCAACAACAAAAGGCACAAAAATGGCTGTACTGTGTAGCCAGAATACTTTGGGATTTTATTTTGAGAGAGCGAGAGATGCATGTCATGTTATACCATTAGAAGAAAACTGTATCATCCAGAAAGAGGCAAAACTAAATTCAACTAATGAGCTAAATAAAATGGAAAAATAATTAGGAATAAAATCTGATTTAAAAAAAGTACGATCCCAATCAAATATTACAACCTATATTAAGGAACTCCTCCTCCTGCTGCTCTCTTTTTATGCTTATTTTGTGGGCGGATGCATCAAAGTGTACCTCCTATTTTTAAAGGTGGCAAAGCGGTCAATGAAGCTATTGTGGCTTAGTGGCCCAAACACTTCACCCTCAATGGACATGGCTGCAAGACTTGCAAGCCTTTTCTGACCCATTGTCTTACGCAACCAGGAGTGCATCCGGCGCAGTGCACTAAAGGACCTTTCACCGGAGCAGCTGCTCACAGGAATTGTGAGGGGAAACCTGAATTATTTCCTTCAGAGAAGGAAACATATCATCACCCAGGAGGTTATGCACAGCAAGCATATCTTTAGGAGGACATCCAGTCTCTCTTTTCTGGGCAAGAAAGTTTCTGGCCACCAACATCTCTTCTGTTTTAACATCAATACCGTAGTGCTTGGCAAACTCAGTTAAGCTTGATGTATCGAGGAAGTTTTTGGATTTGAGGCTGCATGCCTGTATGCCTTTTGAGCAGACCTGCATCTAAGTCGAGAATCCATCTTGTCCAAGCAGGGGAGCAGCAACTCTGTTTTCATTGTTTGGGAACATGACAATTATGTACCTTAACCCAAAGAGGTCTCCACCAGAAAATCTCTCTTTGTTTGCACTTTCTTGCTGCATCTGCCTCTGGAATATTATGAATTTCACAGAGTGCTTTGGTTCTGTCACAAAGTTCTGTGGCAAACGCATCTGTGCTTTTGCCTATCAGTGCATCTCATACAGATTGTTTGCCAAAACAAGCTTCTGCCAGGTCTACAGTCTCTTTCTGGAGGAACTTATGTAGTCCCTCAGTTATAGAAAGAAAGCACTGAAACATCAGTAGCAAATACATGGTGGAGAACTGAACACTATGCTCCACCGTGGCTAAAGCCCCCCTAAAATAGGTCTAGTGACATCCCTGCTATTTACTGTGCTTTGATTGACAACTGGACAAGCAAGTGTGGACTAGTTTATAAAAAGTGTCGAACTGAACGAATAAAGTACATCTCCTATAACCCTTTGCCATTCATAAATCATGCAACGTGGTTATGTCCATGGTATCGCATCGGGATAAGTCAACCAAAAGATTTCCTTGGTTTCCTTTCCTAGGATGTTGGGGCTTGCCGGACAGGGATGCTAAAGTGTGTGTCTCGTCAGTCGGAGAGCCATTCATTTGTCTCCCTACTATGCATAGGCTACTGGTAGGCTTAGACTTATTGGTGATTTTATATGTAGATAAATTACGAAAACATTTTATGAAGCTGGTGAATCGTCACTACACCAATGGGTAGTGGAGAGCCTCATTCTTGTCCAAATATGATAATTAGGGCCCTCAAAGAATCCAGGCATTTAAAATGGAATTCAACAATATTCCCAAAATGTATTGACCTAAATTCATTTGTCCAAGTTTATCATAAGATATGAACAACTTTCTGAAGGGGCAACGAGAATGTCCGTGTGTGCAGTTCGCACGTCTACCACTTTGCGTATCCGTTAGCATTGATGCTAATGAAAACAGACCTAATGAAAGCTTTCCCAAAAACCTTCTCAATTACGTGCTAACTACATAGTAGCCTATGCTTACCATGATGTCAAATAATCAATGATATCATGATTATTTTCATCAATCCAGTGGGTATTTCTTTTGCGAACTCTACCATCACGTGTGCTGCAAAAACACCATTAAACAACTAAATAAGTAAATCTGTCAATAAGACTTTAATCTCGAAGACAGGTTAAAGGTTTAAGGTTCTCTTACTTAGAAAATAGTCCTGATCATATAGGCCTACACAAAGAGAATATTCCCCCAAATAACATCACACTGAATTTATTCATTTTCAGTAAAGTCAAGTCTTTCTACACCAATAATACAACCAAAAAAATCTAATCTGGGATGGAACCCCCCCCCCCCCCCCCCGAAAGTATTCAGACCCCTTGACTTTTTCCACATTTTGTTACGTTACAGCCTTATTCTAAAATTGATTACATATATTCTTTCCTCATCAATCTACACATAATGACAAAGCAAATAAATGTTTTTCTTACATTTTTGGAAAATGTATCAAAAAGGAACTGAAACATCACATTTACATAAGTATTCACACCCTTTACTCAGTACTTTGATGCACCTTTGGCAGAGATTTACAAACTCAAGTTTTCTTGGTATGATGCTATAAGCTTGGCACACCTGTATTTGTGTTTTCTCCCATTGTTCTCTGCAGATCCTCTTAAGCTCTGTCAGGTTGGATGGGGAGCGTCACTGCACAGCTATTTTCAGGTCTCTCCAGAGATGTTCGATCGGGTTCGAGTCTGGGCTTTGTCTGGACCACCCAAGGACATTGCGACTTGTCCCGAAGCCACTCCTGCATTGTCTTGGCTGTGTACTTAGGATCGTTATCCTGTTGGAAGGTGAACCTTCGCCCCAGTCTGAGGTCCTGAGCGCTCTGGAGCAGGTTTTCATGAAGGACATCTCTGTACTTTGCTCTGTTCATCTTTGCCTCGATCCTGACTAGTTTCCCAGTCCCTACCGTAGGGATGGTGCCAGGTTTCCTCCATACGTGACGCTTGGCATTCAGGCCAAAGAGTTCAATCTTGGTTTCATCAGACCAGAGAATCATGTTTCTCATGGTCTGAGAGTCCTTTAGTTTCCTTATAGCAAACTCCCAAGCGGGCTGTCATGTGCCTTTTTACTGAGGAGTGTCTTCCGTCTGGCCACTACCATAAAGGCCTGATTTGGTGGAGTGCTGCAGAGATGGTTGTCCTTCTGGAAGGTTCTCCCATCTCCACAGAGGAACTCTGAAGATCTGTCAGAGTGACCATCTGGTTCTTGGTCACCTCTCTGACCAAGGCCCTTCTCCCCCGATTGCTCAGTTTGGCCGGGTGGCCAGCTCTTGGAAGTGTCTTGGTGGTTACAGACTTCTTCCATTTAAGAATGATGGAGGCCACTGTGTTCTTGGGGACCTTCAATGCTGCAGACAGTTTTTGGTACCCTTCCCCAGATCTGTGTCTCAACACAATCCTGTCTCAGAGCTCTATGGACAACCTCATGGCTTGTTTTTTTTCTCTGACATGCGCTGTCAACTGTGGGAGTGTATATAGACAGGTGTGTTCCTTTCCAATCATGTCCAATCAATTTAATTTACCACAGGTGATCAATGGAAACAGGATGCACCTGAGCTCAATTTCAAGTCTCAAAGCAAAGGGTCTGAATACCTATGTAAATATGTTTTTTCTGTTTTATTTTGAAAACATTTGCAAAAAAAAAAAAAAAACTGTTTTTGCTTTTTCTCTTTATGGGGTTTTGTGTGTAGATTAAGGGAAAAACATTTTTTAATCCATGCTGGAATAAGGTTGTAACAAAATGTGGAAAAAGGGAAGGGGCCTGGATACTTTCCAAATGCACTGTATGTCCTGGTCGAAAAAACTGTTTCTCTCTTTCTCGTAATTTAAAAAAAATATTGTACTCAGTTCTGTGTTCATGATTGAATTGCATGTATGTACATTTACTGTATTCAGTATTTTGTGCAGGTGTGTGTAATGTAGATTTCTTTGAACCGTTTCTACAGGACGCCGTGGTTTAATGGCTGGGGTTTTAACCTTCCCCGTGGTCAGTCACTACTGGACAAGTGGAATCTGGTTCCAGAGGGTATAGACGTTCTCATGACCCATGGTCCTCCCCTCGGTGAGTTGAGTTCATATAACCGCAAAACACTCTATTCCACATCATAGTGTGTAGGATATTATCACACAGACTGCTAAAACTGGTTGTACTTATTTACCCGTACGATTACTGTGTCACTCATTCATTGCACATACTGGAAGTAATTCTACCGATCGCTGATATTCAATAAATAGGATGAAAACCGGAATCTCATGCTTATCTGAACACTTGCGGTAATTCTCATTATTGTCACAATGTTAGAAATCAACATTTGAAGCATATTTCTTGGACAATTGCTGTTCTGGATGCACTTTATGAGAATTCACTATTGGAAAAATTCCCCGCCGTAAAACAGTATATTAGCAGATATATCAGTATAGGTCAATTTTCTCCCCCCCAAAAAATCTGAATCGGTATCGGACCCAAAATAACATATAGTTTGGGCTTTAACTGTTAGCAATGGAAGCAGAAGTTAGGGTGACCTTTTCCTCACGGGAAAAAAAACACGCACAACGAGCTACAACGCCTGTGCAATGACGAGTTGGGTATTTTCACCTCACCTGTATTTGCGTCTGCGTAGGTGGAGCCAAAAATGGAAGTGTCAAAAGAAGGTTTGGGGGAGAGTATGCTAATTAACCTTTCCACATAAAGTATAATTACATGAATGTATTGAGAAGGCTACGAGATAAGAATAAAACGGGGACAATAATGGTAGATGATGAGTAGTCCAGAGTAGGCCATCATAGGCCCATGCTTTAAATGAGGCTGGTCTTGTTGCCTATGTTTTTAATATTTAACTAAACAATATTATTGGCTGTGTATTATATTGTTAATGTCTAGCCTACTTTTAAGCTCTTACCAGTAAAAAAAAATCTAATGTATTGCCTATGTTCCATTCAAACATTCACAGCACATGTTAGTAACACATTATTGTTTTATAATGTAATTCTGAACAGCGTTAAGACGGGGAAAATGTCGCCCTTAGTTTGTGCCTGACCGGTTTCACTACATGTTATAAATGAATTTGTTGTTAAATGTATTATCGTTACAAATGTATCTTTCTTATGCTTAATCCAGTGTGTGTTAATCAATCTATTGGTGTGGTTTGGGACAGGTTTCCGTGACTGGGTCCCCAAGGAGCTCCAGAGAGTGGGCTGTGTGGAGCTGCTCAACACGGTACAGCAAAGGGTCCAACCCAAGCTCCACGCCTTCGGTGGCATCCACGAGGGTGAGTATTCTGTACCCTGTCCTCCATAGTCCTGGTTCTACGCAATAACAGATTGGTAGAGTACTGATGTACAGCATCCGTATTGTATTTGTATTTATTATGGATCGCCATTACTTTTGCTGGACCCCAGGAAGAGTAGCTGCTGCCTTGGCACCTCCAGCAAAATGAAGTCAGTTTACACAATTATAGGAAGGAGTGCAATTTCAGGCAAAACACTTCCTAACATGGATGCTGTACTAGGGTGACACTTAATACTGTAACAGTGGGGGCTATCCTGTGCCATGCATCTCTAGCTTAACAGACCTGTTATTGTCTCTTTTTTGACTCTGGTGTCTTATTTCTCTGTCCTCTGTCTGCAGGGTACGGCATTATGACGGATGGATGCACAACATTTATCAACTCCTCCACCTGTACAGCCAGTTTCCAGCCCACCAATCCCCCCATCATATTCGACCTGCCCAACCCGTAGAGCATCGGAAATAAACCAGGATTTTTTTAATTGAGTTGTACTAAATGTTAATCTTCAAGATATTTGGCTTTTGTAAAAATGCATGAAAATCTGATTCTGCTCATGAAGTTATGAACTTTGTAAAATATTTCATATTTTCCAATTGTTTGCATTTGCTGCAATAACTGGTTTTCTGTGCCATTTGTCATTCTTTGTTTTCTCTCTCAAGACATACAGTTGAAGTTGGAAGTTTACATACACTTAGGTTGGAGTCTTTAAAACTCGTTTTTCAACCACTCCACAAATTTCTTATTAACAAACTATAGTTTTGGCAAGTCGGTTACTTTGTGTATGACACAATTTTTCCAACAATTGTTTACAGACATAACTTCACTTATAATTCACTGTATCACAATTCCAGTGGGTCAGAAGTTTACATACACTAAGTTGACTGTGCCTTGGAAAATTCCAGAAAATGATGTCATTGCTTTAGAAGCTTCTGATAGGCTAATTGACATAATTTGAGTCAATTGGAGGTGTACCTGTGGTTTGTATTTCAAGGCCTACCTTCAAACTTAGTGCCTCTTTGCTTGACATCATGGGAAAATCAATAGAAATCAACCAAGACCTCAGAAAAAACATTGCAGACCAAACGCCTGAAGGTACCAGTATAAACACCATGGGACCACGCAGCCGTGATACCGCTCAGGAAGGAGACGCGTTCTGTCTCCTAGAGGTGAACGTACTTTGGTGCGAAAAGTGCAAATCAATCCCAGAACAACAGCAAAGGACCCTGTGAAGATGCTGGAGGAAATGGGTACAAAAGTATCTACAGTAAAACTAGTCATGTATCGACATAACCTGAAAGGCCGCTCACCAAGGAAGAAGCCACTGCTCCAAAACCACCATAAAAAAGACAGACAATGGTTTGCAATTGCACATGGGGACAAAGATTGTACTTTTTGGAGAAATGTCCTCTGGTCTGATGAAACAAAAATAGAACTGCTTGGCCATAATGACCATCGTTATGTTTGGAGGAAATGCACACTTCGGCTTCCAAGCTGAAGAACACCATCCCAACCATGAAGCATGGAGGTGGCACCATCATGTTGTGTGGGTGCTTTGCTGCAGGAGGGACTGGTGCACTTAACAAACTAGATGGCATCATGAGGGAGGAAAATTATGTGGATATATTGAGGCAACATCTCAAGACATCAGTCAGGAAGTTAAAGCTTGGTCGTAAATGGGTCTTCCAAATGGACAATGACCCCAAGCATACTTCCACAGTTGTGGCAAAATGGCTTAAGGACAACAAAGTCAAGGTATTGGAGTGGCCATCACAAAGCCCTGACCTCAATCCTATAGAAAAGTTATGGGCAGAACAGAAAAAGCGTGTGCGAGCAAGGAGGCCCACAAACCTGACTCAGTTACACCAGCTCTGTCAGGAGGAAGGAATGGGCCAAAATCCACCCAACTTATTGTGGGAAACTTGTGGAAGGCAACCCGAAACGTTTGACCCAAGTTAAACAATTTAAAGACAATGCTACCAAATACTAATTGAGTGTATGTAAACTTCTGACCCACTAGGAATGTGATGAAAGAAATAAAAGCTGAAATAAATCATTCTCTCTACTATTATTCTGACATTTCACATTCTTAAAATAAAGTGATACTAACTGACCTAAGACAGGGAATTTTTACTAGGATTAAATGTCAGGAATTGTGAAAAAACTGAGTTTAAATGTATTTGGATAAGGTGTAGGTAAACTTCTGACTTCAACTGTATACGCTTTTTGTCTGACAGGCAAGTACACTGCCTGACAGTAATCATACCCTCTACATCAGCAATACTTGACCTTATGATGATAATAGAACATGCATAACTTAAGATATTTGGTCTCTGTTAATAAAGGCCTGTTTATTGTTGAAAATGAAACATTTTGAATATATGAAATGTTTCCAATTATTATATACAGTAGTCCCTTGGGCTCTCACATTTGTTTTGGAAATGTATGTACCGGTGCATCATCTACCTTGATCTGGGGCACGTTCAACAGGACGCAACATATTATGTATATTCTCAAATGGCCCCATCTTCCATGGAGTACATGTGAATTGGTGTTTGTGTGAATTTATATAGGCCCACTAAAGCCTTTCAAAAATGTATGTTATGCTATTCAAAGCACACATGCATTTTCATCTCACTTTTATATTTTTATCGATATTCAGCAAACAGCTGTTTAAATTATATTTCACAACTGCCTAAGCAAAAGTGAGTTGTCCCCTAAAATACGGTAATAAGAATTTTGCTAATTATTTTTGTTTTGTTGCACAGTGTGAAAATGCGATCTTGCTAGCACGCAAAAAAGTTGCCAACAGTAGTCTTCTGTCATTGTAAATGCCTGTTTAGTTTCCTGGTTTATGAAACTTTTGTTTAACTTGTAATACATTTAGTTGCCTTTATATGCAAATAAAATTGCAATATTTGTACCTGTTGAATAGCTATACAGTTTTGTTTATTTGACCTTATATACATTAGTAGCGGAGCACACTAAAGGAAACCATACATTGTTAAAGCATCCCCCTATCTCTCACTCCATTTGATAGAGGTGAAGCTGTATCTGTGCACTATCTGTCCTCTCTAGGCCAGACTGATTAAGGGGTGGATTCAATCTGTATCAGTAAAGTTCACAGTTATATACAAATTGAGTCAATCCCTAAGTCTATTACTTATCCCCTGACTGACCGCAACATGGATTAATGGGTGCTCTTGACAAGGATGGCTGTGGCCCTATGCTGTCCTGACACCTACTATTGATTGGGGAGAATTGTCAGGGTGGCCTTGGCGTTGATGAATGTCAGGGGCATGGTGGGGAAGGAAGGCTGACTGCCACCCTGTGTGTGTGTGTTTGGTTGATTGTCTCCGCTTGAAGGTAGAGCTGCAGAAAACACCAGCGCAACAGACGACCATGTGTACTTGAAGGGTAGGAGGCATGAGTTTTTACTTACCAATGTAACTGCAGTGTAGTCAAGATCTGGTTACCTATCATGGGAAATGACATGTTAACTTATTTCCAGGTAACTTCTAAACTATACACAATGCACTATTTCTCAACGTCATATGGAGGATCTACTCTGCTACAGAGTTCAAATGCTAGCTCAGTAGCTTGCTCAAGCTGGCTAACGTTAGCCACACCTCATGCTTTTCAGACTTTGTGGCTGTGTTACCTAGTGGGAACCCATTAGCACGGCAGGCTCTGGTGCCTTCTTGCTGTGTGCTCAAAGCAAAAGAGAAAATCATACCTGCTTGCTCCAATAGTGTAGTACCTTGTCTGTTCTCCTTTTTGTTTTGTCAACTTTTTGCCATCTTCTCTGTGAAGTAGGCTACGGGAGTTTTGTAACTTTTTCCACCTTGGCTTAGTGCTAGCGCGCTAGCTGACTGACATCTGGAATCTATCTATTTTGGCCCATTGAAATGCCCGCCTCCCTTTCGCTTTGGTAGCTAACTCTTGTAAAAGTTTAACCATCAATCTGTAAGTCTCTGCTCTCTCTTTGCTTTAATCTGCGGTTATGATTTAATTGTGTTGTGTTCTAGCTGGTCTCGAGAAGTAAGGCTTTAGCTTGCTTACCATGACCATGGTGGATGGCTAGGCTAATAGCTAGTTGGCTAAATAGCTAACATTAGCTACTTGACTAGCTTGCTGGCAAAGATCACTGCATATAGCTAACATTCTTTGATAGCTGGAGTTCCAAAACTTGGTTTACTTTAATGTACACTATATACAAAAGTATGTGGACACATATAGTTGATTTTTATTAAAACACATAGAATGTCATTGTGTGCTGTAGTGTTAAGATTTCCCTTTACTGGAACTAAGGGGCCTAGCCCGAACCATGAAAAACAGCCCCAGATTATTATTCCTCCTCCACTAAACTTTATAGTTGGCACAATGCAATGGGGCAGGTAGCGTTCTCCTGGCATCCACCAAACCCAGATTTGTTCATCAGATTGCCAAATGGCGAAGTTTATTTCATCACTCCAGAGAACGCGTTTCCATTGCTCCAGAGTCCAATGGCAGTGAGCTTTACACCACTCCAGCCGACACTTGGTATGATCTTAGGCTTTATGCGGCTGCTCGGCCATGGAAACCCATTTACATGAAGATCCCGACGAACAGTTCTTGTGCTGACGTTGCTTCCAGAGGTAGTTTGGAACTCGGTAGTGAGAGTTGCAACCGAGGACAGAGATTTTTACACGCTATGCGCTTAAGCACTCGGCGGTCCACTTCTGTAAGCTTGTGTGTGGCCTACCACTTCCCGGCTAAGCCGTTGTTGCTCCAAGATGTTTCCACTTCAGAATAACAGCACTTACAGTTGACCAGGGCAGCTCTAGCAGGGCAGAAATTAGACAAACTGGCAGGAGAATGGCCTTACTTATCTCAGTGACTTTCAACGTGGCAGCGTCATAGGATGCCACCTTTCCAACAAGCCAGTGTTATCCTTTGGAGATTGTATGGCTATGTGTTCGATTTTATACACCTACCAGCAACGGGTGTGGCTGAAATAGCCGAATCCACAATCCAATTTGAAGGGGTGTCCACATACTTTTGTATATATAGTGTATGTAATGGGGATTGATAGACACACACAAACGCAAACAAATCACACAATGATGTTATGAAACAATGAATGTGCAAGTTGACGGGATAGCGCATTCTGGAGAGACGTGTATTGTGCATCTTAAAGGCTCTGCATGGTCAATCTGACATCTGCAGTGGCTGTACAGCATTTACTGTGATATGGCCTCTGTAGAAGTCAGGTATTTATGCTTCTTGCACTTCGCAGAGATGTTGTGAATAAAGTTGTCAAGTTAGTGAGTTTTTGTTTATACAGGATCTCCCACCCCCACCTACCATCAGCGAATCATGTCAATGCGGAGTTATGAAGCGGTATATGGAGCCCTATGCATTGTTAAAAAAAATTGGGAGGCGCACATATGGAGCTAGACTTTGCAAGCCTCCGGAGGCTGCACAGTTGCGTCACACCCTCTATACAGAGCCTATGGACAGCATTGCCAGATCGAGCATCAATAAACTATTAACCACACTCCCCTTCTTCCTGGACTGCACCATCCCTGCAGCCTCCGCAATGCATTAGTTTACTGAGATGGGCACGAATCAGACAGGTGTCTTGTGTGCCATAAAACTGAATATATTTGCTACTGCTCGACTCAAAAATGATTGGTCGACTAACAGCCTATCGACCAAACAATCGACCAGTCGACTAATTGGGATCGGCCCTAGAATTGACTGGCTTTCAGGGTCCTCCATATTACATCACACCCCCGGAAAAAAAAAACATTCCGACTTGACTAAGCCCTTCTACGGAATTATGTCCAGTTTTATGTAATAATTACAAAAATGTAAAAGTGATGTGTAACTTTGAATTGGGACTTTTGATGCATATACTAATGCAAATCCATATGTTGCATGTGGTTATGTTTATGCTACCTACCCTTTTTAAAAGCAGCGGGTAGGCGTCCTGTTGCCTCTGACCACAGATCATCAGCCATCAACTACCATCGGCCTAATTTCAGTTCATTTCCAGACAATTCTACATCAGCTAGAAATAAGAAGTGGCTCCAATGGGCACGTTACCACCAACACTGGAGAATTGAGGAGTGGAAAAACATGAACTGGAACATGACAGCGAGTTCAGTTTACTTGAGTGGCCTGCGCAGTCCCCAGACCTCAACCCAATAGAACATCTTTAAGATGAGATGGAACAGGCTGTTAACAGCATGAATGTACCGCCGTCCAATCTGCAGCAACTACGTGATGCCATCGCTTCAGCATGGACCAACATCCCTGTGGAATGTTTCCAACACCTTGTAGAATTCCCTGAAGAATTCAGTCTGTTCTGGAGGCAAAGGGGGATCCGACCCGGTACTAGATGGGTGCACTTAATAAACTGTCTGGTGAATGTATCTCTCAGATATAGGACAGACACTTTATCGTTATTAAATGCATTTCTATGCTATAGGGTCTGGCTCCAGCATATGCCGTACCTTCTCAAGCCACAGATGCTGAGACATAGTAGTGTGTACTAACTAGCTAGCTAGCTGCACATGTAACCTTTATTTAACTAGTCCCTATGGGACTCCCAATCACAGCCAGATGTGATGCAGCCTGTATTCGAACCAGGGACTTGCATGGAGATGTAGTGCCTTAGACCGCTGCGCCACTCGGGAGCCCAAGCGACAGTGCTTAACATAACACCCTGGCAAAGCACACTGAGCCCTGGAACAAAGCTAATGACTCACATGAGACCAACAAACGTCTACAGGTTGCGCGCACATACCATTTGAGACGCAAAACTACCATCTAAGACTCACGCACGTGGGCTTTGAGGTTCGCAGACCACACAGCATCAGTGTGCATAATCTGCAGCTGGCTGCTTCTCTTTCTGTCGGCTTCTAGCCAAATTCAGTGTAAATGATCCATGGAACTCTTCAGAATCACTTCGAAACCTCTGTCTATGACAAAACAAAATCGGAATTCTTCAATTTGGGCAGCAAGTAGCCTAGTGGTTAGAGCGTTTGGCCAGTAACTGAAAGGTTGCTAGATTGAATCCCCGATCTGACTTGGTAAAACTCTATAGTTCTGCCCCTGAACAAGGCAGTTAACCCGCTGTTCCTAGGCTGTCATTGTAAATAAGAATTTGTTCCTAACTGTCTTGCCAAGTAATAAAAAATTCTGATGCGCCAAGTGAGCCAGTAAACATCTTGTAGAATGTTGAAAACAGAATGCTGCAGGTTGCATGGTCACTACCACAATGTTTGCATTTACAGTGTATGTGATATTAAAAAAAACTGCCACCTATGAATTATTTTGAAACATGTTTATGTCACTGCACACCGTCATCTCTGTCAATGTAGGTAAGCTGGTGGAGCATGCGTGAGGGTTTGCTATTTGTATGCAGTCAAAACGCCTAGGAGCCTGAATGTGATGTTTCTGACCAGATGTTGTGTAGATGTATGAGGCTCCATGTGCAGCTGCAAAACAACATCGAGAAGATACCCTTTGACCTTTTAAAGTTGGAACCTGTTAACCCTACTGAGCACGGCTCTATTCACATAGTCAACATATTTACACGTTTGAAGTAATGATCAGGAATTCCGTCAGCATTGCGGAGTTGAGGCATTTAGCATGCAACGTTTGCTTTAAAATCTCCCGTTAGACAATGACCGTTATTCTCCTCTAAACTTCAAAATAAGGCTACATATTTAATTCATAAAAATGTAAAAACAATGCAATCATGAGACTGATCTCGTATGCAGGTTAACCCGGTACCGGGCCGAAAAATAAATGGATATGTATAGGGCATTTCCTTGTCAAAGGTATTTAAAAAAAAAAAAAAAATCATCTTTATTTAACCAGGTAGGCCAGTTGAGAACAAGTTCTCATTTACAACTGCGACCTGGCCAAGATAAAGCAAAGCAGTGCAACACAAACAACAACACAGAGTTACACATGGAATAAACAAACATACAGTCAATAACACAATAGAAATGTCTATATACAGTGTGTGCAAATGAGGTAAGATTAGGGAGGTAAGTCAGTAAATAGGCCATAGTGGCGAAGTAATTACAATTTAGCGATTAAACACTGGAGTGATAGATGTGCAGAAGATGAATGTGCAAGTAGAGATACTGGGGTGCAAAGGAGCAAAAAAAAGTTGTATGGGCTAGTTGTATGGGCTATATTACAGATGGGCTATGTACAGGTGCAATGATCTGTAAGCTGCTCTGACAGCTGATGCTTAAAGTTAGTGAGGGAGATATGAATGTATACAGGTAATTCCACTGAATTTCTTTTTCTTTTTTCTGAGCTTTCTTATATCGCACAGATTTAGGACAGACACTTCAAAACATACTTCCTTCTGATTACATTTTAGACTGTTTTTCCATGTATGAATCTGTTATTCAATGTGTTTCTATGGGCTAATAACCAAATTCATTGTTTCATCAATTAATGTTTTTGTATATAAATTTGTCATACCTACAGCGGTCCTATATTTCTTAATCCAATAGCTAAATGATCCTTGGTATGACCGTCTTAAAACAATTACATATGTTAGCTTAGTAAAAACTCAGCCCTGGGCCCTTAGACACTAGGGCAGGGATCATCAACTAGAATAAGCTGTGGGACGATTTTTTCTTGAGCGGATGGTCAGGGGGCCAGAACATTATCGCGGCAGGTAGCCTAGCGTTGGGCCAGTAACCGAAAGGTCACTGGTTCGAATCCCTGAGCCAGCAAGGTGAAAAGATCTTCCATTCTGTCCTTGAGCAAGGCAGTTAACCCTGATCAACAACTTTTCCCCGGGTGCCAATGACTGAACGCCGATTAAGGTTCAGCGTTAACACCTCTCTGATTCAGCGTTAAATGCAGAAGACACATTTCAGTTGAATACATTCAGTTGCGCAACGGAATAGGTATCCCCTTTCCTTTTAATTACAAATCCTTTGTAGACTGCAAATTGACCGCAAGAAGCCCAAACGGATATAATGTTTGACTAAAATATAATTATTTCAAAGCTTGCTGACATTTGTATACAATCACATAAATCTCTCTATTATGCGTGGTAATACTTTGGAACAGATTTACAATATTAAAATCACTTGGAGCTGATTTGCTGGTGTTTTTACAGTATTTTATGTCCACATTTTATTTTTTTATAATTCTGAAAACTTGGGGGACCAAATAAAGTCACGGCTGCCAGTTGGGGAACCCTGCTCTAGGAGAATACAATATGTGTTTCTTTAGTAAAAAGACAGGTGCTGCTGCTAATACTGCCATAGTCGTCGAGGCAGAGGAAATGTACTGTATGTGTAGCCCATGTATCTGATGCTGTCTGGCCAAAAAGATTATGACATGTCATACTCTTTTTTTTTGGCCAGACAGCATCAGATACATGGGCTACATATAGTAAGACAGAGGGGCATTGTTTCGCTCGCTCGGATGCTTTCTCAGGTGAGATAGTTTCAGTCACTTGCAAACTGAAGGAGAGTTGGCGGGTTCATAGTGCACTGTTCGGATGCTGGAATTATTTTGTATGAACATGCCAAGCTAACCTACTTTTTGAAGTGATTTGACAATCAGATGAAAACATGACTGGTTGTGTTCATGGCACATTAAAAAGTAATACAATTTTACAGTTAAATTACATGTCTTTACTATACACTACCGGACAAAAGTTTGAACACACCTACTCATTCAAGGGTTTTTCTTTATTATTCATATTTTCTACATTGTAGAATAATAGTGAAGACATCAAAATGATGAAATAACACATATGGAATCATGTAGTATACAAAAAGTGTTAAACAAACAAATATATTTTTGAGATTTGAGATTCTTCAAATAGCCACCCTTTGCCTTGATGACAGCTTTGCACACTCTTGGCATTCTCTCAACCAGCTTCACCTGGAATGTTTTTCCAACAGTCTTGAAGGAGTTCCCACATATGCTGAGCACTTGTTGGCTGCTTTTCCTTCACTCTGCGGTCTGACTCATCCCAATTTCAATGTGGTTAAGGTCAGGGGATTGTGGAGGCTAGGTCATCTGATGCAGCACTCCATAACTCTCCTTCTTGGTAAAATAGCCCTTACCCTGCCTAGAGGTGTGTTGGGTCATTGTCCTGTTGAAAAACGAATGACAGTCCCACTAAGACCAAACCAGATGGGATGGGGTATCGCTGCAGAATGCTGAGGTAGCCATGCTGGTTAAATCAATTCTAAATCAATCACAGACAGTGTCACCAGCAAAGCACACTCACACCATAACACCTCCTCCTCCATGCTTAACGGTGGGAAATACACATGCGGAGATCATCCGTTCACCCACACCGCGTCTCACAAAGGCACGGCGGTTGGAACCAAAAATCTCAAATCTGGACTCCAGACCAAAGGACAGATTTCCACCAGTCTAATGTCCATTGCTCGTGTTTCTTGGCCCAAGCAAGTCTCTTCTTCTTATTGGTGTCCATTAGTAGTGGTTTCTTTGCAGCAATTCGACCATGAAGGCCTGATTCCTCTGAACAGTTGATGTTGAGATGTGTCTGTTACTTGAACTCTGTGAAGCATTTATTTGGGCTGCAATTTCTGAGGCTGGTAACTCTAATGATCTTTTTTTTTTTTTTTAATTGTCATTTAGCAAACACTCTTATCCAGAGTGACTTACAGTAGTGAACGCATACATTTCATAAATTTTTTCTCCGCACTGGTCTCCCGTGGGAATCAAACCCACAATGCTGGCGTTGCAAACACCACGCTCTACCAACTGAGCCACACGAGATCCTCTGCAGCAGAGGTAACTCTGGGTCTTCCATTCCTGTGGCGGTCCTCATGAGAGATAGATTCATCATAGCTCTTGATGGCTTTTGCGACTGCACTTGAAGAAACTTTCCAAGTTCTTGAAATGTTCCGTATTGACTGATCTTCATGTCTTAAAGCAATGATGGACTGTCATTTCTCTTTGCTTATTTGAGCTGTTCTTGCCATAATATGGACTTGGTCTTTTACCAAATAGGGCTGTCTTCTGTATATCCCCACTACCTTGTCACAACCCAACTGATTGGCTCAAACGCATTAAGAGAATAACTTTTAAGAAATCACACATGTTAATTGAAATGCATTCCAGGTGACTACCTCATGAAGCTGGTTGAGAGAATGCCAAGAGTGTGCAAAGATGTCATCAAGGCAAAGGATGGCTATTTGAAGAATCTCAAATATAAAATATATTTTGATTTGTTTAACACTTTTTTGGTTACTACATGATTCCATATGTGTTATTTCATAGTTTTGATGTCTTCACTATTATTCTACAATGTAGAAAATAGTAAAAATAAAGAAAATCCCTTAAATGAGTAGGTGTTCTAAATCTTTTGAACAGTAGTGTAAATCCCATTCGTTTTTGGAGGGGGGGCTCATATCTGCCCCTGCCTACAACACAACAATATGAAAAATATGACTTAAAATGTGTGGATACTGTAATTGTGTTATTCCATGTTCCTTCTATCACAAGGATTTTATTTACTTTGCATTAAAAAAGGCTGTGATTCAATCTGATTGCAGATCTGGACAATACGCCATTTAAAGGTATTTTCCATTGACTGACATGCAGCGTTTACTGTGAATATGATCTCCACGAACGTGGGAACATTGCGCTTTTCCGCAATGATTGTTTTCCCGACCTAACACCTCGAAAATAACGTACCACTCACTGTGGATATTTTTGTTGTTGTTGAAACCCGCTGGACCTCTCAATTCCATTTATTTTCATTAGAGGTGACTCCAGGCAACCCATTTCTAGTAAGAGCTTGAGGCAGTTACATATTGTGTCCTCTGGTTGGCTGCTTCATTTGTTCACGACACTCAACACTGAGGACCCAGAGCAAGCCCCGTCATCTCAGACAGCGTGTGAGTTACACACATACAAACACACACACACACACCCCACACAACATGCAACGACATAGGTTAGGGTGAAGCTGGCTCCCTCACACTCATACAATGACAGGTGTGGAAGGGGAAGTAACCCACTGTGTGAATTGAAGCGCAATGGATAACAACATCACCCAAATGTCTTGGCCTCTAGATGGATCAGTGGGGTCAGCAGGGTATTTCAGTTGGTCTAGGAAACACAGCAGGCCCTGAGGCCTAACAGTGCCTTGTTGCAAGCTTCTACCTGTCAGAACAACTCAGTCAAATGCAGAGGAAGATTGACAGGGGCATGTCGGTATTAGTGTCAGTGTTAGATGGTCAACAGGATGAGGAGCCTGTTTGCTTCACCCATTATTTGGGAAATAGTATTATTATTTAAAGGCAGCATTATACTAAAATCAAGACATCAAGTTTCTTACATTCTCTGTCTTTGTCCATCACAAAATCTTTACATTTTACCAATATTTTGTGATTGTTGTTTTAGTTGAATGTATTTTTCAAAACAATATATCACAATTAAAGGAGTCATATACTATGCTGGTAATCATCCATTCAGGTTTCATTCACAGTCTGTCCCCATGTTACCTTGCTTTATGTCCCAGTCAGATGGCTGACCTAGAAATGAACCTGCCAGAAGTGAGTGGATTTCAGATGCACAAAGAAAAACTGCTACACAAACAGAGGGACCATAAGAGGAGAGTGACAGACATCAGGAACCATGAACCTGCTGATTCAATGCTGTGTCAGGAAGACACTCTATCAGGAAGAGCAGGAGAGAGCAGGGGAAGAGCGTTACTGAACCTGCCTAGCTCACGTTGTCTGTTTACAAGCCACTCTGCTGCCACCTTACGTTTGGCCAATCCTACTCAGGAAAGGATATTCTGCCGCCTTCTTGTCGTACATCTAACATGCTACTTCACTTGAAAAAAGGACAACGATGCCCTCCTTTGGTCATAATTCGATAACCCTCCTTTATCCATTGGAGATGGGGCAGATTTGTTTTCAATAACTCTCTTTATTCATCAAACGCATTCTGTGTTTTCTTTTCTTTTTTTGCTATACATAAATCACTATTGATGACAACATAAATCACTTGAATGAGCTTGATGGGTCATGTTGATACGTTGTTACTGTATATGTAACTACATTAGTTATCCTCAGTGTAAACTAATGTATGAGCTTAATTCATCCTTTGTCCTGGAGCTCTGTGGCTCAGAGGCTCAGCGCTCTGTTGGTTTGTCCCAGGATCTGTACACTCTCCTGCAGTCCCTGAGCCTCTGTGTCCCTCTGGGGCATGTTCATTAGTACTCCATACATCCCTTCCCAGCCCAGCACATGGAGAAACACCTCTTCCTCTAACATGTCCTAGAAAAAAAACACACACACGCCACTAAATACACCCACACACATCATATTGTGGTGGCAGAATTGGGTGAGTTGTTGTAACTTCTCAAGGGATATGTTCTGTGTTGGTGTCACAGCTGTCTCAATGATCGGACCAACGCGCAGCATGTTTGTGGTTCCACATATTTATTAAACGTGAAACTGAATGCAATACACTTAAATACTTGACAATACAAAAACAAACCGTGACGCAGAGAGGCAAACACACTACTCAAAAGATAATCACCCACAAAAACAGGTGGGACAAACATCAACTTAAAATAGGACCTCCAATTAGAGACAACGACAACCGGCTGCCTCTAATTGGAGGTCATGCCAAACAAAAACCAACATAGAAATACAAAACTAGAAACTGAACATAGAAATAGAAAAACAGACAAACACCCCCTGTCACGCCCTGACCTACTCTACTATAGAAAATAACAACTTACTATGGTCAGGACGTGACATAGTAAGTTGTGTGATGTTATGCCTTTCATAGACTCCTGGTATGTCTGCAATCTAGCACAATGCCATTGTGTTCTGGAACTGTTGCTTGTATAAAATAACGGTTGTGTAAACAATATGATTGTATTTTTACCTCGCACTATGTAAGGGACATGTAGCCATTTACTCTTTGAGTTCTTCAAATCCAACTTTGTTTGTCACATGCGCCGAATACAACAGGTATTACCATGAAATGCTTACTTACACGCCCTTTACCAACAATGTAGTTCAAGAAAGAGTAAAGTAAACTAAAGTCAAAAATAATAAAAAGTAAGACAATAAAATAACAATAACGAGGCTATATACAGGGGGTACCGGTACCGAGTCAATGTGCAGGGGTACAGGTTAGTCGAGGTAATTTGTACATGTAGGTAGGGGTAAAGTGACTATGCATAAATAATAAACAGCAAGTAGCAGCAGTGTAAAAACAAATTGGGGGGGGGGGGGGGGGTCAATGTAAATAGTCCGGGTGGCCATTTGATTAATTGTTCAGCAGTCTTATGGCTTGGGGGTAGAAGCTGTTAAGGAGCCTTTTGGTCCTAGATTTGGCGCTCCGGTACCGCTTGCCGTGCGGTAGCAGAGAGAACAGTCTATGACTTGGGTGACTGGAGTCTTTGACAATTTTTGGGGCTTTCCTCTGACACCACCTAGTACATAGGTCCTGGATGTCAGGAAGCTTGGCCCCAGTGATGAACTGGGCTGTACGCACTACCCTCTGTAGCACCTTATGGTCAGATACCAGGTAGTGATGAAACCGGTCAGGATGCTCTCGATGGTGCAGCTGTATAACTTTTTGAGGATCTGGGGACCCATGCTAAATCTTTTCAGTCTCCTGAGGGGGAAAAGATGATGTCGTGCCCTCTTCACAACTGTCTTGGTGTGTTTGGACCATGATAGTTCGTTGGTGACGTGGACTCCAAGGAACTTGAAACTCTCGACCCATTCCACTACAGCCCCGTCAATGTTAATGGGGGCCTGTTCGGCCTGCCTTTCCCTGTAGTCCATGATCAGCTCCTTTGTCTTGCTCACATTGAGAGAGAGGTTGTTGTCCTGGCACCACACTGCCAGGTCTCTGACCTCCTCCCTATAGGCTGTCTCATCCGGCCTACCACTGTTGTGTCATCAGCAAACTTAATGATGGTGTTGGAGTCGTGTTTGGCCAAGCAGTCGTGGGTGAACAGGGAGTACAGGAGGGGACTAAGCACGCACCCCTGAGGGGCTCCCGTGTTGAGGATCAGCGTGGCAGACGTCTTGTTGCCTACCCTTACCATCTGGGGGAGGCCCGTCAGGAAGTCCAGGATCCAGTTTCAGAGGGAGGTGTTTAGTCTCATGGTCCTTAGCTTAGTGATGAGCTTTGTGGGCACTATGGTGTTGAACGCTGAGCTGTCGTCAATGAACAGCATCCTCACATAGTCCAGGTGGGAATGGGCAGTGTGGAGTGCAATTGAGATTGCATCACCTGTGGATCTGTTGGAGTGGTATGCAAATTGGCGTGGGTCTAGGGTATCCGAGATGAAGCTGTTGATGGGAACCATGACCAGCCATTCAAAGCACTTCATGGCTACCGGCTTGAGTGCTATGGGGCGGTAATCATTTAGGCAGGTTACCTTTGCTTCCTTGGACACAGGCACTATGGTGGTCTGCTTGAAACATGTAGGTCTTACAGACTTGGCCAGGGAGAGGTCGAAAATGTCAGAGAAGACACTTGTCTGTTGGTCCGCACATGCTCGCAGTACACGTCCTGGTAATCCGTCTGGCCCTGCGGCTTTGTGAATGTTGACCTGTTTAAAGGTCTTGCTCACATCAGCTATCGAGAGCGTTATCACACAGTCGTCCGGAACAGCTGGTGCTATCATGCATGCTTCAGTGTTGCTGCCTCGAAGCGAGCATAAAAGGCATTTAGCTCGTCTGGTAGGCTCGCGTCACTGGGCAGCTCGCGTCACTGGGCAGCTCGTGGCTGGGTTTACCTTTGTTGTCCGTAATAGTTTTTGAGCGTCAGAGCCGGTGTAGTAGGATTCAATCTTAATCCTGTATTGCCGCTTTGCCTGTTTGATGGTTCGTCTGAGGGAGTAGCGGGATTTCTTATAAGCGTCCAGATTTGTGTCCCGCTCCTTGAAAGCAGCTCTAGCGTTTAGCTCGATGCGGATATTGCCTGTAATCCATGGCTTCTGGTTGGGACGACGTTGTTGATGCACTTATTGATGAAGCCGATGACTGAGGTGGTGTACTCCTCAATGCCATTTGATGAATCCCGGAACATATTCCAATCTGTGCTAGCAAAACAGTCCTGTAGCGTAGCATCCACGTCATCTGACCACTTCCGTATTGAGCGAGTCATTGGTAAAAAAAAGTATATTTATGGTCAGATTTTCCAAATGGAGGGTGAGGGAGAGCTTTGTATGCATCTCTGTGTGTGGAGTAAAGGGGGTCTAGACTTTTCTTCCCTCTGGTTGCACATGTGACAAGCTGGTAGAAATTAGGTAAAACAGTTTGCCTGCATTAAAGTCCCAGGCCACTAGGAGTGCCGCTTCTGGATGAGCATTTTCTTGTTAGCTTATGGCCTTATACAGCTGGTTGAGTGAGGTTTTAGTGCCAGAATCGGTTTGTGGTGGTAAATAGACAGATAAGAATAATATAGATGAGAACTCTCTTGGTAGACAGTTTGGTATACATATTATCATACTGTACTCTACCTCAGGTAGGCAATACCTCGAGATTTCTTTAATATTAGACATCCCGCACCAGCTGTTATTGACATATAGACACAAACCCCCGCCCCTCGTCTTACCAGACATAGCTTCTCTGTCCTGCCGATGCATGGAAAATCCTGCCAGCTCTATGTTATCCGTGTCATCGTTCAGCCACGACTTGGTGAAACATAAGATATTATAGTTTTTAATGTCCCATTGGTAGGATAGTCTTGATCGTATATCATCCATTTTGTTTTCCAATGATTGCACGTTGGCCAATAGAATGGATGGTAGTGGAAGTTTCCTCACTCGCCTACGAATTCTCAGAAGGCAGCCCAACCTCCACTCCCTTTTTCTCCGTCTTCTCTTCGCGCAAATGATGGGGATTTGGGTCCGTTCCTGAGAAAGCAGTATATCCTTTGCGTCGGACTCTTTAAAGAAAAATCTTTATCCAGTTCCAGGTGAGTAATCGCTGTTCTGATATCCAGAAGTTATTTTCGGTCATAAGAGATGGTAGCAGCAACATTATGTACAAAATAAGTTATAAAATAAGTTATAAACAACAAAATAGCACAGTTGGTTAGGAGCCCGTAAAATGGCAGCCATCCCCTCCGGCTATCAGGTATGAAGGTAAGACCCAGATGCAGACACGTCGAATAGTTTAATGATCCAATAGGGGCAGACAATAGACAGGTCAAGGCAGGCAGGGGTCAGTAAACCAGAGGTAAGGCAACGGTACCGGCCGGCAGGCAGGCTCAGGGTCAGGGTAAGCAGAGGTAAAAAATCCAGCGGGGGGCAAAGGTACAGGTCGGTAGGCAGGCTCAGGGTCAGGGGCAGGCAGAGTGGTCAGGCAGGCGTGCTCGGAGTCAGGACAGGCAAGCATCAAAACCAGGAGGGCAAGAAAAGAGAGACTGGGTAAAAACAGGAACTGAGAAACAAAACGCTGGTTGACTTGACAAACAAGACAAACTGGCAACGGACAAACAGAGAACACAGGTATATATACACAGAGGACAATGGGGAAGATGGGCGACACCTGGATGGGGTGGAGACAATCACAAGGACAGGTGAAACAGATCAGGATGTGACACTGGCGCCATTTCCCTGTGAAATCAAAGACAGAGCTCCCTCGCAGCTGCTTGATTAAATATGTTTCTATTATACAATTAAATAGTCTCTGCCTTAATCTTTGAATTGAGTTTTCCACAACAATATGTTATAATACACACAACTCTTATTACGCTATTACAGTAGGCAATACACTATTTTGCAGGTCTACCTACCTTGGTGAGGGTGGACACAGGGTGAATGGTGCTAGGCTGGACACACTCAGACCATTGGCCCAGGAGGTTCAGCCAGATCACCTTATAAGCACTAAAGACAGACATTTCCCATATTACTGTGTGTGTATACTCAAAATAATACTAACTGGAATTTAAGCCCTTGTTTCTAGTGATTTAGTGATGACACACTTCCTTGTGACAGGGATAATGCTGGTCGTCAGTACCGTTAATAAAGGTCCGAGTCCTGCCCAGCCTCCAGCTCTCTAGTGAGGCTCTGGAGCACAGCCATAATTGGCCCCACTCCACACCGCCGCTGTGTGGACAAAAGAGGAAACAACAAGTACAGTATGTATCTATCAAATCTCAAATGGATGATCAACTGAAATAGTATTGAATTGGTCTGTTTAAAATGAATGTATGTATAACAGTTCAAAGTTCAACATGTTTGTATGGATTGATTGCGAGGCTGTTTTTGACAGGAGGGGTAGGAGGGAGAGCCTCACCACTGGACTCCCCGTGCTCTCCTGTGATGTGGCCATGGACAATGCTGGGGTGGACCTGCAGTCTTTCTCTCATCAGAAAGCAGAACCGTGCTAGTCCAGATTGGTCCTGCTGCCGATGACCCTCTCTGAGAGAACCCACTCAGCTTTCAGGCCACATACAGATGTAGGATCTGAATTTGACCAGTATTGTCATAGCAAAATAATCTTGCAGCAACAGGATTTTAATGTTTAGTCCATAATGTTGCTTGATCGGTGGTTAGGCTATTAGCTGGACAAAAGTAGGCTACATGAAAAGTGCAATACTGTTAATAGGTGTGGTAATGCAGGTTTTCAATTAATATATGTAAATCCCAAAGCTCATCTGCATTTCCTGCGGGGCAGGAAAATTCTCAGCAATAAAAGAGCGGTCAAATTAAGATCCCACATCTTTAGGTCGGCACATCCACTGATGTGCCACAGGGTACACTGTACCATGGCGTTAGCCAACAGCCAGGGTTAGAAACAAATACGGTGTATAAATGCTCAGTTACTATTTGGCATGGTGTATTCACAACAGGAATAAACCTTTGCTTAGGGAAAATAAGTAATGTAACTTGTAAGTTTGACTTGAAAGTTTCTCAGCCATCTGATTTCCTATTCACTTCTCCCTAAACTATTATAAGGGGCCATGGTTTAGTGAGTTACCAGTTGTGTAAATACTTAAGTAAAAATACTTTGTAGTTTTTGGGTATCTATACTTTACTATAATATTTTTTACTACTTTTATTCTTACTCCACTACATTCCTAAAGAAAATACGTACTTTTTACTCCCATACATTTTCCCTGACACCAAAAAGTGCTCGTTACATTTTGAATGCAGAGGTAGGAGAGAATTATGGTCCAATTCACACACTAATCAATATAACGAGTTGTCATCCCTACTGCCTCTGATCTGGCGGACTCACTAAACACAAATGATGATGTCTGAGTGTGCCTGTGTGTCCGTAGGAAAAAACTCAGATAATACTTTTATTTCTCTTTTGACCCACATTCAAAAGTGTCACACAAGCATGAAGATGTCTTGATCAATGGGGTGGGGGGGGGGGGGGGGCGTTCATGCAGGAACCAATGGGATGCTTGAATGCCCCAAATTGCACATGCAGGAAAGTCCCAAATTGCAGGCTGTAGTTGCACACTATTGCAATTGAGTACTTTTTGCACCACTGTGAGTTACCAGGGTTAAATACCACCAGGGGGATGGCGGCAGGGCTGTACTGGGCCGGCACAAGATCATTTCATATCTTTGTTGGAATGGTGTGGCACTTTATAACAAGCTTCAAATAAAAAGTATTTGGTGGTCTCTGATATGCACAGTGGGATTCACAGACCGTAAGATACTGAGGACCCTGACATTACTCACACCCAAGATGGTCACTTTGGTGTTTCCACCTACTTCTGGTCTAGGACCATCATGCGTGATGGGACTTACAACCAATTCACTAGTACACCCAGCCTGTAGACAGTCCAGTCAGTTAGTTATATTGTATTCACCTGGTTGTTGCATTATGTTATAACAACCTACCACTCATTTCAAGGAGATGGAAAGTTCAAGTATGTATAATTCCGAAAAGTTGAGCATTTTCATACAGTAGCCTAGTGAAGTTCGATGCCCCTGCGGTCGAAAGTGAAATAAATTAATAGCGGAGGTTACGTCTTTTGACACTAGATGGCAGAAAATTCATTGCTAAAAGTTTCTATGGGAACGAGCTCTATCGATAGGACAAGAAAGCTGTGCCCGACAAAAACTATTGAAAATTAGCCTGGGGCTCACTGTGGTGACGTAATGATTTGATGGGGATGGGAAGCATGGTCTGCGCTGGTGCACGATGTGCGCACGGGAGAGGAGTTTCATATTCTGGCATGGATATTCAGCGAAAATAGGATTTTTTTGCGGTGAGTGTTTTATATTTGAAGAATTTTCGTACAGTAATATATATCATGTTGGACTACGCTCCTTTTGGAGTGCATTTGTATTTGTTTCTTTTTTACATTGCGTTTACAGTCAGAATATAATTCATGTTGTAGGTTACTTCTAATGGGGAAACTTGAAATACGTTTAACTACTGTAGTCTGTAGCCTATTTTGGGTAACTTTAGTTTAGTGACAGAGTGGAGTTTTGAGAATCATCGATTTCCCTAAACGATGATGATGACTATCACGAAGATGATGTATCAATTTAATCTAACCTTACAAATAGATATTCATTGCAGCTAAATGTTCATAAAATACATTTAGGTTGCAACTGCCAGATGGTGATCACTTATCTTAAATACAGTTTAGTTCAGCTGTAATATCTGTTGGCATCTCAAATGATCAGATTATCTCCAACAATCCTAAAAAGACAACAGTCTCCATGGGGCCCAACATCTCTGACTGCAGCATTAGTGTGATTTACATGGTGGGTAACTCAAGCTCTTCTCTCAGATCATGCGTGATGGAACTGTATTAAGCCCATTGGACTGAACTATGCTCATCAGATCTCATCATCAGTGGGTTAAACCCTATCAATTCCAATGAAGGCAGGGCATCACTGCTGCAGGCTGCATCCCTAACTAATCACCATGGATCAGAGACCAGCATCCTCTGGGACCCAGTTTCTCCTGTCATTCCTGTGGCCCAGTCCTCAATGCAGCATCTCTGGGTTGAGACTGAAGAAGCAGAGCGATGGTTGACCTCACCACTGCCAGAGTCCTATGGGAGGTATCGAATCTGATCATTTCTTTTGAGAAGTGGTGTATCCTTATTGACAACCTGGGAAGAAGGATCTGGGATTTCCCTTCCCCTTGGGGATTATTGGGTTGTGGATATTGACGAGTTGGGACTGAGCAGAGAGGAGAGGGGGGTATCTGGCGTTCAGCCTGAGATGGAATCGGGAGCTGAGGGGAGCCAGCATCAGCACCAGAGGATGAAGCCTGTGACACATGCATTGGAGGACCAGAAAAAGGTAAGTGGAGGCCACTATGCTGTCTGTCTCTCTGTCTGTTCCCTAATGACCTCTAGGTAGCTGCCCTGAAGCCCCTGCTCCACAGTGGTCATCATGTCACAAACAGGAGCTCTCTTGTTGATTCACCCCAGTTGATTTTGACATAATGATGTTAAGGTGGTGTATCACATCAGCGGATGGGGCACCTTGTGTCTCAGTGTCGATGGTTGAGTCTTCGGACAAATCCTCTGCTGACATTAAAATGTGTGCATGTCACAGGAGTTTCTGAATGCTTTAATCTTTCAATCTGAATAGGACTCAATTATTGAGTAATGATATAAGTCATTTTGATTGTCATCTGTTGGAAAACTTAGAAATAGTATGAAAGAATATAAATGATGGCAGTGAAAATGACAGTAACAAAAGTATTCTTATGCTTGGCTAGATACAATATGCATATTGCAGAGTTGATTATGTATCTTTTATAAGAGAGTTATTGGAGAACCCGTCCCCCATCTGTTCAGGCCTTAGACCAGGATCTTATAAGGGGGTTCTCTGCGGTAGCTAGGTTGTCACCCCACCCCACCCCCATGGCTGGCAGCTGGGGCAGCATATATTGGTCACGCTTTGGTGAAGCGTCAACACTGAACTGTGGGGCTGTCGTAGAAATTAGGTAATTTGTTTTGATAAATCGCTTTTGATGACTTCCCGTGTGGAATTCTCCCTTTGAACAAAGTAAAGCTCAGTGTTGAGTATTATTAAATTAGACGCCTCACTCACGCCTTATGGCAACCTAATTGCCTTGTTACTCCTACCTCATTGTTGTCATTCATTCAGCCGACCCTTATTTGTCATTATTTCATCTGTGGCTGATAAAATGTTATATTTGTTCAGACCTGTGGTTCCTATGATTCGGTGTTCTTGGATTCTTGATAGGTGCAGGTAGAAGAGCGCTGTTTGTTAAAGGAAAGAGTCACCCATTTTGAATGCAATATTGTTTTTGTGCATCTCTGAGCGATGTTCTATCAATTCCCGGGGTCATACGATGCAAAACTCGTTTACTGGCTGTATTTCTGCCTGCTTGAACGGTGAATAGCTCAGATACACATGAAACATCAAATGACCCCGGGAATAGATAAAACATCGCTCAGAGATGCACAAAAACTATATAACATTCAAAATCGGTGAAGCTTTTTTTTAACACATCATAAATCTTCAATAGTTTGCCAAAAGTACAGTACATTAAACGTAAAAAAAAAAATTATGTCAACATAAAAAAAAAACAAAGGAGCTGATTGTGGACAACAGGAGACAAAAGATGGAGCACGCCCCCATCCACATCGACGGGGCCGCAGTGGAGAAGGTCAAAAGCTTCAAGTTTCTCGGCATGCACGTCACCGAGGACCTGAAAAAGGCACAACAGCACCTCTTCAACCTCAGGCGGCTGAAGAAATTCGGCATGGCCCCTGAGACCCTTGCGAACTTCTACAGATGCACCACTGAGAGCATTCTGTCGGGCTGAATCACCGCCTGGCTCTTTCTGAGGGCAGTGCCATCAGCCCAATGCACCATCTGGGGCACGTTGCCTGCCCTCATTAAGGTCTGTTCACTGGGCTACCACGAAGACGGTACAGGTGCATCAGAGCCGGGACAGAGAGACTGAGAAACAGCTTCTATCACCAGGCCATCAGACTGTTGAACAGCCATCACTAGCCAGCTACCTGCATGGTACTCAGCCTTGCACCTTGAGACTAATGCCCCATGGATATATATAGTCATTGAAAGCTGGTCACATCATATTCTGTTTATAAACTGTTGTTTCCTCACTGTGTATGTATATACTGTATTCTCATCCTATATACTACTACTGTACATACCGTTTTCTTTTCCAAATGATATACTGTCCATACACACCACATATTTATACTCTGGATTCTCACACAGGCTCACTCAAATATATCTACTTTGTATTGCTATTTCTTGATTTCCTGTCGTGATTTTTTTATTATTTGTATTTGTGAGACATTCGACTGAACTGTTGGAGCTAGTAACATAAGCATTGTGCTGCACCTGCTATAACACCTGCAAATCTATGTACGCCACCAATAAACTTTGATTTGAAAAGAGTCATTTTCTGTGACTTGATGCTTTGGTTTACCCCCTACAGAATTATTGATAGGTCCAGGTGCAGTGATCTGAGTAATCTCGGTTTGTGATGGTTGCATCAATCATTACTGGACTCATAACCTGATCTGCCATCTTTTAGACCACTAATTCCCACAATGAAACATGTTAGTCCCCATATTAGTAATCTATCTGGTATGACATTGGCTACCTACAAAGCTACAGTGAGTACTGTAGCCTTTATGCTGTTTAAGCTGTCATTTTGTTCCAAAGTTTGTCAAATTAGGCAGTTGTTTCCACAGTCCACATGTGCCCCAACTGTGCCCTCCTTGAATTACACCTATTGGCACTTTTATAACAAAGCACACATTTCATAACAATTTTTGTTGAGTTGTTGAAAGTTGTAATAGAATCAGACATAACGTCTGTTTGTCTTTGTGTGTTCTTATGTTGGTGCACATCGAGGCTCTGCAGCACTATATATTCATATTTTGTTTCTTTCTGCAAGCTCTGTAAAGGAAAGTTGGGAATATAATGGTGTGATGAGTGGCTCCCGAGTGGCACAGCAGTCTAAGGCACTGCATCTCAGGGCTTAGAGGTGTCACTACAGACCCTGGTTCAATTCCAGGCTGTATCACAACTGGCTGTGATTGGAAGTCCCATAGGGCTGCGCACAATTGGACCAGCATTGTCCGGGTTAGGGTTTGTCTGGGGTAGGCTGTCATTGTAAATAAGAATTTGTTCTTAACTGAATTGCCTAGTTAAATAAAGGTTAAATAAAAGTGAATTCTTGGGCTGATCCTATGTAGTGTTGGACAGAGCTTTGTCTACTCTCCTTTCCTCATTGTGGAGCTGGAAGAGAGGACTTCTGTGTGAACTAGGGTCCTGTCAAGTGCGTTAGCTGTAGTCACTGACATTGATCCTAATCAGTTTATAGGGCCTGGAAAGAATGGTGGATTGTCCATAGTTATGGAGGGGTATCAAGTGATCCTGTCAAAAGGTATTAGACTACACACAGCCAGGGTATCTTTAGGTCAGACTTTGTCTTCGCGATCGTTTGGAAAAGTTCAGCCTAAAGTATGAGGTTAGATGACGTGATAGCGGATGAGGAGAACAGTACTATTCAAGAGGGTTTCTTCATATATTCGTTCATATTAGTCCATAATCTGTGCATCATATTTCATAAATCCAGAGTCATATTTTTCTCTATCCATGTAGCTAGGAGTTTTGTGTTACCCTGTCACCACAGTCGTAGTCTCCCATGGAAAGGGGTGTCATTGATTGATTGATTGATTTAGCTAAAGATAAAGGAAGGTGTAATGGATGGTTGTACACCTGTGATATGAACGGTGCTATATGGTGGAATATGCAATTCATTGTTTTATTCGGAATGTACACACATCCATCGTCAACCTCAGGGATTAGGCCATTTGGTGAGAGCTGTGCCGTTGCATTCTGAGTGAAAATATCATTCTCCACTTTTTAATGGATGACAATTTGTTCTAAGGGAGAGAATTGTTCTCCTGCAGAAATGAGAGAATGTCCATTCATCTTCTCTCTGCTGTATAAACATTTAGACATTCTTCGACTTCACAATGAAGCAGGTGTGCTATTCTGCCCAAAGCAACGGTAGATTACAGACACAAAAGCTTGTAAGGGGGACAATGGTAAGACTATTAAATTGCGTGTTTATCCTGAGGATTGTCCCTGAACTGTGGGTGAGGTCACCCAGATTCTCCTGTTTCCTCTGGTTGTAAATCTGATTAGACATCTGTTCCTTTAGAAGGTGTCAATATCATCTTTACCTACCATGCTGCAGCTGCAGTGGTAACACACACACACACACACTTTTGGACAGAGCTTAAATCATGCTCTTCTAATGTGCGGATGGACGGCACTTGTTTCAATTAGGTCCTCCTCTAGGCCCCAGCACCATCTGCTGCTCTCCTGCTCTCCTTTTCTCATTCTCTCTATCTTGCTCTATGACTGAATGTAGGTGTGGGCTGAAGAACAGGTCACGGGGCAGAGCTGTGACACCTGAGGGAAGGCAGGAGTGTTCCTTACACCCCACTACTACAGTACCTGTCCTAGTTCCGCTATGGGTTAATTTGGGTTCTGAAGAATAAGAGAGCCACGTGTTGTGTGGTGAATGCTAATAAGCAGGATGCCTTTGATGTACAAATTGTGTGTGTGATAATGCTTCAACCTTAATATGTGGCTCCAGTGGCCCTATGCTCACCTGTCAATGACCTTCTGTTGGCTAAGTACCCTGTTAGTGTTTTGTAGGTTGAATAGGAACGATGTTGTGTGGTTAAGCTGAGGGTATGGGTTGTTGTAGGCTGTGCTATTTTCAGAACAACAGTGCTGTAGGCAGATCAGTGAGACAGTGTGATGGAATCGTTCACCTTGGCTCTGTGCCTTGGTCTTGCAGAAGCATCCCCCACTGGCCTCCCCTCGGACAAGCTGTCACTGGCATCACAAATTATTATTACACGATTATAGATATGTTTTTCAGCGCCCAGATTCTCTAGGCTTGTTCTTTCAGATGCACTTCAGTAATCACTTTTTTCACAGCAAAAGCATCCCAGTAGTTTAGCTGAATTTGTAATCTTCAATGTAGATGAACCAATAAATGAGGTTTGATTAGTGTTTTGTACGTTCATGATGTTAAGGTACTGGTAAAAGATTTGCATACTAAGTTATGTACTGTACATGGGAACTGTCATTTGGAGAGAATGTAGATGCAGTACATCCTGGGATTGCTTAGCATGCGGTTGTTTTTGCTTGAGTGAACAGAGCAATAGGGGTGAGACAGGGTTGAGGTGGGGTTGAGACCAGGGGTATAGGTGACTGGCTGCCTACCCAGGCGAACCTGCAGACGGAGACCTCCCTGACCCTGCCTCTCACTGGGCCCCTGATTACTGGCAACAACCTTATAACAAAACCACACTCCACGATCATCATCATCCCAAAGGGCCCCCGGCAGTAATGCTGTGGTCAGGGTTCATCTGGGTGCTTCCACTAGCTAGCTTTGTGGCATTTCTAATACATTATGTTGCATTACCAATGTTTATGAAGTATCTATTCATTTTTTTAATACCTAATCATAACTTGTGCCCCCATCTTAGTGGCATCCTATAGAAATACATACACTCTTAGAAAAAAAGTGCTATCTAGAACCTTAAAGGGGGTTCTACATGGAACCCAAAAGGGTTCTACCTGAAACCAAAAAGGGTTCTACCAGGAACCAAAAAGGGTTCTCCAATGGGGACAGCCGAAGAACCCGTTTGGAAACCTTTTTTTCTAAGAGTGTAGTCCTCTGTAATGTGCTTATGGTTCGTTATATGAAATGTGTCCATTTTGTGTCCCTTTGATGTTTTAAGTAGAAATTGTGCACCAATATTGAATTTGATATTATATTAAATGAAGTGCCCTTTAATATAGTTCAGATGTAAAATTCTATAAATCAGATTTTTAATATGAATAAAGACTTTCTAAAGTGACAAAATTCTGCATTTTGGCATGTCCCTCCGTGTACACTCTGTGACTTCTAGGAAGATTTTATCAATCAATCAAATTGATTTCTAATGCCCATTTTACATCAGAAGATGTCACAAAGTGATTATACAGAAACCCAGCCTAAAACCCAACAATTCCTCCCAAGTTTTCACCATCATTGTAAAAGCCCTAGTTATTTTGTTGCTTTGACAAAGTCATTTCTGGCAATTATTATTTATTTCATGTGATTCATTTTAAGAAAAAGAAAAAACCTGTCCCTCTATTTAAGGTCAACTCTGTTACATGAACTGCACTCTTGTTTTAATATGGTGAAACTATTCATATTTCAATACGTTTTGAACCTTGAACATCTAATAGAAAAATCATAGTGTAAAAGCAGGTGAGCTGGTTCGTCACTTTTTGGTGGAAAACTGAGTGAGTCAAGCATAACACATCAACTCTGCTACACATTGATAGGGGATACCTAGTCAGTTGTCCAACTGAAATGTGTCTTCCGCATTTAACCCAACCCCTCTGAATCAGAGAGGTGCAGTGGGCTGCCTCCACATCTTCTGCACCCGGGGAACAGGGGGTTTACTGTTTGCTCAGGACAACAGATTTTTACCTTGTCAGCTCAGGGATTCGATCCAGCAACTTTTCGCTTCTTGGCCCAACGCTCTGTTCCTCCTGTCACAAGGGGAGTTATGGCTGATTTAAGATGAAATCGTCAACCATGTTACGGTCAACCATGTTACGGTCAACCCTGTTACGGTCAACCCTGTTACGGTCAACCATGTTACGGTCAACCCTGTTACCCTGTTACTTTATTTGGCACTTAATAGGCACTTACTATAGTCATTTATTTTACCCCCTTGAGATGGGAAAACATTTTTTTTTTATTAAGTTGGAAATGTGCTCTTTATGACAGAATGTATAAAACAATATATCACCAAGTTACACTACCCAAAAGGGACTCATTTTGTGGAATAACCCTTATATTGACATGGTTGAGGAAGTGTGGTGTCAGGCTGCAATGATGAATTCACTTTGGAGGAAACATACATTATCTGAGAGCTACTCTTCAGGGACAGGATGTATTGCAGTCGGTAATAGAGATTGTAAAACTTATTTTCATCTGAGAACCAGTGGTGGCACAAAATCCCATTAAAGGTTAAGGCTACCATTTAAAGTGGAACTGACAGCGTTTTAACTACATTGTCTATATGAAACAAACAAACAATCATAATATCAGTAAACAATATCAAATTCCCAGTTTATGCTACAAAACCAACTTTATAAGAGGTTTTAAAAAAGGTTCTATTTGATTCAACATTCCATGACGTACACTAAGGCATTTTTGGCAGTATAGATGAATGCAGTACAATGCATGATTCATATGATTCACCAATAGATTTATTAGGAAGTGCCGACTTCAAGAAATGCCCATGGCAAAACGGGCCCCAACCCAGGATAGAACCAGTAGCCCATCAATCAGGGGATTGTGCCTCTGGAGCCAGGAAAACCCCAAAATCACAGGTGCATGAGGTGATTCGATGGGCAGGACCTGCATAAACTCACTGTGATTACCCGACGCTCTCAGGTTAATGGGACACGTGGTGTGGGTGACTCTGCCAATAGAGCGCCCATACAACACTCTGACGTCAGTGGGAATGGAGAGGGGTTGTGTGAGGAGTCCCAGCTCCGACACCAGGTAGCGTCCATAAAGCTCTCGGCGGCCCCAGAGTCTATGAGCACCCGGAGAGATTTGGACCGGTCAATTCACAACATTTGTAGCATAGAGAGGGGTACGAGCAATGGAAGATGGAAACTCCCTGTACGGCTCACCAGCGTACTCGTACTAGTACCTCCTTGATGAGCCTGGTTCTTTAATGAGCAGGTAGATAAAAATGGCCCGTAGCTCGTCAATGCAAACAGCTCTGGGTGTTAAGTCTGCGTAAGCCCTGCCCAGTTGCATGGGCTCCGGAGGAGACGACTCGACAGACCTCGGTGACCTCCGAGAGACTTCGGCCGACATCGGATTCACTCGGATATGTGGGCTTCGGGGATTTCCGGGATTCCTCGGAAGCAAGGTGGAAATCGAGGACGAGCGTCGGCGACAGGGAACAGACTCCCTCTCCCTCCTACGTTCCCGTAGCCACCCATCGATCTGGATGGTCAAGGCTATAAGGGAGTCAAGGTCCAGGGGCAGCTCCCGGGCTGCGAGCTCGTCTTTAATCACCACCGACAACCTGGAAAGGAGCACGTTGAACAGGGCTTCCGGGTTCCAGGCACTCTCAGCTGCCAATGTGCGAAAATCCACCGCGTAGTCTGCCACACTATGGGAATCATGATGTAGTTGGAGCAGCTTACGAGCCGCCTATCTCCCGGACAACGGAGAATCAATCACTTTCCGTACCTCCGCCACAAACTCCTCCAATCTGAGGCAAACGGTGGATTGTTGCTCCCATGCCGCCGGAGCCCCGGCAAGTGCCCTCGACGGACATCAGCGTTATCACGTACACTATCATCAAGCGATCCGAGGGAAATGAAGAGGGCTGCAGCTCAAAGATGAGAGATCACTGGGAGAGAAATGCCTGGCAGGATCCGGGATCTCCAGCGTAGCGATCCAGAGGAGGTAGGTGGGGTTCTTGGGAAGCCGGGGTAGTTTGGGGAGAAACACCGCTGGTAGCAGGGTAATTGACAGTCTGGGGTGTTACTGTAGTGGCGGGTTGCCTCACAGACATTCTGCGGAATTGCTCCAGCAATGTGTTGAAGGCACGGTCCTGGCGTTCCTCCAAGTTCTGGAATCCTTCCAGAAGACCTTGAAGTAACTCCTTGTGTCTTCCAATGTTGGCTCCCTGGGAGGAGACGGTGTTGTGGAGCTGGTCCAAATCAACTGGGTCAGTCATGCCAGTTCGTACTCTCACGACTCAGGATATGACCCAGATGCAGACACGGGAGACGGATAGTACAGTTCTCAGATTATTTATTAGAAACATGGGGCAGGCAAAGGGTAAGTCGAGTGCAGGCAGAGGTTTGTGATCAGGTCAGAGTCAGGCAGGTACAGGACGGCAGGCAGGCACAGGGTCAGGGCAGGAAGAATGGTCAGAACTGGGAAAAACTAGGAAACAGAACTAGAGAAACAGCAAGGCGGGAAAGAACACTGGTAAGACCTGACAAGACAAACTGGCAACAGACAAACAGAGAACAGGTATAAATACACAGGGGATAATGGGAAGATGGCCGACACCTGGAGGGGGGTGGAGACGAGCACAAAGACAGGTGAAACAGATCAGGGTGCGACACTGTATTGATATAGAATTTTCATAAATGCCTTAGTATACGTAATTCCCAAACATTCTAAGAATTTATGAAAACGTGAAAATGACAATATCTAAGTGCCAGCTTGTCAGAGAATGTTAAAAAAGAGTATTAGATTCTTCCTGGGGGTGTATATGAACAGATTTGAATACGATTTCATGTTGCTAAAGTGCTGTCAGTTCCACTTTAAGGATCACTATTGATTTAAGAATTGATTTTCTATTCTAGTTAGTGTATGTTTTACCGTGTCCTCCTTTATCTGAAACATGAGCTCTAAACCAAGGAAAATATGTGTAAAGGAATTACCATTGTGATACAGGTTTCTGTCTCAAGAAGTAGAGATTGTCATCAATTTTCAAAGAATGATAATGATGAGTGCAAATTGTAATGCCCGTAAAAATATCTAAAATACATGTTTGAATTAAACGTGAGTATGGCATGTTGGCATTTACTTGGTATCTCAAACAAACCATATGACACAGAACACCTCATATGGAAATTTGGCATATAATTTGCATGAAAGTGACAAGAATCTGAAAAATCCATGCTGTAAACCTAGTTGTGGAGATGCCTGCTCCCCAGATGGTCGTTTAATTCAGTCATAAAGGAGCAGTTTGGGCCCAGAGCCAAAGCTAATCTACAAGCAGTCTCTGGAATATAAGTATGAATGGCTGACCTCTCACTCCAAGGGGTAAACAACGTCATATAAATTAATTAACTTGTGAAAAGTACTGTTCTCGTCTCATGCCTAATTGATTTTGTCCTCTGAGCTAGACTGTCACTGGCTTGGGTGTCAGTGGTACATGTTAATCAGATATGATCAATCTTAGTACTCCTTATGAGTGTAAGTCAGTTTAAGGCAGCATTATTCGTCTCCAACCCATTGATAGTGTCTCATTGAAAGCCCATACTGAATGTGTTTTATGCCGTTCCCTGATGACTGTACTTGTGGGATACAGTAGATGTTCAAGCACACTGATATTTGGAGAGATTTGGGGAATGTTGTGTGTTTGACCCAGCGTTTGAAGCAGACAAGCCAGTCTGGATGATTTAAAACGCAGCAGGGCACCAGCTGAAACAGATGGGACTGACTGGCCAGATGTGATGTTTATACTGTACTATAAAATCTGTACTATAAACTACACCTGGATTGGATCGCTCCTCTGATGGACCAACTGAGTAATGGATTAAACTGTAGAACTGTAAGCTCTCGTTGCCAGATGTTTTGGGTCAGACTGCAGCAGAGCAGAAGCTGGCTAATGGACACTGGCTGACGATGGAGAGGAATTTGAGCCCCAGACAGACTCCTCACCCCTCCATCTGTACAGAAGGTGTTCTTACACCTGGACACCTGCCTCACGGCCTGTAGGAATGCATCCCTCACTCCCTCTCACTAAACTATAGTTCAATGTTCTGTGGGGGGAAAAAAACGCATGCATTTTTAATGAAAGCATAACTACATAAAATATTGAGCAGTATATCCCTGAGGCTGTTTAGCTGAATACCTTTCCCCAGTTTGATATGCTGTACATACAATATAGTGGTCACCCCTGGTGTCTCGACCTTACTTCCTATTTCCTCAATCCCTAAGCTGCTCTAAAGAGTATGACTGAGTTCCAGACTGCCTGAACATTGTTATAGGCAGACATTCAGGCACATTATGCAGGTCTCCTCCCCTGCCTCTCCTCCTGCTGTTTTCTAATGGAGGATGCCTCCCTCGTGGGGTTATTGATGACCAGCTGTCAGGCTGCCATTGGAGGAGCCAATTAACATGGAAAACAGGGCATTCATTAATAATAATGTCCATCTGGGATTCAGAGACTGATTCATCTAGCCTTTCTGACAAATGTGAAAGAACCATAGATACCGTGGAACCATTTTTTTTTTTTTACTTTATTTAATTAGGCAAGTCAGTTAAGAACAAATTCTTATTTACAATGACAGCCTAGGAGCTGCCTTGTTCAGGGGCAGAACAACAGATTTTTACCTTATCAGCTCAGGGATTCATTCCACCAACCTTTCAGTTACTGGCCCAACGCTCTAACCACCCGGCTACCTGCCGCCTCTCGAACAAAATGAGGAACATCTATAACATCTATAAGAACATCTATAAGACCTATTTCCCAACGACCCTGTTTTGGTGACCCCAACGTGATACTTAGATTATCATTAGCGCTATACCTCCTTCATTTGTGCGTTCCTGTTACCTGTGCCTTGGTACTCTGTAACAGTAGTATAGTAGTGCTAATTCAGAGAGGCTGCTGCCAACATGGAGACCCAATCACTGGCCTCTAACAAAGGGATCACTAGTCACTTTAAATAATGCCGCTTTAATAATGTTTTCATATCTTACATTACTCATATCATATGTATATACTGTATTTTATACCATCTATTGGTATAAACATCTGCTAACCATGTGTATGTGACCAATAAAAATGTATTTTTGATTCGATTTGATTTGCCCCAGATCACTATGTGTTATTTAGCAGTAGGAGCTTGCTGCACATTTCTTCCCCCAAGGCTGCTCCTGTCACTTCGAGGTGACTTCCATTACTGCTTTCAAGAGAGGGCAGACTCACCATCAAGCAGCAGCGATGTCTGGATGACATCATCTCCTTATTAATATTGCAATACGAGTAGTAAACCCTGTCTTCACGTCAAGTCGCTGTGATTCAGTCTGGCTGGCTGTTCCGCCACTGTGGAGGTCTAGAGGTCCCAGTGGAACTGCTGTGCTGTAGCTGGGAGGAGACTGGTGAGAGGAACCTCCAGTTATACACGCTGTTCACACTGCTACGGTGTAGGAGGTCCTACGTCTTGCCTGTGTTCAGCCTTCAGTACCCAGGGGAATGAGTTGCCCCGAGAGACTGTCCATTGGACCTCTTTGTCACCATCTCTCGCTTTCTCTCTTTCTTTCCCCTCTCCCCCGTCTCCCTATCTCTATTCTACCTCTACTCTCTCTCGCCCCTATTGTAATACAAATTTGTTGTTTCCTTTCTTCACTGCAAGAGATTAGCACGGAGGGTTGTGGCCCACTGAACAGCTTATCAGTGTGTGTGTTTGTGTTTGAAATTAGCCCTCCCCTCATTTGCTTTTAGTTCCCTTTTCAATAGTTGCTCTATCAAATACATTTCCATGGTACTGTTATTGACTGCATTTTAGGTCTTTGTTGCCATACAGTGTATGCTATTCTGAAAGTGTGGGTAATGCGACTCTGGTTTGCTCATTAACATAAATGATCATGTAGAAGTATCACCGTACGCCTGATTCCGTGTATGCATCAAATGTGCACGTGAAGGTGCTGACATTGTTCATCTTGGAAAGCATCTGACGACTGCTTTCCATACAGTCCCCTGCGTGAAATCAATGCTGCTGGTTGAAGTGCTATACTGTAGTATTGAATGCACAGTCCAAGGCTGAACTATTTCCATTGAACTTGTCCGCCTATGCCCTGAAATATCCTTGCAGGATCTCACCCCCAGTCTCTGTGCCTCAGGAGAAGCTGGTAGTGGGTCAGCCAAGTGATTCGGTAGTAGGCTACTGGCTCCCCTCAGAAGATCGATGGAAGTAGCATATTTGCACACCGTATGTTCACCTGACCTAGCCAATTCATATGGTTATGATACGCTCCCATATGGTGCTGATGTGAGAGGGAAGGAAGGAGCCAGAAAGACAGCAACATTAGCAGGATCAGGCCCTGAGTGTCAGGAGATGGTGGATTATGGCTGTAATCTGCTCGATTGGCTCGTCTATTGCCTGTAATCTGCCACGTTGTCTCAGATCTGGCATTGAGATAACTGCCTGTCAGGGAGCTTAGCCCCCAGGCAGCCCAGCCAGCTGCAGTCAGTAGAGGACAGCTTCTGCTGTTAGGTTACCGTCCAGGAAACCTAACCTGGGAAATCCTAAACTGCAGACTGGGCAAAAACTGGTTGAATCAATGTTTCCAAGTCATTTCAAATAAAACATCTATTGTGATGACATTGAATCAATGTGTAAAACCGATTGCATTTGAAAAAAAGTTATCAACGTAAAGGAATTTCATTTTTTTCTTCAACCAACTTTTAACCTAAATCTGATGACATGGTGACATTTTTTGTTGATTTCACGTTGAATTCACTTAAATTGACAACTCAACCAAATGTAAATCAAAACTAGAAGTTGAACTGACATGTGCCCGGTGGGTGGTCTCAGATCTGTTTGTGCTGCCATGTGTGACAATGATCATACAAATGTAGGATCTTAATTTGATCACTCCTTTGTTGCTGAGAATATTGTTGGAAATAATAATAATTCATTTAATTTGTAAAGTGCTGAAGAAAATACATCTGATGACAATAAAAACAATCCAAAACACAGAACATTGTAAGCAGATAACAATCAAAGCTATATACAGGTGTCATCAGAACCGGTGGACAGGAGAACAGAATTAACATAGGTCCTTGAAAGCTTTTCTGACAGTCTTTAGCTGTGCCTTAAATGAGGCCAGAGACTCTGCAGCCCTGACAGTTACTGAAAGTGCGTTCCACAGCCGAGGAGCCGCACAACTGAAAGCCCTTTCACCCATCATTTTTAATCTGGTGTGGGGCTGCTGAAGGGAGATGGACTTGGAGGAGCGAAGGGTGCGCGTGGGGCAGGAGGGTAGGATAAAGTCAGACAGGTACTTGGGTCCAGAGTTGTGGATAGCTTGGTAGGTGTGAACCAGGATTTTAAAGTCAATGCGTGAGCATATGGGGAGCCAGTGGAGTTTGAACAGCAGCATGTCACCCTGCATCCCACTGCTGCCTTGCCTGTGAAGCTAAGCAGGGTTGGTTCTGGTTGGTCCCTGGGTGGGAGACCAGATGTGGCTGGAAGTGGTGTTGGAGGGCCAGTAGGAAGCACTCTTTCCTTTGTGTAATTTAAAAAAAATATTGCAGTGATGGGGACATTGCCCCGTGTAGGTTGCCGTCTTTCAGATGGGATGTTGAACTGGTTTCCTGACTCTCTTTGGTCACTAAAGATATCCCATGGCACTTATCAGAAGAGTAGGAGTGTTAACCCTGGTGTCCTGGCTAAAGTCCCAATCTGTCCCTCATGGTCACCTAATTATTCCCAGTTTCCAATTGGCTCATTCATCCTCCTCTCCCCTGTAACTATTATCCAGGTTGTTGCTGTATGGGAATGTATTCTCAGTCAATTTACCTGGTTAAATAAAATAAATAAAGGTGTGGGTGAGGACACGTGCAGCACAGTTCTGGACATATTGTAGCCTTTTTAGGATTTAGAAATGCAAACTTGGAGTGCATTCGAGGTTTAAAAAGGCTTCTAAAGTTTAAAATGATTTGATTTGCCCTAACGAACGTGTATCAACCCCTACAAAAAAATGTCCATGAATTATTATCCACATAATAATAAAAATGTCCTGTTGCTGCAGGATTATTTTCCTTCTGTAGCAAACTGGCTCAAATTAAGGTCCTACATCTGAGTGCAGGCTAGGAGACTCCAGCCTCTGGTACACTCAACTAGGTCTGTGTTCAAGTTGCAGATGGAGACAATGTTGAAGTCTGGTCTTTGGTTGCAAAGTGTAGTAGGATGACCCCCGAGGTAGATGTTTGCAGAGAGTGATACAACACGGGTTTGTTATGTTCTGGTGAACAGGATCATGACTGCAATAGTGGTTGTACGTTTCATTTCCTCATTGGACATATGGTTCAACTTCACTCCCTCTCTCTCTCTCTCTCTCCCCCCGATGTCTCTCTGTCTCTTTGTCAGTCTGTCTCGCTCTCTCGCTCTGTCCCTCTAGGTAAGGACATGTCTAGTGCCACTGAGCAGAGGCTTATTCTGTTCTACTCCTCATTCCTTTCTCTCCTTTACTCACTTTCCTTTCCTCTGTGTCTCTGCCAGGGGCTGTGATCTCTGTGCTCTGTGGATAAAAAAAGCTGTAGTGATGATGTGATCAGGGCAGACTGGGGTTGTGTGAGAGGCAGGCCATGCCAGAGCTGTGCCACACTACAGATCAGCGACTTGTCTCAGGTCACACCTTGCACTGTCACTTCAGCTTTTTGGACATTTTTGGACTAGTGAAGTGTATTCTAATTCAGAATCATGGATGTGTCAGATGGCCCTGACTCATAACTACCAAACCACACGACTGGACTCTCATCCTCTTTGGAAAGTAGCACATTCAAGTGTAACCCTCTCACCAGGCTCGAATTTGACTCTCACGATATTAACTTAGGTAGAGTATCTCAACAGCATGGGATGGTAGGTGAGAAGGACATCTCCAAGAAGAATCCCTATTGTAAACTATGATTAAAGATTTTTGTTATTGTATAAGGATATACTTTCCCATGCATCAAATTCAATTGAAACAGGAAATGACTCCACCAAGGGAACATACATAAGGTTCAAAATGTGTATTATTACATTTTCAAAGCCCCACATCAAAATAAATACAAATAATTAACCTCAATGAGTTGTGCACACCCGATGTCCAAATTATTTCAAGCATGCTTAAACCCATTGGCGCGCGTTGGAGCTCCAAAAAAAAGGATGACACATATAAAGTCCCGAAGCACCCCACCGTTGTGGTTACTCACTACTGGTAGATATTCCCTCAGTGAAGTATGGCAGTTCCTTGCAGGTTTCCTCACAAGATCCACAGCAAGCGCAGCTATCAATGCAGACAGTACTCCTTAGCCGTAACCGATATCCCATGGGAACATGAACTCGTTAATCTTTCCCAAGCAATTCTCTCTCGGTGTCACACGATGCTAGGCTAACCTCAAGGCTGCCAAATTCCTTCACGATGATACGGTAGCTTCAGTCTTTACTAAGTCTTTCTTAACAAAATTATAACAACTCTCTTATAAAATAAAATCTGTATTTTCCTTCAAAACTCGGTAGGGATGGGTTTTGTTCTATTTCTATCGTCTTCTTTTATAATTTTTCTTCACCAACGGTCATAATGTAATGTCCATCCTTTTCTCAATGTCTCTCCCTCTCTTTTTTTTCCAAGGCCTTCCGTTAATCAGGTCAACTCTCATTGGCCACAGCTTAACAAGCGACCTTATTGGTCAAAACTTAAACTTAAAAGTAAACCAACCTATTCACTTATACATTACCAATTAATTATAACAAATAAATGAAATACTTGGTTATGTAACGGGTCCTATGTGTAGCTGGTGTAGAGTCAGGCGCAGGACAGCAGATATGAGTAATCAACGTACTTTTACTCCAAATGTCAAAGATATAAAGTAACAAATACACTCACACCATGACAGACCGAAAATACAATAAACAATCACTCACAAAAAAACATGGGGGAACAGAGGGTTAAATAATGAAACAGTAACTGTGGGATTGAAATCAGGTGTGTAAAACAAAGACAAAACAAATGGAAAATGAAAAGTGGATCGGCGGTGGCTAAAAGGCCGGTGACGTCGACCGCCGAACGTCGCCCGAACAAGGAGAGGGACCGACTTCGGGAGGAAGTCGTGACAGGTTCTAACAAGGGTATTACACAAATATTGAGTAAACTGGGAGAGGTGGTACTGTACACTACCGGTCAAGTTTTAGAACACCTACTCATTCAAGGGTTTTCTTTATTTTTACTATTTTCTACATCGTAGAATAATAGTGAAGACATCAGACCTATGAAATAACACACATGGAATCATGTAGTAACCAAAAAAGGGTTAAACAAATATATTTTAGATTCTTCAAATTTGCCTTGATGACAGCTTTGCACACTCTTGGCATTCTCTCACCCTGTTTCACCTGGAATGCTTTTCCAACAGTCTTGAAGGAGTTCCTACATATTCTGAGCTTTTCCTTCACTCTGCGGTCCGACTCATTCCAAACCATCTCAATTTGGTTGAGGTCAGGGGATTGTGGAGGCCAGGTCATCTGATGCAGCACTCCATCACTCTCCGTCTTGGTAAAATAGCCCTTACACAGCCTGGAGGTGTGTTGGGTCATTGTCCCGTTGAAAAACAAATGATAGTCCCACTCAGCGCAAACTAGATGGGATGGCGTATTGCAAAACATTAGATTATGTTAGGAGAGTACATAGACAACAATAATCACACAGCCATTTTCCAAGCAAGGACATGTGTCAATAAAACCCAAAACACAGCGAAATGAAGCACTAACCTTTGACGATCTTCATCAGATGACACTCCTAGGACATTATGTTACACAATACATGTATGTTTTGTTCGATAAAGTTCATATTTATATCCAAAAACAGCATTTTACATTGGTGCGTGATATTCAGAAAATGTATTCCCACCAAAACGTCTGGTGAATGTGCACATCAATTTACAAAAATACTCATCATAAACGTTGACAAAATACATAACAATTATTTAAAAAATTATAGATAGACTACTCCTTTATGCAACCGCTGTGTCAGATTTTAAAATAGCTTTATGGAGAAAGCACATTTTTCAATATTCTGAGTAGATAGCTCAGCCATCAAGGCGAGCTATTCGGACACCCGCCAAATTCGGGGCAACCTAAACTCAGAATTAGTATTAGAAATATTGTATTACTTTTGCTCATCTTTGTCAGAATGCACTCCCAGGACTGCCACTTCCACAATAAATGTTTTTGTTCCAAATAATCCATATTTATGTCCAAATACCTCCGTTTTGTTCGTGCGTACAGATCACTTATCCAAAGGCGCGAGTGCGGAACGAGAGACGAAAAGTCAAAATGTTCCATTACCGTACTTAGAAGCATGTCAAACGCTGTTTAAAATCAATCTTTATGGTATTTTTTACGTAAAATTCCGATAATATTCCAACCGGACAATAGCATATTCATTCAAGAAGAAAAAGAAGGAGGGGCGCGCTCGCGGGACCGAGCATATCCAATCAGAGGGCCAGAGTAGTAACCTGTTTAACCTGTTTAAATTGGGTACGTTTTTCATCCGGCCGTGAAAATACTGCCCCCTAGCCCAGACAGGTTAAGTGTGCCTTGAATTCTAAATAAATCACAGACAGTGTCACCAGCAAAGCACACCCACACCATAACACCTCCTCCTCCATGCTTTACGGTGGGAAATACACATGCGGAGATCACCCGTTCACACACACTGTGTCTCACAATTCTCCAATTTGGTCTCCAGACCAAGGGACAGATTTCAATTGGTCTAATGTCCATTGCTCGTGTTTCTTGGCCCAAGCAAGTCTCTTCTTCTTAATGGTGTCCTTTAGTAGTGGTTTCTTTGCAGGAATTCGACCATGAAGGCCTGATTCGCACTGCCTCCTCTGAACAGTTGATGTTGCGATGTGTCTGTTACTTGAACTCTGTGAAAAATGTATTTGGGCTGCAATTTCTGAGGTTAGTAACTATAACTATTCATCCTCTGCAGCAGAGGTAACTCTGGGTCTTCCTTTCCTGTGGCGGTCCTTATGATAGCCAGCTTCATCATAGTGCTTGATGGTTTTTGCGACTGCACTTACAGAAACTTTCAAAGTTCTTGAAATGTTCCGTATTGACTGACCTTCATGTCTTAAAGTAATGATGACTGTTGTTTGTCTTTGCTTATTTGAGCTGTTCTTGCCATAATGTGGACTTGGTCTTTTACCAAATAGGGCTATCTTATGTATACCGCTTTACCTTGTCACAACACAACTGATTGGCTCAAACGCATTAAGAAGGACATACATTCCACAAATTAACTTTTAAGAAGGCACACCTGTTAATTGAAATGCATTCCAGGTGACTACCTCATGAGGCTGGTTGAGAGAATGCCAAGAGTGTGTAAAGCTGTCATCTTGGCAAAGGGTGGCTATTTGAAGAATCTCAAATATATGTTTTTGTTTAACACTTTTTTGGTTACTACATGATTCCATATGTGTTATTTCATAGTTCATAGTCTTCACTATTATTCTATGATGAAGAAAATAGTACAAATAAAGAAAAACCCTTGAATCAGTAGGTGTTCTAAAACTTTTGACCGGTAGTGTATGTCTGTAGAAATTTTGGCCAGAGCTGTTATTTGCTGATTGTTCCTCAACTGAGGTATGTGTGGTGTCTGAGCCATACATTTAGCACACAAATACAGAAGAGGAAGTTCTGCTAACAAGTTCTATGAAAGTTCCTTGCACAGTCTTTTGCAGGAAATGCTCAATCTATGTGTATTAAATCCATTCTCTGTGAAAATTCTACTCTCTTGAGCTGTCTGACTGAATAGACATTCCTTTTTGCCAAATGAATGAGGAGGAATGGCTGGGCGTGCAATGCTGAGTTGCCCTCTTGGCTGACTGCATCTCAAGCACATCTTCTCAAATCAGATTGGTAAAAGAGAACTATTTTTGAATAGGTTCATTCATCCAAGTGAATCAATGATAGTTTTGGCACTGTGGCAGTTATGTGTTACCAACGAGTTACCAAACTGAAATAACCAATAACGGAAACTGCTAAATTCTCGGTTCATAAACCTCACAGGCTGAGGCACTCATGCAGGACCCATCAAGCTTTTTATTTCAACTATTTTGTTGTGCTGTAATCTCATCAACCATGGTCAGGTCTGTCCGTGTAATCCTGTATCACAGAGCTGTGTCAGAACCCCGGTAGGGAACGACTGGTTAGACAGGGAGAGAAGAAAGGAGGATGAAGGAATGAGAGGAGGAACAGAGGGGTGAATTTCATTATACCCTTAGCGGGCATGGCCCTTCTCTATGAGGCTCTAGTCTGGGATGTATGGAAACAGGGGATGTAGTGAAAGGGCACGTTCTCTCTCTTTCCCTCCCCTCCCTCCCTCCTTTGTGAGGGGTATTTGAGCCAAGGTCCGTTAATAAATAAATAAGTGTGTGACTAAGGATCACCTCATGGTGATGTTTTTTCAAAGTGCAGAACCCCCCCCCCTTTCTGTCTTCCTTCCTTCAAGGCTTTGCGTCGGTAAATAATAGACGAGGCGCCTGCAATACTCCACAATCACACAAGGTGACTGGACAGCGCGAAGGGCCACAAGGTCTGGCCAGGTTTACAGACACTAAACAGAAAGAAAGAAAAGGAATACCGTCTGACTGTACATTGTTGTGTCTGCGTGTCGGAGGGATGGAGTGATTCGCGCACTAAACGGCATTTACTTGAGCGTCTCTGGACTTTGCATTCGTGTGAATGTTTGATTGTGTGTTATTGCGTTATTCAAGTAGTTGTTTTAGAGGGTTGTATTATCGCATTTTTTAAGTGATTGTTTTAGAGCACTGGCATGAAGGGAGAGAAAGGTCATTGAGGAAACCTGGTAAAGCTACTGGTACTAAAACAGTGATATTTGATCCCTTCAGCACAGTGCAGTGAAGGAGACCTCTTGTGTTCAGTCAGCACTCTCACTCTGTGGAGCTACAAGCTAACCCACAGAACAGCTCAGTTCTACCCTGTTAACTTCACACACAGACATTGACGGGTTCCCAGCCTTATAAAGAACAAGGCATACATTCATGTCTCAATACCTCAACAGGATGAATTGTAATAGAAGGAATCTATCTTGTATTATTTCACTGAGGCCATATCTATTCACACACATCAACATATCAAGCCATTTAAAACACAGAGGTCGAACATAGAGGTAGAAACAGCGGTTGACTCGGGGGGGGGGAAAGATGATGTGGGAGAAGTGCCCCTTTAATTCAAACAAATACATTTTTTATTGAGTTTACTGTCAATCCAATAAGGGGTGACCTTGTTACCAGCCTGATAAGGTATGATCAGTGTATGCTGCCCTCACTTGGCCCTTGTGGGTAGTACAGGAATCAATTCACCACAGTGTGTGAATACAGCGGCGCAATGGAAGGAGAAGCAACTGGAGTATTTTCATTGGGTGAAGTAGTTTTAAGTCTCGTTCACTCAGCACATGTTATACTGTTCTGTACCTCCTGGTGGTCATGTTCTTATTTGGACCCTCGTTCCATGTTTGGAGAATTGCCCATTTTAAACAGCTTGATTTGTGACCGCAGCTGTGATCCAACTGATGACCAACTGAAGGACTTAAAGAGCGTACTCAGCCTTAACCTTTCCTGCCACACTCGGTTATCATGTAGAAGAGGCCCCACACAGTCCAAACGTATAAAGTTAGCTAAATATATATATTACTTAGTTATTGTTTGATAATGAGTAATGGCATAAGATGTCCTCAGATTTGTGTGGCGTCAGTCCATCCGTGATTAGGTGTTATTGCTTTGTGGGTTTCCTGTCATTACTTTTAATAGAGTGGGCTGTAATAGGCCTGGTGACTGTGGTGGGCGGATGTTGGAGTAGATGGATGCCATAGTCCAGTGTACTGACTGACTTGAGTCAATAGTCTGCAATGCGCCCAGTCGCTAGGGAAACCACAGAAATCCCGTAATTCAAGGCTGACTTGTTTTACCTCATGCGTTCATGGTGGCCTCTAACAATCAACTGAACATCTGAATTGCCAATGTAACCTTATAACCTGCGTACTCGTCCTAATGCCCTGTAGATATGTCCAATGATGGAAATGTGGGATAAAGCTTTTCTTACTTCAAATGATTTAGATGTACAGGTGCATTCGGAAAGTATTCAGACCCCTTGACTTTTTCCACATTCTGTTACATTACAGCCTTATTCTAAAATTGATTAAATCGTTTTTTACCCCTAATCAATTTACACATTTACACACCAAATGACACAGCAAAACCAGGTTTTTTGAAATTCTTGCAAATTTATAAAACATTTAAAACTGAAATATTACATTTACATAAATATTCAGACCCTTTACTCAGTACTTTGTTAAAGCACCTTTGAAAGCTATTACAGCCTCGAGTCTGCTTGGGTATGACGCTCCAAGCTTGGCACACCTGTATTTGGGGAGTTTCTCCCATTCTTATCTGCAGATCCTCTCAAGCTCTGTCAGGTTGGATGGGGAGCATCACTTAAAATATATTTTCAGGTCTCTCCAGTGATATTTGATCGGATTCAAGTCCAGGCTCTGGCTGGGCCACTCAAGGACATTCAGAGACTTTTCCCGAAGTCACACCTGCGTTGTCTTGGCTGTGTGCTTAGGGTCGTTGTCCTGTTGGAAGGTGAACCTTCACCCCAGTCTGAGGTCCTGAGCGCTCTGGAGCAGGTTTTCATCAAGGATCTCTCTGTACTTTGCTTTGTTCATCTTTCCCTTGTTCCCGACTAGTCTCCCAGTTCCCTGCCACTGAAAAACATCCCCACAGCATGATGCTATCACCACCATGCTTCACCGTAGGGATGGTGCCAGGTTTACTCCAGACGTGACACTTGGCATTCAGGCCAAAGTGTTCAATCTTGGTTTCATCAGATCAGAGAGTCTTGTTTCTCATGGTCTGAGAGTCTTTAGGAGCCGTTTGGTAAACTCCAAGCGGGCTGTCGTGCTTTTTACTGAGGAGTGGCTTCCGTCTGGCCACTCTACCATAAAGGGCTGACTGGTGGAGTGCTGCTGAGATGGTTGTCCTTCTGGAAGGTTCTCCCATCTCCACAGAGGAACTCAGGAGCTTTGTCAGAGTGACCATCGGGTTCTTGTTCACCGCCCTGACCAAGGCCCTTCTCCCCCGGATTGCTCAGTTTGGCCAGGCAACCAGCTCTAAGAAGAGTTTTGGTGGTTCCAAACTTCTTCCATTTAAGAATGATGGAGACCACTGTGTCCTTGGGAACCTTCAAAACTGCAGAAATTCTTCGGTACCCTTCCCCAGATCTGTGCCTTAACACAATCCTATCTCGGAGCTCTACGGACAATTCCTTCGACATCATGGCTTGGTTTTTGCTCTGACTTGCACTGTCAACTGTGGAACATTATACAGACAGGTGTGTGCCTTTCCAAGTCATGTCCAATCAATTGAATTTAACACAGGTGGACTCCAATGAAGTTGTAGAAACATCTCAAGGATGATCAATGGAAACAGGATGCACCTGAGCTCAATTTCGAGTCTCATAGCAAAGGGTCTGAATACTTATGTAAATATTTTAATACATTTTCAAAAAAATCTAAAAACCTGTTTTCACTTTGTCATTATAGGGTATTGTGTGTAGATTTATAAAAGGGAAAACAATTATTTAATACATTTTAGAATACGTCTGTAACGTAACAAAATGTGGAAAAAGCTAAGTGGTCTGAATACTTTCCGAATGCACTGTACTTCTAAATATCAGACACACCAGAGACACCGTAACAAGGTATTTGACAATGTCACAAATTCATAACAATATCACAAGTTGATAATATTAATACTGTGTTTAAAGGGTTGCTATAGCTATCCTCGTCAAAGGGCTTCTTTATGTCTGATGAGACTCTGTGAGCTGCGATGTTCACCAGAACCAGCAATAGCTGCTCTAATCTATTGGCATTGGTCAGAAGAAGTGTCTTAAGGGTCTTCACACATCTGCTTCCTCTCTCCCTGTGCCCTCTCTCGCGCCACCTTAATGCCCTCCTGTTCCCAGCACTATTTATATACCCTTTTTTATCGACAGGATGACAGCACTCTTCACTGCTGAAGCTTTCCTGGCTGCTGCTTTGACCTGAACCAGCCAGGGAAAGAATGCCGACCGTGATGCACTGTTCTGTGGGTGTTAGTCTGCTGTCAATCACAAAGGGTTTTTGCTGTTAGAAAACTTTGATATGAATAGTCCTTGGGTAAGGTTTCCATTATGAATAGACCTTGGGTAAGGTTTCCATTATGAATAGTCCTTGGGTAAGGTTTCCATTATGAATAGACCTTGGGTAAAGTTTCCATTATGAATAGACCTTGGGTAAGGTTTCCATTATGAATAGACCTTGGGTAAGGTTTCCATTATGAATAGACCTTGGGTAAGGTTTCCATTATGAATAGACCTTGGGTAAGGTTTCCATTATGAATAGACCTTGGGTAAGGTTTCCATTATGAATAGACCCTGGGTAAGGTTTCCATTATGAATAGACCTTGGGTAAGGTTTCCATTATGAATAGACCTTGGGTAAGGTTTCCATTATGAATAGACCTTGGGTAAAGTTTCCATTATGAATAGACCTTGGGTAAAGTTTCCATTACGAATAGACCTTGGGTAAGGTTTCCATTATGAATAGACCCTGGGTAAGGTTTCCATTATGAATAAACCTTGGGTAAAGTTTCCATTACGAATAGACCTTGGGTAAGGTTTCCATTATGAATAGACCCTGGGTAAGGTTTCCATTATGAATAGTCCTTGGGTAAGGTTTCCATTATGAATAGTCCTTGGGTAAGGTTTCCATTATGAATAGACCTTGGGTAAGGTTTCCATTATGATAGTCCTTGGGTAAGGTTTCCACTATGAATAGACCTTGGGTAAAGTTTCCATTACGAATAGACCTTGGGTAAGGTTTCCATTATGAATAGACCTTGGGTAAGGTTTCCATTATGAATAGACCTTGGGTAAGGTTTCCATTATGAATAGACCTTGGGTAAGGTTTCCATTATGAATAGACCCTGGGTAAGGTTTCCATTATGAATAGACCTTGGGTAAGGTTTCCATTATGAATAGACCTTGGGTAAGGTTTCCATTATGAATAGACCTTGGGTAAGGTTTCCATTATGATAGTCCTTGGGTAAAGTTTCCATTATGATAGTCCTTGGGTAAAGTTTCCATTATGAATAGACCGTGCAGTATAAAGGCTACTGAGTTTTGGATCTTTTCAGTCAAGACTCATGGTTTTTTATGATTTTTTATTTAACCTTTATTTAACTAGTTAAGAACAAATTCTTATTTACAATGACGGCCTACCAAAAGGCAAAAGGCCTCCTACAGGGACAGGGGGGCTGGGATAAAAATAAATAAAAAATAATATATATATATATATATATATATATATATATATATATATATATATATATATATAGGACAAAACACACATCACCACAAGAGAGACAACACAACAGTACATTAAGAGAGACCTAAAGACAACAACACAGCATGGCTGATCCAGCTGATGTTATTGGTGAAGCATGTATAGCATCTGTGTTGTACTCTCACACGCAATTAGATGCTCACTATGTGAATATTGGACATGTAACTGTAAGCCACTTCATGTAGGCAACAGCTTGTGGCCGTTGTTCACCATTCAGGTCTGTTGCTGCCCTATCACTATAGAACAAAACTGTTGTGGTGGTGATGTTGATACAGTATGTGAGCTCTGTAAGTGGATTGAGGTGTTGGAGGATGCAGAACAGGTGGTGTGCAATGTGTGCCCCCCCCCCCCCCCCCGCCCAGTGAACGTCCCTATAACATACTGTGCCTAGTCAAAGCATCCATTCAAGACATTAATATCTCTGCCCCTGACCCCTCTCTCTTTCTACCAATCGCCCCAAACGTTCTCTGTTAGCCCCCTCCCTGTGTGTTGTTGCTGTTCATGTGTCTTCATTGGAAGCTCCGCTACATGACTAAAACCCGAATGGCGCGGCGGTGACGCGCTCTCTACAGCAGGGATGGGAAGCGCGGGCCCCCCCCCCCCCCCCCCCATTGATTTCGTTAGTCACTCTCGCTCAGATATGGTACATATGATGCTGGGAAATAGGGATGTCACTTTGGTCATAACTTAGGGGCTCTTACTCCTTTAATTGAGTTTAATATGATGATTAAATACAGCCATATTAGCTCATCTCAATAAGTCTGAACATCTCTTCAGCGACCGAGACGCATCTATGGATTTATGATGGGAAGTTCAGCAGACTGGCTCATTGAAAGGAGACCATATGTCTCTTGGCATGAAATGGTGGCCTGCGGATCAATCTGTTTAGCAGCATACTGTGTTATTGATAGGCAGATGTATCAACAGCTTTTCAGCTCAGTACCTTGGGTTTTCCCCGTGGGGTAGAGAAGAGGGGATGTCTGAGTGTCTCCATCTCTGACCCAGTCCGGGGCCCTTTAGCCACCATGAGTAGCAAAGACCGAGGTTCAAGATCTGGAAAACATCCTTTCCAATAAAAAAAAAAAATATCTCACAGTTACTTTCTCTCAGATGTTCTCTGGTCAGTCTCTCATCTGTGAAGATCATTGATATAGTCTGGTTTTCACATCGTCGATCTCATCTAGCGCCTTTTGTAAAAGAGCTTCTGAAGCTGAGCAGCCTGGTCAGCCAAGACGACAGTTTGCCAGAACAATTACGCACCATATTATTATAGTCTGTAAAACTTTAAAACAAAAAAAAACAAAAATTAAATGCTGGCCAATGGTAAAATACTTGCTTCATTACGCCATTAACCCAAAATATTGCCAATGGACATAGCCTACTGACTTCCTAGTATTACCCCCTGCCAGTGGCAGTCTGACTATACTGTGGTGTATAGAAGCCCATCAGAGAGGAGCTGAGCTGGGGATGCGACAGAGAGCCCTGGCTTACTGACCCAGTGGTGGTAGCGCCATCCTGCCCTGCTTCCACCTAACCCCTTAAGGGGATTATTTGCTGACTGGGCACTCATCTTGTAATCTAATCATGGGATTTTCATGAAAGTGGAATTAACAGTGTTGCCAGCGTGCCGTCTGCTGCCTTTTTACAGCGTTTAAAACCCCAAATGCTATGGTGGAAGTGGGACCGACTGGGGCTGAGGGGCGACCTTTGACCTCTGATATAGTCGGAGGGAGGTTGACGTTACAACCATCTGTCAATAATGAGTTATTTACATCCGGATGTGGAATTGCGGCCAAATCCAGTGTGTAGGGGTTAATGCACCACGTTCACAGAGTCGATTTGATATCCCCTCTTCGTAATTCATTTTACGGTTTTATAAAGCGGCAGACAGTATTGTGGCAGGCAGCCTGTTTGCTTAACATAGAAATGTATTGCACTGTACCTTTTACGGCTTGTTGTCCTCCATATCTAGTCTTGGTCTGTTAATTGCCGCTGTCATCGCTAAATGTTAATTTGGGCCTCTGTCTGCGTAACATCACCAGAGGACGATATGTGTCAGTTTTATCGGCGGCACGTGCTGCTGTGATCCAGAAAGCAGAAGGGGAGGAGGGTGGCCAGGGTGGCGCGGCAGCGTCACCACCCTGTAGGCACTCACTCAGTAGGCACCCACCTTATCTGCTGTGCGGCCCCCACTCAGGACAGGATACAGCCAGGGTGATAGTGCTGCTGTCACTGCAGGCCCTCCCAACGCCAGCGAGGTCAGTAGGGCTTCCTCTGCACTGAATCACAGGTTAAACACATCCCCAGACAGCCACACTTAGACAGTTACACGCACACACACGCTCATGCAGACAGTCACACACGCATGTACTCATTCAGCTAGTTCATTCAGCTCTCAGCTGCATACGAAGGATTTTGGCAATTGTGCACACTCACAGCGAAGTGTCAGATCGGTGGTTTGGTAGAACTCACCTGGTTACTCTTGACTCATTGGCTGGCAGGACTGAGGTGACTGAATCGGTGTGATGGCGATATAAATGAGTGACAGGGTTCAGGTAAAAACCCTTCTGATGTCATGTTGTCTTTAGCTCCCATTGTTATCACCAGCCCAACAACCCAATGGGACTGACCCAGCCAGGACAGTACATTGGTTAGATTTGAGCAGGTGCCCAGAGACCATCTGGAATATGCTCATTTCTCTCTTCCTCTTTCTCTTTCTCTCTCTAAAGGATGGAATAAGTCACTCCGGTGAGCTTTTATTAAAAATCTGCCCTCGATTTCTCATCTGTAGCAAGTCTCAGTGGTCCCTGTCAACGACACAGTTAGACCACACCTGAATGACTAGGGATGGGCATTTGACATTTTGTTGACTGTTGAAGTACTCACACAAATTATTTTTCTAGTACTCGAATGAAGAAGAAAAACATGTTGAACATCTGGCCCGTACTGGAGAAAAAAAGAAGAGCGTATTTATCTACATGCCAACAGTGCACAACAACGCCCAATTTATCATAAACATTACAGATAACAAATCCTCATTTCTAATTTGCCCCATATACTGTATATTCAGTCAATAAAAAAAAAACGAGTGCCATTTAAGATTAATTTATTTAAACCGTAATATCAACTGGTTATTATATATCGGAGAACACAAACTTCAAAAAGCCAGTAACCTTAGCAGTGGTGTGTGCTTGTAGAAGCCTTATGTTAGGAATCAAAATAACTGTGGAAAGGTAGGTTAACGGTTCAGGCTCTGGCGTGGTCACAGCGGCGCTTTTGCAGTGCCACGTGATGTGAGGCGCGATTGCTGCTGCTTGTTCCCCTCCGAGAAAGTTTCTTTGTGCTTGATTACCATGTGATTTGTCAGGGTGTTGATCGTGCTGTGAAAGGAGGGCTTCCTAGCGATAGGGAACGGACGCAGGCCGGGTACATCTGAGCGCACTCAAGCGCACGTGTTCACACAACAGTGACGAGATGGAGAAACCAGACATGTGCTCCAAATGAAATACAAGGAAGAAATTGACATAAAACTGGTAATCATAATTCAAGAAATCACAGCTTTATTATCACAAGTGTTGGGCCGTTTGTGAGCTCTCCAAACAACGTGTCCACTGTGAGAATGAGAACGGAACTATCAATACAGAACCAGTCAAAAGTTTGGACATCTACTCATTCAAGGGTTTTTCTTTATTTTTACATTGTAGAATAATAGTGAAGACATCCAAACTTGAGAGAATGTCAAGAGTGTGCAAATCTGCCATCTATAAAAGCACAAGGTGAGACCCAAATGCAGACACAGGAGGCAGATGGCTGAGCTCCGATATATATTATAACAAAAGGGGGAGGCAAAAGGCAGGTCGGGTACAGGCCAGAGTTCATAAACCAGGTCAGAGTCCAAACAGTACCAGGCGATAAGCAGGCTCGAGGTCAGGACGGGCAGGGGTTCAGTAACCAGGTCAGAGTCTAAACGGTACAAGACCATAGGCAGGCTCGAGGTCATGGGCAGTCAGAGTGGTCAGGCAGGCGGGCTGGGAAAAGAGACTGGGAAAAGCAGGAGCTGAGACACAAAAACACTGGTTGACTTGACAAACAAGACGAACTGGCACCGAGTGACAGGAAACACAGGGATAAATACACCGGGGATAATAAGCGACACCTGGAGGGGGTGGAGACAATCACAAGGACAGGTGAAACAAATCAGGGCGTGACAGTCATCAAGGCAAAGGGTGGTTACTTTGAAGAATCTAAAATGTAAAATATAATTGACGTGTGTTTAACACTTTTTTTGGTTACGACATGATTCCATATGTGTTATTTCATAGTTTTCATAGTTTTGATGTCTTCACTATTATTCTACAATGTAGAAAATAGTAAAAATAAAGAAAAACCCTTGAATGAGTAGGTGTGTCCAAACTTTGGACTGGTACTGTACATTGAATGAATAGAAATGACCGTAACCAAACATTTTAGATGAATGAGGAAATGGTAAAGTCAGTAGCCTACATTTACTGCTGGTGATACTTCTGATATATGGTGGGGAATTCATAAACATTGACAAACAATTCACGCCGTGAAAACAATGAATGTGCGCATTAGCGGAGAAAGACGTGCCTAGTGCGTCTTCGCCGCACAGTATTTGAAAAAAAAAGACCTCTCTATGACCCTATCAGAGAAGTCACAACACAGCGGGGTCACTGTGCCACCCGGGTGATCAGTGAGGTGAACGTTTTAGTCGGCACGAACACAAACACATACACAGAATGGGGATCAGGCTCATCAACACTGTAGTAACAGGCACACGTAGACCTCTAAAGCGCATTAATTTCTATAATACACGTGAACTATTCAATCAATACGCAGGTGTGTAGGATAGAAACAAAGGCAAACTACCTAGGTCTGTACAGAAAACAGATGACAGTGAATGAGAGTGAACTGAGTGGAGGGTTGGTTGACTGCGACCAACTCTTTTCACGCCACCTTGATGCAAAGGGATTGTCGTAGCAGGTTAGGAGAGCGTTTTTGCTAACCCTAACCTTAACCTCAGACTCCTAACCTGCTATGTTAATTATCCTAACCTGCGATGAAAATGTCATTTTGGTTATCAAAGTGGTGTGAAAAGAGTGTTTCCCTTGGGTAACCAGCTTGTCCAGTGGATTATCGATTAGCCTGTGGTTTCTCCAGATTGTATGACCTTTGATTTGCTTTCACAGGCAAGAGGGATAGACGGTCCTTTTAGAGGAGAATTAAAAACCTTAGCCTATGGATGGTTTGTGTTGAAACACAGCGTCAGAGAGAGTTCTGTTTGACTTAGACACATAGGGATTACAGGGTTCAATCCACCGGCTGGAGGAACTGCTGGCTGCAGCACTATTTGAAACCTCACAAAGCTTCTGCCGGGGCCGGCTCTGAATAATAACACATCCCCCAGTCTGTCTGCTGACTGAAAGTTTACATGACACTGAGAATCAACCGTACAGAATTACAAAGAACATAGAAAAGCACTTGATAACGTCATATTCATCCCTGTGCACATCCAAATTGTTCTGGCACTGTGGAGTTAACGGTTGAGTTCAAAGCTGTGGGGAGCATAATATAAAACCCAGGGAGGGGGCATTAGAACTGGAGCCCCTCCCCTCCTGCAGAGATCAGCAGAACTCAGAAACCCTAATCTCTTTTATACAGCAACACTGGGCCAATTAGAATCGGGCTCCTCTCCAACTTCACAGTATCAGTGTACAGAGAGAGAGAGAGAAAGAGGCGGTCTCCAATGACTACTTGACAAGCCGAGGAAGGAGGAGGAGGATACTGCTGAACGTCCCTCCAGGCTGCCACCCAACGGTGTTTAGTCATTAAAGTCTCTAAGACACTTCTGCTGCCTGCCTGGACAAACAGAGCTCTGATCTCTCTGAGCGTCGCATCCAGAGCCACTTCCAAAGGTTTACTTTTGGACTGTCTGTGTGTGTGTGTGAGTTTGTGTGAGTTTGTGTGTACCACAAAGATCCTCCCGCTGTACATGTCTATATGTAGGCTGAGCTACCCCAGCTGTGGAGCTTCTGTATGAGAGTACGGCTGCTTTTGGCCGACCTTCTTAGAAAGCAGCGGAGAGAGAGTGTGTGGAGAGGTTTCTGAGACGAGTGGAAGATGCCGGCCATTCTGGTCGCCTCTAAGATGAAGTCAGGACTACCCAAACCGGTGCACAGCGCCCTGCCCATCCCTCAGATACAGAACCCTGCCAGGTCCAGGACCTCCAGCCCTCACAGGGCCAGCCACCTCAGACACAGCCCCCTGAAAGCCCTTCACCGGCAGGGAGAGGGCCAGGGAAAGGGAGAGACGACCCCCACCCCCAACAAAAGCCTCTCCACCACAGAGAGTGAAGACCGAGAGGACCCTCAGGTCAGAGCACTGTTCTTCTCAATCTCATATTTGTTACGTACTAAAAAGACTAAAGGACAAAACCCGGAGTGAACTGGGATAAAAGATAGGATCCCTGCACCTGTTCAGCATGCATAGTTGGACAGCGAACACTATCGGCGTTTGCAGCTGCTGTGTGTATAGGAGAGATGCGGGCTAATGTGGGCACGTAATGATGAATGGCATGTGTGTGTGGTAAGTAATGTAAACATATGTCACAGGTTAAAGCATTAGTCGCATGTTGTTTAAGGCAGTCTTAATACTCTAATCAGATGGACATTCAGCGGTGCACGTAGATAACAACAACTCTTCCCTTGTCTTCACTATGTGGAGTTTGTATTGCATTTAACTAGGCAAGTCAGTTAAGAATAAATTCTTATTTACAATGACTGCCTAACCGGCCGACGCTGGGCCGATTGCACACCGCCCAAATATGATACAGCCTGGATTTGAACCAGGGACTGTAGTGGCAACTCTTGCACTGAGATGCAGTGCCTTACACCGCTGGGCCACTCGGGAGGCCCATGCAAGGAAGTGTTTGTTTGAAACCTTCTGTATGTTAGCATTCATTTCAATAGATATCTAATTCTCTTCGGCGTACCTTAGTTACTTTCTCACAGGGAAATTTGAAAAGACTAAGGTTTGCAGTGAGAACAGAATACAACAGCAGGGTTTGGCCTCATGGCAGTTGCTGGTGTGAGAATTTTTACCCCCTTATGTTGGCCTGTGTAAGTGGCAGGCAGATGGGCTTTAAGAGCTCTACACACCTGTTCTGGCTGATGTCTGCATATGCCTTTATATTCATATATTTGCAGAACTGTACAAAGATTATAGTTCAACTGAAAGTGACTATAGATTATAGTCCAGGAGTGCCGGTCTTGTGTCTATATTGCTGGCCTGGCAATGTATAGCCTATATGTAGCCTATGTGAATTTGGCCTTTCCCATAGCCTACTGTCCCAGGCAGGCAGCAGGAGCTGATGTTCTGCTTCATGTGGTGGGGAGGATGAAAGATTACTGCATTGCCTATCATTACACAGTGAGAGTGAACAGCGGTCAGGGGGTTTTCTCCAGCGCTCTATTTGGAGTGGCAGTACTGTGCTGTGGCTCAGTGTGCTCCACACTGCAGCCCGGCTACAGAGTTCATGGAGCTGGGGGCCCAGGGGGCCCACTGGAGAGGAAACGGGAACACACAAGCATAGAATAATATTGTCGTATTTCATATTTCCTTTTTATTTTGTTGTCGTACCCTAATGGGGGACATATGGTGAAAGATTAGAAAGAAAATACCGATTTCTGGGATTGGTACATTATGGAATCATGAAGAGTTAGCCAGTGTGGTATTTTGTGGCGTAGAACTATCCCACTGGACACAGACGTCAATTCAACGTCTATTCCACGTTGATTCAACCAGTGTGTGCCCAGTGGGATTGGGGTGTGTTTGTTTTACATATTGCGAACGTTTGGAGAAGCGACTACCAGTCTTGAGATCCCCCGATATCTTCTGAATGGAAGCACAAAATGTTCATAATGAACACCGTATGCTCAGTGAACCAGACAAGATGAGTGATTCCTTGATACAGTCTCAGCATGTTAGTGAAGAAGATCACAGTGAATCTTACTGCTGATTACCTGCACTCTCTCTACCGAATGAGAATATACACAGCTTCTCTTTCATCTAAAACGTGATTTATCAGCTACATTGATACAGTACATGACATTCGGTATAGTGAAGATAGCTGGTAGTTATTTGCTACTCGACAACACCTGCTGCTGGCAGCATGAGTTTAATGAGATGAGCAGGCCTACTGTGCGTGGGGGGGTGGGTGTCTGCAGGATCTCGTTTGGTCCTACCAGGAAGAGAGAATCCCTTTAAGACACCACCACAGCCTTCTTCTGCAGTAAACACACATCCGGCTGGCCTGCACTGACTTCCAGCCAGACACCACCACAGCCTTCTGCAGTAAACACACATCCGGCTGGCCTGCACTGACTTCCAGCCAGACACCACCACAGCCTTCTGCAGTAAACACACATCCGGCTGGCCTGCACTGACTTCCAGCCAGACACCACCACAGCCTTCTGCAGTAAACACACATCCGTCTGGCCTGCACTGACTTCCAGCCAGACACCACCACAGCCTTCTGCAGTAAACACACATCCGTCTGGCCTGCACTGACTTCCAGCCAGACACCACCACAGCCTTCTGCAGTAAACACACATCCGGCTGGCCTGCACTGACTTCCAGCCGAACACCACCACAGCCTTCTTCTGCAGTAAACACACATCCGGCTGGCCTGCACTGACTTCCAGCCAGACACCACCACAGCCTTCTGCAGTAAACACACATCCGGCTGGCCTGCACTGACTTCCAGCCAGACACCACCACAGCCTTCTGCAGTAAACACACATCCGGCTGGCATGCACTGACTTCCAGCCAGACACCACCACAGCCTTCTGCAGTAAACACACATCCGTCTGGCCTGCACTGACTTCCAGCCAGACACCACCACAGCCTTCTGCAGTAAACACACATCCGTCTGGCCTGCACTGACTTCCAGCCAGACACCACCACAGCCTTCTGCAGTAAACACACATCCGTCTGGCCTGCACTGACTTCCAGCCGAACACCACCACAGCCTTCTTCTGCAGTAAACACACATCCGGCTGGCCTGCACTGACTTCCAGCCAGACACCACCACAGCCTTCTTCTGCAGTAAACACACATCCGGCTGGCCTGCACTGACTTCCAGCCGAGACACCACCACAGCCTTCTTCTGCAGTAAACACACATCCGGCTGGCCTGCACTGACTTCCAGCCAGACACCACCACAGCCTTCTTCTGCAGTAAACACACATCCGGCTGGCCTGCACTGACTTCCAGCCGAGACACCACCACAGCCTTCTTCTGCAGTAAACACACATCCGGCTGGCCTGCACTGACTTCCAGCCGAGACACCACCACAGCCTTCTTCTGCAGTAAACACACATCCGTCTGGCCTGCACTGACTTCCAGCCGAGACACCACCACAGCCTTCTGCAGTAAACACACATCCGGCTGGCCTGCACTGACTTCCAGCCAGACACCACCACAGCCTTCTGCAGTAAACACACATCCGGCTGGCCTGCACTGACTTCCAGCCAGACACCACCACAGCCTTCTGCAGTAAACACACATCCGGCTGGCCTGCACTGACTTCCAGCCGAACACCACCACAGACCATTCCACCAGGATGGTTACATGTTTATTTATGTGAGGATTACATGAACACCACCAATGGTCTGACGTGGTGCGTAAATGCATAAGGTTTGGTTGGGTGGAGTAGTGCTCGGTTGCTCTCTGCAATACTACAAACAAAAAAAGCAGGATCAAACGCAGCCTAATTCTGAATGAGTTATTTGTGTGTGTGTGCGTGTGCATGCATTCATGTGTGTGTGTGTGTGTGTGTGTGTAGGACATTAATAATGAAATACAGTGGCTTTGAGGGAGGAAGAGGAGGAGGGGGGAGCAGTAACATGACGTGTTAGAGTTGATTACCTCTGGTCAACTGAAACACATGGGATGCACTGGCCACACACACACCAACACTGCCCCCTAGTGGTGGCTTTTCCCACCTGGACAGGACAGGACATAGACGAGGGAGCTGGTGGACCATAGAGTTTAGACTAGTTTAGTTTATTTTAATTTGCACAAATAGAGAGACAGTTTGTAACAGTTAAAAAAAAAAAACGAAATACATGCAGGAGGGAAAAAGCACAAAAGGGCTTGTCGAGTAGCCTCCACCTAATGACCATAAACCACACATATTCAGCAGTGTGGACAAACAAACAAATTATAAAATAAAAACTAGACGCAAAAGAGATAAAATAAAATAAAATCTAAACAGAAAGTCAAGCTACTGGGGATGTAGAACTGTGATAGACAGTAGGTACCTCTTGATATTTGTTTAAACAATGACGGTGTTAGACATGACTAATGCTTACTAATGGACACCCCAGCTGGATGGTGGACAAACATTGATATATGACTGTAGTTAACTAGCTTTCTGTCAGACCTACTAGCATTAGTATATGTCCAAGTATGGCTTCAAACAGTGTCCAGTTCTGGTCTATGTCCACTCTGTCTTTAGCCCAGCAACCATCATTTTGAAAAGCAAGTGAAGGCGGTGCTCGCCTCATTCAATGTTATATCAAGAATATTCTCACTGTCTGCCGCACTTTGTGGTTGGTGTTTCTTGGCTCACACAGCTGTCAGATGTAAGAAAGAGGATCTTCTCCATAGCGATAGATGGAGGACTCTAGTGCCCAAAAGCTAGTTTTAGCATGGGCAGCGCCATTGAGGACTTTCACCATTTTGAAGTAGTCAACTGGGTGGGACTTCCTATGGGTTAAGAAAGATCATATAATTCCGTCCCGGTCATCGGGAGGGATCAGCCAATGAATTATACTCGTGAGCAAACATTTCATAACTGCAGGTGGCAGTAAATCGCCCACCTTGGCTTTATACCTGTTCAAACAACACAATCCCGGTGGCAGTATTAGCCTTTTCAGTTTGTTTGTCAACTCATGGAAGTAGTAGATTAATAAAATGTACTACTCACAGACACCATAATGGGAGATACAATGATGTAATGTCTAAGTCTATGATCTACACACCCCTTCTCTGTCTGGTTGGAGAGGTAACTTAAGCCCTGAGCCGTTTGTTTTGAGTGGTAGCTAGTTATAGGATATAAATGGCTATTAAAATCAAATTAAATTGTATTAGTCACATACGCCGAATACAACAGGTGTAGACCTTACAGTGAAATGCTTGCTTACGAGCCCCCAACCAACAATGCAGTTTAAAAAAATACGGACAAGAATAAGAGATAAAAGTAACAAGTAATTAAAGAGCAGCAGTAAAACAACAATAGCGAGACTATATACAGGTGGGTGCCGGTACAGAGTCAATGTGCGGGGGCATCGGTTAGTTGAGGTAGTATGTACATGTAGTTTGAGTTATTGAAGTGACTATGCATAGATAACAACAACAACAGAGAGTAGCAGCAGTGTAAAGAAGGGGGGGAGCAATGCAAATAGTCTGGGTAGCCATTTGATTAGATGTTCAGGAGTCTTATGGCTTGGGGGTAGAAGCTGTTTAGAAGCCTCTTGGACCTAGACTTGGCGCTCCGGTACTGCTTGCCGTGCGGTAGCAGAGAGAACAGTCTATGACTAGGGTGGCTGGAGTCTTTGACAATTTTTAGGGCCTTCCTCTGACACCGCCTGGTATAGAGGTCCTGGATGGCAGGAAGCTTGGCCCCAGTGATGTACTGAGCCATTCGCACTACCTTTAGTGCCTTGCGGTCAGAGGCTGAGCAGTTGCAATACCAGGCAGTGATGCAATCGGTCAGGATGCCCTCGATAGTGCAGCTGTATAACCTTTTGAGGATCTGAGGACCCATGCCAAATCTTTTCAGTCTGCTTCGGGGGAATAGGTTTTGTCATGCCCTCTTCACGACTGTCTTGGTGTGCTTAGACCATGTTAGTTTGTTGGTGATGTGGACACCAAGGAACTTGAAGCTCTCAACCTGCTCCACTGCAGCCCCATCGATGAGAATGGGGGCATGCTCGGCCCTCTTTTTCCTGTAGTCCACAATCATCTCCTTTGTCTTGATCACGTTGAGGGAGAGGTTGTTGTCCTGGCACCACACGGCCAGGTCTCTGACCTCCTCCCTATAGGCTGTCTCGTCGTTGTCAGTGATCAGGCCTACCACTGTTGTGTCATCTGCAAACTTAATGATGGTGTTGGAGTCGTGCCTGGCCATGCAGTCATGAGTGAACAGGAGGGGACTGAGCACACACCCCTGAGGGGCCCCTGTGTTGGGGAGCAGCGTGGCGGATGTGTTGTTACCTACACTTACCACCTGGGGGCGGCACGTCAGAAGGTCCAGGATCCAGTTGCAGAGGGAGGTGTTTAGTCCCAGGGTCCTTAGCTTAGTGATTAGCTTTTAGGGCACTATGGTGTTGAACACTGAGCTGTAGTCAATGAATAGCATTCTCACATAGGTGTTCCTTTTGTCCAGGTGGGAAAGGGCAGCATGGAGTGCAATGGAGTCTTCTGGTTGGGGTATGTACTGTACGTACGGTCACTGTGGGGACGACGTCATCGATGCACTTATTGATGAAGCCAGTGACTGATGTGGTATACTCCTCAATGACATTGGAGGAATCCCGGAACATTTTCCAGTCTGTGCTAGCAAAACAGTCCTGTAGTTCAGCATCTGCTTCATCTGACCACTTTTTTATTGATCTAGTTACTGGTGCTTCCTGCTTTCATTTTTGCTTGTAAGCAGGAATCAGGAGGATATAATTACGGTCGTAATTGACATACACAGAATTGTCCAAATTAGTGAAGTGAAAATAAAAATGAAGAAAAAAAGTAAAAGTGGTGCGTGCATATGTATTCCCCCCTTTTGCTATGAAGCCCCTAAATAAGATCTGGTGGAACCAATTACCTTCAGAAGTCACATAATTAGTTAAATAAACTCCACCTGTGTGCAATCTAAGTGTCACATGATCTCAGTATATATACACCTGTTCTGAATGGCCCCAGAGTCTGCAACACCACTATGCAAGGGGCACCACCAAGCAAGCGACACCATGAAGACCAATGAGCTCTCCAAACAGGTCAGGGACAAAGTTTTGGAGAAGTACAGATCAGGGTTGAGTTATAAAAAAAAATCTGAAACTTTGAACATCCCACAGAGCACCATTAAATCCATTATTAAAAAATGTAAAGAATATGGCACCACAACAAACTTGCCAAGCGAGGGCCGCCCACCAAAACTCACAGACCAGGCAAGGAGGGCATTAATCAGAGGCAAAAAAGAGACCAAACATAACCCTGAAGGAGCTGCAAAGCTCTGGTCAGATGAGACTAAAATGTAGCTTTTTGGCCATCAAGGAAAACTCTATGTCTGGCACAAACCAACACCTCTCATCACCCTGAGAACACCATCCCCACAGTGAAGCATGGTGGTGGCAGCATCATGCTGTGAGGATGTTTTTCCTCGGCAGGGACTGGGAAACTGGTCAGAATTGAAGGAATGATGGATGGCGCTAAATACAGGGAAATTATTGAGGGAAACCTGTTTCATTCTTCCAGAGATTTGAGACTGGCACAGAGGTTCACCTTCCAGCAGGACAATGACTCTAAGCATACTGCTAAAGCAACACTCGCGTGGTTTAAGTGGAAACATTTATATGTCTGGAATGGCCTAGTCAAAGCCCAGACCTCAATCCAATTGAGAATCTGTGGTATGACTTAAAGATTGCTGTACACCAGCAGAACCCATCCAACTTGAAGGAGCTGGAGCAGTTTTGCTTTGAAGAATGGGCAAAAATCCCAGTGACTCGATGTGCCAAGCTTATAGAGACATACCCCAAGAGACTTGCAGCTGTAATTTCTGCAAAGGGTGGCTCTACAAAGTATTGACTTTGGGGGGTGAATAGTTATGAACGCTCAAGTTTTCTGTTTTTGTCTTATTTCTTGTTTGTTTCACAATAAAAAATATTTAGCATCTTCAAAGTGGTAGGCATGTTGTGTAAATCAAATGATAATCAAATGACCCCCCAAAAATCTAGTTTAATTCGAGGTTGTAAGGGAACAAAATAGGAAAAAATGCCAAGGGGTGAATACTTTCGCAAGCCACTGTAGGTAGTCCAGAGTTTTTTTCCCGTCTGGTTGCACATTTAACATGCTGATAGAAATTTGGTAAAACGGATTTATGTTTCCCTGCATTAAAGTCCCCGGCTACTAGGAGCACCGCCTCGGGGTGAGCGTTTTCTTGTTTGCTTATGGTGGAATACAGCTCATTCAATGCTGTCTTATTGCCAGCCTCTGACTGTGGTAGTATGTAAACAGCTACGAAAAATACAGATGAAAACTCTCTAGGTAGATAGTGTGGTCTACAGCTTATCATGAGATACTCTACCTCAGGCGAGCAATAGCTCGAGACTTCCTTAGATATTGTGACTTCCTTAGATACTGTTATTTACAAAAATACATAGTTCACCGCCCCTTGTCTTACCAGACGCCGCTGTTCTATCCTGTCGGTATAGCGTGTAACCAGCCAGCTGTATGTTGATAGTGTCGTCGTTCAGCCACGACTCCGTTGATTTTATTCTCCAAAGATTGCACATTTGCTAGCAGAATGGAGGGAAGTGGGGGTTTATTCGATCACCTACGAATTATCAGAAAGCAGCCCGCCTTTTGGACACTTTTTCTCCGCCTCGTCTTCACGCAAATCGTGGGGATCTGGGCCTGTTCCTGAGAAAGCAGTATATCCTTCGCGTCGGGCTCGTCAGAGTCGTGTAAGGAAAAAAAGCATTCTGCTAGTCTGTGGTGAGTAATCGCAGTCCTGATGTCCAGAAGTTATTTTCGGTCATAAGAGAGGGTAGCAGCAACATTATGTACAAAATAAGTAAAACAATAAGTTACAAACAACGCAAATAAACAAAGAAAAAAACACAATAGGTTGGGGACACGTAAAACGTCTGCCTTCCTCTCCGGCGCCATCTTACTTTCAAGTTCTTCACATTAAGTTTTCACAGTTTCTGAAAGAAAAGTGCACATTTGTAACTATTTATCTATATTGAGCTCCATGAGCTAGTTGATTGGTTTGTGACTTTTCATTGACCCTGTAGTGTTGTGTTGTGTTTTGTTCCGTAGTGAAAGTCATAGCTTTATCTATAGGAGACAGCCTGAGGTTTTAGTGTCAAACTCAACACTCTTTTTTTTCATGCAAATCCACCAGAAACAGATCAGCGAAACACCATGCAGGAAACAGAATAGCAAGCTGTGTTGTGCTCTTAGCTGTTTGTAATGTCTTTATAGTACCTTGAAAGATGTACATTTCTTAAAACCATCTTTCTCTGCCAGGCTACTTTCTGTTGTCCACATTAAGCACTCTATACCTACCTTAGATCACCTGTTCAGTTTTGTCATTCAAACCCACAGATTTTCTGCCCGATTTGAGCTCTTTCTTCATCTGTTTCACTTTCATGTCCGATTACCCGTCTGGTGCCTCCCTCTTAACCCCCTGTTAACTCCTCTTAACCCCATGGTGAAGTACGTATCCCCCTGGTGATCATAGAGTGTATACTCTGGGTGGATCTGTATTATCTAGCTACAGTATAAGCATAATAATCTCATAAACAGTTTGGAGCAAAAAGTGTAGACTATTTTCCGTCAGATCAGACAGACTTAAAAAATGACTGAGATGTTAAAATGCAGCAGCAGTAAACATCCAATTATGAGCAAAGCTCCTCAGATTACAGACACCACACACCGGTGCTCTCAGCCAGTGAGTTTCTGTCTTAATACGTGATGTCATACTTCCTACTCTTTGAAAGACATGATTTCTCACTCCCAGAGCAGAACTTACATTGTGCTCAGTGGCCTGATTTCTGGAGGAATGTGAGTATCACGCCTTGAAAAGCGAGTGTGTTCTGAAAGGTGTTTGAAAGGTGTTATCTACAGGCTATTGCTTTGCTTGTATTAACTAGTAATGGTCTGGTATTAAGTGAATTGATTGTATTTCTAATATGTCAATTGTATTTCTATGTGTTTTGTTGTCGGGCAGATTTACACGGACTGGGCCAACCATTACCTGGTGAAGTCGGGCCGTAAGCGACTGATAAAGGACTTGCAGCAGGATGTTACAGATGGAGTGCTATTGGCTGAGATCATACAGGTTGTCGGTAAGGACTTGCTTGGCATTCTATTGGTAACTTTTTTTTAATCAGCAGATCAATTGGAATGCTTCCATGTGATCATTATGCGTTTCGTATTGGCTTTCCATTGCAATGCAACGACAAGAACAAACTTTTTGCATGCTTATCATATTATATAGCCTAATATTAGTATGATATGATGAGTATGATATGATATGTCACAGTGCTTCTCTCTTCTCTGGCCTAAAAACTCAGTGGCCTATACGGGCTTTATTGTGGAGAGGTTAGGTGGGATCTTTAGGTCAGGAGGGTCTTTAAAATCAGTCTTTCCTGCTCTGAAATTCAGCTATTTGAGATTCCAGCTCTGCTTTTAGCCTCCCAGGGTGGATGAGAGGTTGAGCAGCCCAAGCCTGTCATTATTTCCTGTGTGTCTGCACTGTACATTATATTTAAGTGGGGTGAATAGAGGCAGTGTGGTTAGCGGAGGCTAAATGAGGATCATAGCGGTGGTATTTGACTGAGATGGCATCAGGTGCAAAACCCGGCTTCTTCCCATGATTAGCGTAAGTTATTACTACTTTCGGATAGATACTGTACGGGCGTCTTCGATGTGACTTGTCGTTGTGCAGGGAAAGTCCCAAGAAGGATGTGTTACTTCATCGTTTAAATATCCTCTTTCTTTTCTTGCTCTCTCTCTCTTTTCATCATTCTTTTCTAGCGAATGAGAAGATAGAAGACATCAATGGCTACCCAAAGAGCCGGACTCAGATGGTGAGTGTTGGGTTTATTCTGTAACATAAGGGAACCAATCCTCCAGCCCCTAAAACAGTGATAACAGGGAGGCGTAAGCCTAACAGTACTTCATAGTACGGATAATGAGTTATCGCATGTGTGATTATTGTGCGAACACAACCGGATGATCCGTCCCAAATCTGAAATTCTGACGCTGAGTGACGACCCTTGGTGGCATGTGCTTCTTTCCTCACTGTTTCCTGTAAGAGAACGGCCTTTCTAGTGATGCCCTACTAACACGGTAGGGAGGCTGTGGGGAGGCGTTAAATAGACTGGTGTCCCGCTGACACCCAAACAACCTCCCTTGCCTATTTTGGGATTGAACCAGTCTTGTCTTTGCCCACATACTGATCCATGGATCCATGGGTTAAACATCCGTTCACTTCGTTATTGTTGTTATCGCGCTCGACATAGTCTAGTAGCCTCTATTTTGTTTATATGATAATCCAAGATAATTAGTTTAAAGGCCCAGTGCAGTCAAAAAACAGATTTTTGTGTTTTATATATATATTTCTACACTTTGAAGTTAAAATAATACTGTGAAATTGTGAACGTTTTGATAATGCCCTTTTAGTGTAAGAGTTGAAAAGACAGCCTGAAATGTCAGCCTGTTTTGGTGGGATGGAGTTTTAGCCTGCCGGGAGACATCACAAGGCGGTAAATGAGTTAGTAGGCCAATAAGAAAGAGACCAAACATCTCTTCCAATAAAAGCTCGTTTTCATTTTTCCCGCCCTTACTCAGACCAGGCAGTCCTAGCAAAATCTTGCTTGTTAATTCCTCTTTGCTAAAAAGCTACTTTTGTTTATTTTTTGGCCATTTGAATTAAAAACTATGATAGTAAGGTACTTAATTGTTACCCAGAAATGGCATGATGTTCAGATAAAAACTGCGGTATTGGACCTCCAATATTATTAGATATCTCCCTTGCTTTCAATTTTGCAGCTCATTTTCTTTCTCTGACCTTATTTCACTCCTACAAGCTGTCTGTCACTTGGACCACCTCCCTCAGTCTAATATATCTTGCTCTCCTCTCACTCTAGCTGACTCACCCTGGCTCACCCACCAGCACCAGCTCCCCTACACATTAAACGACAGATCCCATTGTTATACAACATTTTTTCTCTTGTGGCGGGCCAGAATTTGGGAAAATATTATTAAAATAATGAGTAGCTCTATGAATGGAAGTCTTTCAGTAATCTGCGCACCCTCAAAGTGAACTTCCTGGAGTTTAGTGTAATGGGTGGGAACACGTTTAGATTTCCTCAGAAACACGTTGCTTTAGTTGTTGGGAAACTTCCCTGCTCTTACTAATGGGTGATTGGGAATTGCATGAAAAGATCTGTGGTAAGGTCTGAATTAAGAGAGGTTAATCATTTCCTTGTGGCCTGTATGCTAGTCTTGTTCTACTCCTTCACTACTATGTTTGAACTGTCTGAAGGATGATTTCTGCTTGCGGATTATATATAATTATTTCACCTTGCGTCGTTAGTGGTTGGTTATAATCCACAGAGGACCATATGGTTCTTGATTTGACTGAGGTTTTCCTACATCGCAGACAAACATTAAGCCTAATATTGCCTTATCATTGTATGGGGGAAATCTTTGTTAATTGATGACTCTGCTTTATCTGTACTGACAAAGTACCATGCCCTCCTCTCTCCTCTCCCCTCTCCCCCAGATTGAGAACATCAATACCTGCCTAGGATTCCTGGCAGCTAAAGGGGTGAACATCCAGGGACTCTGTGCAGAAGGTACGTCAAACTGCCGCTATCTACCAGACACTCTCCCCCATATCGACTTCTCATCTAGAGCATCTAATGAATAACTCCACATTAGATCCGACTGTGAAGAGGAAATGATACCAAAGATACCAACCTCTCTGTCTCTCCTCCTATTGCAGAGATCCTTAATGGGAACCTGAAGACCATCCTGGGCCTGTTCTTCAGCTTGTCCCGCTACAAGCAGCAGCAGCAGAAGGTCTTGAAGCAGCAGGCCTCTCATCACCCAGAGCTCAGCAACCAGCCTGGGCATACTCCCCATGGGTCACCAGCCCCCGCTCAGACCCACACCCATCATACCCACAGCTCCACTGCACCAGCACACAAAGCAGCATCAGATATGCTGTCTAGGTAACAGCACCTTGTAACAACCCAACCTCCAGCTTCCACACATGGCAAGTGATCCATGGTTTGGAGAAGCTCAGATATACTATGTGAGGTTACTTATGAGTGACCCCCAGTCGTTCGCCATAAAATGTGACGTTGATTCCTCATGTTTCCTCATGACACTGGTTCCTCAGGGTTGTTTATGTCATCCATTCCAATTGCGTGTAGTCTCGTCTTCTGCGGTTTCCATGCGTAGCAGGCCACCTTCATTCCACGTCTGTGAATCGCGTCGCTTTCCGTTAGCTTGTTCAAGTCTCTGTGATCCTCTTGATCTCACCCAATCGGTTTTCAGATCTCTGTCTACTCTTAACATTCGTTCTTACCTGTCTCTCTCTTTCTCCTCCATGCAGTCTGTCATCCAAGGCTTCTTCCACTCAGAGTAAAGGGCTAAAGCTCTCTGTGGCTCAGAGAAAGTCTTCTAGGTCAGCTGTCATCTATCTCACTCTCATAGACACTGCATGCTGCAATCCACTCACACTGGAGATACACCACGTATTGTGTTTGAAAAGCTGCACCCTCCCCATTCTCCCACCTAATTCCAGGTTGTCTTGTAGTATGTTAGACTACTTTTGATGTATTAACACTTGCTTCCTGGTGGGTTTGCTGTGTGCATGGTTTCAGTAGACTGGAAGTGCTTTTCAACTTGTCCTTAAAAACAAAGTGTTCTGTTTTACTGTATGTGAGTGTGTGAGTATGTGCAGTAGCTTTTGATGAGTTAGGAAATGCCCAGCATGAGGTTATGCAATAGCACCACCTAATGGAATAACTGTGCAACCACGTGCATCTTTCTTGAGCTCTTGTCCATAGATGTCTGTTCAAGTACTCACGAAATGCTGAATACACTCCTTAAAGGGAGTTATTTAGACTGATTTGAGGAATATTATTTAATCCTCTTTAGGAGACGATCATTTATGGCTTCCGAAATGACGCTCCGTTAAGATGAGTTTTTACACTGTTGCGTGTTTTATTGCGTGTTTTATTCCCCCCTGTGGCCCACAGACTGCCAGCTCCCACCATGCGGGTCTCAGCTCCAGGCAGCGAGGGGAAGCCCCGCACGGCCTCCAACGGCAACCGCCGCAGCCAGAGCTTCAACCACTACGACAAGCCCAAGCCCTCCAGCAGCGACAGAGGTGAGTTACAGTGCATGAGGATGTAGAGCTGTGCTTTCAGAGGGAAACCACTTTGGGGACCCCCGTTTTAGAAATCAATATGTGGTCGTCCAGGGAAACAACAACAGAAAAATATCTAAACACATCTGGATTGGGAGCGATCTTGTCTACCGTGCAGTCATTAGTTGTGTGCTGTTAGCTGGTTGTAGCTAGAGTAGTGCTGCGGGTTAAAGTCCTCTTCCTTAGAAGGATGGTGTGGGAAACAGCTGTCTGCTGGGAGAGAGCCATTTATCCACTGTTAACAGTCACAGCATTAGAGGTACATTAACAGACTGGACCACAGGGAGGTGAGAAGGCATGGTTTCCCAGAGCCGGAACACACACACACACACACACACACACACACACACACACACACACACACACACACACACACACACACACACACACACACACACACACACACACACACACACACACACACACACACACACACACACCACACACACACATATATAAATAGCTAACCACATATCCTAACACACACACACACACACACACACACACACACACAGACACATAGATAGATAACCTATGTAAACATGGTTTCTGTCTTTACATTTCCTCTGCTGTTAGAGGAGCAGGTAATGATTTAACAACACGGGTGCCACTCAAGCTGACCTTGCGGCGCACGGGCCCCTCTGTGGATCGTTCGAGGTAAAAATGTTACGCGAAGTTAAAGATATTTAATTATTTAGGTGTCTTTTTACATTAGGTCTTAAGTTTAGGTTTTTAGGTTTATTTGTAAGCGTAATGCTTCACAGATAACCTTTAAGCCGTGGCCATTTCTGTTTGTGAAGTAAAGAGCTATTTCTGCACTCAGACACCTTTCATTTCAGCTGGCTTGCTACCTCTTATTTGAAGGACATCCGCTATTTGAGTATTGCGAAGTGCTACATTTGACATAACAAATGTGTTACTTCCTCTCCTTTCTGAAGCCTATATTTACTGTTTATTCCTGCCTGTGTGTTGGATTATAGTGTGGTGGACATCACATCACACCATGGCTTTACAATCGTAGTGGTGTAAATAAATCTGTATGAAAAGATGGCCTTGTTTGACGTAAATTATACATCTTATAATGTATACTCACTGTAAGACTAAGTCCTAGATTGACAGATTGAGTCATCGGTGGTATGAAGCCAGTCAAGCAGTACTCCCCAAGTACTGTGATGTATGTTAGTGAGAGCAGAGCCGAGCAGAGCAGCGTGACAGTGGGAGTTAACTCTGGCTGGGCCGGGGCCTGGATAACCCAGTCTACGTTCTACTGAAGCCAGCCTGTGGTAGGCTGCTGCTCCTGCTGCTGTGTTGATGAGGCGTTCACTGTGCATTGATTGAGCCCTAATTAGTGTATTTGTGGTAAGGAGAGGGAGAGATAGAGGGAACGACAGAGAGGGAGGGATAGCGACAGGGAGGGTGGGATAGCGAGTGAACGAGAGACCGACAGATAGGAAAGGGCAGAGGTGGGGAAAGATAGGCAGTGAGGGAGAGAGTGTGACAGGGAGTCTTGTTAAAGTGAGAGTGGCGAAGAGAAATAGAGATATGGCAGAGAGAGAGAGAGAGAGAGAGAGAGCCTCATAGCTTGTGTGTAGATCTCTGGTAGAAAGGACATAGTGAGAGTTACGGAAATCAGAAATGGTTAGTGTTCACTTCTTGGAAGAGGATAGAAGCATGATTGGAACTATACAATGACCACTGTCATTCCTGACATGTCAATTAAGGATCATCTGAGAGGGTGAGTAGGGGGGGGGGGGTAAATAGATTTGTTTCTGTTGCCAAATTCAGACTGTGGGGGGATATAGGATTATGCTAGTGAAACAGGAAACGCTAGAGCTTGGCTGTAGGTTGTTTATGTGTCTGTCTGTCCTTATGCTTTACAAAAAGTGTATTGTATTGGAGTCAATAGGAGATGTGATGAAGTAAAGTCACTAGTTCCTCTCTGCTAGAACAGGATGATTAGTCCAGATGGTGTTCTATTTGTGTTTGTTCATGTGAAGGAACTTTCACTTTTTACATCATTTAGAAGACGCTCTTATCCAGAGCAACTTACAGTGGTGAGTGCATCCATTTTCATAAAAGTGCCCCATGGGAATCGAACCCACAACCCTGGCGGTGCAAGCGCCATGATCTACCAACTGAGCTACCAGAGCATACTGTCTGACTCACTTAAACATGCATAACGTAGATGCATTTCTTTAGGCAGTGAATTGCGACACGAAGACTACAACGAATTCGCCATATTTTTGTAAACCAAAAAATCTTGTTCACCTCAATTCTGGCATACTATATGATGTGAAAGGTCCAATGTGTTTCTAGTTATACCAGGTAGAACAGAACACTTGTATGAAATGAAATTCTCATGATCGTTAAAGGGTTCCACATAAACAGAATTACTGTCTAGTAATTGAGAATGTTAATAGTTTCCCGCTGCGCTTGAACGTTAGACCCTGGAGCAGCTGCCGGGCTGGGAATGCTGTGAGCACACCATTACACGGCACAGGGACACAGGGAAGTATACAGTATGGAGCGTCTGAAGCTACTGAGTATATCGTGTAACTAACGGGGTGTTGAGTGCTTTGGCCAAGTGTCTCTGGTGATTTGACCTGTAAACCAGAGCACTAGTGGTGGACGAAGAGAGGCCAGGACACCTGCTGGGTATCCCAGCGATATGTCAGGATCAAAAGTAAGTGTCAGTGGATGAGGCGGATCACATTTGTTGGGGAAGAATAAACACTTTTTCGGGGTGGGTAAAATGTTTGGTGTTGAGTTGTACATTTTGTTGGAGACTGGTGCGCAACGCTGCTGATAAATGTTGCACTTGGAACACGCTACTTTCTAGCCAGGGTTATGAATATATACAGATATGTTGTGAATGATTGCAGAGCTGAACAAGTGAGCCTGATAACAAATCAAGTCATTGATGGCTCTGAGGTCTAAAAACAACATACACTGAGTGTACAAAACATTAAGAACACCTTCCTAATATTGAGTTTCCCCCCCCATTTTGCCCTCATAACAGCCGCAATTCATCGGGACATGGACTCTACAAGGTGTTGAAAGCGCTCCACAGGGATGCTGACCCATGTTGACTCCAATGCCTCCCACAGCTGTGTCAAGTTGGATGGATGTCCTTTGGGTGGTGGACCATTCTTGATACACAAAGGAAACTGTTGAGCATGAAAAAAAACAGCAGCATTGCAGTTCTTGACACAAACCGGTGCGCCTGGCAGCTACTGTCCTACCCCTTTCAAAGGCACTTAAATCTTTTGTTATTCACCCTCTGAATGGCACACATGCACAATCCATGTCTCGATTGTCTCAAGACTTAAAAATCCTTCTTTATCCTGTCTCTTCCTTTTCATCTACACTGATTGAAGTGGATTTAACGTCAATAAGGGACATCCTTAAGGGATCACCATTTTCACCTGGTCAGTCTATGTCATGGAAAGAGCAGCTGTTCTTAATGTTTTGTACAGTGTATAAGCTAAGTGAATTATGCATGTGTGCGATTTACTGCATGTATGTGTTACAAAGCTCAACATTGTTAGAGCGTTATTTGTGAGCTGAGGTGTGTGTGTGTGTGCGACAGTTGTATATGGTCACTGGTGTTCAGTGTTGAGTCGGCAAGAACAGACAGGCTTTCATGATTGACTCTCTCTCCCAGGTACTCTGCATAGCCTGCACTCTAAACTGTACACCAGCGTCGCTGATGTTTGGGTTTGAAATTTAAACGTCTGCTAGCTGTGGCAGTACATTTTTGTTTACCTCCCCTCAGTCATGGTAAAAGACAGGTATGTGGCTGGGTTTACTCTGAAAGTGTGCTTACTGAGAGTGGATTCACTTCTGAAACGAGTTTCCCTGCTTGTTGTTGCCCATGTAGACTACTGGACTTAGAGGTAGGTCAGATATGCTTAAAGCATGTTAATAACAATACATTTTCCTGCTAATTGATAATTAAATATCTGCATGTTAAAGATTGCTGGGGTACTCTAAATTATACTGAGAAAAATGTATTTCTTTGATCAGAACCGTTTGCAATTAATATTTTGAATTTTGGAGTGTATTTCATGACTCTTATACCAAATTGTAGATAGAGTATGTGTTTACTCAGCATGTAATTCACAGAGTAATAATGTTGTATTGCATTAGATCAGTATTGTGTGAAGCCCAGTGTAGCCATGGAGACCAGTGTGAGTGAGTGAGTGAGTGAGTGAGTGAGTGAGTGAGTGAGTGAGTGAGTGAGTGAGTGAGTGAGTGAGTGAGTGAGTGAGTGAGTGAGTGAGTGAGTGAGTGAGTGAGTGAGTGAGTGAGTGAGTGAGTGAGTGAGTGAGTGAGTGAGTGAGTGAGTGAGTGAGTGAGTGAGTGAGTGAGTGACTGAGTGAGTGAGTGAGTGAGTGAGTGAGTGACTGACTGACTGACTGACTGACTGACTGAGTGAGTGACTGAGTGACTGACTAAGTGACTGAGTGAGTGACTGACTGAGTGAGTGACTGACTGACTGACTGAGTGAGTGACTGAGTGAGTGACTGACTGATTGAGTGACTGAGTGACTGACTGACTGAGTGAGTGACTGACTGACTGACTGACTGACAGACAGACAGATCGATCCCAGGGGAGAACGACTGCCGCCTCTCATTGAAGCCACAGAGGTTCAAGGCCAACCTTGGTACTACAGGCAGGCAGAAAACAGGATCCCCCGTTATAGTGAATGGAAAAATTACAATGTTTAGAAGACAATCATGGTACCAATAATTGCTTCTAATACATCAGATCTATGTCCTTGAACCATTTTTTTTTATTGCACACAAAAGAAGATAATTGTTGTTTCTACTGGCAGCTTGGAGTACTCCAGTCAGCCTTCAACTGGAGTTACTCAATGAGAGAGGGCAGCACTGAGCTAGCCTGCAATGTCACTTCCTAGAGTAGCTCAAACAGCGCATGTTATGTCTCCATGAGATGCCATCTTAACCGACTTCATTTGGCTTCAATGCGCTACTGAGTCTTCACATTGGAATGAATGGTGTCACGTGATCGGTGGCTTTGCCAGGGATTGTTCATCCCTTATGCCAACTATAACTATTCAATGAGAGATCTCGATCTACAGCAGGCACTCTGTCCTCCCTCATCTCTCCCTGCCTCTGTTTGTGTATCTCCACAGAGAGAAGCTCCATGGCCTCTCCCATCATGACTGAGCATGGTCTGTCTCCAGGGCCCATCAATGGTTGCTCTTCTTCCTCCATCCCCCAGCCCAATGCAGGCAACAGCAGCAAGCCCTGGAGGAGTAAGTCCCTGAACGTCAAGCACAGCGCCACCTCCTCCATGCTGTCCGTCAAGCAGGACCCTCCCACCAGGCAGCCCGTGGCCCCGCCCCTAGAGGTCCCCCCTAAAGTCATTACCCAGAAGTCCATGCTGGAGAAACTCAAGCTTTTCAACAGCAAAGGAACCTCCAAGGCAGCTGGAGTCCTGACTGACAGTCTGACGGGGAAGGAGATGGAGGCGATGGAGGTGCGCCCCACCGGCGTGGATCCCCTGGAAGAGGCGGATGGGAACTCCCGGCCCCCCAGTGCCATGGCGACCAGTCCCAAACTGGCCCTGAAGGGCATTGCCCAGCGCACTTTCAGCCGGGCCCTCACCCCCAGGAAGAGCTCTCTGAAGACTGGGGAGGAGAAAGACAAGGCCAGGCTCAAGGAGAGAGACAAGGCCCAGGAAGAAGGCTCCAAGTGGGGGTCAGTCACAGAGCAGGAGGTACCCAGGGACAACACCAGGCAGGAGGTAGAAGGTTCAGACGCAGCGGAGCCCAAGAGGAATGCCAAGATCACTAGCTTTATCCCAAAAGGAGGCAAGGCTAGCAGTGGCACAAAGGAGAGCTCAGCCTCGGCAGCACACAGTGGAATACCAAAGCCAGGTTCCAAGGCAGGGAAGACCTCTTCTGGTCGAGATGGAGAGAGGCCCCGCACTTTGAGGGCCGGTGGGGGTGGTGGTCTCTTGGTGCACAAGGGCCAGCTGGACAACAGAAGTTCCTGCTCCAGCCTGGCCGCCTCTGAAGGGAGGTCTCACTATCACCACACCAACGGAGTGCCCCCAGTCGCTACCACAGCCAGCAACACCATCAGTGTCCAGCTGCCTCATCCTCAGCAGCAATACAACCACCCCAACACTGCTACTGTTGCACCATTCATGTACAGGTACTATGCCCGCTTTGATGTACACAATTTGAGCTTTCGTAGTTTGATAGTAGGAATATACCACAATGTCAAACATTTTATACATACCACATATCAAACCTTTTTACTGATTGTCGAGGAGCTGTATAAGCTTAAATTATAGTCAATGACTAAATGGAGAGGACTGAAGTACATATACTCACTGGCAACTGTTTACTCCTGATTGAGCGCAGAGGTAGAGAGAGGCACAGAGAGGTAGACTGAGAGAGGGCTCTGTGACATCTCTCATTGTCTTTGTTGTTGCTGTCATGTCCTATAGGTCTCAGCCAGATGTGACCAGAGCAGACATGACGATGGAGGCAGCAGGGTCACTGGAGTGTCACAGAGAGACTGCAGCCTACAGCAAATCAGCACACAACTCCCTGGAGGACCTCACAAGTAAGACTGGCTCACTATGATGTACAGTATATGTGTAGCTGTTCACTGGTTAAATCTCACGTCTTTCCAAGCATACTAGACATCATTTGTGATTGCTAAGTAGTTCTTCAAGAGATTCTCCCCACACTGTACATGCAGATTGAAACAGGGCATTTACATCCTGTTCTTCGTGACTTCAATTTAAGTATCGGTTTTTCTTTGGCCTTTTTTTCACTGTTCCGGTAAAAGACTGTAGTTAAGAAGATGAGAGTATTGTGAACTGCAAAAATTGAAAATCAAATCAAAATCACATTTTATTTGCTGAATACAACTGTGAAAGGCTTACTTACGAGCCCTTAAACCTCTTAAGGATCCGCCCCTTTTTTTCAATTTTCGCCTAAAATGACAAATCTAACTGCAAGTAACTCAGGCCCTGAAGCAAGAATATGCATATTCTTGGTACCATTTGAAAGGAAACACTTTGAAGTTTGTGGAAAGGTTTAAGGAATGTAGGAGAATATAACACAATAGATCTGGTAAAACATAATACAAAGAAAAAAACAACCGTTCTTTTGTATTTTTTTGTACCATCATCTTTGGAATGCAAGAGAAAGAGAAAGGCCCAGCTGCAATTTAGATTTTGGTGTGTCTTGGTGTGTTTGGATCATGATAGTTTGTTGGTGATGTGGACACCAATGAACTTGAAACTCTCGACCCACTCCCCTACAGCACCGTCGATGAGAATGGGTGCGTATTCGGCCCTCCTTTTCCTTTAGTCCATGATCAGCTCCTTTGTCTTGATCACGTTGAGGGAGAGGTTGTTGTCCTGGCACCACACAGCCAGGTCAATGACCTCCTCCCTATAGGCTGTCTCGTCGTTGTCGGTGACCAGGCCTACCATTGTTGTGTCATCGGCAAACTTAATGATGGTGTTGGAGTGGTGCTTGGCCATGCAGTCGTGGGTGAACAGGGAGTACAGGAGTGGACTAAGCACGCACCTCTGAGGGGCCCTCGTGTTGAGCATCAGCGTGGCAGACGTGTTGTTGCCTACCCTTACCACCTGGGGGCGGCCCGTCAGGAAAACCAGGATCCAGTTGCAGAGGGAGGTGTTTAGTTCCAGGGTCCTAAGCTTAGTGATGAGCTTTGAGGGCACTATGGTGTTGAACGCTGAGCTGTAGTCAATGAACAGCATTCTCACATAGGTGTTCCTTTTGTCCAGGTGGGAAAGGGCAGCGTGGAGGGCAATTGTGATTGCGTCATCCGTGAATCTGTTGGAGCGGTATGCGTATTGTAGTGGGTCTAGGGTTTCCGAGATGATGGTGTTGATGTGAGCCATGACCAGCTTTTCAATGCACTTCATGGCTAAAGACATGAGTGCTACGGGGCGGTAGTCATTTAGGCAGGTTACCTTCGCTTCCTGAAAATATCAGTGAAGACCAGTGGCGTTCAGTGCCGTTCATTTCTTTTTTCATGAACATGGCCTTATTTCTATTACAGCATGTTGGATGTCTGTTATTCATATTCCATTCACCCAGCTCAATGTAACATAGATAGGTTTAGGCTACTACATGATACTTGCATTTTCCTTATACCCATCATGCTACAACCTAGCCTATGAATAAAAGTTTACAACGTAGGTGCACACAGGTCGAGAGAAAATGTTGAGATGACAAACAGTGACACATGGACAGACAGTGACACATTAAATTCCGCCTTGCACACTCTTGCCTGCATCTAAGGTGTAATCATTAGTCCAACAGTTACAAACGAGAGTTTCTATTGGACAAATTCAGGTATTTTTATCCCCGTTTCGTTAGCTTCCATTTAAGAAACGTTTTTCAACAGGATCGGCGGAATGAATACACCCCTGATCATGCATAAGCACAGTTCACTTTCATAGGAGCCACGCTGTATTAATTCTAGAATCTATGCACTCTCCTCTCACCTTTTCCCTTCATTTGTGGACTTCAATGAACAAAACATCAGCTGAATGTGACCAGGAGAAAAAACCTTTCCAAGCCAAACCATGTCATAACCGCTACACACAGCCTACATCGTTGTCCCCATATTAGCTAAAGGAACATAGCTAATAAAACAAATGCGTTAGTAAACCCGCTACAATCATGCAGTAACGTTACAGTGTACAGTCAGTAAGCAGTTACACCGGCAGACCCTGGTGGCAATAAATGAATGAAGCCAAAAGCTTACCTTGACTTGGAAGAGTTCCAATGTTGTGTTGGATAGTCATAGTCAACTGGCTAACATTGCATCCCTCTGTTTGAGCCAGGTGTTTGAGTAACTAAACTAGCCAGCTGCATTTGTTGTCATAATTACTGTGTAAGTCTATGAAAGGGGGTGAGAACCAAGAGCAACCTAGGTTTTGTATTGAAGTCAATGTACCAAGAGGAGGACGGAAGCTACCAATGTACCTAGAGGAGGACGTAAGCTAGCCTCAGCAGAGTGCTGTTGAGGCTACTGTACACCTTCATTGCAAAACAGTGTGTTTTAATCAGTTATTTGGTGACATGTGAATATATTTAGTATAGTTCTATCTAAAAAGGATAACTTTTCAATGTTTTACCATTTTTATGAAATTCACTGAGGAGGTGAAGACACTTTTTACTTGGTCCGAGCATGCTCTGAGTACACATCCTGGTAATCCATCTGGCTCTGCGTCCTTGACCTGTTTAAAGGTCTTACTCACATCCTCTACGGAGAGCATGATCACACAGTTGTCCAGAACAGCTGATGCTCTCATGCATCCTTCAGTGTTGCTTGCCAAGCATAAAAGGCATTTAGCCTGTCTGGTAGGCTCATGTCACTGGGCAGCTCGCGGCTGGGTTTCCCTTTGTAGTCCGTAATATTTTTCAAGCCCTGCCACATCCGACGAGCGTCAGAGCTGGTGTAGTAGGATTCAACCTTAGTCCTGTATTGACGCTTTGCCTGTGTGATGGTTCGTTTGAGGGCATAGCGGGATTTATTATAAGCGTCCGCATTAGTGTCCCGCTCCTTGAAAGTGGCAGCTCTAGCCTTTAGCTCGGTGCAGATGTTGCCTGTAATCCATGGCTTCTGGTTGGGGTATGTATGTACAGTCACTGTGGGGACGACGTCATCGATGCACTTATTGATGAAGCCAGTGACTGAGGTGGTGTACTCCTCAATGCCATCGGAGGAATCCCAGAACATATTTCAGTCTGTGCTAGCAAAACTGTCCTATACCTTAGCGTCTGCGTCATCTGACCACTTCTGTATAGAGCGAGTCACTAGTACTTCCTGCTTTAGTTTCTGCTTGTAAGCAGGAATCAGGATAGAATTATGGTCAGATTTTCCAAATGGAGAGCGAGGGAGAGCTTTGTATGCGTCTCTGTGTGTGGAATAAAGGTGGTCTTGAGTATTTTGTGACATCCTGGTAGAAATCAGGTAAAACAGATTTAAGTTTTCCTGCATTAAAGGATTTTCTTGTTTGCTTATGGCCTTATACAGCTCGTTGAGTGCAATCTTAGTGCCAGCATCAGTTTCTGGTGATAAATAGACAGCTAACTCTCATTTGCATCAAAGGATCCTGTCCATGGAAACCATTTTTTCAGCCTCGTATTGTTCCCAGGCACAAATGAGGGTCTCTCTTCCCAGCTATACATGTCAGTACTCTATAGCGAGGACTGAATCAAAATGCCACCATGGAGGGCAAAAGCCTCAGTTCCCTGTGGATTCTTTCTAGCCTCTTCGTAATGGATCAGAGATATTGCCTCAAAGTTCACAATGATTTGGCAGGCCCACACAAAGTCTGTCTGAATGCAATTAACAGCACTGTGGAAAAAAACATTCTTGGAAACTCTTAGTTTCTCAGCCAGGAAGTAAGTGGGTTTATGTTGGTTGGTGGTACTGTTCATTTGGAGAGCTGCTCTGCTGCCACACGGGAAACAGAAAAATATTGAGATGGAAAAATAAAGAAAAGTGTAACACTGGATTCGTATTGAGCTTTGTATGAATTGCAAGACTCGTTGAGAGAGTGTGGAGAGAGAGGCTTGTTTTGACCCTGGAGTTGACTGGTGAAGTGATGGAGTTTTGTCCTGAGGCAGCCCCAGCCTGGAATCTGTGTCTCTGTGTCTAACATGGCAGCCAGGAGGGAGAGAAAAGGCCAGGGGCCTGACTGAATGGAACAGAAAAAGCTCATCTGCATGTTAAAGGCTGTGGATGTCATGGAGTTGCCAAGGTTCCTCACTACACACAAGTTGTGTGTGTGTGTGTGTGTGTGTGTGTGTGTGTGTGTGTGTGTGTGTGTGTGTGTGTGTGTGTGTGTGTGTGTGTGTGTGTGTGTGTGTGTGTGTGTGTGTGTGTGTGCGTGCACGTTGTGGATGGCTGGAGAGGCCTTTCTCCAGAAAAACCAGTCGCCACAGGAGGAGTGGGAAACACTGGAGCAGTTGTGTCAGCGGCATCGTTCTCTTTCTGTCAATTCGAGACTGAAGCATTTTCAAGAAAACAAGCATTTACTTACGTTCTGTTCCGATCCGAATCCTAACGTGTCATGCAGAGGATGTGTCAATACCGGACAGGACTTGTGTCAGAGACTTGGAGCACCTAGTAAGGACTTCATGGAGAGAGAAGAAATGCTTCCTCACGGAAACAAGGAGGGTGTTGGTAAGAATGGCAGCAGCAATGACTCCTCACCCAGCAGAGCCAGTGGCAGAGAGGTAGGACACAGCAGAGACCGAACCAGGACCAGGCTGTCCCTGGGCAGTGTTACCCTGGGGGGCTCCAGCCAGCACAGCCACCCCGCCTCTCACATCCCCATCCCCACCAGACCAACCCCAGACGAAACTAGACAACCAGTCATTGAGCTAAACACCTCTGTGGAGACTCTGGAGAGTCCAGGAAGAGAGGGCGCCGAGTGCTGTGACCCTGTGACCCTGAGGCAGACAGCCAGGACGTCAGAGTTCAGAACCAAGCATGTGACCTGGGAGGAGAACTATGTGTCCAGTCGGAGGCAGAGCCGGCTGTACCAGGTGCACCTGCAGCAGACCTGTGTCTGGGACGGCATCGCTCAACTCAACGAGGAGATCCTCCTCACCATGCTGGAGATATATGAGAAACACGAGAGTAAGTGCTTGTGTATGTTTGCATGCGTGTGCCCCCCCCCCCCCGCTGCCCTCTGCATGTGGTCTTCAGGGCTGCTTTCCTTTACCGTCCCAGACCTCTCGGACTTAGATGCAGCTTTTGTTCATTCGCAGAGCAAAGTTTGTTCATGCTCTCAAAGCATTCAGAGCATTCAGAGCATGTTACCGTTATTCTGCCGGCAGAACATTCCGTCAGCCCTCACCGTTATGTTCTCAGTGAAACGGGACTTCATCAAGGGAGGTCAGCTTTAAAACGGGAGAAAAGTTACACAATCCCTCCATCAAAGGGCTGCCTGTAAGGAGTTAGTGGTGTTGTAAAGGGCAGGTTTAGCCCTGTGAATGGGCTCGTTTGTGCTCCCTTCAAGACCCCCCTGGAATGCCTTGACTGGTAGTGCTGCTCAGCTCTCCAGCCCACGTTTCCATGTCACGGCAGCGTGTGTGTGTGTGGGGGGCTTCCCCCCCTGCCTCCCCCCTCATGATAGGCAAATACATTTCAATCTGCCCAGCAACACCCTCCACTCACCTAACGCTCATGTTTATTTGGAAAAAGGGTGAATGGGTGAATTAGTTGGCCAAGCTTTTCTCCTTCCCAGCGACTGTTTTGACCGATCGTAAGAGCTTTTTCAAAATGTTCTTTCCTCAAAAGCACCGAGAATTCATATGGTGTTTTTTTTTTTTTTATGCATATTTTTTCTGGTTTGGGATTTGATTGGCCCTGAAGGAGCTACAGGACGGTATGCAATGTTTAGGACCCTCTTGTTGTGAATGGTCTGTTTCAAGTGTTAATGGATACCTTTGAAGGAAAGATGCACATTTCTGAGGATGTCCTGACAAGCCTGTGCCACGTGTGTTGTTTGACGTAGCAGCTGTTTCAGGTAGGCTGTCTCTAACAGACCCACCCCCTCTACTTCTAGGTGAAGACCCTGAGGCCAGGCGCTTGCGGACGGTGAAGAACATTGCCGATCTGAGGCAGAACCTGGAAGAGACCATGTCCAGCCTGAGGGGAACACAGATCAGCCACAGGTAGATCGCTGACCTTGCTTCAGCACCATCTGTGTGTGTCACTCATTACTCACCCGTTTTATCCGAGTGCGTGTGTGTGTCATTTTTGATGCTCTTATGGATTGAGAGGTTTATTTGAGTGGTTTGGCGCTGCACTTCCCAAACATGATTGCATACTTACTTTGCAAAGTGCTCTCCACAGAGCATTTCATGTTAGGGTCTTCACAAGCTCAGTAATGCGTCAGCGATCTATTACCGAGGGCAGAAGAACATCAGGGTGAAACAAAAACATGACATTCATTTTGATTGATGTGGGAAGGAAGCGTTCAAAATGAGGACCATTATGTGCGGCATGTGGATCCCATCTTGTCTACATGACAGAGTCTGCCTTAGGGTCTAAAGGCTTTAGCCTGATTGGCAGTTGGACTGGTAGATCAGACGTTGATCTGGAGGCATCCTCTTTTGTCTCTGGTCTGATGAATCTGATGTGTTGCCCAGTCGCCTCGTCCTGAGCCCAGCCGTGAAATCGGCTCAGAGGGGTTGACTGGACCCCCGTGGTCAGCCAGCACTGGGTTAAAAGCTGCTTTTGTCTCCCAAGTCGATAAAAGGGGAGAACATACATGAAAAGCACTCCTGGTGGGCTGATTTACAATGCCAAAAGCATTTCTACACTCTTTAGCATCATATGGGAGGGAAAAATTCAGTTCAACTAGTAGGATTTTTCAGCCAGGACAAACATTTTCATAGTATACACATTTGAATGGGGGTTTTGATGGGGTTTTGATTGACATGCTCTCAGAACGGCATGTAAATGCAGCTTTTCATGTTGAAGTGACTCATCTCATCTCTCTCTCCCTCTCTCTCTCTCTCTCTCTCTCTCTCTCTCTCTCTCTCTCTCTCACATTTATTATTTTGTATATTGAACATGTTTTATTTTTGCTATTTTGACCAGTCTGACCTTTAGTTTGTCAGAGAGTAAGAGAGGTAACTCCCCAGCTGAAAAAAAACAGCATAGACCAGCATTGGTTGGTCCAGCATAGGTGCTGGTGACTAGCCTCATCTGTGTTTTCGTGGTGCCTCATTGTGTTTTTGTGGTGCCTTCGCTGTGTTTTCGTGGTAACCAGCCTTCGCTGTGTTTTGCTGGTGACCAGCCTTCGCAGTGTTTTTGCTGGTGAGCAACCTTCGCTGTGTTTTGGACACTTATGCTGGTCACCAGCAAAAACCAGCATCAAGTCACGTCATTCTGGCTTGCACAGTGACGTTTAATTCCTATTGGAATCTAGCCAGAGTAGGGATATCCAACAATTTGAACTTTTCTTCACCTATAATATGTTTGCAGAATGGCTGCCAGGGTTAGAAAGTATGATAAATGAGACAACCCAAACCATCTAAACTGGAACAACCATTTCAGTATCCGGTGCAATAATTCGAACTAACAGATTAGATTAGTTTAGAAACATAAAAAAAAACATGTTATTAATCTTTGTTTACTGTAAGATTAATTAATCAATGTACATGCAAAAACACAACAAACAAAAAAGATATTGAAACAAACAATTCTAAAAATCAACTGCAATAGAGAATTCTGGGAAATATGAAAATGATGGGCATAGTCAACACCGATGCCGATGGCGATTATTAGAGGACCAAAAAAAGCTGATGCCGATTAATTGGCCGATTTGTATATGTATATTTGTAATGAACGACAATTGCAACAATACTGAATGAACAATGAACCCTTTTATTTTAACTTAATATAATACATCAATAAAATCTATTTAGTCTCAAATAAAAAAATGAAACAAGTTCAATTTGGTTTAAATAATGCAAAAACACAGTGTTGGAGAAGTACGGAACCATTCCGTATTTTGTCGAACGGGTGGCAACCCTAAGTCTAAATATTGCTGTTACATTGCACAACCTTCAATATTATGTCATAATTATGTAAAATTCAGGCAAATTAATTACAGTCTTTGTTAGGAAGAAACCCAGTTCGCAACGAGCCAGGCGGCCCAAACTGCTGCATATATAAGTGACACAATTTCCCTAGTTAATATTGCCTGCTAACATGCATTTATTTTAACTAAATATGCAGGTTTAAAAAAAATATACTTCTGTGTATTGATTTTAAGAAAGGCATTGATGTTTATGGTTAGGTACATTTGTGCAACGAATGTGCTTTTTTCACGAATGCGCTTTTGTTAAATCGTCACCCGTTTGGCAAAGTAGGCTGTGATTCGATGACAGGCACTACATTGATTATATGCAACGCAGGACAAGCTAGTTAACCTAGTAATATCATCAACCATTAATGATTAATCGGTCGACCTGTGAAGGCTGGTCACCAGTGTCCAAAACACAGCGAAGGCTGGTCACCAGTGTCCAAAACACAGCGAAGGCTGGTCGCCAGTGTCCAAAACACAGCAAAGGCTGGTCACCAGTGTCCAAAACACAGCAAAGGCTGGTCACCAGTGTCCAAAACACATCGAAGGCTGGTCACCAGTGTCCAAAACACAGCAAAGGCTGGTCACCAGTGTCCAAAACACAGCAAAGGCTGGTCACCAGTGTCCAAAACACAGCGAAGGCTGGTCACCAACAAAACCAACTATAGCATGCTGGTAAACCAGCATAACCAGCTTGACCATGCTGGTTAGACCAGCTTGACCAGCTAGACAATGCTGGTCAGACCAGCTTGACCAGCATCTGACCAGCATATTGAAATGTATGCTGGGCTATGCTGTTGGTTTCAGCAGGCTCCTGTCATGGCCCACTCACCCCCTGTGAACAACCCTTGGATTTATTTGAGTGACAGCCCGTTGCCCTGGACAGGGACTTGTTCATGTTTGGCTCCTGACTCACCACAGCCTCTCGCAGCAGGTGTCTGTCTAATTTTGAATCTGAATCTTACCCCTCCACCCATCCTCGCCTCCCTCTCTCTCCCCAGTACCCTGGAGACCACCTTTGACGGCAGCGTCACCACAGAGGTCAGCGGGAGAGGCATGCTCAACCTGTCCCCCCGCCCCAACCCAGCGCTGCCCTGGCGACTGGGCCCCACCAGCCCCCGTCTGCAGGCGGGCGACGCCCCCTCAGTGGGGAACGGGTACGAGGTGGCAACACGGGGCAGTGCCAGTCGCATGGTGAGCCCCGAGAGCGGGCGCTACCTCCGCGGCGGGCAGACACCAGGCCAGGAGAGTAACAGTGTGTGTGACCTGGACCCGCCAGATAAGATGGAGGAGCTGGAGGGCATCGCCATGGAGACCACGGGGTACATGAGCGACGGTGACGTGCTGGGGAGGAACCTCCGCATGGACAAAGTCTCCAGTGGGTGAGTGCACACGACATCTGTTCTTTTGTGTATTCAACTGAAAGCAACCAGGGGAAGAGCAATAACCCAGCTATGAGTGGACCACCTCAGTGTTCTGCTTTCTTGCCACTAGATGGTAGTGTTTCTGTCTTCTGACCTTGTGAGTGTGACTGTCCTCTCTGCTAATGTCTCCCAGTTGTCAGTGGTAGCTCAGAGAGAACCCCTGAGTCTGTGACAGACGACAGATGAGAGATTACTTGAGACATCAGGCAACGTCTTTCGTTTGGAAAATAGCTTGGTAACATGCTGTCTTATTTGGAAAGCTCTCAGGGGGAAGAGGGTTATGATTTCAAAAAAGAATCTGACCTTTGTGCGCTCGAGAGAAAGCAGCTCATGGGAAATATTCTTCCTAGCCTTGAGATGACATGAGAAGGTGAGAGCTCTTATTCGTATACAACATGCACTCCTAGAGAAAGAATGCTGGTCCAGCTTCGATTTGAATCCTCTCCTTTACTGGGCCTCAGAGGTTCTGCGGCAACAACCTCACACCGTCAACCAGAGGTCTCCACAAAGAGGTAAATCATGTGACACAGAGCCAAATGCAGGTCAGGATATGTCTGTAGATGATGTGATCACATATTGTGCTGTGTGTTTCATCTCAGTGGAATTGGACCAAATAAGCTGTTTACTTTACCATCATCTCCTTGTCAGCTTGAAACAGGCACTGGATGCTGGAGAACTTGGATGTTGTTCACCACAGTCATCCTTATTATCTGATTTTCCTCTAGGACCCGGAAGCAAGGGAGAATGTCAGTGGTGACATGGTCCTTGTTCTGCTCTGGAAAGGCTTTATACAAGTTCATTACGAATGTCTTGGTGATGTGATCGCACTTTGTCAAAGGATAGGACAACCATACTTAACAAAGGGCGCGAGTTCCAATACAATTTTTAAAAATAATAATTCCATATATTTAACGTCACGTAAAATGTATTTAAAAATACACGTACAGTTGATATATTTGCATCTTTGCTCAAATGCATGTAATGCCTGACAATATTCCAGAAATGCTTGGCTATGACATCTGGTCCACAGGGTGGCCAAACTGGTTCCTAATTCAGCTTCTTAAATAACTCTTTGGAAGTGATATCATTTGGATTGTCACATAATTTGAACATTCCGTCATAAATAGCACATGTTCAACCTCGTAAAAAAAAAAAAGAATTTTCCCATCTCAAGAGGTGAAAAAAAAGACTATAGTAAGTGCCTCTCTTCAGCTTAATGAAATCATGAAAAGAAATCTAGTGCCTGTTTTTGTTATTTCTTATTTCTCGTTTTTATCGATTTAAACTAAAACTATACATCGTACAACACACCACAATATGTCAAGGTCTTGTGCTTCCAATAAGTGGTATTATACGGCTTTACGGTGGCTGGTTAGTGGTGTTATGGTGCATTCGTAACCAAGTGGGAAGTGGGAACATCTGGTAAAAATCCACTTCAACGGCCCTCCAACTGGTAATTACTAGTTAAATCAGCCATGAATCCCCATGTGACAGGGGGAATATAAGCGTGTTGTGTGCAACAGGGAAGGGCAATTGCATGCAAGATTCACACAAAAAAATGTAATTATTCACACATTTCTAGGCTGTCTAACTATGGTTAACAGGGTTAATGTGTTATGCTCAGGATTCACCCCAAAACACCAGAAAATTGCCAAAAAGAGTACTTGCACTAGTATGTCTTCATTCATATTGAAAAGCAGATGTATTGAGCTCTCCATGTGGTGTATATTAAAGGGCACTATATATTTGGCTTTTAAAATTCTATGTGGGTGCATCATTTCTACTTAACTTATCAAAGGGACGCAAAAAAAAGCACACATTTCGTGGAACGACCCAGTACACGTTAAGTTCTGGACGTTAGATGCAATTCTCTCATCAAGTTCATTTGTTTATTTGCCATATACACATGAAAGACATGGAGTCACTAAATGACCGATAATGTATTATGTTTGTAGTCATTTTTGTAGTAATTTAAATGCATTTAAATGCATGTTAGTACTTTTGGTATGCTTTTGGAATGTGTCAAGTACAATAAAAATGAATTTTTACTAGGGTTGGGCGGTATGCAGATTTTCATATCATCATACCGTCCTTCTCTCACGGTATTACTGGCTTAGTACACAAGGGGGTGCCAAAAACTCAAAAAAGCCCATTGGGCGTCTATTACCAGAATGCGAACAAAATTAGCACAAGTAATAGTGAATTTCCATGGAGGCTGCTACCTAAATATGTTAACTAGCACAAATGAAAATAAACAAATTGTAAAGACAGGCAATCCAACTCATAAAGTAATACATATATAGGTAAGAGCAAACATTATTTTTGGTGAGTTTGGATATTTACAAGCGAATGTGAACAAGAGACATTGGGCAAATGAACAAAGTTTTGACGCATGCTTGTCTGAAGGAAGAAGAGTACTGTGTACACGCTGTGTCTGTGTGGTGTCTGGGAGTCTCTATGGCAACGGGCCTGCCTGCTATGCTCAGGAGGAGATAGGGGAGGAGCAGACGGCCCTGAACAGAGAGTAGGAAAAACGCAAGGAAATCAAGCTGCAGTGGCAGCTGTAGATAACTCATGCAAAGGGCTTTGACTTCTCAAACACGGCAGAAAGCTTACAAAATATGATGCTCCGTGGTCTCATTAATTCAGCCACTTACTTAGATAACTAGCAAGTTAAACTTAGGGGTTGTCCTAACACAGAATTATTCATTTTTAACGCAGGAAAAAAAGATAAAACGCATATCTAAAATGCTTCTTATTGTAATTTCTGCTCAGCATCAAACAAATTTTGTTCTTCAGTTGCGCTTCTCCACTCGGATAAGAGTTCACAAATGGGCTTTCTATCAAAGACAGCACTCTGACTGATGTGTAGCTACCTTTCTCCTGTACTTTTCTCGGTGTAGCCAGCCTACAAAACATGAGGAAATGTAGCTGGTTACATTCCTTCTATGATAAACATTAGGTTTAGTTTCACTTTTTTTTTTATCGAAATATTGTGCCTTTAAACGGGATTTTACCTCATACCCTCAGGTCCTTGAATGTTCCATAGTTCCCTACTCTACCTGCTAAGATACCAGTCAGGTGAAACATTTTGTACAAAATCCTAACTATATTTGTAAGTATGGTCAGTGGTGAAAAAAGTACCCAATTGTCCTACAGTACTTGAGTAAATGTAAAGATACCTTAATAGAAAACGACTCAAGTAAAAGTGAAAATCACCCAGTATACTACTACTTGAGTAAAAGTCTTTAGCTTTAAATATACTTAAGTATCAAAAGTAAAAGTATAAATCATTTCACATTCCTTATATTAAGCAAACCAGACGGCACGATTATAAATGTTTACTTTTTTACGGATTGCCAGGGGCACACTCCAACACTCAGAAATAATTTACAAACAAAGCATTTGTGCTTAGTGAGTCCGCCAGATCAGAGGCGGTAGGGATGACCAGGGGTGTTATTTTGATAAGAGTCTGAATTGGACCATTTGAAAAGGATTCAAAATGTAACGAGTACTTTTGGGTGTCAGGGAAAATGTATGGAGTAAAAAGTACATTATTTTCTTTAGGAATGTAGTGGAGTAAAAGTAAAAGTTGTCAAAAATATAAATAGTAAATTGCAGATATCCCAAAAACTACTTAAGTAGTACTTAAAATTATTTTTACTTAAGAGTCCGTGGGATCTCGCATTTTGCAACACAAACGGTTTGAAAAAGCATGTGAAAATGTATTCTAAAATACATTCTTTAATCTATTTCAGAATGTATTTTTAAATACATTAAATACATTTTCTGATCCATTTAACATATATTGTGATATACATTTGACCTATATTTATATATACATTTTAAACGAATTATGTTATATCATTTGGAATGTATTTAAAATGTATAAATCAATAAATTCAATATTTTGCCCATTTTAAATATTTCACAATATTTTTAAATCTATTTTGTATTTTTTTTCTGGTTGGGTGAACACATAGGCCTAATACTAACGTGACCAGTAAACTCTACTGGTTTTCACTCTGTTTTGAACCAAGGCCTGGCGTGGTCGAGAGTTCAGTGACTCAGTACAAATGAGTGACCTGTCTCTGCTCAAACCAACCGGTGTTGTTCAGTAACCAGAGTTAGTGGATGGCCCACTGCAAGCACGCAGCTCTAAAACCTAAACATTGGCAGATATTGAAGTTATTGATTTTATGCCCTTTGAAGAGGTAGGGACCAACATTAGACCACTTCTATGAACTTGTGCTTTGGCCAGGTGGGTTGTGGTTACCATATACCACTGACCTGCTTGGAAATATATTGCTGTGTACTTGGTTTGCTTGCATTGAATGACATTTTTGTTATTTCTTAATAACAAAGTGAGCCAGTCAATGAGTCATCCTCTGTGGCGTGTCTCATTGCAAAAGGCGGTTAATTAAAAATCATAACTTATCTTTTGTTTCCCCATGTAGGTGCTGTTTTTTGTTTACAGGAAGGCGTAAGGCATACACTCCACTCCCTCCTTTCGACAAAGGTTCAGGCTTTTTACCTGTTCGGCTGGTTAGTCAACAACTGGTCTGACTCGGCTTTAATAGCTGCCTACAGTATAGCTCCAGTCACATCAGTCACTGTCAACCTCGAAACACTCAAAAGAGTTCATCCTAGAAAATGACGCTGCTATTTAGGTCTTTTGCTTATCAGAGGAAATGATGGGCTTTTGTTCATGCTAGTGCTGCCGGGGCTTGCATGTAATTGGTACTTCCTGATCTTTGAGATGAAAGGGGATATTTAATTTAGGTTGGTGTCTTTCTCTTTCATCACTCACTATGAAGTATTATTACCTAAAGCCCATAATCAGGTTGGCTTAAACAGTAACTTTTTAGAGAGTAAGGATTCCTTCTATGCAGTATGTCTTTTTGTACAAACGATTTTGGGAAGTAATCATAGTCTCTCTGTTTGCTCAGTTTGAGGGTAATTTCCTGGTTCCTAAAATTCAAATAGTTTGCCTAATTTCAGTTTATATGACAAAAAAAGCTGTCATTGTGTAGAGAATAATTGTACCATCTAAACCACTTTGAAATATATTTTCCATAACCAAAAATATTGTATTTTCAGCTGTTTGAAGCTGGTGTATAAAACCGAAAGTAAATAGGAAACGTAGAAATGGGCAGCATAGAAATAGCGCACATTGAACATATCTACTGCGTCTTATACCGGCTTTCAATAAGAATGACAGATCTATAACTCACATTTCTATGCGAATTTGGTTGGGTCGCCCCCAAAAAAGTGACCTATTGCAGCCTTAACGAATCATATCCCTCCTCCAGTTAGTGGGGGAGGATGCTCTGAGGAAAATCATTCTAATCAGCTCCTCCCTGACTCACAGCCCATACCCCCGGCCCCTCCTCTTACCCCTACCCCTTCCGCAAACAACACCCCCTCCCCTCCTGTGCTGGGGCTCTCCTGTCCTGTACTGCCATGTCCTTCCCCTCTTCCTCTCACTCTGCCTCCGCCTGAAACACTGAGCTCGCAGCTCCCTGGTCCTTCGTCTGCTCCTTCTGTTACCGATGACCCCATCATTCCTCCTGAAGAGCTCCGCCATCTGAACAGACTTGACAGGGATGAGAGTGGTGGAGAGAGAGAGAGAGAGAGAGGCCGTTGTGTTAAGGAGAGAGAGTGTGACAGAGAAAGAGAGAGATACAAAGAAAGAGAGGATAGTAGTAAAGGAGAACTGGCTGGGTGACTCGGATGACTTTGTGTTGGACCAGCCTTAGTTGACCATTCAGTAGTGAAATCTCTCCTCTGACCAACCTGCAGGATTGGCATTTTCTAGAAGCCAACATTGACAGGTATGTTTCCAGTCTACTCAATTTTTTTAAAAAGCAGAAAAAAAAAAAAATGTTTTATGTGAAAAAGCCTGCATTACATATCGCTCTTTAATATGTGTCATTCTTTGGGGTTCTAGTGGCTTCAGTTTAGGGTCAGGCACCTTTTGCCGAGGTGGGTGTGCTAACCCAAGTAAGTGTGAACAAAACCCAAGTTAATCAGTAGTCACATTAAAATGTTGCTTTAATTGTGACTCAAATACACCTTTTCAACAATGATTTGGGAGCTGTTGTGTCTGTACACACCAAGGCCATTAATATACATGGCTATAAATGGCTGTGGGGAAACCAAGCCCTCAGGTTGGGTGTTGGTCAGCTCTCCTAACAGTTAGAGATAGAAAATGCTTTGCAGTAACAAACCCATAAATATTTTTACGAAAGTAGTACTACAGGCTTGGGAAGCAATTGCATGTGTTTAATGAGTGGTAGTTTAAACAGAAGCAGTTTCTCATGATTTCCTGTCACACTCCAAGACAAGCTGAGACTCCCTGTGTCACCTGGATTAGCGTGAAACCGTGCTCGGGATTATGTGAAGTTGCAGGGATGACAGTAAAGCTGTGCTTTCAATGGGACTGCCTCAATGAATTTATCTCAACCTAAGCTGGTAAGCCTATGGCGTTGCTCTGGGCTAAAGGCATGACAATGGCCCTCTAAATGAGTAACTGAAAATGGGTAATTATGGAGGGTTAGTTGGTGTTGACTGAGAGCAAATGTGAATGTTTATCTAGCTGCGGCGGGTTAGTCGTCTCGTATGCCCTCCGGGTACAATGCTCAGATGACTTTGGGCACGTTCTTTTGTTTTATATGTTGTCATTTCTTCCGTCATGTCAAACCCCCACCTCTCCAACTGCAGGGATGGTGTGACCGTTCTGAATGCCCGTGCCATATTCTGTAGCCATGTTGACAGGAGATATCGTTGTTCTTCTTTTTTAGCGGTATTATTGGCACTGACATCACCCACATACTATGCGGAATAACAATGTTAGTATTACCAGATGATACGAACCAAATATGCCTCTCCAACTGAGCTGTCTCCAGTGCATTTTCGGGATGACACACGTCATGGTTGTTCTGTATAGGGGTCTTCAGGTCAGACACAGTATACAAGTATATGACAGGATTGTAATGTGTTTGAGGCTGTAATCCTGTCAGTGAAGTGGATCGGTACAGCCTGTCATGTAACACAGCAGAGACAGAGATGTGACAGATACAGGGACAGAGACAGGGACCGAGACAGAGACCAGGACAGAGACAGAGACCGGGACAGAGACCGGGACAGAGACCGGGTCAGAGACAGAGACAGGGACCGAGACAGAGAGAGAGACAGGGACCGAGACAGAGACTGGGACAGAGACCAGGACAGAGACAGAGACAGGGACCGAGGCCGGGACAGAGTGGCACTGAGACAAGGACAGAGACTGAAACAGGGACCGAGACATATACAGGGACAGAGACTGAAACAGGGACCGAGACATATACAGGGACAGAGACTGAAACAGGGACATAGATATACACTGAGACAAGGACAGAGACAGGGACTGTGGCAGAGACAAGGACAGGGACAAATACAGAGACATGGACAGAGACCAAGACTGACAGGGACTGAGACAGGGACTGAGACAGGGACTGTGACAGAGACAAGGACAGAGACCAGGACAGACACCGATATTGAGACAGGTACAGAGACTGTGACTGACAGGCCTGTTGTGTTGTCTGTCTGCAGCTACATGACGGACGGCGGGCTGAGCCGGTACACACACTGCCTCAACCGCCTGCCAGATGGCATGGCCGCCGTCCGAGAGACGCTCCATCGCAACACATTCAAGGGCCAAGGGGACGCCACTGACAGGTAGGTCAGCACCACCCATTCCCCTGTCCCCTCACCCCACCTGCAGTGTTTGGGTCAGGTGAGGCTTCTGTACAGTCACACGTTCCTATCGAGGAACCATGTACCAGACAGAGGTTTACTGTAAGTTTGGCCAGTTGTGGATTGGTTTGTGGATTAGGTCCCTGCTTCTGCCAAAGAATCCAGTAGAATGTTGAGTCATCCAATAGGATCAGTCTAGAAGCAACAGAGCTGCCATTGTTGGGAGGCTGACTGAGTCTGAGTGAAAACAGACTGCATTTTCCTCAGTGCTACAGGCTATGGATGGGTAATGGATGGGTTTGGAGTAGACAGTAGACACTCACAGTCCCCCCCCCCCATTGTCTTCAGCCAACCAACTCATTTTTGGAGGTAATTGGTATTTTGGTATTTTATTAGGATCCCCATTAGCTGTTGTGAAAGCAGCAGCTACTCTTCCTGGGGTCCACACAAAACATGAAACATAATACAGAATGACATAATACAGAACATCATTAGACAAGAACAGCTCAAGGACAGAACTACATACATTTAAAAAGGCACACGTAGCCTACATAACAGTACATACACACAAACTGTCAAGGTCAGATAGGGGAGAGGGGAGAGTCATTGTGCCGTGAGGTTTTTCATTATCTTTAAAAAAACAAAAAACAGGTTTGCTGTTCATTTGAGCAACATGAGAAGGGAGTTCTCTAATGACTCTATATGACGCTGTACGCTTTCCTGATTCCTCTCCCATGTGTCTGTGTTACAGATCTAGACATCGCAGGCTCATCTCTTTTCTGATTCCCTTTGGGGTGTTTACAATCTAATGAATGGAGGTTAGAGAGGTACACAAAGACGATCCAGCTGTGTGCTTTCTGCCCGAACCGACAGGGGTGTCCTGATTTATTGATGAAGGTGTCTACAGTTGTGAACAAAGGTTTACACCAGAAAGGACACTACTATCCTAAATAAATCACAGATGGCATGGCAACACAGTCAACACTTGTTAACAGTAGCGTTTTTGGTTTTGGCCTTTGTTGAGAGATCAAGAATTCTGTCGGGGGGGGTTAATTAATTAAGGTGGTTCCACGTATTAACAACATTAGCATAAAGCACAGACCCGGTGCCAGCCCACCTCCCACAGAGTTAGAGCTAATGGGATACATTAGAGGGGTTCTGGTGGTTGTAATAATGGAGCACCTACAGGAGAGCAGCTGAGCTCACGTACTGGCAGGAATAACAGCCATAACAACAAAAACAGTATCGATAGCATTGATAATTGCACGGACTTCTGCAATGCACGTTCGCCAAAAAGGACTATTTTATTGCCGTACCTATGCCGTCTTTCGTGTACCTGTGTAGTAACTGTACATGTAGCCTAGACGCCTGAGGGTGCAGATTGTTTTACTCGTATATCCATCCTGCAGAATGTTAAATAGTCCCACCCACCGCACTGTGTCCAACCTGTCTGGACACAGCCCTCTTTACTCCAGGCATGGAAACTCAGTCCTCCTTCCCCTCTGGTCCATCCCCTGTTATCCTGGGCTCCTCCACTGGAAAGCCCACAGGCCACGACTCGACACAGACACACTGAGCTTCTGCTTCCAACTGGAGACATAGAGGACCAGCAGACTCTGGCAACATGGCAAACCAGTTGTTTTGTCATAAAAAATAAATGTAAAAAAAACTTTTTTTTTGCCTCTGTTTCAACTGCTCTTTAATATACATCTTAAGAATTGTAAAAATTGCTTGCCATGGTCAGGTGAAGATTGAGACAAAACGAACAAGAGAGCATAACGCCTTAATAAAAACCTACTTTTGCGTCTTTTATACCAATGGTTCAAATTAGGTGACGGACAGGAAGTATGCTGTAAAATCAGACTTGTGTTGTGGCTGACAGGACGGTGTAAGCTGTGTCCTAACCAATGCTGTGTAAATGTATGCATGTGTATTTTGGAGGCTCAGAGCCAGTGTGGGGTAGGGTGGGGGGGGGGGGGGGGGACAGGACTCTGAAAAAGCAGTCCGCTGTCTTGAGGCAGTCTGAGGTAGACAGAACAGTGTAACCTGGCACCCTGCCTGATTACATGCGTTCTTGTCCCCCAGCCCTTGCAGTTGCTCAGCCTTATTGTCTTTGAGATGCTGACAGCGGTTCAAAAAAGCCCCTACGCTGTGTCTCCCAGACTCTGATCGATGCTCCACTCTGTAATCTCAGCCTAAAGGGGCTTTTGGAAAGCGGTATTTTTGGAGGGAGGACAGTGTTGTTTCAGATAGAGATGTATCGGATATTTGATTTGATGTCTATACCTGGCCCATTTTTATAGTTCATACAGTAGTTCCAGAGTACTTGTATTCGTTCGCCAAAAGCTCTTTCCACCGGTCTGTTTGAGCATTTGCGCTGCATTTAGCTCGCCCGCACACGCATTTCAAGTGAGAATACATCCCCTCAAAGCTACACCTACAGTACACCGCAGGGGGGGGGGGGTCCTGGGAAAAAATGCATTAGTATTCAGATGATGATCAGAGAGGCAAACACACACACAGACACACACACGCACTGACACATGCACACACACACACACACACACACACACACACACACACACACACACACACACACACACACACACACACACACACACACACACACACACACACACAGAGGAGTGGGGTACCAGTAATGTATGTGTGAGTAGCAGAGTGCGCTGGAGGGGGCTTGAATCTGGTGGAGAGAAAAAAAAGAGAGAGGGGAGGATTTTCCGTGTCTCATTGCTCTAGCCCCAGGACTCTCAACTGTACACACACACACACACACACACACATACACACACACACACACACACACACACACACACACACACCTCAGCCAGAGAGAGAACTAGCAGGGAGGGGCTCCACTCCAGTCTGTTGGGGAGCACAATGCCGATAGTTTAGAATCCTCCGGTTTTGTCTGCCTGGGCTGAGGGCTGATAGTGATCAGTGATAGCCCTGTGCTGTCTGGGTGGCTGGCAGAGGGCTGTCGTCGTGACCGTGCTGTCTGTCTGCTGGGCTGCTTACCTGTTGAGTGCAGCTCCTTGGTGTGCAGACTGGGCTCCGGCTCAGCTCTGTTATGCATGCAGTGGGAATGAGAGGCTGTCTGCAACGCAAAGGGACAAACTGGATACAGAGAACAATATAACAAAGTGGAGAATGTAAGCTGCGGAGTAAGTGTTTTTTTTGTCTGTTTATTAATGTGAATTGGCATGTGTTTTGTTTTAAATGTGATGTGGAGGAATGAGAAAGTTCTCAGGGTCGGTGTGATCGGACGTGATGTCAGTCGGTCTGTTTGCTATTGAAGACTTCCTATCTCGTGTAATGTGATGAACGGTGAGCCGTTCATTATGATCTCGCAGTGGCCCACTGGCTCTCTGTAACCCAATCACAAGCTAGAAGCCCAGCTGTGAAAACCAGAGGAACAGCCCGCTGCACAACAGATAAGTGAGCAGTGTCATGGGGCTCTAACGGTACAAGCAGAAAGTATGAGAACTTACGGAGAGAATGCTTATTGGAGAGAATGAGCATTCTTTATGTCCATGTGATTTGCGCCCTGGGAAGAAGTGAAGAACCTTCCTTGGTTCTCTAGGGAAGACACTATACCGCTGGAACGCGGAGAACAGCTACGAAAGGTTGACGACCTCATATGGAGTTCACGCCAGTAGCTTCTGAGCAGATACCACTTGTTGACACAGTTAAAGGCAGCCTATGTGATTTAGTTTAGGACACTGTATGATATTGGCTGAAATCTAGGCAAACACTACATGAACACAAACACCATATTGTTTTACTGTCTAGGAGTTAAACCAGCGAGATAGAGGAGTCCAGAGTGGTGTGAAAGTGATTTAGCGACGTGTTGCTGGCTGTGTTACATGCCCGTTCCCAGGAGCTGTGTCTGGTCTGGTGAGTCTTGGCTATGAGGGTACCTATGAGGGGACTTAGCTAATACAGCAATGGGGTCCTTTCTGCCAACACAACGTCTGGCAGAGAGGAAGAGCGATGGGACAACGTATTATCTGTTCATCTGGTTAAGAAAGCCACCACTTTCGCAGAGCAAGATCAACACAAGCGATGCATTTGAACGTCGACGATCAAAATGCTTTTTCGCTGACGGCTGTGTGGATGGATGCCGATATATTTTCAAATGATTGGGCCGTTGTCGAGAATCAGATGGAAAGCCAAGCATATACGGGGGAAAAAATGAATGACATAGCTTTTTTTTTGTTACATCTCAGCTCTTGACCAGAAAACGTCATGTGGATAGGAAGAGAGGCCTCTTCAAACTCCTCGCCACGCTGATGTGAAACTACATTGTGTTTGGCCCTTCAGTCAGAGTGTTTCGAAATAGAGGCGTTTCACACCCTAAATTGTGGTAATTGAGGGCTCCAGACAATAGTCTTAATTATGCTTGAGAGGAATAACACCCTGCAGCCGATTGGCATGCAAATGAGCCGGTGAGAAAAGGAAGCAAGGAAGGGAAGGAGTAAATCGTACTCTGTCACCTGGAGGGATGGATGGTAGAAGTGGATTTAATGTGGAAGTGAATGAAGTGCTCTGTCATTTCCCTGCGTTTTTCTCTGCAGAGGCAGTAGAATGTTCAACACTCAGAGAGCGATAACAAAAGAACACTCAACGCTAATGTGACTCTATCAGCGTTTGTTCTTGTGGCGTATCGTGTTGTGGATTTTGAGCTGCATTTTGAGCTTTGATTGTGTGTGTGTGTGTGTTTATGTTTGTATCTGTGTGTGCTCGCCCGCACGTGTTTGTTCTGAAATGCGGTGTGCATGTACGTGTGCTTGAGTAACTTTGCTTGTGGTGTGTGTGTGTGTAGAGCACTACTCCACCCTGTGACCTGCTATTCCACAGTCCGTCTCCAGCTCCCACCGTCTCAGCAGAGTAACACTGGAACAATGAGAGGGAACTTGGCTTGGGTTCACATCAGAGATGTGAAATCACAACCGGACCAGGCCAGAGGAGCACATAACACATGATCACTCTGGGTCAAATGTTTTGCTGGTAGCAGCTAGCTGCCAATAGCTTGTGAAGTAACTGGACTACTTAAGGTACTGCACATGCTCAGAAAAGAAACAATTTGACTTAACTAATTATATTTAGGTCAGCTTGTCAGCAATGTCTTTTTTCTTCATTTCTTTTTCATTCGGAACCGAATTTATTCAGAAGTGGAATGTTTTTTTCCAGGACAGCTGAAACTACAGAATACAGTGGAAATTGTGTCATTTCTCTGCTGCTTGATTACTCCACTCATTTGAGAGACAGACACTCGCGTGTCAGAAAGAGAGAGAGAGAGAGACTGAGTCCGTCGAGAGATTTGTTGTTCTGCTGAATTCCTAGCAGTCCTCTGGCTTTGAGGCAGCCATGCCATTACACACGACTGGCTTCAGAGGTTTGGGCTGCTAGCCTGCTAGCCTGGAATGTGCCAATCAAACTCCCTCTATACACTGAATCTGAAGCTAAATGTATAGCGGTCCCTTTTTATGATGCACTGTTAGAAATAAAGGGTTCTTAAAGGGTTATTTGGCTGTCCCCATAGGAGAACCCTTTTTGGTTCCAGGTAGAACCATTTTGGGTTTCATGTAGAACCCGCTGTGGAAAGAGTTCTACTGGAACCTAAAACTGTTCTACTTGGAACCAAAAGGGTTCTACCGGGGACCAAAAAGGGTTCTTCAAAGGGTTCTCCTATGGGCACAGACAAAGAACCGTTTTACGTTCTAGATGACAACTTTTTTCTAAGTGTGTGTAAAAAAAAACACGCATATAAATATAATACTACGTTTTATATTTTATGCCTGTTTGCTTTTAACAGCTTTCTGGTTTGACATCAAGTGTGGTTCTGCTATATGTGTGTTGTTGGTTTCTGCTTTTGAAGCAAATTTAAAATATGGGTCAGTCAGCTTGTTAGAGTTTAACAGTCCTGGGCGACCACCTTACTTTCAGTCATTCTAAAGATCTTTATGAAATGCATGTCACTTGAATATCACTGGAAAGTGGAGAGATATTGAGATGACCAGGGGGCTGGTTTGGCTTTATTGCTTAATGTTGATGTTTTCCTCTGAGTTAGTGAGTCAGCCATTTTTAAACTTGATCCCTGACCCAGGGATGTGACCCTGAACAATCCTTTTTAGAGAAAGCAGGGAAAGAAAATGAGCCTCATTGGAATGTACAATTTAGATTGGCTTAGGAAAACCCACCAACTTGTCCTCCTGGGGCTGTTGTCTTTACAAATACCCCCCAAGCATACGCACCATCCACCTGGCAAAATAAAAGCATTTGGTTTGGACAAATCTGAGTTTAAAGCGCTTCTTAGGTTAGCTGTTCTGAGATCATGTTAAAAGCTTATTATTGTTTGAACATCTCAGAGGTAAAGCTGTTCTGAGATCTGAGGCTTACCTACCTATGTTTGAAGGACCTCACAGGTTCTGTTCTGTTTTATCAGCTCTGACTTGGCTGTCTGGATGGTGACTCAGAAACTCAAGTGGTGTTTGAAGTACTTCCCAGGTTAACTCTGCTCCCAGATCAGATTACTCCCCTCTGTGGCAGTTGTGAGGGTGTGTGTGTGTTTGTGTGTGTGAGGCCGCTCCCCCCCCCCCCCCCCCCCAGTGTGTGTGTGTGTGGCTGCCTGTCTCGCTGCAGGGGGAGAGATCAGTCAGTAAGTCAGTCAGTGTGCTGTAGCGGGAGGACTGAGTAGGACGGGGAAGTGTAGTCAGTTCAACTTCAGCCGCTTCCCTCGGCGAGCTCCTAGTAGCTCCTACTGCAGCCAGGGGATATCTGCTGCTGGCTCTCTCAGGTATGGACAGACAGACAGACAGACAGACAGGGGATTCTGGAGGACCACAGCCATGTGGGTCTGAGTTGGCTTTTGCTCACTATCATTGTCTTGTTTGTGTGAGAGTAGAATAGAGAATCTTTATTTTGTGGTGTTGTGGATCTATACAGTTTTGTGTTGGAGTTTAAAATGGGTACATTTCTTATATATTTTTTACAGGTGTGTTTGTTTTAATGGATTCTTTTTTAGATGTGGTGAATATGTGACAAGACCTTTACAGGAGCTCCTAAAATGGCAGCGAAATGCAATTTATCCTTGAATGTAGTGCATCGCTTAATGTCAGGCCACATGTTCCTATTCATGCATGCAAATTGTCCTTAAACTGTGTTGCTCCTTTTGAAGGATATGTTTTATTGATGTGAGCGGTTCATTGTTGAGTGCTGAAGGCCTACAGACAATGGTTACAGAGAGCTTCCCTCTGGGCACAAACTGGTTGAATCAACCTTGTTTTAGCGTCATTTGTCAACGTATTGTGACGTAGAATCTACGTGGAAAATACATTGGATTTGCAAAAAGTCATTCACTGTTGTCTTGAGGGTGAAATTTCAACAACAGAATTATGTCATAATGCTAACCAATTTTCAACATAGACAAACCTTGTGTAAAATATGTTGAATTTGTGCCTTTGAATCAACGTCAGATCTTCGATGTTATATCCACTATCAGAAAAAAACAATAGGCTGGGCAGCACCTCCTACTGGAGAGTTGATCTATCTACGCTATCCATTTGGTCTCCCATCCAGGGTTTTAACGTAGCCCAGCATTGGTATTTGTCAATGACTACTACCAATGTGCTGTTGTGAGAATGACTATTGAGAGATCTCTTAATAACTAAATAGATTCACTGTTGTTATTGAAGTTATTCCAAAGGGAAGGTTTAACAGAGCAAATTAAATGTAACCAAATGTAAGTCAAACACTTAGTGTACAAAACATTAAGAACACCTTCCTAATATTGAGTTCCCCCCCATTTTGCCCTCAAAACATCCTCAATTCATCGGGGCATGGACTCTGCAAGATGTCAAAAGCGTTCCACAGGGATGCTGACCCATGTTGGCTCCAATGCTTCCCACAGTTGTGTCAAGTTGGCTGGATGTCCTTGGGTGGTGGAACGTTATTGATACACACGGGAAACTGTTGAGTGTGAAAAACCCAGCAGGGTTGCAGTTCTTGACACAAACTGGTGCGCCTGGTACCTACTACCAATGTTCCCTCTATATTTTTTTTGTTGGTACTGAGCAAATTTCTGGTCTGCTGAGCACAAACTTTAACGTTGTGAAAATTCTGTGCAACTTCCAGCGCGTGTTTACTGTGAACACTGAGGCTGAACCCACTTTGAGTTACAGTTTCAGACAGTGGTCAAAGTAGGCTACTGTGGCTATTTAAGTGATAATAACCGAGGAGCCATTGTTTGGAGGATATATTGGCACGGGTGTTGTTAGGCCAGAGACAAAGTCGAGGGCCGGCAAACCATACCAATATATCCTCCAAACACCGCCTTCGAGGGTATTATCACTTTTATACAACGAGTTACCAACATATACAAATAATGATTTACATAGTTTCATTAAAATCTTTATTATTATGAATTTATTCATACTACTTAATCCTTCCACAAGATATAGTCCCGACACAAATCTGGGGTTGCTACCCAAGCCGGCTGGTTGTTCGTTCTATCGGTTCGGTTGCCAGAGACGCTACCCAGTCGTTCAGTCATTTTGTTCTGTATCTATGGGCGCAAGTCAGTTGTTTGTTCGAAATGTTCCATTGCCATATTGGCTGGCAGCGTTCTTATCCCTTGCTTGCTAGTGTAACCCTCTCACCAGGCTCGAATTTGACTCTCACAATATTACCTTACTTAGAATATCTGAACAGCATGGGATGTTAGGTGAGAAGGACATCTCCAATAAGAATCCCTATTGTAAACTCACTAGGGTGTTGACAACTAGGGGATTAACTTCAGATAGAATGATTATAGGTTTTTGTTATTACATAAGGATATGCTTTCCCGTGCATTTAAATGAAACTGAAACAGCAAATGACTCCACCAATGCACAGACATAAGGTTCAAGGTCTATATTATCACATTTTCAATGTACCACATCAAAAGAAATAAAAGGAATGAACCCGAATGGTTTCTCACAACCCATGCCCAAATTACTTGCAAGCTTGCTTAAACCTGTTGGCGCGCGTTGGAGCTCAAAATAAATGACGACACACATAAAGTCCCGAAGCACCCCACCTCACTACTCGTAGATATTTCCTCAGCCAAGTATGGCAGTTCCGCGCAGGTGTCCTCACAAGATCCACAGCAAGCACAGCTATCAATGCAGACAGTACTCCTTAGCAGCAACAGATATTCCATGGAAACATGATCTTGTTAATCTTTCACAAGCAATTCTCTCCAGAGAATTGTTGTTTGTTGCAAGAAACCACTTTACAAAATAAAATGCATAATTATTCCCATACCATTATTACAGAGAATCAGACAAATTATGCTACCCTCTGCCTATTGGCTACTTAGCTTATTCAAGAGGCTAATAACTCACTAACTAGCAGAGGATATGAACATATGTGCACATTGCTGCATGCAGCTCTCGCTTTTATCTCAAAACAAGCACATCAACTCAGGACCACTCATGCTGTAAACACAGTCTAGTTCAAAGTGAATGGCACAGATCCATATATGGCAATGGTCTATTTGCATACAGGCCTACTGCAGCTCTGATTGGTTATACACACCGGTATGTATAGAGTACTGGCTGAGTCCTGCTTGTCAATGCAACAGAATCCTACTCCGATGCCTTCTGCCTACAACAGAATCTCTTGCATAGTTCATTTTGTTTCGGTGTGTTGCATTGAAACTGGCTAATATTGTGTTGATTAGATCACAATTCCCACAGTAAAGGGAAACGTTGATAGTGTTAACCTCTTACATCTAGACGTTCCGCTAGCGGAACACCTGCTCCAATATCCAATGATAGGCGTGGCGCGAATTACAAATTCCTCAAAAATACAAAAACTTAAATTTTTCAAACATATGACTATTTCACAGCATTTTAAAGACAAGACTCTCCTTTATCTAACCACACTGTCCGATTTCAAAAAGGCTTTACAGCGAAAGCAAAACATTAGATTATGTCAGCAGAGTACCAAGCCAGAAATAATCAGACACCCATTTTTCAAGCTAGCATATAATGTCACAAAAAACAAAACCACAGCTAAATGCAGCACTAACCTTTGATGATCTTCATCAGATGACAACCCTAGGACATTATGTTATACAATGCATGCATGTTTTGTTCAATCAAGTTCATATTTATATCAAAAAACAGCTTTTTACATTAGCATGTGACGTTCAGAACTAGCAAACATCCGGTGAATTTACTAAATTACTCACGATAAACGTTCACAAAAAACATAACAATTATTTTAAGAATTATAGATACAGAACTCCTCTATGCACTCGATATGTCCGATTTTAAAATAGCTTTTCGGTGAAAGCACATTTTGCAATATTCTCAGTAGATAGCCCAGCCATCACGGCTAGCCATTTAGACACCGACCAAGTTTAGCCCTGATCAAACTCCGATTTACTATTACAAAAGTTTCATTACCTTTGTTGTCTTCGTCAGAATGCACTCCCAGGACTGCTACTTCAATAACAAATGTTGGTTTGGTCCAAAATAATCCATCGTTATATCCGAATAGCGGCGTTTTGTTCGTGCGTTCCAGACACTATCCGAAATGGTAAAGAAGGGTCGTGCGCATGGCGCAATTCGTGACAAAAAAATTCTAAATATTCCATTACTGTACTTCGAAGCATGTCAACCGCTGTTTAAAATCAATTTTTATGCCATTTTTCTCGTAGAAAAGCGATAATATTCCGACCGGGAATCTCCTTTTCGGCAAACAGAGGAAAAAATCACAAAGACGGGGGCGGTCAGGTCACGCGCCTAAGCCCACAGTCCCTTGATCGGCCACTTGAGAAAGGCGATAATGTGTTTCAGCCTGGGGCTGGGATGACGACATTCAGGTTTTTCCCGGGCTCTGAGCGCCTATGGACGATGTAGGAAGTGTCACGTTAGAGCAGAGGTCCTTAGTAAAAGATAGAGATGGCAAAGAAGTTCCAGAAATGGTCAGACAGGCCACTTCCTGTAAAGGAATCTCTCAGGTTTTGACCTGCCATTTGAGTTCTGTTATACTCACAGACACCATTAAAACATTTTTAGAAACTTTAGGGTGTTTTCTATCCATATATAATAAGTATATGCATATTCTAGTTACTGGGTAGGATTAGTAACCAGATTAAATCGGGTACGTTTTTTATCCAGCCGTGAAAATACTGCCCCCTAGCCATAAGAGGTTAACTAAGGGGGAAAACTCTCAAGTTCAATCTCATGCTTCTCTGTGTGGGTTGATATTTCTTCTGCGCAGCAGTCCCGGGGAAGCTGTGCGCCCGTGCATGCTTGCAGCTTAGAGGGAACATTACCCCGTTCAAAGGCACTTAAATCTTTGTCTTGCCCGTTCACCCTCTGAATGGCACACATACACAATCCATGTCTCAATTGTCTCAAGGCTTAAAAATCCTCCTTTAACCTGTCTCCTCCCCTTTATCTAAACTGATTTAAGTGAATTTAACAAGTGACATCAATAAGGGATCATAGCGTTCAGCTGGATTCACCTGGTCAGTCTATGTCATGGAAAGAGCAGGTGTTCTTAATTTTTTGTACACTTAGTGTATATTATCAATGATACTATTTAGGCCTATATAGCATTTGCAAAGTCATCAACAGCTATTGTTTCAATACAACCCAGGGTTCAACTAAAAATAGACAATACATATAGGCCTTAGACAATACATATATAGGCTTAGGGTTTCAAGCTTTAGTTGATGTCAAATGTAATCTTCAAGTTAATAATGAATATGTTGAATTCTCCATTTCAACCAAAAATCTAAGTTAAAGAATAGGACTAAATCAAATCCAATTTTATTTAAAGTGCATATGTGTACGGGGTGCGTAACTGGTGGCAGGGATGTCAGACGCAGGAGAGCAGAACTAGGTAATAGCCAGAGCAGTTTAATTCTAAAACAAACGGCATTAAGAAAATAACAACTTGGGTACAAAACCCGACGCACACCAGTCAACATGTGCACAAGCACTTACACACAAACAATTCCACACAAAGACATGGGGGGAACAGAGGGTTAAATACACAACATTTAATGAGGGAATGAAAACCAGGTGTGTGGGAAAACAAGACAAAACAAATGGAAAATGAAAAATGGACCGGCGATGGCTAGAAGACCGGTGACGTCGACCGCCGAACACCGCCTGATCAAGGAGAGGAAGTCGTGACAATATGATCTGATTTAGTCCTATTCTTTAACTTAGATTTTTGGTTGAGAGGGAGACGTGAATCCAACATATCAATAATTATTTTTAGACAAACTGGAATTAAAGTCAGACTAAGTCAGTGGTACAAAATATACATCTTCTTCAAATGTTGATATTTGGTTGCAATGACAACCAAACACAATTTAATATCATTTTTGCAATACAGTAAATAGCCTATTAACTTGTCAAAATAGTTAACAAATGATATGTTGGATAGTCGCCAACTAAACCAAAAATAAATGTTAAAGAATATGATTAAGCCAGGGGTTCAGATGAAACTATCCAAGCATTAGATACATCTCCTTTAAATGTTGACATTTGGTTGCGTTGTCAACCTAACACAATTCAATATGACTTTTGTAATACAGTATAACCTAAATAACCTAAAGTTAAGACTATCCAACCTGGTCTCCGAGCATTTCGTATGATTCTTTACGTAAATCCGAGACACTCCATTTAGTATGGTATGTTATGTTTCGTATGGTATGTATTAATTTGTGGATGTCCATCATACATTTCTTATGATATGTTACGAATTACAATTCGCATGATATGTTACAAATTCGCGAAACAATTTGTTGTGGCTAACGTTAGCTAGGTGGCTAATGCTAACTTTATCTAGCTGGCTAACGTTAGCTAGGGTACGGGTTAGGGTTAAGGTTAGGAGTTAGGTTAAAGGATTAAGGTTAGTGTTAGGGGAAGGGTTAGCTAAAAGGGTTAGGGTTAGGAGGAGGGTTAGCTAACATGCTAAGAAGTTGCAAAGTAGCTAAAAAGTAGTAAGTAGTTGAAAAGTTGCTGATTAGCTAAAATGCAAAAGTTGTCCGTGATGAGATTCAAACACGCAACCTTTGGGTTGCTAGACGTTCGCGTTATACGCCCATCCATCCACCCACACCGACACCGACCAACCACCCTCCTTTAGTTTTTGCATTAAGCAACCTTTCGTCTTACGTAACCATACCAAATGTTACATATCATATTCATTTGGGTATCCTGGATTTACATCTACTATGTTACGCCTAGTCTATGAAACTAATGTGACAGTTTTAATTCAACATTAAAATGAGTAATTCATCCATGGCCACGTTTTGAGGTGACTGTAACTATAAAAATCGTATTATGCTATCATAGAAAGTGTGCATGTTCAAGATAGCATGCAAAGGTCGCAGGTCTGTGGAGATCTTCACAATACAAATATCTGTGCAGAATCTCGAACGGCATTGATCACTTGCACTATGTACTTTTAATGTAATCTCAACTGCAATCCAGGTAATTTAGTTGTGGTATTAGATGAAGCACAGTGATAACACATTAAGTTGTATAAATACAAAATATCTGACATTGTATTCCAATTTGAATTTTGTTCTGCTTTTAAATGGTTGAAAGTGCAGTGATAACACATTTACATGACAGCTAAACCAAATATCAGACCTTGTTTTTCTATTGGAATTTGGTTGTGCTTTAGATGGTTGAATGCATAATGATAATACACTGGGAATTCAACAAACTTCTGCCTGTCTTTTTGATTGGGTGAATAAAGGTTGAAATTTCATTGATCAACGTCTCAACCCAAAATGACCCACATTTTCACGTTGAAATGACGTGGTGTGCCCAGTGGGTTTGTCTTTGCCTGGTTTGTTTTCTCTCTAATCTGTCTGCTTTAGTGTACTGACAGACTCGCTTTTTTATGTCAGCAATCAGCCATTCTAATATAATTTGTTATCAAATTATAGTTATGGTGTTGTTTTTATTCCAAGCAAGTATAAAACGGTTATGTGGCACTTTTGTCTGAGCAGCTTGGAGTTAGGTATTAGGTGTTCATCGCTTGGCAACAGCTTTGAATATTTTGCTGAGGGGGTGAGAAGTCTAGTCGAACTAATGGCTTCCCACCCTGACCAAACAGAGTGGACATACAGGACAGCGTGGTGTGGGGGCCTCTGGATTGAGCTCAGCTCACTTCCCTCCACTGGCCTCTCAGACCAAAGTCACCCAATGTCCTGCCCCAGAGAGTGTCCACTGATCCCCTCACTCCTCTGGGGCCCTGTTTCTCTAATCCTGCATTCCCCACACGGAAACAAGGGGGGGGGGGATATACAGTGTGTACCGCCACACCACCCCCAACTCACTCTATAGAGACTCCAGTCTTTAATATCTAAACAAACACAACAATATCAACTCATTTGACCCCCAACTCCCCACCTTAGTCTTTCACATACTCTTCTGGTCATGGAATATATTGGTCATCTTTCTTTACAAGTACACATTTTTGATAAGGGACAATCTCCCAGTCAGGGTGAAACGAGAGGAGGGAAGGGAAGAGAGATGGGGAGTAGAAAGAGAGAGTGAAGTGTCTGGGCGTGAGAGAGAGAAAATAGAGACAGAGGGAGACTTATGGTGGCTTAGGGGCGATGTTGATTAGGGACCAGGTGTACCCTTCCAGCTCCAGTCTCTGCTCATTATTCAGACTGGAGGAAACAGTGACAGCAGCACTGCAGCATCAGGTGCCGGGGAGGGGAGGGCCTAACCTATATCTCCTCCGGGCCCTGGAGGAGCCACAGTATCAGTCAACCTACATGGGTTGAGAGCTCACTCTACCCCCAGTCAATCTCTGACTCACAGCCTAGAACACCCCCAGGAGACTCCCTCCTCCATTTAACAAATAATCAGGGTTGATAGCATAGCAAAGGGTGAACCGTAACCTGTCTGAACCTCAGCCCACCAGTCATGATTAGTCCTGTGCTGGGTGGCTAGAAGCAGAATGGGTCCATCTGAAATATGTTTTGTTTTGACCACTTCAGTTCTCACAAGTCCATAAAGTATACAGTAGAACTCTCCCAAGCTGAAACGGAGAAAGGGAGACATTCCGAATACTGAGTGACTGTGTCTCTGTGCTGGACCTCTTCCACCTTTGCCACCCCCACTCCAGCCCCTGGCCTTGTCTTGCATGTCTCAGCCCTGGCTCAGTGAAAAGATGAATTGTTTTGGTGTAGCTGTGTGGATGGAGTTCTAGTGTGTGTGTGTGTGTGTGTGTGTGTGTGTGTGTGTGTGTAGACCAGTGCAGTGAAACAAGGGCTGGATTGGGCACTGCAGGATACCGGGCAGGCATCTGGCCAGCAGGACACACCTGGTGCTTTACCACTGACACTTACCCCCACACCAGTGGGCCGCCAGTGTTTTATGTTAATGCCAGCTCTAGTGTTATGGTGTTTCCATCAGGACACTAAAGACTTCTGGCGAGCAGATTCAACAACCTCGGCATCATTCAAGACTGTTGCTTTGTGAGAAGGTGTTAAAGTTCACAGTTAGACCTTGTTATGTAAATGTAAGCTGAAAAGTACCCAGGGCCTTGCCTTGGCTCCAAGTTAGAGTAGGTCCGCAGGAGCCATGGCCTTGGGAGACACCGGTGCCGGCCCATGTAGATGGAAACAGAAAAGTCTGAGCCTTTTTGGTAAAACATTGTGGTAAATCCTCAATGGAAATGTAGCAACTGTGCCTGGCTTAAGGTTGCAGAGGGAGGGTATATTACTGGAAACTTTCAAAGTTTACCAGTAAACTACCAGAATGTGGGCAACTTTCAAGGATTTTATGTAATCTAGCACAAGACATCTAGTGGCACTTTTGGGTACTTCAGATTATCACAGGTGTCTGTAATTATCTCTGGCCCTCTGTCTGGCCTTGTCACATGTAAAATATATGAAATAATTAAATAAGATGATTTCAAAATAAAAAATAGAATGACAAAGCTGTAAAACATTATCCTAAATACAAACCATCAACTGAGTGAATACCATTGATGTTTAATATGAGGGTTTCAGTATGAACTATCCGTTATTTTTTACACACTTCATTTGACTATGTCAATATCTATTTGTTGTCACTGTTTTGGTGTCAAACTGGTGGCAGTTGTGAAAAAAGCTGATAGTTGGAAGGAGTTGCAGAGTTAATTGAAAATATTGCCATTGTTGATGCTTTTTTCATTAATTAGGCTATTTTCTCTTGAATCATATGGTCTATCTGTTACAAACTTATGGACAATACTATATATTAATAACAAATAAGTTAGATTGCCATAGTTTTTGGTTAATTACCAAAATTACTGGAGATTCTGGTAACTTTGGTAAATTACCGGTAGCTTTGCAACCCAAGCCTGGCTAGTGTTAGATTAGAGCCAGACCTCTGCCCACCTACCTGGCAGACTGGAACCTGTGGTTAATGTTTAGGACACCTGTTTGCAATTCATCAGTTCATCATTCATTATTGTCATCTATGGACTCTGATTTCCCCCTGCTACCATTTTATATTCCTCACAGTAAACGTGGTACTATACTGAAATGGTTGGACTTAGTTGAGACAGTGGACTGAGTAGACCTGTGTATTGAGGGGTCTGTTGCTTCTGGCTGAGGTGTTGATGCTCTCACAGGGAACACTCAGCAGTGTCTGGCTGTGGCTGGCCCGAGTTTGTTTTGGTTAGCTCAGCAACAATCACACTGGCATGGGAGACTGAGGACAGACAGACAGGCAGACTTGGAAGGAGTGAGCGTCTTGATCCGTGTGAACTTAGAATCATAAAGAGAACCCTCCCACCCAACTCCCTCCACACTTCAACACCTCTGTGAATACTGTGAAAGGAGTGGTTCTGTCACACAGACAGTAGATGATAAACTCCTCACACGTCTACATGCACGCAGACACACACACACACATCTTTCAGTCCGTTCACACACAGATAGAGCCTTTGGCCCTGAGAATTGCAACATTTTCAGTCAGACCTCCACTCCTGTAATTAAAGGTATCCTCAGTGTGAACCCACAGGGAAGCCGTGGTGTGGAGCTGTCTGTCTGTCAAGTCCTGACCAGTAAAGGGGTTATTTGTGCTTATAGTTTGGTCAGGACGTGGCAGGGGGTATTTGTTTTATGTGGTTCAGGGTGTGTTTGTGTATGTGTTCATGTAGAGGGGGTATTTGGTTTATATGGTTCGGGGTGGTTGTGTATGTAGAGGGGTATTTGATTTATTAGTCCAGGGTTTTGGTTATTGTTCTATGTTAGTTTATTTCTATGTTCAGTCTAGTCGTTTGTATTTCTATGTTTAGCTAATTGGTGTTGGGGCCTTCAGTTGGAGGCAGCTGTCTATCGTTGCCTCTGATTGAAGGTCCTATAAATAGGAATGTGTTTGTCATGGGATTTTGTGGGAGATTGTTTCTTGTTTTGCTGTGTGCCTGATGAGACGGTCTAGTTCGTTTGTTTTTGTATACGTTGTATGTGTTTTTCCTTCTTCACTAATAAAAAGAAGATGAGTATACATTTTCCCGCTGCGTTTTGGTCTACACCCTACGACACCCGTGACACTGTCATTACACAGAAGGCAGCTTGCATGAGACCCAGACATCCCAACTATTTCTTATCTCCTGGCCTCCACACAAACCTCCTTTAAAACGGTGTCTTGGTTAGGGCCCATCGGGGTTGGTGACAGGCAGGACGTGGTGTGGTGGGAAACTCTCTTACCCAGCAGCCCCCGGTCCTGGGAGACACTCTGCTGAGCGCTAATTAAAACTAGTTAGGAATTTGGAGGGAGACGTTCCTAACGTCACAGGCATGATGGGAATGCTGATTCTGGCCAACAGACCTGGTAAAACAGGGAGAATAAGAAAGAGGGAGAATAATAGGAGTTTTTTTTTTCTTTCTACCCTGTCTAGTCTTATTACTGTATCTCTGTCTCTCTGCAGCGCGTGTTAAACTCAAGGCCCCACGGGTGGTTTGAGTATTTGAATCGATGTTGAAATGGCTAAAACCAAATTGAAACCGTGAAGAAATGATAACGGGCCTACGCCTAAAGTCTTTTCACTCTGTCCAGCTTGCCGATGTCGTCGAAGCGAACAGTGGCGTGCGGTAAGGTCCGAGGCCGGGTAGACACTTTCTATTGTCTACCACTCACTCCCCACGCACACATCCATAAAGCAGATTTGTTGCTACGCTGTTTTTCAGTATGACGCGATCACATAGATAACCATCAACCAACCATCAAACAGCAACAGGTAGGCGGCGCAACCTTTAGGCACACATTCACAGGCCCTAATTACGCAACTGACCTGCACGACCAGGCAACATTCAGCACCACAGACAGCGACCCAAATGCCAGCGATTAGGGCTACTTGTAGACAGCGCTACACACACTAAATGCCTAGTAGTCAGTGCTACTGCTTGAGATATATACTAACACAATAGACATGTAACGTGATAATAGTAGAGGGCGCTAAACACTTGAAGTCCATCCCTCTTTCCTTCTGGGTAAAGACATCAGTTACTGAACTGCAGAACTCCTCCCTGTTGGCCCTCCGTTTTAAAAGTCTCTCGGTCTCGATTCTCAATGGAGATGCTTGCAAGGGATGAAAATTCCATGGGCCGTGAGCAAAAAGCAAACACGGTGGCGTCTCTAGATGGGTTGCTAACTGTTCATCTTTTTCAGATAAGTCTTAAGGCGTGTACTAGATCCACATGGTTGCCCCTGGGCCTGTTTGATGAGCTGGCACTCTCATCGTTGCCACGAAATGCCATCTCCTGTTTAGGTAGCATGTAGCATTAATTAGCTAGGTCTTTCGAAATCTCACGGCTCTCTTTTACCTTTGCATTGTGCATGCTGATGTTCAATCTCCGTTGTTCATTCAATGGCAGATCTAGCGGCGAGCTACTGAATCTCTTCAGAGCTATCTGGCTCTGGATGTGAGACACTCACATCCATTCTCATGCTTGTTGAGTGCTGTAGGCTAGTTGTTCAAGTCGCAGTAACCGGCTCCTGTCCACACGCTGTTGCTGGTGGAGAACAGCAGGCAGGGGAAGCAGTAGAGTTGATTGCTAGCAGCGCAGCCAGAGAGCTACTTTTTCCGTTGATAACGCTCAGTTTGAAATGATCGTGTTATTTTCTGTCCCTTCTTTGGATGTATGTCCTTAAGCTCATTGATAACATGATTATTAATCAAATGTGTATTTATTTATTTTACATTAGTTCTTTTTTCATTAATTTTCACAGGGTGGGCACCCAGACCGCATGTCGCTAGACCGCCAGGGAGGAGACCAATCTTTTGTACATTTTGATGACAAGGAAATATAGTACATTTTAAGTGCCGCCCTCCGAACCTCTGTGATTTTATTTTTATTTATTTAACCTTTATTTAACCTGGAAAAGCCCATTGAGACCCAGAGTCTCTTTTTCAAGGGAGACCTGGCCAAGAAGGCAGCAACAATCAATACATTACCTAATTAAAACATACAACAATACAATACAACAACATGATCCAGCCTAAAAAAAAACATTTACACTCCTCTGTAACAGTCTCCCATCAATATTTTAAATTCATTCAGTGGCACTAACATATCTAGATGAAGCATGGATTGTAGACTATTGCATGCGTCTGGTGCACACGAAGAGAAGGCAGTCTTGCCTAATACTGTGAATGTCCTGGGGACTTTAAGTAGCAACCACCTAGCAGACGGGGTATGGTAACTGGTGGTGGTGAAGGAGACCAGACTACAGAGGTAAAGAGGGAGTTTCCCAAAAGGGCTTTGTAGATGAACACATACAAATTAATCTTTATGCGCATATAAAGTGAGGTCCAACCTACCAATTTCGTTCAATGTGCAATGGTGGGTGAGTGACTTGGCATTTGTAATAAAGCGCAAGGATGCATGATAAACAGAGTCCAGTCTCTATAAGACAGAGGAGGTTGCATGCATATACAACAAGTCACCATAATCAATTACAGAGAGAAAAGTGGCATGAACAAGCTTCTTTTTTACGGTGTCAGCATCTTTGGCTTTGAAACATGGTGATGATCGAATGCGGCACGTGGGGGGGGGGGGGGGGGGGGAACTGGTCTGACACCCCTGCTCTACAGTGTCTCTTGCTTTCTCCCTGACATTCGGTCTATCATGTCTTCCCCCTTTCTCACTACGATCTCCTACCATATAATATTCAAACTCACACTCTTTCTCTCTTCTGTGTTCCTCGCTCCCAGTTGGGACGACAGCAGCTCGGTGAGCAGTGGGATCAGTGACACCGTCGACACAGATGACATCAACACCAGCTCCTCGATCAGCTCCTATGTCAACACTCCGTCCATCTCCTGCAAGGACCTAGAGGGACAGGTAGGTTCTTCCCCAATCACACTGTAGGAGGTGGCAACCATATTAGTAGAATTACTAGAAGGGTGAATGAACATGCTATTTCTAGGGTGGCGGCATCTTTGGCTTTGAAACATGTTGATTTTTTATTAAGTAAAAAAAAAAATTAAACTTGCATTTCCCTTTAAGAGACTATATTGATCACATGATGTCTACAGCCAGACATTACCATAGTTTATATTCTTATTAGTCTAATATATGAGCGCTTAGGCTCTCCCATCTAATATACCAGGGACTTACAGGGAATCTAAGTGTATATACTTTGATTCTCTTGGCGCCAATCATTTGAATGGGTATAGTAAGCTGAAAGGAACTGCATACACTAGGCTGCACTTCAACTTTCTCACTGCAGTTATAAGCAGAGTGAAATATACATCTGTGTCTGTTCTGCAGTATGTGCTGATGTGGTTGCTTCAAAAGTGTTTATTGAAATCACAGCCAGGCACACCACCCCCCTGTTCACGGTTCATCTTATCCCGACAATCCTATCAGTAGGTATTTATTCTTAAGTGCACATTTTCACCTTTTAGACCATCGATCTGAGGTGCAGACTTTGTTTGCCATACAGTAAAACTGTCTCAATCTTGGTTCTAGAGATTTATGATGCATTTCCTTTAGGTCATCGTTCTCCAACTGGTGGCCCGTGGCCGAATTTGGCCTGCGGGTGGTTTTATTTGGGCCCCCAAGTTTTATGAGCAAAACAAAACCCGGTAAAAACACAAGGAAACCAGCTCCAAGTTAATTACATTTTTGAAATCTGGCCCTGAGAATTGCAACATTTTCAGTCAGACCTCCACTCCTGTAATTAAAGGTTTCCTCAGTGTGAACCCACAGGGAGGCCCTGGTGTGGAGCTGTCTATCATTATACAGAAGGCAGCTTGCATGAGACCCAGACATCCCAACTATTTCTTATCTCCTGGCCTCCACACAAACCTCCTTTAGAACGGTGTCTTGGTTAGGGTCCATCAGGGTTCGTGACTGGCAGGACGTGGTGTGGTGGGAAACTCTCTTACCCAGCAGCCCCCCAACTCCTGGGAGACACGCTGCTGAGCGCTAATTAAAACTACCCTGAACAAAAATATAAACGCAACATGTAAAGTGTTGGTCCCATGTTTCATGAGCTGAAATAAAATATCCCAGAAATGTTCCATATGCACAAAAGCTTATTTCTCTCAAATGTTGTGCACAAATTTGTTTACATCCCTGTTAGTAAGCATTTCTCCTTTGCCAAGATAATCCATCCACCTGACAGGTGTGGCATATCAAGAGGCTTGCATTTTATCGATGGCAATTCGAATGCACAGAGATATCGTGACGAGAACCTGAGGCCCATTGTCGTAAGGATCTGTACATAATTCCTGGAAGCTGAAAATGTCCCAGTTCTTTCATGGCCTGCATACTCACCAGACATGTCACCCATTGAGCATGTGTGGGATGCTCTGGATCAACGTGTACGACAGCGTGTTTCAGTTCCCGCCAATATCCAGCAACTTTTCACAGCCATTGAAGAGGAGTGGGACAACATTCCACAAGCAAAAATCAACAGCCTGATCAACATTAGGATGTGTCGTGCTGCATGAGGAAAATGGTGGTCACACCAGATACTGACTGGTTTTCTGATCCACGCACCTACCTTTTTTAAAATGTATTTATTTTGTATATGTAGGGGTTAGATCAGCTTTAATATTGCATATAGATTGTGGCTTCCATCAATATAATTGTCTGCGTCATTTCCAATCCCCATATATATTTTTTGTGAATATATTGTCCTTTATTATGTCCCCCTAACCCGACCACCCCTCCCCTAATTGGAGTAAACTAATGGACAAAAAACTTAGGCTTTTACTTCCAGCTTATACATACTATATACATTTCACAGACACGGTATATTTTACAATAGTTATCTTTTGTTTGTTTTTAGTTCCATCCTTCAGCTCCATAAGTTTTGATTTCTATTTGCCATAGATTTTTCAACTGTGCTGTGATGTTTCACAAAAGTTCTGAACCTTTCTATTTTCATAGATTCTACATATTGTAAAATAAAGATAAACATTTTTGCTAAGAGTATTAATATATTATTGATCAATTATCTATGACTTTTTAAATCACCCAGCAGTGCTATTTGCAGAGTTAGCTCCTAGTAACTGTTGCAATTTTTCAGTCATTCCTGAACCTGTCAACAAAAACAAGCTACATAATTCTGTCTCTTCACAGCAAAATCTTCAGAGCTGGGATGGTTGTATCCCCCATATATATAATGTTCTATTGGTTGCAAGAATTTTGTATAATAATTTAAATAAAAAAACTCAATCCAGCATCGTTTTCTGTATCAGTTTATTAACCACGTGCCATGGAATTGCCACATTGAAAATCTCTTCCCAACTATTTTGTAATCTATATGGCACAGCTGTCATGTTTTTGGTCCTTAAATGAAACTGGCATACTTTTTTCTTTATCACAATTTTATTGAACCAATTTTGGTCTTCAATGCAGGGCCAACAGACAAGTTCCTTACTTTCTCCCCCTTCCACTTGCCTCTTTCATTTTTGCAGTAATTCTGCAATTAGTTGGTTGCAATTTTGAGTAGAGTAGACATTTCCATATATTTTTGTTAGCTGCATGTGTGACATAACTCCACCAGTCCTATTTGTGATATAATTGATAGATTATACCGTTTATATAATTTAGTCTATTTGAGTTTAACCATAATATTTGTTCTTTCATTTCTGGTGGATTCAACTGAAGTTGCAACCAACTTTCTATAGCTTGTTTTAAAAATAGCGATATTTTGGAGATGATTTCATTTTCAAGTGAGAGTTTGTAATCTGAATAAAGGGGAAAAGGCCATTCTTGAACATGGGGTGAGACATTCTTACTAATCTTCTAGAGAACCAGTTCAGATTGAAGTATAACTGTTATATGACTGAAGCCTTTAGTGAGAGGTCTAATCTTTTAATATTGAATCATTTCTGCCCACCAAATTCATATTCATTATATAAAATAGGCCTGTTTAATTTTGTCTGGCTTGCCGTATCAAGTAAAATTAAATATTTTTTGCTCATATAATTTAAAAAACTGTTCGCTAGGTGTAGGCAAGGCCATAAGCAAAAAGGTCAACTGTGATATGACTAAAGAGTTAATCAGGGGGATTTTTCCACAAATAGACAGGTATTTTCCTTTCCACTGTAGCAAGATCTTATCTATTTTTGCTAATGTTCTGTTAAAAGGTATTGTAGATCGTTTCTTTCTTTCGGGATATGAATACCGAGTATGTCCACTTCACCGTCAGACCATTTCATTGGTAAACTACACAATAATGTAAAAGTTGTATTTTTTTGTGATCCAATACGTAACATAGTACATTTATCATAATTTGGTTGTAATCCAGAGAGGTTAGAAAAAGTATCTAGATCTTCTGAGGCTGTGGAGGGATCCAAATTGTGGATTTAAAAGAACATGAATCATCAGCGTACAATGACGCCTTTGTTTTTAAGCCCTGGATATCTAAGCCCTTGGATATTATTGTTGGATGTGATTTTAATAGCTAACATTTCGATGGCCATAATAAATAGATGTGCTGATAGTGGACAACCTTGTTTTACTCCTCTTGACAGTTTAATACTTTCTGAGAAGTAGTCATTATTTACTATTTTACACATAGGGTTATAACTTTAACCCATTGTATAAGAGATTCTCCACAATTAAAATATTCCAGGCATTTATATATAAATTCCAGTTGTACTTTATCAAAAGCCTTTTCAAAGTCAGCTATGAAAACCAGGCCTGGTTTCCCAGATTTCTCATAGTGTTCTATTGTTTCCAGTACTTGCCTTATATTATCTCCACATTTTTGTCCATGTAAAAAAATCTGTCTGATTAGGATGAATAATATGTGACAAAAGCTTTTTTATTCTGTGCTCTATACATTTTACTAGAATTTTTCTATTACAACGCTGAAGTGTATTGGGCCTCCAATTTTAAAAATGGACTGGATCTTTATATTTACCACTTGGGTCCTGTGCGCTGTTGAGTTTTGGCCGCATGAGGAAACATTTTTGACTATTCAGCTCTAGATAAGAAATGACTGAGGAGGTGTTTTTGGTGTAACATATTATACACCTACTACTACTGTACAGAACATGCTATTATATTCTGTTCTGTAAAATCATGATGTGATTTTGTGAGGCAATGATTCAGCTTGGATCTAACTTTACTAAACGATCACCATTGTGAGAAGTGATAGTCTTTTTATTTGTAATAGCAATACTAATAATACTAATATGTGATGAGTCGGTGTAGGCCGCAGAACTTGATAAGGGTTCATTTAAGCAATTTGAGCGCCCTTTAAAATGTGGTGCTGGACGACGCACTTGAACTCACCCTACTGTCCGAGTGCTTAAGCTTACAGAGAAAAACAAGTTGGTCAACTCCCTAACCGGGTTGGTCACATATCGTTTTGGGTCCCACTGCTTAAGAGGGGGACCGTGGAGTTTTATGAACATCAAGGCGGACACACAGTGAATTTGGATGCTAGATCTCGTTGGTGGGATGATACGGTTCATGCGGTGGATCAGTTTGCCTGCATGCGCAATAGAGTTAGTACTTTTCTGTAAGCTTAACACTCGGACAGTAGGGCGAGCTCAAATGCATTGTACATGAACACCAAGTCCATAACAAACTGTTTTGAGGACAGACGTTTTATCACTCACTGGTCGTGTTTTCAGTCTGTGACTGTTCTTGGATTTGGCCCACTCGAAGTCAACCCTCCCACTGACAGGCCTCTTTACACACATCTGCAGTTCTTCATCATTTGCGCCACCGCCAGAGAGAGAGAGAGAGAGAGAAGGTCAATGAATTGGCAAGGGGCACTAGAAAAGTCTGCAGCACCCGGCCTCACCCTACTAGAACCTGAAGTCAAATGTCTACTGTTTGCTGATGGTCTGGTGCTTCTGTTACCAACCAGGGAGGGCCTACAGCAGCACCTAGATCTTCTGCACAGACTCTACCAGACCTGGGCCCTGACAGTAAATCTCAGTAAGTCAAATAATGGTGTTCCAAAAAATGTCCAGTCGACCAGGACCACAAATACAAATTCCATCTAGACTCCCTAGAGCACACAAAAAACTATGCATACCTCGGCCTAAACATCAGCGCCACAGGTAACTTCCACAAAGCTGTGAACGATCTGAGAGACAAGGCAAGAAGGGCATTCTATGTCATCAAAAGGAACATAAAATTCGACATATCAATTAGGATCTGGCTAAAAATACTTGAATCAATTATAGAACCCATTGCCCTTTATGGTTGTGAGGTCTGCGGTCTGCTCACCAACCACGAATTCACAAAATGGGACAAATACCAAATTGAGACTCTGCAAAAATATCCTCCGTGTACGACATAAAACACCAAATAATGCATGCAGAGCAGAATTAGGCCGATACCCGCTAATTATCAAAATCCAGAAAAGATCTGTTAAATTCTATAACTACCTAAAAGGAAGTGATTCCCAAACCTTCCATAACAAAGCCATCACCTACAGAGAGATGAACCTAGAGAAGAGTCCCCTAAGCAAGCTGGTCCTGGGGCTCTGTTCACAAACACAAACAGACCCCACAGAGCCCCAGGACAGCAACACAATTAGACCCAACCAAATCATGAGAAAACAAAAAGATAATTCCTTGACACATTGGAAAGAATTAACAAAAAAACAGAGCAAACTAGAATTCTATTTGGCCCTAAACAGAGAGTACACAGTGGCAGAATACCTGACCACTGTGACTGACTCAAATTTAAGGAAAGCTTTGACTATGTACAGACTCAGTGAGCATAGCCTTACTATTGAGAAAGGCCGCCGTAGGCAGACCTGGCTCTCAAGAGAAGACAGGCTATGTGCACACTGCCCACAAAATGAGGTGGAAACTGAGCTGCACTTCCTAACCTGCCAAATGTATGACCATATTAGAGACACATATTTCCCTCAGATTACACAGATCCACAAAGAATTCGAAAACGAACCCGATTTTGATAAACTCCCATACCGTATCTACTGGGTGAAATACCACAGTGGACCATCACAGCAGCAAGATTTGTGACCTGCTGCCACAAGAAAAGGTCAACCAGTGAAGAACAAATACCATTGTAAATACAACCCATATTTATGTTTATATATTTTCCCTTTTGTACTTTAACCATTTGCACATCGTTACAACACTGTATATATACATAATATGACATTTGTAATGTCTTTATTCTTTTGGAACTTCTGTGAGTGTAATGTTTACTGTTCATTTTTATTGTTTATTTCACTTTTGTATATTATCTACTTCACTTGTTTTGGCAATGTTAACATATGTTTCCCATGCCAATAAAGGCCATTGAATTGAATTGAATTGAATTGAATTGAATTGAATTGAATTGAATTGAGAGGTTGGGAAGAAAGCACCATTTACCTACCTATAGGCTGCTACAGCCTACATATTTATTTAGTTTGTCATTCTATCGTTTTCATGGATTTTTGTAGCAATTAAATAATTTCTTTCAAATGTATTAGAATTGATTTTCCAGAAATATTTGTTACTACGCTACGGCAGCGCTACATCCCTGTTCAACTCGTTAGTGGCTGAAACTATCTCACTGGAGAAAGAATCCGAGTGAGCGAAACAGCGCCCCTCTGTCTCACTGTATGTGAACCATGTATCTGATGCTGTCTGGACAAAAAGAGTACGACATGCCATACTCTTGTTCAGACAGCATCAGATACATGGGCTACACGTACTGAGACAGAGGGGCGCTTTTTCTCGCACGGATGCTTTATATGAGATTGATGTGTCGTTCTGCCTGTCGGTCAAATCAATTATTCATATTTCAATGTTTTATTTAGGACAGTCAAAGAGGTATGGTAGGGCGTGCCAGACCCCCTAGGGCCCGCCCACAACGCCCGCCCTGATTAGAAGTACATGGTGCAAGTAATCAATGCTATTTGAGATTCTGCAGAGATTATTACAGCTATTGTGAATATCTACACAGACCTGCGATGATCTATGCATGCTATCTTGAACATGCAGACTTGATATAATTATATAATAAGAATTGTAGAGTTACAGTAACCTCAAAATAGCGCCATGGATCTGTTACTCATTTTAAGGTTGAATGTTACATTAGTTTGTAAGATAGCCTTAACTTTAGGCTATTTACTGTGAATGTAATATTGAATTGTGTTAGGTTGACAACACAAAAACATCAACATTTAAAGGAGCTGTATCGACTGCTTGGATAGTTCCATCTGAGCCACAGGCTTAATCCCATTCTCCAACTTTTATTTATTAAAGAATAGGACTAAATCAAATCAAACTTTAAATGCACTTTAATCAAAGTATGATTTGATTCAGTCCTATTCTTTAACTTAGATTTTGGGTTGAGATGCAGACGTGAATCTAACATATCAATGATTCATTTGTAGACAACATGTTATTAAAGCCAGACTGTCAGTGGCACAGATGGAACTATCCAAGCAGAAGATAGATCTCCTTTAAATGTTGATATTTGGTTGCGTTGACAACCAAACACATTTCAAAATCACAAAATATCATAGCATTTGAAATCAACCAGAGCTTGAAACCCTAGGCCTATTGTATTGTCTATTTTTTGTTGAATTCTGGGTTGAATTGAAACAATAGCTGTTGATGACTTTGCAAATGATAGGCCTAAATAGCACCATTGACTATATAGGAGTGATAAAGTATGGTCACATTTTATTTGCTCTGTTAAATCTACTGTTTGGAATGACTTCGATAGCAACAGTGAATCTATTTAGTTTTTAAGTGGAGCACAATCAACAATCATTCTCACGATAGCACATTGGCAATACTCAGTGACAAATACTGTATCATAGCAGGGCTGGGCTTGGTTAAACCCCTGGATGGGAAACCAAAGGGTAGCTGTTGATAGGTCAACTCTCCAGTAGGAGGTGCTGTCCAGCCTATAGTATTTTTCTGATATTGGAAATAACATTTAAGAATCAATGTTGTTTTAAAGGAACAGATTCAACATTTTTTACACCAGATTTGTCTATGTTGAAATTTGTTACCATGATGACATGATCCTGTGGTTGAAATGTCGCCCTCAAAACAACAGTTGCAGACTTTTTATTCAAATCCAATGTATTTTACACCTAGATTCCACATCACAATATGTTGACAAACTATGTTGATTCAACCGGTTTGTGCCCAGTGTGTTATGTCTGTCTACATTGCTTATGTTGAAATCTGTGTGACAGAAGTCTGTAGCCTTTCCAAGCAGTTCATGTTTTTCCAAAGTTATCCACATAATGCTCCTATAGAGACAGTCTCTTTTCAATGGAACATCACGAGAACAGCACTGAATGAGTTTTCTCAGGAATAAAGCAGTTGGCATGGTTGTGATATTGTACACTGTAAAAATAATCCTGTTGTTTTTACGGTAACTTATTGGCAGCCAGTTACCTGTAAGTGACTGTAAAAAAAAAAAAAAAGTACAGTATGTTACCATAAATTCCAAATAAACTTTGGTTTAGCAGTACATTACTGTAAACTTCATTTAAAACATATGATAAGTGGAGACTGGAGAGTGAGACACTAATATACAGTTAAACCAAAGGTTCTGTAGAATATACGGTAACATACTGTACATTATTTTACAGTAAAGTACAGGTAACTGGCTGCCAGTAAGTTAACGTATAAACACATTTTTTTTTTTTACAGTGTAGAAGACTGCAGCAAGGTTATTTCCAGTCATAAAAAAAACACTGATAGACGAGAGGAGAGACTGCTGCTTTGGCACCCGTTTAGCTTTCATGTTTTCTACCATTAAGATTTTCTCTGCATCCTCCCGTGCCAACGAGTGACTTAAACATCAACAGATGATTGAAGTCCGGCCCCAAAACCAGCTCTTCAAGCCAACAATCAATCACAAAATCCCTCCCATTTTCTCTGTAACTATTGCCTTGTATAGAATTGCTTTGTGTTGCATTTTTCTGCTGCTCTGTAGAATACAGTTTGGATTTATTATTGCAGGGATAGGCCTAGAGATAAATGTTTCAGATTCATGCTGATAAAGAGCAAGGCCATTAAAATTCTTTCCCTGGCAATCCATTTTTATTAGAATTTTCAGTAGCTATTTAAACAATGACCTGTTATAACCGGGGCTTAAGTGAGCTTGGTGAGCGCTGGGAAAACACACTATACTGCTCCAACACATTGTTTATTTGTAGGGCCAAAGTAATTGTCCTGTTCGCCCGCCTCACTCTCCAGTTTCCACCTTTTTTTATTTCAAGGCGGTAATGTTGATTCGTGAATCATGAAAGAGCCATCTTTGCTGATTTCCTGTGGTAATCACTTCAGGTCTTGTCAGGATTTGTAGGCCTCCATTGTAGTCCACTACTTAATTCTTATTTCTCAAATGACTGCCTCGCCTGGTTCACCAACTACTTCTCAGATAGAGTCCAGTGTGTCAAATCGGAGGGCCTGTTGTCCGGACCTCTGGCAGTCTCTACGGGGGTGCCACAGGGTTCAATTCTCGGGCCGACTCTTTTCTCTGTATACATCAATGATGTCAGGATTTGCTGCTGGTGATTCTCTGATCCACCTCTACGCAGACGACACCATTCTGTATACATCTGGCCCTCCTTTGAACACTTTGTTAACAAACCTCCAAACAAGCTTCAATGGAATACAACACTCCTTATGTGGCCTCCAACTGCTTTAAAATGTTAGTAAAACTAAATGCATGCTCTTTAACCGATTGCTGCCCGCACCTACCCCCCCGACTAGCATCACTACTCTGGACGGTTCTGACTTAGAATATGTGGACAACTACAAATACCTAGGTGTCTGGTTAGACTGTAAACTCTCCTTCCAGACTCACATTAAGCATCTCCAATCCAAAATTAAATCTAGAATCGGCTTCCTATTTCGTAACAAAGCCGCCTTCACTCATGCTGCCAAACATACCCTCGTAAAACTGACTATCCTACCGTTCCTTGACTTCAGCGATGTCATTTACAAAATAGCCTCCAACACTCTACTCACCAAATTGGATGTAGTTTTGTCACCAAAGCCCCATATACTACCCACCACTGCGACCTGTACACTCTCGTTGGCTGGCCCTCGCTTCATATTTGTCGCCAAACCCACTGGTTCTAGGTCATCTATAAGTCTTTGCTAGGTAAAGCCCCGCCTTATCTCAGCTCACTGGTCACCATAGCAACACCCACCCATAGCACGCACTCCAGCAGGTATATCTCACTGGTCATTCCCAAAGCCAACACCTCCTTTGGCTGCCTTTCCTTCCAGTTCTCTGCTGCCAATGACTGGAACGAATTGCAAAAAAAATCACTGAAGCTGGAGACTTATATCTTCCTCTCTAACTTTAAGCATCAGCTGTCAGAGCAGCTTTCCGATCACTGTACCTGTACACAGCCCATCGGTAAATAGCATACCCAACTACCTCATCCCCATATTGTTATACATTTTTTGTTGTTGCTTTTTGCACCCCGAGTATCTCTACTTGCACATCATCATCTGCACATCTTATCACTCCAGTGTTAATGATAAATTGTAATTAATTTGCCTCTATGGCCTACTTATTTCCTTATCGCCCTAATCTTACTACATTTGCACACACTGTACATAGATTTTTCTATTGTGTTATTGACTGTAAGTTTGTTTATCCCATGTGTAACTCTGTGTGGTTGTTTTTGTTGCACTGCTTTGCTTTATCTTGGCCAGGTCGCAGTTGTAAATGAGAACTTGTTCTCAACTGGCCTACCTGGTTAAATAAATGTGTAATACATTTTTTTACATTTAAAAAAAAAATGTCTTAGTCTCAGCAAGATTGAAGTGACAAGTGGATTTTGCAACCCTCAAACACAGGAGATAGATGACTGAAAAAAGACAGATCCTCAGGTGGATGGGGAATACGCATTGCTACTAAAAAAAGCACCCTGGTCTTGACTGTGTGTTTTTAACGCGTGCTGTTTGCTGATGAGAATGTTAAAGCATTCACAGTAATAGGGGCATGTGGAATTGTTTAACTGGAATGATAGCATAAGGGTGAGCTTATGAGGGGAGATACTATAGTAGATCATTGCTTTTCTTTCTGCTTGCTCTCCTTGTGAGATGATTCACATGTTATTATACTGATATAGAATGTATAGTATCTACACCACTTGAATAAACAGAAGTAACAGATGTTTTATGTTTGGTTTCCCCCCCCCCAGCTCCAGACGGATGCGGAGAAGCACTCAGCCGTCGAGCAGAACTCTGTGTGGTCCGGCAGCGACGAGGTCAAGAGGTCAGACGGGAGCTCGGACAGCGGGTTCAAAATGGAATCGGGCTCCAAGTGGTGCCGCCGCCCCTCAGACATGTCGGACGAGTCGGGCAGGAGCTCCTCGGACCGCAAAACGCCTTCCATGGCCCACACGGGCTCCTGGAGGCGAGGCCTGAGTGCCCAGGTGGGCGTGACCTCGCCTAGGACCAAGGCACCTGTCACGCCAGTCTGCGGCACGCTGAAGACCCATGGGACAGGTACGTAACATACAGAGTAGAGCCATGTTGTCTCTGTCTGCTGTCCCAACAGCCACACTGTCTATGTATTGTGCTCTGTCAGTCTGAACTGCATGGGTTCCTGGAGCATGTGAAAAGGCAGACAGCAGTCAACCACAGAGATATTTTATCTGGTGAGATCAGGGCTCAGGTTGCCAGGTGATGAATCCACTCTCCGGAGAACCGTTCTGAAGAGTTGGTGATCTCTTACCTTTTTATATTGAAGTGGTAGATAGAGAGGCCTTTGAGTTGAAACATGTTGGAACTCAGCAGGATGTCTGATGCTACTGTATAACCGCATTTCTGAGTGAATGTGCTTGGTCCACAGTTGACAGACTGTGTCATGTCTCCACCCACAGGTAAAACGGACGACACCAAGGTGTCTGAGAAGGGCCAGCATCATCTCTCGCCCCGGGTCAACAGCAGCATGCAACGCTCCCCATCAGACACGGGCCGCAGCAGTGGAGACGAAGCCAAGAAGCCCCCCTCCACATCCAGCCGCACCCCCACCACCAACACGTTTGGCTTCAAGAAGCACGCAGGAGGAGGTATGACCATGGTGACAGCCAGCGGAGTCACCATTACCAGTGGCTCTGCCACCCTGGGGAAGATCCCCAAATCAGTGCAGCTCCACGGTGGTCGGGGTCTTGGTCGCCAGGCCAGTGTGGATGATGGCTACCTGCCTGTGAGCTCCCACTCCACCCTGCAGTACCGCAGCCTCCCCCGGCCCAGCAGAGCCTCTGGCGGGGTTCGCAGAGCCAACCGCTCCTCCAGCACCAGCATCGAGTCCAACCTCAGCTCCAGGTCCAACACGCACCACGGCCCCAAAAGCCGCAGCCAAGTCCCCAAGCCCAGCGCCGGTGGCATCCCCCTGCCTGGCTCGGGATCTAACCAGACAGACAAGGAGAAGGGGGTGTCCTCTGAAGACAATCCCATGGCCCAGGGCTCAGCAACACTGCCCCCTCAGGGAGCCAGGCAGCCAGGGGGAAAGTACCCAGACATCTCCTCCCCTACTCTGCGCAGGTGAGCCCACCACCTCCATACTACAGTCTACTTAAAGTACACCTACCCCCATATATCAGGGGCTGTCTTACACTAACAGTCGATGAGTCTGATAGTTCCTTCCTCCAGCCCTGAAAGCACTACCACACCATCCTGCTTGTGTTTCAAGGGGTGACGTATTCAGGCACAGTGCAAACAGATTTGAGTTGGGATAATCATCATATCAGCGTTATAGTAACATTAAAGAACATTTAGAGAGCCCTTATCAGGGTTTCATTATGTTTTTTTGCCCATGACTTTTTTGCCCATAAACCAAAAGGCTTGTTTTATCACTAGGCAGCTAGAGGGCCTCTCTTCCCTTGTGGCCTGTGAAATAATGGCCTATCACTGCTCATTAAAAGCAGGGTGACAGAGCCCAGGCTGAGGGGCCAGTGTTTTCTCTAGCTCGAACCCAGGAGCTCGAACCCAGGGGCTGCCTGGTGTTGCTTTAACTGATGCTGCTGGTGCTTGGACTTATCTGACTAATCGCCTGATGAGGTAATGAGAAAAGAGAGCAGCTGTTCTCCCTCAGTGGTCTGAGAGTCTCCCTTCTCATTTAACCCTTGTTGATTTAATGTTGTCAAAACGAATATGGTGTCTGTGGCACACGCTTTACATCCTGCTTTAATTCACATAAATGACCTGTTGATTAAAAGCCACGGTAGAAGATGTATGATAGCTGTTCACACGGACGCCCGGCCGGTGTCGAGGGGTTACGTGCGTGGTATACCATGAAGTAGGTATTGTGTTCCTGTGGCAATGTTATGATATGTATTTGTTTCACTTCTCTTTGCATTTAACCAGCATTTTCATCACAAATTCCTTCAACAATTCTCTACTTAAAACCCATGCGCCGCATAATTCTCCTGTCACTCCTCTCCGCTCTCCCGTGCCGTCCAGACTGTTCGGAGGCAAGCAGGCTAAGCAGCAGGTCCCAGTCACCACCACGGAGAACATGAAGAACGCCACCGTCATCTCCAACCCCCACGCCAACTCTAGCCAGCAGGGCGGCGCTCTGGACTCCCCTTCGGCCAGTAGCGGGGGCAGTAGCCCTCTGTATGGGGGTGGAGGTCGTCTGGGTGTTGAGGCCAACTCCCTCTCCCCCCTGGCTTCCAGCCCCGGCTCGACCCTGTCCACCCCCTCCCACAGCCTGGCCTGGAGTAGCACCCTGAGCAGGGACACCCTGAGCCCTGGCTACCCCTCCCTCAGCAGCCTTGCCACCAGCAGCGAGTCCATCGACGTGTCCCTGGGCAGCGGTGGCCACAGACACCATGGTCACGACACACTGCCAGCCTGCATCAGGAACAATGGCATCAAAACGGGAATCTCAGAAAGGTAGGGGCGGGGGGGGGTTTCCGGAACGGCCAGGTGTGGCTATGTGTTTTAATATCTACTACAAGCTCCCCTCCCTTTTCCTCCCTTTGTATCTCGACCTTTAAACTGTTGTGTGCATGAGGGTTAACAGAAGTGTTTGACTGGCCATATTGATGATAAAGGAGATGATAGGAGACTGACTCCTAGCAGGTGTTGGTGGGATGAAAGCATGGATTCTATCATGACTGATGATCTCTCTGTTTCCCCCTTCTCTTGGTGCTGCTCCTCTCTCTGTTTTGTCTACCCCTACCTCCTAACCCCCTTCTCCCTGCCCCCTAGTCTTAGCCCCCTCTCCTCTCCCTCAGCTAGTCCCAAATTCAGCAGAAACACTTTACCCCGGAAACAGGACAGGTAAATGTGTCTATATGGAGCTAGGCTTGCTTGTTAGTGAAACAGCTGCCTGTGTGTGGTGTACTGTGTTGTAAAGTGAAGTGACCGTTGGATGTTTTCGCTGCCTGCATCTCTTTCACAGCATGCATAGCGCCATCTGCTGGCTGAACTAGGAAGGGCAGGCCTGTAGTCTGAGGCCTGATCTTGAGATGTACATCAAAGCATATAGGACACAGCAGCTGTGATGCTTCTATAGATAAGATAAGAGATCAGTTATCTGAAGCTGTCACCTGTCTCTATATGTTCATAATGACAACACACCTACCTGCACCAACACAGGAATTGGCCCTGTGATTAGATGTATATTACAACAGTTTTCTTTTACTTTAACAAGGGCGGAACTCCCAAAATACTTCTCCGTAAATCACCATTTCCATGAGATATTTACTCAGGGAAAAAATACATACATTGAGAAAAAACAAGCAATTAAGTATTGTTTTCATGAAGGTACATTGACGTGCAACTTCCACCTGTGATTTGTGACTGTACTAGATGCACATTATCAGACAGCCTTGACGTTATCCATGTGCCTCCCTGTCCATCAACAACCTAGGTCATTATATCTGTGCAGCTAGTGACTTGCAACGTTCGCCCATAGATGTGGATGTGAGGTGGCTTTTCAGCATCTCCCATCTCTCTCAAGGTACGGCCACCTGCCCCAGCTGCGTAGTCATGACGACCCCCGGGACTGGCTGCGTTCCCACTCTGCAGGAGGTCTTCAGGAGTCTGCCGGCAGCTCCCCCTTCTCCCCCGCTTCCAGCCTCACCTCGCCCTCCGGAGCCCGCTTCAACTTCTCCCAGCTTGGTAGGTGTAGCCTCAACCCTCCCCACTCATCGCTATGATAATCATTGCAGGAGCAGTGATAGTCATCTCTGCACCCAGAACTAAATATTGTGCGCATGCTGGCTTAACGTTTCGCCTCTTTCAAGAGACTACAGTGATATTAGTGGTGATGTAAGGAAAAGTAGTAGTGATTATATCTATTTTACACAACGGGTTGGTCTAATCCTGAATGCTGATTGGTTAAACCGCATTCCAGCCGGTGTCAATTCTACAAGTTGCCACCGGGCTAAATCTATGATGTTAAAATGCCTGTTCCATCTGACTGCGCAATCCACTGTCTCATCAGCCCAGCCAGACAATTTATAAACTTGATCTCCACTATAAAAAGCATCTAGGTTCTAGACATTATCTCACATTTCTTTGAGACTAACATTTAGTTTTCAACAGCAGAGATTTGTATAAACCTTGCGGTCTGTCTCTCCGACATTTGCAACATTGTTTCAATATTCAAATTTGATCTCCATGTGTCCCATAGTAATGAACATGTCGGGAGTCGGGACGAGACAGACAGACAGGCAGTGTTTCTCAGCCAGTCGAACTCGTGAATCAGCTGGCATCATTTTCATGGATATGTACAAAGAAATGGCATTGAAAAAAAGGTCAAACTAAATGAAGTGCAGATAGTTTGCAGTCTTTCCAGCTTCAGTTTGAAGTGATTGTGTTAACTGTGTTGTTGTGTAGTTCCTCTGAACAACAACAGTGTCCTGAAGAATGAGCACATTTTCTATGCCATGTGAAAATCGCACCTCATTAGCTCATTGTTATCGATATATTCAAATAAATGTCACTAGAAAACAGCTCAAACAAATGCAGCTACTTTGCTGTTATTCTGGCTGCACTGTTTGACGTGACTGTAAGTTATGTTGGCTAGCTAACAAGCAAGGGATAAGAACGCTGCCACCCAGTATGGCAATGGAACATTTAGAATGAACGAATAGATACAGAACAAAAAGACTGAACGACTGGGTCGCCGAGTCTCTGGCAACCGAACCGATAGAACGAACAACCAGCCGGCTTGGGTAGCAACCCTAGATTTGTGTCGGCATGAAATAGTATGAATAAATTCATAAAAATAAAGTTTTTAATGAAAATATGCCAATCATTATTTGAATATGTTAGTAACCCGTTGTACAAAAGTGATAATGCTCTCGAAGCCAGTGTTTGGAGGATATATTGGCACGGTTTGCACGGCTCTGGCATTATCACTTAAATGTTGTATTTCACTCTTACTTTCCACTTTGAGTGAAGAGTAACAGACAGCAAGCAAAGATGTCTGATCATTGCCCTCTGCCCATGTCTGTTTTTAAGATAACCTTTGACCTGTGTTATGTAACGGATGTGTCCCAGCAGGCAGCCCAACCACAGCTGCACAGATCAACCTGGCCAACCTCCGCAGCGGCCTGGCCAATCAGGAAGGGCCGTATGACCCATACAGTGAACGCTTGAGGAACTCGTCCATGTCTCTGGAGGAGAAGAGTCGCACCATGACCAGCTCTGGGTCCTTCAGGGATGGACTAGAGGAGGGTAAGACAGACACACTCTTCTACCTACAGTATCCACTCTCACACATGGCCTCAGAGAAATACTGGTCAAGTCATTTTTGTTTATTCAAGTTTTTTTAGAGGGTTGTTTTGACACTCCACATACATGTGTGAACTATCATTTTACTTCTGAATGGATTATAACTCCCTTAGAAAATCAAGCTTTTGCTTAGCTAAGATCATTTTTTGAAAGCTTTCATTCTTTACAGGACGCTAGTGAAAGATTCATATTTTTCTTACAAAATGAATATTTATTGAATCGACATGCTTGTTCAACCAACCACTTAAATCACCAGTGAAATCATTCATTACATTTAGTGTGCCAGTGTCATTTGGAACCTGTGTTGATTTTCCACACATCTACAGTTGAATTGGGAAATAGAAAGAAGCACTTTGTTCGATTTGCGAAATGTACATAGACTGAGGTTTGATGATTGACTGCACTTCTTTGGCTCTGAATGGCTTGTTGCTCTTGTGGTTTGTGCTTGTCCTGAGGCTCTCACTTTAGCTGATCCCTCTATGATGCCAGGTTCTTGGCTGGTGTTGTGGCATGCAGGCCAGGGTGAGGAGGAGGAGGAGAAAGGCTGATAAGTATCTCCTCTCCTCCCCCCATCGCAGACAGACATCTGACTCAACACCAGCCTCCTGACAGGAGCACAAGGCCCTGTTTGACGGCACCCCAATGTCTACTTTTCTACTTTAGATCACAGACTATAGAGTAAACACGGGAAAATCCCTGCTCCAGTAACAGTATACATATCAGTGTTGTAGGTCTCGAGTCCAGTCTCGAGACCACAGTCTCGGAGTCTGATGCATTTGTACTCTGTCTTGACTCGTTCTAGGACAGTGAGGACTCGTAATTTCTTCCCGACACCACTAAAGAATAAATCCTGATTGGATATGTTTTTCACATAATTTCACATAATCCAACAAAAACTGAAAAGATTGAAACAGAACATCATTGAAAAGAATAATGTAATTAGAATTATTTTTATTCTAATTATTATATAAATCCTTAGCCCTTCTCTGAAGGTTTAGAAGGGCCTCATTGTTCGATTGGGTTCAAGTCCGCGCTCTGGCTGGGCCACTCAAAGACATTCAGAGGCTTGTCATGAAGCCTCTGAATGTCTCACCTCACTCCTGCGTTGTTTTGGCTGTATTGAGCTGACAAGGTACAAATCTGTCGTTCTGCCCCTGAACAGGCAGTTAACCCACTGTTCCTAGGCCGTCATTGAAAATAAGAATTTGTTCTTAACTGACTTGCCTAGTTAAATAAAGGTAAAAAGAAAAAAAGAAAGTATGCTTAGGGTCATTGTCCTGTTGGAAGGTGAACCTTCACCCCAGTCTGAGGTCCTGTGCACTCTGGAGCAGGTTTTCATCAAGGATCTCTTCGTTCATCTTTGCCTCGATCCTGACTAGTCTCCCAGTCCCTGCCGCTGAAAAACACCCCCACAGCACGATGCTGCCAGAACCATGCTTCACCGTAGGGATGGTGCCAGGTTTCCTCCAGATGTGACGCTTGGCGTTCAGGCCAAGAGTTGAATCTTGGTTTCATCAGACCAGAGAATCTTGTTTCTCATGGTCTGAGGGTCTTTAGGTGCCTTTTGGAAAACTCCAAGTGGGCTGTCATCTGCTTTTTACTGAGGAGTGGCTTCCGTCTGGCCGCTTTACCATAAAGGCATGGGGAGCCTAGCGGGCCGGCTGAGGCATGGGGAGCCTGGCGGGCCGGCCGAGGCTTGAGAACCTGTAGAGCTAGCTGAGGCATGGAAGCCTGACGAGCCAGCTGAGGCATCCTCGGTTGCTTCGTCTGCGGCACTTGGAGCCGACGTCACTAGTAAAAAAAAATTATAATCCCTGTTGCTGCTTTCCCTTGGGGATGCATTATTCTATAACGTGTACGCTGGGAGTCGGGAAGCAAGTACAGGGAGTGCAAATTTTATTATAAAAATAACATAGTACAAAACAAGAAACACGAAAAGCGTACAGACAGAAACAGAGTCAATAATGCCTCAGAAAAGAACCAAGGGGAGTGACAGATATAGGGGAGGTAGTCAGGAAGGTAATGGAGTCGAGGGGAGTGTCATGAGGTGCAGGTGCGCGTAACAATGGTGGCAGGTGTGCGTAATGATTAGACAACTAGCGACGTCGATCGCAGAGGAGCGGGAGTAAACATCAAGGATGATCAATGGAAACAGGATGCACATGAGCAATATCGAGTTTCATAGCAAAGGGTCTTTATATTTATGTAAATAACGTATTTCTGTTCTTTATTTGTAATAAATTAGCAAAAATGTATTATGGGTTATTGTGTGTAAATTGCTGAGGATTTCTTTATAATTTAATCAATTTTACATTTACATTTACATTTTAGTCATTTAGCAGACGCTCTTATCCAGAGCGACTTACAGTAGTGAATGCATACATTTCATACATTTTTTTCTTTTTTTTTCGTACTGGACTCCGTGGGAAACGAACCCACAACCCTGGCGTTGCAAACACCATGCTCTACCAACTGATTTTAGAATAAGGCTGTAACGTAGCAAAATGTGGAAAAAGTCAACGGGTCTGAATACTTTTCCCGAAGGCACTGTATAGGCCTACTGCAATGATATACAGTTTATTAGGTACACCACCCTGTTCACGAAAATGGTTCGCTCCTACAGACAGTGAGTCACGCGGCCGCGGCTTGCTATATAAAGCAGGCAGACAGGCATCGAGCATTCAGTTACTGTTTGATTAAACGTTAGAAGGGGCAAAACGAGTGACCTAAGTGACTTTGAGCCTTGGAAGATCGTCGGTGCCGGGCCCATCAGTTCCAGTATCTCAGAAACGGATTGCCTCCTGTGCTTTTCACGTACGACAGTGTCTAGGGTTTACCGAGAATGGTGCGACAAACAAAAAACATCCAGTCAGCGGTAGTCCATTGGGTGAAAGCAGCTCATTGAGGAGAGGTCAAAGGAGAATGGCAAGAATCATGCAAGCTAACAGGTGTGCAGGTAAAATAACAGGTAAATAACAGCGCAGTACAACAATGGTGTGCAGAACGGAATCTTGGAACGCAAAACTTGTCTCTCCTTGTCATGGATGAGCTGTTGCAGCAGACGACCACACCGGGTTCCACTCCTATTGGCTAAAACAAGAAGAAGCGGCTACTGTGGACAAGCGATCACCAACACTGGACAATTGAGAATAGAAAAACCTTGCCTGGTCTGACGAATCCCGGTTCCTGTTGCGTCCGCAAAGTCAGAATTTGGCGTAAGCAGCATGAGTCCATGGCCCCATCCTGCCTGGTGTCAACAGTACAGGCTGGTGGTGGTGGTGTAATGGTGTGGGGAATGTTTTCCTGGCACACAATAGGTCCCTTGATATCAATTGAGCAATGTTTCCATGCCCCGAAGAATTCAAGCTGTTCTGTAGGCAAAGAGGGATGAGACCCGGTACTATATGGGTGTACCTATTAAACTGGCAACTAAGTGTATACCTGGGCTAAATGTCACTATCTGTAACTAGCTGACCCCCGTAACTCTTCAAGGTTTCCTTGAGCTTGTAGTCCTATAAGACCTGCCCTTGGTTTTGACACCAGTGCCTGGAAATCCAGACTGTTATGGACTGATTTTACCCCACCATACATCCACACACTTCAGTGGACTCTGGGACATTGGAGAACACACTCAGGGCTCTAAATAATTGTACAAAGGCTTGGTAAGCAGCTAAGCATTTAGTTAAAGGCCCAGTGCAGGCAAAACCGTGATTTCTCTGTGTTATATATATATATATATTATACACACACACACACACACACACACACACACACACACACATTTCCACACTGTGAGATTGGAGAAATACTGGGAAATTGTGAAAATGATAATGCCCTTTTAGTTTAAGTGCTGTTTGAAAAGACCGCCTGAAATTACAGCCTGTTTTGGCCTGCCTGGTAACATCACCAGGCAGTAAATTATACTGAACAAAAATAAAACACAACATGCAAAGTGTTGGTTGCATGTTTCATGAGCTGAAATAAAAGATCCCAGAAATGTAGTATTTATGTATGTAAAAAGCCCTTTTATGGAGAATAACTCATTCTGATTGGCTGGGCCTGGCTCCCCAGTGGGTGGGCCTGGCTGCGAAGTGGGTGGGCCTATGCCTTCACAGTCCCACCCTGCCGAGTCATGTGAAATCCATAGATTAGGACCTAATGAATTCATTTCAATTGACTGATTTCCTTATGAACTGTAACTCAGTCAAATCTTTGAAATTGTTGCATGTTGCATTTATATTTTTGTTCAGTATAGTTAATAGACCACTAAGAAAGAGTTCCAAACAGCTAGTTTTCCATTTTTCCGCACCTACTCAGACCACCCCCAGACAGTTCTAGCAAAATTCTTGCTTGCGAAATTTCTCTTTGCTAAGAAGCTATTTTTGTTTCTTTTTGACTATTTTAATTGAAAACAATCACAGTAAGGTGCTTCATCATTACCCAGAAATTATTTGATATTGAGATATAAATGGCTGCATTGGACCTTTAAGTTTGGCACATCCCCCTGCTGTCATTTTAGTCCTGCGGTGATGTTGTGGTTCCATTCCATTATGATTAATGAGAGAGACAGCTCATATAGCGAGGCTGTGTTAGTGTAGTAACAGCACTCACTAAAGCGTAATGATGATGTATAGGCTGATGACTGCTGCTGAAGTGTGAATGTGTCATACTGTATGTCTCACCAGGGCGATTTAAAGTTTGGACGTGTGATTATGTTTGTGTAGTCAGGCAGTTAGATATCGGGGCTGATGTGTGGATGTCAAACCATATCAGCACAATTAAAGGGTAGGCTACAAAGTAAACTAGTTACAGTAACGTAACAGTGCCACGCACGCGCTCACACATACACACGCGGTCATACACACACACACACACCACACACCTAGAGCAGCAACTCTGTTGTAAATGTTCACCCAGGGGACCTGTTTATGCATGTTCCTGTTTCCAAAGTCATCAGGGGGAGATGAATCACTGCTTGCATGAAGCCATTATCCATGATTGATGTCACCAGATGAATGAGTTGAGGGTTGTTTTTGTTTCTCTCCAGTCCACGGCTCCTCTCTGTCTCTAGTGTCCAGCACTTCCTCTGCCCACTCCATGGTGAGCAACACTTTGATTAATGTTTGATGCACTGTCCAAACATATAGTACGAATGTTAATATACTTAGGGCTAGTTTCCCAGACAAAGATTAAGCCTAGTCCCGGGCTAAAAAAATATATTTTAATTGAGGTTCTTCATTGAGCATGCTTTTTAGTTCAGGACTAGGGTTCATCTGTGTCTGGGAAACCAGCCCTCAGTGAGCTATATGGGTGAAAGTGAAGAGGGACCATCTCAATGTGTCTGACTTGACTGCTGAGTTGCATTGCTAATTAACTGCTTGTGTGAATCCTTATAGCCTTAGGTGGAAACTGAATATGTTCAGATTGTCTGTCTTGCTGTCTTATCCCATGCATACTGTGACCTGCATAAACCTCTCTTCTCTTCTCCTCTCCTCTTTTTCATAGCCGGAGGAGAAATCTCAGTCGGAGGTAAGAACAACTTTACTTTAACACAAACAATGTGCCACCATTGATTACCTTTGGGACTGTAACATCATAACTGTTTATGAGCCAGCAAGTTATTTAGGTACTACATACTCTATATCCTAATATGATGTTTCCTGTAGATAAGCATGATCTTGTTTTTCTGTTCTCAGATTCGTAAGCTGCGGAGAGAATTGGACGCTTCCCAGGAGAAGGTGTCTGGTTTGACCACTCAGTTGAGTGCTAATGTAAGTTTGATGGCAAATGGTTACTATGCTAAGCACTGTGACATCATGGTTCCGCTGGTACTAACTGTCAGGGTTGGGGTCAATTCCATTTCAATTTCAGTCAATTCATAAAGTAAACCAAATTCCAGTTCCACATTTTCCTCATTGAAAAGCATGGAAGAGAATTGGAATTGGTGTTTCAGTGTATGTTGTGAATTGACTCGAATTGAAATGGAATTGACCCCAACCCTGCTAACTGTATATAATGCCTTGGTTGTGGTCATTGGAATGGATTCGTCCTAGCGTTGCGTGTTACCAGAATTTAAAATACCTACAAGTCAAAGAGTTCCAGCATTGCGCATGGTGTTTTTGTTTCCCTTTGCGTGGCGTCCTACAGCACATTGAACATGACACAGGGTAATGGTCTGAGAGGGGAAGCAGGCGTTCAGCCCCATTATCTGCTCTCTGAATGTAAACAAACATGACAGCCCTGCAGCAGAAACAGCGTCAGTAACAGCCTAATGAAATGGTACATCCTCGGGCCCGCACCCACACTGGTTATGTGATCTCACAAACAGAGATTTCACAACAAAGCAGGCTAGAGCAGCTGTGGGGGCTTGGGTGGAGTATGAAGGCTGTAGTTCCTTGTAAGAGAACTCGGGTTAGGCTGCTAGAGTATGGCCTGAGCCCCTGGCCTTACCAGCCCTGTAAGACATACCTGCACTAGGACCTGACAGACAGTACAGCCTGATAGTGGAGGAATCAGCCAGTCTGCCACATGCCCCAACACCAGCCCCTCTGTCTGATGGAAACCCTCCAGATCTGTTCCCCGCCTTCTCTTCTGCCTTCTGCCAAGCTATCAGCTCATATTCCGTGGCGGCCGGGCTCTGGGCTGTGATAAGAATCAGAACATGTGTTTACTCATCCCTCTGTGTGATGATCAAAACAGAAGCACCTAACTATCAGTCTTCAGTGTCTGTCTGCTACCGGACTCATACTTTATCAAAGGCAGACTGGTCCCTGACTGGACCTGGATCACCCTGAGCTGAGGCGCTTTATCCATGTCAGCGAAAAGCCCCAGTCCCGGGGCTAGCAGCCTGGTGATGGTGACGTGGTGTCCCCTGAACCACTACCCGTCCCTGGGGAAGGAGGCAACCAGAGAGAAGGCCAGACGCAAGCTGCAGCCCAGGCTGAGACGCAGCCAGAGCTACAGCCCCGCAGGCCACAAGGAGGACAGCAACATACAGCAGGAGGTGGGATCTGACTGGAACCTCTGGGCTCTCACAGGGCTTCAGGAGCTTTGAGTCTCTGGAGGCTTTGTTTTGGGAAGTGAGCTTGTATGTTGGCATGTGGGTATTTGTCTGTTTATTGTGGAGCTAGCAGTATAGCCTACTACTACATCCTGGGTATTTGTCTGTTTATTGTGGAGCTAGCCGTATAGCCTACTACTGCTACTACATCCTGGGTATTTGTCTGTTTATTGTGGAGCCAGCAGTATAGCCTACTACTGCTACTACATCCTGGGTATTTGTCTGTTTATTGTGGAGCCAGCAGTATAGCCTACTACTGCTACTACATCCTGGGTATTTGTCTGTTTATTGTGGAGCTAGCAGTATAGCCTACTACTGCTATTACATCCTGGGTATTTGTCTGTTTATTGTGGAGCTAGCAGTATAGCCTACTACTGCTACTACATCCTGGGTATTTGTCTGTTTATTGTGGAGCCAGCAGTATAGCCTACTACTGCTACTACATCCTGGGTATTTGTCTGTTTATTGTGGAGCCAGCAGTATTGTGTACTACTGCTACTACAGTACATGGCTGGGTTGTGAGCTGTAACTAGAGGTTGGAGCTCAGTGTGTCTGTCCCAGATATGTCAGAGGACACGCTCGTCTCTGTTGCAATACTCAATGTTCTGCTTTTGTTTTGCCTGTAAAGCTGTTATCAACTACCAGGAGCGTGATGTTTGATTTCATGTTTGATTTCAAAACATGTGCACGCTTTAGGTTTTCTGTGTAATGTGAATCGAATGCGCTGATTCTTTTTCTGGCAAAGTATATCAACAACAGCAATGCATAAGAGAATATGTACTATCTAAAACCCACCACAGCTTTGGAAATCCTAACACCTCGGTATGGAATAGTTTTAGCATTTATCTTCTAAAACACAAGCCATCCATTGATTTCATGCATTTGAGGTGGTTTCTTTGGATGTATATGATTGCCAAACTGACTGCATACTGAGCCGGTCTGCAATCTCTTTGTACGCCTTCATCATATTTCCAACTGTGACATTGATGAGTAAATCAACGTGCAAGTTGATAACGAGCATGACTTGAAGCAGCATGTTTCTCTCATACCTGTATCTCTACAGAAGATAACGAATACTTGTGATCAGTTTACTCTGCATATGAGAAGAAAACATCCAAAATGTTTTTCGCTTAACCGGAATTCCTCTTTTTCCTTTCTCTCTGCTTGTCTGTGGCTGTGAGAAGGTAGCAGGTCTCTGGTTTCACGAAGGCAGATGATAGCTAGCTAGAGTGTTTTTTTTTAGGACTCGTGTTGGCCTCATGTTCATCTCTACTAGGCTACTGAACCATGGAACCCTGCCCAGACAGGTAAATAGGTAGTCGGCAGAAAGCCTGGCCCATTATATCAGCATGGATCCATTTCTAACATGCAGTGACTTCCCCAGCTGTCCCTGTGGAGCAACTCAACTCCTGTCGTTCTTACTCAAAATACTCAGTGTACACCATGACACGGAAGCCATTATCACCTGTGTATGTTTTTGTTTTGGCTCTGTGTATGCATGTCGTGAAAGGCATGTGGGTGTGTTCTTACGAGCGAGACCTTTTCCTAAAACTGCAGCGTGTCGCCCGTTTCACAGCCCTGAGTGGGGCTTGCGAATCAAACAAACGTGTGTCAGTTGAAGGAGAACAAATGACATTGTCAGCAGGTCAGTTTGCAAACTTATACATGGATAGCTGAATGTGTACTGCTGCGTGCATGTCCGTAGGCTCACCTGGTAGCAGCGTTTGAGCAGAGCTTGGGGAACATGACCATCCGACTCCAGGGCCTTACCACCACGGCTGAGCAGAAGGTACGGACTGGAGCCGTCAAAATGTCGGTTTCCTCAGAAATATGCCTTTCCTTGGCTGGATCGTGACGCTAACTGTGTTGCTTCATCGTGTTGTGGTATTTTAGGATTCTGAGCTGAACGACCTGAGGAAAACCGTAGAGCACATGAAGAAGCAGAACACAGCAGCCCAGGCAGCCATCGACGGTGTCATCAACCTGCCAGAGCTCACTTGCAAAGGTGATAGGCCAGGTGAGAAGTTACCTCCCACATCAACATGAAACCCAACAAGAACAGATGTATATTGGCTAGTGAGAAAAAGGGCATCTGACACCCAATCAGAATGGATTAGAATTCTATGCTGGTCCCTGTCTCACCCTCTCTCTTGTGCATCCCACAGCCTCAGCCAATGGAAGCCCCCAGTCTCAGCAGGATCTGTGTATCCGCAGACAGCACTCGTCTGACAGTGTGTCTAGCATCACCAGCGCCACCAGCCACTCCAGCGTGGGCAGCAACTTGGAGCTGGACGCCAAGAACAAAAAGACGAAGAAGAACTGGGTAGGTCCTCCACTCTCTGTCTATCTAGCTGGCTGGCTAGTTGTCTGTCTGTCACTCTATGTCTGTCTGTATATCTACATGGCTGGCTAGCTGTCTGTCGCTCTGTGTCTGTATGTCTGTTTGTCTCTGTCTGCACGTCTAATCTGTCAGATGTTCTTGCCCTTTCCTCCAATCCTTCTGTTTGTGCTCAGCCTGCTTGCGCAGGAGCAAAGGTGAATATGGTTATTGTTGTTAGTGAGCTGCTCTAGAAACTAAATTGTAAGTTGAGAATTGTGAGGTGTTCCCTTATTACACATGGCAAAACCGCAAAGAAACTGCACGCAACTACGAAAAGGTCACCTGTAATCTGTTAGTCAGGCGATACGAGCTTAGGTCAATATACTCATGCATTTTCTGCCTGTAGAAAAGAGGTGTGTGCACAGTATGTATGTTGGCTGAACACTGCCTGTACTAACCTATGAAGTCAAATTAAAATGTCTGCGTGTGTGTTCTTTTGTCCTGATATAATGCTGTTGCGTGTGCTGGAGGGAAGGTGAATGATGACTATGTACGCAGACGGTGATGATACTAGCATCTGTGTATTAGTTAGAAGTACAACCGTGGCGTACCTGACTATTTGACCACAACGGGGCAGATGACTACTGAGTTTAAATATCTAAATCTCCCCTTTAGTGGTTGAGTAGTCGTGTCAATTAGTGAGAAGTGATAACTCTTGCTCCCTAGCCTAGTGTTCATTCCTTGTTTGTAGCAGTGAGGGTATAGTTTGCGTTCAGTCTCTTTAGTGAGCTGCCTGGTGTACGGCCTATTCTATGTCCTTAAGACCTGTACATAAGTTCTTGCATTGTTCCTGTCTTAACAAAACAAATCCACCCTACCTCTATTGTGCTAAAAGTTGAAATTGTCTATGATCAGCATGCTGTGGTCTTGTCTTTCCCCTCTTGTGCTCTCCTATCATGTGGAGGTTTATGAGGTAAGATTAACACACTAATTTCCAAAATAGACTTTTATTCCTTGATTAGCTGGAGATAGTGAAAGAGTAGAAGTTTGTAACTGTTTTGTGATTCAAAATGTATTTCTGGGCCCCTTATATGTCTGTGTGTTTTACTATGTAATCAGGTCTCTCTGTTTTCTTCTCTGACCCCATCCCCATCCTTGGCTGCAGCTGCGGAGCTCCTTCAAGCAGGCATTTGGGAAGAAGAAGTCGTCCAAGTCTGCGTCCTCCCACTCCGACGTAGAGGAGATGGCCGACTGTTCCCTGCCCTCCTCCCCCAAGCTAACTGCATATAACGGCTCCACCGCCTCAACGCCCATGATCCGGAACTCCCACTCCAACTCTCTGTGAGTACCTGGGCCCAGGCTATTAGACACTCACCTGTTTCTAAATGGGAGGTGATAGTGGATCATAATGGAGGCTCCCTGTTTTCTCATTTAATACAGTCAATTCAGGGGACTGGAAGATCACATGACCGTATTAATGATTACTACTGACTCCCATGGTGTCTGATACAGCTATCTCAACTGCTTTATATTATATATTCACTACTGTTCAAACGTTTGGGGTAACTTAGAAATGTCCTTGTTTTCCATGACAACATAGATGAAATTAGTTGCAAAATGAATAGGAAATATAGTCAAGATGTTGACATGGTTATAAATAATGATTTTTTTTGTGTCCTTCAAACTTTACTTTCGTCAAAGAAGCAATTACAGACTTGCAGACCTTTGGCATTCTAGTTGTCAATTTGTTGAGGTAATCTGAAGAGATTTCACCCCATGCTTCCTGAAGCACTTCCCACAAGTTGGATTGGCTTGATGGGCACTTCTTACGTACTATACGGTCAAGCTGCTCCCACAACAGCTCAATCGGGTTGAGATCCGGTGACTGTGCAGACCACTCCATTATAGACAGAATACCAGCTGACTGCTTCTTCCCTAAATAGTTCTTGCATGGGTTGGAGCTGTGCTTTGGGTCATTGTCCTGTTGTAGGAGGAAATTGGCTCCAATTAAAACCTGTTTGGAATAGGGGTTCCGCTAGCGGAACGTTTCCACAACATCCGGTGAAACTGCAGAGCGCGAAATTTAAAAAAAAATATTACAAATATTTAACTTTCATACATTCACAAGTGCAATACACCAAATTAAAGCCTAACTTCTTGTTAATCTAGCCACCTTGTCAGATTTCAAAAAGGCTTTACGGCGAAAGCAAACCATGCTATTATCTGAGGACAGCACCCCATGAAACAAACACATGGCAATCATAATTCAACCCGCCAGGCGCGACATAAAACTCAGAAATAACGATATAATTCATGCCTTACCTTTGAAGATCTTTTTCTGTTGGCACTCCAATATGTCCCATAAACATCATAAATGGTCCTTTTGTTCGATAAATTCCGTCGTTATATCTCCAAAATGTCAATTTATTTGGCGCGTTTTATTCAGAAAAACACCGGTTCCAACTCGCGCAACATGACTTCAAAATATCTAATAAGTTACCTGTAATCTTGATCCAAACATTTCAAACAACTTTCCTAATACAACTTTAGGTATTTTTTTAACGTAAATAATCGATAAAATTTAAGACGGGATAAACTGTGTTCAATACAGGACGAAAACAACGTGGAGCGAGCTTTCAGGTCGCGCGCCCCAACCACAACAGTACACTAGACTCGACCCTCGTTCTGAACAGACATACTTCTTCATTACTCAAAAGAAAAACATCAACCAATTTCTAAAGACTGTTGACATCCAGTGGAAGCAATAAGAACTGCAAGCAAGTGCCTTAGAAATCTAGATCCACATAGAAAACTTATTGAAAACACTGTCACCTCAAAATAAAATCCTGGATGGTTTGTCCTCGGGGTTTTGCCTGCCAAATAAGTTCTGTTATACTCACAGACATACTTTTAACAGTTATAGACACTTTAGAGTGTTTTCTATCCAAATCCACCCATTATATGCATATCCTAGCTTCTGGGCCTGAGTAGCAGGCAGTTTACTTTGGTCACACTTTTCATCCGGACGTTCGTTAAGTGCCGTCCACAGGGTATGGCATGGCGTTGCAAAGTGGAATGATAGCCTTCCTTCTTCAAGATCCCTTTTACCCTGTAAAAATCTCCCACTTTACCACCACTAAAAGACCCCCAGACCATCACATTGCCTCCACCATGCTTGACAGATGGCGTCAAGCACTCCTCCAGCATCTTTTATTTTTTTCTGCGCATCACGAATGTTCTTCTTTGTGATCCGAACACCTCAAACTTAGATTCCTCTGTCCATAATACTTTTTTCCAATCTTCCTCTGTCCAGTGTCTGTGTTCTTTTGCCCATATTAATCTTTTATTTTTATTGGCCAGTCTGAAATATGGCTTTTTCTTTGCAACTCTGCCTAGAAGGCCAGCATCCCGGAGTCGCCTCTTCACTGTTGACGTTAAGACTGGTGTTTTGTGTGTACTATTTAATGAAGCTGCCAGTTGAGGACTTGTGAGGCCTCTGTTTCTCAAACTAGACACTCTAATGTACTTGTCCTCTTGCTCAGTTGTGCACCGGGGCTTCCCACTGCTCATTATATTCTGGTTAGAGCCAGTTTGCGCTGTTCTGTGAAGGGAGTAGTACACAGCGTTGAACGAGATCTTCAGTTTCTTGGCAATTTCTCGCATGGAGTAGAACAAGAATAGACTGACGAGTTTCAGAAGAAAGTTCTTTTTTTCTGGACATTTTGAGCCAGTAATCAAACCCACAAATGCTGATGCTCCAGATACTCAACTAGTCCAAAGGCCAGTTTTATTGCTTCTTTAATCAGAATGACAGTTTCAGCTGTGCTGACATAATTGCAAAAGGGTTTTCTAATGATCAATTAGCCTTTTATGAATTCCCAAGATTATCAAGACATTTTGCAGGAGAATATAAGGCTATCTGTCCGCCAATTGAAGCTCAACAGAAGTTGGGTGATGCAACAGGACAACGACCCAAAACACAGAAGTAAATCAACAACAGAATGGCTTCAACAGAAGAAAATACGACTTCTGGAGAGTCCTGACCTCAACCCGATTGAGATGCTGTGGCATGACCTCAATAGAGCAGTTCACACCAGACATCCCAAGAATATTGCTGAACTGAAACAGTTTTGTAAAGAGGAATAGTCCAAAATTCCTCCTGACCGTTGTGCAGGTCTGATCCACAACTACAGAAAATGTTTGGTTGAGGTTATTGCTGCCAAAGGAGGGTCAACCAGTTATTAAATCCAAGGGTTCACATACTTTTTCCACCCTGCACTGTGAATGTTTACACAGTGTGTTCAATAAAGACACGAGTGTGTTATTCGTTTAAGCAGACTGTGTTTGTCTATTGTTGTGACCTAGATGCAGATCAGATCAAATGTTATGACCAATTTATGCAGAAATACAGGTATTTCCAAAGGGTTCACATACTTTTTCTTGCCACTGTATATATACAATACCAGTCAAAAGTTTTAGAACACCCACTCATTCAAGGGTTTTTCTTTATTTGTAAAATGTTCTACATTGTAGAATAATAGGGAAGACATCAAAACTATGAAATGACACATATGGAATCATGTAGTAACCAAAACAGTGTTCTACAAATCAAAATATATTTGAGATTCTTCAAAGTTGCCTTGATGACAGCTTTGCACACACTTGGCATTCTCTCAACCAGCTTCATGAGGTAGTCACCTGAAATGTATTTCAATTAACAGGTGTGCCTTGTTAAAAGTTAATTTGTGGAATTTATTTCCTTCTTTGAGCCAATCAGTTGTGTTGTGACAAGGTAAGAGTGGTATGCAGAAGATAGCCCTATGTGGTAAAAGACCAAGTCCATATTATGGCAAGAACAGCTTAATTAAGCAAAGACAAACGAGATTTCATCATTAATTTAAGACATGGAGTCTGTCAATCCAGAAAATTTGAAGTTTCTTCAAGTGCAGTCTCAAAAATCATTAAGCGCTATGATGAAACTGGCTCTCATGAGGACCGCCACAGGAAAGGAAGACCCAGAGTTACCTCTGCTGTAGAGGAAAAATTCATTAGAGTTAACTGCACCTCAGATTGCAGCCCAAACAACAAATGCTTCACAGTGTTCAAGTAGCAGACACATCTCAACATCAACTGCTCATAGGAGACTGCATGAATCAGGCCTTCGTGGTCGAATTTATGCAAAGAAACCACTATTAAAGGACACCAATAAGAAGAAGAGACTTGCTTGGGCCAAGAAACACGAGCAATGGACATTAGACTGGTAGAAATCTGTCCTTTGGTCTGATGAGTCCACATTTTAGATTTTTGGTTCCAACCGCTGTGTCTTTGTGAAACGCAGAGTAGGTGAACGGATGATCTCTTCAGGTGTGGTTTCAACCGTGAAGCATGGAGGAGGAGGCGTGATGTGTGGAGGTGCTTTGCTGGTGACACTGTCAGTGATTTATTTAGAATTCAAGGCACAGCATTCTGCAGCGATCCGCCATCCCATCTGGTTTGCGCTTAGTGGGACTGTCATTTGTTTTTCAACAGGACAATGACCCAAAACACACCTCCAGGCTGTGTAAGGGCTATTTGAACAAGAAGGAGAGTGATGGAGTGCTGCATCAGATGACCTGGCCTCCACGATCACCCGACCTCAACCCATTTGAGATGGTTTGGGATGAGTTGGGCCGCAGAGTGAAGGAAAAGCAGCCAACAAGTGCTCAGCATATGTGGGAACTCCTTCAAGACTGTTGGAAAGCATTCCCCGTGAAGCTGGTTGAGAGAATGCCAAGAGTGTGCAAAGCTGTCATCAAGGCAAAGGGTGGCTACTTTGAAGAATCTGAAATATAAAATATATTTTCATTTGTTTAACACTTTTTTGGTTACTTCATGATTCTACATGTGTTATTTCATAGTGTTGATGTCTTCACTATTATTCTACAAAAAAAGAAAAACCCTTGAATGAGTAGGTGTGTCCAAACTTTTGACTGGTACTGTATGTGTGTGTGTATATATATATATATATATATATATATATACTGTATATCCCAGTACCCCAAGCTGTGTGTGTGTTATCATTAGAGACTGCATGGCCTCATTGTTTTAGTCAATAGTTGGATGTTTGTATTGAAGCTGTTATTCTCTTGTCTGTCTGTTTGTCTGTGTCTCTAGTCCCTTTCTCTCTCCCCTGCCTGTTAGTGGGCGTGGCTGGGGCGGTAGCACTGGGGTGTTGAGGACTGGTTCTCTCGCTCGGTAATAGAGTATGAAAAATGTCTGAATAACCCACATTCACTTTATGAGCAATTCTGATGATGGCTAATCCTAACAAATGTCCTTGATGCGCCAAATGATTATTTAACCAATTAACATCAACTCGATCACTCATGCCATGTTGTGCCATTGAAAGTGGAATTCTGAGCCAATCACACACATCCTTCACAGGACTTTGATTTTGTCCTGTTTACAATTGCCTGAACCCCTATCTATCGCACAGTGATTCAGTGCCTTTGGATTAACTTGGAATACGCGACAATCATTTTTTGCAGTGACAAACCAATAATTTGTACAGCATGTTACTGAGTAAAAAATTTAAAAAATAAAAAAGATCTTTGTAAGAAAATGAGAATTGTGCTCCATGAGGTTTCCCAGGGATGTGGACCAGCATTCTGTTTAACCCTGAAGTGACCAGACATCTGTCTCGTCTGCAGGATCTCAGAGTGCACAGACAGCGAAGCGGAGACAGTGATGGCGCTCCGCAGCGAGCTCCGAGACAAGGAGATGAAGCTGACTGACATACGCCTGGAGGCCCTCAGCTCCGCCCACCAGCTGGACCAGCTCAGGGAGTCCATGAACCGCATGCAGGTGAGGATGACTGAAACATGACCACATATGACCATTGGTATGACATGATGAGGGCCTGGAGGTTTCCCTGACCTTGTGACCTGGCATGTTCCTGGTCAAGGTTTGCATGGTCAGGGGAAAACTCCTCACCCTCGAAATGACCACGCGAACATTGGCCATCACAAAGCATGTCAAATACAAAGTGGTACGATGCTGTGAGTTATGTTTGACCTGATGTGTTCTAATCTGTCCTCAGGGCGAGATAGAGAGGCTGAAGACAGAGAACGACTGTCTGAAGATGGAGAGTCAGGGCAGCTGCAGCAGAGCAGCCTCACAAGCCTCAGTGGCTTCACCCTCAGCGGGCCAGTCACAGCATAGCCTCGCTCTAACAGAGTCCACCAGCCTCGGTAAGAGAGAGAGTGTGAGTGAGCGAGCGTACGTGCATGCGTGTGTGCGCGCCAGTGTTAGTCTTTGTGCGTGAGCACGTGCATTCACCTGTCCATGTGTGTTTGTGTGTGTGTTTGTAGTCCTGTCTGCTATAGGTAATATCTATGTCCCTGTCTCTGTAGACATGTTGTTGGAGGACAACGGGGAAGGTAGCTCACGGAAAGAAGGACGTCACGTCAAGGTGGTCGTAACTCTAGATGAGGATGCCAAGTGGAAAGAGGTACGAAACTTCTTACACTTCCAACTCACCAGAAATTACAATGGCTACCAAAAAAATGTATGCCTTTTACCTTATTTGTCCTTAATATCAGATCTTATGATGAGTTCGTCCTCATATTTTATAGGAGCGTAGACCTCGTCAGTTCCTGATTGGTTGCATTGGTGTCAGTGGGAAAACCAAATGGGATGTGCTGGATGGGGTGGTCAGACGTCTCTTTAAGGTAAATCAACAGACACTTCAAACTCAGCCTGGTAGAGGAGTGACTAGAGTGACACTTGTATCTGACATGTGATTGGTTTGTGGTCCTTTGTCTGATGTATGATTGGTCCATTGTCCTGTATCTGATGTTTGATTGGTCCCTGGTCCTGCAGGAGTACATTATCCACGTGGACCCAGTGAGCCAGCTGGGTCTAAACTCAGACAGTGTCCTTGGCTATAGCATCGGGGACATCCATCGCACACATGAGACTGACACCCCTGAACTCCTGCCCTGTGGATACCTCGTTGGAGACAGTGACACCATCTCTGTCTCTCTCAAAGGTATGGGCAAGAATGGACCTCTCGGAAGTTTGGAAAATTAGAACTATACCTCTCTCACTCGCATTGTTTTTGCTAGCAGTCAATATTTAAATAAATTTGAACCCTGTAATTAAAAACTGTCTGGATCAGTCAATAACAACACCAGTGAACCTATCCTTTAATGTACGTGTCCTGTGCTGCCCCCTGCCTGCAGGTGTGTGTGAGCACAGCCAAGACGACTTGGTGTTTGAGACGCTGATCCCCAAACCCCTGCTGCAGCGCTACGTGTCCCAGCTCCATGAGCACCGGAGGATCATCCTGTCTGGCCCCAGTGGCACCGGGAAGAGTTTCCTGGCCAGCCGATTGGCCGAACACATAGTGCTGAGGGAAGGGAGGGAGGTCACCGACGGGACCATTGCCACGTTCAACGTAGACCACAAGTCGAGCAAGGTCTGTCAAACACTATCATGATTAATAAGTTGAATGTAGGAAAGAACCTTTACCAAGGGATACTTTCTGTATGATAGTGGAGGTGCCAAAATGTAACCGATATGGAAGTATATGAGAGAGGAGATTCACAAATGGAAATGCTTATTCCCCTTACATTGCAAATTGGAACTGTTGGAGGATACAGTATTTGGAAAAGAGTGTTGCCGGTGACATATGACGTAGATAGATCAACGATCAGTGGAGCGAGGTTCGCCATCTCTGGTAGTTACTTTTTTTGCTTTTGTAGTAATACTCTACTTCTTACTAAGATGTCTAACGTTTACAAACCCAGCAGGTTTGGCCTGCTCCAGTTGTAATAGGTTTATACATTGTGCGTGGCTTTTAAACTGTATTTTTGTTTACAACATTTGCTAACATAGGTACACATATAAACCATGGTATAGAAGGATGTACAGCGGCTTGTGAAAGTATTCATCCCCCTTGGCATTTTTCCTATTTTGTTGCCTTACAACCTGGAATTAAAATGGATTTGTTGGGGGTTTTGTATCATTTGATTTACACAACATGCGTACCACTTTGAAGATGAAAAATATTTGTTATTGTGAAACTGCAAAACTGCTACAGCTCCTTTAAGTTGGATGGGTTCCGCTGGTGTACAGCAATCTTTAAGTCATACCACAGATTTTCAATTGGATTGAGGTCTGGGCTTTGACTAGGCCATTCCAAGACATTTAAATGTTTCCCCTTATTAAACCACTTGAGTATTGCTTTAGCAGTATGCTTAGGGTCATTGTCCTGTTGGAAGGTGAACATCCGGCCCAGTCTCAAATCTCTGGAAGAATGAAACAGGTTTCCCTCAAGAATTTCCATGTATTTAGAGTAGAGGTCGACCGATTATGATTTTTTTTTTCAACGCCGATACCGATTATTGGAGGACCAAAAAAGCCGATACCGATTAATCGGACGCTTTTTTTTAAAATGTATTTATTTGTAATAATGACAATTACAACAATACTGAATGAACACTTATTTGAACTTAATATAATACATCAATAAAATCTATTTAGACTCAAATAAATAATGAAACATGTTCAATTTGGTTTAAATAATGCAAAAACAAAGTGTTGGAGAAGAAAGTAAAAGTGCAATATGTGCCATGTAAAAAAGCTAACGTTTAAGTTCCTTGCTCAAAACATGAGAACATATGAAAGCTGGTGGTTCCTTTTAACATGAGTCTTCAATATTCCCAGGTAAGAAGTTTTAGGTTGTAGTTATTATAGGAATTATAGGACATACATTATAGGACCACACGCTCTTCCTATTGTTGTTCAAATAATTTGTTATAATAGTTTATTAGTTTAGCCTATGATAATCTTTTGTCTTCAGCATCCTAAATAATGAACCTAGAAGAAAAAAGGGAAACCTGGATATGGTATTCCTATCCATTGCGCCATGACATTTTGATGGGTGCAATGGGAAAACAAGTCTATGTAAACATCAAACATGCTTATATGTTACTAAGAACACTGTGATAAAAACTCAGAGTAATGAACCATTTATTCGGCACAATTTGGGAAATGGGTGCAATTGCGGCCCACATTTCGGGGCGTTCCTGCTTGTTGGCATTCCTCCATCTGCAGGAACCCCTCTTTATACTTCTATTGGTACATTTTTTGTTAGGACAGACGGAAGGCGGGGAGCTCCGGTAAGGTAGATGGCTGTAATGCACAATAACGTTGGATGCCAGCAGCCCATCAACCCCGCAGAAGGAGTGGCGGGGGTGACAACGGTAGCTAGCTAGCTAGCCGTACACCGGTAGACAGTGTCCTTCACCCCTGCCTTTCGGGCAATGTTTTCCAGCAGTTCTCTTAACGGCGGCGAGGACAGGTGTTCGGCAGGCGGGAGAAAAGGACACTGTCTGCTAGCTTAGCCAGCTAGTCCTAAGGAGGACTCTGGTACACAGCGGGCGGGAGCCGGGGGCGACACTGTGTGCTATCTAACTAGTAAGCATTCATGCGGGAACCAATGGGATGCTCGAGGGGAGGCGTTCTTGCAGATGCAGGAATGCCCACATGCAGGAACGCCCCAAATTGCGGGCTGCATTTGCACACTATTGGAATTTTATGAAAGTCCCAAAGGGTTCACAAAGCTTCGGTTTCCCATCACCACAGCCAGCCATGTGGAAGATTGGAGGACACACAGGGCACCAAAGTTCCAGCAGACTGACTCGGTGATTTGTGACTCAACTGCAACCCCTCTATAGATGAAATGCTTAATATGTCATTAGTAATATACTGTGGTATTTTAGAGGCTGTATGGGGAATCATTTTGTGGTTAATGTGGAAATGATTAACTGTACTGTCTTTGTAAACTCTTCTCTCTGGTGCCCAGGAGCTGCGTCAGTACCTGTCTAACCTGGCTGACCATTGCAACAGTACGAGTCATGGGGTGGACATGCCCCTGGTGGTAATACTGGACAACCTGCACAATGTCAGCTCTCTAGGAGAGGTCTTCAATGGCCTGCTCAGCTGCAACCACCACCAATGGTCAGTATGCGCGCACACACACACACACATACACACACAGAGAGAGAGACTCACACACGCAGAGACACACAGGCGCACACACACACACACAGGCTCACATACGGGCATGCACACAGGTGCACACACTCACACAGTGTTTATTTGCTTGTTCTTAATCTTAAATGTATTGCCTTGTTTGTTCCCAGTCCTTATATCATTGGAACAATGAACCAGGCTACATCATCCACTCCCAACCTGCAGCTTCATCATAACTTCAGGTACATCATATCTATAATGTTGTATGTGTTACTGTCTTGTTTTCAGTTACAAGATAATGTTATTTGATGTCATCTGTATTCTGAAATGTAAAATGTAATTGCTATGTCATGTAGCCGCCACAAGAGGGCAGTATTTAAACATTGATATGTCCTCTGCCTAACCCTCGTTTGAGGAGGTCTGTTTGAACAGTAACTGATCACCCTCTCTGCTGTTGTCTGTTTCCTGTGTGTGTCCTCTCTAGGTGGGTGCTGTGTGCCAACCACACTGAGCCAGTGAAGGGCTTCCTGGGTCGGTTCCTGAGGAGGAGGCTGATGGAGACGGAGATTAGCAGCCGGCAGCGAAACGCTGAGCTGGTGAGGATCATCGAGTGGATCCCTACTGTCTGGCATCACCTCAACCGCTTCCTAGAGTCTCACAGCTCCTCGGACGTCACCATCGGTAAGATTCACAGGAAATCACATTCATCTTCTTCTTTTCTCCTTTTGCTATTACATTATCTGGCCATGTTTTTTTACATTATAATTTAAGAAATATATGAATAGACTGTACTTGAATGAACACATACTTCTCAATTGTATATTTGAGATTTGTCAATAAAGAAAATATATAAGGGACAAGATTGAAGGGTTCTATGGAATGAAAGGGATGTTTTGTTGACGTTTGTCTGTCTCTTCCTCCCAGGGCCTCGCCTCTTCCTGTCTTGTCCCATGGATGTGGAGGGATCCAGAGTGTGGTTCACAGATCTGTGGAACTATTCCATCATTCCCTACATGTTGGAGGCTGTCCGAGAGGGGCTGCAGGTACAATGACATAACGTTTGAAATGTGGCATCAATTTGCATTTGTAGTAGCGCTAGCCCTTTTAATAATGGTTTGTAAACTAACGTACGGACACAGAGAGATACTACATAGAGTATACATTGAGTACGTACAGTGCCTTCAGAAAGTATTTACACCTCTTGACTTTTTCCACATTTTGTTGTGTTACAGCCTGAATTTAAAATGGATTAAATGTAAATGTTTTTGTCATTGGTCTACACACAATACCCCATTATGTTTTTCAAAATGCTTACAAATTAATAAAAAAATTAAAAGCTGAAATGTTACCTGTAAGGTCCCTCAGTTGAGCAGTGAATTTCAAACACAGATTCAACCACGAAAACCAGGGAGGTGTCACAAGTGTCGTCAGGAATGGACCAAGGCGCAGCGGGTTGCGTGCTCATCATTGTTATTTATTTAGTGAACACGAAAAAAACAAAGAAACACGACAGTACAACAGTCTTGCAGGCTATACTAAAAACAATGCAAAAACAACTACCCACAAAACCCAAACCAAACACACACCTAATTATAGGACTCTCAATCAGAGGCAACTAGAAACACCTGCCTCCAATTGAGAGTCCAACACCCAAACTTAAACATAGAAAAACTAAACTAGACAGAACGTAGAAATACATACAAAAACACAAACCCTCTGCCACGTCCTGACCAAAACTAATACAATTACTCCCTCTGCTGGTCAGGACGTGACAGGAGGTTTTCCAATCCCTCACAAAGAAGGACACCTATTGGTAGATAAAACAAATATATATAAAGAAGGCATTGAATATCCCTTTGAGCATGGTGAAGTTATTAATTACACTTTGGATGGTGTATCAATACACCCAGGCACTACAAAGATACAGGCGTCCTTCCTAACTCAGTTGCCGGAGAGGAAGGAAACCACTCAGGGATTTCACCATGAGGCCAATGGTGACTTTAAAACAGTTACAGAGTTTAATGGCTGTGATGGGAGAAAACTGAGGATGGATCAAAAACACTGTATTTACTCCACAAGACTAACCTAAATGACAGTGAAAAGAAGGAAGCCTGTACAGAATCAAATATTCTAAAACATACATCCTGTTTGCAACAAGGCACTAAAGTAATACTGCAAAAAATGTTCCAAAGGAATGAACTTATTTTCCTGAATACGAAGGTAAAGTTTTTTTCTTCATTTTTGTACATTTACCCCCTTTTTCTCCCCAATTTCGTAATATCCAATTGGTAGTTACATCGGTTGTCCCATCACTGCAACTCCCCTACAGACTCGGGAGGAAACTCCCTACAAATCCTAGAGGAAAAACCTGTTTCAGTTTACTTTCCATCAGACAATGGGAGATTAATTCAACTTTCAGCAGGACAATAACCTAAAACACAAGGCTAAACTGGAGTTGCTTACCAAGAAGAAGGTGAATGTTCCTGAGTGGCCGAGTTACAGTTTTGACTTAAATCTGCTTGACAATCTATGGCATGACCTGAAAATGGTTGTCTAGCAATGATCAACAACCAATTTGACAGAGTTTGAAGAATTTATAAAATAATAATGGGCAAATGTTGCATAATCCAGGTGTGGAAAGCTCTTAGAGACTTACCCAGAAAGACTCACAGCTGTAATCACTGCCAAAGGTGATTCTAACATATATTGACTCAGGGGGTTGAATACTTATATAATCAAGATATATTACTGTTTTATTTTTTTTTAAATTACAAATGTTCAGATTTTTCTTCCACTTTGACATTACGGAGTATTTTGTGTAGATTGCTGTCAAAAACTGACAATGAAATCCATTTTAATCCCACTTTGTAACACAACAAAAAAGTTAAGGGTTGTGAATACTTTCTGAAGGCACTGTTTATAATAAGCTGACGCACACTTACTGTTTTTAATGAAAACCGCTGAGCAGTTATTATGATTCTGTCCGTCTTTCAGATGTATGGGAGGAGAGCTCCGTGGGAGGATCCAGCACGGTGGGTGATGGAGAGCTACCCCTGGGCAGCCAGCCCCCTGCAGCACGAATGGCCCCAGCTGCTGCAGCTCCGGCCAGAGGACGTAGGCTTCGATGGATACTCCATCTCCAAAGATGGCTGTCCCAGAAAACAGCTTCCCCAGGGATGCACAGACGGAGACCCCCTGGTACGTTGATATAAGGCTTACACCTCCTGTTAACTTTTCTGACAATCTTTAACTCAAATATTGGTTGGATTTGGAAATAATCATGAAGGTATGTTTGGTATGGCATTACACAATAATCCTGTATGTGATGATAGTCTGTATGAACAAAGGTTTGACTTGATATTTGTATCCAAGAGCATACTCTTTAAAAGCACCTTATTGAAAGACTATCTATGGCTTTATGTTTAGCATGAGTGTCTGTATGTAGGCGACAACCTATCTGACCTCTGACCTCTATAAATCTCCACAGATGAACATGCTGATGAGGTTAAAGGAGGCAGCCCACTGCTCCGGCAGCACTCAGATTTACGACAGCGACTCCAACAGCAACCAGGATCCCCATGAAGACAACATGCTGGACTCACCACTGGAGTACACACTATGAGTCTCCCTCTGTCAGCTAGTACTCACTCTGGGACACATCCTAAATGAACATACCTTTTGTGTTAATCATCCATTGATATGAGGTTCAATGTTCGGTTATGTATTTCAAGTTAGAATTTGACCTCTGCGATTTCATGTCTTTAGGCAGTCAGAGCATCTTATATACCAGTTGGAACTCACTATTTACACTGTGTACTGATACATAATAGAATAAATAGATTTACTGGGTGCAGGTAACCCGAGATGAAAAACCCAGTCGAAGTTCAATAACCTGAATAATTTCAACTCGGTATTTGTACTGTTTTCAGTGTTTATTAGGAGTCTGTTTACAGTCCCAGACAAAGACACTCAGCCATATAAATGAATGACGTAGTTTATGAGACATCAAACCAGTTGCCTTGACTGTGACCTAACCTAGGCTATAGCTATGTGATCCAAACTGAGTAGAAAAAAAACTATACATACATTCACTCAGCTTCACAGAGCTTGACCTGTGTGCATTTTCTTAGTGAAGAGACATCTTTTTGGTGCTTAACTTTCAAATGATGCCTTGCTACCTTTATAACAACGGTGGTCACATGCATTGACAATGCCTTTGATATACTTGATTTCTATAAGAGGCGGTGCAGAGTTTAGGGGATGCTAACTTGCTCATACTTTGATGAAAATGATTCCACATCGTTTATGTGCAGCTAGCTGGTAGCAAAAAGGTCTAGGCTTTTGTTATGGATATCTTGAAATCAGTGATACTTTTAGGATTTTTGGTGCTCTCCTGAGGAAGATGAGAACTTTACACCTCATGAGTGTTTCAAACAGTATCCCAAAAGCCCTCATTTGTCTTTTGTTCAGCTCCAGACAGAGCTCCATCCCTGCATGAAATGTTCCAACACAGTGTTTCCCTATATAGAGGCACATTGGACATGTAGACCCACATCTGAAAGGTCTCTGGCTAGAAAAAGATCAGAGCGACTACATGGCTTTGAGACGGAGGTTGGCGTGTCTAGTCGCTCACTCTGAAGAATTTGCGCTGGTTCCATTCGCGTCCAGTGTTAATGGGATCCTCGGTGTTGCTGTATCGGAGTAACTAGGCTTTATTCCCTCATAAGATGGAGTATTCTCAGAGCAGCTTACTCTACTAAGAGGTACCACTTTGGTTGCTCCCCCTCAGAATGTCCACTTTATCTGTCAGTGCTGTTGCTATTCATCCCATGAGTGTTCTTAGTAACACATTATTTGCAACATTCATTTGGAACTTTCGACTGAAACCAAAACAGTTTACTTGTATTTTTAAGTATTGTCAAGATTTGTATTGCAGGTACATTGATCTGTGAATATTTTGCAAGGTTTGAATTTTCACTACCACATCTTACTGGACTGTAAAGGGTGGTGCAAGCACAAATCGAAATGGTTGTTTGTCTTTTCTTGGTCCCACACAGTTAGGATGTTGGAATGATGTGAAAGGTTGGCTGTTGAATCTAGTGGTTGATAATTGTTGAATTCTTTGATATGTGAATTTTGTTTATGCACATTTTTATTTTGTAATGTGAAGATGTAAATATTTTATCTGAATCCCACGTTTTCAAAACATTTCCTATACATCTTTTACTGAACTACAGAGTAATGTGTGTAGGCCTATAGTTAGGATTCCTCCATAGGTTGCTCCTTTTTCTATAAGAGTGAAAAACTATGAGACTGTGAGAATAAATCTGGTCACAATACTGTACTTTCCATCTTTCATCTTTTTTATTCATAGAGAAATCAATAAACCAGTGTTTATTTATTAAGTTGTTTTAAATGGTCAAAGTTTTATTTGACCTCACGTGGTTTTAAATATTGTTCAGCAATGTTCTGTGTGTTGAACTCTGTTCATTTGTCTCAATTCAGTAGCATTGTTGGAAATAATGCAATGGTCTGTTATTATTTAGGCTACCTATGTGACTGACGTCCTGGTGTATAGCCCTATACTGGGGCGGCAGGTAGCCTAGTGGTTAGAGCGTTGGACTAACTGTCATTTCTAAGACAATAGAAGACACTGCACTCTCTCATACTGACCTCTGTCTTTCTTATGAGAAGAAAAGCAAAAAAGCAGTGGCAGACCTTATCAATCATTGTTTACTTGTTATAGTGGGAATATAATGAAACTATTTAAGTGTTATTCTGATTGTTGTACCATTGTCAAGAAAGCAGCAGTTGTTCTTTACATTTTAGTTCTATTTGAAAAAAATACTCTCAAAGTACAACATTTAAACAAAGCATACAAATAATATATTTATTTTTAAGTTATAGATTTAACATCTACATAGATTAAAAGCAATGCATCTAATATAAGCATTTAAGTCAGGTATAATCCTCTTGGTATAAAAATGGCCCTTACAAAATATGGTACAAATAGCAAAAGCTGCAAGAATACATCTAATTTACTAAGTGTATCCCTTAATAAGTACTGAAATATCTACCACAACCAATATGGCCCCTACATTTACGTATAGGCCAGGTGAATTGGTAATATTACGGACAAATAATATGCTCAAATCAAAGGATGAGGGGATCTAATTTGAGTAATAATGTCTATATACAATATATGCAACAATATATGTGATCAAACAACTTTATACAAGCATAATGTATGTATTATTCATAATTAAGACACTGTGATCTCTTCCTCCTCTGATTCTGAGAAGTCGGAGTGCTTGCTGGAGTTGCAAGGCGAAGAGAGGTGCGACTCCACACTGTTCAAAAGTTCGCGCTCTGACGGAGAGCGGCAGAAGGCCGCGCGCGGGCTGAACGCGTCTGCCTCCTCCTCGCAAGACTTCTTCCCGACGTCACTGAGGTCCGGGTGGGGGTTCATCTTAGTTGGAAGGGTTTGCTCCCGGCAACCTCCGGACGACAACAACTCCCTCTCTTTGCAATTGCGCCATTTCATTCTTCGGTTTTGGAACCAGATTTTCACCTTGAAAAATACATGAAATATTATAAGGCTATCTAGTCATGGTTTATTCTAATAAAGATATTAGAACATGCCAATAATCAAACTATACATAAAATGAATATTTTACATTGATGTGGGTCTATTGGTCTTATTCACTTAGGCTACTGGTTGTTTTTGTATTTTTGTTTTATTCGTTTTTACCTGTGAGTCTTTAAGCCCAAGTTTTGCTGCCAGCTTCTTTCTGTCTGGTTTGCTGATGTATTTCTGTTTCTGAAACATTTTCTCCAGGGCTTTGCGCTGGACATCAGAGAACACTGCCCGTCGTAGCATCCCCCTCCTGGGCTTTCCTCTTGCAGCCAGCGGCCATGAAAATGTACCGGGGATAGGAACCACTGAAGAGGATGCTAAAAGTAAAGAAAAAAACATACCATTAGCTTTGCGTCGTGTCATTCCAGGAAATGCACACATAGGCTAACAAAGTAGCCTTGCTTAACAAAGTAGCCTAGCCTTATTTTCTTTTCAGGGAGTGGGTGGAGGGGATAAACGTGCATAAAAGCGAATTCTTTCGTAGTCTAAAGCGAAGTCTCTCGAAGTCTATAAATATTGACGGGTGTTTTGTTCTTAAGTTCTTAAATGCAGTCCGTCTGAATGAATTGGCACGAAGCAGCTAATTAGCACATTGCTTGGTCCCTTATAGCATTGGTATGGTAAAATGGCAGAGTATCCCTTTCGAAAGTCCCAATGAAAGATAGAGGGGCTGATGAAGCGTGAACGGTAATTGTGTAGTAATGAACTAACTGAAAAAGGCTTAGGACAGGACACTAAAGCCATATATTACTGCCACAAAAGAGATTTATACTTTCAAACTAAACACAACCGCATGCCTAGATCATCTGGCCCCGGTTTCCCAATAGCGATTCTAATGGCTTACCCTCTAATAAAGCACTAGCCTAAATCACAGATTTGGCACATAATTGCGCACATGTTACACATCATGAAATATATTGAGGCAGATATTTACATAGCCTAGGATACAGTAGCCCACAATTAGCAAAATATAACTAAATAGATTGAACATGATATTGATTTCAAAACTCAACGATTGAAAAATATAGGCCTAGGTAGCCTACTGTTTTATATTTGAATGCACTCCCCTCTGTTTTCATTTTACGTCTATTTTTATCCTACGCGTGTTTGTAACAACTGAAAAGACATTGGCTAATTTGTATTTGTAGGCTACTTCGTTCTGAAATTATCGGTGGTCACAGAGAGACAGATACTGTAGGGCCTACACATCTTGATATGTTTAGTGGGAATCCTCTGTGTATGAAGTGACGCGGAAGGGCAAAAGCATCTAAAGCCGCTGTTAGCTGTTCTACATGGTCTGAGGCAGTCGGTAAATAACGAGCGTTTTCAATTGCAACTTTAGTAGGCCTATAACGATGGTTTTGGGAAACAGCTCAGATATTTAGGGCTCTATTCAATCTGTATCGCTGAAGCATTGCCGATTGCGCCATATAAGCTACATTTAAAAGTCATTTCCTATTGAACCGACATATGCAGCTTTTACCGTGAATGCTGTCTCAGCCAACACGGGAACATAGCCTTTACATTTCAATCACGCTGTAACGCTGAACTTCTGTGATACGGATTGAATAGACCCCTTAGCGATGCTCCTACAAAAGTTCTAACGATGAACTAACTTAAGCCTTAAAAATGCTTTTAGGAAATTGGGTCCAGGAGAGTAGCCTACTGATGGTTGGGCCTTATTTGTGTCCCATCATTTTCATTAAATTAACACAAAAAGCTATTTATAAGGCTGAAGTTGTTTTATTGCTCTCAAAAGAAGCCGCCTTAACCCATATCTGTACCTTATAGCGTAGCCATTTTAGATTCTTCTTATCACTATCTTTATTGTTGGCTATTCAAAAGCCAAAGCATGTGTGAATTCACTATAGCTGTGTGGTAAATAATACACGTATTCTTAATCTTGAAATATATATAACACCTAGCATTGTAGCATTAGCTAGCCCGTCATTATATTTTAATTACATTACTCCAGGATCCTGTGCCATTTATTGTTTGCTAACTTTAGATTTCTCACAACAGCACTATGCATAAACATGCATAACACGCTATGTGGTCTTGTGAGAATATTGAAATAGTGAATAGCCTCTAATGGGGAATTAGTCCATGACTGGTAAATGCCTATCAACAGCATGTTTAAGTCAAGTGTGGCTTCCCGGAGGGAGCTGACCAATTGGTCATGGTGCTGAAAGCTTTGTGAGTTATCAGTAGCTAAGTTCACTGGCTCGGTGGGAAAAAGAAGCAATGAAGAGACGCCAGCAGCTTCCTTGTGAGAGGGGATCCGCCTCAAATTTAGACCATGACAATTGCGGCTAATTTGTAGATTAGGGGGACTGATGCAAAATGTCAGCACTGCTAAATAGGGCATCAAATTGGCGAGACTGATTCCACGACGTTCTACGGCTCCCAACCTCTGAACTAATGATTGTATACCCCCTTAGGTTCAACTAATAAAGGCAGATTGTTATTAGGTTCAACAACATCAGCTGAATACATGGGCATGACAGGGTTAAGTGGATTTACCTGGAAAATATGACGCTCTGATGAAGGGATGAAACGAACAGTCAAAATATGGCAGAGGGAAGGCTTTTGCGTGCATGGCATGATGCATTAAACGTGGAGAGGATGCTGTGATTCAAAATGAAAGAAACATTTACATTAATTGGCTGTCATTTCGTTTCGTTAAATCATATAGACCAAATATACATAATCTCCATGCATTTGCATAAATTCAAAGCAGCACGCCTGTTTGTAGGCTAAATTCACTCTAACCATTTTTACATTAGCCTATACTTTCGCAATAATCTCACCGTTTCTCGTTGATGGTGCTAGGATGGCATTAACTCCAAACTTCAGATAGTTAGGGTCGTGGTTGACGGAGAGTGCGGTCTGAGGAGAACCCGTTCTTGTCTGTGCTAAAGTGGAGATGACAGCTTGGTGAGTGTGATGACTGCAGGTCAGCGTGGTGGCTCCTGATGCCAGGGGAGACACGCTGGGTAAGGGAATCGTCCGATGGAAGTAGCTCACTGGCCGACTGATCCGCAACAGGTCCTCCACCAAAAAGCTCGAGTGGGCGGGGAAAGCTGAATGCAAGGACTGGGGCAGCGAGAGAGTCGCCGGCGGTCGAAGTAGACTGGGGCATATAGCGGGAGGCGCAAGTGCACTAGGGAACATCATTGCTCAGTTTGGATGGGTAAAGGAAAAGTAATTGTAAAGAGCTCTTTCTCACTAAAGGAGTTTCCCTCGACTATAGCATCCAAGTGGAAAGACTCACAGTTCTCTTCTGGCCCTTCCCTTTAGAAGAAGGGTTTTATAGTGGACCTTTACCAAAGCCCTTTCGAAACTGACAGCCTGACAATGAAGTTCAACAAAGTTCTCGACGTGAATTTCTTTCAGGGGAAATTCAGTGCCTCCTGATTGGTCCGAATAAACAATTTATGATTGGATTAGACTTCATAAGCAAAGACTAGACAATGTCATTTAACAAAGGAAGTGTAGTCATCCGTTTTACATATACTAACCACTCTGGTATAACTTTCACTGTGATAATGGTGGCAGCACACACAAACTAATAAAAAAATGTTATTTTTAAAGGACTCCAAACAACGTTAGTCTGTGAATAGGGGGTTTATAAAAAATGATCTATTCAATTAATTTGAGCACCTAACTGCATAATGTCGTTAGTTTCAGACTTGTTAGAGGAACTATGATAATATAGTGATTCCCTCATTTCTATTAGGATGCGTTGCAATGTGAGACAATTTACATGACCACAAAAGTTGATTGTAAAATGCCATAATTGTAAATATTATCCGCATTCACTTGTATTCAAAATATTGTTGTAGTTAGGCTATTGTTTTATTATTAGGGTATTATTGTTATTATTATTATGGTATGATGATAATGATCATAATTATTATTGTTTTTGTGATGATTATTGTCAGCCTACTGTATTATAATTTTTTTGTATGACCTTTTTCTCTCGTTTAAAAAAATTATTGTAACATATTCAGTAGGATATTATGAGCACAATAGGTTTTGTCATATGTACCAATCAGTTTTTCTCATTGGAAATCAGACAGGTTTCATATCCGAGCATTTTAACTGGTGCGTTAATAAAAACTGGTGATCTGAGCGATCACGTTTGATGTCGCTGGTCCCGCTGAAAATAATGTGCAGCTCTGGCCTTGGCGCTCTTATCTCTTATCAATGAAGTAACTGTCAAACTCTCAAAAAAAATGTATGTCTTACCCTGACACAAATCTTTCTGGAAAATCGTTTCCAGCTTGATTTCAATGTGCGGTTAGAGTATCATTCTTTAATGAAAGTGCATTTGTGCTGTAAGACACCATTAGATGAAACGGTTTTGATTTTAATGACTGAATTTATTCAAAATAACTGTTGTGTGCCAGTGTGCGCCTTGGCAATTTGTGTCCTATTTCTTGGAAGACCAAAACACAGGACAAAAAAAGAAGCACTGAGCCTACTGAGCCTAATTGCTTATTATCTTTTAACAGTCATTATAAGCTTTATATGGGAGGAGAATGAACCCTATGATTTATCTATAAAAAAGAAAAAGAAATGACATAGGGCATTTTTTATTTAGAAATTCATGATAGTTAGGGTAGTAGGCGGTGACTTGCCCCCTGGGGTAACAACCCCCCCCCCCCCCCCCCCCCACCCCCCCACCCCACTGTAATTCACATAAAGAACACAAGATGTCACCAAATTATTTTCTCAGCACTTTCCCTGTCTGTGACTGTTCTTGCTGAACAAAAAAAAATAATTTATGGTAAGTTGATCAAAAAGTTGTAGATATATTCCAGTGAAGTTAGATCTATATATTTTAATAAATATATACAAGTAGGAAGGCCTTAAGATAAATAATCCACAAAAATGTGATAATTTTTTTGTGAAGTAGTAATAAGTTGGATGAGTGTGTTGGGGGCAACTCACCCCCCCAGTTAATGCTAGTTTATGCTAACTTGCTAGCTAGCAACTTCACTAGCAGCAAATGCTAGCTAGTTAGCATAAACTGCTAGGAGTACTAGCTACCAACATTTTTTTTTTTTTACATTTAAGTCATTTAGCAGACGCTCTTATCCAGCGACTTACAAATTGGTGCATTCACCTTATGATATCCAGTGGAACAACCACTTTACAATAGTGCATCTAAATCTTTTAGGGGGGGGGGGGGGGTGGGTTAGAAGGATTACTTTATCCTATCCTAGGTATTCCTTAAAGAGGTGGGGTTTCAGGTGTCTCCGGAAGGTGGTGATTGACTCCGCTGTCCTGGCGTCGTGAGGGAGCTTGTTCCACCATTGGGGTGCCAGAGCAGCGAACAGTTTTGACTGGGCTGAGCGGGAACTGTGCTTCCTCAGAGGTAGGGAGGTGAGCAGGCCAGAGGTAGATGAACGCAGTGCCCTTGTTTGGGTGTAGGGCCTGATCAGAGCCTGAAGGTACGGAGGTGCTGTTCCCCTCACAGCTCCGTAGGCAAGCACCATGGTCTTGTAGCGGATGCGAGCTTCAACTGGAAGCCAGTGGAGAGAGCGGAGGAGCGGGGTGACGTGAGAGAACTTGGGAAGGTTGAACACCAGACGGGCTGCGGCGTTCTGGATGAGTTGTAGGGGTTTAATGGCACAGGCAGGGAGCCCAGCCAACAGCGAGTTGCCGTAATCCAGACGGGAGATGACAAGTGCCTGGATTAGGACCTGCGCCGCTTCCTGTGTGAGGCAGGGTCGTACTCTGCGAATGTTGTAGAGCATGAACCTACAGGATCGGGTCAGCCCCTTGATGTTAGTGGAGAACGACAGGGTGTTGTCCAGGGTCACGCCAAGGTTCTTAGCACTCTGGGAGGAGGACACAAGGGAGTTGTCAACCGTGATGGCGAGATCATGGAACGGGCAGTCCTTCCCCGGGAGGAAGAGCAGCTCCGTCTTGCCGAGGTTCAGCTTGAGGTGGTGATCCGTCATCCACACTGATATGTCTGCCAGACATGCAGAGATGCAATTCGCCACCTGGTTATCAGAAGGGGGAAAGGAGAAGATTAATTGTGTGTCGTCTGCATAGCAATGATAGGAGAGACCATGTGAGGATATGACAGAGCCAAGTGACTTGGTGTATAGCGAGAATAGGAGAGGGCCTAGAACAGAGCCCTGGGGGACACCAGTGGTGAGAGCACGTAGTGCGGAACCAACCTTACTATGAGATCATCTGAGGTAAAATACATTTAAAAAAGATAACATAACTTACATTTCAGTTGTAAATGTTACAATTAGTGACTGATAGCTTTAAAGTTAATGCAACTTTATAACCTTTTAGCTATTTTACACAGCATTTTATGTCATATAGCTAGGTAGCTATCTACATTTTTAAGAGAGAGCTTGTCAATTGGTCTCTCTCCCCCTGTTTTTAGCCACAGGTGGAGACTGGATTAGGTGTGAGCAGTGCAGGAGGTGGGCTCATGAGTTGTGCTCCAATTTGAGTGGGAATAGCTTTATTTGGGGGGCTCCTGAGTGGTGCAGCGGTCTAAGGCATTGCAATGCTGGAGGCATCACCACAGACCGTGGTTCAAGTCCAGGCAGTATCACAACCGGACGTGATTGGGAGTCCCATAGGGCAGTGCACAATTGGCCCAGCGTCGCCAGGGTTAGGCTTTGGCCGGGGTAGGCCGTCATTATAAATAAGAATTTCTTCTTAACTGACTTGTCTAGTTAAATAAAGTTTAAATAAAAGTCTAAAATTAAAAATGTGTGACCTACAGGTACAAATTAGAATCGTGCAATAGCAGAGCATAAGAGAGTTGCCACATCAATGTTAATTAGTTAAGTTAATGTTAATAAATGTTATATTCCAATATTATTTCATTGTATTATTTATATTCCATTCCAATGTATTATTTTTGTATTCATTAAAAATAACTGTTGAAAACCTTTTGCTCCCGAATGTAATTTTAAAGACTGCTGGGATTTAAAATCTTGCATTATTCAAATCATATTTAGTGCAATTGTACATAATGGATGGTATGGAAAAGGAACAACAAAGAAAAGAACAAAAAAAATTATGTGCAGGTGAGATAGAAAGAGGGACTTTACATCAAATCTCGTCATAGTGCAGATATTAATGGTGACATGTGCAACACCATTTCCCCCCCATATTTGATTTAAATCGTTAAAATAAGACAACTAGACTTAGCTTTTAAGTATCACTTACTAACAAAGCTCTAAATAAAATGGATTAAATGGATTTTAACACACTTGTATGAAACCCTACGCCATAATCTTCTACCGGGGTAACTGGTACTATTAAAAAAACGCCCCTTTTCTAAAAACAAAATTTCATGAAATAACTACAAAAGTGAAAACTGTAGCCATTTATTTCCCTTTATAGTTTATTCGCCTAAGCATGACCTTCATCCACATACCAATTTTTTTCTCCAAATGTTGCTTTTTTGTGTCAGCAATTAGACGTTGTTCTTAAGGGGGGCTAGTTACCCCCTAGTACCCTATGTATAGGCCTAGTCAAAAATCACCAATAAACCGGGCAGCCTATAATATGACAGCTATACATAGTTTACACTGCTGTCATTCAATTATTGTCAGATAATATTTTGAAGAGTTAAAAGTTTACAAACAAGTTGAAACAAATATATGGGGGTCATGATTTTTTTCCCCGTTATTTTTTTTTTTTTTTTTTCAAGCTCCAGAAGTTTTTCTTGCGCGGTATACTGCGGGTAGAAAGGTAGACATTGTTTAGAGGGCTAGATCAGACCCATGCTGGGCCACACGTGGGTTCATTTCATTGTAGTATGTCAAAGCAAAAACGTTTCAGGATAGCTTGCAGGAGGAAAATGATAAACGCCCATTGATGAAATAGATTATAAAACAGGGGGGAAAGTGACCAAAATAGTTTATTTGAGGAAGAATCTATTTCGAAGTTATTTTCTGTGTGATCCGATAGGAGAGGTGAATCCTGAGGCCTGTTGGCTAAGACCTGCAACTAATGGTTGACTGCTGCTCTCTCGGTTTTGTTCACCTAAATCCTAACCATTCATTTTCAAGTGGTTACGTTACACATTTCTTTCTGAAGAGTCAACTGTTCTGCTTTGAATGCGATGGGAAGAGGAAGCCTGTGTGTGTGGCACAGCCTGTGTAACTGATGGCACAGAAAGTAAATCTCCATGAAATGATGCTCTATAGGCGCTTCCCAGGAAGATATATGCATGCACTGTAAAAACAACAACAAAACACACCAACAAATCTAGTGGTTTAACTAATTATTATTAAGTAACTTGTTCCACCGCCTTTGTTTTTGTTCACTAAACTTTTCGGTCAAAGTGTTACCTGAAGTTAAAAAAAACACGACCAACCAACATGATAAAATGTACTCAAAAGTGAAATCAATTTCAAATGATGCGTTTGCTCAATTTGTCTCATATGTTCATGCAACTAAGAAAAGGCTGTGGAACAGGCTTTTGCCATACAATGGTTTCAAATTACATATTTGAGACGTGATTACATTGTTCATGTATACAGTAACCATTATTCAATATGTCCTTAGCTGGGATTTGAACTCACAACCTCTTGGTTCATGGCATTCCGATCTTCCTGCTATACACCCCATGTCTGTGTAGATGATCAGTTAATCTATCTATTATCTCATCATTGATTCGATGTATTTGTTTATAGTTGTACAGGTGTCTAATGGTGGAACATAATACTCTGTTTTAATGTTACTCCTTCAATATGATAAATAAAATAGCTTTTCTTGAGTGTACTTTTAACAGAGCTGAGATTTACTTTGAAGTGCACCAATACAGGTGAAATCAGTTCTTGACAGACATTGTGGGGTAACAGGAAGTTTGGAATACTGTTTAAAAGGGGGATACCTAGACAGTTGCACTCAACTGAAATGCGTCTTCCGCATTAACTCAACCCCTCTGAATCATGGAGGGCTGCCTTAATCGATGTCTCACGTCAAAGGCGCCTGGGGAGCCGTTGTTGGGGGTAACTGCCTTGCTGAAGGGCAGACTTTTCCACCTTGCCGGCTCGGGAATTCAAGCCAGCAACCGTTCGTTACTTACCCAACGCTCTTAACCCCTATGGCTACCTACTGCTCCATGAGGTTGTGAGTTCAAATCCCAGGTGAGGACATGTTTAATAGGCTACTAATTACTGTAAAAATAAACATGCACAATGTAGTCAACGTGTGTCAAATATGTTAGTTGTAAACGTTGTATATTAAAAGCAGTGTGTGTAACTAGTTCCTCGGCCCTTTTGTTAATGTAAAATGCCAAAATAATCATTTCTAGTTGAAAGAACATACGAGACAAATTGAGCAAACACATCATTTTAAATTGACTGATTTTTTGCCTTCGTTTTCTAAGGTTGAAGCTAAGTTTGGGCCAACAACATGTTTTACATTTAGGTAACACTTTAACCAAAAAGTTGAGTAAACAAAAAAAGGCTATGAATAGTTGAAACAACTAGATTTTGTTTACAGTGTGGTAGCCTGCTTCCATAACTAAGAACAACATGAATTGTAATGATTTTTAAATATATTTGACAAATGATCTCACACTAGTAGGCTGGCTACCCACTATCCCTCTGATCCAGTAGTCTTGCATGTTACGCAAGCAGGGTCGATTTAGTTCATTTGGACTATTTATCCTATTTTCAGGTTAATACGCGTTGGGCTATGGATCTTTTATGCAAAAGAGCCATGACAATAATAACATAGTCAGAAACACTTCCACATTAACATAGATAAAGCCTACTCTTATCTTTTCAGACCATTGAATAATGTATTTATCAGGGCAAAGACAAACTGTAACCAAACCCATATTAAGACACCTTAACACAGCACCCACCTTCACAGAAGAAGAAAAAACATCACTGGTATGTTCAAAGCATTTTATTCTTTCGCGATCCTTCGAAAATCCCCCTATTGTACAAATCAAGCAGATGGTTTGCAGGAAATATAGCTTAGCCCCAGTGACCGAAACTAATTTCTACTAGCTTTCCAAGCCAGCACGATTGTTTCTCTTTACCAAATAGAGATACAACAGCTGGTCAGTCGCTGAATTCATCAATTTTAAACATTTAAACCCATTTTGAAGATATTATATCCACATAAGGTGCACTCACCACCCACCCTCCTTGTCCCTAGACACAAGATGTGGCTGCATTAAAATTAAAATGATCCAGTCGTTAATACTGCTTTATAATTATTTGAACCGTTTAACCTACTAGAATAACTGTTTTAAATTCAGGTTAATTAAGTAAATGATTTAACATTTTGAAAATATATATATTGCTTTCTTGCGACCTATTTATTTGTTTAACCGAATATATTCGACTCTTTACCTGACTTTCACTCTGCCAGTCTATTCAATATATTTAAGAGTAGCCAATTTAGTGAGCAGATGCCCATCATTTGCATTTAGACAAATTCTATTATTTTCCTTTAATCAAATAAATACCCTAATAAGGAGGGTTTTTGATCATGATTGCAAATTATGACAACATTCAGGGAAATGTAAAAAATACTATACTACCAAATCTGTTAAAAAGTAACGTGGCCTATTATTGGTTATATTATTAGAAGATAATCATCAAGTTTAAATTGTGTTTTTGCATGGTATTTATTTTACACGCTGCTTTGCTTTGGTCTCAACACCTTCGCTAAGCCGCCTGCTTGCGCAGGCTCTCCCTCTTCAAGTCTGGCTCAGCATCTGTTTCTGACTAGGATCCGGCCACTGCGGAACATTGAAGGGATTAGGAATGGCCTAAAATACAGAGAAGCTCTGACCAGCATTACATCGATATTAACTTTGCATTAAACATAACCCCCGTTTTCAAACGGAGAGAGGCACAAGTCCAACGGACAAAGCGTTTCAGTGTGTGTTGCTCTCAATGCACCTGTTCCCCAATTTCATTGGTAGCCAATCTGTCTATGAAGGCTTTCCTTCGAACCCCTACCAATGTCAGTTAGTCCATCCTATATATGGTCATAATTATGTTTTACTTAGTTAACTATATATATATTGTTTTTGTCGTTTAGAAAACACTCTTACCTAGAGTGACTTAGAATAGTGAGAGCATACATTTTCTTACTGGTCCCAATGGGACTCAAACCCACAACCATGGCATTGCAAGCACCTTTCTCTACCAACTGAGACACATGGGTTTCGTCATAACAATTGATGGTTTTTGCGACTGCACTTGAAGAAACTTTCAAAGTTCTTGACATTTTGTGGATTGACTGACCTTCATGTCTTAAAGTAATGATGGACTGTTGTTTCTCTTTGCTTATTTGAGCTGTTCTTGACATAATATGGACTTGGTCTTTTACCAAAAAGGGCTATCTTCTGTACACCACCCCTACCTTGTCACAACAACTGATTGGCTCAAACGCATTAAGAAGGAAAGACATTCCACAAATTAACTTCTAATAACAAGGCACACCTGTTAGTTGAACGACTGTAGCTCAGTTGGTAGAGCATGGTGCTTGCAATGCTAGGGTTGTGGGTTCAATTCCCACGGGGGGCAAGTATTTAAAAATGTAAACAAATGTATGCACTCTACTGTAAATTGCTCTGGATTAGAGCATCTGCTTAATGACTAAAATGTAAATGCATTCCAGGTGACTACCTCATGAAGCTGGTTGAGAGAATGCAAAGGGTGGCTACTTTGAAGAATCTCAAATGTAAAATATTTGTTTAACACTTTTTTGGTTATTAAATTGATTCCATATGTGTTATTTCATAGTTTCGATGTCTTCCCTATTATTCTACAATGTAGAAAATAGTAAAAATAAAGAAAAATCCTTGAATGAGTAGGTGTGTCCAAACTTTTGACTGGTACTGTATATGGGAAACATTTGCCTCAATATTGTCTTTGTACCCTCCCTTAGCTCAACTAACCATTTCAATTCAAAACTTGGTTATTTTCTCTCATTAAGATAGATGGCTAAAAACATTGGACTTTTTGAAACCCTCATAGAATGCTCATTAGTCTTAAATCAGTCATGGGAGCTCAGGGGACATATTTAATTAAAATTCTAATCTCTTTGGTCCTCATAACGTTACACTGCCCAGTAGGATCTTTAGGGATCCCTCTGCACCTGGCAGGTTGTTTAGAAAAGTCTGGTTAAAATGTGCTCCACAAAAAAACCAAAGCGCTGCCACAAAGCCCAAAAAGGGGGGAATCTTTGTGGTTGTCAACACCAGTTTAAACGAAGGGCTGGCTGCTAACCTTTCGGTTATGCTAACTGTGGAATTATTATTGTTGATCATTATAATGTCCAGGGGCGTCGTGTACCCGAAAAATCTGAGGGTGCACAAAGTACATGAGGCTGGGGGGTGGTCCGGAGGGGGGCTAGTCCCCCTGCCCAGAAGTTGTAGAATGTTGTATTTTTCAAACACCTGAAACAGTTTTATCCTGTTATCTAGAGCCATAATCAGTATGCTTAATTTTATGTAAAAAATGTGGATATTTTTCTGCGTATCTAAGCATACCTCTTGATCTGTCTGTATCCTCCTGACTGGTGGTTATTTTTTCAAAGAAACTAAATATGCTTCTCTGCATCTCTGCTAAAATCTGGGTAAAAAATTGAAAGGAATCTGAGTATTATTCAGTACATTAAGTTATTGCTTGCTTTTCTAAAGTCTTACCAACCTTGCCAGGAGGCATACCACCTAAGATACAGGTAACTGCCAAATAATGGAAACACTTCAGTAAATGAGGGATACAAAGTATATTGAAAGCAGGTGCTTCCACACATGTGTGGTTCCTGACATAATTAAGCAATTAACATCCCCTCATGCTTAGGGTCATGTATAAAAATGCAGGGCAGGCCATTATTTTGGCTAACATGGCTATGCCCCCATAGGATGACAATGTCCTCATCCAAGATTAGTCACTGAATGGTTTGATGAGCATGAAAACAATCTAAGCCACATGTCATGGCTGTCTCAATTACCAGATCTCAACCCAATTGAACACTTACTGGAGATTCTGGAGAGGTGCCTGAGACAGCGTTTTCCACCACCATCAACAAAACACCAAATTCTGGAATTTCTTATTGAAGAATGGTGTCGCATCCCTCTAATAGAGTTCCAGACACTTGTAGAATCCATGCCAAGGTTCATTGAAGCTGTTCTGGTTTGTGGTGGCCCAACACCCTTGAAGACAATTTATGTTAGTGTTTCCTTTATTTTGGCAGTTACCTGTAGTTAGACAAGCTAGCTACTCTAACTTGATTGACACCCTGAAATGGCTTCTTCGTAGCTAGTTATTAGGTTGGGAGATCTGGGCTATAAGCCAACTTCATAAAATTACTAGGTGGCTAGTAGTATTACACAGAAACAACAATATTATTATTATTCTGCATTTTTAAACAGGACAAATCTGAGGGGGCACGTGCCCCTGTGCCCCCATGGGCATGGTGTCTCTGATAATGGGAACACATTGGGAAAACCTACTCAATAAGATGGCACACCAAAAGAGCCCCGAGTCCTTGGAGGGGAGAGTATTTTTTTTAAACCTGAGTACTTGTATGTGCTGACGGGGCTGCAGTGGGAGTTTGGGCACGTCGACACAATCTTTAGCTTTGTTTTAGGCCGGAGCTTGGAGAGCTGAGGAAAGCACCTTGTCGAAAGGGCTCTTTTGAGTTTGGCTGTTGGGTTGAGCGTGGGGGCTCTGCAGCGGCAGCGAGGGCGCTTGTGTACCAAGGAGGAGCTGGGGTTGTTCTCTGACAACTTGAATGGGGGACGCTAGCGCCTGTTGGCTGGATGGTATTGATGTGGTTTAGCCGAGTAATCGGATTGAAAGTGAGCCATGGTATATATGTCAGTTCGCATTTCGTCAAGTGCATAATATGCGTGGCCGTGGCGTGGGGATTCTGTATTGAGACTTCGCCTTGCAATTCAGTTATAGAAAGCCAAAAACTCATTTAATTAAAATATAATTCGCATTTAACCGTTTACCGACTGATACATTTGCATAACAGCAAAGGCCCTTTGCCTTTTCTGTGTGTGAGTATGTCTTTTTCTGAAGGGTTTCCTGGCCTAGACCCTGTAAGTGTAAAGTGTAATTGGAAGTGTATAGTATTCATGTACTTTAGGAGGAGCAGGGTTTCTCACAGGGATAATCAAAAGGGAGGCTAAAGAAAAAAAAACAATAGCCAATAGAAATGTGAAAACACAATTTAATTTAGTAAGGTTTGTTTGGTTTTGCACTCCCAACGAATAGCAACAGGTCCCACTGACATTAAACAATATATGGTCTCAGGAATGAAGCTTTCGGTTCTGGTTCTGGAGCACAGTGTTGTTTGACTCGTCTGTTTTATTTTCAAAAACAGAGTGGGCCTATCGAAAGGCTGGGTCCATACATGTGAACATTTTACGTTTCAACTTTTTCTCTGTCTCAAAATGTGCATCAGCCAATTGAAATCGTCAACTTAGTTGCACGTGATAAAACGCTACATGCTAGCTGTTCCCACCACATAACCTGGCAGACTTAGCTCTATATGCTAACCTGACCAGCTGGACATGATTATTTCCAGTAACACATTTTGCATCAGCCAATTACATATGTTGATGTAGGTGGACGTGACTGAACACTTTTTCATGAAAACGGAGGGGGGGGGGGCGCATAGCAACAGTTAATGTGCCCTGCAGATTTCAAGTCAACCACTTTAACGATGCGTGCCACCTGGAAGAGATGGCAATAGTGGTACATGACAGCTATTTGAATCCATAGGCGCTTAATCTTTTTTTATGTACAGTAAACTTACACAGAGCGCAAATTACGGGGGAGACATGAGCTCCTCTTAATGAAACAAAAGTCAAACTTTAGTGGGGAGGGGGGGTCTCTAAATATTGATAATTTGACCAAGACACGTGCCGACAGCAAGAGCATCAATCTCACCGGAGAAAGCATCCAAGCGAGCGAAACAGTGGTTCTCTTTTTGGCCAGACAGCATCAGATACATGTGCTACACATAGAGAAACAGAGGGGCGCTGTTTCGCTCGCTCAAATGCTTTGTCCGGAGAGATTGACACTCTTGCTGGAGGCGCACGTTTCAGTCAAATGATCAATATTTAGAGAGGAGCTCATGTCTCCCCTGTAATTTGCACTCTGTGTAAGTTTATCGTACATCAAAACAAAAACAAAAAACATGAAGAGCCACTTGCGAATAGAAGGACAATTATGAAACAAGAATTCATTTGTTTTTGTTCTGTTTTTGTTGTTCCCACTTTTGGGAGGCATGGCTTCCCTTGGCATCTGTGAATACACACCATTACAGTAGGCTTAATGACAGTCGCCGAATGTCACTTATGGTTTTTGTAACAGATTTCTCTTTCCATTCAGCAAATGGAGTGGATACTTTTTGAAGTGATTTGTTTGACAACCAGATGAATTTAATTCACAATTTGTACAGTTAAATGACATGTATCTACTATTAGGCCCATAAAATAAATGTGTGCACGTGCAGCCAATAGAGACTCCCCTGAATGTCACGGTATAATTCGCACTCTGAACTTGTAAGAACCTGATTTCAAATGTTTGCATAAAAGCACATGGACGTGTGTGATAAGCAACAAAACGCAATATTTGATCATATATGAGAAAACGTGCCTATTTAATTTTGTCTAACTTGCCTCCAGAGTTGTGTCATGTTAGTAGTTCGTAGCCTAGTCAGGGATGCATCATGCCACGTTGACACACAACAATTGTGACAGACCAAGAGGAAGAAAAGTAAACCTTGATTTTGGAGGTTTACAATATATATCTCTCATGGCCAAGTTGACCTATTTTTTTGAAATGCCATTGGTTGTAGAATACAAAGTCTAAGATCTTTGATTGGCTAATGCAGAATTTGTTAGCGTAGGGCTAAGTGTGTGAACAGCTATCATCAACTACATCAACGATTTTCATTGGCTGATGCGCATTTTGAGACGGAGAGACATAATGAACCTAAAGTATGGAAGCCCTCTCTTTTTTCCCTGTGGCAATTTGAACCCACATATCCCAAATCAGATCAATAAAGAGTGATATTGACACTATATTGTCCTCTGCCAAAATGATTCTTCTTCTGTGTCCATCACAAGAAAAACCCTTTGAACTTGCCCCCTCCCTCTCTAGGAGTAATCCAGGGCCCAGACTTGGATTTTGGCCCCCACCCCTCCTTCCTTTTTCACAAGCCCAAAATGTACAGCAACTAAAAGGAAAGACAGAAAAAAATGGTGTTAATATCAGCATGTCAGACGCAAGATTAATCCTAATCTCCTTTTCTGTGTGGCAGGGCGCGGGGTTGAAAGGCATGGGGGAGCAGGGGACGGGGACTGGCAGCCCAGGATCTCCTCCTCCAACGGGATAATGCTGCCAGCCGCTGTGCCTGCTGGCTGTGTGGACTCCATATGGCCGTGGGGAGCCCCTTCCCTACTACTCTGGGCTTTCACAGTACACTTCCTGAAGAGGTGGGTGATATTGGCCCCCCGTCCTCACCCCCATATGGAGAACCTCTGATCCCAAGCTGCTTGTGCTGGTATCCTTGTTCTCTGAATCAAAGGTATAATAACTTTTGATGTGGTTGCCCCACTGAATATCATTGTTGTCATGACACCATGCTAGGGCAGGATCTGTTGATCCATACAAAGTGAATGAGATGAGACATCATTTTCAGCATATGCTGTTCCTTTCTGTCCAACTTTCTATGATACTCCAGTCATTCATTGAAATCACTGGAAACCTTCCTGACTGCGGCTTTAAAGACATTTCAAGTTGTCTTTTTTCCACCTGTTACCACACTCTTTTCCAAGACAGGAAATATTTTACAAAACAGAGTAAATACCAACTGTTATAGGACTATTCCATGCTTTGTTGATAGCCCAAATATGAATTTGGCTCTATCCATTCTTTATATCATCACAAAATAGTGGTGAGTTTACCATGCTGGTCAAATGTTCTGAATAACCTCTATGATATAGAGCTCGCCAGCTTGTAGTCCTAAAAAACGGAAATTAGTTACCTCTGGTTCGTTCAGCCATTCCTATAGGGGAATTGAATGGGGCTTTGTGATAAATGCCTAAAATAAGGTCTGAGGTTAACACAGGCTTAGGAGATCTTCTAAAGTTTGGTCTATGAGATAATATCAGTCAGTTAACATGACCTTTATGAACTATGAAGCTTTATGTGCTTGTTTTGATTACATAAATGCTTCAAAATTCATAGAACAAAACGGAGACGATCTCCTAAGTCTGTGTTAACCACAGACCTTATTTTCAACGTTCATCCCAAAACTCTCCAATAACCCCACTAATTTCTCCATAGGCTTTGGCCTCCTTTAATACCTACAAAAATACTCCATTACTATTGCTCTCTATTGTGCATCCATCTGAGAGATAATGACAATAGCATTAAGAGTAATTGACAGAAGTAGAATACATACAATTCAAACAATGTGCAATGAGTACGGTTTCAAACTCTGAGAAATCCTGGCCTTTCGATGAAAGGTTGGAGAGCTGCTATAGATTATACAAACAGTGGCCAGGGAGAGCACAATGCATGAGAAGGTGGAGGTATAAAGAGAATAAAGGAATCGCCCCCAAAAGGGACTTCTTTTGCCGTGGGACTTCATGTAGTGACCAGCCCCTGAAACCTCCAGTGGTTCTCCTGTCCACTGATGGTCAAGACTGCGGACAGAAAGGTCCCAAACATTTCTGCAGGACCTTTTGAACTCTGGGATGCCCTCTAAAGAGGGGCTTTCAGGGTCCTCTGTATTCAGTTCTCTGACAGACAAGACACAGAGTAGGGTGCCTAAAATACTGCTTGGAGAAACCTGAAAAGGCAAGCCCTCTGCAATAGCCTAAGCCACCCACACCAAACACACTCAGCTATGAGTAAAACATAATTTTGTCTTTTGCTCATATGTATTGTATCTGTGTGAGTAAAAATGAATGGGGATAAAGTGAAATAGAATAATATGTCGCTGTGTCTTTATACACTGAGGCCTGCATTCCAAGAAGCTAGCAAGCTCTGTAAAAATCCCCACAAGGTGAATTTATAGTCACTTTCTGTCAGAGTGAGTGAAACAGAGGCCTCTGAATCTGAGCTTTGTACAAAACCCATCCAAGAGTGAAGAGGCTGGACTGAGTACTTGGCCTGCCCAGCTGCCTTGAAGTGAATGGGTTTTCTTTCGGAGGCCATTGAATGCTCTCTGTCTCTCTGAATACAATGTAGGTGTTACTGCTCAGAGAGAAAATAACAAAAATAGTCACAAGAGCTGAGGTTTGTTCTTGAGGGGTGTTTTTTCATTCTTACTCAGTCATGAAATCATTCCTCCTTCAGATGAGGAGGGGTCCCCTTTACAAAGGGCCTGGGGGTCCCAATGGCCCTCCAGACATTTTTATGGGACCTTTTCTCAACTTGATACTACATTTGATTCTGAATAAAACATGAATACTTCTGTGTATTTTAAACAGGAGCCACGCTCTGTATGTGGACCTTCAATGGACTGAAGTAATTTTCTGAAAGAGGGAGAAAAGGTGAGGAATTTTAGGACACTACTTGCTTCCTCATATGCACCTTTTTCTTGTCCATATCCAGGAAACATTGCCTTTTCTCTTTTAAAGTGAATCACTTTCGGACAAAAAAACAAGACTCTTTTTCCCCCCTTTGCCTTATAATTCTCTTGGAGTGTGACAAAGGGGAGTCTTTCAGCAGTCTATAACCCTCACTGGGTCAGAGGAGAAATCTAAAGACTATTAGGAGCAGAGAGAACACAAAAGGTTGGTGGGGGAAGCTGTTAAAAAGGAAGTCCCCATTCTTAGCGAGCTGAATGTGATGCAGAGATTGAAAGTTTCATTTGAGATTTTGCTGTATTCATGGAAGCATGGCTGTGAATGGAACCCATAGAGGGCCACAGTGGTTTCTTGGACTTTTATTCTCTGCCACATCTCAAGACACAGTTAGCTTAGCACTTCACACAGGGTGCAGCAGAAGAAATATGGGACTTGGCTATAGGATTTGCTTTCCTCGATCTGTGTGCGTGCGTGTGTGCGTGCGTGTGTGTGTGCGTGTGTGCGTGCGTGTGTGTGTTTGTGTGTGTGTGTTTTCATTAACAGGGTTTATCAGATGGCCTGCCTTGAAGGGGTTGTCGCAGAGAGGCCAAGAAGTTGCTTTCCACTTCCTTTCCCACCCCAGAGGTGCATTGATTCTGAATGAAAGGCTTGTTTGCACTCTGCTGTGTCACCGTTAAACTCTCTCATGTGAAAACACATTCAACATAAAGGCAGAAAAACACTTGCCACTTATAGAGTATTTTTTTACTAAAATATACGTTTTATTTAAACAAAAGGACGATCTTGAAGAAGTATGAAATCGGTTCTTGGAATCCCACAGAATTGACAACAAGCAAGATGACAAATGCTACAAAACAGAACAGAGAATTCAGTATTCAAACTGGTAATACACAAATAGGGTCAAGGCTAATACAATTCCCTTCACAATGTGAGTAGATAAATACATGCTTTTTCATTTCATTTTCACTTTGAAAACGTTATCACGTCCACCGCAACATCATTCACCAGATTATAGTCACACGCTCAGCATGCTCTGCTTTCATTCAGGCTCCTACACCAGCTTTGTTTAATAATTTCACAAGGACTAAAGTCACACACACCCACACATACAAAGAGAAAGAAAGGCGATACGGAGGATATTCTCTAGCGGCGCTCATTCATCCCATATCGCCGCTCCTTTGAAAAGGGCTGAGGGAAATGAAAGCGTGCACTAAGCTATTCACCTCCTATTTGAAGGTCTTCGTTTGGCGAAATGTGCCGTATCTGTAACACTCGAGGAGGTCCAAAAGATTTCCCTCAGAGAAAGAGTGGGTGCTCATTTCAGTCAATGTCCTGGCGGTTCTGGTGTGTGCCCCCTCTTTGTGCCGGCCCAGCAGGAGGCCTGTTGTCCTGCCACATTCACGTGCCGATCCCAGTCATCCCACACACAGGGCCCTTCACCTGTTTGAAAGCCACCACCACACTGCAGACACAGCCAATCGCCTTTCGTTTCGCACCCGTTCTGTCTCTTTCAAGGAACAGACTGTAATTTCATCAATTTCTCATGCCTATAATTGCCATGAATACTTTACATTTCCATGTCTAAACATCAACAAAAAAGGGATTTCATGGCCCCGACTTCAGCCAGGCAGATCCACACTGGCAGGGAGAAGAAAGAAAACATAAAATCCAGAGTCTCTGTTACAGTCTGGATACAAATGTGGTTATTTTCTATGGCATGGAGAAGGTCAAATGACGAAGGAGAGTTTGATTTGAGCTGCCGAATTTAGCAGGCTGAAAAGCCAAAAAATTCTATTGTCTATCTCATCACAGATAACCACAGTTGAGTAAAAGGAAAATACATGTTTTATAAATCCGTAGAAATTATTTTGCGATGGTATATTTTCTGAAGACATTCAAGGGACGAAAGACAAGTACACGTGTAAATAGCACTGCAGGTATTATGCTTTCTCACTACAAAATGAAGTTAGAATGGTGGACTAAAGTGTGAGATAAAATAAAAACACTCTGTGGTACTTGTGGTCAGTTGCCTGTTGCAGTGGACAGAGGTTTGGGATGGAGGGGATTTTTCTGATCAGCTCAAAAGTAATTACTTTTACACCATGAAAGCTGCCTGCCTTTGTCCCCTGCTTTATACGAGGGAACATATTTAGGTATTAAGGGCCCAGTGTCTGGATGCAGGAAAACCATTCCCAAATTTGTAGAAGGCGCCAGAGACAGACGGCATTACACTCTCCAAATGCTATGCTTTTGCATTTCAATGTGTCAACGATCCCCGTCCCTTAGAGAGGGCTGCACCATTAACATCTTTAATCCCTAAAATATTGTGAACCCCAATGAATGCCTCCCATCTAAGCATATGTGTAATTATTCTGTAATGCTCCCCAAAATGTGATTTATATCGTTTGCTCAGTGAATCCCCCCCCTCCACATCTCCTTTGTGGTCCAAATAATTGTTTCTTTTTTTTTGGGGGGGGGGGGGGGGGGGGGACGACTTTGAAAAAAAAGGAGAACAACAAAAAAAAGGGCTGTGAGCAAGCCTCATATGAACCGACAATTTACATACTGACATATTCTCTCATCTCTCCACCACCCGAAAGAAAAGAGGGCCTGATTTGTTTGAAGGGGCACGTTGCGGTCGTGAAAAGAAAAGTTAAAATGAGGATGAATTCGAAAAGCATAGTCTCAAAGAAAACGAATCCTCTGCCTGGGAATAATAGAGTGAGCGCCAAGTCATGTATAAGTAATCAGTAAGTGCGGACTCCAAGGCTTCTGCATCGTTCTCTTTGTGCCACTCCACAGTGGAATGGGGAAAGGATTCAGGGAAATAGAGCCTTTGATTTTGGATGGATTGAATCACATTATTTGTTTATTAACTGGAATAAAGAAGAGATCTGTCCTCCTTAAAATGGTAACCACATATTTACTATACTCATTAAATATCTACAGTATTTAGAAAGTGTGTTATTTGTTTATCAAGTGAGTATAGCTCTACTTCCTCTAACCATATTCCACTTTGATCCTAGAAAAACAAGTCTAAGGTGCTTTGGAATATGGAGTTTTGTGTATGAGCCACATAATCAAGTTTAAGTTCATTTTATGTGGGATACAGAAAACTGTAACATAACTGTCTTGCCTTATCCCATCTACTGTGCATCATATTTATCTGAACTGACTGAGTGGACCAAGTTCTATGAGAAGTTATGTAGCGATTAGTTCATTTTCAAAGGACAATATAGTGTAGCTCCATCCAGGCTGGGCAGGGTGAAAGCCAATGAGTGTCAGTTATCCATTAAGTTATTCACCCTTACTTTGGGGCTTTTCTCTAGGCCCACTAAACCCTTATATATACATTGGTTTGCGACAATAAGTCTCTGTTAATTAGCATCAAGTGTTGCCATGCCGAGGATTTGAAGAAGCCACATTCAACTCCCTCTTGCTATCTAATTTTGGAAATAATGAGAGGGGATGACATAGGCAGAGGAGTTTTAGTTTTAATTTGAGCCCTCTCTCTGTCATTGTATCTAATGGGACTTTCTATTGGCGGTAGAAAACAAGGGGGCCTTCAAGTGGGATTGGACCATTCCTCCTGCTTCTCTGGGCCTGGAAGAAAGGAGCAGGGAGAGGTGGAGGGCGCTGGTAATTCTGGGCTTTAATTAAGACACTTCACTTCTTCTATGGAGCTTTTCACTCCCCTATAGTTCAGCTCCCGAGTGTGTTGAAAACAGTAAAAGAGCCGAAGGATAGGGTATTTTGAGAGAAAAACAGGGATTAATTAATGGCCAACTTTACGTTAAAGGCCATGTGCTTGCCGTTTTTGGGGGACTTCACAGGGACATCTGGTGTGCAATGTTTTGTGTTTCAGCTCAGAGAGAGTCATCTCTTGCTGACTACACTCAGAAAAAAGGTACCATCTAGCACCAAAAAGGGTTCTTCGGCTATCCCCAGAGGAGAACTCTTTGAAGAACCCCTTTTGGTTCCAGGTAGAACCCTTTTGACAGCCGCATAATCCTTTTGGAACCCTTTTTTTCTTTGTGTGTATAGTACAATAAACAAATACATACACTAAACAAAAACAGGCATTAAAAAAAGCCTGCGTTATAGGTGCAAACTTTCTTATCTGGTCAACTGTTGATGCAAATTGAGATTTAACTGAGCTAAGTTATAGTACCCCAGAAGTTTTCTCCCCCAAGGTAACACCATTTTTTTTGTTTACATCCCTGTAATGATTGATACAGACTTGGAAGAGTTTCAGTGTTGGATAGCCATAGCCAGCTAGCTAACATAGCATCCCTCTCTGTTTGAGCCGGGTGTTTGAGGAGGCTAAACTAACTAGCTGCATTTGATGCTAGCTAAGTTCGGACACTTTGTAGAGGTTGAAAGGACACTTGAATGTACCCTGGATACCCCATAACACCACCACAATGTTTGAGTGAGGTTGATATGGTAGGAATTGTGTTTTTATACTGAACAAATAGCATTTAGGGATTGCAAATATGTAATAGCACTGGGATTATCTAATTTACAGACATATGCCACTTTGGAGAGGTTTAGGGACACTTGGAAACGCCCCGTGACCACACCTGACACCACTTACTAAAACATCTGCCCATTTCTAGTTGTTAGGTCTGTCAATCCCTTTTTTTCTGATATTGTTCACATGTTGTGGAAGCCATCTGATGTGTTTCCAGCTTTGGGAATCAATAATTCACTTATAGCTTGTCAATTAAAGATTACTTTCAAAATACATATTTTGCGTGTGCTTGATCTTGTGTATTCTGAACTATGTAACTCCTTTCAATCTTCTGATCAATTCCTCATAATCTCTCAGATGTCTTCTTTCCAAATATGGGTATGTCTATTTCGCCATTACATTTAAGGGGTTAAAAATATAAAACGTAGAAGTGTTTGAAAAAGTATAAAAAGTATAAAATACAGAAGCACTGTATTGCCACTCAAACTTTTTTCCTTCCTACTTTACATCTATGCTCCTAGAACCCTTCTCTATGTGCAGCAACCCATTTCTATGTGTTCGCTCTTAAGGAAGACGGAGGGAATTTACTCTACTCTTTACTTTACTCTAATTTACTCAGAGTCAGGCAGGTAGGATCAGGCTCAGGACAGGCAGAAAGGTCAGAACTGGGACGACTAGAGCAAACAGGAGTATGGAAAGGCTTGATGAGACAAGACGAACTGGCAACAGGCAAACAGAAAACGCAGGTATAAATACACAGGGGATAATGGGGGGAGATGGGAGACACCTGGTGGGGGGTGGAGACAAGCACAAAGACAGGTGAAACAGATCAGGGTGTGACAACACTGCCCTTTTCAACAACAAAAAAGTATCTGTTGTATCCAGGCATCATGCCAAGCACACAGAACAAAAATACAATGAAAGGGCGACTCGCTCCATCGCCACCACAGGACGCTCCAGCACCACTTGTGAGCGAGAGTCTACCGACCTGTGGGCTACTCGCCACAAGAGCAGGGAAATGGCGCGTGTGCACAGTCCAGCCCTGAGTCTGGTCCACGGTTACGAAGGGCTACAGACTGGAGTTTGCTCTGAGACCACCCGTTTTTAGGAGGTGCGTGACACGACTTCCCTTGTAACCCACCTCTCCGAGCTAGGGTTCAAGATCAAATCAGATAAAGAGCTGTTTGGTGCCAACACAGAGAATAGAATACCTCTCTCTCTTATCTGCAACCCTCTCGGATGACCGCATGTTCCACAGGATGTGATCAACACGTGATCATTCCGAAGATGGTCAGATTTCAGGGTTGGGTACCCAGGTGTGTGTGTCAGTCACCAGATCTCAGACCAACTGAACACTTATGGGGGATTCTGGAGAGGTGCCTGAGACAGCATTTTCCACCACCATCAACAAAACACCAAATTAAAGGAATTTCTTGTGGAAGAATGGCGACGCATTCCTCCAAAACACACGCGAGTTTCAGACCACTTGTAGAATCTATGCTAAGGCATCAAGGCGCATTGAAGCTGTTGTGGAGACTTGTGGTGGCCCAACACCCTATTAAGACACTATGTTGGTGTTTCCTTAATTTTGGCAGTTACCTGTATTTCACCGCATTCCCCTACTAGCAAGAGTGTGAGGAAGTTCGGTATGCTCGAGAATGAACAGAGGACGACCGAGTGTCTCCTTATAATGAGGGGAGGGACTCACCTCATTCGCCACTCGACCTGTCTGTATCCGACAGACGTGTGTGTGATAGGTTCTTTCAAGCTTCTGAGATTCTGGTGAATCCCACATGTGAGATATGTCACTCATAATATCAGAGAACCTGGGTTACGCAAGTAACCTTGAGTTTTTTTCCCCCTCATCCTGCTTTGATGTCAGCTTTCTCGGGTTCCCTTAAAGTCAATGGACACATGGGGTCAAGGCCAATAACAAAGGTTATGAAAATCTTCTCTTTCTCATGTTTCTTTGAGAAATACTCTAATTGTCCATGTTGCTGCTGAATGAGTCAGCAGTAATAATGTAGATTAAAGCAGTAGCTTCAAAGTCCCCTGGATGCCCTCTGATCTGTTGAGCTTGGCCTCAGCTCGTCAGCTCAGGGATTCGATCCAGCTGGCCCAACGCTCTAACCACTAGGCTACCTGCATAGCAGGTATTAATAGTAGTGTTTATAATGGTACCTTCTAAGCATAGCAGGTATTGATATGGAGTGTCCATGTTACCGCATCAGCAAAGCAGGTATTTATATGGTAGTGTTAATGTTACCTCATCAGGATAGCGTCATGTCTCTCCTCGTCTTTACCATTAGCAAGCGTAGGGAAAGTCATTCACCTATTAACTTCAGCCAATGAGCATGGCACACTAAGGCAATTCCACCACGCTTGCTGATTAACCTATGGGATCACTCGTGTAATAATCACTTCCCTTTCTGTCAACCAATGGGCATACATCTAGGGGAGTACTTATGTTAACTCACCCCTTGTCTCTCACTTGATGTTTTGCAGCAACAGTCTTCCAACAACCTTGTACCTCCCCACCACCACCAGCATACTAACCTGAAGGCCCGTCATCGGAACCCCATTCTCAAAGCGGGGGGGGGGGGGGGGGTCGATGCCAGCTACCCAGCATAGGGCAACCTGTCATAAACATCTTGCTCGGAGGAGCATTCCTCAGAGACGAGGCCCACCGCAAACTATTCAATACAATTCCATATTGTGTTCCGTCTGTTGTCATTCAGTTAAGCCTGAACTCGACTGAAGTGAGGTTCTTAGTGAGGCTCACTGTCCTCTTCATTTCTCTCCATCTGAAACACTAGTCCGTACGTACTGGAGAGAATGAGAGGAGACTGGACGGATGCCTATCAAGAGACACCCGGTCCAAATGATGGACAGATTAGCAAGAACAGATGGAAGGGTCACAGTCGAACAACTCTACACGGAACACATAAATACAATGTTGAAGTGGAGTTCATTGTCCCTGACAGACACTGTCAATCAAAGTGGGTGCTCCTCGCTCCACTGCTATCACTAGCAGGTCCTTCTATAACCCACCCCATGGCCCAGTGAAAAAGAGCATTGTTAATGTGCTGAAATCTTCCTGGTGGTTATCAGCACTCTTCTTTGTGACTTTTAACTCTCCAAGGGAGCCACCAGGCTGCATGAGGGAGGTCACACTAAGAATGTGCGACTATGTCATAGGTCTTAGAGTCTGTGCAGCTAAGTCAAGACTGAAAGGGGATCAAGCTCATGCTGCATTTAATACACTGCCCCATGTTGGGAAGCTAACAATGCTGCCATCTCCCCCAGTGATGTCATCTGAGACCCTGCTTGGCTGTGAAGATTCTAGGGCTTCTGGTTCCTGCTGTAGGGTCAACCCCCCTGGTCATTTTTCTCTTTACCAAAGCGTTTGTTTTATTAGTGACATACTTATACATACATACATACATACATACATACATACATACATACATACATACATACATACATACATACATACATACATACATACATACATACATACATACATACATACATACATACATAATAGGCGGTGTCAGAGGAAAGCCCATAAAATTGTCAGAGACTCCAGTCACCCAAGTTATAGACTTGTTTTCTCTGCTACCGCACAGCAAGCAGTACCGGAGCGCCAAGTCTAGGACCAAAAGGCTCCTCAACAGCTTCTACTCTTCTAGGGAAGAGAACCTGGGATAATCTACCATAGCAGGGAAGAGAACCTGGGATGGTATACCATAGGAGGGAAGAGAACCTGGGATGCTATACCATAGGAGGGAAGAGAACCTGGGATGGTATACCATAGGAGGGAAGAGAACCTGGGATGGTATACCATAGCAGGGAAGAGAACCTGGGATGGCATACCATAGCAGGGAAGAGAACCTGGGATGGTATACCATAGCAGGGAAGAGAACCTGGGATAATCTACCATAGCAGGGAAGAGAACCTGGGATAATATACCATAGCAGGGAAGAGAACCTGGGATAATATACCACAGGAGGGAAGAGAAACTGGGATGGTATACCATAGCAGGGAAGAGAACCTGGGATAATATACCACAGGAGGGAAGAGAACCTGGGATGGTATACCATAGGAGGGAAGAGAACCTGGGATGGTATACCATAGGAGGGAAGAGAACCTGGGATAATCTACCATAGGAGGGAAAAGAACCTGGGATGGTATACCATAGGAGGGAAGAGAACCTGGGATGCTATACCATAGGAGGGAAGAGAACCTGGGATGGTATACCATAGGAGGGAAGAGAACCTGGGATGGTATACCATAGGAGGGAAGAGAACCTGGGATGGTATACCATAGGAGGGAAAAGAACCTGGGATGGTATACCATAGGAGGGAAGAGAACCTGGGATGGTATACCATAGGAGGGAAGAGAACCTGGGATAATCTACCATAGGAGGGAAAAGAACCTGGGATGGTATACCATAGGAGGGAAGAGAACCTGGGATGGTATACCATAGGAGGGAAGAGAACCTGGGATGGTATACCATAGGAGGGAAGAGAACCTGGGATGGTATACCATAGGAGGGAAGAGAACCTGGGATGGTATACCATAGGAGGGAAGAGAACCTGGGATGGTATACCATAGCAGGGAAGAGAACCTGGGATAATATACCATAGGAGGGAAGAGAACCTGTGATAATATACCATAGGAGGGAAGAGAACCTGGGATAATCTACCATAGGAGGGAAAAGAACCTGGGATGGTATACCATAGGAGGGAAGAGAACCTGGGATGGTATACCATAGGAGGGAAGAGAACCTGGGATAATCTACCATAGGAGGGAAAAGAACCTGGGATGGTATACCATAGGAGGGAAGAGAACCTGGGATGCTATACCATAGGAGGGAAGAGAACCTGGGATGGTATACCATAGGAGGGAAGAGAACCTGGGATGGTATACCATAGGAGGGAAGAGAACCTGGGATGCTATACCATAGGAGGGAAGAGAACCTGGGATGGTATACCATAGGAGGGAAGAGAACCTGGGATGGTATACCATAGGAGGGAAGAGAACCTGGGATGGTATACCATAGGAGGGAAGAGAACCTGGGATGGTATACCATAGGAGGGAAGAGAACCTGGGATGGTATACCATAGCAGGGAAGAGAACCTGGGATAATATACCATAGGAGGGAAGAGAACCTGTGATAATATACCATAGGAGGGAAGAGAACCTGGGATAATCTACCATAGGAGGGAAAAGAACCTGGGATGGTATACCATAGGAGGGAAGAGAACCTGGGATGGTATACCATAGGAGGGAAGAGAACCTGGGATGGTATACCATAGGAGGGAAGAGAACCTGGGATGGTATACCATAGGAGGGAAGAGAACCTGGGATGGTATACCATAGGAGGGAAGAGAACCTGGGATGGTATACCATAGCAGGGAAGAGAACCTGGGATAATCTACCATAGGAGGGAAGAGAACCTGGGATGGTATACCATAGCAGGGAAGAGAACCTGGGATGGTATACCATAGCAGGGAAGAGAACCTGGGATAATATACCATAGGAGGGAAGAGAACCTGGGATGGTATACCGTAGGAGGGACGAGAACCTGGGATGGTATACCATAGGAGGGAAGAGAACCTGGGATGGTATACCATAGAAGGGAAGAGAACCTGGGATAATATACCATAGGAGGGACGAGAACCTGGGATGGTATACCATAGGAGGGTGGAAAAACCTGGGATGGTATACCATAGGAGGGAAGAGAACCTGGGATGGTATACCATAGGAGGGAAGAGAACCTGGGATAATATACCATAGGAGGGAAAATAACCTGGGATGGTATACCATAGGAGGGAAGAGAACCTGGGATGGTATACCATAGGAGGGAAAAGAACCTGGGATGCTATACCATAGGAGGGAAAATAACCTGGGATGGTATACCATAGGAGGGAAGAGAACCTGGGATGGTATACCATAGGAGGGAAAAGAACCTGGGATGCTATACCATAGGAGGGAAAATAACCTGGGATGGTATACCATAGGAGGGAAGAGAACCTGGGATGGTATACCATAGGAGGGAAAATAAGAGCTCGTCTTTACTGGCTGAGCGCTGGATCAGAGGCGCTCTCTTTTTGTGTGTGTGCAGAGAGGGGTGGAGCCGACGGGCTTTGATTCCAAACAGGCTCTCTTTCAGAGACATCCCCGGGCCTGGCTGGGAGATGCTCACATCCCCGGAAAATTCGGGAGGAGAAAAAGTTTATGGAAGCGAGTAGGAGTTTATTCACCAGCGTCTGAGGCCTTTCAGGGCCCTGGGAGTGAGTGTCTATAAGGGGGCAATCAACCATGGGCTGGGAATTATCTCTGTTGCTCTCCTACCTGTGACGGCCCCCTCAAGTCTCACTCAATGAAAGGAAGAACAATGGGCGAGGGGGACAAACAGTCCAGAGGAGTCTATCATTCTGTATGGTGTTATCTTAGGAACTGAATAAAACTGGAGTTCCCCCCTTTCTGCCTCATAGTCAGCACTATTTTCAGGAGCCAGTGGTACTCTTCAGGTCCCTTTCAGAACTTCTCAACAGGTTCACGAGGGCAAGAAGTGCAGTATATTAAAAAAGGGATAATAACTTCACTTGACTGGAGCTAACAACATTGTGAACTGAGCAGCCAAGCTTGCAAAAACAAAGCCTTTGAGAAACTTTCCGCCTTTGCGGCTGACTCGAACAGAAAATTATATTTATCACAAGGGACATATGTGGTGTTACTCTTATTTAATAAATAAACGGATTCATTAAACATAATGAAATATATTTTAAACATATATATTTGAATATTCCCTCCCAAAATATTTAACCACATTTAAGTACATTTTTATTATAACATACTGAGTGAAAAAAGAAGTCGATTTTTCAAAAGGTGATGAAACCCAAAGAAAATCTAAATCTTTGATGTAATAAAATAAAGTTTATTAAGATTTGTGTCTAAGAGATATATTTTTTTGTCGCCCATGGTGCAGAGTCGTAAAGTGGTGCTTCCTGGCCACCAGTGGTTTACCTCACAGACACACTGGCCCCTGCCTGTGGGAAAGGGGAAACCATGACTTATCTGAACATATGGTTTCCCAATTCAAGTCAAAGTGTCTGAGCCCTGTTGCATCTGGTGCCATTTCAGTTTGTTAAAAATGCCACACAGGGCTGTGACGAAAGGAGTAGAGGCAGAGGAAAATACAGTTATTACACACCCATGGGCTCATTTTTTCAGCTCATTAGCCACTGGCCTCCGTGACCAATTAGGTTTTGTCACCATTGCCGGGTCATTATGCTCTCATTTCTTGAGTAGTTATTCAGCCGTCACTTGAGGGGAAACAAAAGGGGGAAGGAATACCGCATTGAGAAAGGCATAAAAAGGCTGGCATCAATGAAAATTAATAGAAACTCGGAAAAGGGCTTTTTAAAAGTAATGAGTGATAATTTTGTGTCAAAGGGGACAAAGGGTCTTTCCAGGGTTATAAAGATGCTAACTGTGTGAGGATGCTGGGTCTTGTGACTGTCAATGTGGTAGGGAACATACGTCTTTTGACCTTTGCACTTTTGAGTCACTTTAAAATAAGAAATGATTCAATCATTTTCTGGAAATCTTACTTAAGACGAAGACAGGACCTCAGACTTTCATTATGTAGCAACCACCAACGAAATGTCTCCAAAGCCAATATGTTAGTACTTTGTTAAACCTCCATCAGAGAGGCTTCTGCTTAAAGCAAGTAGCAAGATTGTTAAGATTGTTAAAATGTATTGCCTCCACTGTGCAGGTCAGTGGCTGGCCAGTATTCTTCAATGGGGAGAGGGAAACACTGATGTCAATCACAGAGCGGTCTGGCACAAAGGGACATAATTGGCGTGGGTCCACCTCATCCCTCCATCTCGCTGAGCTGACGACCCCCAGGGGCCTTCGTGCACGGCTCTGGAACCCTCCCCTCCTCAAGCTGACCATAGACCATTTATCATGGCCCTGGGCAGCATGGGAGCCCCTGCACACACACATTCCTCTCAGGGCCTGCCATGTGAGCACCACACACTCACACAGACCGTGGCAGACACACCATGTAACAACACATTTAAATAGGCACACCATGAAAATGGCTGGGTCAATACGATGACTAATGAAATAGTATTACACAGATAATGGTTTAGCACCCGAACAGAACTTCATGCACAGCTAGCAATTCTTTGTGGAGGCAAAAGGAACTCTTGTGGTTGTATACATGTGTGTAAGGTATGAAAAAGTACTGGTGGTGATATACTACTCAGATGTAGCTTTGAGGAGGCCACTAGGGCCGAGAGTCAATCTGATCACTGGTAAATTCCCGTTTTAGCATGCTTGACATCGAAGGGTCATTTCCGATTGAGCCGACATATGCAGCGTTTACCGTGAATGCGGTCTCCGCGAAGGCGGGAGCATTGCCTTTAAAAAGGTGCATAGCCAACAAAGCTCGATCAGATGGAATCCCAGCCTGGGACTCTTTTAAATAGATATTCACCAAAAAAAATACAATTTAACACCATTTTCCACTTTTTGGGTACTCAGTGTACCCATATTTTGTTTTGTCATTACTACCATAGTAGGGCTCTCAAACTTCTAACAAACACTACAATCCAAGTTACAAGTTTATGTCTATTAGTACTTAAGTAAGCAAAATATGTACCTGAAACTGTCTGTGTGGATAGACTACAGATACAGTTACTGGAAAACCCTGTTTCTCCTAAATCTCTATTTGATTTTGTAATACTTTAGGGACATGCTCCATCACAAAGTAAAATCTGGACTGAATAGGGTCACATTTTCTCAACAAGGAACCAGATCCTTCAACTAATCTGACTAAATCTGCACTTTGAGGCGGATTGGTCCCTAATCTCAATATAAAATGAGTGAGACTACAAATTAACCGTACTTCTTTTCCTCCTGTTTGTGTTTTTTTACCCACTGAACATCTAACAGGGAGGTAACCATTGTTTTATTGTTTCAGTGTAATTGCTTAGTTATGACATTTCTCAGAAGCGAAATCCCTTATTGACTCTCATTTTCTTCCTTTGACTGGATCATTGGTTAACATTTATTTCGATTTAGATTATTTCCAAATTTTAGATTTTTCATGCAGATGCACATGTTCTGATCTCAGTTGAATATCGTGAAATTGTGGGAATGTGCATGTTCCATTCATTGTTTAGCTGGCTTATTAAGTATAGAATAATCCAGGAAGTTATTTCCTCAAACATTATAATATTGCTATGCTAGCTGTCGACTGTATCAACTGAATAAAAAAAAAGAAGCATTTTTGAATTTCAGAACTACTTGGCAACGGCGCCAGCTACATACGTCGAGTGAGTGAATGGACAGCCAGCCACTAGCATTAAAGCTAGCACAAGACTAATTCCCTATGTCTAAATACAAAGGCAGCAATTATATGCTAATCAGTGGAGCTCAGCAATACCTTTCTCCTCCACTTTCCCTCTCTGTCACGACAAGCTGGTGCACCGGCTCGTGTTTAGTCATGCCTACTTATTAAGCCATTACCTCTCCCTTAGGACACACTGGAAGAAGACTTTTCTCCATTATGAAAACCACTTCCTTTTTTTGCTACACATTCAGAGAGGGGGCTCTCAACGTTGGCTCCATTTACACGTGGACTTTATATTGCTCAGAGGATTCAAGAAAATGTATGATCATGAAAAAAAGATGTATTTCTGATCAGAATTGAATAGTGTGGTTTTAAGCTTCCGCATCTAGACTGTTAACACCAGGTGGGATACAGAAATGTGTTTGATATTACATTGTAGGATCATGTTAAACACAGTATAATTGCATTATAGTATTGTACTGTGGTGTGATTGTTGAATGTATGTTTGGATATTTCATGTGTCTTAATGATTATATGCCAAAGTACAGAACTGCTGTAAACCTGTGATAAGAACCTATGACATTATTGTGTGAGAAAACCCAATAAAATAGATATCATAAGTAGTGTGGTTTTATTTAAACTATCAATTTGGCCTTTTTTAGCTCAATTAACATAGAAAAATACCCTCTGTATTATTCCAAACAATCGTTTGAATGCAACAGTGTGTTAGTGACGTCTCTATCCGCTATGACAAGCTGTTGAGAAAATATTTCACTCTGTACAGATCTAGGTTGAAGACCAACATCAAAATAAAAGTGAACCAAAAAGGTGTCCATCTGAGGTCAAAGCCCCAGTAGATTTCCCTAATAGATGCATACATGCATACATGAAAGATTTCAGACTATGCCAATGAGCCACCATATTCAACAGAAGAAGCCTAAGACCATTAAAACAAAGTGAAAAACAACGTGACAGAAACAGCAAAACAACCTGCCGTGCTCCAGTGGAGTCTATTCGCAGAGAGCGAGAGAGTCTCTTGTCAAAGTGAAAAGTCATTGTTTTAAAATGAACTTCCCTGGGTGAATGATCCCTCCACGCACGCACGCACGCACACACACACACAGTACTAGCCCCATCCAGGGCCATGAACCTCTTTCTTAATCAAATGTACATTTACTAGTTGCTTGGCCAGAGACATCTGCTCCATGCAATCAGTCAATATTGTGGATGACTTCAAAGCGGCCAGTTCATTAGCTGTGTCAGCTTTACAACCAGAAGGTGACGGTCTGAAAGTGAGCAATGCAATGTGGGACAATGGCGGGCTCATTAAGCAGTGATTTATCATGAGGGGACGGCCTGTTTAACCTTTGGCCAGCACTAACCTCCTTCCCCTCTCAAAGGCCCTATTGTCAACCCCAGGGGTCTCTGACTGTGTGAAAAGGGACAAGATGATCTAGTTAAAGTCAAATTAATTTCTTTAAGATCACTATAAATGCAAAGCTTTCCCCGGGGAAGACAGCGGTGGTAACATGTGGAGTGTGCAAAGCTTGCCCACTTAGTCGCTTTTATATGGAAACACTTTTACCGTGGTTGCTGACTGTCACAATAACAGACCAACACACATTCGCTTTTCTCCCTTTTTTTTCAATTTTTGTAGTTAGGTTTGTTTTGTTTATTTGCTTACTCTGTCGTTCTATTCAATTCAAATTGAATTTGGTATCATTAGAAAAGTCCAAGCACTTTTCTACATGTTCAGTTGTTGAGTTGTTACGTTGTGAACTCTTATGTTGCGAGTTCCCACATATATCAGAACTGCAAAAAGAGAATGATATCTGTGTAAATATTTATAATATACACACAAGTATTACAGATACGACCTGTCAGTAAGTTTGCATTTGTTTTCAAATGCTACACAAAGGAGATATTGAACAATGTTCATGTGTGGACTTCTGCACAGCTCAGTGGCTGAACCCATTAGTCAGAGTAAATCTGAGAAGTCAGAGTGGATAATGTATCGCCCGTGGTTTGTAAACTGTTTTGTTAACAATGCATTGTATAGAAATGAAAAAAAGGGTCAGAGCGTTGAAATGTGAACAGTCGGAGGGATGTAAAAAAGCACCCAGCAGCCTGTTTTTGGATGGTGCCTGACGACGCGCCCCTCCCGTCCGCACCGCCCCATTCTAACAAGGCTCTGCTTAGTCACACCACCTGCCTCCCTCATTCTTCAACCCCAGAGCTGGGCCTGTCAGGGGAGCAGACGGAGCCAACCCTCCAGGCCCCCAGGGACAGCACCAGACGGCCCCAGGATAACCAGGGCCACAAATTGAGTGATCAATACAGTTCCAATCACATGGTCCGCACGCGGCTTGGCCTGTTGTGTTGTTCGCTGAGGCAGAAGACATGATGGCCGCCACCAGTCAATGTCTTTTGTTCCAACCTGCTGCCGTGTCATTATGGGCCTTTTATCTGCTTATAACCAAACCTTTGTGCTGGTCTATGTGTGCTTGTGTGTGAGGACGCCTGGGGTAGGGAGGATGCAGGCAGGGGTTAATTAACCTACGTTCGGCACAAGTGACTTTAAGCGTCATCAGCATCAGAATTAAGCTGGTTAGAGTGTTGAAACTATGTCAACAGGCAATCTTTGAATCCCGACAAGGCACAAATGATGCCTTATGTAGCAAACAGACATGTTAGAAAACACCACTGACTCCATGGCCTTTAGATAGCACAACATAACCCAGATGACAGGATCTCCCACAACAGTTAGAGAAGCTTCTCACAGGTTAGCACATTTGTCTAATTCCATATCGGATCACTGTTGTGCTGTGTGACAGTAATGGCCAGCTAGCTAGCTATCCCCAGAAGAACACTAGAGATTAGAGGTAATGAGAAGCTCGATCCTTCACACACTGATCACCCATTAGCCCCTCACAACCCACCCAGACCCAGAGCACGTGCACACACACAACCCCCTCCCCTAATTGGCTCTGAAGGCTATCTTACCACTGTCACACACAGAGGAGAACTGGTGGTGACAACTGATCTGATTCCCACTGATCTGATTCCCACTGATCTGATTCCAACCACTTGATTAACACAGCTCTGTTGTGATATTGTGTGTGTGTGTGTGTGTGTGTGTGTGTGTGTGTGTGTGTGTGTGTGTGTGTGTGTGTGTGTGTGTGTGTGTGTGTGTGTGTGTGTGTGTGTGTGTGTGTGATACAATATTGAATTAGCACCACGTGTAATCAGATCATTTACATGCTGGATAATATTTTTCACACAAGGGAAATGTCAGCCTTAATAGCCTAATAGTAAAACTTAACAACTTTGACAAGGAAAACTGTAGCCTACATCTTTGAAATATGATGATTTTGAGTTATAACTTGCTGAAATGTATTTGCAAAAAATATTACGACTTGAAACACGTTGTTCCTTTGAATCATTTGAGTTACGCTATGCGATATTTCCACTAGCTTTCACATTCAAATACCACACAATCAAATAGATTCTGCAAGAGGGAGAGCCTTTCGATAATGCCTTTCTTTATATGCTGAATTTGAACCATTTCAATCTTCTTTGAAGTAGATTTTGGCACATTTGATGCAGAGATTTAGAAGCAGAGAATTAATAAAAATAAGAAAGGGGCTTTGGAGGTGTTTATAGATTTCAATTATCTCTCATTGTAGAGAGCAGCAGAATGTGTGGTCTGATTGGGTCGCCACCTCAAGTATCACTTGAAATGTACACAGCAATTTTTCCCTTTTTCACCACACTACTAGTCCGCCATGCTAAATCTTCAAGGCATTTGCTTTGTAGGGGGATCTGCTTAGCTTGGTGAATATACAGAGGTTCTCAGGGCTAAGGTCTGGTGACAAAAAAAGCCCCTCCCCCGAACACAACACTTACAAAGTAGCAGTGCCAAAAGCGGGAGCAAAATTGCCAAACTAGGCCTGCTGACCGCTGAGCAAACAGACTCAACGTAATGGATCGGCCATCTTCTCCACCCCTCCAATTACCCTGATCCCGTGTAGAGAATATGGCTGCCTTGGTTCACACCCAAACTCATTCTGTTAATCCCTTACATACATATCAACCTCACATTCCCTAACATTACTCTATTACACTGTTCCACAGCCACCCAGGTAGCGGGAGTGGAGGAATAGAGAACGCTAGCTGTGAAAACCTGCCTTCTTCAGGTTTAAATAATATAATGAGGAATATGCAAATGCTGTGGGAGCTTATGGGATTACTAGTTGTTGGACAGTGGTCTTCACCACAGTGATGGTGCACTAATACAGGTGTTAGTAAACTGGCATTAGGGGCCTGGCTAATGCTGCTCCATTCACTCTGGGATTGTTCCCTCGGTATTGACATTTGTAGCTCTGTTGCCCCCCTGGTAGGGAGCCTGGTTTGGGCTATTGTGGGTCTGCTGTTACCCAAACTGACACTGGGCTTCCACACCAACTGTGGGTCTGTGGACCCAGTTCTAGACACAACTTGTGAGCCGTCTTTGGGCTAAACATGGTTTTCCATGAGTGACCCGTTTGTTTGCTAACAGGACTACCCTATGAAAGTCTACTTATTGTTCCTGTGGGGAAATCCATGTGTTGTTGCTTAAAGCTGACAGGCGTCTGTGCAGTCTACTTTACCAAAGGATATTTATTCTATTATATGCTATTTCATCAAATTACATCCAGAGCTGGGGGAAAATGTGTCACAGTAGTACAACACATGCAATAAAAATGTATCACTTTAGCTGAAAACAAATGCGCTAGACATAGACAATCTTTTATTAACTGTTTTGTGTACAACTTGGGGACTTAAAAAGGGCCATTTCACTGATCCAGACCTGTAACAATAGAATCATTTACGTGGCTAATGGTGAGAAAAATCAAACAGACATATTGCCTAAGAGGATTTGAAGAGTTAGTGAGGTCCATACCAATTGGAAGATTTATCATATTCTCTGGCCTGGGAAAATCATGGGCATTGTTTTGTAAGATATTTGAAGGGTTTGTAGGATGTTGCCCAGGGCAGTTAATTCATTGTACTTTTCTCTCTGTGTTGGACTACGGCGATACTATTTATGTGCCTCAAGCTCTACACTGAAGGCTCTTGACTCTGTGTATCATGCAGCCCTTCATTGTGTCACCAACCAGAGACGTCTAACTCTACAGTGATCTCTACAGTGACCTCTACAGTGACCTCTACAGTGACCACTACAGTGATCTCTACAGTGATCTCTACAGTGATCCCTACAGTGATCTCTACAGTGATCCCTACAGTGATCCCTACAGTGCTGTCGGGTGGACATCACTAGCAACATGCAGGCTCAAACACTGGTACATTTGTTATTTATAAGACCATTTTAGGAAAAGAGACATTTAATTTATCCTATCTTGTAGCTAAAAAATGAAAATGCATACAAGCTCAGATCTCAATCTCGGTTTATGCTAAGAGTCCCGAAAATTAGAACCGAGCATGGAAAAAGGGCCTTTCGTTACTCAGTCGCCTGGTCCTGGAGGAGTTCAAATGACAAATAGATTAACAGGTTGTTGAGACATGTAGTTCATCTCAAAAGGCAGACTACATTATGAGAGGCTTCAGTGACGGTCAGTGTGCACCACAGTCAGTGTGCACCACAGTGTTTCACGGCAGCCAGTGTGCACAGCAGACAAGGCATCTCAACAGAAGCAGAACTGTTTTTATTTCAATTGTAGCATCAACAGTCTGAACTTGTCCTGCCACTATCCCTCAATTAGATGTATTTTTCCCCCCATCCCAATGGGATGCTTGAATTAGACTAAAGACCATACCATTGGAGAGGAAATGGAGACTCCTACAGTTGCTTTAGACAGAGGAAGCAGCCAGCTGGAGAGGAGCATATTCATTTGACATATTAATTAAGCCAACAACAGTAGCGGTACCTGATGATTCTCCATTCAGGATGAGCTATAGACTAATCAGTTTTCTCATAGCATTACTGTATTGTTCTGCTTTGATTCGTATTAATTGAAATTTGTGAAAGTTTACCTTAGCCAAAGCCCATGTTAGCTAACTCTTACATAAAACAAAAACTGGTCAAATTTGCAGTTTAACATGTGAAATCGCATTTTTGAATAGTTTGACAGCCCCAATTGACATTAAAATGTGAAAGTGTAGCGCAATTTTTCATGTTAAATAGCTGATTTCACATGTTGAGCTTAAATTTCACATGTGAAACCATATTTTTACATTTAGAGTTCACAGCTTTCACATGTGAAAAGAAAACATTCACCTGACGTGAATTGCTGTTGCACATTTGAAAATCAATCTCATGTGAAAATCAAATTTGCAGTTTCACATGTAAGAAAACACCACATGTGAAAATGTTACGTGGAATTTTTATTTAACTAGGCAAGTCAATTTTCAATGACAGCCTAGGAACAGTGGGTTAACTGCCTTGTTCAGGGGCAGAACAACAGATTTGTACCTTGTCAGCTCAGGGACTTGATCTTGCAACCTTGTGGTTACTAGTCCAACGCTCTAAACACTAGGCTACGCTGCTGCCCCATTGCAACTGCATTTTCACATGTAAAAACAATCACATGTAAAAATCACATTTGCAGTTTCACATGTAAGAAAACTCCACATTTTAATCTCTCACTTTCACATGTGGAATTTCAAATTCACGTGAAAACCATTTACATGTGAAAATCTATTTTGCAGTTTTTGCAAAATGTAACTTTCACATGTGGAAATTCACGTGGTGGTGAAAGTGTTATTCTCCTCACATGTGAAAAGGTGGTGTTAACATGTTGCAGTAGCAATGTTTCCACATGTGGAATAGCAAATGATGTAATGCCATTCTGTAAAAAGGTAACTTTTTACAGAATGGCATAATAATTAAAGTGTGTTAAAAATAATTATTTGTTATTTCTGAGCCATCCATTTGGAGTGTTAATCCTGCAGGCACACACACCTCTCTTCTTCATGCATTGGTACCTGAGCATAATAATTAAAGTGTGTTAAAAATAATGATTTGTTATTTCTGAGCCATCAATTTGGAGTGTTAATCCTGCAGGCACACACCTCTCTTCTTCATGCATTGGTACCATTGGAAGAAGCCCAGTGAAAAGTACAGAGAAGCTAGCTCACCTTGTCTCCTTATTTATCCTGTTTAACATGTTAAAATGTGTAATTTAAAGCTAAAAGCAACAATCCCGACGTCAAAACAAGTTGACTTTGAGGTTAAAGTGGGTTTATCAATTTATCTGATTTTGCTAACCGTTACTTTGGACAAAATCAAGACGTCAATATTCTTGTAATGCTTTTTGTATGAAAAATCTGAAATTACAGCTCATTTTGAGCAAATTATGAATTTGCGATTCACTGTGATTAATCACAGCAAATCCTGCGATAAACTCAATTACATTTTTGAATAGTTTGACAGCCCCAATTGACATTAAAATGTGAAAGTGTAGCGGACATGAGTCGGTGATGGTTGCTCATGGTCGTGTGATGAGGTAGCCCCGCCTACGATATCAAAGTAAGTGTTGGCCCTCTCGGTCGAATGGTCAAGCCGTTAGCATCTCCCATAGGGACCAGGGTTCTAATCCCGTCGGTTATGAAAACACATGTGAAGTGTCATGTGAAAAATCCATTTGACACTTCACATGTGTCCCAAAACCACGTGTCTGACTCACATTATTATTTATTTATTAACCTTTATTTAACCAGGAAAGGCTCATTGAGATTTAAAATCTCTTTTTCAAGAGCGTCCTGGCCAAGATAGGCAGCGCCAAGTCATTACAAAAATTAGACAAACAACATAAAAAACTACAAGTAATCTAGTAAAAACCATAGAATTAACAAAGAATATAACAAAATCAAAAACAGCATGTTTGTTTACATATGAAATGTCACACATACAATACCAGTCAAAAGTTTGAAAACACCTACTCATTCTAGGGTTTTTCTTTATTTTTACTATTTTCTACATTGTAGAATAATAGAGAAGACATCAAAACTATGAAATAACACATATGGAATCATGTAGTAACCAAAAAAGTGTTAAACAAATCAAAATATATACTATATTTGAGATTCTTCAAAGTAGCCACCCTTTGCCTTGATGACAGCTGTGACCGTTGGCATTCTCTTGGCATTCTCTCAACCAGCTTCATGAGGTAGTCACCTGGAAGGCATTTAAATGAACAGGTGTGCCTTGTTTAAAGTTAAATTCCACAAATTATTTCCTTCTTAATGTGTTTGAGCCAATCAGTTGTGTGGTGACAAGGTAGGGGTGGTATACAGAAGATAGGGCTATTTGGTAAAAGACCAAGTCCATATTATGGCAAGAACAGCTTAAATAAGCGAAGAGAAACGACAGTCCATCATTACTTTTAGACATGAAGGTCAGTCAATCCGGAAAATGTCAAGAACTTTGAAAGTTTCTTCAAGTGCAGTCACAAAAGCCATCAAGAGCTATGATGGAACTGGCTCTCATGAGGACCGCCACAGGAAAGGAAGACCCAGAGTTACCTCTGCTGCAGAGGATAAGTTCATTAGAATTAATTGCAGCCCAAATAAATGCTTCACAGAGTTCAAGTAACAGACACATCTCAACATCAACTGTTCAGAAGAGACTGCGTGAATCAGGCCTTCATGGTTGAATTGCTGCAAATAAACCACTACTAAAGGACACCAATAATAAGAAGAGACTTGGTTGGGCCAAGTAACACGAGCAATAGACATAAGAACGGTGGAAATCTGTCCTTTGGTCTGATGAGTCCAAATGTAAGATTTTTGGTTCCAACCGCCGTGTCTTTGTGAGACACAGAGTAGGTGAACGGATGATCTCCGCATGTGTGGTTCCCAACGTGATGCATGGAGGAGGAGGTGTGATGGTGTGGGGGTGCTTTGCTGGTGACAATGTCAGTGATTTATTTAGAATTCAAAGCACACTTAACCAGCATGGCTATCACAACATTCTGCAGCAATACACCATCCCATCTGGTTTGAGCTTAGTGGGACTATCATTTATTTTTCCAACAGGACAATGACCCAACACACTTTCAGGCTGTGTAAAGGCTATTTGACCAAGAAGGAGAGTGATGGACTGATGCATCAGATGATCTGGCCTCCACAGTTACCCGACCTAAACCCAATTGAGATGATTTGGGATGAGTTGGATGACAGAGTGAAGGAAAAGCAGCCAACAAGTGCTCAGCATATGTGGGAACTCCTTCAAGACTGTTGGGAAAAAATTATAGGTGAAGCTGGTTGAGAGAATCCCATGAGTGTATAAAGATGTCATCAAGGCAAAGGGTGGCTACTTTGAAGAACCTCAAATATAAAATATATAATGTAAATGTATGTTGATTTGCTTAACCCTTTTTTGGTTATTACATGATTCCATATGTGTTATTTCATAGTTTTGATGTCTTCAGTATTATTCTATATAAAATATAAAAAATAACCCTTGAATGAGTAGGTGTGTCCAAACTGGCATTGTACAGTCGTGGCCAAAAGTTTTGAGAATGACACAAATATTAATTTACACAAAGTTTGCTGCTTCGGTGTCTTTAGATATTTTTGTCAGATGTTACTATGGAATACTAAATTATAATTACAAGCATTTCATAAGTGTCAAAGGCTTTTATTGACAATTACATGAAGTTGATGCAAAGAGTCAATATTTGCAGTGTTGACCCTTCTTTTTCAAAACCTCTGCAATTGCCCTGGCATGCTGTCAATTAACTTCTGGGCCACATCCTGACTGATGGCAGCACACTCTTGCATAATCAATACTTGGAGTTTGTCAGAATTTGTGGGTTTTTGTTTGTCCACCCGCCTCTTGAGGATTGACCACAAGTTCTCAATGGGATTAAGGTCTGGGGAGTTCCCTGTACCTTTTGCAGAATATCAGTCTGTCCCTGATGTTTTTCCTGGAGAGAAGTGGCTTCTTTGCTGCCCGTCTTGACACCAGGCCGTCCTCCAAAAGTCTTCGCCTCACTCTGCGTGCAGATGCACTCACACCTGCCTGCTGCCATTCCTGAGCAAGCTCTGTACTGGTGGTGCCCCGATCCCGCAGCTGAATCAACTTTAGGAGACGGCCCTGGCGCTTGCTGGACTTTCTTGGGAGCCCTGAAGCCTTCTTCACAACAATTGAACCGCTCTCCTTGAAGTTCTTGATGATCTGATAAATGGTTGATTTAGGTGCAATCTTACTTGCAGCAATATACTTGCCTGTGAAGCCCTTTTTGTGCAAAGCCATTATGACGGCACGTGTTTCCTTGCAGGTAACCATGATTGATAGAGGAAGAACAATGATTCCAAGCACCACCCTCCTTTTGAAACTTCCAGTCTGTTATTAGAACTCAATCAGCATGACAGAGTGATCTCCAGCCTTGTCCTCGTCAACACTCACACCTGTGTTAACAAGAGAATCACTGACATGATGTCAGCTGATCCTTTTGTGGCAGGACTGAAATGCAGTGGAAATGTTTTGGGGGGATTCAATTCATTTGCATGGCAAAGAGGGACTTTGCAATTAATTGCAATTCATCTGATCACTCTTCATAACATTCTGGAGTATATGCAAATTGCCATCATGCAAACTGAGGCAGTAGACTTTGTGAAAATTAATATTTGTGTCATTCTCAAAACTTTTGGCCACGACTGTATGTCCGAAAACCATGTGTCTGTATTTTTTTTAATACACAATATTTTTAACATGATTTGTTCACGTGTTTTTTTTCTTCACATGTGTCCGAAAACCACATGTGGTTTTTCATGTTTCTTTTCACATGTGGTTTTTCATGTGGGTTCTTTGTAAGGGAAGTGTAAGAAAGGAAGAAATGCTTGTATGTGTTCAAACTAGTGAGTGCATTTATTTTCTTACATTTTTTTTCTTAATGTGTACAAGTTGCTTGTCTGTTCATTTCAACAAGTGTTCTTTTTGTATGTAAAATGTTTGATTCTGGAATAAAAAAAAACTAGTGAGTGGATGCTATCTGAGTTGTAACATGTTTGTTCTCAGAAAATCAACGGCAGGTGAGTTTTAGCGTATTTATGAATGTGTCTTTGTGGATAACACATTAATGTATGACACCATGCAGATAAACTCACCATCCACCTGGTCCAGTGAGCAATGAACGGCAATGAATCAACATGAGCAACTGACACAAACCCAACAACAGCTTGTTCCCTACTGCTCACTACAATTACTTCCCACTGACAAGAACAATACCACAACATTTCCCTTTCATGAGCATGCAATTAGTGACTGGCTGGTCAAAAGACTCAGATCCAAGGCTCATTACATACTGTCAGCTTCCTACTGTGTATGGGGTGGCAGGTAGCCTAGTGGTTAGAGTGTTGGACTAGTAATTGGAAGGTTGCAAAATAGAATCCACGAGCTAACAAGGTAAAAATCTGTTGTTCTGCCACTGAACAAGGCAGTTAACCCACGGTTCCTAAGCTGTCATTGAAAATAAGAATTTGTTCTTAACTGACTTGCTGAGTTAAATAAAGGTAAAAAGATGTGGCCAATGGGAGAGCTGAATTCCGACTGTTGCATTGATTCTTACTGTATTTTTTTCTCAGAGTCAATTATCTTCATGTTATTAGTAGACTAATGGTCTAAGGTAATTAGTGGTCTATCCAATATCAGGATTCACTCCATAAATACAATTTTTGTTTTATTTTCAACCTAAGTATTTACCACAATCTCATGAAAATGCTGATTATTGTCATTTCAATGTCCAAATACTCAAGCAACAATGTTAAGCACGCCCTCTGCTGATAGAATCGAGAAAGGCCATTTTGGAAACAGAATACTGAAGTCAGGGTTAGAGCTGAAGAGGGTTAGAGTAGCCTAGAAAGAGAGCCGGTGACACAACTTGCACGTTTGGATGTTAACAAGGCGACACTCCATCTTAACTCCTCCTCCAAATGTACTGGATTGGTTGAACAGTGCAGAAGAGAGCCTCCCCTGGCAGTTGTTTTTATTCTTGTTAAAACCAGTATGTAGGGGATCTAGTTTCAGGCGTTTCTTTTACGCCTGCTACGTTAGGTTAGGGTTAAAGTTAGGGCTGGATCTAAGGTTTGGGTTAGGTTTGTGGTTGAAGTTAGTGTTAGGGCTGAACTAATCTCTCGTGGACAGACTACGTAAATATAGTGCTTTCGGAAAGTATTCAGACCCCTTGAATTTTTCTTATAAAATTAAAAGCCTAAGTATTCAGATACTTTGCTATGAGACTCGAAATTGAGCTCAGGTGCATCCTGTTTCCATTGATCATCCTTGAGATGTTTCTACAACCTGATAGGAGTTCACTTCTGATAAATTCGATTGATTGGACATGAGTCGGAAAGGCACACACCTGTCTATATAAGGTCCCACAGTTGACAGTGCATGTTAGAGCAAAAAACAAGCCATGAAGTCGAAGGAATTATCCGTAGAGCTCCGAGACAGGATTATGTCGAGGCACAGATCTGGGGAAGGGTACCAAAACATTTCTGCAACACTGAAGTTCCCCAAGAACACAGCGGCCTCCATCATTCTTAAATTGAAAATGTTTTGAACCACCAAGACTCTTCCTAGAGCTGGCTACCGGCCAAACTGAGCAATCTGGGGAGAAAGGCCTTGGTTAGGGAGGTGACCAAGAACCAGATGGACACTCCGACAGAGCTCCAGAGTTCCTCTGTGGAGATGGGAGAACCTTCCAGAAGGACAAGCATCTCTGCAGCACTCCACCAATCAGGCCTTTATGGTAGAGTGGCCAGACGGAAGCACCTCCTCAGTAAAAGGCACATGACAGCCCGCTTGGAGTTTGCCAAAAGGCACCTAAAGACTCTCAGACCATGAGAAACAAGATTCTCTTGTCTGATGAAAGCAAGATTGAACTCTTTGGCGAAGCATCACGTCAGGAAGAAACCTGGCAACATCCCTACGGTGAAGCATGGGGGTGGCAGAATCATACTGTGGGGATGTTTTTCAGCAGCAGGGACTGGGAGACTAGTCAGGATGGAGGAAAAATGAACGGATAAAAGTATAGAGCTATCCTTGATAAAACCCACTCCAGAGCGCGCAAGACTGCAGACTGGGGCGAAGGTTCACCTTCCAACAGGACAACGACCCTAAGCACACAGCCAAGACTACACAGCAGTGGCTTCGGGACAAGTCTCTGAATGTCCATGAGTGGCCCAGACAGAGCCCGGACTTAAACCAATTGAACATCTCTGGAGAGACCTGAAAATAGATGTGCAGCAACACTCCCCATCCAGCCTGACAGAGCTTGAGAGGATCTGCAGAGAACAATGGGAGAAACTCTCCAAATACAGGTGTGCCAAGCTTGTAGCGTCATACCCATGAAGACTCGATGGTGTAATCGCTGCCAATGGTGCTTTAACAAAGTACTGAGTAAAGGGCCTGAATACTTACGTAAATGGGATATTTCAGTTTTTAAAAAATATATACATTTGGGGAAAAAAACAAAAGAAAGACCTGTATTTGCTTTGTCATTATGGGGTAATGTGTGTAGATTGATAACGGAATTAATTTTTTTAGTCAAGAGGTCTGAATACTTTCCGAAGGCACTGTAAATGGTACCGTAGATATGTCATGATACCACCGGATGCGTGAGATAATGAGTAGCATTAGTTCTGGTGCTTTGGACAAATTAGGATTTTGCATCTTTCAAATTTCAGAAATTTCATCACTGCTTTACAGGCATTCGGTCTGTCATGAGCTTCTCCTCATGAACATGGGAGATGGCTCTAAATATTCAGAGAAAGATGCCAGTTGTTATCACATCCACGTTATGAAAACTGTAAATATTCAAACTTCAGTAATAATTCAAGTTATACTGGCCTTGTCACGACAGTGACGGATGGTGGCGCCCCTCGTCGCCGGCCTACTAGCTACCATCGATCCCTTTTTGTTTCACTTTCGTTTGGTTAGGTCTAGGTAGGCACGCACCTGTTTTGGGTTAGTCATTAGTAAGGGGGGGTTATTTAGGTTAGCGTAGGATGTATGTGGTTGTACGTGATTGTGTTGCTTGTCCGGGTTTTGTGTGTTCGTAAAGAACGTGTATTGAGTTTTTTCCTTCTGCCAGTGGTTTCTTTTATTTGTGTACACCACCGCAGAATCGTTCAGGGCTGCGCCCCTATACCTTGTCGACCACGTACAGTGCTTCAAATAAAGAAGTGTGGTCACGAACTCTCTCTGTCTCCTGCGCCTGACTCTACCTCTCCTGTTGTTCCTCGAGCCAGCCCGTGACAGAAAACTTAACTCCATCCTTTGCACAAGAGATCATGACGGCGTCACCAATCTGAGAAAGGTCACGGCAGATACGTGCAAACTCCCCTGATGGCATCCTCACCACACAGCTGTACTCCTGCTCTGGGATTCCCAACTGTTCTACATCAAGATCCATCAGCTTCATCTCATAGTCAGACACCTTTTCCTGGTTGAGTGTCTCAAAGACCAGGGCGAGTGTGTCTGCGTTGTCTTCTGCTCTGAGAGTGATGATGTCCTCATTCCCAGCACACTTCAGAGTCTTTGACATACTGCTAAGATTGACCCCCATGGTGACGTTGCGGTCGCAGCGGTAAGAGTCGAACCCGTCGCTGCGGAGGGTAAGCTGGACTAGGGAGACGTGGGACGAATCCATACTCTGGAGAGAAATACCCGACGAGCTCACGTCCCAACAGGCCTCTGTGATCAGGTCCTTCAGAGCCTCCAAAACTTTCTTCAGGATGGATCCCTGTACCAAGCGAGCCTCAAACATGGTGGAATCTGTGTTTGGTTCAAGTAGAACTAAGAAAATATTTACTGAGACGTCTTTAGGTCTAAATGTTACTAGCTTGGTTACAAAAGAGCTCCTATTCTCGCTTCACAAAATGCGACACAAGTTCTCTTCTCTTTCTGGACGGGAAATGGTTTGTTGGTCGACGGTTTCCTCCATGGACATGGCTGGCGCTGAAGCTCCTGCTGACTCCATTTAGTTTGGGTACGTGATTTCTGTCACGGGCTGGCTCGAGGAACAACAGGAGAGGTAGAGTCAGGCGCAGGAGACAGAGAGAGTTCGTGACCACACTTCTTTATTTGAAGCACTGTACGTGGTCGACAAGGTATAGGGGCGCAGCCCTGAACGATTCTGCGGTGGTGTACACAAATAAAAGAAACCACTGGCAGAAGGAAAAAACTCAATACACGTTCTTTACGAACACACAAAACCCGGACAAGCAACACAATCACGTACAACCACATACATCCTACGCTAACCTAAATAACCCCCCCTTACTAATGACTAACCCAAAACAGGTGCGTGCCTACCTAGACCTAACCAAACGAAAGTGAAACAAAAAGGAATCGATGGTAGCTAGTAGGCCGGCGACGACGACCGCCGAGCTCCGCCCGGCCGAGGAGGGGCGCCACCATCCGTCACTGTCGTGACAGGCCTGTTGGTAAAAACACTTCATACTAACTTCAGCAACACACATTTTACTTAAGAAACGAATGCAAACGTAACAAAAGGTCTCAACTCAAAAGCCATGATTGAAATACACTTTGTGAGATACTCCAAAATGATTTCTTATGAGTTCTCTGACTCTCAGGATTCTCCTGTAACCCCAGTCCCACATAACCATGGACATGAATTCCTGTTTCCCACCACAGCACATAGACATCCACACACATACCTCATCAACTGGCCTAACGCCTTGCCATTCTGAGAGGCCATTGTGCACTCTAATCTGGGAAACGTATCGCTGCTAAATGTATTTGAAGTTGAGCAATACCCTGAAAATGCAGTTCTTTTAGACTACCTCCTTGTTCCCTACCCTGTTTTGTTCCTTTGTGAGGGGCACAAGACGTGCCATTGTCACAGCTTCTCCTACTTGTTCTATTCTGTTAACCCCTTTAAGAAGTGGAAATTCCAGCACTCCAAGATGGGAGCTTTCTTTATGTGATGCCACGTATTTGCTGCTCATAAAACAATATTTAGGTTGATTCAGTGCATTGTGTGCGTCACCTCACTGAATGGGCCCCATTCATGCGGGGTGAAGGGTGTAGCGTGGGGCTATGCCGAGGTAGCGTGGGTCCCTGTGTTTTGGGGAGGCACTGTCACTTGTTAGTAGCAGTGGAAGAAAGGAGGCCCGCCAGCGTCCGATGCTTGGGTTAGCATTGAGTTGATTTAACCGCATAATCGGATTGAAACTGAGCCACGGTATTTATGTCAGTTCACATTTCATCAAATGTGGAGTGTGAATTGGAGTCGACAGTACAGAGGGTTAATCCAGAACTAAAGCCAAAATAATTAGGGGCTCCGTTTAATCCACTCGCAATTCTACAAGCTGGGGAGAACATTAAAATGAGAACGTTTTCTGTTGGAAAACATTTAAACGGACCAATCACGTCCCAGATTTTCACCCCTGCAAGGCACATGACAAGGAGTTTTGCTCCATGATTATAGTGATGAATTTTAAATGAAAAAGAAACACATGCACCAATGACACACCAAACTGGCGAGAAATGCATAGGATAGAGGTTTGTTGTTAAATTAAATCTAAATATATTAAACTTTATAAATAATAAACTTACAGTTTAAAGATGAGTCAAATATACGTAATTTCAATGTGGATCATTTGGTCATATTTGGTTAAGACATTGATCAGTGAGATTACAACCTATATTCACCCACTCAAAACGACAGCCAAGGGTCAGTTGAATTTCCAATGTGTTATCACTATGCTTTCAACCATCTAAAAGCACAACCAAATCCCAATGGAAAAACAATGTCTGATTTTTTGGTATATTTGTCACCCAAATGTCTATCACTGTGCTTTCAACCATTTAAAACATTGGCATAGTTCAAATGGGAATACAATGTCTGTAACGTTCGTCGTAAGGAGTGGACCAAAATGCAGCGGGTATATTGATCATCTTGTTTATTATTTATTGAAGGAAAAACACTTAAACAAAACAAACAACGAAAACAGTCCAATAAGGTGCCAAGACTATACTGGAAACAACCACCGACGAAACACAAGTGAAACAAACCCCAACTAAATATGGCCTCCAATTAGAGGCAACAACAACCAGCTGCCTCTAATTGGAGGTCCTACCAAAAAACAACAACATAGAAATAGAAAAACGAGAGCCACATAGAAATAGAAAATGTAGAACATAAACCAAAAACCCCGAACCACACAACAACAAAAAAACACCCCCTGCCACACCCTGACCAAATTACAATAACAAATAACCCCTTTCACTGGTCAGGACGTGACAATGTCAGATATTTTATTTATTTATACAACAGATTAATGTGATATCACTTTGTTTCATCTAATAGCAGAACGAAAGTGCTGCAGCTGTGGGGGTGCTTATAGTGTGGCATATAGTGGGTGTGAGGCAATGAAGCAGGCAATGGAGGTGCAACAAGTGACAGTGGAGAGAAGGGTGTCATATGCTGAGGCAGTGAGGGTGGTCCAGGTCCAGGGAGATACAGGTTCAAGGGAGAGATGGGTAGGAGCATCTAGACCGGGGATTACGGGGCAGGTGGGCGGCGATATGGTATACATAGATAAGAGAAAGCTGGTGACGTTCATAGCAGGAGCTATCAATAGCACTGCTAAAGTAGAGTCTGAAACAGAGAGGATTCAGCTAATAGTGAAAGCTGTTGGGAGACATCTGAGTATGACAGGGTTGACATGGGAAGAGGTTCGAGATGACCTCAATCAGCCGAGGGTGGAGTCATGTATTACTGGATCTTAGTTATGGTGGTTGTACAACAATGGAATGCTTGAAGCCTGTTGGCTAATGGGCAAGAGTTCAAGAAGTTCGTTGTGGGTGCCAGCTAAGCCTGATGTTATTTGTATGCAGGATACATGGCTCAAACTGACTATGAAGTTTATCATACAGGGATATGTAGTGGTGGGGGGATGGATGGATGGATGGAAATGACCAAGTGATGGAAAATCTGCTAGAAATGAAAGATCTGGTGTACCTGAATGTTGGCTGAGGTACCAGGATTGATGTAGCCACAGGGAAAGAGTCTGCCTTGGACCTCACTATGGTATCTAGTGCGATGGCGGGAATCTGTGAGTGGGAGGTAGGCAGGTGGGTGTTTGGAAGGGCAAAGTGGGATCGGTTTTAGGAGCTGAGTGAGCAGGTGATGGCTTGGGTGGATATGAGAGGGGATGTGGATAGTATGAATAACTGGGTGAGAAAAGAGTTAGAGGGAGCAGCTACTGAGGCTATACCTGAGAGTTCAGGGAGGAGGAGGAAAGCAGTCCCATGGTGGACAGAGGAGTGTGGGACAATGGTGAGGAGTAGGAACAGGGCATTTAGAGTACTGAAAAGGACACATAACTTCCAACATCTGATTCAGTATAAGCAGGCCCAGGCCCTGGTGAGAAGAAATATCCGTCAGGCAAAGAGGTCATGTTGGCGTCGGTTCTGTGACACCATTAAGAGGATGAGTGAGGTTAGAAGGGAGTGGGATTATCCAGTGTGGACGAGTGGGAAGGATGTGACAGTAACAGATGAGGAGATGAGGAGAAGCGCATAGCTCGGAAAATTTGTCAGAAGAGGGGCAAAGGTGAAGAGAGAGAATGAGAGAGGAGCATCCTGGAGTGCTGGATAGGAGGGAGGATGTAAATGATGCGTTAAACGCACCATTTACCATGGCAGAGGTAAAAAGGGCAATAGGTAAGGCTGGGTTTACTTCACCTGGGAAAGATGAGGTGTGCTATGTTATGTTGGCCCATTTTAGTGATGAGGCACTGGATAAGCTACAGGTGTTGTTCAACAGAGTGTAGGAGGAGGAGGAGGGGAAACTACCAGGCAGTTGGAAGGAGGCAGTAGTGGTACCAATCCGGAAGCCAGGGAAGGACCCAACGAGGCCAACAAGCTATCGGCCAATAGCTTTAACGTCACCTGTATGTAAGACGAACTTACTTCCTGGAGAGCAGGGGTCTAGTATCGACACATTAGAGTGGGTTCAGGAAGGGGAGGGGAAGTATGGACCCAGTGCTCTGTTTGGAAGCAGAGGTCAGGAAGGCTCAGGTGAACAAGAAGACTGTTGTAGCTGTCTTTTTTGATGTGGAGAAGGCGTATGATATGATGTGGAAGGAGGGGTTGTTAATCAAGCTTGATATTATGGGGGTAGGAGGGAGAATGCACAACTGGATAAAGGACTTCCTGTTTGAAAGGTCAATCCTGGGTGGGGAAGTCTCTATCTGGCAGCGACCTGGTGGATAACAGTACTCCACAGGGGAGCGTGATTAGTACTCTGTTGTTCTCAATCAGGATCAATGATGTTCACTCTCAGGTACGGACGGATATTGGGAGGTCGTTATTTGCAGATGATGGGGCCTTATGGAAGAGGGGAAGAAATGTGCCATACGTAGCCAGGAAGGTACAGGAAGCAATTGACGAGGTAGAGCGGTGGGCATTAATGTGGGAATTCAGGTTCTCAGCAGAGAACTCAGACAGTGTTCTTTACCAGGAGGAAGGTGGGAGATGAGGTATGCTTGAGGTTATATGGGAGAAACTTGGAGAGGGTGGGTCCTTCAGGTTCCTTTTGGTATACTTTAACACTACATTGGCCTGGGCAGAACACATTGAGAGAGAGTGGTGGGAAAGTGTAAGAAGGTGGTCAAATGTGACACGCTGTCTGACAGGGAAGGAGTGGGGAGCTGGGCGTTCCTCATTCAGGACCATGTATGTTGCATTGATCTGATCTGTAATAGACTATGGCAGTATAGCGTATGGTTCGGCAGCCCGGACATCATCTGTAATAGACTATGGCAGTATAGCGTATGGTTCGGCAGCCCGGACCTCATTGGAAAGGCTAGATGTCATACAGGGGCAAGGACTCAGAATATGTAGTGGGGTGTTTCAGACCTCCCCAGTGGCTGCACTACAGGTGGAGATGGGGGATATACCATTGCAGATTAGGAGACAGCAGCTGGCAATGAATTATTGGGTCAACCTACAGGGACATGGGGTATCTCATCCTGCGAAAGGGATTTTACAGGCATGCTGGGAACATGAGCGAAGACAGAACACAAGCTTTGTGTGGGTGGGTACTACCCAGGTGAAGGAGATGGGACTGTATGGAAGGGAGTTTAGTCCAACGTTAGCTATTCCTGTAAATCCATCATGGCTACTCCTGCGGCCAGTAATTGATCTAGAAGTGTTGGAGAGACTACAGAAAGATAGGGTGGGTGTTGAGCCATCTGATTTGTTTAACCCCTGGTCGGGGGGCATCCAGCGAAAAATCCTATCGCCATTAGCATAACAAAATTTAATATATTTTTTTTTCAATTTTTTTTTCAAATTATATCGTTTTATAGATACACCTCTAGCCATTTTCCGACCAACCACATGTATCACAAATAACCAAAAAACAGCTAAATGCAGCACTAACTTTTGACAATCTTCATCAGATGACACACCTAGGACATCATGTTACACAATACATGCATTCTTTTGTTCGATAAAGTTCATATTTATATATAAAAACAGCATTTTACATCGGCGCGTAACGTTGACTAACTATTATCCCTCAAATGCATCCGGTGAAACAGCGCTACAATTTACTAAATTACTATTCGAAAACATTTTTAAAATGTAATATTGTCATTCTAAGATTTATAGATGAATATCTCTTGAAAGCACCTGTAATGCCAGATTTAAAAATAACTTTACTGGGTAATCACACTTTGCGATAAAAGGGGATGCGATACTCTAGGCTAGCAATACTCTAGGCTAGCAATAATAGGCTAGCAATACAGGTCAGCGCCATCTTGGAACAATCGCATATCAAATCTAGTCTTGTATACTATTGTCAATAATCCCTTACCTTTGATTATCTTCATCCTTAGGCACTTCCAGGAATCCCAGGTCCACAATAAATGTATTTTCGTTCGAAAAACTTCATCCTTTATGTTCCAATAGCTTGTTCTTGTTAGCGCGTTCTGAAGGCTGCACCAAAAGTTCCGACGTGCGCGGGGCTACTCTTTCGACAAAATGCATTTTTTTCTTATTTAGGTTCGTTCAATCATCTCAAACGTTGTATAACATAAATCTTCAGGGCCTTTTTCAACCAGAGCTCCAATAAGATTCAAGGGGGACGATTGCATTGTCTTTATAAACGTTTCGAAAGGGGAGGGTAGCCAGGGGCGCCGGCGTCATAATGGTGATGGCCCTCCTCATGTGACCACGTTCCACAGCGTGTCATTCAGTCAGTTTTCACAGTAGGAGACTCAAATCACTTTGTAAAGACTGGGGACATCTAGTGGAAGCAATAGGAAGTGCTCAATGAACCATTGCTCACGGTGTGATTTATAGGCAACGAGATGAAGTTGAGTCCGCAATTCAGAATTCCACATCCTGTTTCGATCTGTCTCAGGGTTTTGACTGCTATATGAGTTCTGTTATACTCACAGACACCATTCAAACAGTTTTAGAAACTTTAGGGTGTTTTCTATCCACAATTATTAATTATATGCATATCCTAGCTTCTGAATTTGAGTAGTAGGCCGTTTAAAATGGGCACACATTTTTTTCAAAAAGCGCTGTAGCGCCCCCTATCCTAGGCGACCGTCAAGAGGTTTTAAGAGACGTCTGGATACTGTGGCCATTTACATGGATGGTTCAAAAGATCAAATGACAGGACGTATTGGGTCAGCATTTGTAGTGCAGGAATGTGGGTTTTAAATTAGGAAACGCATTACAGATAATCTGGCTGTATATACGGCGGAGCTGAAGGCCATACTGTTGGCGTTGCAGTGGGTGGAGGAAGTCAAGCAGTAGTTATTTGCTCTGGTTCACGTGCAGTGTTAATGAGTCTCTGTGGGGCGGCAGGTAGCCTAGTGGTTAGAGTGTTGGACTAGTAATTGAAAGGTTGCAAGATCGAATCCCTGAGCTGACAAGGTAAAAATCTGTCGTTGTGCCCTTGGACAAGGCAGTTAACCCACTGTTCCTAGGCTCTCATTGAAAATAAGAATTTGTTCTTAACTGACTTACCTTGTTAAATAAAGGTAAAAAATAAAATCTTCAGCTTGCCTAGCTGACAAGATCTGCTTTATGAGGTGCTTCAAACCCATGGCAGGATTAGAGAGATGGGGAAACAAGATTTACTTGGGTCCCAGCCCATGTTGGGGTAGAGGGGAATGAGGCAGTTGATGTACTGGCTAAACAAGCACTTAGTAGTGTTGATGTTGTAGTTTCAATGAGCAAGGCAGAGGCAAAAAGCCTGACATGGACAGTGATGGAGCAGTGGAATAGACATGTGAAGGGCAGGCATTTATTTAAGTACAGAGGGCAGGAAGGGACAGAAGAGAGGAGGGTATTTTTACAAGATTAAGGGTGGGACACAGCCAGTTGAATAAGACCTTAAATGTGATAGGAAAGCATCCAACAGGAAAATGTGATTATTGCCAGAAAACAGACCGTGGAGCATGTATTGCTACAGTGTGGGCAGTATCAGAGGGAAAGAGAGAGGTTGAGATCTATTATGAGGGAGAAGGGGATACAGGAAATTAGTTTAACGAGTATATTGAGTAGAACGTCATTAGCTATAGTCTCAAATATTTTGTTATCTTTTTTAAATTAAAAACCTCTTAGGGCTCGGATCCCGCTAGCGGGATCAAAATCGACAACATCTGGTGAAGTAGGAGCGCGCCAAATTCAAATGACAAAATTGTAATATTAAACATTCATGAACATACAAGTGTCTTACATCATTTAAAAGCTTAACTTCTTGTTAATCCAACCGCGTTGTCAGATTTCAAAAAGGCTTCACAGCGAAAACATTTTATGCGATTATCTGAGGACAGCGCCCCACATCAAAATACTTTTTCAACCAACACCGGCTTCACAAAAATCACAAATAGCAAGAAAGTAAATCACTTACCTTTGAAGATCTTCCTCTGTTCGCAATCCCAAGGGTCCCAGATACACAATGAATGTTCGTTTTGTTTGATAAAGTCCTTCTTTATATCCAAAAATTCAGTTTAGTTGGTGCCATTGATTTCAGTAATCCACTCCTTCAACATGCATACAAAGGAATCCAAAAATCTACCGGTAAACTTCGTCCAAACAAGTCAAACAATGTTTCTAATAAATCCTCAGGTACCCTAATATGTAAATAAACGATAATATTTCAGACGGAAAGAACGGTGTTCAATAGAAAAGGAAAATAACGAAGAGCGCGCCCTCATTCACACGTACCAAAAGCCTAACTTTCCTGATGAGAACACCTTGGATAAACTACAACTACTTGTTCGTTTTTCAAGAAACAAGCCTGAAACAATGTCTAAAGACTGTTGACATCTAGTGGAAGCCATAGGAACTGCAATCTGGGAGCTATTTTTTTGTATATCCCATAGGCTTGCATTGAAAATGCCTGTGACGTAAAAAAAAAAAAGAATCCGGATGGATTTTCCTCAGGTTTTCGCCTGCCATATCAGTTGTGTTATGCACACATACATTATGTTAACAGTTTTGGAAACTTCAGAGTGTTTTCTATCCAATGCTTCCAATTATATGCATATCCTAGCTTGTGGGCCTGAGTAACAGGCAGTTTACTTTGGGCACGTCAGTCATCTGGAAATTCAGGATTCTGCCCCCTAAGTTTTTTAAGAGCAACGGGGCTGGCAGGTAGGATTTAGTTTCTCCCTGTCTCTGGTCAACACTCCAGTACAATAGGTGGCGGTAATGCACCATAATGTTGGATGCCAACTGCCAATTAACCCCACCGAAGAAGAAGGTTGCCAGCATAGAACAGAAGGTGTTGCATGCTGAGGCAGTGAAGAGAGTAGAGGACCACAAATACAAATTCCATCTAGACACCGTTGCCCTAGAGCACACAAAAAAACGATACATACCTCGCCCTAAACATCAGCGCCACAGGTAACTTCCACAAAGCTGTGAACGATCTGAGATACCCGCTAATTATCAAAATCCAGAAAAGAGTTGTTAAATTCTACAATCACCTAAAAGGAAGCAATTCCCAAACCTTCCATAACAAACCCATCACCTACAGATAAATATACCTGGAGAAGAGCCCCCTAAGAAAGCTGATCCTGGGGCTCTGTTCACAAACACAAACAGACCCCACAGAGCCCCAATGACAGCAACACAATTAGACTCAACCAAATCATGAGAAAACAAAGACATAATTTCTTGACACATTGGAAAGAATTTACAAAAAAACAGAGCAAACTATAATGCTATTTGGCCCTAAACAGAGAGTACACAGTGGCAGCATACCTGACCACTGTGACTGACCATAATTAAGGAAATCTTTGACTATGTACAGAATCAGTGAGAAAAGCCTTGCTATAGACCTGGCTCTCGAGAGAAGACAGGCTATGTACACACTTCCCACAAAATGAGGTGGAAACTGAGCTGCACTTCCTAACCTCCTGCCAAATGTATGACCATATTAGAGACACAGATTTCCCTCAGATTACACAGACCCACAAAGAATTTGAAAACAAATCCAATTTTGATAAACTCCCATATCTATTGGGTGAAATACCGGTGTGCAATCACAGCAGCAAGATTTGTGACCTGTTGCCACAAGTGCAACCAGTGAAGAACAAATACCATTGTAAATACAACCAATATTTATGTTTATTTATTTTCCCTTTTCCCATGCCAATAAAACTATTTGCACATCACTACAACACTGTATATAGACATATGACATTTGAAATGTCTTTATTATTTTGGAACTTTTGTAAGTGTAATGATTACTGTACATTTGTTTGTTCATTTCACTAAATGTTTATAGATAAATCTATTTCACTTGCTTTGGCTCCGTAAACATATGTTTCCCATGCCAATAAAGCCCTTACATTGAAATTTATTTGAGTAGAGGATGATGGGTCAATGGGGGAGTAGTAGGCCAATACAGAGTGATATGAACTGTGCTTCAGTATGGTTGTCTTAAGCATTCATTGTCATGGTTATCAACTGTACCATAGAAATGTAACTTAAATCACACTGAGGATGAATTATCTGCGGTTGTCTCTCCCTGTTCATGCAAAGGATGAATCTGGACCAGTGGGAGTGACATTTTTGGAGAATGTGGATCCCTGCCTTTTTGGCGGACGCATAGATAGTATCAGGCTGGGTAGAAAAGAAGTTGGGTACTGTTAAATCGGTGAAGGTAGCGCGACATGGTCTTGTGGTGGTTTTTCTGTCTTCTGCCCAGAAGGAGCGGTGTTTCGTGTCAGGAGCCTTGCGACAAGACCTGTGACTTGGTTTTTGAAAGGAAGTTGGGTACTGTTAAATCAAAATTTAAATAAATGTTATGCTGGCAGCTGCTGAGAAGTACTTGGGTGTACAATGATTTGCTGCAGAAGAGACAAGGTGTGTTGAACGAACATCCTCCCAACCCGTCAGCCTGGTGTAGGGTAAAAGTAGTTAAATGGGGTGTTTAAAAAAAATGAAATTGTGGTATATAGGTGTAGGGTTAATTGGTAGTGCAAATTATAATTGTTTTCCTTTCCCCCTTCCTATTTTAGTTTTGTATCACAAACGGCAACGTGATTGAGCACACTACCGCAGAGTAAGTGGCGGCATGCACAGACAAAACGTGTGAAAGACATGATACCAAAGGAGACGGTGACGCGAGGAGCGTGCAATTGAGATCTTCCCAGTGTAAATGCACAAATCTGATGTGGGTCATATGTAAAATTGAGTGTGGAAAGATTGGATGTGGAGAAAAAAAGATGAATTGGGTTTTAGCAGTAGCTGTGTAAACAAAGCGACATCAATAATCTTAATTTCGCGCGCGGCTCTTGACGCGCCCCCAACCTGTCACAAACTCAAGGAGCCAAACGGTCTAGCCAACATAATGCAAGAATAGCCTACCTGAATGAGCTTTTAGTTCCAAAATATAACATTGCTTAAAATGTTTCCTTTTCCATGTTTTTATCACCCCTTGATCATAATTTCCAGTTCTGTCTTTCCTTACTTATGAACATTAATACATTTAATGATACATATTTGAATGGATCAATTCATTGAGTTAGCATTAGGCTTAGTTTGATCGCCACCGGTGATCTGCGTTAAAATGGTTCTTGCTATCTGGAATCTTTGGGACGACCCTACCCCATTGAAGTTTACATTTAAAATGGTTAGGTTAGGACATTGCGAAGTTTGCGGGTCACTACTTTCTTTCGTCATCATTCTGCGACATCTCTACTAGCGCTATACAAACCACAACATAAACTCCCAAACAAATTAAACGTTGCTGATTGCATGTGGATTGTAAAATATCGATGTTGACACGTAGCCATACCAGGTAAGCTGAACCTATATCACCATAGACCGATGATCTTATGTGGGCTCGGGCTTTGAAAAAGAAGTGCGTGTTTTCCTCTGTTAGCTAACGTTAGCATCCGAACCTAAGAAATACATTGTGACGGTCGTTCGCTAGTTAGTCATATGTTTATGTCGCTATGTGCCAGATGCAGTAAAATGCCAAAGAGAAATTGCAACCAATATAGGCAAGCCTTTCGTGTGACTAACAGTTTTTCATGTCAAGGCAAGCAATCTTAGCTGGTTAGCTCGCTGAGTTGATTACGTAACATTTCTGATATCACTAGTATCGTATTCGTAACAGCGTGTAACGTTGGTTAGCGTTCAAATTGTTGACGCGATTCATCTGGGAACTTCGACATTAGCGTAAGCTAACGTTTGATGGATAAACATATCAATGCCATGATGGGTAACAGTCCTGACTGTAACATAATGAACTAAAGTACTGTAACGACCCTGGGTTTATAACCGCGGATATCGACTCTGGCGCGTCAGCGTGCTTTTGCTGCACAGTCGATAGTCCAACGACCTTATGTATGTTTTAAAGGGCAATTGGCTCTAGGAAGCAAATAAACAGCCAAGTACGCCATCTAAACGTGAATTGATTCTCAATTGGCGGTACGATTCTAGAAACATAAATCCCTTGATTTTCATTTCACAAATGCAATATACACACGTTACTGTGCACTGTTTTAACACAATTGCAGCCGACAGTATTTTTCAATGACCAATATCCCGTTATTATTCGGGATACTCTTTTGTCACAACTTGTTGCCCCAGAAGACTAAATAAAGTAGAGATCACCAGAATGTCTTACATCTAGAATGAATGCATTAGTAATCTAGTTAGCACCTGTAAAGTTGTCTGTTTCGTTTTAGGGACGGGTAAAAAACGCACTACAGAAAGGTTGGTCCTGTGCAAAATGTTCAAATGTCATCAGTTCGAAAGGTTTTAAGGAAATTAAATGGGGGGGGGGGGGAAGAGAACGACAAACGTTTCTGATAAGACTAAAGTGTGTCTTGGGTGCATATTTTATGTGGTTGAAATACTGTCTGGTTGCGTAAGTGTAAAAGATAACACATTATACAGGCATTCACATTTTCTCAAGAGATGCTGAATTAATAAATAACTTCTCCAGTGTCCATATTTCAATTGCTATTCGATTTAACCCATATGAACTTAAATTAGGACTATTCTGTTTATTCATGGATACTAATGAGCGGGATATTAAAGGTGCATGTAAATAGATTATCCTGAAATAAGACCTTGAGTGGGATGTGAGCTACTAGCTGGAATACTGTGCACATGTAAGCGTTTGTGGTGTACACAGGTGTTCGGAGACGCATATAGCTAATTAGCACAGGTAGTCCACTCTGTAGGCGGCGCCAATCTCGCAGAAAATTTTGCGTTTACATCTCGCTTTGCTTGAGAAATTAGAATTTTCCTTACGGCAGCAAGTACAGGATGACCGAATTAAATGACATCTAAACTTTCGATCTTATGTATCAATGTAAATAGTCGGTTAGAAAATACATTCCACATGAGGAGCGAGCATGGAGAGGCCCGACATAGCCCAATTTATAAGTCTGGCTAAGGAAGAGAAGTTGGATTTTGGAGAAATGCCATCAGTGCATGCTCCTCAAGCAATACAGCCAGGTTCGGCTCCAGGATGACATGGGGGGGGGTCACAACTTGTCTTGCTTTAGAGCCTAAATAAATCCACATGAGGACTGGTGGCCCAAGAGCGCTTATTAAAACGGCACACGCCGTAACATCGATTCAGTACTATGGACAGAAGGCTACCGCGCGGTGACCTCGCACTCAACGTCAACATAGCAAAGGAGATGATCGTGGACTTCAGGAAACAGCAGAGGGAGCACTCCACATCGACGGGACAGTAGTGGAGAAAGTGGAAAGTTTTAAGTTCCTCGGCGTACACATCGACAAACTGAAATGGTCCACCCACACAGACAGTGTGGTGAAGAAGGCTCAACAACACAATCGAGAGCATCCTGTCGGGCCGTATCACCGCCTGGTACGGCAACTGCTCTGCCCACAACCGTAAGGCTCTCCAGAGTGTAGTGCGGTCTGCACAACGCATCACCGGGGGCAAACTACCTGCCTTCCGGGACACCTACACCACCCGATGTCACAGGAAGGCCAAAAAGATCATCAAGGACAACAACCACCCGAGCCACTGCCTGTTCACCCCGCTGTCAACCAGAAGGCGAGGAGGTCAGTACAGGTGCATCAAAGCTGGGGCCGAGAGACTGAAAAACAGCTTCTATCTCAAGGCCATCAGACTGTTAAACAGCCATCACTAACATTGAGTGGCTGCTGCCAACATACTGACTCAAATCTCTAGCCACTTTAATAATAACAAATTGGATGTAATAAATGTATCACTAGTCACTTTAAACAATGCCACTTTTTATAATGTTTACCCTACATTACTCATCTCATATGTGTATATACTGTACTCTATACCATCTACTGCATCTTGCCTATGCCGTTCGGCCATTGCTCATCCATATATTTATATGTACATATTCTTATTAATTCCTTTACACTTGTGTGTAAAAGGTAGTTTTTGTGAAATTGTTATATATTACTGCATTGGTCGGAACTAGAAGCACAAGCATTTCGCTACACTCGCGTTAACATCTGCTAACCATGTGTATGACCAATAAGATTTGATTTGAAAGGGTGCACTACCAATTTCAGCCTCACTGAAGTGGACAGCCAGGACAATCGGAGAACTGCGCCAGGGCTCACCTCAGAGCACAACCAGTAGGCTACATTGGTCATAGGGCGGCGCGCAATTGGCCCAGAGTCGTCCGGGTTAGGGGATGGTTTGGCCAGGGGGGCTTTACTTGGCTCATCGTGCTCTAGTGGCTCCTTGTGGTGGGTCGGGCCCCTGCAGGCTGACTTCAGTCGTGTTTCCTCCAACACATTGGTGCAGCTGGCTTCCAGGTTAAGCGAGCGGGTGTTAAGAAGCGTTTTGGTGGGTCATGTTCCGGGGGGACACATGAATCAACCTTCGCCTCTCCCGAGCCTGGGGGGAGTTGCCGCGATGAGGCAAGATCGTAATCACGAAATTGGGGGGGTAAAAATTATTTGATATCTAAATAATACCCTTTGGCTGGTAGAAGTCTGAAAACACTCAGATAGTAGGCTACAAAGCTGTGATAACAGGCCTTCACTGAGTTCCCTCTTAAGCAGCGTTTCACAAACTAGGGGTTGTGACCCCATGTGGGGTTGCTTGATTTGAAAATGGAGTTGCGAGAGAAACTACGCTGTGTGCACAATTATTAGGCAAGTGAGTATTCTGATCTTATTGTTTCTATTCACATTTTCGAACTCTAAACCATATAAACTTGAATGCTTATTGGATTTAATCATTTTCAGGTGATATGTATTTGTGTAATGAGGGAGGGTGTGGCGAAAGTGAATAACACCTTATATCAAGGTGTGCATAATTATTAGGCAGCCTCATTACCTCAGGTAAAATGGGCCAAAAAAGAAATTTAACTGACACTGAAAAACCCAAAATGTAAAATGCCTTTCAGACTGATGCGACACTCTTTAAATAGCTAAACTATTGAGGTGTGACCACCGGACATTCAAACGTTTTGTTGCGAATAGTCAACTGGGGCGCAAAAAACGCATGGGGAAGAAAAGGCGCAAATTAACTGCAAAAGACTTGAGAAGAATTAAACGTCAAACTACCAGGAACCCATTATCCTCCAGTGCCACTGTATTCCAGAACTGCAACCTACCTGGAGTGTTCAGAAGTACAAGGTGTCAAGTGCTCAGAGACATGGCCATGGTCAAGAAGACTGAAACAAGACCACCACTGAATAAGATTCACAAGTTGAAGCGTCAAGATTGGGCAAAGAAATACCTGAACACAGATTTTTCAAAGGTTTTATGGACAGATGAAATGAAAGTGACCTCTTGATGGACCAAAAGGATGGGCCCATGGCTGGATCAGTAATGGACACAGGGCACCACTGAGTCAGGTGCCAGCAAGGTGAAGGAGGGGTACTGGTATGGGCTGCTGTCATTGAGGATGAGGTAGTTGGACCTTTTCGGGTTGAAGATGGACTGAAACTCAACTCCCAAACCTACTGCCAGTTTCTTGAAGATTCTTTCGTCAAACAGTGGTACAGGAAGAAGTCCTCAGCATTCTAGAAGGCGATGATCTTTATGCAGGACAATGCTCCATCACATGCATCCAAGTACTCCACTGCTTGGCTAGCCAGCAAGGGCCTCAAAGATGCCTGAATAATGATGGTCCCCTTCCTCACCTGACTTAAATCCTTTTGAGAACTTGTGAGCCCTTCTCAAACATGAGATTTACAGTGATGGAAGACAATACACCTTTTTGAACAGCATTTGGGAGGCTGTGGTTGCTGCTTCAGCGAAAATTGATCGTGAACAGATCAAGAAACGGACAGACTCCGTGGATGGAAGGCTCATGGCAGTTATTGAAAATAAGGGTGGCTATATTGGTCACTGAATATTTTTGAAAGGCCAAAAATTATATAATTGTCATTTTGTGTTACTTATCTGTTACACTTACTCTAAAAATTGAGAATAAACAAGTGAGTTGAGAGAAATTATTTTTAATTTAGTTGCCTAATAATTGTGCACACTTTATATATTTCCCTGAGAAAGACAACTCACTTTGTTAAACATTCAGGTTTGAGGTTCAATAACATTTTGGATTGACTGAGAGCATTGTTTGTTCAACAAAATTAATCCAGAGGAATACAATTTGCCTAATAATTGTGCACGCAGTGTAGGTGTGGTTGTAATAAACAGTGGTTTCTGTTTTCTTCCTACAAATGTGGCTTGATCTTTTGAATGGTTTAAGATACAAAAGATTATGACCCCATCACTGAAAGATAAAGACTCTCTGAAACACGTAACTGTCTTCTGTTTCACTCTACAATGCCCACAAGCCTCATTAGAACAGACTGGACAAGACCAGGCACTAAATCAGACTGGGGGGGGAATAACATAATCAATGGTGATCTTTTCTACATAGGAGATCATACAAAATGATTACCTGATGTTCTTCTGAATTTAACAATACCTTTCTGATGCATTTCTGTCTCGTCAAACCATACTTTCTTCAGATTGAAATACTATCAGACTGATTTTGTAATAGACTGTCACAGCCCCAATTAAAAAAAAAGTTACCATTGCTGGTTGATTACATCACTTTTTTTTTAAATATTTTTTTTAACATGGTGGGGTCATGAACTTTTAATATCAAAATGGGGTCGTGGGCCAAAAGTTTGGGAACCCTTGCTCTAGGTAAATGACTTGGTGACTTTGCTTTTGTTTCCCTCGGTCAGGCCACCCTGCGCTGAATGAGGCACGGTCTTTCCATAGTGCTGTTCTTTGAGCGCGTTTGGGATGGGCCAGCAGATCTCAGGCCAAGCGGTGATGACCCGTCTACCTGAGAAGCTGGTGAAACATGCTGGGCTGGTACGCGACAGCGGATACCTCAACTACGAGGAGTTCCTGGCCAGGGTGGCAGAGCTCAATGACGTGTAAGGCCGGCCATGTTGTGACTGTCAGTGTAGTCCTTGTTTGCTCTGCGTTTTGTACTTAGTCATTAGACAAAGATGATGATGATAATAATATCCAGCTCTACAAAGAGAATAGCAGTATTTCCCTTTTCATTTACAGGTGGGGAGCTAATTCCCCAAAGTAACATCCAGCTCCTACGCTGGCACTTCTTGAACATTATCCACTTATAACACTAGTTATTAACGGACATAATCCAGGTTATGAACCTTAATCAAGAGCTAGAGCACGGTCTCCCTGCTGGGATTTAACCTAGTCCTTCCCCAATCGGTAGGCCATGCTGGTGTGAATGTGGCTTTCACAGGCAGTGAGTGATAACACTGTCACCTAACCATCCTCTGTTTCTAAGTTGTCATTGGATCATTTGTTGAGTAACAATGTTTCTCCATGACTGTCAACTGGACAGGACGGCTAAACTAGCAGCTGGACAGCAAAAACACCTGATCTTTGAAGTCCAGACTGGCTCGGACACCTCTGCTCTGTGGAAAGTGGCTGTGAGGATAGTTTGTACCAAGGTGAGAAAGGGACAAACTAAAGTTGATCTCTGGAGACATGTCATTGTGAATCAGTCTCATCTCTGACTATTTTTTTATTTAATTTTTTTTAAGGGGAAATGTGTATTTTTAAAACAGTGATGTGTGTTACTGTGTCTGTAAGCACATTGTGTGTGTTCATGGCATGTGTGTTTTTGAGACTGAAACATGTTTGTTATCGCGCTGTGCTGTGCTCTGGCAGATCAACAAAGAGAATGGGATGGTGGAGGCATCTCGCATCATGAACCTGTATCAGTTCATCCAGCTGTACCATGACATCACCAGTCAGGCAGTAGAGGTGCTGTCAGCAGAGGGCGCCAGCCTCCCGTCTGGAACTCTCTCGTCAGGGGACTCCTGCCAGGCCAGCATGTGGATGGGCAGGTTAGGAGTTCTGTGTGTGTGTTTATTTCATGTGTCTGTGGGAAGTCTTGCATTGCCATCCTTCCAAGTCTTGCTCCTTAATGTGAGGAAGTCTGGAAGTTGACGCAAGTCTGACTGGCTGCCATTGTGTGTATTCCCATACAGGGTGAAGCAGTTAACTGATGAGGAGGAGTGCTGTATCTGCATGGATGGTAAATCTGACCTCATTCTGCCCTGTGCTCACAGCTTCTGTCAAAAGTGCATTGACAAGTGGTAAGAGACAGATGCTTTCCACAGTAGTCCCACTGATAAATCTGTTGTCACAACGTCTGTTGTCATTGAGCATGTTAGATTAAAATGCCTAGATTTATTTGAACGATTGCAAAGAATTAGGACATGTAAACACCTTAATCAGAGTTCCAGCTGTTTGCGCATGTGCTTGCAGGAGCAGCATGAGCCTTATGCGTGAGTGAAGTGAGCTTGTAAAACCTAAGTGTGAATATTATAAATGGTTTTCATATACCAACTTTGTCCGAACTTGGGTACCATGGCAGTCAGCTTTGATGCTACATCCTATGCATAAGATTTTGCGTTTAAGGAGCAAAACAAATGGGTAATTGTTTTTACTGTACATTTGTTATAAACCTCTTCCTCTTGACACGTTGTGATAAGATGCCTTCCAGGATAAATGTTTTAGTCGGGATCGTGTGCAGTCTAATATTCAACACTCCTCTCTGAATCCTGATCACCAACATCCATTGTAATTTTTACACAGGACCTACAGTGGGGGAAAAGTATTTGATCCCCTGCTGATTTTGTACGTTTGCCCACTTACAAAGAAATGATCAGTCTATAATTTTAATGGTAGGTGTATTTGAACAGTGAGAGACAGAATAACAACAACAAAATCCAGAAAAACACATGTCAAAAATGTTATAAAATGATTTGCATTTTAATGAGGGAAATAAGTATTTGACCCCTCTGCAAAACATGACTTAGTACTTGGTGGCAAAACCCTTGTTGGCAATCACAGAGGTCAGACGTTTCTTGTAGTTGGCCACCAGGTTTGCACACATCTCAAGAGGGATTTTGTCCCACTCCTCTTTGCAGATCTTCTCCAAGTCATTAAGGTTGAGGCTGACGTTTGGCAACTCGAACCTTCAGCTCCCTCCACAGATTTTCTATGGGATTAAGGTCTGGAGACTGGCTAGGCCACTCCAGGACCTTAATGTGCTTCTTCTTGAGCCACTCCTTTGTTGCCTTGGCCGTGTGTTTTGGGTCATTGTCATGCTGGAATACCCATCCACTACCCATTTTCAATGCCCTGGCTGAGGGAAGGTTCTCACCCAAGATTTGACGGTACATGGCCCCGTCCATCGTCCCTTTGATGCAGTGAAGTTGTTCCGTCCCCTTAGCAGAAAAACACCCCCAAAGCATAATGTTTCCACCTCCATGTTTGACGGTGGGGATGGTGTTCTTGGGGTCATAGGCAGCATTCCTCCTCCTCCAAACACGGTGAGTTGAGTTGATGTCAAAGAGCTCCATTTTGGTCTCATCTGACCACAACACTTTCACCAGTTGTCCTCTGAGTCATTCAGATGTTCATTGGCAGACTTCAGACGGGCCTGTATATTTATTCTTGAGCAGGGGGACCTTGCGGGCGCTGCAGGATTTCAGTCCTTCACGGCGTAGTGTGTTACCAATTGTTTCTTGGTGACTATGGTCCCAGCTGCCTTGAGATCATTGACAAGATCCTCCCATGTAGTTCTGGGCTGATTCCTCACCCTTCTCATGATCATTGCAACTCCACAAGGTGAGATCTTGCATGGAGCCCCAGGCCGAGGGAGATTGACAGTTCTTTTGTGTTTCTTCATTTGGTGCGATTATTCGCAAATGGTTGTCACCTTCTCACCAAGCTGCTTGGTGATGGTCATGTAGCCCATTCCAGCCTTGTGTAGGTCTACAATCTTGTCCCTGACATCCTTGGAGAGCTCTTTGGTCTTGGCCATGGTGGAGAGTTTGGAATCTGATTTGATTGCTTCTGTGGACAGGTGTCTTTTTTACAGGTAACAAGCTGCAGTTAGGAGCACTCCCTTTAAAAGTGTGCTCCTAATCTCAGCTCGTTACCTGTATCAAAGACACCTGGGAGCCAGAAATCTTTCTGATTAGGGGGGTCAAATACTTATTTCCCTCATTAAAATGCAAATCAATTTATAACATTTTTAACATGCGTCGTTCTGGATATTTTTGTTATTCTGTCTCTCACTGTTCAAATAAACCTACTATTAAAATTATAGACTGATCATTTCTTTGTCAGTGGGCAAACGTACAAAATCAGCAGGGGATCAAATACTTTTTTCCCCCACTGTATGTAACTCCTCATAAGCTGTTTCATAACAACATTTTGAATTATGCTTCCTGTACATTGTTCCCTCTTAAGGAACCTGGTAGCTTTTATACACTTGGTTTGGGAATGCCCTCTATCTATTTTCTGGGATGACGTAGCATCGAACCTGTCAACTCTGGCCTAACAGCCGCTAAGAAATGATTGCAGTACGATGGAAGCTTCCACACTCACACTATCAATGGCTCCTCACTTTTCTGAATATCATTTATATGGAGCTGTCTACCACTCGCTTTCATGGCACTAAAGAAGACATTTTGAACCAGGGTTTGGAACCTGTTCAGGGAACAGATCTGAGTAACGGATAAAAGATGCCCAGGGCTTGACGCAAACCCTCCTCTCCACCGTTTCTCACTATTCCCCACCTGCAAAATGTCAGTCGCATCGTGCACCCGACACTTGTCTGTCCAATGCATGTAAATAACTTGCTCGCGCCATAGCAAGCTACTCTATCTGCGCTGACTGGTGAAGTAATTTAACGTTGCGCTAAATGTAAACAAATTTGAATGATTTCAGAGGTTTAAAAAGGAACAATATAAACCATTACTTTTTGGGGGGTTCGAACCGTTTCAGAACTTTATTTTGCTGGTCTGAACAGTGGAATGGAACGAGAAATGATGCTTCTGCTCAGATTGAAACGATTGGAAAATAATTTGTTCCAACTCCTTCTTTGAACCAATGCCGCCTTGCCGCTGAAACACTTGTGTTGCTTTAGTTTGTCATTTTTTTTCATGCATGTTTATTTAATTTTATCCCTTAGGTCCTGGGGGGGGGGGTTGTAATTTAATTTTTTTATTCAGAAATGATACCAAAATATCACAAAAGCTGCCATTATACCGAAACTGTATCTAAATACAAACTGGTTTTCCAGTAGGCTACTAAGAGAAGCACATCAAATATTTAAAATGGGTCTCTTTGCTCTTACCCTCCTTCTTAAATGAAGCGGTACCAAGTTGGCTACAATTCCAATTTTATCCTCAGAGAGATCTATCTCTGCAAATAATATGGATAAACCAATTTTCTTGGAGAGAATGTATAAGGAAGGTATCATGTTCATGAATGACATTTGTAAACAACGACGGTAAAATTGTCACACAAGCAATTAATCAAGGTGTATGGAGATGAATGCACAATAAGGGATAATCAACAAGGGGCTATGTGTTCTTTGGAAAATAATGAACAATGTGGAAGGTGTGTTCCACGACGTATTAGGGGAGTTGAACTGACCTTCCATGGAGTTGCATTATTTGCCAGAGAAAGCATAGAGCACCAAGTTGGTTATCCCTTCTATACAATGGCTATAATTTAAAACATTTACCGCTAGAAATGTGTTAATTTGCCAGTAGAAATGTGTTCAACATCCACTGCAGTAGCTAGCAAGTATACCAGATAGTGACAGTTGCCTTGGTAACCGAACAGATGTGCTAGTTTAGCTAACCAAACCGTCAGTCCTAGCTTGCTATTATAAAATCTAATTCAACAATGCCAATAATGTTCTCAATTCCTGCTTTTGCTTTCAAAAGCAGCTCAAACCTAGAACATGTAAGAATGAACTATATGCATTGAATTCTTTTTTTAATTCTTTTATTTTTCACTTTGCTTTTTGAATAAAAAACTTTTTATACATACGAATGATAACTTATAGACACATACAATGACTACATCTCATCGGCCCAGACCCGCCTGCTCACACTCCCATCCCTAGTGCCTGCATTATTGTTTGCCACTTGGTCTTTAAAAAAAATAAAAATCAGTAGCCCATGCTATTTAAATAATGAATGATTACATTGTGTTAATTATGGCTAATTAATTGACTTCCAAGGTTTTAGTATTCGTTTTTTCAAAAGAAAAGAATTCTCCAGCCCATTGGGTATCACACTACATCACCATATGTCATGTCTTGAAATATGCAGACGGGTGGATTAAAAGTACGTTTTTATATTTTAATACTTCTGACAGACAACTTTCTAGCTCCGCCCACATCTTCTAAACGTTATAGCATTCCTAGAAAGCATAGCTTATTGAGTCATTATTAGTTTTACACTTGAGATATGACTCTGACGTTGTGCTGTGGAATTTATGAATGTTGTCTCTTGTATCAATTCTATACATTTTTACTGGATTAAGCAAAATGTTAACTGTAATTTCGTTCGTTTTTGGTGGGGTAATTGGTATTACCAAAAATATATACAAAATTTTTCCAGCTATGCCATTCTAAAGAGGTTTATTATACCTGTGAGATTTATGGGAAGATTATTCCATTTAATTACATCTGCTTTCATATTAATGACTGATGGAATAAAGTTATTTTTATATATTTGTTTGTCACTTATTAAGCATCCTAAATCTTACTTTTTTGTGGTCCACTTAAAGGATTGCTGTGAATTGGGAGTTTTTCTTTGTCCTATTGCCATTATTTCATATTTTTCCACTTATTTTATAACTTGAGATTTGAGTCTTCTGAAAATATTTTAAGCAAAGGTGGTATTGAGTTTTCAATATTGGTCTGGTATAGCAGGAGATCATCGGCAAATATGTTTATTTTAAATGAATGTTTACCAATGCTGATACCTGGTTACATTTGAGCCCTGTCTAGTTCTTTCTGCAACCTGTTCAATTGCCAGTGCAAACAGGAGGGAGAGGGGACATCCCTGTCTTGTGCCCCTTTCTAAAGCAATTTAATTGGATAATGTATTATTTATGTATATTCTTGCTTTAGGATATTTATACAATAATTTATTAAATGTATTGTTTCAGCTGGAAATTTGAAAGCTTCCAAAGTTTTGAATAGGAACGGCCATTCAAGACAATCAACAGCCATTATTATAGCCATTGAATTCTACTGTGCAAATATACTGTGTTATAGGGAAATAATACCCGCTCTAAAATGCCCTTCAAGCCAATCAGAAACGAGTATTCAACAATGCCATGGTATAAAAAATTATAAACTGGGTGGTTCAAGCACTGAATGCTGATTTGGCTGGCAGCTGTGGTATATCAGACCTTATACCATGGGTATGACAACCATATTTTTACTGCTCTAATTACAGTGGCAACCAGTTTATAATAGCAGTATGGCACCTCGGGATTTTTAGGGTGTATATGGCCAATAAACCACTGCTAAGGGCTGTATACAGGCACTCCACGTTGCGTCTTGCATAGGAACAGCCCTTAGCCGTGGTATATTGGCCATATAGCACACCCCCTCGAGCCGTATTGCTTAAATAACCAACTCATCACAGCTCTGCCACATGGAAGAAGCAATTACGTGAAAGAGAAAGGAATTAGTTTGTCTGCCACCAATTAAAAAGTACAATAGCATAAAATGACCAATATAAATCGTAAAATCTATCAGTTTCACTTACGATCAAGAGGTTTGACAACTACGCTTCATAAATTCAAGATAGTTGCAAACAAATTTTCAAAGTCCCAATACCATGACATCGGTTTTATGAACTGATATACAGAACTTAGATTTAAGCTATTATATCAAATTCTCACTACAAAAGAATGCTCAGTATATGGGGCATTGAACAGTCAGACCGGTGCAGGCTGCCACAAGGAAAGAATCAATAGAGCATCTCTTTTGGTACTGTTCATCTGTGGTGTATTTTTGGAGCATTTTCGGTAGAAATGTTGCAGATGGGGAGGTTCAAGTCCTTAGTAAGACACCATGGTAGAATGGAGGTATGTATTGCAAAAGGAAGTGGTACAATAATGATTTACTGGGAGAGATGGGTGGATCTGTGGCTGTTTTGAAGGTTGGAATTAATGAGTGTTGGAATACATACATACACACTTGCACATTTATTAAAGTTTGAGATCCTCTAATCAGGGGTGAGTGTGGGGATGTGATTGTATGTTTTGTTATGCATGTTTTTTTTTGTTTTTTTGGTTTCACGCTGTGTGTCTGGTGGTTATGGGTACGCTCGCTTCCATGCCCGCCTGGGCATCGGGTGGGGCTTGGTGCTTCCCACCCTTGGAAAATCCCTTTGGGCCAGGGGCTTTGCACTGCTGGCATCTCGGGGCGGGTGGGGGTAAGCGCATCCACTGCCCAGAGAACCCACTGATAGGAGTGGCCATTTTGTATTGTCTTTGTATTATATTGTTTTAATAAAATTATAGATTTGATAGCACATTTATTTTGATTTTCTGCATTCACTAAAGTCCCTTCAGGTAGCCTAATTTAAGCCTGATGTCCATTTTTAAACAGGATTATTAGGGAAATGGTTATTCTTGCAAAGCATACAGAGGTTTTAATCAAACTACATTAATCAGTGTCCATGTAAATGTACCCAATTATTTGGTTTGTTTTCATAGGAGTGGGCAGAGCAGGAATTGTCCGATATGCCGCTTGCAAGTGACCGCTGCCAATGAGTCGTGGGTGATGCCTGATGCCCCTACAGAGGACGACGTAGCTGGCTATATCCTCAACCTGGCTGACGAGGCAGGCCATCCTCACAGACCTTAAGCTACTCAACACTAAGACACTTTGATTAACCACTGACAACCAAACTGACAAGAATAGTTTGGGGAAGGGTCTGGAGTTTTTCGCCAGGAAAAACACCTTGCCCTGGTTTTGGGGGTATGTAGAGAAGATGGGTTGCTTTATAGGAATTTGCCTGTTGTGATTATTTCTTATGTTCTTTTTTACTTTTCCATATTTCAAGATTACTTTTACATGATTGCTCTTAAACTTGTGTGTGTCTACAGTGCCTTTGAAAGGTATTCAGCCCCCTTAACTTTTCCCACATTTTTTGTTACGTTACAGCCTTATTCTAAAATTGATTATTTATATATATTTTTAAGTCCTCAGCAATCTGCACACAATACTCCATAAGGAAAACAGGTTTTTAGAAATTTGAGGTGCCTATTTTCTTTATTTTACTGAAATATCACATTTACGTAAGTATTCATAACCTTTGCAATGAGACTTGAAATTGAGCTCAGGTGCATCTTGTTTCCATTGATCATCCTTAATGTTTCTACAACTTGATTGGAGTCCACCTGGTGATACATTCGATTGATTGGACATGATTTGGAAAGGCACATATCGGTCTCTATGCATGTCAGAGCAAAAAACCAAGCCATGAGGTCAAAGGAATTGTCTGTAGAGCTCCGAGACAGGATTGTGTTGAGGCACAGATCTGGGGAAGGGTACCAAAAAATTTATGCAGCATTGAAGGTCCCCAAGAACACAGTGGCCTCCATCATTCTTAAAGGGAAGAAGTTTTGAACCACCAAAACTCCTCCTAAAGCTGGCCACCCGGCCAAACTGAACAGTCGGGTGAGAATGGCCTTGGTCAGGGAGGTGACCAAGAACTCGATGGTCACTGACAGTGTCCTAGAGTTCCTCTTTGGAGATGGGAGAACCTTCCAGAAGGACAACCATCTCTGCAGCGCTCCACCAATCAGGCCTTTATGATAGTGGCCAGATGAAGCCACTACGCAGTAAAAGTCACATGACAGCCCACTTGGAGTTTGCCAAATGACACCTAAATGACTCCAGACCATGAAAAACAAAATTCTCCGGTCTGATGAAACCAAGATTGAACTATTCGGCCTGAATGCCAATCGTTACGTCTGGAGGAAAGCTGGCACCATCCTTATGGTGGTGGCAGCATCATGCTGTGGGGATGTTTTTCAGCGGCAGGGACTGGGAAACTAGACCGGATCGAGGGAAAGATGAACGGAGCAAAATGTAAAGATCCATATGCAAACCTGCTCCAGAGTGCTCAGGACCTCAGACTGGAGAGAAGGTTCACCTTCCAACAGGACAATGACCCTAAACGCACAGCAAGACAATGCCGGAGTGGCTTCGGGACAAGTCCCAATGTCCTTGAGTGGCCCAGCCAGAGCCTGGACTTGAACCTGATTGGACATCTCTGGCGAGAGCTGAAAATAGCTGTGCAGCATTGCTCCCCATCCAACCTGATAGCTTGAGAGGGTCTGTAGAGAATGGGAGAAACTCCCCAAATACAGGTGTGCTTAGCTTGTAGCTTCATTCCCAATACGACTCAGGGCTGTAATTGCTGCCAACAAAGTACTGAGTAAAGGGTCTGACAACCTATGTAAATGTGACATTTCATTATTTTTTAGGAATTAACAAAAATGTCAGCTGTTTTTTTCTTTGTCGTTATGGGGTATGATTTGGAAAGGCACACGGGGAGGGGACAATTTAATCAGTTTTAGAACAAAGCTGTAACCTAACAAAATGTGAAATGTCTGAGTACTTCTGAAGGCACTGTATATACAGTACCACTCAAGTTTGGACACACCTAGTCATTCAAGGGTTTTCCTTTATTCTACAATGTAAAAACAATGGCGAAGACATCAACTATATGACATAACACATATGGAATCATGTAGTAACCAAAAAGTGGCAAACAAATCAAAATGGACTTTAGATTCTTTAAAGTAGCCACCCTTTGCCTTGGACAGCTTGCACACTCTTGGTGTTCTCTCAACCAGCTTCACCTGGAATTCTTTTCTAACAGTCTTGAAGGAGTTTCCACATATGCTGAACACTTGTTGGCTGCTTTTCCTTCACTCTGCAGTCCAACTCATCCCAAACCATCTCAATTGGGTTGAGGCCAGGTCATTGATGAGGCATTCCATCCTGGAGCCTGGAGGTGTGTTGGGTCATTGTCCTGTTGAAAAACAAATGATAGTCCCACTAAGCGCAAACCAGATGGGATGGCGTAATGCTGTGGTAGCATGCCAGTTAAGTGTGCCTTGAATTCTAAATAAATCGGTGTCACCAGAAAAGCACCATCACAATACCTCCTCCATGCTTCACGGTGGGAACCACACATGTGGAGATCATCCGTTTACAGATTTCCACTGGTCTCATGTCCATTGCTCGTGTTTCTTGGTCCAAGCAAGTCTCTTCTTCATTGGTGTCTTTAGTAGTGGTTTCTTTGCAGCAATTTGACCATGAAGGCCTGAGTCGCGCAGTCTCCTCTGAACAGTTGATGTTGAGATGTGTCTGTTACTGGAACTCTGAAGCATTTATTTGGGCTGCAATTTCTTAGGTACAGTTAACGCTAATGAATTTATCCTCTGCAGCAGAGGTAACTGCGTCTTCCTTTCCTGTGGCGGTCCTCATGAGAGACAGTTTCATCATAGCGCGTGATGGTGTTTGCGGCTGCACTTGAAGAAATGTTCCAAGTTCTTAAACTTTTCCGGATTGACTGACCTTCATGGCTTAAAGTAATGATGGCCTGTTTATCTCTTTTTATTTGAGCTGTTCTTGCCATAATATGGACTTGGTCTTTTACCAAATAGTGTGATCTTCTGTATACCAACCGCAACTTGTCACAACACAACTGATTGGCTCAAACGCATTAAGAAGGAAAGAAATTCCACAAATGAACTTTTAACAAGGCACACCTGTTAATTGAAATGCATTCCAGGTGACTACCTCATGAAGCTGGTTGAGAGAATGCAAAGCTGTCAAAGGCAAATGGTGACTACTTTTGAAGAATCTGAAATATAAAATATATTTTGATTTAACACTGTTGGTTACTACATGATTCCATATGTGTTATTTAATATTATTCTGCGATGTAGAAAATAGTACAAATAAAGAAAAACCCTGGAATGAGTCGGTGTGTCAACTATTGACTGGGGGGGGGGTGCGCACAAATCTCTCCACAATAATATATAAACCAACCACATTGTTTCCGTTTGGTTATACCTACTCTTATAATTGCACTTTGAAAAGTAGATGTTTTTATAGGCACCTAACTGCTGTGGAAATGTCCATAAATCACTAATCACACAACTTCTATACTTTTTTGAAATCCTATAACGCCCTCAATGTGAATGGTTTGCTATTTGATGAAATGTGAAATAAAGTACAATAATCTCATGGATGCTTCAGCCACGATAATCTTTCTATTTTCTCCTCAGTGTTAGTTAGATGAGGTGATTTATCTCCCCAAAAATGTAGCTTTTAGTTTAAATATGAATCAGTAAAACAAAATGTGATTGTTTATCAAAATAATTTCTATATCATGGGTACTTAAGCAAGGCCAGTGCACTGGCTGTTTTAAATATTTAACTTGTGTGAGGCTGAGTGAATGTTAAAATAGTACTACAAATAATATATTTGGAATGTGTTATTCCCATTAGGGAACTGAAGATTTGAGCTGTATGTACTTTACTCATGACTGGCTGGTACTATACTGAACAAAAATGTAAACGCAACATGTAAAGTGTTGGTTTCATGAGCTGAAATAAAAGATCCCCAGAAATTGTCCATATGCAAAAAACGCTTAATTGTCTTATTTTGTGCACACATTTGTTTACATCCCTTTAGTGAGCATTTCTCTACCAAGATAATCCATCCACCTGACAGGTGAGGCATATCAATAAGCTGATTAAAGCATGATCCTTACACAGGTGCACCTTGTGCTGGGGACAAAAGGCTGCTCTAAAACGTGCAGTTTTGTCTCCGGTTTTGAGGGTGCATGCAATTTGCATGCTGACTGCAGGAATGTCCACCAGAGAGTTTAATGTGCAATTCTCTAACATAAACTGCCTCAGTCATTTTTGATAATTTGGCAGTACTTCCACAACCACAGATCACCTGTAACCACGCCCAGGACCTCCACATCCAGCTACTTCACCTGCAGGATTGTCTGAGACCAGCCACCAGGACAGCTGATGAAACTGTTGGCGAAAGTGCCGGCATAAACTACAGACAACGAACACAACTGCATTTTATTGATGGCAATTTGAATGCATAGATACCGAGATGAGATCCCAAGGCCAATTGTCGTGCCATTCATCTGCCGCCATCACCCAATGTTTCAGCATGATAATGCACAGCAAGGATATGTGCACAATTCCTGGAAGCTGAAAATGTCCCAGTTCCTCCATGGCCAGCATATTCACCAGACATGTCACCAAATGTTCCGCTGCCGCGCCTTTCCCTCAGGACTGCCATGCGGAAGAAATGTCATGCTGCACAGAGACGCAAACGATTGAACTTCATTAAGTTCGCCCCATTCATTTGCACTATATAGATCAACGTTTTCTCTGTGATCGAATCAACATAACGACTTTTCAATGCAACAAACCAAAACAAATCTAACTTTGCAAGTTTGAGTCTTTGATTTAGTTGTAGGCAGAGCCAGAGTGCAACGGAGTAGAATTCTATTGGCCTGGGTAGACCTCTTGCGGTCTTTCAATCACTCGCGAGGGAATGCACTTGTCAGATCAAAGCGCAGAGCCGCGCGTGTGCACATTTGTTGCTATTCTTTGCTAGTTATCGAGTTGTTATCCCAGTTATAGATACGTGTATAGGTCAGCTATGGGGAGTTACTGCTTCATACAAGAGCACAAAACGTGTAGGCTACATTTCAAGCTGTATTTGAGAATCCGGTCAGCCGAAAAGCTTATGGCTTAATTAAAGGAGCAGTGTTGTATTTTGAGACAGGCTTGAATATGCAATTAAGGTAATAGTCAGAGGAGTAGCCTACATTGTCAAATTTCTGTATGGTGATAATACATTTTATTTTGTAAAGCCACTTCTTGCATTGTACAATGAATGCAATTTACAGTCAGCTATTTGGCCCATGGTGTTACAGACCAATTAAAACACCTAATGTAAAAGCGTTTTAAAAAGTCTCATGCAGTATAGGCCTGCACTGAACATGACATATAGGCTACTAATAGGCTATATCCTATCAATCAAAAGCTTATTCCGTGTGAAAATGTTATGGGATTCGTTCCATTGGTTTTGTTGGTAGGCCTACATTATGCTCAAAACCACAATGGCCTATTGGCTACTGTCTTCTCACAATGTTCAAGTTTCTGCTCGCAAGAGCAAAAATGTGCTCAGTGCCCCTAGAAATTCGAGGGAATGTTTTGTCATCATTGAGCATGTTTGGGATGCTCTGGATCGACGTGTACGACAGTGTCTTCCAGTTCCCACCAACATGCAGCCATTGAAAAGGATTGGAACAACATTCCACAAGCAACAGCCTGATCAAGTTTATGTGAAGGAGATGTGTCGCGCTGCATGAGTCAAACGGTGGTCACACCAGATACTGACTGGTTTTCTGATCCACACCCCTACTTTTTTTTAAGGTATCTGTGACCAACAGATGCATATCTGTATTCCCAGTCATGTGAAACCCATAGATTAGGGCCCAATGAATTTATTTAAATTGACTGATTTCCCTATATGAATTGTAACACTGTACTTAAACATTTTTTATTTATTTTTAATCCACAGAAAATACGTAATTCAAATCTGACCAAATTATTTAGTGTTTGTAATGTTGACCAATTGCACTTTTGAATATTTTTGTAGTTTATTGTGAATATTTTGTAGTTTACTGTGAATATCTTTGTAGTTTACTGTGAATATCTTTGTAGTTTACTGTGATTATTAGTGCATCTTTGAGTAAAGGGTTGTTCCATATGATTGATCAATTTCTGACTGCACCCCTTTTGATTTAAACAATACCTTCCATACATGTTTGCCGATGGTGAAAGGGACCTTTTGGACCTGAATGCCAATCAAAGTCTATGTTGAGCCCGAAGGGTGCAAGGGTCTTTAAGTTAAAGATCCAGGCAGCCTCTCGTTTTAACAATAAATTATCAAGGTCACCCCCTCTCCTAGGGAGGGTGACATGTTCGATGCCAATATAACGCAGAGACGAAATCGAGTGGTTTGCTTCCAAAAAGTGGGCCGCAACTGGGTAAGTCAAGTTTTTGCACCTAATGGTGCTACGATGCTCTGAGATACTGGCACGAAAATGTTCATCCCAATGTTATTAACTCAAAACTCACTATATGCTTTGACCAATTCCCCGGGAGTTGTAAGGCCCCGGTTAATAGAAGAATTCAACCAAGTCCCAGAAGTCTGGAAAAGGTTAGTTCTTTCTTCAGAGAGCTCTGAATATCATACAATGTAAACAGCCTTTTATACCTAACATTTGGTCATACCATATGTCATACTCCTTACAAATGCCCCTCCTCTTCTTTAAAAGAGGTTAACACTGTCAATGCTTATTTACAAGTCTTCTCCATCACATACATTGCTTATCATATCCTGCCCCATGTTACATAATCTACTGCAAGCCCAATGGTTTCTCCCCTCCCTGGGTGGGGAGACCTCTTTCCTGTTATTAGTTTCACAGTGGTCATAAGTTGTCTGCTGTCTGTTAACAGTTCCCCTTTTCTTTGAATGTCTTACTTACATTGCTAAATCATTAAGCTTAAACTTTTCCTACACACACACACATTAGTACATTCATCTTATAATCACTCAGTTATACATTTTCAAGGTGAAATCTTTTAGTCAAACCTTTAATCATATAATTTCCATTACAGATACGTACTTTTAATTCACGCTTTGTTTTACCCACATAATTTTTACCACAAGGACAAGTTATAAGATAAATAACTGCCTTAGTGGAGCACGTAATAACACCTTTGATTGGGATCGATTTCCCTGTTTGTGGGTGTTTGAAGGATCTACATTTGTAAGTGCCATTGCATTGAGCACAGCCATTACACTTGTAATTTCCATCCAGTAGGGGCGCAAATAGATGTTGTTCAGGAATATCTTGGGGTGGTAAATCAGAGTGTACCAATTGGTGTCTGAGATTTCTGCCCCGCGAGAATACGGCCAAGGGAAGGTCCGAAAACACATTACCGAGACTGTCATCGTATTTTAGAATGTGCCAATGTTTGTGAACGATTCCCTTAATTTGTTCAGAGCGCTTTGAATAGCGGGTAGTTAGAACGCAAGAACGCGTCTTTTTGCGAGACTGACCTTGGAAAAAGGTCATGTCTCGTTTTGTTTTGAATTTTATCAATGGCAATATTAATCTGATCATTTTTGTACCCCCTCTCCTTGAACTTTCTTTGCGTCTCAGCCATATTTCTGTCAATCTGACTGTTTTTTGCAAATTCTTTTGATTCGACAGAATTGGCTGTAGGGCAAACTATTTTTCAAGGGAAGTGGGTGACAACTGTCAGCCCTCAACAAACTGTTACGATCAGTAGGTTTCCTGTAAAGATCAGTGTATAGAACATTAATTTTCACACAAGATCAGAAGATCAAGAAAACTGATTTGACGTGTATCAGATTGCATAGTAAATCTCAAATGTTCAGAACAGTTAAGAAAAGCATAAAACGCCTGGAGCTGTTTTGCATCACCCCTCCATAGAACAAAAATATCATCAATATACCGTTTCCATATACAGTACCTCTCAAAAGTTTGGACACCTACTCATTTCAGGGTTTTTCTTTATTTTTTCTATTTTCTACATTGTAGAATAATAGTGAAGGCATCTCAACTATGAAATTACATATTCTCTTAACCAGCTTAATCTGGAATGCTTTTCTAGCAGTCTTGAAGGAGTTCCCACGTATGCTGAGCACCTGTTGACTGCTTTTCCTTTTTATATTCATTTGTCCCAGCACCTGTGTAATGAGCATGCTGTTTAATCAGCTTCTTGATATGCCACACCTGTCAGATGGATGGATTATCTTGGTGAAGGAGAAATGGCATATTACATCATTATGCAGCAGCATACAGTACATTTTTGGACTCACCTTGTTGTGCTTACTTGAACAGGTGGGTGGCGTGGCGGTCCTTTTGTGGGCAAATTTTGTCATAAAAGTCTGGCATTCTCTGGATTTATGGTGCTATCAAGACAACTGGGAACTCTGGGGGAGGTTAAATCATGATGACATCAGTGATCTTCAGGTTGTAGCTCTAGAAAGAGGCCTGAGTTCCCGACTTACAATTCCCAGATGGATGAGCATTTAAAACGTATTTTCCCAGTCAGAGCTAGTTTTTTTCCCCGAGTTCCCAGTTGTCAGACTTCCCAGTTCCGAGTTAAGTTGTTTTGAGCGTGGGCCAAATCATGCTTCTTTGACAGCATGGCCAATGTTGAATGTTTATCATTTTAAGCTTGGAAAAGAGACCCTTAAACCCAGACTTGGGACCACACAGCCAGTCCACTGAACAGCAGGCTAGTGATTGCTTTGCAATGCTTGCAGTTAGCCAGTGATTCCTTCCAAATCACTGAATTTGCGAGTTCCAACTTGTTGTGTAATGTTTTTATGTCCAATGGCCGATGAGCACCGATACGTTTTATCTATAATTTATCTTCATTATTTCTCTTCATATGACAAGGATTAAAAAGGATTTGCCAGTAGATTGTCGACTTGATTCATGATGTTGACTGCTAGCTAAGATTTTGAAAGTATGATGTTGACATGATCAGTCCAATCAAAGCTACTGTAGATATGTGATTTGACATCAAATTATCTGTGGCCAATAACCTTGAGACTTCTTGGATGGGCACTTCTAATATAACTATATGGCAGCACCCAAGGGGCTTGAATTTTCTAGCTCTACCCTTAGACTTGGCTATGACGCAGTGTCCCCACTGAGCCAATCATGGCGCAAAGCTCCGTATTTTCTGCTGTCTTGCCCCATCAGCACAGAAAGCACTGAGCTAGGCTGAAACACCTGCATTTTGGAGCTGCCTTACTCAATAAATCAAAAAAGAGACCATGTTTGTATTCCTTATATTAAGCAAGCCAGACTGCACAATATGTACGTATTGCCAGGGGCACACTCCAACACTCAGACATAATTTACAAACAAAGCATTTGTGTTTAGTGAGTCCGCCAGATCAGAGGCAGTAGGGATGACCAGGGATGTTCTCTTAATAAGTGTGTGAATTGAACCAAAATGTAACTTTTGGATGTCAGGGAGAATGTATGGAGTGAAAAGAAAATGATTTTCTTTAGGAATGTAGTGGAGTAAAAATAGTCAAAAATATCTATAGTAAAGTACAGTATACCCCAAAAACCGACGTAAGTAGTACTTTAAAGTATTTTTACTTAAGTACTTTACAACACTGATTAAATAAACCAATACCATTGGCTAATAAAAAAGTTCACATTTTGCACATATATGTATTTTGTGTATTTTGTCTTCTATTATATTAAAAGACAACTTATTGTGATTGCCAGTCTCATATTTGACCAACTGTGTTTCAGGTGCATGTGTTACAGTTTGCTTCTGTTTGTGTGAAATATTGTAAGTAACTCTTTATTGTCATATAAAAACATACATTTCCTCTATCGCATCATGCACAGTACAGTTGAGTGACATTTATGCTGCATTGAGACAAGGGTGAAAGTTTCCCAATTTTGTAATATTCGGCACATGATATTAGTTTACCTTTTGAAGTGCTTTTTGTGGACCATCTCTACAGCAGTGATATAATGACCACATCAGAGGAGCATTCAAAATGGTGGAAGGGGCTCCGTAGCAAACCTCTCTTCACAAACTTGTATAATAAAAAACACCACACCCTCAGAGACAGTTACAACAGAGATACAGACCTCGAAAACAATGCATCAAAATGTATGGCTATCCTTTACATGCGAGTCCCTTTACCTGACATAATAATATCCCTCCTACCACTAGGTACTGTATTTCAAATAGAAAGGCCAGAATAACACAACGACCGGTGTGCTCTCGGATTGGCTTTCAATCTGGTGTGAGAGCTCCTGTATTGGCACAGTTGGTAGTACTTATTGAACAGGACATGGGAACTATGGCAGTGTATAAGCAGTGTCCCTCTGGATCTCATGTTCAACTACAAACAGGGTTTTCGTGGTAGGGATGAAGTTCTACTTTATCAAACACCATATGGAAAAAGGCATGCAGACAAAAGAAAACAAGAATCAATAGGGTAATGTTGATTTGCCTAGTGTGGTGCTGTTAGCGTGGCTTGATTTGGTGTGGCTTACACGGTACAGTCTCATTCATTTAGCATGGTGTCTTATTCTCTCAGTATTACCGTAGCGCAGTAACAGTACAGTATTTGGCTGTGGTCTAGAGCTGAAGTGGAGAGAGACCAGAGGTCACTCTAACCCTTTTCAACACTACTGTCCCAACTCAAACCATACTGTGCTGCCACAGATACTTTTAACATTGACCTTTCCAACACTGTCCCAGCAGCTACTGTGTGGTAAATGTGTAACCAGGCAAGCGCAGTACAGCTCCGCCTGGCTCGGTAGTGTGAAAAGGGTCTCTTTGTGCGGTGGTCACTCGACCTGTGTGCTGCTGGCCTCTGTCTTCACAGCCTCCACCAGGAAGCTGAGCTCATTGCACAGGGTCTCGTGGCGGTAGGCCATGCGGATCTGAGCCACATTGGTCCGTCTAATGTCATTCCCGTCAGGCCCGTCCTGCAGGTAGTTGGCCCCCAGGAAGTGCTTCTTTTCCTGGCAGGATTAAAGGGGGATACAGGATACGTGTCACTAAATACGTGTCACTTCGGTGACACAGCACTGGGACACGCTCAGGAGCTACATGAGGAGGTGGTCGGGGATGGCTACAGAAATCACTTGTGAGGTGACGTCCTGGTGAGTTCTCCTAAGCTGTCGGCATGAGCTTATAGAGGCTGAAAGCATCTGTCACTGTCAGCAGGCACTACTAGTGTAACGCTACAATTTACCAAGCAGTTCTATTTACCAAGTATTGATTTACTGTACCTGATGAGACAGACCACTCTGCAGCACACTGTTCCTGGCGATTTCACATGTGTCACAGGTGCTTAGCTTCCACAGCTGGGCCGCAATGGCATACTCCTCCATCAAGGCCTCCTGCAGCATGGACAAACAGACAGGGGAGAGGGGAGTTTCCCCAAAGCTTCTTTGCTAACATGCTACTTTATTTCACGCACAGAAGATTAACCATCAAACATTGATTTTGCAATTGTTACTCTCTGGTAGGTGTGCGGCTGGGTTGTGTAGATATAATTATTATGGGGATAGTTTCATCTTGCCTTCTGGTAGGCTAGTTGTCATTTCTGCCACGTTGCTTACACCAATCCAATCCTTACAGATCTACAGAAGTTCCCAGTGGCTCTGACCTTGGTGTAGTGGAACTGCATGGGGTCGTCGGTAGACAGGGACACACACAGGCCCTTCTGGAGGAACTCCTTGAGAGGGTTCTTGGAGTACTCCAGGAACAGGCTGTTGTTGCTTAGAGGAGACATGGCGATGGGGACCTGGGCCAGGTAGTACAGGTACTGCAACACAGGACTCTGAGAAGGGAGAGATGGAAAGATGTCAACACTCCTTTTGGCCTGGCCGTGAGCCATGGGTAGTGGGGAGGGTGGGGTTGTTGGGGCGAGTGTGACAGCTAGGAGGGGACTCAGGTGGGATCTGGGGAAAGGATGGATGGGATGGGATGGGAGGGTCAGCTGTATGGGGACCTGGGATCATGGGAGGAGGGAGAGAAAGAGGTTCTTATGGTCTTCCACAACTTTTTACATTTATCACAGATTGCCATGTTTAAATTGTACCATTTGCAACTTTAGAAAATGTACCAAACTGTGTCATTGTATATTCTACTGCTGTTTCTCATGATTGGTATACAAAAAAAATGTAACACCAAGTTCCAGGGAAGCTTTCCCAATCTTCAGTCATTGATTGTGCAATTCTAGGTCTTCTTTGTCTGATCCACCCTTAACATAACAGTATGATAAAGACTTCAATAGATGTAACATGTCCAAGTTGCAAATATTCAATGTAGTCTATTCAAAGTTAGCAAAAACACGAAGATCTGTTTACAAAGGTAGACAGGTGGTTTTTACTGTATTCGTTCCCACTTAGCTAAAAATAAGCTGCTGATTTGTCATGTATGTCATCCCAGTGCCTTTGAAGTGAACATGGTGGAGCTGTGTTGGCAAATGAAAAGTGTCCATTTGACACAAAGAAGCTGATGAAATGTGGAATGATTCAGTTCTCAGTAAGTGGGTGCTCTTGACTTTTCTGGTAAAAAAAAAAAGTTTCTGTGGAAAACAACCAATGAGAGGAAATTTGGCAGTTTTGGAGATTTCAAATACACTATATATACAAAAGTATGTGGACACCCCTTCAAATTTGTGGATTCGGCTATTTCAGCCACACCCGTTGTTGACAGGTGTATAAAATCGAGCACACAACCATGCAATCTCCATAGACAAACATTGGCAGTAGAATGGCCTTACGGAAGAGCTCCGTGACATTCAAAGTGGCACCGTCATAGGATGCCACCTTTCCAACAAGTCAATTCCTCAAATTTCTGCCCTGCTAGAGCTGCCCCGGTCAACTGTAAGTGCTGTTATTTTGAAGTGGAAATGTCTAGGAGCGACAACGGCTCAGCCACGAAGTGGTATGCCACACAAGCTCTCAGAATGGGACAGCTGAAGTGTGTACTCGTAAAAATCATCTGTCTTCGGTTGCAACACTCACTACCGAGTTCCAAACTGCCTCTGGAAGCAACGTCAGCACAAGAACTGTTTGTCGGGAGCTTCATGAAATGGGTTTCCATGGCCGAGCAGCCGAACACAAGCCTAAGATTACCATGCGCAATGCCAAGCGTCGACTGGAGTGGTGTAAAGCTCGCTGCCATTGGACTCTGGAGCAGTGGAAATTAGTTCTCTGGAGTGATGAATCACGCTTCACCATCTGGCAGTCCCAGAGACAAATCTGGGTTTGCCAGGAGAACACTACCTACCCCAATGCATAGTGCCAACTGTAAAGTTTGGTGGAGGAGGAATAATGGTCTGGGGCTGTTTATCATGGTTCAGGCTCCTTAGTTCCAGTGAAGGGAAATCTTAACGCTATAGCATATAGTGACATTAAGACGATTCTTTGCTTCCAACTTTGTGGCAACAGTTTGGGGAAGGCCCTTTCCTGTTTCAGCATGACAATGACACCGTGTACAAAGCGAGGTCCATACAGAAATGGTTTGTCAAGATCGGCGTGGAAGAATTTGACTGGCCTGCACAGCGCCTTGACCTCAACCCCATTGGACACCTTTGGAACACCGACTGCGAGCCAGGCTTAATCACCCAAAATCAGTGCTCGACCTCACTAACGCTCTTGTGGATGAATGGAAGCAAGTCCCTGCAGCAAAGTTCCAACATCTAGTGGAAAGCCTTCCCAGAAGAGTGGAGGCCGTTATAGCAGCGAAGGGGGGACCAACTCCATATTAATGCCCATGATTTTGGAATGAGATATTCGACGAGCAGGTGTCCACATACTTTCGGTCGTGTAGATTAGACAGTAGGGAAAAACTTCCATTCCCACTGAAAGGTGATTTACGAGCTGTGTGGCTCAGTACAGCTTTCAAAGATTATAATTCCTGTTACATGTAATCCGTTACTACCCAACCCAGGGCATGTCATAGGTAATGATTAGGTGTCAGAGTTGAGGTTTTGGACCTTCTTCAGGTTGAGACCGTGGGAGATGTTGTCGGCCGTGAGGAAGGCAGAGACCAGGTGGGTGATAGAGCCAGCCTCGCCACAGTGGGGCCGGAACTGGAAGGTGTTGAGGCCTCGTTCCCTGAGGGAAAACAAAGAATGACGCATTACATAAATACACATTTCTGTAGCAGTTGGACAAATAAAGTACAGTGGCAAGAAAAAGTATGTGAACCCTTTGGAATTACCTAGATTTCTGCACAAATTGGTCAAAACATTTGATCTGATCTTCATCTAAGTCACAACAATAGACAAACACAGTCTTCTTAATCTAATAACTCAAACAATTATACGTTTTCATGTCTTTATTGAACACACTGTGTAAACATTCACAATGGAAGGTGGGAAAAGTGTGATCTCTTGGATTTAATAACTGGTTGACCCTGCCTTTGGCAACAATAACTTCAACCAAACATTTTCTGTAGTTGCGGATCAGACCTGCACTTTCCTCTTTCCAAAACTGTTTCAGTACAGCAATATTCTTGGGATGTCTGGTGTGAAGCGCTCTCTTGAGGTCATACCACAGCATCTCAATCAGGTTGAGGTCAGGACTCGGACTCCAGAAGGTGTATTTTCTTCTGTTGAAGCCATTCTGTTGTTGATTTACTTCTGTGTTTTGGGTCGTTGTCCTATTGCATCACCCAACTTCTGCTGTGCTTCAATTGGCGGACAGATAGCCTAACATTCTCCTGCAAAATGTCTTGATAAACTTGGGGATTAATATTTCCATCAGTGATAGCAAGCTGTCCATGCCCTGAGGCAGGAAAGCAGCCCCAAACCATGATGCTCCCTTCACCATACTTTATAGTTGGGATGAGGTTTTGATGTTGATGTACTGCACCTTTTTTTTTCTCCACACATAGTGTTGTGTTCCTTCCAAACAACTCAACTTTAGTTTAATTTGTCTACAGAATATTTTGCCAGTAGCGCTATGGAACATCCAGGTGCTCTTTTGCGAACTTCAGACGTGCAGCAATGTTTTTTTTGGACAGAAGTGTCCTTTTGTGGTGTCATCCCATGAACACAATTATTGTTTAGTGTTTTACGATATCGTAGACTCGTCAACAGAGATGTTAGCATGTTCCAGAGATTTCTGAAAGTCCTTAGCTGACACTAGGATCCTTCTTAACTGTCACGCCCTGATCTGTTTCACCTGTCCTTGTGCTTGTCTCCACCCCCTCCAGGTGTCGCTGTTCTTCCCAATTATCCCCATACCTGTGTTCTCTGTCTGTTTGTTGTCAGTTCGTCTTATTATTTCAAGCTATCCAGCGTTTTTCCTGTCAGCTCCTATTGTTTCCCAGCCTCTCTTTCCTCATCCTCCTGGTTGTTGACCTTTGCATGTCCTGAGCCTGTACCCACCCGCCTGACCTCTCTGCCTGACCCTGCGCCTGTCTGCCGTCCTGTACCGTTGCGCCACCTCTGGATTACTGAACTCTGCCTGTCCCTGACCCTGAGTCCACCTGCCGTCCTGTACCTTTGCCTTACCCTGGATCTTCAACCCCTACCTGCCTTGACCTGTCTTTGCCTGCCCCTGTTGCTACAATAAACATTGTTACTTCGACAGTCTGCATCTGGGTCTTACCTTGATTCCTGATATTAACCTCATTGAGCATTCTGCGCTGTGTTCTTGCAGTCATCTTTGCAGGACGGCCACTCCTAAGGAGAGTAGCAACAGTGCTGAACTTTCTCAATTTATTGACAATTTGTCTTACCGTGGACTGATGAACATCAAGGCTTTTAGAGATACTTTTGTAACCCTTTCAGCTTTATGCAAGTCAACAATTCTTAATCTTAGGTCTTCTGAGATCTCTTTTGTTCGAGGCATGGTTCGCATCAGGTAAAGCTTCTTGTGAATAGCAAACCCAAATTTTGTGAGAGTTTTATATAGGGCAAGGCAGCTCTAACCAACATCTCCAATCTTGTCTCATTGATTGGACTCCAGGTTAGCTGATTCCTGACTCCAATTAGCTTTTGGAGAAGTCATAAGCCTAGGAGTTCAAATACTTTTTCCAACCTACACTGTGAATGTTTACATTATCTATTCAATATAGACAAGAAAAATACAATAATTTGTGTATTATTAGTTTAAGCACACTGTGTTTGTCTATTGTTGTGACTTAGATGAAGATCAGATCAAGTTGTATGACCAATTTATGCAGAAATCCAGGTCATACTTTTTCTTGCCACTGTATGTATTGTATATTGCGAGTCTACCTTTAATCATAGCAGTAGGCTACACATAGGAATAACATGAGTACAGTACATGTTCCTGACAACCTGGTCAAGAGCAGTGACTTACTTCCTCAGGTTGTTGAGGACCATGATGTTGGCGTACATGTGGAAGAGGTAGTAACTGTAGGGGGGGTTTTCGCATGAGGTCCACTCCTCAGGTTTGGGGCTCTTGTAAGAGAACATGTGGTCACTGTGCTTGGACTCATCATCCACGCTGTCGAACCCGGTCACCTACAGGACAGGAGGTGTGGATCTGAGCAGGTGCCATAGCTGATGCACTGTAACCATTTTGGCACTAAATTGCTGCAATACATGATGCTTAACCCAGGAGTGTGCTACACGTTGGTGGTGGTAGAAGTCGTGAGTTACTCTCATACAATGTAAAATGCTTTGAGACCCAGAGGGAAGTACTACTGTATGAATGCAATACAATACCAACATTTTATTATTAGGAGGAATATATATATATACATGTATATGTGTGAATGTATACATATACAGTGAGGGAAAAAAGTATTTGATCCCCTGCTGATTTAGTACGTTTGCCCACTGACAAAGAAATGATCAGTCTATAATTTTAATGGTAGGTTTATTTGAACAGTGAGAGACAGAATAATAACAAAAAATCCAGAAATACCCATGTCAAAAATGTTATAAAATGATTTGCATTTTAATGAGGGAAATAAGTATTTGACCCCTCTGCAAAACATGACTTAGTACTTGGTGGCAAAACCCTTGTTGGCAATCACAGAGGTCAGACGTTTCTTGTAGTTGGCCACCAGGTTTGCACACATCTCAGGAGGGATTTTGTCCCACTCCTCTTTGCAGATCTTCTCCAAGTCATTAAGGTTTCGAGGCTGACGTTTGGCAACTCGAACCTTCAGCTCCCTCCACAGATTTTCTATGGGATTAAGGTCTGGAGACTGGCTAGGTCACTCCAGGACCTTAATGTGCTTCTTCTCGAGCCACTCCTTTGTTGCCTTGGCCGTGTGTTTTGGGTCATTGTCATGCTGGAATACCCATCCACGACCCATTTTCAATGCCCTGGCTGAGGGAAGGATGTTCTCACCCAAGATTTGACGGTACATGGCCACGTCCATCATCCCTTTGATGCGGTGAAGTTGTCCTGTCCCCTTAGCAGAAAAACATCCCCAAAGCATAATGTTTCCACCTCCATGTTTGACGGTGGGGATGGTGTTCTTGGGGTCATAGGCAGCATTCCTCCTCCTCCAAACACGGCGAGTTGAGTTGATGCCAAAGAGCTCCATTTTGGTCTCATCTGACCACAACACTTTCACCCAGTTGTCCTCTGAATCATTCAGATGTTCATTGGCAAACTTCAGACGGGCATGTATATGTGCTTTCTTGAGCAGGGGGACCTTGCAGGCGCTGCAGGATTTCAGTCCTTCACGGCGTAGTGTGTTACCAATTGTTTTCTTGGTGACTATGGTCCCAGCTGCCTTGAGATCATTGACAAGATCCTCCCGTGTAGTTCTGGGCTGATTCCTCACCATTCTCATGATCATTGCAACTCCATGAAGTGAGATCTTGCATGGAGCCCCAGGCCGAGGGAGATTGACAGTTCTTTTGTGTTTCTTCCATTTGCGAATAATCGCACCAACTGTTGTCACCTTCTCACCAAGCTGCTTGGCGATGGTCTTGTAGCCCATTCCAGCCTTGTGTAGGTCTACAATCTTGTCCCTGACATCCTTGGAGAGCTCTTTGGTCTTGGCCATGGTGGAGAGTTTGGAATCTGATTGATTGCTTCTGTGGACAGGTGTCTTTTATACAGGTAACAAACTGAGATTAGGAGCACTCCCTTTAAGAGTGTGCTCCTAATCTCAGCTCGTTACCTGTATAAAAGACACCTGGGAGCCAGAAATCTTTCTGATTTGAGAGGGGGTCAAATACTTATTTCCTCATTAAAATGCAAATCAATTTATAACATTTTTGACATGTGTTTTTCTGGATTTTTTGGTTGTTATTCTGTCTCTCACTGTTCAAATAAACCTACCATTAAAATTATAGACTGATCATTTCGTTGTCAGTGGGCAAACGTACAAAATCAGCAGGGGATCAAATACTTTTTTTCCCTCACTGTATGTCGCTAATGAGCTAAACTGTAGCATTAGCAATGTCTTTCAAAAGGAGACAACTCAGAAATGCAGAAATTCTGGAGATTTAAAAAAATATATGATGCGCTGTGTGTGTGTATATATATATATAAATAGACACACAGTGAAGTCGGAATTTTACATACACTTAGGTTGGAGTTGCTAAAACTAGTTTTTCAACGACTCCACAAATTTCTTATTAACAAACTATAGTTTTGGCAAGTCAGTTAGGACATCTACTTTGTGCATGACACAAGCCATTTTTCCAACAATTGTTTACAGACAGATTATTTCACTTATAATTCACTGTATCACAATTCCAGTGGGTCAGAAGCTTACATACACTAACTTGACTGTGCCTTTAAACAGCTTGGAAAATTCCAGAAAATGATGTCATGGCTTTAGAAGCTTCTTATAGGCTAATTGACATCATTTGCCCATCTAGGCCCTCTCCTATTCTCGCTATACACCAAGTCACTTGGCTCTGTCATATCCTCACATGGTCTCTCCTATCATTGCTATGCAGACGACACACAATTAATCTTCTCCTTTCCCCCTCCTGATAACCAGGCGGCGAATCGCATCTCTGCATGTCTGTCAGACATATCATTGTGGATGACGGATCACCAGCTCAAGCTGAACCTCGGCAAGACGGAGCTGCTCTTCCTCCTGGGGAAGGACTGCCCGTTCCATGATCTCGCCATCACGGTTGACAACTCCCTTGTGTCCTCCTCCCAGAGTGCTAAGAACCTTGGCGTGATCCTGGACAACACCCTGTCGTTCTCCACTAACATCAAGGGGCGGTGACCCGATCCTGTAGGTTCATGCTCTACAACATTCGCAGAGTACGACCCTGCCTCACACAGGAAGCGGCGCAGGTCCTAATCCAGGCACTTGTCATCTCCCGCCTGGATTACTGCAACTCGCTGTTGGCTGGGCTCCCTGCCTGTGCCATTAAACCCCTACAACTCATCCAGAACGCCGCAGCCCGTCTGGTGTTCAACCTTCCCAAGTTCTCTCACGTCACCCCGCTCCTCCGCTCTCTCCACTGGCTTCCAGTTGAAGCTCGCATCCGCTACAAGACCATGGTGATTGCCTACGGAGCTGTGAAGGGAACGGCACCTCCATACCTTCAGGCTCTGATCAGGCCCTACACCCAAACAAGGGCACTGCGTTCATCCACCACTGGCCTGCTGGCCCCCCTACCTCTGAGGAAGCACAGTTCCCGCTCAGCCCAGTCAAAACTGTTCGCTGCTCTGGCACCCCAATGGTGGAACAAGCTCCCTCACGACGCCAGGACAGCGGAGTCAATCACCACCTTCCGGAGACACCTGAAACCCCACCTCTTTAAGGAATACCTAGGATAGGATAAAGTAATCCTTCTAACCCCCCCCCCCCCCCCCCCCCTTAAAAGATTTAGATGCACTATTGTAAAGTGGTTGTTCCACTGGATATCATAAGGTGAATGCACCATTTTGTAAGTCGCTCTGGATAAGAGCGTCTGCTAAATGACTTAAATGTAAATGTAAATGTAAATTTGAGTCAATTGGAGGTGTACCTGTGGATGTATATCAAGGCCTACCTTCCAACTCAGTGTCTCTTTGCTTGACATCATGGGAAAATCAAAAGAAATCAGCCAAGACCTCAGAAAAAAATTGTAGACATCCACAAGTCTGGTTGATCCACGGGAGCAATTTCCAAATGCCTGAAGGTACCACGTTCATTTGTACAAATAATTGTACGCAAGTATAAACACCATGGGACCACGCAGCCGTCATGCCGCTCAGGAAGGAGACACGTTCTGTCTCCTAGAGATGAACGTACTTTTGTGCAAAAAGTGCAAATCAATCCCAGAACAACAGCAAAGGACCTTGTGAAGATGCTGGAGGAAACAGGTACAACATTATCTATATCCACAGTAAAACGAGTCCTATATCGACATAACCTGAAATGCCGCTCAGCAAGGAAGAAGCCACTGCTCCAAAGCTGCAATAAAAAAGCCAGACCGGTTTGCAATGGCACATGGGGACAAAGATCGCACTTTTTGGAGAAATGTCCTTTGGTCTGATGAAACAAAAATAGAACTGTTTAGCCATAATGGCCATCGTTATGTTTGGAGGAAAAAGAGGGATGCTTGCAAGCTGAAGAACACCATCCCAACCGTGAAGCACGGGGGTGGCAGCATCATGTTGTGGAGGTGCTTTGCTGCAGGAGGGACTGGTGTACTTCACATAATAGATGGCATCATGAGGAGGAAAATTATGTGGATATATTGAAGCAACATCTCAAGACATCAGTCAAGAAGTTAAAGCTTGGTTGCAAATGGGTCTTTCAAATGGACAATGACCCCAAGCATACTTCCAAAGTTGTGGCAATGGCTTAAGGGCAACAATGTCAAGGTATTGGAGTGGCCATCACAAAGCCCTGATCTCAATCCTATAGAAACTTTGTGGGCAGAACTGAAAAAGTGTGTGAGCAAGGAGGCCTATAAACCTGACTAAGTTACACCAGCTCTGTCAGGAGGAATGGGCCAAAATTCACCCAACTTATTGTGGGAAGCTTGTGGAAGGCTACCCAAAACATTTGACCCAAGTTAAACTATTTAAAGGCAATGCTACCAAATACTAATTGAGTGTATGGAAACTTCTGACCCACTGGGAATATGAGGAAAGAAATAAAAGCTGAAATAAATCATTCTCTCTACTATTATTCTGACATTTCACATTCTTAAAATAAAGTGGTGATCCTAACTGACCTAAGACAGTGAATTTTTACTAGGATTAAATGTCAGGAATTGTGAAACTGAGTTTAAATGTATTTGGCTAAGGTGTATGTAAACTTCCGACTTCAACTGTATGTATGTGTGTGTAGTTATTTCACAATTTCTGACTTGGAAAATCAGTCTGATAAAGTTGAGCTATTCCACTGTGTGTTGTAAATACTCACGTATTTCAAGAAAACGTGTATCTCCTTGTTCTTTTGTGGATTGACTGTAGCCTCGAACAGTGGGAGGAAAATATTCTCCAGCAGCTTGGCGAAGTTCTGTACTATCTTCTTCGACCTGAAAATGTCACTGCAAGACAAAATGTTACATTTGTGAAACATATCTTTAGATGGACTGATGTGATTTGCTTGATCACTATAAGACTGATGGTGGATTCAGTTCAATTATTTGTTGATTAATAATAATGCTGACAACAGCCTTTCTTTGTTAAAGTTGCAGCACCATTCCTACTACCCTTTGTGTGACTTATACACTCATAGAAAAAATGGTTATTCGGCTGTCCCCATAGGAGCACCCTTTTTGGATCCAGGTAGAACCCTTTTTGGATCCAGGTAGAACCCTTTTGGGTTCAATATAGAACCCTCTGTGGAAAGGGTTCTTCATAGAACTCAAAACGTTTCTACCTGGAACCAAACGGGTTCTACCTGGAACCAAAAATGGTTCTTCAAAGGGTTCTACTATGGGTACAGCCCAAGAACCCTTTTAGGTTCTGGGAATCAATTGCTTCTAAATTAAATAACAACCAGTAAAAGGGACCATAACCTTGGTTGACAATGTAACGTCCTAAACTCAACAAAAAATGAAACGTCCATTTTTCAGGACCCTGTCTTTCAAAGATAATTCGTAAAAATCCAAATAACTTCACAGATCTTCATTGTAAAGGGTTTAAACACTGTTTCCCGTGCTTGTTCAATGAACCATAAACAATTAATGAACATGCACCTGTGGAACGGTCGTTAAGACACTAACAACTTACAGACGGTAGGCAATTAAGGTCACAGTTAGGATAACTTAGTACACTAAAGAGGCCTTTCTATTGACTCTGAAAAACACCAAAAGAAAGATCCCCAGGGTCCCTGCTCATCTGTGTGAACGTGCCTGAGGCATGAGGACTGCAGATGTGGCCAGGGCAATAAATTGCAATGTCCGTACTGTGAGATGCCTAAGACAGTGCTATAGGAAGACAGGAAGGACAGCTGATTGTCCTCACAGTGGCAGACCACGTGTAACAACACCTGCACAGGATCGGTACATCTGAACATCACACCTGCGGGACAGGTACAGGATGGCAACAACAACTGCCCGAGTTACACCAGGAACACACAATCCCTCCATCAGTGTTCAGACTGTCCGCAATAGGCTGAGAGAGGCTGGACTGAGGGCTTGTAGGCCTGTTGTAAGGCAGGTCCTCACCAGACATCACCGGCAATGACGTCGCCTATGGCCAAAAACCCACCGTCGCTGGACCAGACAGGACTGGCAAAAAATGCTCCTCACTGACAAGTAGCGGTTTTGTTTCACCAGGGGTGATGGTAGGATTCTCGTTTATCGTCAAAGGAATGAGCGTTACACTGAGGCCTGTACTCTGGAGCGGGATTGATTTGGAGGTAGAGGATCCGTCATGGTCTGAGCTTGTTGTCTTAGCAGGCAATCTCAAAGCTGTGCGTTACAGGGAAGACATCCTCCTCCCTCATGTGGTACCCTTTCTGCAGGCTCATCCTGACATGACCCTCCAGCATGAACACTGACATTCCTGTCTTGCAGGAAATCACGCACAGCCATACCACTCGTTCTGTGCGTGATTTTCTGCAAGACAGGAATGTCAGTGTTCTGCCATGGCCAGCAAAGAGCCCGGATCTCAATCCCATTGAGCACGTATGGGACCTGTTGGATCGGAGGGTGAGGGCTAGGGCCATTCCCCCCCAGAAATGTCCGGGAACTTGCAAGTGACTTGGTGGAAGAGTGGGGTAACATTTCACAGCAAGAACTGGCAAATCTGGTGCAGTCCACGAGGGGGAGATGTATTGCAGTACTTAATGCAGCTGGTGGCCTCACCAGATACTGACTGTTACTTTTGATTTTGACCCCCCGTTTGTTCAGGGACACATTATTCCATTTCTGTTAGTCACATGTCTGTGGTACTTGTTAAGTTTGTGTCTCAGTTGTTGAATCTTGTTATGTTCATACACATATCTACACATGTTAAGTTTGCTGAAAATAAACACAGTTGACAGTGAGAGGACGTTTCTTTATTTGCTGAGTTTATTTCCATTGCCATGGAACACTTACAACTAGTGTAGTTTTACAAAGACCGTTATGGTTGAAGCATTTTTGTACCACTAGCCTAGAGATCAGCATTGAGAGCAGCATTCCCTTATCTTCCCCTCTTCTACCTGTGGCACTTACTAGATCCTGGGCACCTGGATGATCCAGCGCATGTTGGGGGAGTGAACCTTGTGCTGGATGAACCATGAGGCCAGGCTCTCCCACTCATCAGGGGAGCGGCCGTAGATGGACATACGGGGCTCTGCATGCTGGTATTTACTCTCCTCCAGCTCATGAGCCACTTCCTGTTATAGAGGAAGAGGAAAGGAATTACAGTATGTTAGAGATTCCCATGATAGTGGAGTTGTGATATTGAGCTTAAGTTGATGCTATACCTTGATGATGCGTGCAAAGTATTCCCCTTTTATGTAGTTGTCTGTTTTTAGGTAAATCTCTCGGAGTTCGCTTGCTCCCACAGGGTTGTACTTGGAGTTGAACTTATCAAAGCGGTGGAATGTTTGCCTTCCCTAAGAGAGTACACATTTATAATTTATTACATGTTTTTGTCAATAACAGCAGTTTAGCACCACTATCATTGTGATCCTCAAACACACTATTGGCAAGTTACATGGAACCTACAGCAGAACTGCAATTGTTTAAAGACATACTTCTGAATATTCATGATGCATTATAATGGTGTTATGAACTGCTTATGAACAGTTTAATCGTCATGCAGAATAGGTTATTAAATGTATTAAAAATCTTGATGTAACCTATAAACTGTAATAACCTAAATACTATCCAACAATATTATTTCAAGCATTGGAGCATCTAAGAGTTTCTGGAACATTCTTACAGCGTGTACATCCAGCGAGTCCACAGTGAGGTCATAGGGGTCCATGGCCAGGGTGTCAAACACCTGTTTCAAGGTGATCATCTGGCCCCCCTTCTCCAGCACCACGCGATCTGCCTCGGTCTTGTAGGTGGTCTGGATGAACTTCAGCAGGTGCTTCTGGTTCATGCAAGCGGCTGCGTGGATGTGAGTGTCTACCTGTATTCGTGAGGAGGCATAAGCCGACATATTTTGTCAGCTTGTTCTAAAGCACAGCTTGAGTCAGTGAGATGTCATTTATGACCATGTAATCATGGGAGTTTCAACCCTTGTATTTGCAATCCATCTTATACTTTATGCGTCACCAACCTTCCTGACGTTATAGAAGTCTCTGTGAGGTACACCTTTCAGCTCCTTCAGCTCAGCCATCTCATTCAGCATCTCGTGCAGATAGAACTTGGAGGCCACGAAGTTCAGTCGTCTGTGGCAGTAGGTTTTCCTGGAATGACAATTAGATGATATTAGAAACACCATAATAGAGGGGGTCATTGGGAATTGGGCAACAGTGTGAGGTGGTGATGTCGGTGGTGGGGTGCTCACGTGGGCCCGTCTACGATCATGGCGAGGACATGGCTCAGGTCTATGGCGAAGGTCTCCAAGTCGGGGTAGGGCAGGCTGTGGGGCTGCTGCTGCTTCAGGGCCTCTGCATCGTCATACACGTACACGATGCCGTCCTTCATCTGCAGCGAGTAGTTCAGGTCGTCAGGGATGCCCTCCGTAGTGTACGGGTCCTCCCCCTCGCGAGGGCAGGGGCACATATCTGCAGAGGACAGGATTAAATAAGTGACCAGAGGGAAGAGAGGAGAGAGGTGAAAGGAAACGACCAAAGAAGAGGCTGAGAACGAGTGTCTCAAAGTGGAGTTACTTTTATAAAGCTTGAGCTCAGAAATAATCAAAGAAAAGCTGTTTCTAAGACTCTTAGCCCCAAAGCTGGTATGTGGTTGATGCTGAATGTGTATAGTGTGATTCTCTACCTGGCAAGATCTCGTCCTCCACGTTCCACTTCTGGTTCTCAGCACTGCGAAGGAACTGGGCGGTGGTTCTGGGGAAGCGGTGGTAGGCCAGCCTGGAGTACTTCTCCCTGATGAACAGGGCCTTCATCAATGTCTTGGCTGCCTGCTCATAGTCCTCCACTGTGATCTGGGAAAAATGCATGTTGACAGGCCATTATAGGCAGTACACTGTCATTAGAAATGGCAACTCCTAGAAGTATTGTTTCCAAACTAGCTCTTGCCTTGGTATAATTTTTTGGGGGGGTCATTGTATGAAGGATATGACATGATTTGTGATGTGATTCAATGAGATTATATAAATATATTATTTTATGATGACGCTTACCCCTGCACAATAATCTCCGCTGATGGTGACCCTCTGGAACTCTGGGGAGTTCTCTGGGATACTGGGGCAAACAGGGGCGCCAGGGAAGAGCAGAGGGGTGACTACAGACATAGCCCACTCTGGATTGATGTTGAGGGAACTGGGGAACTGCTGAGATACCAACTGGGAACGCTTCATCTTAAAATTCTTCTTCCTGGAGAGACCAACATCATACAAGTGGATAAGTAGACATTCCGGACCCTAGTCTCCTTTTTAAATCAATGTCATTTAAGTCACTTTGGGAAAATAATCCTCCCTGAAAATGTCTACATTTGAAGTTCAGTTCATTTCAGTGACTTGACATGAACTGAAATACTTTGAAATTGACTCCCAAAGTCCCTGACCTATTAGACCCATTAGTTTATATGTGCCCTCTGACCTCTTGGTGCTTTCCTCAGAGTACTGCTCGGCGATCTCCTTGAGCATTTCCATCTCCCGGTCCTGGTGCAGGCCAATGGGGCAGTCCTCAGGCACGGTGTACATGGACAGGGCATCCTTGGTGTCCTCCTCCTTCAGCACCGAGGCGTACACCTTCTCTGCCAGCAGACGCACCGACTCATCCACCTCGCTCAGCGAGATCTTGGGGAACTGACGCGGCATCTCTACTGAAACAGAGGAACACAGGTTTAAAGCACATAGTGAAATTGTCCTTAGAATTGAGTTATAAAATGACTTATAGAGTACCAGTCAAAAGTTTGGACACACCTACTCATTCCAGAGTTTTTTTCTTTATTTTTACTATTTTCTACATTGTAGAATAATAGTGAAGACATCAAAACTATGAAATAACACATATGGAATCATGTAGTAACCAAAAAAGTGTTAAACATATTCTTCAAAGTAGAAACCCTTTGCCTTGATGACAACTTTGCACACTCTTGGCTTTCTCTCAACCAGCTTCATGAGGTAGTCACCTGGAATGCAATTCAATGAACAGGTGTGCCTTGTTAATTTGTGGAATATATTTCCTTCTTAATGCATTTGAGTCAATCAGTTGTGTTGTGACAAGGTAGGGGTGGTATACAAAAGATAACCTTATTTGGTAAAAGACCAATCCATATATGCAAAGAGAAATGACAGTCCATCATTACTTTAAGACATTAAGGTCAGTCATTCCTGAAGATGTCAAGAACTTTGAAAGTTTCTTCAAGTGCAGCCGCAAAAACCATCAAGCGCTATGATGATGAGGACCACCACAGGAAGGAATACCCAGAGGTATAAGTTCATTAGAGTTAACGGCACCTCAGAAATTGCATCCCGAACAAATGCTTCACAGAGTTCAAGTACCAGACACATCTCAACATCAACTGTTCAGAGGAGACTGCGTGAATCAGGCCTTCATCGTCAAATTACTGCAAAGAAACCATTACAAAAGGACACCAATAGGAAGAGACTTGCTTGGGCCAAGAAATGGACATTAGACTGGTGGAAATCTGTCCTTTGGTCTGATGAGTCCAAATTTGAGATTTTTTGTTCCAACTGCTGTGTTTTTGTGAGACGCAGAGTATGTGAACGGATGATCTCCACATGTGTGGGTCCCCCCTTGAAGGATGGAGGAGGTGTGATGATGTGGGGGAGCTTTGCTGGTGACACTGTCGGTGATTTATTTAGAATTCAAGGCACACTTAACCAGCATGGCTACCACAGCATTCTGCAGCAATACAACATCCCATCTGGTTTGCGCTTAGTAGGACTATCATTGGTTTTCAACAGGACAATGACCCAACACACCTCCAGGCTGTGTAAGGGCTATTTGACCAAGAAGGAGAGTGATGGACAGCTGCATCAGATGACCTGGCTTCCACAATCACCCGACCTCAACCCAATTGAGATGGTTTGGGATGAGTTGGACCGTAGAGTGAAGGAAAAGCAGCCAACAAGTGCTCAGCATATGTGGGAACTCCTTCAAGACTGTTGGAAAAGCATTCCAGGTGAAGCTGGTTGAGAGAATGCCAAGAGTGTGCAAAGCTGTCATCAAGGCAAAGGGTGGCTACTTTGAAGAATCTAAAATCTATTTTGATTTGTTTAACCCTTTTTTGGTTACTACATGATTCCATATGTGTTATGTCATACAGTTTTGATGTCTTCACCATTATTCTACAATGTAGAAAATAGTAAAAAAAGAAAGAAAGAAAAACCCTTGAATAAGTAGGTGTGTCCAAACTTTTGACTGGTTCTGTAAATGACTTATAAATGAAGGCTGTTGGTATGATTAGTATATTGTCTATGATGAAATACTACTGCTGTTAGGGAAAATAAAATATTATCTTGACAGAGGCAGTAAATACAAGCACAACAGGTTGAATCTGAGAGCATGGTGTAATGGGAACACGTGTTTGCAACACCTCAGCTTAAATCACTGCAGTAAACATGTCCTTGAGTGTCCTTGTCTCCTGTTTCTACGTGCCTTCATTTGCTGTCAAAGTCATAATCATGTTACAGTAAACAGAACTGTTCACCAAAAAGGGCACGTTACAGAGACTGCATCACTTTTGACCTCCTGGATCAGAGGTCAGTCACTGAGCATGAAAAGGAAAATCGTTCACCCACCCAGCCTCTCTGTCTCTAATTATCTGTCTCAGTGACTCTGTACATTTTGTTTGTAAAGCATTTTCGACTGTGATCCAGACAAAATGGCCTTGATAATGTGTTGAGTATGCATATCAAATCAAATACAAGTGTAAAGAGACGTGTAATACATACTGTAGTAGGATATGTCACAGTTCATGGGATAGCATGAGCTCATGGCTGATCATGTAAATATTGTTACTGCACAGGATGCAAAAAAAAAAGGTTTTTAAAATTTGTGACCATATCAGGCGACTGCCTCCCCCCTCCTCCCCCCCAAAAGTTTATAAATTATTCCTTTCTTCTACAGAATTGCCCATAGGCTTGGTTCAGGGTAGATCTGGTTACTGTGGTGTTTGTTTCTGCCTGGCAGTTTCACAAAACCACTGTTATGCAACAAACACGGTTTCGTTCACGTCTTTCAGTTCCATTGTCTGTTTCTGTGTTGTAGCACAAAACCAACTCTATTCACATTAAATGAGACAGAATATTTCCAGTCAGACCAAGCGGACAGAGATAATGAGGGGTTAACAATCTTGAGGTCCATTTCTACTGTAAAAGGCAAAGACAACCCAGAGTGTTTGTTGTTTTAGTATTCAGTTATTTGCAGACTATATTACTCTTGGTTCCCAGGACCTTTTTTGTAATGTTTATTTGTGTAGCCCTCAAGCCTTACAATAATAACTGATTCTGCTGATTCACGTAGCTCAGCCATTTTGGAGTGACACAGACCTTTGGTTGCTATCCACCTCCCAGTCTATGATGTTTGCTGTGTTCTTATTGTATTGACCATGTCTCCACGTGTGACTATTAATACTAGTGCCACTATTAGGGTAGCATCTGTGGCTGAGTGGGTCAGTTGGCCAGTTCACCAGTCAGACATCACGGATACTGTGTAGAACAACAAGCCACCCTATCAAATGAGTGCTTCGCTGTTGACTCTCTTTCACCAAATGTTGACGTGGAACTCAAGCCATCTAAGATCTTTCAACAACCCCAGTGCCTTAAAATAGGCCTACAATGCTTTGGAACATTTCCCCCCTGGTTGGAACATTTCCAGCCTGTTCCTCGTCCAGCGTCTCACGGAAGGCCGCATTTCCGACGAGTCTTCCCAACACATGCGTACTGTTCCAACAGCTGGGCCGTCTCATCAACAGCTGGGCCGTCTCATCAAATGAAATGTTATTTATCTCATGCACTGAATCCAACTGGTGTAGACTTTACAGTTAAATACGTGTTTACGAACCTTTCCCAACGATGCAGAGTACAAGTACCAGATCAATGTGCAGAGATACTTGAGGTAGAGTGCATTTGGAAACTATTCAGACCCCTTGACTTATTCCACATCTTGTTACATTACAGCCTTATTATAAAATATATAAAATTGTTTTTTACATCGTCAATCTACACACAATACACCATAATGACAAAGCAAAAATAGGTTTCTAGAAATGTTTGCACATTTATTACAAATAAAAAACAGAAAACTCACATTTACATAAGTATTCAGACCCTTTACTCAGTACTTTGTTGAAGCACCTTTGGCAGCAATTACAGTCTCGAGTCTTCTTGGGTATGAATCTACAAGCTTAGCACACCTGTATTTGGGGAGTTTCTCCCATTCTTCTCGGCAGATCCTCTCAAGCTCTGTCAGGTTGGATGGGGAGCATCTCTGCACAGCTATTTTCAGGTCTCTCCGGAGATGTTTGATCGGGTTCAAGTCTGGGCTCTGGCTCGGCCGCTCCTGGACATTCAGAGACTTGTCCCGAAGCCACTCCTGCGTTGTCTTGGTTGTGCACTTAGGATCATTATCCTGTTGGAACGTGAACCTTCGCCCCAGTCTGATGTCCTGAGCGCTCTGGAGCAGGTTTTCGTAAAGGATCTCTCTGTACTTTCCTCTGTTCATCTTTCCCTCGTTCCTGACTAGTCTCCCAGTCCCTGCCGCTGAAAAAAATCCCCACAGCATGATGCTGCCACCACCATGCTTCACAGTAGGGATGGTGCTAGGTTTCCTCCAGACGTGACTCTTGGCATTCAGGCCAAAGAGTTCAATGTTGGTTTCATCAGACCAGAGATTCTTGTGTCCTTTAGGTGCCTTCCAAGCTGTCTGTCTTGTGCCTTTTGCTGAGTAGTGGCTTCTGTCTGGCCACTCTACCATAAAGGCCTGATTGGTGGTGTGCTGCAGAGATGTGTTCTCCCATCTCCACCGAGGAACTCTGGAGCCCTGTCAGAGTGACCATCTGGTTCTTGGTCACCTCCCTGACCAAGGCCCTTCTTCCCTGATTGCTCAGTTTGGCTGAGTTTGACTGGGCGGCCAAGTCTTGGTGGTTCCAAAATTCTTCCATTTAAGAATGATGGAGGCCACTGTGTTCTTGTAGAAACATCTCAAGGATGATCAATGGAAGCAGGATGCACCTGAGCTCAATTTTGAGTCTCATAGCAAAGGGTCTGAATACTTATGTAAATAAGGTATTTCTGTTTTTTGTTTGTTTTTACATTTACAAAAAAGTCTATAAACCTGTTTTGCTTCGTCATTATGGGGTATTGTGTGTAGATTGATGAGGGGATTTAAAAAAATAATCAATTTTAGAATAAGCTGTAATGTAACAAAATGTGAAATAAAGTCAAGGGGTCTGAATACTTTCCTGTATGTACATGAAGGCAGGGTAAAGTGACTAGGCATCAGGTTAGATAATAATAAGGTATTTGAGGTAGATATGTACATGAAGGCAGGGTAAAGTGACTAGACATCAGGATAGATAATAATAAGGTATTTGAGGTAGATATGTACATGAAGGCAGGGTAAAGTGACTAGGCATCAGGATAGATAATAATAAGGTATTTGAGGTAGATATGTACATGAAGGCAGGGTAAAGTGACTAGGCATCAGGATAGATAATAATAAGGTATTTGAGGTAGATATGTACATGAAGGCAGGGTAAAGTGACTAGGCATCAGGATAGATAATAATAAGGTATTTGAGGTAGATATGTACATGAAGGCAGGGTAAAGTGACTAGACATCAGGATAGATAATAATAAGGTATTTGAGGTAGATATGTACATGAAGGCAGGGTAAAGTGACTAGGCATCAGGATAGATAATAATAAGGTATTTGAGGTAGATATGTACATGAAGGCAGGGTAAAGTGACTAGGCATCAGGATAGATAATAATAAGGTATTTGAGGTAGATATGTACATGAAGGCAGGGTAAAGTGACTAGGCATCAGGATAGATAATAATAAGAGTAAAATGAAGAACAGAGTAGCAGCAGCAAATGCGTGCGTGCGTGCGTATATAGTGTTTGAATGTGTGAGGGATTTGTGTAGGAGTGACTGTGTGAGTGAGTGTGTGTATATAAAGTCTAGTGAGTGTGCATAGAGTCAGTGCAGCTAATTGACTATTTAGCAGTCTGGCTGTTTAGCAGCCTTATGGCTTGGGGATAGAAGCTGTCTCGGAGCCTGTTGGTCCGAGAGCCGACGCTCCGTTACCGTTTGCCCTACGATAGCAGAGTGAAAAGTCTATGACTTGGGTGGCTGGAGTCTTTGGCCATTTCTGACACCGCTCTCGACCCGCTCCACAACAGCCCCGTCGATGTGGATGGGGGCGTGCTCTTCCCTCTTTTTCCTATAGTCCACGATCAGCTCATTGGTCTCCTTGACGATGAGGGAGAGGTTGTTGTCCCGGCACCACACTGCTATGTTTCTGACCTCCTCCTTAGAGTCAAATTCAGCAGCGTCGGTGATCATGGAACCCCACCCGACCCATACGCTGTCTATGGCAGCCTGACGCATATACATACAACACAGTCAACAACAGTGTATATGGGGACAATATCATTTACTGAGTGATTTAGTTGTTGACTTTGTGTCCGTGTGGCAGGTGAGTGCCTCTATACACCATCACACACAATCCAAACACATGACATCATCAAACTGGCGACTCATCCTAACTTATTGTAATTTCCTCTGAAAATGCCCCTTTTTTCAGCATTTGCCTATTGTCAACTAGCTGTGCTTCATCACAGTATTTCCTTGCACACAGGAAGTGCTCTATCCAGTAGATCCTGACCCTCAGAGTGCCCCAAGCCATAGAAATTCAATGACCCCTGCCATTCACACCACGCCCATTGTCATCATCACAACACAACGGGATGGTCAGTAGCTAGCTTTATCTCTCACTCTTACCTTCTGCAGTGATCCGGGCCATGCCTGGCTCTCTGGCTCTGAGTGATGAGTCTCTATTCCCCAATAGTGACTCTCTCTGTCTCTCTTGTGAATCTCTTTGTATCACTCTGTTGATCACTACTGTGACGCAGGAGGGGCTTCCTGTGGTGACTCTCTCAGTCTCTCTTGTGAATCTCTTTGTATCACTCTGTTGGTCACTACTGTGATGCAGGAGGGGTTCCCTGTTGTGTCTCTCTCTGTCTCTGTTTTGACAGCCTCTCTGTCTCTTCGGTGTGATTCGGTTGCTTTATCTCTTTCTGTGTGTCTTTCTCAGGATTCGCTCAGTTGTTTATCAGCCCTGGTCTCTGTATGAGGCAGCAGCTGGTTGTTTCTGAGTATCCTTTCCCTCTCTATTTTTGGAGGCTGGGAGTGTCATGGCGACCCGACCCGCTAATCCAAGTTGTGTATGTCACAACTGGTTCTCAGCGAGGCAGTGACTCAGCATTCACTGAGAGATGGGGGAACCTAATGTCCTCCTGATCCCTCCACCCACCATACACTGTAACAGTTGTAAGGAGAACAGGAGAGCAGAGTACTTCATTCTTGCTTAAATAGATCATTAGTGGCAGGAGGCAACCTCTTTGCCTTTGATTTTCTAGTCATGTCTTTGAGGGAGGCAAGCAAGACGCTCTGCTAAACAGCAAAGGTAAAAAAATCTGCTTGTCTGCACCAGCTGGCTCTTCTTAAAGCCAGGCCTGGAACTGGGCCATTGCAGCCTGCCAGGAGCATAGCAACCACGCCCTGCACTGTGGTGAACAGACAACTGAGCTTTACCAGGTTTCCATAATCCATAACAGGACCAAGAATACAAGTACCTGATAGAACAGAATGTGCTGTGGGCACTAGAGCTTATGGTAATTTATGGAACACTCTGTCCCTGAAACATTGTGTCACACTGAATGAAACACAGTGAAGGACACACAATGTTGTAGTAAAATGCACACATTCCCAATCCCATGCTTTGATAGACCTTGACGTAGGACACCAGGCATAGAGTACTGAATCCGATTTGCAGTGAGTGGCCTCCTTTACCCTTACTATACGCTGGGTGTCAACAGTCACATGTGCCCCTAAGCATTTACAGAAACAACAAACATAATGTAATTCAATAGTAGTATGCTGACACACCAGGGTGAGAAATGCCTGGAGCTATTTGTGCGGTGTAGTAAATCCCAATCACTGGTCCAGTGACAGGGAATGGAAAGTGTCAGGAACAAGTCAGATTATAAACACAGTTAGAGGGTAGTAAAAAAAGATGTCATTTGTCTCCAATGAAAACGTGCAACCCCCCCCCAAAGTACGTACAGACACAGGCCTGCTACTTACCCCAAAGTGTAACAAAGCTGAGAAGGTGGTAGATATATTGTCTTGGTGCGTTGTTTATTTGTTCAGTGTTGTGTCCTGACGCTACAGAACGAGACGAGTGGAGTGAGTGTGTGGTGCTCTCAGCAGACTACTTGTATTTATTTAACTTTTGAATGGCTGAGCTGCGTCTCCCTGGCCTCTCCTATATTCGCATGGAAACAATTGGAGGAAACCTGACTCCGCCTCGGAAAGCGTTGCTGCTGTACCTGCCCATCCCGCAGAGACTTGTGTGTGTGCCAGTCCTATCCTATCCTGTCCCAGTCCCAAAACCTCCACTTCCCCATCTCTCACTCCCACTCAGAGCCACACACAACCACATCCGCTCTCCAGACTATTGCTTGACTAATTATGGCATTGGAATTGTATTACATAACATCTCTTATGAAGGATTGTGACATTTTTGCAATATATTCAGTACTCTGGTAATACGATACTCCAATTCTTAACTCATATGAGAAGAAATCACACTTTTTGACAGTGACGCATAGAAACACACATAGGAACATGGATTCGCATAGATTTATTTAGGCTTAGCGTAGAAGTGAGCTCTGTAGTCTTGAACTCACTTGACAAATCAGCTCCAGCGTGCCAGCACTGTGCCAACGAGGCCTACATTTAGGAAGGAATAAAAGATAAGACAACCAGCTCCCTTATCCCTCATAGCAGTTTCGTTTTAGAGGAAGTGAACCTACATACTTCATACACTTCCACATGGAGTGTTGGTAGGCCAGGCTCTTATGTAATAATTGCTCACTTAGTGGTGAAAAAAGCCACATTTAGATGTAGTAGTAGTAGTAGCACATCCAACCTGGGATTGGTCTCCACACTCTCCTGCTCTTTAACATGTAGTAATATCATTGAATAAGATTAAATAAGACACTCATGCTCTTTAACATGTAGTAATATCATTGAATAAGATGAAATAAGACACCCATGCTCTTTAACATGTAGTATTATCATTGAATAAGATTAAATAAGACACTCATGCTCTTTAACATGTAGTAATATCATTGAATAAGATTAAATAAGACACCCATGCTCTTTAACATGTAGTAATATCATTGAATAAGATTAAATAAGACACTCATGCTCTTTAACATGTAGTAATATCATTGAATAAGATTAAATAAGACACTCATGCTCTTTAACATGTAGAAATATTATTGAATAAGATTAAATAAGACACTCATGCTCTTTAACATGTAGTAATATCATTGAATAAGATTAAATAAGACACACATGCTTGCAGCGCTGCACACAATTAGTGTATGAACTCTGTCAGTGTAAATTAGTGGTTTTTGTTATTGCACTGACCCTGCTGAATGGCCAGTGCACATGCTCATACCTTGAACAGTACTTAACTCTTAAATGCTGGTAGAGAACAATGGAATGCCCCGGGCTGCGTTCTCACCTCGGCATTCAGACATTGCTGGTTTTCTTTCATACTGTATGTGCCTGCAAGTGCATCTAAATATTAATTAGCATACTGTGTGTGTGTGTGTGTGTGTGTGTGTGTGTGTGTGTGTGTGTGTGTGTGTGTGTGTGTGTGTGTGTGTGTGTGTGTGTGTGTGTGTGTGTGTGTGTGTGTGTGTGTGTGTGTGTGTGTGTGTGTGTGTGTGTGTGTGTGTGTGTGTGTTTACGTGCGTACATGGTTAGGTTTGAAGCTTCTCTAACCTGCTCTGTGTTGTTGGCTTCTGGAAACACCTCTGGTTGTCAGCGCTCTCTGTGATAGAAGATTGGCCTTAGCGCAGCAGCTGTGGCAGACAGATTCTGCTAGTGAGCGTAAACTGAGAGCACACAGCTGATTAACCCCTTCACTGCCAGCCAGGGAAATTGAAATGTATGCAAATACTTGCAAATACTTGCACCATGACGTGAAAGAAAGAAGGCCATGTTTCAGTTATGGTGACGCAGGATCACATGTAGCCTAACTAACCTAACCTTCCTGAGAGTATGATGGAAAGTGTTCATATGTAACCCAACATCCTTCTGTGCTTTGCTCTCTCTCTCTCGCTCTTCTTTCTTGAACCAGTTCAAGAACAACTGATACAGACATACTTCTCTGCTTAGTCACAGCTTTCTCATGCATGTTTCTAGAGAGAAACTGGGTACGATGCATGACTGATCTTACAGTGCAATGTAAGATCTTTGCACTGGCCCCAATATAAATCTCTACAAAAATGTGGTAACACCTCTTCAACTTGAGTGATATCTTTATAATGCTAGTAAGCTTTGGGCTTTGGTGGAGAAAATGTGTTTCGGAATGAACCTTAGACAACAATACATAAGTTGCCAAAAAGTATTTATTATGATGGACTGTGAAAAACCCAAGGGATCATCATCTATTAATGTATTGTGTGAGAGCAGATATGGCATTTTCTGTCATTTAAATAGTTGAGACTGTGTGTAAGTTCAGATGGTGTTCAAGGTAGTGTTCAACCTCCTGTTACAGACCTTTAGTGCCCCCCTTGTGGAATATCACGTGTCGTTACATGGGGATCAACATTTGTTTTTGAGGGTTGCAAAAAAAACATGGAAGATGTTAGAATAAAATCATGCAGAGGAAGCTTTATTCAAAAGAAGGAGGATGAGACATGACGTGTCGTACAGTGTCAGGCTTCAGAACAAAAGAAAAACGATACAGTCACTGCCTCGCAGTCCAACCAACGGTATTTTAAACGAAGCACAGTTTGAAGGCTAAGCAAATGTCATTCACATTTCACAAATGTAAGGCAACACTACATCTATTCCAGATAAAGGGGTCATTTTTATTTGTATAAAAGGAAGAATTTACATAGCGTTATGTGGCACTATCCAGGTCTTTCTTTCAAAAGTGGGTTCTTTTGGCAAGAGAGACCTGGTTACCGCGTAACCCATCAGTTATATTAAATCTGCAGCTGTCTGCTTCCCTTACATGTGCAAGTTGAGAAAGGACCTCTTGACTCAAGCGAAGAAAATTTTGGCCAAATATTACGACAAACAAGCTTATTGGTCAGAAAATGTTGTTCAGCAGCATTTCATAAACACTGTGTTTGGATAGATCCACATTTCCAATGCTGTAGTACAAATAGTTCCACCTGAGAATTTGTCAGTGTTGCTATACATTGAAAATGTGAAGAATTATGGCACTAAGGTGTGAGTCAGATGTGCCTCCTTCAGATTAATACAAATTTGAATCGGACTTTCACTTATATTAGTCCGGTCAGCACTTACCTCTTCTCCTTGGTCAACAAATCAACAAATCCAATGAAGAAATAAACATTCTACTAAAATTGTATACTTCATAGCTCACAAGAAACCAACACACACCACTGATCATTTTCAACTGCAATAAAACTTTATAGAAACAGAATTCTTTGGAACATGCTGATGATAAATGAACATTTGCCTAACTAGAATAACAAGTGGATTAATATTAATCTCTAGTTAATACTGATGGACATATTCTATCATCACACCAGCGTACTAAATACTCTGGATACTCCCAAGGGGTTGAAGCAGTCCATCTTCAGGAAGAGAACACTCTTCGAGAAGCTACACACCCCAGGGATGAAAGTACTTTGACAGCTTGTGGCTCCTGTTGGGTCTCATAGGAAAAGTCTGTTCCAACAGTACTTCCGACAGTAGCTGCTGCTGCTCATGCACAACAGCCTGGATTGGTGGGCGCTGGATCATTTCTGTCACCTGCCCTTTGTGCTTTGGGGTTGAAAGGGCAGTGGAGGAACAAGGATGGCAGGCAGGGCAGACGGTGGGATGATGCTGGCTGATCCTCTCTGGTCCATGGGAGGCCATGAGGTCTCAATAGGGCTCCCGATTGGCACAGCGGTCTAAGGCAGTGGTCCCATAGGGCAGCGCACAATTGGCCCAGTGTCATCCGGGTTAGGGTTTGGCCAGAGGTAGGTCGTCATTGTAAATAAGAATTTGTTTTAACTAACTTGCCTATTTAAATAAAGGTAAATAAAAATTAAGTTCTGTGTGTGTGTGTGTGTGTGTGTGTGTGTGTGTGTGTGTGTGTGTGTGTGTGTGTGTGTGTGTGTGTGTGTGTGTGTGTGTGTGTGTGTGTGTGTGTGTGTGTGCGACCCCTCTACAACTGGCTTTGCTCCATCTCTTCAGAAAGAGACGACCCACGGGACAGCAGGGGGGTAGTGGGAGGGGAGAAGAGGGGAGAGGTGGGTGTGCTTTCTCTTGTAGACGGGCGCGGAAGCATAATCCTGTGAAAGTGGATAGGGGCACGTGTCTTCAACACAAAGCTTGAAAATGGCTTGCCCATGGTGATTATGTCATGGCTGAAGTCAATCTTGACTGTGGTCTCCAAGGACATCCAGTACCGGAGCATCTCTTCATCCTCCTCCTTTTCATCCACCTCCAGGATCGAGGGCAGTGATGGAGCGACACACACTGGGAAGAAAGGCCCAGACTTAAAGTTAACGTCCCAGTGAATGGGCTTCGCTCTCTTCCTGCGCCCTCGTTGGCTATTCTCCCATTCCCGCTTGGCCTTGGCACGGGAGGCGGGCATGTGCCATCGCTTGATAGGAGGCTGTTCTGCCAGTGGGACCAAGGGGGTCAAGAGGATGTCAAAGGGGCACTTCTCGCACACCTGTACTACTCTCCTACTGGTCAGTAAAGCGGAGTGGTCGGTGTGACCTGTGTGGCTGGGCGTAGGTCTGGGCAGGGGGTGACAGCCATCATCTCCACCTACGTTAGCTGGGTGGCAGACTAAAGGTGGACCACAGAGGAACATCCTCTCAGTGCTACTGAAGGACAGGGGCTCAGAGGGTAATATGATTTGTTTGTCACCCAGTTGTTCTGGTAGCTGCTGGTCCAGCATAGCAGACTGGATCTGTAAGCGCTGGATCCTCTCCGACACCTGCCTACGTGATCTGGTGTTGGCAGGCCGGGCTGGCACTGGGGATGCAGGTGGGGCAGGCACTCGGCTGGACGGAATCGGTGAAGCAGATGGAGTAGGCACCAGAAGGTCAGGCACATGGCTGACTATTGGGGTAGGCAATGGGATGGCCATCTGGGCAGGTGAGGCAGACACTGCAATGGTTGGCAGCACAGGGAAAGAATTTGTGATCTCCCTCCTACCCATGGAGTTTATAAGCTCTAAGGTCTGGTTAGGGAACCTCAGAGTGCTGCCATCAGTATGTCTTGTTATCCTAGCTATCCCGGTCTTGGGTCGAGCCAGGCTTCTGCTGGCCTGGACCTCCGGCTGGAGGACATCGACAGGAGAACATGGCGGCTGCAAGAGGCTGCCGTCGGACAGAGACCGTCTGGCCTGAGCAGGAGGAGAGCGGGGCCTTTGGTCCTGGATGTTAGACCTCTGGAGAGGATTGGCCTGGATCCTGACCTCAGACTGGCTGCATGGAGTCCCAGATAAAGGAGCTACTGCCTTGGCTGCAGTGGAGCATACATTGGGCCTTCTAGGGATGCTTCCTGGTGTCTGTGGTCTGCAGGATTTAACCTCTGGCTCCTGCTTGTGGCTGGAGGTCAATGTGCTCCCTCCGGTTTTGGTTTTGACCGGACACAGACGCTTGCTACCCATCTGTCCCTCCAGCTGCAGACGAGGCATGCGAGGCACCTTGAGGGAGTTTTTGATCCTTTGGACAGTGAGAGAGGTCACAGTGAGCATTGGGAGCCTGATGGGTGGAGTGGCCATTGGAAGCCTTCCCATGTCAGCCCTCTCTTTAGTCACATCCATGTTGTGGAAGTGAGATCGGCTATTCTTTCTCCCTGGTGGCATTGGCTGTAGGACAATATCACTGGCACTCCGGACACTGAGGATATCTGTCAGGCTGTTCTCAGAACTGTTCTGACTGGTCTCTTGTGTCTTAGTCCTGGACATCACTCTGTCTTTCATGGCTGTGAGAGTCACAGTGGAGGAGCAAACAACAACACAAAGCATGTTTGAGAAAAATAATATAGAATAAATTACATATATTACAATAGAATTTGATCAAAGTTGTTATTATAAACTAGTGTTTTTCCACTTTCAAAAGACATTCCAATTCCTGCCAAAATGTTCATAAATTCATAAAAATGAAAGATTCACAGACTAAGGCCTACCTTCAATTTGGACTTCCAGAAAATTTGCACACGTAGGATTTGACTATAAAGTTTCAACAATATATCATTGAAAACAGAAACACAAGACCACAAGACCTAGTTTTAAATCACAAAATATACGTTTTTGACAGTTATTGATCAAATAAAGTTCTCATAATATAAAAGTAATGTATTTGAGATTATTTCATTAAATTATAGGTCCTACCTCAGTTCAGGAAGAGCGTCAATGACCTGCCTATGGATTGTCTTAGTTTAACAAAAGAATGCTTCATTATGACATCATGTACATTATGACATAGCAGCCGTCCACATCCTAAAGGTTTGTCAAAACCACTTGAGTAGGCATGAAATGTAAAATTAAATACAATAGGCCTATTTCAACAATTGAATAAAAAGAATAGTTTGACAGTAATTATTCAGTTTATTGGCTTTTATTTTCATTACAGTAGTGGTTTTGAATTTATTAAAATGAGAGTAGGCCTGGTGAGTTTCGTAGAACTCGATCGCTCATTGAACATCTGTGTGGAACATTCCCAGCTGACGCCACACAGACGCCTTTGAAAAAAAATCACGATTTTAGTTTCATATTCAACTTATCAGCATATATGCACGGCAAATAAATTCCCAGTAATCAAATAAATCTGAAAATCGCAATTTTCTATTTATTATAGTATCCTCTTAGAACGAGAATCACTGTGGTGTCAATGTTTTTGATTATGTCCAAGTAGGAACATAGCTATAGGTATTTTGACTTCTATACTACAATAGTGGTAGTTGTGTGTGTTTTCTTGTCGTTCATTCGTTTTGAGTCAGCGCTAAACCCAACTCAACCAAAAATAAAAGTTAAAGAATGGAATTAAGCCAGTGTCTTAGATTGAACTATCCAAGCAGTAAATATATCCTTTAAATGTTGATATTTGGTTGCGTTGTCAACTAAACACAATTCAATATTACTTTTGTAATACAGTAAATAGCCTAAAGTTAAGGCTCTTACAAACTAATGTAACAGTTTTTATTCAACCGTAAAATAAGTAACAGATCCATGGCCACATTTTGAGGTTACTGTAACTATACATTTATTTGTATGTAATCATATAAAGCGTGCATGTTCAAGATAGCATGCATACTGTAGGTTGTGGCGGATCTGTGGAGATATTCACAATAGCTGTAGTCTGTAGAATCTCGAACGGCATTGATCACTTGCAGCATGTACTTTTAATGTAATCTCAACTTCAAATCAGGTAATTTGGTTCTGCTATTTGACGAAGCACACTGTGGTTTAGTCGCCAGGGTTGTGGGTGCGATTCCCATGGGTGACCAGTGTGCTAAATGTATAAAATGTAATTAACCAGTGGTGGAAAAATAAGTAAATTGTCATACTTGAGTAAAAGTAAAGTTACCTTAGTAGAAAATGACTCCAATAAAAGTCAGCCAATAAAATACTACTTGAGTAAAAGTCTAAAAGTGATCGACTGGCTGGCTGGCTAGATGGCTAGCGTGATAATGACTAGCGAGGTAAAGTTGGATCATAGCTAATGTTGGCTGTGCTATTTAGCCAGCTCGCTAAGTTTCCAAGGGTGTAGCTATAGCTACTATACATCCACACTAAGCCAGGTAGTTACATTTTTGCTGTATACTTTTATTTTACGCAGAGAGGTCCAGTCAGGTTTGGTTAAATAGTTATGTGGCTTTTGACTGGGTTTCAAGCCTAACTATGTTGTTTATATTACTTCAGGGAACTTTAGCTACTATTACGTTTGCTGGCTTGTTTATTGTTAGAGATAAATACTAGCATTACTGATACCGAGACAGGGATAAACTACTCGCTGGCCGCCTAATTGCCAGCTAGATGATAGCTTTACACTTGTATATATATATATATATATATATATAATATTTTGAGGGGGACGGGGAACTCAGGAGGATTGTGATTGTTTAACTATTTGTCCCTATTTTATATTTGAGAGATGATTGTTATCCTCTGGTAAAGGTTTTCATTTATACATCATAGCTTGATGTCTTTTTTCCTGACCTGCTGGGGTGCGTTTGTGGTCATCACTTTTGTCGCCGCGCGGCACAGGTTTCAGGGCGCATTGGGGAATGCCGATTGGTTGACATTTGGGTGTGCGGGTAGGCTCTGTTGTTGACTATGAACGCACCCAAGGTTTTTGTTGTTGTTGTTGAGACATGCTCAAGTGGGGCTAAATAGTCCGGTCATTATTGTTGTAATCAAATTGTATTTTGTTACTTGACTAACAATATTTTCATGCTACAAGGAACAGTCAATGTACTCCATATACATATCATTTAAAATTAACCTAATTCGAGTGATGCTATGCATAGCAGGTACATCTAGCTTAAAGACTAGTGTCTAAGGATATGGGTTCTTTAACTCCCTCAGTTGGGGAGGGGGTTGGGTGGGTTTGTGGTAGGGTCAGGGTATTAGCTCACGAGATGTTTACTACTTTTAACTTTCATAATTTCATTTTGTACAAGTTGTATACACTCAACGCAATTTTGATTCTTTCCTTTTCCCTATTTCTAATTTTCTTTAAAGATGTCGGCACCTAATAACTATACTTTTATGACACTTAACATTAGGGGTACTAAATGCCCTGTCAAGCGCAAATGCATTCTGTATTATCTAAAGCAGCATACGGTTGATATAGCTCTTCTTCAGGAGACACACCTGACTGACTCTGAGCCTGATAAACTGAAGAGAGAGTGGGTGGGCCAAGTGTACTATTCATCTTTCACCTCTCAGGCAAGAGGGGTGGCCATACTCATTAATAAGATTTGCCCCTTTCAGATACAATCTCAGATTAAAGACAAAGGGGGTAGGTTTGTGATCATTCAAGGTTTCTTTAGCACTGAGCCCATTACCAATGTGAATGTGTATGGGCCTAACCATGATGATCCTAAATCTTACCAAGAGATCTTTTTGAAGTTAATGTGCCCATCATCAGAGATAATAATGGCAGGGGATTTTAACTTGGTACTGGACCCTTCCAGTGATAGATCTTCCTCTAATAGTATCAACCTCACACAGGCAGCTAAAATGTTAAAAGCAGAAATGAAACACTATGGACTCGTAGACTTATGGAGATTTCACAACCAAAAGGTTAAAGAATACTCATTTTACTCCCCTGTCCATGACAGTTACTCTAGAATTGACTTATTTCTTATTCCTGCAGCCAAGGGAAGTTTAACTACTGGGTGTAAGTACTTACCAAGATGTATATCAGATCATTCTGCCCTGCTGGCTTCAGTACCAGTCAGTAGAGAAGAAGATGGAGGTTTGGCACATACTTGCTAAATAATCCCACATTTGTAACATTTCTGAACACTCATATAAACATATTTTTTAGCACCAATATCAACTCTGCCTCCCCCCTAATTTTATGGGAAGCTCTCCTTGCATATCTGAGGGGGCAAATCATATCCTTTAGTTCAGGTGCTCGTAAGATGTATAAGTGTAACAGGGTTGGTTATGTTTCCACTTGCCTCTAAAGAAATGTGTACTTAATGTTCAAGCATTCGTATTGGTTGGTTCAACTGATGACAATAAGGTGTGTTGTGATTGGCCCCGCTTGCAGATAGGGGGAGATCGCAAACGTCAGGTCTTCCCAGTATGAAAATGTGATGCAAGGGGTAGGTCATGTTCTGAATACTGTTTTATATTTTATATTTTACAATGTGTTCAAGTATGCTGTACGTTACGTATTTATACATGTGTGAGTATATGGTACCTGTTAGGGATTGAGGGGCTTTCTGGAATGTGCTTTGGCATATGATTGCTGTAGATAAGTGTTAGCTAGCATACACCGTTGTAATGGTCACATAAGCCCACTGCTAACACAGATGTCTTCATGCTACAGCTTTTGCCATCGACAGCCATCAGTATCATTAAGCCCTGCACAACTACCGTGCTGTTTCTCATTTAACAACAGGAATAAATGATGCTCAACTGGGACCACTGGCTGATGTGATTTATTAGGAAAAAAAACACAACGCAAGGAGAGTACGATATACATCTGTTACACTGGTGCCGTGACTCGTCTTCTTGTCTTCGCCGGACGTCACGTGGAGGGATCCGAGACCCGGCTTCAAGAAGTACTGCGGTTGCTGATGCACGCCAGAGGCCTAGGTTTCGCAGTCTGCACAAGTGGAATTCTCAGGGAGCTCCTGGTAGCATGAGTGAGTGGGGGGAAATATAATGTACTGGTTATTACTTGTATGTGGTGATGCTATGATTATTTAGTGATGTAATTGTGCTGTTATGCTAGTAACCTTCCGAAGCCAATTAACGTGAGGGCAACGCCATTTTCTACCACACGGTGGTGACAACTATTTATGATGGCGTTTCTTGTTACTTTTCTGTGTTGATTCTTGGTCTTGTTAGACATCTACTACTGAACGTTTGTTTTGAGTGGATTATGTTCATTTTGATTTGATAGAATTGTTCATATTGATTGTGATTTTAAAATTTTTTTTTGTCTAAATATTTACATTAAAAAAAAACAATATATTTTATTTTATTAAAAAAATGGAAGGTTTTGGGAGAGGTAGGGGAGTTTTCATGTTTAACCCTTCACCGCCAGTGGGTAGGGGGGCAGCTATTTCTCCAGTTACTTCCACACCTCTGGCCAGGCCAACTGCACAGGCAAGTGTGCGCTTTCCACATGATTTAGAGCTACCTCAACTCAATGCATTCGAGCCAGTTTCACCTAGTCCTAGGAAGGGGGATGTGTCTATGGATTTCCTGGCAGACATTGTTAAGCAGAAAGGTCACTGCATAGGTGAAAATATTGCCTCTTGTTTGGAATCAAAGGCTATGGGAGATGGGGTAGGACGGAAGGTCGATTATGTTGGTGGTACCATGGCTGGGGCCAGCTCTAGTCTAAATGTAGTGGTGAAAAATGATGTCAGGGAACCAGTGTGTTTCAGGGGGGATGGTTCAGAGAAATGCACAGTGCATGAGTGGGAGGAGACCATGTTAGCGTACATGCATAGGAAGGGCTATGATGGGCAGGAGAGGTCAGATGAAGTTTTGGGTAAACTGTCAGGGCGGGCACGTGACGTGGTAAGAGTAAGCCTACGCAGTAACCCAGTTGACTTAAGCCAGGGCCCTAGACCAGTTTTTGACATTCTGAAGCGTCACTTTAGCGACACAGTCAACTCCGACATGCCCCTAGCTGATGTTTATTCTACGTTGCCAATGGAAGGGGAGACTCCATTTGACTAGTGGATCAGACTGAACAGGGCTATAGAGGTGGCAGAGGACTGTTTGAAGAGGCAGAACAAGGAGCTAGACAATCCATCACGTGTTCTGACTGTCATGTTCATCAAGCACTGTCCGAACCCAGAGCTGTCATTGATATTCATGTGCAAACCATTGCATGAGTGGACGGTTGCGGAGGTCCATGGCAGGCTGGAGGAGTACCAGAGGAAGTGCAAGGCTCCACGTCCCTTGCGGCTGGCCCCACTGGTCACCACACTGACGCAGGAAGTAAGTAGGCCAGTGTCAGCTGTTGCAAACTGTCCGGACCCCTTGCAGCAGCCCACAACTGGCTCATCCGAGGCATTGGATCGGGTGATTGGCATGCTTGAATGGGTCTTGGAGCAGAGGCCACAGCAACCTGTAGGCGGCTATGATAACCGTTTCCAGGGGAGGCCCAGGAGAAGGGTGAACCCGTCTTTGCAATGCAAAGTGTGTGGTGATGCGAATCACAGCACAATGGATCATTGTTATTCTAACCACCTATGCTTCCTCTGTTATACAGCTGGGCACACTCGTCAAGAATGCCCTCGCACTTCATCGGTAACTCCCGTCGCTCCATCAAACAGCGACACGACACAGCGGCAGGAAAACTAGCTGGCCCGCACGGGATGGGGGGAAGTGCTGGGCCTTGTGAGGTGCCCCAATCAGTTAGTGGTGTAGATCTAGAGTCAGTATATTCAAATGTTTGTGATGAAGTCAAGTCGAACGAAAAAGTCGTTATGCAAAATACACAGAGAGTGCTCCACAACGACGAACTCTTCTATACTAGTGTGTTACTGGGGGATGTTATAGAGGTGAGCGCTATGATTGACAGCGGTTCTATGGCATGCACATTGAGCTCAACAGTGGTGCCACGCCTTGAGAAAGCAGGTGTGCTCAAGAGTGGCTCCCTCAGTCCAACTGAAGTGGTGTTGGTTGGCTGCGGGGGGTTGAAGACCAAGCCTGTAGGTGTGTGTGAATTGAATCTGTCTGTGTATGGCAGCAGTGTCTCTGTCCCTGTTCTAGTAGTGGATGGCCAACGTGATGAGCTTATTCTAGGCAGCAACGTGATTAAACACCTCATCAGGGAGCTGAAGACGACTGGTGACTTCTGGGAGAAGATGTCATCATCTGAACACAATGGAGATGACAAACTGTTCCGTCTGCTGGCTAATGTAGAGAGATGGAAAGGGACCGAAGTGCCAGAAAGAGTGGGCACAGTAAGGCTGAAGCGGGCGGTCACATTGGAGCCTATGCAGGAACATTTAGTCTGGGGCCGGCTGTGTACGCCTCAAAATGTATCCGCGGGCAGTGCTGTCGTTATTGAGCCTACGCGGGCACGCTCAAGACCAAAAAACCTAGTGGGGAGAACAGTAGCGACATTGTGGAGCGATGGCTGGGTCCCTGTCAAAGTGATCAATCCCTCACCAAAGCCAGTAACGGTGAGACGGAATGCCAAGATAGCGGATGTTTTTCCTTGCATGGCATTAGAGGACTTTGACACTGACTATATGGATGGGCCCACTGTCAAACCGGTCCCCCTGGTGCAGCAGGTACACAAAATGGATGACAATCCAGACTTTGACAATGGTAGTGGAGATAGCTTGACTGTTGACAGTACCGTCAACCCGCACAGAGTGACAAGTGAGGTGTTGCACGAGTTAGGGTTAGGTGACATTGACATTGAGTCCACTCAGTTGTCGCAACAGTGTAAGGCCAGGCTAGTTCAGCTTATAGCCCGCTACGAGTCTATCTTCTCCCGGCACAAACTAGATTGCGGGAAGGCTACGGGATATGTCCATCGCATCAGACTCAGTGACACTAAGCCTTTTAGGCTACCTTACCGTAGGCTCTCCCCTAACCATTATGACAAGCTCAGGCAGGCCTTGGATGAGATGGAAGAGCGAGAGATAATCAGGAAATCCAGCAGTGAGTATGCCTCCCCACTCGTCCTGGTCTGGAAGAAGTCTGGTGATCTGAGACTGTGTACAGACTTCCGATGGCTCAATGCTCGCACCGTAAAGGATGCTCACCCTCTACCTCACCAAGCTGATGCTCTGGCGGCCCTGGGTGGCAATGCTTTCTTCTCTACAATGGATTTGACCTCCGGCTACTACAATGTGGAGGTGCATGAAGACGACAAGAAGTTTACAGCCTTCACTTCTCCTTTTGGGTAATATGAATATAACCGTCTTCCACAAGGACTATGTAACAGCCCAGCTACATTCATGAGGATGATGTTGAGCATTTTTGGGGATCAACATTTTTCTAGCCTCCTATGCTACCTGGACGATGTGCTGGTTTTTGCCCGACTGAAGAACTTGGATTGCAACGCTTGGAGTCAGTTTTTGAGCGTCTCAAAGCCCATAATCTGAAATTGTCTCCAAAGAAATGCCATTTCATGAAGAGGTCAGTGCGGTTCTTGGGGCATGTCATCAGTGAAGGAGGTGTGGCCACAGACCCAGAAAAAGTGATGGCTATTACAGGGATGACAGAGAAGGATCTCATGGAGGATAACACGGACGTGCCTTCCCAGGGGAAGATTCGGTCCTTTCTCGGAATGATAGTCTATTACCAGCAGTTCATTGAGGGGTGCTCCACCATCGCTAAGCCGCTGCATGGGCTGACAACGGGGACGAAGGCACCACGCCACGGGAAAGGCAAGAGGAAAAGAGGAATACATAGGAAACTCACAGCCGCAGACTGGACTGGTGAGTGCAAACAGGCCTTTAGTCAGTTGAAACAAGCTCTCCTCGATCAGGTCATGCTAGCCCACCCTGATTTTACTAGACCTTTCTTGCTGTCTGTAGACGCATCTAGTAATGGATTAGGTGCTGTCCTTTCCCAGGTGCCAGAGGATGGGTCTGCAGCCAGACCGGTAGCATTCGCTAGCAAATCACTTACTTATGCACAGTCAAAGTATCCTGCCCATAGGTTAGAGTTTTTTGCTTTACGGTGGGCTATCTGTGAGAAATTTAGTCATTGGCTAAGGGGCAAGCCTTTTACTGTATGGACAGAGAACAACCCATTAACGTACATCCTGTCCAAGCCCAAATTGGACGCCTGTGAACAGAGATGGGTTGCTAAACTTGCTCCATTCGAGTTTGACATCAAGTACATTCCCGGTCCCAAAAATGTCATTGCTGATGCACTCAGTAGACAGCCATTTGTGCAGCCGAGCGCTCTCCACCGCATCACAAGGGTTCCATACAAGGCCTTGCTGGAAGAAGCTGCGGGAGTACGTGCTGAGAAGGTGCAAGATGTGTTCCGCTGGTCGACCCACCCATTCGACCTTGAAAGCTGCTCACCGTCAATTGAGGCAGATGCCTGTGAAATTGTCATGGACTGCCAGACTACCTCCTATCCTTCTCCTGGTTCTCTGTCAAAGGAAGCGGTGTCAGCAGTCCTGAGGTCGCAAGGGGAGGCTGGTTTACAGAACTGTGCGCTGCTACTGCCTCAGCTCACTCAGTCCCTGGTGCCGTCTGAGATGTCAGATGTGAGAGTGCTATCCCGTGACGACCTGATATCAAAGCAGCGCCAGGATGACGCTCTCGCCAGAGTTGTCTTCTACGTGGACAGGGGCCGTAGACCTTCTAGGAGGGAACGTGGCCATGAACCACTCGAGGCTCTGCGGATTCTGAAGACCTGGGAGAAGCTCACTCTGAAAATGGGTGTACTGTATCGCGTTACCAAAAGTTTGCTGTCAAAGAAGAAGACGTACCAGTATGTAGTACCCACCTCAATGAGGGCGACAGTTTTGAAGGGTGTCCACGATGAAGCCGGTCATCAGGGGCAACAGCGGACGTTGTACTTGACGAGACAGAGGTTCTTCTGGCATGGTCTGGAGTCGGATGTCAGAGAGTATGTCAAGACCTGCAAGAGGTGTGTGTTCAGTAAGGCCCCCGAGCCAGAGGCCAGAGCTCCACTGAAGAACATCATCACGACTGAGCCCCTCGAGTTGGTGTGCGTGGACTTCTGGTCTGCTGAAGACTCCAACAACAAGTCCTTGGATGTCCTGGTCGTCACTGATCAGTTTACTAAGATGGCCCATGCCTTCTTGTGTCCGAACCAATCAGCTAAAGCAGTGGCCCTTCAGCTATGGAACAACATCTTCTGTGTGTATGGTTTTCCTCGTCGTATCCACTCTGACCAAGGGGCCAACTTTGAAAGTAAATTGATTGCTGAGTTGTTGAGTGCTGCAGGAGTCCAGAAGTCGCACCCAACTCCCTACCATCCGATGGGGAACGGGGGAGTCGAAAGGTTCAATAGAACGCTGGGAAACATGATCAGGGCTTTACCTACAAGAGCGAAGCACAGGTGGCCCCAGAAGCTGAAGTCGTTGACCTTCGCCTACAACTGTACGGTCCATGAAACCACGGGCTACGCCCCTTTCCAGTTGATGTTTGGGAGAACCCCACGTCTGCCTGTCGACATGATGTTTGGTACGGTGCTGCGAGACTCAGAGGTTGTAGACTATGACGAGTACATAAAGTCCCTGACGAGAGACCTGAGGGAGGCCATGGAGACGGTACAGGTGTCGGCAACCAAACAGCTGAAGAGGCCTCTACAACAGGAAGATCAGAGGGGCTCCAGTGGAGGTCGGTGATCGGGTGCTGCTGGCGAATAAGGGTGAACGTGGAAAGAGGAAGCTGGCGGATCGTTGGGAGAACAACCTCTATTTTGTTACGGAAAAGAATAGCGACATCCACATCTTCAATATACAGAACATGTCGATTGGCCAGGAGAAAACGGTCCACCGTAATCTGATAATGCCTGTAAACTTCTTGCCTCTACCTGACACTGCCTTGGAGACACCTAATATGGGAGACCGTGAGGATCCGAGTGAGGAAATGGAGGACTCATCTGTGAACGATATACCAGAAATGGACATTGGTGAGAGGACTAGTGTGTGGGTATCAGAACAGACCTCGGGGGAAGCACAGCCGGAGCACTCTGAAAAAGAAACCCCAGGTGTGCTGGAAGATGGGCCACTGGCGAGGGACCCTCAGAACTCACCACATTCTGAGGGTGCCGCTGGTGGCACAAGCATGTCAGAGCTAACCTTTGGAGAAGAAATGTCCGAACCCTCTGAAGAAGAAAGGCATTCTGAAGATGCCGCTGGTAGCACAAGCTCCAGCAACAGTCACAGAACCCTTGACCTTGACTATCCACCGACTGTGGAAAGTGACCCACCAGTGGTGGTTGTAGGTGAACAGGTTAAACGTAATATCTCTGTTAGGCCTGTCAGGTCAGCGGCTGATCGGGTTAAGAAACGCCCGGTGAGACTCATAGAGACTATGCAGACACAGAGGGTTTTTCATACAGAATTCATTAGAATACCTGTGTGGGTGTAGGATTAGAATCCAAGTCTGTAGACCATTTTTTATTTTTTTATTAAAAAAAAATAAAATCTCATTCAAGAGACCCCATGGAGGTCATGGGTCAGAGGTCAAGTAGACCAAGGTTTTTCTGTGAGGTTCTTATGTCACTGAGTGTGCTGAACATGTAACAGGCATGTTTTCCTACGGGGTCTTTGAATTCCCCTAATTCTCTTTGGAGAATAGTCTTTGCACTGGAATATTTGGTGACATATGTATTGCAAGGTATTGCATACCTCATTTTGTTTCTTTATAGTGTGCAAGTGTAATTCAGCAGGGGAGAATGTAACAGGGTTGGTTATGTTTCCACTTGCCTCTAAAGAAATGTGTACTTAATGTTCAAGCATTCGTATTGGTTGGTTCAACTGATGACAATAAGGTGTGTTGTGATTGGCCCCGCTTGCAGATAGGGGGAGATCGCGAACGTCAGGTCTTCCCAGTATGAAAATGTGATGCAAGGGGTAGGTCACGTTCTGAATACTGTTTTATATTTTATATTTTACAATGTGTTCAAGTATGCCGTACGTTACGGATTTATACATGTGTGAGTATATGGTACCTGTTAGGGATTGAGGGGCTTTCTGGAATGTGCTTTGGCATATGATTGCTGTAGATAAGTGTTAGCTAGCATACACCGTTGTAATGGTCACATAAGCCCACTGCTAACACAGATGTCTTCATGCTACAGCTTTTGCCATCGACAGCCATCAGTATCATTAAGCCCTGCACAACTACCGTGCTGTTTCTCATTTAACAACAGGAATAAATGATGCTCAACTGGGACCACTGGCTGATGTGATTTATTAGGAAAAAAAAACACAACGCAAGGAGAGTACGCTATACATCTGTTACATAAGGCTCAAGTAGATTCGTTGGAGAATGAAATTAGAGATCTGGAAAATGAACATAGTGTAACATTTGACGACTCAATTCTACAAAAATTTGACTCCAAGCGATTGGAATATAACACCCTGACAACCCATAAAGCGGAAAATGCTCTTAGGAGAACAAAACAAAACCACTACGAACATGGAGATAAAGCAGGAAAGTTGCTTGCTTGGCAGATAAGACGAGAGGATGCTAGTAGAGTTATTAGCTCTATTAAGCTACCCAATAACACAGTTGTTCACAGTCCTGAGGAAATGAATCTAGTCTTCAGGGAGTTTTATGAAACATTGTACAAGTCTGAAGGGGATGCCCCTACCACAATGCATGAGTTTTTGAACAAACTCAATTTACAAACTTTAACTGATGAGGATAGAGAGCACTTGGAGAAAGAGATTACATCAGAGGAAATTAGGGAATCCATTTTCAACACTGCTGGGGGAAAGTCACCAGGGTTAGACAGATTCCCTATTGAATTCTATCGGTCCTTTTTACCCAAACTATTTGAGCCTCTTTGCAGTATAGAGACAGAAAAGCTCCCAGACACACTTGAACAGGCACTGATCACAGTTTTGTTAAAAACTGGGAAAGATCCTATGCTTTGTGGGTCATATAGACCAATATCTCTATTGAACACTTCATATAAGATTCTTGCGAAACTCATAGTTCTTAGACTGGATAAGGTTCTACTGGACTTGGTTGATATGGACCAAACAAGCTTTGTAAGAAACCGCTCATCTGCTGATAATATCAGAAGATTATTTAATATTATGCATTATGTAGAGAATGACCAAGAATCTGTAGTGGCGGCTCCATTAGATGCGGAAAAAGCTTTTGACCGCATTGAATGGAACTACCTGTTTGAAGTTTTACAGAGGATGAATATTGGACCTAAGTATGTAGGTCTGATTAGATTACTGTAGAAATGTCCGGTAGCTCAGATCCTGACTAATGGAAACATTTCCTCACAGTTCTCCCTATCACGTGGCACAAGACAGGGTTGTCCCGCTAGTCCGCTCCTTTTGTCTTTGGCTATAGACCCACTGGCAGAAGCCTTTAGATGTCATCCATCCATCCATGGTGTTCATATAGGTGGGCATGAACATCTGGTCTCGCTATATGCCGATGACATTTTCTTTACCTCACCAAAACAGAAATTTCACTCCGAACATTAGTTGAGATCCAGAAAGAATATGGGACCTTTTCAGGATATAAAATAAACCTATCGAAGAGTATAATTATGCTCTTTTAACAGGGCAGCTATGCAGAACCCAATCTTAGACCAACCGTTTTCTTGGAAACCACAGAAAATGACATATCTTGGATTGCAAATTCCTTCTGAAATTATTAAGACATATCAACTGAACTATATATACTCCACTTCTCAAAAAGGTTGGGGAAAAATTGGATAGATGACGGGATTTACCAATTTCTCTTATCGGGCGGGTCAATTGTATAAAGATGAATATATTACCAAAATACTTGTACCTTTTTCAAACCTTGGCCTTTCCTATTCCCAAAGTTTTTTTCAAACAACTTAATAGGAATATTTCTTAATTTCTGTGGAAAGGGAAACCCTCCAGAGTGAAACTCACAACTTTATGCAAACCATACTCAGAAGATGGACTCACTCTACCTGACTTCCAGTTGTATTACTGGGCATCTCAGTTAAAGGCTGTGTGGGTATGGCAAGATACAACAACAAGTTCACCCTCTTGGAGGCAGATAGAGGAAGAGTGTCTGACCCCGGCTACATTGGCATCTATACCTTATATTAGCCCACCTAAAGCTTTGCTAGCTCTCATAAACAACCCTTTCATTAAAAACACTTTAAATATATGGATTGAAGTCTGTAAACAAACAGAAGGGCTTAGTTCTATATATGAACAAACGGCTTTCTATAATAACCCCATCTTATTACATTTTCTTGGTTCAACAAAGGAATTAAAACATTTGGTAATCTCTATAGAGAAGGTGAACTACTGTCCTTTCAACAACTGGCATCTCATTTTCAGTTACCTCAAACTCTTTTCTTCAAGTACCTACAGGTTAGGCATTATATTGCCACTCAGCAGGGAGGTAGGATTCAGCCCATGAGTAAACCTAAAACTGATCAATTGTGGCTGGAGAGGAAAGGGGTAAAAGGTTTCATTTCCTACATGTACTTTAGGCTTCAAGCTCTGTTGAGGAATGATGAACCTCTGAAAGCTTGCATGAAGTGGCATGATGACCTTGGTCTCATTTTTGAGGATGAGAAATGGGGAAAGCTCTTTTTAGATGCTCAGCGTCTTTCATTTAACACAAGGCACAAGTTGATGCAATTCAATATTTTACATAGGGTCTACTTTACACCAGAGAGACTACTCTAAATATTCAACATTTTGCCCAAGGTGTAAAATGGGAGTGGGCTGTCACGACTTCCACCAAAGTCGGTTCCTCTCCTTGTTCGGGTGGCGTTCGGCGGTCGGCATCACCGGTGTTCTAGCCATCGTCAATCCACTTTTCATTTTCCATTTGTTTTGTCTTGTTTTCCTACACACCTGGTTCTCATTTCCCTCATTAAGTGTTGTGTATTTAACCCTCTGTTCCCCCCATGTCTTTGTGTGGAATTGTTTGTTGTAAGTGCTTGTGCACATGTTTACTGGTGCGCATCGGGTTCTGTACCCAAGTTGGTTATTTCTTTATGCCGTTGGTTTTCAAATTAAACTGCTTACCTAGTTCTGCTCTTCACTGCCACCAGTTACGCACCCCTTACAGAATTCCACACCTCACCATGGAGTCAGTAGGAGCAGGTACCCCGGTTATAGGAGTCGAGGAGCGCGTCAGAGAACACACGGCGATTCTACAACATCTCGGCGTCGTGATGGACGGCGTCATCCAGCCCATGGACCGCTGGGAGAGACAGGGAGTCCCTCCAGTGCCTCCACCAGCATAACAGGGGTTCCCACTACTCGTCCCTCCTGTACCCGGTCCCAATGGGATGCGTCTCGCCCTTCCCGGGGAGTATGATGGGACGGCGGCACGGTGCAAGGGTTTCCTGCTACAGCTGGACCTATACCTGGGCACCGTTTACCCGGCTCCCTCGGGAAGGGAGAGGGTGTCCGCCCTCGTCTCGTGCCTCTCAGGGAGAGCTCTGGAGTGGGCTAATGCCGTGTGGGGAGATGCGGCGTTGGACGACTTCACGGAGTTCACCCGCCCGAGGGTAGAGCGGCGGGTGAACGTCTTTTCCACCTGAGGCAGGGGATGAGGAGTGCCCAGGAGTTCGCCCTGGAATTTCGGACCTTGGCCGCAGGAGCGGGATGGAACGACAGGGCCTTTATCGACCACTACCGTTGCATCCAGCGCGAGGAAGTCCGTCGGGAGTTGGCCTGCAGGGATACCACCCTCACCTTCGACCAGCTGGTGGACCTGTCCATTCGGTTGGATAACCTGCTGGTCACCCCCGGACGTCCAGAGAGGGCTCAGTCGTTTCCCTCGCTCAGGGAGGCCGGAGGGGCTTTCACGTGTACCATCTGTAGCCGCAGTGGTCACGCTGCTGGTCGGTGCCGGGTTGGTTCCTCTAGGGGTCGAGGCAGCAGGCAGGGCACTCTGGCGTCACCCCAGGTGAGCATGCACCACTCTCATCCAGAGCCCTCTGTTGTACACCTGTTTGTGCATGTTTACTTTCCTGAGTTTTACCCGCATTCCCAGCATAAGGCGCTCGTAGATTCATGCGCGGCTAGGAATTTTATCGACAGAGCATTCGCCCATAGGTTAGGGATCCCTATTGTTCCAGTGGTTAGGCCTTTCCCAGTTCACGCTCTGGACAGTCGACCATTAGGGTCCAGGTTAATTAGGGGAGCTACCATCCCCCTTTGTATGGTGATGCAGGGGGTCACGAGGAGAGAATCAGTCTCTTCCTCATTGACTCTCCTACGTTTCCCGTGGTACTAGGCCTTCCCTGGTTAGCTCGTCATGACCCCACCATTTCATGGCAACAGAGGGCTCTCACGGGGTGGTTGCGAGAGTGCTCAGGGAGATGTTATGGGGTTTCCGTTGGTGCTACTACGGTCCAGACCAGGTCTCCACCGTGCGCATTCCCACCGAATATGCCGATTTGGCTCTCGCCTTCTCCAAAAAGACGGGGACTCAATTACCACCCCATCGACGGGGGGATTGTGCGATAAATCTCCTGGTAGACGCTGCACTTCCCAGGAGTCACGTGTATCCCGTCACGGGTGGAGATGGCGGCTATGGAAACATATGTCTCCGAATCCCTGCGTCAGTTTTACATTCGGTCCTCCACTTCACCCGCCTCCTCGACTTTCTTTTTTATGAGTACCTCGTCATGCCGTACGGGTTGATGAATGCTCCATCAGTCTTCCAAGCCTTTGTAGATGCGATTTTCAGGGACCTGCATGGGCAGGGTGTATATTGATGACTGTGGTGGCTAATTTCCGCATTACCAAATGAGGAGTTACAAACACACCAGTCCGAGTTAAACTACATCTTTAATACTTAAGATACTTTTGCAAAAGTTCTTGACCCCACTAATGCATTCTCTCGAATGAACCAGGAAGGTGATTACAGAATTGCTACAGGGATCTTTTATAGCAACGATACCCCCTTCAACGTACATTGACAAACCACAGATACTTAGTAACAGTTCACAAAGGTTAACCTCTATGGGGCAGGCGGGACGAATTCGTCCCACCTACGTAACAGCCAGTTGAATCCTGTGGCGCGATTTTCAAATACCTTAAAAATCCTATTACTTCAATTTCTCAAACATATGACTATTTTACAGCTATTTAAAGACAAGACTCTGGTTAATCTAACCACACTGTCCGATTTCAAAAAGGCTTTACAACGAAAGCAAAACATTAGATTATGTCAGCAGAGTACCAAGCCAGAAATAATCAGACACCCATTTTTCAAGCTAGCATATAATGTCACAAAAACCCAGAAGACAGCTAAATGCAGCACTAACCTTTGATGATCTTCATCAGATGACACACCTAGGACATTATGTTATACAATACATGCATGTTTTGTTCAATCAAGTTCATATTTATATCAAAAAACTGCTTTTTACATTAGCATGTGACGTTCAGAACTAGCATACCCCCCGCAAACTTCCGGCGAATTTACTAACAATTTACTAAATTACTCACGATAAACGTTCACAAAAAGCATAACAATTATTTTAAGAATTATAGATACATTACTCCTCTATGCACTCGATATGTCCGATTTTAAAATAGCTTTTCGGTGAAAGCACATTTTGCAATATTCTAAGTACATAGCCCGGCATCACAGGGCTAGCTATTTAGACACCCAGCAGGTTTAGCACTCACCAATATCAGATTTACTATAAGAAAAATGGTCTTACCTTTCCTGTTCTTCGTCAGAATGCACTCCCAGGACTTCTACTTCAATAACAAATGTAGGTTTGGTCCAAAATAATCCATAGTTATGTTCCAACAGCGATGCTTTGTTCGTGTGTTCTAGACACTATCCCAATGGTAAATAACGGTCGCACGCACGGCGCATTTCGTGACAAAAGATTTCTAAATATTTCATTACCGTACTTCGAAGCATGTCAACCGCTGTTTAAAATCAATTTTTATGCCATTTTTCTCGTAAAAAAGCGATAATATTCCGACCGGGAATCTGCAATTAGATAAACAGCCGAAGGAAAATATATCACTGGGTCGAATCGGGCACGCGCCTAATTCCATTGTCCTCTGATGGGCCACTTGGCAAAGGCGATTATGTGTTTCAGCCTGAGGCTGCCTCGTCATCGTTCAGGTTTTTCCCGGGCTCTGAGAGCCTATTGGAGCCGTAGGAAATGTCACGTTACAGCTAAGATCCTGACTCTTCAATAAACAGAAGCAAGAACAAGAACACCTTGTCAGACAGGCCACTTCCTGCATGAAACCTTCTCAGGTTTTTGCCTGCCAAATGAGTTCTGTTATACTCACAGACACCATTCAAACAGTTTTAGAAACTTTAGGGTGTTTTCTATCCATATGTAATAAGTATATGCATATTCTAGTTACTGGGTAGGAGTGGTAACCAGATTAAATCGGGTACGTTTTTTATCCGGCGGTGTAAATACTGCCCCCTATCCCTAACAGGTTAAGTTTTGTATGACAGATATCAATAAAACACATTAGACAGTAACTGCTATGTCAACAGGATTAATTGTATAGCCCAGTATCTGGTCCCCTTAGAACTGTCCCTCCCTGGTACGGTATTGAACAAAAACACCATTTCATCCAATGGCATATATCAATTGTATACTCTAGATACTCCCATCTCAAGTAAACCCCTCTTGACCCCACTCCTGGACAGGCTCACTGGAGGGAGTGAGCCTCTAGGCCATATATTATCACAGGATAAGTGTGAGATCTAAGAGAGGACATACAAGGGTTCATTTACTGCCGTAATCCTCCCCACAATAAAGAAAAGGAGGGAGTGACTTGCTCACAGACATTGTGGAGACAAGTCATTGGTTCCCCATTAATCACGCATCCCTTCACATGGTTTAAGAAATAGGTAAAGACACATTCCCATGACGACAAGTCTGACCTCTCCCCTCTCTGGGCCCCAAGTGTCTGAGGCCCAGTTAAGGTAGACGTGCAACTGAAAAGACACCAGAGTCAAATGGACACTTTCTAATGACAAGTACCTCAAATAAGCATATTATACTAATAAAACATCTTAATTATCTATGTTACCCAACTAATTCTGATTCGTCCACGACATGACATTCTGATATACTCCGCTACACCCGCCGAGCATGTGTCCCTGGTGCGCAGGGTGCTTGGTAGACTGTTGGAGCATGACCTGTACATCAAGGCTGAGAAATGCCTGTTCTTACAACAGTCCATCTCCTCCCTAGGGTACAGCATTTCCACCTCAGGGGTGGAGATGGAGAGTGACCGCATTTCAGCCGTGCGTAATTGGCCGACTCCCACCACGGTAAAGGAGGTGCAGCGGTTCCTAGGGTTTGCCAATTACTACCGGAGGTTTATCCGGGGTTTTGGTCAGGTAGCGACTCCCATTACCTCACTGCTGAAGGGGGGACCGGTACGTTTGCAGTGGTCGGCTGAGGTGGACAGGGCTTTTGGTCACCTGAGGGCTCTGTTTACCTCAGCTCCTGTGCTGGCCCATACGGATCCCTCTTTGGCGTTCATAGTGGAGGTAGACTAGTCCGAGGCTGGGATAGGAGCCGTGGTCTCTCAGCGCTCGGGTACACCACCGAAGCTCCGCCCCTGTGCCTTCTTCTCGAGGAAGCTCAACCCGGCGGAGCGAAACTATGACATGGGGGACCGAGAGCTGTTGGCTGTCGTCAAGGCTCTGAAGGCGTGGAGACATTGGCTTGAGGGGGCTAAACACCCTTTTCTCATCTGGACTGACCACCGCAATCTGGAGTACATTTGGGCAGTGAGGAGACTGAACCCTCGCCAGGCAAGGTGGGCAATGTTTTTCACCCGTTTTGTTTTCACACTTTCTTACAGACCAGGTTCCCAGAATGTGAAGGCAAACGCACTGTCCCGGCTGTATGATACAGAGGAGCGGCCCATGGGTCCCACCCCCATACTCCCGGCCTCCTGCCTGGTGGCACCAGTAGTTTGGGAGCTGGACGCGGACATTGAGCAGGCGTTACGTGAAGAGCGTAACGCTGGGCGTCTGTACGTTCCGTCTGCTGTCCGTGATCGGCTGATCTATTGGGCCCACACGTCACCTTCCTATGGTGTTACGGATACAGGTATCCTGTGTATGTATTTCTTTTCTCTCCTTCTCCCCTCACAGGTGGCAATCATCATTCCCCAATCAGTCATCAATCAGTCGCTAATCAGAAGACACCTGCCCCTTTTCTCATACCCTATCACATCCCCTTTACCTTGGTTTAAAAACCCAGTTAGTTGTTTTCTCTGGAGCTCAATCTCTCTGTCATTCAATCTCTGTGTCCCCATCTCTCTCGCTCTCTGTGGATTGATCTCTCTTTTGTTTTGCACCTACATGTCACTTTGTCCGTCAGCCTGTGAGTATTGTTTTGTTATAGTGTTTGACTGTTTGTTTGATGGTGGGAAAAGGGGGTACAAAGACAAGTCGCCCATCATACCCTACCCGTAGGAATACTTTGTCTAAGTACCCTAGTTAGAACTGGGCAGACCACCCACTGTATTTTATTGGTTAATTAGCTAGCGGTTATTGAAGCAGGTAGACTAGCTTAGGGGTTTTTGGATATTTGTTTATTTTCTTGGGTCCAGCTCAGCCCCTTTTCCTGCCCCCCTTTACCGAGTGTTTAACAATCAACCATTAGTGTTTGATGGTAGATTTAAGTTGTCTGTGGTTATTTGTTCTCACTGTTACTTTTTCACTGTTATAATTTGCATGAGTTATGTTACGGATCTCGTTTCCACCCCCCCAATGGGATTCGTAACATCTGGTCATCCAGGCATCGGTCGGACGGTGCGCTGTCTGAGTGGGAAGTACTGGTGGCCCACTTTGGCCAAGGACGTGAGGGTTTACGTTTCATCTTGCTCGGTGTGCGCTCAGTGTAAGGCTCCTAGGCACCTGCCCAGAGGTAAGCTACACCCCTTACCCGTTCCACAACGGCCATGGTCGCACCTGTCGCTCGATTTCCTGACCGATCTCCCCCATCACAGGGAAACACCACGATCCTGGTTGTTGTGGATCGTTTCTCTAAGTCCTGCCGTCTCCTTCCACTGCCCGCTCTCCCTACGGCCCTACAGACTGCGGAGGCCTTGTTTACGCACGTCTTCCGGCACTACGGGGTGCCTGAGGATATAGTGTCTGATCGGGGTCCCCAGATCACTTCGAGGATCTGGAGGGCATTCATGGAACTTCTCGGGGTCTCGATCAGCCTTACCTCGGGTTTTCACCCCGAGTGTAACGGGCAGGTGGGTAGAGTTAACCAGGATGTGGGTAGGTTTCTGAGGTCTTATTGCCAGGACCAACACTAGTATATATTAACAACTTTGATCAAATTCTATTGTAATATATGTAATTTATTCTATATCCTTATTCTCAAACATGCTTTTGTTGTTGTTTGCTCCTCCACTGTGACTCTCACAGCCATGAAAGACAGAGTGATGTCCAGGACTAAGACACAAGAGACCAGTCAGAACAGTTCTGAGAACAGCTTGACAGACATCCTCAGTGTCCGGAGTGCTAGTGATATTGTCCTACAGCCAATGGCACCAGGGAGAAAGAATAGCCGATCCCACTTCCACAACATGGATGTGACAAAAGAGAGGGCTGACATGGGAAGGCTTCCAATGGCCACTCCACCCGTCAGCCTCCCAATGCTCACTGTGACCTCTCTCACTGTCCAAAGGGTCAAAAACTCCCTCAAGGTGCCTCGCATGCCCTGTCTGCAGCTGGAGGGACAGATGGGTAGCAAGCATCTGGGTCCGGTCAAAACCAAAACCGGAGGAAGCACATTGACCTCCAGCCACAAGCAGGAGCCAGAGTTTAAATCCAGCAGACCACAGACACCAGGAAGCATCCCTAGGAGGCCCAATGTATGTTCCACTGCAGCCAAGGCAGTAGCTCCTTTATCTGGGACTGCATGAAGGCCAGTCTGAGGTCAGGATCCAGGCCAATCCTCTCCAGAGGTCTAACATCCAGGACCAAAGGCCCCACTCTCCTCCTGCTCAAGCCAGACGGTCTCTGTCCAACGGCAGCCTCTTGCAGCCGCCATGTTCTCCTGTGGATGTCCTACAGCCGGAGGTCCAGGCCAGCAGAAGCCTGGCTCGACCCAAGACCGGGATAGCTAGGATAACAAGACATACTGATGGCAGCACTCTGAGGTCCCCTAACCAGACCTTAGAGCTAATAAACTCCATGGATAGGAGGGAGAGCACCAATTCTTTCCCTGTGCTGCCAACCATTACAGTGTCAGCCTCACCTGCCCAGATGGCCGTCCCATTGCCTACCCCAATGGTCAGCCATGTGCCTGACCTTCTGGTGCCTACTCCATCTGCTTCTCCGGTTCCTTCCAGCCGAGTGCCTGCCCCACCTGCCTCCCCAGTGCCAGCCCGGCCTGCCAACACCAGATCACGGCGTGTGTCGAAGAGGATCCAGCTCTTACAGGTCCGGTCTGCTATGCTGGACCAGCAGCTACCAGAACAACTGGGTGACAAACAAATCATATTACCCTCTGAGCCCCTGTCCTTCAGTTGCACTGAGAGGATGTTCCTCTGTGGTCCACCTTTAGTCTGCCACCCAGCTAACATAGGTGGAGATGATGGCTGTCACCCCCTGCCCAGACCTACGCCCAGCCACACAGGTCACACCGACCACTCCGCTTTACTGACCAGTAGGAGAGCCGTGCAGGCGGGCGAGAAGTGCCCCTCTGAAATCCTCTTGACCCCCTTGGTCCCACTGGCAGAACAGCCTCCTATCAAGCGATGGCACATGCCCGCCTCCCGTGCCAAGGCCAAGCGAGAGAATAGCCAACGAGGGCGCAGGAAGAGAGTGAAGCCCATTCACTGGGACGTTAACTTTAAGTCTGGGCCTTTCTTCCCAGTGTGTGTCTCTCCATCACTGCCCTCGATCTTGGAGGTGGATGAAGAGCCTCTTTCTGAAGAGATGGAGCAAATCCAGTTGTAGGGGTCGCAAAGACACACACACACACAACTTCATTTTTTAAAACATTTTCTACCTTTATTTAAATAGGCAAGTTAGTTAAGAACAAATTGTTATTTACAATGACGACCTACCCCTGGCCAAACCCTAACCCGGACGACACTGGACCAATTGTGCGCTGCCCTATGGGACTTGTGCCTTAGACCGCTGCGCCAATCGGGAGCCCTATTGAGACCTCATGGCCTCCCATGGACCAGAGAGGATCAGCCAGCATCATCCCAGCATCTGCCCTGCCTGTCATCCTTGTACATCCACTGCCCTTTCAACCCCAAACCACAAAGGGCAGGTGACAGAAATGATCCAGCGCCCACCGATCCAGGATGTTGTGCATGAGCAGCAGCAGCTACTGTCGGAAGTACTGTTGGAACAGACTTTTCCTATGAGACCCAACAGGAGCCACAAGCTGTCAAAGTACTTTCATCCCTGGGGTGTGTAGCTTCTCGAAGAGTGTTCTCTTCCTGAAGATGGACTGCTTCAACCCCTTGGGAGTATCCAGAGTATCTAGTACGCTGGTGTGATGATAGAATATGTCCATCAGTATCAACTAGAGATTAATATTAATCCACTTGTTATTCTAGTTAGGCAAATGTTAATTTATCATCAGCATGTTCCAAAGAATTCTGTTTCTATAAAGTTTTATTGCAGTTGAAAATGATCAGTGGTGTGTGTTGTTGGTTTCTTGTGAGCTATGAAGTATACCCTTTTAGTAGAATGTTTATTTCTTCATTGGATTTGTTGATTTGTTGACCAAGGAGAAGAGGTAAGTGCTGACCGGACTAACAGATGTGAAGGTCCGATTCAAATTTGTATTAATCCGAAGGAGGCACATCTGACTCACAACTTAGTGCCATAATTCTTCACATTTTGAACACCATTTGAACGTACACACAGCCTCAACTATTTAAATGACAGAAAATGTCATATCTGCTCTCACACAGTACACTAATAGATGATTATCCCTTGGGTTTTTCACAGTCCATCATAACAAATACTTTTTGGCAATTTATGTAGGTTCATTCCGAAACACATTTTCTCCACCAAAGCCCAAAGCTTACTAACATTATAAAGATATCACTCAAGTTTAAGAGGTGTTACCACATTTTTGTAGAGATTTATTGGGGCCAGTGCAAAGATCTTACATTGCACTGTAAGATCAGTCATGCATCGTACCCAGTTTCTCTCTAGAAACATGCATGAGAAAGCTGTGACTAAGCAGAGAAGTATGTCTGTATCAGTTCTAGAACTGGTTCAAGAAAGGAGAGCGAGAGAGAGAGAGCAAAGCACAGAAGGATGTTGGGTTACATTTACATTACATTTACCTTTACATTTAAGTCATTTAGCAGACGCTCTTATCCAGAGCGACTTACAAAATGGTGCATTCACCTTATGATATCCAGTGGAACAACCACTTTACAATAGTGCATCTAAATATTTTAAGGGGGGGGGGGGGGGTTAGAAGGATTACTTTATCCTATCCTAGGTATTCCTTAAAGAGGTGGGGTTTCAGGTGTCTCCGGAAGGTGGTGATTGACTCCGCTGTCCTGGTGTCGTGAGGGAGCTTGTTCCACCATTGGGGTGCCAGAGCAGCGAACAGTTTTGACTGGGCTGAGCGGGAACTATGCTTCCTCAGAGGTAGGGGGGCCAGCAGGCCAGTGGTGGATGAACGCAGTGCCCTTGTTTGGGTGTAGGGCCTGATCAGAGCCTGAAGGTATGGAGGTGCCGTTCCCTTCACAGCTCCGTAGGCAATCACCATGGTCTTGTAGCGGATGCGAGCTTCAACTGGAAGCCAGTGGAGAGAGCGGAGGAGCGGGGTGACGTGAGAGAACTTGGGAAGGTTGAACACCAGACGGGCTGCGGCGTTCTGGATGAGTTGTAGGGGTTTAATGGCACAGGCAGGGAGCCCAGCCAACAGCGAGTTGCAGTAATCCAGACGGGAGATGACAAGTGCCTGGATTAGGACCTGCGCCGCTTCCTGTGTGAGGCAGGGTCGTACTCTGCGAATGTTGTAGAGCATGAACCTACAGGATCGGGTCACCGCCTTGATGTTAGTGGAGAACGACAGGGTGTTGTCCAGGATCACGCCAAGGTTCTTAGCACTCTGGGAGGAGGACACAAGGGAGTTGTCAACCGTGATGGCGAGATCATGGAACGGGCAGTCCTTCCCCGGGAGGAAGAGCAGCTCCGTCTTGCCGAGGTTCAGCTTGAGCTGGTGATCCGTCATCCACACTGATATGTCTGACAGACATGCAGAGATGCGATTCGCCGCCTGGTTATCAGAAGGGGGAAAGGAGAAGATTAATTGTGTGTCGTCTGCATAGCAATGATAGGAGAGACCATGTGAGGATATGACAGAGCCAAGTGACTTGGTGTATAGCGAGAATAGGAGAGGGCCTAGAACAGAGCCCTGGGGGACACCAGTGGTGAGAGCGCATGGTGCGGAGACAGATTCTCGCCACGCCACCTGGTAGGAGCGACCTGTCAGGTAGGACGCAATCCAAGCGTGGGCCGCGCCGGAGATGCCCAACTCGGAGAGGGTGGAGAGGAGGATCTGATGGTTCACAGTATCAAAGGCAGCAGATAGGTCTAGAAGTATGAGAGCAGAGGAGAGAGAGTTAGCTTTAGCAGTGCAGAGAGCCTCCGTGACACAGAGAAGAGCAGTCTCAGTTGAATGCCCAGTCTTGAAACCTGACTGATTAGGATCAAGAAGGTCATTCTGAGAGAGATAGCAGGAGAGCTGGCCAAGGACGGCACGTTCAAGAGTTTTGGAGAGAAAAGAAAGAAGGGATACTGGTCTGTAGTTGTTGACATCGAAGGGATCGAGTGTAGGTTTTTTCAGAAGGGGTGCAACTCTCGCTCTCTTGAAGACAGAAGGGACGTAGCCAGCGGTCAAGGATGAGTTGATGAGCGAGGTGAGGAAGGGGAGAAGGTCTCCGGAAATGGTCTGGAGAAGAGAGGAGGGGATAGGGTCAAGTGGGCAGGTTGTTGGGCGGCCGGCCGTCACAAGACGCGAGATTTCATCTGGAGAGAGAGGGGAGAAAGAGGTCAAAGCACAGGGTAGGGCAGTGTGAGCAGGACCAGCGGTGTCGTTTGACTTAGCAAACGAGGATCGGATATCGTCAACCTTCTTTTCAAAATGGTTGACGAAGTCATCCGCAGAGAGGGAGGAGGGGGGGGGAGGGGGAGGAGGATTCAGGAGGGAGGAGAAGGTAGCAAAGAGCTTCCTAGGGTTAGAGGCAGATGCTTGGAATTTAGAGTGGTAGAAAGTGGCTTTAGCAGCAGAGACAGAAGAGGAGAATGTAGAGAGGAGTGAGTGAAAGGATGCCAGGTCCGCAGGGAGGCGAGTTTTCCTCCATTTCCGCTCGGCTGCCCGGAGCCCTGTTCTGTGAGCTCGTAGTGAGTCGTCGAGCCACGGAGCAGGAGGGGAGGACCGAGCCGGCCTGGAGGATAGGGGACAGAGAAAATCAAAGGATGCAGAAAGGGAGGAGAGGAGGGTTGAGGAGGCAGAATCAGGAGATAGGTTGGAGAAGGTTTGAGCAGAGGGAAGAGATGATACGATGGAAGAGGAGAGAGTAGCGGGAGAGAGAGAGCGAAGGTTACATATGATACATCATACATCATACTCTCAGGAAGGTTAGGTTAGTTAGGCTACATGTGATCGTGCGTCACCATAACTGAAACACGGCCTTCTTTCGTTCACGGTTTCACGTCATGGTGCAAGTATTTGCATAAACTGGGAAATATTTGCATACATTTCAATTTCCCTGGCTGGCAGTGAAGGGGTTAATCAGCTGTGTGCTCTCAGTTTACGCTCACTAGCAGAATCTGTCTGCCACAGCTGCTGCGCTAAGGCCAATCTTCTATCACAGAGAGCGCTGACAACCAGAGGTGTTTCCAGAGGCCAACAACACAGAGCAGGTTAGAGAAGCTTCAAACCTAACCGCACGCACACACACACATTCTTGTATCTGTAACCAATTTAGGACTCCTCACAAATACATACCTTTTGAGGACAATGCTTTCAGACATCATAGAAGCACAGAATTTACACTCATGAGTTAGAAAAAAATCTATTGAGTTAATCACGTAAAGTTTCTGACTCCTTGAAAAAAGTTCACTTGTAATTTTACCAACTACTTGAAACCGTACATTGCAAATCAAATTGTATTGGTCACATACACATGGTTAGCAGATGTTTATGCGAGTGTAGCGAAATGCTTGTAAGCTTCTAGTTCCGACCGTGCAGTAATATTTAACAAGTAATCTAACAATTTCACGACAACTACCTTATACACACACACGTTTAAAGGAATAATTAACAATATATACGTATAAATATAAGGGTGAGCGATGGCCGAACAGCATAGGCAAGATGCAGTAGATGGTATAGAGTACAGTATATACATATGAGATGAGTAATGTAGGGTATGTAAACATATAAAGCGGCATTGTTTAAGTGACTAGTGATACATTTATTACATCGAATTATTAAAGTGGCGAGAGATTGAGTCTGTATGTTGGCAGCAGCCACTCAATGCATTGCAATGCCTTGCCATCAGCCATGGAGAGAATGCCTCCTATGAAATCTATAAAAGCTATCCAACGTTGTACCTAATGGAAGCGTAAAATAATTAACAAGTTTAAATTCTCCATATTTAACACATTCATTCTATTTTAAGACTGAAAATATTCATGTAGAATGCCACAATGATGCAACACGGATGGCAACTCAACGGCTGTAGTGTAGTACTTCTGTAAAGTATTTAAACTGGAACAACCATTTCAGTAATGGATTCAATATATCCAAGTAACAGATTAATAGTTTAGATTTTTTTTTCTCTGTAACATTCAAAGTCAGCAGGCTTTGTATTCTTGAGACCTTAGTCACTCAAACAGTGAACCACCCACCTGGATAAACTTCCCCCGGACAGTGAGTGTCACACCCTGACCTGAGAGAGCCATTTTTCTCTGTTTGGTTAGGTGTGATATGGGGTGGGCATTCTATGTGTTTTATTTCTATGTTTTGGCCGGGTATGGTTCCTAATCAGAGGCAGCTGTCTATCGTTGTCTCTGATTGGGAGCCATACTTAGGCATCCTTTTCCCACCTGGGTTTTTGTGGGTAGTTGTTTTCCGTTTAGTTGTCTGTTTCCTGACGGAACTGTTTGCTTTCGTTTTTGATTCTTTTTTTAAGTGTTTCATTATAGTAATAAATATGAGCACTCAATACGCTGCGTTTTGATCGACTCCTTTTGACGATCGTAACAGTGAGATAGAGGACATTCATCATATGCCTATGAGTTTAAGTCAAGTAAGTCCCACTAAATCCTCAGAAGTACACCAAGATAGCCAGAAGCATCTCATAAACTTATTTTCTCTGATCTGCAACTATTCTGTTGTGTACATCGAACTTAACTGCTCTCCAGTCCCTGTTTACTAGAGCTTGGGGAGAAGCAGCAATGCATTTCTCACAGTCTTGTTTTCCAGGTGTTTTTCCCATTCGGATAAAATTCATCAAGGAATCAACTGCATCCACCTCTATTGTCGACCAATACCTTTTTGTTCCTTTGGCACCTTTGGAAAGAGATGGCATTATGAATGACTACATTAAATAAAGGTTGACTACAATACAGTACTTGAACATCTCTCTGTATTAACTCTACAAGGTTACAGCTGTATCTGCAGAGAGTGTGTTGAGATTAAACTAACAATCCCAACTAAATAACTACATAGATAAGGATGTGAGAGGAGAATGTGCAATGCTGACATCAAGGCAGACTCAATCTGTATTGAATCTAAGCCCAACAATCTGTTTGCAATGTAAACCTTCTAATAAAAGCAATACCTATCAAATCAAGTTCCCTCCCTCAAGAAAAACAATGTAAAGCGTGGTAATCGTTCTGTGTTATCATCTATCCTGACACACTAGTTCCAGATCTAACATCTTGACTTGTGTCCAATCCAAACTGAACCGTTCTGTGCTGGCATGGTTGGAAATACACTAACTGATAAAGACAGTATTGATCTGGACCAGCACAGTACAGCCATAAGTTGACACTACAGAGTGAAAATGCAATGACTGAAGACAGCAGGAAACATGCTTACCGTGTGAGCCTCTCTTTTGTCCCAGCTTTCCCTTGGTCATTGGCTGTTTAGCCCGAATCGCTGACATCTCTCCTGGAAAACATCAGTGGAAAACATGTCTAAAAGGACAGTGTAATTAAGAATAGGTCCATGTGTATGTAAGGTATAGGCATACCGGTCAGATTTTCTTCATAGAAATTGCCTTCCTCTGATGGCCCTGGGACACAACCATCTTCACTGTTGTCAATACTGGTTATTGAGTCATCAGTCTTGTATCCAAGCTTAGCTTTGGTCAACTGTATTGCAGAAAAAAAGTATCTTGGATAACTAGACAGATATCAAAGTATTTGGACACTAGTACATTTTGATTATTTATGGCTCTGTGCTCCTCTACTTTACATTTTCTAATAATACAATGAATATGGGATGAAAGTGCAGACTTGCCTGTCTTTGATTTACAAAGCTGATTCACAAGAACTTACAGTATGTGCTGGTGTTGAATGACACTAACTTACGTATACGCTGTCTGTTCTGATCAACGGCGGTGCATCATCCAACACATGGACTATCGACCCAGAGGTACTGTCAGCCTCGGTGTCTGACATCTAAGGATACAATAAAATTAGTCACGTGCAAATTAGGCAATTGAATATGATTCAACCATCCCCAGTATCCTCATTCTAAACAACTGACAAACCTGAGCTTCGGGATTTATTATTTCCTTTTCAAATCTGGCCTACAAGTTGAATTATGTTTGTTTTAGAGTTTCCATGCGTCTTCTTAGCCTCTGCAGTGCCTTTGTAAAGGAAGACAAGTTTCAAAAAGAATGGTTGAGACTTAAAAGAATGACAAGATTGCTCGGCACACAACAAAGGGGATGGGCTGGGGGACACCAATGACTGTTATCATTGACTGATAGAGGTCCTACAAACATCTATTACAATTTCCTTTAAGACGACTTTCAAGGTAAAAAAGCAAGTATAAGCATAACATAAGCACATTATGCAAGTTCCTGGATGCAACTAAAGCTGATCTGCTTTTATGGATGGACTAAACGAGAAACAGTATGAGTGATATGGCTAAAGCAAGGCATGTGAATTGGCATAGTCTTACCAAATGTTACACTTTCCACAATCCTTATTCCTGTTGGGGTGTTTCACTCTTTTACGTGCAAAGCCAAAATAACTAGCAACTTATTTCTCTTTGTGTAAGAAAGGGCGATAAAAAAAACTGCCAAAACTTCAATAAAATAATTTAATGAGAGGATTTATATAAATATTTCAGCACACATGCATGCTTATGACTTGACAAAACAGATGAAAAGGAACTGGCTTTTCTAGCTAACTTCTAAACCAATTCAAGTTACACTAGCAATATTATTTTCCAATGCATGTAACATTGGGTTAACCACAATCATGTATTCTGAATCAAAGACATGTTACCAATTATGCTAAACTAGCACGCTAACCGCTGGCTAGCACGCTAACCGCTAGCTAGCACGCTAACCGCTAGCTAGCACGCGAATCATTAGCAAGCAGTAAATAAGTAGAAGGTAAAAACATGCCAAGTAACAATTGCACATTAATGAATTGTTTGGATAAACCCACCAATTTCAATCTCATGATGCACTATATCTGACACAATGTGGCTTTCGGACAATGCATGTTGGATTCCACCGAAAGACACATGAGCTAACAATAATTACAAATAAACACAACGGGAACATGCTTGCTTTCCAATACACCAAATACAATTTTAGTTAACAGTTTAGTTAATAGCTAACCTTCTTGCAGGAATGTGAACGTCTACAACCATCCTCCTCTACATTAAAAAACGTGCTGCACAGCTACTTTTGTTGTGATCATGCTCAGACAGAGACAGGCTTGCCAGGTCAATTCTACATTTCTAGTAAATCCAGTGAAAACCCGCCTTCAAAGCCTGAAACCTATCACAATTCCAGAAGATTACAGGGAAATTAATGGATTTTTTTAAATACCATGTTGGTAATGGTGCAATATAGAAGTAGTATTAAAAACTTGCACCCAGCGACCAAAACTTTTCAGCTGCAGCAAAGTTTTAAAAGTACCTCAAAAAAAGACAAAAGGGATTACATGGCAACCCTGGGGAGAGACTTATCACTGCAGCATGGGGGAGATGGGAACTGTGTTGACCTGTGACATTTTTGATAGTTTGGTACTTTGTGCACTCTGCAGTGGGGGAGGGGCTGGATCTCCAGCAGAAATTATGGAGAGTAGACAATGATTCCATCAGCCCAGATTTCTGAATATGTGTGCAATATTATTACTGTCACCTACATTTCCTTACACAGTTTGGGTTTGTAGCTTACACAATCAGTATCAGTGAGGTGTTAAGTGCAGCTACTTGAATGGTCTGTAGACCTGCTGACACAAAAGTAGCTTATGGCAGGTTAAGATTCTAACTAGCATCCCAACCCCTCAGCAATCAGGTTCACTGCCTGCACACAGACCAAACAGCCTAGTGATATTAACAGCCATCTCTTGCTATAGGCACTCAGCTACTCTCACCATCTCTCTTTCTCTCTCATAACAGGCCTTTAAAAAAAAAATCTTAATCGCATTTACCCTCCACTAGACCCCTGGTTTCACAAGGTGGAATAAAATGTACTGATAATAAGTGATTTCAGGTTTGTACTGCTGTGAAGACGTAGGCCTTTACATCAGCATTGGTGATGTAAAGGATTTGCAAAAAGCCTCAAGAAAACTCATAATACACTTGGTTAGCTGATGTGTAACTGATGTTACACATCATTTTCTTATAATAAACTTGGGTAGCTGATGTGTAACTGAAGCTTTATTCAAAAGATGGAGGATGACACACGACGTGTTGTACAGTGTCAGGCTTCAGATCAAAAGAAAAACGATAATGTTACTGCCTTGCAGGGTTGAAAGGGCAGTGGAGGTACTAGGATGGCAGGCAGGGCAGAGGCTGGGATGATGCTGGCTGATCCTCTCTGGTCCATGGGAGGCCATGAGGTCTCAATAGGGCTCCCGATTGGCGCAGCGGCCTATGGCACTGGTCCAATAGGGCGGCGCACAATTGGCCCAGTGTCGTCCGGGTTAGGGTTTGGCCGGGGTAGGCCGTCATTGTAAATAAGAATTTGTTCTATTTAAATAAAGGTAAATAAAAATGAAGTTGTGCGTGTGTGTGTGTGTGTGTGTGTGTGTGTGTGTGTGTGTGTGTGTGTGTGTGTGTGTGTGTGTGTGTGTGTGTGCGACCCCTCTACAACTGGCTTTGCTCCATCTCTTCAGAAAGAGACGACCCACGGGACAGCAGGGGGGTAGTGGGAGGGGTGAAGAGGGGAGAGGTGGGTGTGCTTTCTCTTGTAGACGGGCGCGGAAGCATAATCCTGTGAAAGTGGATAGGGGCACGTGTCTTCAACACAAAGCTTGAAAATGGCTTGCCCATGGTGATTATGTCATGGCTGAAGTCAATCTTGACTGTGGTCTCCAAGGACATCCAGTACCGGAGCATCTCTTCATCCTCCTCCTTTTCATCCACCTCCAAGATCGAGGGCAGTGATGGAGCGACACACACTGGGAAGAAATGCCCAGACTTAAAGTTAACGTCCCAGTGAATGGGCTTCGCTCTCTTCCTGTGCCCTCGTTGGCTATTCTCCCATTCCCGCTCGGCCTTGGCACGGGAGGCGGGCATGTGCCACCGATTGATAGGAGGCTGTTCTGCCAATGGGGTCAAGAGGATTTTAAAGGGGCACTTCTCGCCCGCCTGCACGGCTCTCCTACTAGTCAGTAAAGCGGAGTGGTCGGTGCGACCTGTGTGGCTGGGCGTAGGTCTGGGCAGGGGGTGACAGCCATCATCTCCACCTACGTTAGCTGGGTGGCAGACTAAAGGTGGACCACAGAGGAACATCCTCTCAGTGCTACTGAAGGACAGGGGCTCAGAGGGTAATATGATTTGTTTGTCACCCAGTTGTTCTGGTAGCTGCTGGTCCAGCATAGCAGACTGGATCTGTAAGCGCTGGATCCTCTTCGACACACGCCTTGATCTGGTGTTGGCAGGCCGGGCTGGCACTGGGGATGGAGGTGGGGCAGGCACTCGGCTGGACAGAATCGGTGAAGCAGATGGAGTAGGCACCAGAAGATCAGGCACTTGGCTGACCATTGGGCTAGGCAATGGGATAGACATCTGGGCAGGTGAGGCTGACACTGCAATGGTTGGCAGCACAGGGAAAGAATTTGTGATCTCCCTCCTACCCATGGAGTTTATAAGCTCTAAGGTCTGGTTAGGGAACCTCAGAGTGCTGCCATCAGTATGTCTTGTTATCCTAGCTATCCCGGTCTTGGGTCGAGCCAGGCTTCTGCTGGCCTGGACCTCCGGCTGGAGGACATCGACATGAGAACATGGCGGCTGCAAGAGGCTGCCGTCGAACAGAGACCGTCTGGCTTGAACAGGAGGAGAGTGGGGCATTTGGTCCTGGATGTTAGACCGCTGGAGAGGATGGGCCTGGATCCTGACCTCAGACTGGCTGCATGGAGTCCCAGATAAAGGAGCTACTGCCTTACATTTACATTTACATTTAAGTCATTTAGCAGACGCTCTTATCCAGAGCGACTTACAAATTGGTGCATTCACCTTATAATATCCAGTGGAACAACCACTTTACAATGGTGCATCTAAATCTTTTAAGGGGGGGTTAGAAGGATTACTTTATCCTATCCCAGGTATTCCTTGAAGAGGTGGGGTTTCAGGTGTCTCCGGAAGGTGGTGATTGACTCCGCTGTCCTGGCGTCGTGAGGGAGCTTGTTCCACCATTGGGGTGCCAGAGCAGCGAACAGTTTTGACTGGGCTGAGCGGGAACTGTGCTTCCTCAGAGGTAGGGAGGCGAGCAGGCCAGAGGTGGATGAACGGAGTGCCCTTGTTTGGGTGTAGGGCCTGATCAGAGCCTGAAGGTACGGAGGTGCCGTTCCCTTCACAGCTCCGTAGGCAAGCACCATGGTCTTGTAGCGGATGCGAGCTTCGACTGGAAGCCAGTGGAGAGAGCGGAGGAGCGGGGTGACGTGAGAGAACTTGGGAAGGTTGAACACCAGACGGGCTGCGGCGTTCTGGATGAGTTGTAGGGGTTTAATGGCACAGGCAGGGAGCCCAGCCAACAGCGAGTTGCAATAATCCAGACGGGAGATGACAAGTGCCTGTGTGAGGCAGGGTCGTACTCTGCGAATGTTGTAGAGCATGAACCTACAGGATCGGGTCACCGCCTTGATGTTGGTGGAGAACGACAGGGTGTTGTCCAGGGTCACGCCAAGGCTCTTAGCACTCTGGGAGGAGGACACAAGGGAGTTGTCAACCGTGATGGCGAGATCATGGAACGGGCAGTCTTTCCCCGGGAGGAAGAGCAGCTCCGTCTTACCGAGGTTCAGCCTTGGCTGCAGTGGAGCATACATATGGCCTCCTAGGGATGCTTCCTGGTGTCTGTGGTCTGCTTGATTTAACCTCTGGCTCCTGCTTGTGGCTCGAGGTCAATGTGCTCCCTCCGGTTTTGGTTTTGACCGGACCCAGACGCTTACTACCCATCTGGCCCTCCAGCTGTAGACGAGGCATGCCAGTGACCGGACCCAGACGCTTACTACCCATCTGGCCCTCCAGCTGTAGACGAGGCATGCCAGTCACCTTGAGGGTGTTTTTGATCTTTTGGACAGTGAGAGAGGTCACAGTGAGCATTGGGAGCCTGACGGGTGGAGTGGCCATTGGAAGCCTTCCCATGTCAGCCCTCTCTTTTGTTACATCCATCGTGTGGAAGTGGGATCGGCTATTCTTTCTCCCTGGTGGCATTGGCTGTAGGACAATATCACTGGCACTCCGGACACTGAGGATGTCTGTCAGGCTGTTCTCAGAACTGTTCTGACTGGTCTCTTGTGTCCTAGCCAACGGTGAGCTGGACTTCCCTCTGTCTTTCATGGCTGAGAGTCACAGTGGAATAGCAAACAACAACAAAAAGCATGTTTGAGAATAAGAATATAGAATAAATGACATATATTTCAATTGTCACGTCCTGGCCAGTATATAAGGTTAATTGTTTTGTAGTTTGGTCAGGGCGTGGCAGGGGGTATTTGTTTTATGTGGTTCGGGGTGGTGTGTTTTGTGTAAAGGGTGTTTGATTTAGTAATTCCGGGTTTTTGGTTTATGTTTAGTATTCTATGGTTAGTCTAGGTTGTGTGTTTCTATGTTTGGTTGATTGGGGTTGGGACTCTCAGTTGAAGGCAGGTGTTGTCTATCTGCCTTTGATTGAGAGTTCCATATATTAGGGTGTGTTTGTATGTGTGATTTGTGGGTGATTGTTCTGTGTTTCGCCTTGTGCCTTACCAGACTGTTTTTGTTGATCGTTCGTGTTTTTGTTATTTTGTATGTTCGTTTTGAAAGATAATTAAAAATCAAGATGAGCATTCACGTACCTGCTGCGTATTGGTCCTCATTCACCGACAACAGCCGTGACAGAATCACCCACCACCAAAGGACCAAGCAGCAGAGGAAGGAGCAGACGGAGTTCGAGTTGGACTGGCGGGAGAAGTGGACTTGGGAGGAAGTTCTGGACGGGGCCGGACCCTGGCATCAGGCTGGGGATTATCGACGCCCGCAGGGGGAAATTGAGGCAGCCAAGGCAGAGAGGCGGTGGTACGAGGCCAAGTACGCGCTGAAGGAGAAGCACGAGAGGCACCCCCAAGAAAATTTTGGGGGGGGGCACACGGGTAGTTTGGCTAGGCGTAAGAAGAGCCGGAAGCCAGCTACTCGTGGTTATATGGAGGAGCGTATGGGGTGGAGAGCGCTATGTTTCGCTGAGGAGCGCACTATCTCACCCATACGCACGCACAGTCCGGTGCGCGTTATTCCAGCCCCTCGCAGGTGCCGTGCTAGAGCGGGCATCCAGCCTGGTAGGAGGATGCCTGCGCAGCGCATCTGGTCGCCGGTACGCCTCCGAGGACCAGGCTACCCAACTCCCGCTCTACGCACGGCTACCATCAGGCCCCTGCACAGCCCAGTCTGCCCTGTACGAGCACCCCGCTCGTACAGGGCTACTAGTTCCATCCAGCCAAGGCGGGTTGTGCAGGAGGTAAGATCTAGACCGGCTGTGCGCCTCCATAGCCCTGGGTTTCCAGCTCCTGTCTCTCGTGCGGACCCGGAAGTGCGTCAACCCAGTCCGACTCGTCCTGTTCCCGCTCCCCGCACTAGCCTGGAGGTGCGTGTACATAATCTGGTAAGCCCAGTACCAGCACCACGCACCAGGCTACAAGTGCGTCAATCCAGCCTCGCCAGTCAACAGTCTTCATCAGAGCTGCCCGCCAGTCAACAGTCTTCATCAGAGCTGCCCGCCAGTCAACAGTCTTCATCAGAGCTGCCCGCCAGTCAACAGTCATCATCAGAGCTGCCCGCCAGTCAACAGTCATCGTCAGAGCTGCCCGCCAGTCAACAGTCATCGTCAGAGCTGCCCGCCAGTCAACAGTCATCGTCAGAGCTGCCCGCCAGTCAACAGTCATCGTCAGAGCTGCCCGCCAGTCAACAGTCATCGTCAGAGCTGCCCGCCAGTCAACAGTCATCGTCAGAGCTGCCCGCCAGTCAACAGTCGTCAGAGCTGCCCGCCAGTCAACAGTCGCCAGAGAGGTCAGACTGCGCTGAACTGCCGGAGTGGCCAGACTGCGCTGAACTGCCGGAGTGGCCAGACTGCGCTGAACTGCCGGAGTGGCCAGACTGCGCTGAACTGCCGGAGTGGCCAGACTGCGCTGAACTGCCGGAGTGGCCAGACTGCGCTGAACTGCCGGAGTGGCCAGACTGCGCTGAACTGCCGGAGTGGCCAGACTGCCCTGAACTGCCGGAGTGGCCAGACTGCCCTGAACTGCCGGAGTGGCCAGACTGCCCTGAACTGCCGGAGTGGCCAGACTGCCCTGAACTGCCGGAGTGGCCAGACTGCCCTGAACTGCCGGAGTGGCCAGACTGCCCTGAACTGCCGGAGTGGCCAGACTGCCCTGAACTGCCGGAGTGGCCAGACTGCCCTGAACTGCCGGAGTGGCCAGACTGCCCTGAACTGCCGGAGTGGCCAGACTGCCCTGAACTGCCGGAGTGGCCAGACTGCCCTGAACTGCCGGAGTGGCCAGACTGCCCTGAACTGCCGGAGTGGCCAGACTGCCCTGAACTGCCGGAGTGGCCAGACTGCCCTGAACTGCCGGAGTGGCCAGACTGCCCTGAACTGCCGGAGTGGCCAGACTGCCCTGAACTGCCGGAGTGGCCAGACTGCCCTGAACTGCCGGAGTGGCCAGACTGCCCTGAACTGCCGGAGTGGCCAGACTGCCCTGAACTGCCGGAGTGGCCAGACTGCCCTGAACTGCCGGAGTGGCCAGACTGCCCAGACTGTCCCGAATTGCCAGACTGCCCAGACTGTCCCGAATTGCCAGACTGCCCAGACTGTCCCGAATTGCCAGACTGCCCAGACTGTCCCGAATTGCCAGACTGCCCAGACTGTCCCGAATTGCCAGACTGCCCAGACTGTCCCGAATTGCCAGACTGCCCAGACTGTCCCGAATTGCCAGACTGCCCAGACTGTCCCGAATTGCCAGACTGCCCAGACTGTCCCGAATTGCCAGACTGCCCAGACTGTCCCGAATTGCCAGACTGCCCAGACTGTCCCGAATTGCCAGACTGCCCAGACTGTCCCGAATTGCCAGACTGCCCAGACTGTCCCGAATTGCCAGACTGCCCAGACTGTCCCGAATTGCCAGACTGCCCAGACTGTCCCGAATTGCCAGACTGCCCAGACTGTCCCGAATTGCCAGACTGCCCAGACTGTCCCGAATTGCCAGACTGCCCAGACTCTCCCGAATTGCCAGACTGCCCCGACTGCCCCCCGGCGATGCCAGAGTGGCCCGACAGCCTGGAACGGCCGGAGCCAGAGCCACCTCCAGAAATAGGTGGGTTGGGGAGGGGGGGTGTAGCACAGTGCCGTCGTTGACGGCAGCCACCCTCCCTTCCCTCCCTTTAGAAAAGGGGACTTTTTGTTGGTGTTGCTTGGGATTATTTTTTGTTAAGGTGCTTCTGGGGTAGCACCTTTAAGGGGGGGGTACTGTCACGTCCTGGCCAGTATATAAGGTTAATTGTTTTGTAGTTTGGTCAGGGCGTGGCAGGGGGTATTTGTTTTATGTGGTTCGGGGTGGTGTGTTTTGTGTAAAGGGTGTTTGATTTAGTAATTCCGGGTTTTTGGTTTATGTTTAGTATTCTATGGTTAGTCTAGGTTGTGTGTTTCTATGTTTGGTTGATTGGGGTTGGGACTCTCAGTTGAAGGCAGGTGTTGTCTATCTGCCTTTGATTGAGAGTTCCATATATTAGGGTGTGTTTGTATGTGTGATTTGTGGGTGATTGTTCTGTGTTTCGCCTTGTGCCTTACCAGACTGTTTTTGTTGATCGTTCGTGTTTTTGTTATTTTGTATGTTCGTTTTGAAAGATAATTAAAAATCAAGATGAGCATTCACGTACCTGCTGCGTTTTGGTCCTCATTCACCGACAACAGCCGTGACATCAATAGTGTTTGATCAAAGTTGTTATTATAAACTAGTGTTTTTCCACCTTCAAAGGACATTCCAATTCCTGCCAAAATGTTCATAAATTCATAAAAATGAAAGATTCACAGACTAAGGCCTACCTTCAATTTGGACTTCCAGATAATTTGCACACGTAGGATTTGACTATACAGTTTCAACAATATATTCTTGAAAACAGAAACACAAGACCACAAGACCTAGTTTAAAACAAACTTTTTTGTCACAAATCACAAAACATAAGTTTTCTGACAGTTATTGATCAAATAAAGTTCTCCTAAAATAAAAGTAATGTATTTGAGATTATATCATTAAATTATAGGTCCTACCTCAGTTCAGGAAGAGCGTCAATTTCCTGTTTATGGATTGTCTAATTTTAACAAAATAATGCTTCATTATGACATCATGTACATTATGACATAGCAGCCGTCCACATCCTAAAAGTTTGTCAAAACCACTTGAATAGACATGAAATGTAAAATTAAATACAATAGGCCTAATTCAACAATTGAATAAAAATAATAGTTTGACAGTAATTATTCAGTTTATTGGCTTTTATTTTCATTACTGTAGTGGTTTTGAATTTATTGAAATGAGAGTAGGCCTAGTGAGTTTCGTAGAACTCGATCTCTCATTGAACATCTGTGTGGAACGTTTGCAGCTGACGCCACACAGACGCCTTTGAAAAACATTCACGACTTTAGTTTCATATTCAATTCATCAGCATATATGCACGGCAAATAAATTCCCAGTACTCAAATAAATCTGAAAATCACAATTATCTATTTATTATAGCATCCTCTTAGAACGAGAAATGCTGTGGTGTCGATGTTTTTGATTATGTCCAAATAGGAACATAGCTACAGGTATTTTTACTTCTATACTATAATAGTAGTAGTCGTGTGTGTTTTTTTTGTCGTGCATTCGATTTGAGTCAACGCTAAACCCACAATAGTTTGGTCCCATTCGGTATTAGCACGGTCAGCCAATGGGGGAAGTGACATGCCTGATGCCTAAATTGATGTTGTTGACCAAACACATTTCAATATCATTTTTGAAATACAATAAATAGCCTGTTAATTTTTCGACAAAACATGTTAATAAATTAGATGTTGGCTTCACGTCTCCAACTCAACCAAAAATAAAAGTTAAAGAATGGAATTAAGCCATTGCCTTAGATTGAACTATCCAAGCAGTTAATATATCCTTTAAATGTTGATATTTGGTTGCGTTGTCAACTAAACACAATTCAATATTACCTTTGTAATAGAGTAAATAGCGTAAAGTTAAGGCTATCTTACAAACTAATGTAACAGTTTTTATTCAACCTTAAAATAAGTAACAGATCCATGGCCACATTTTAATGTTTCTGTAACTATACATTTATTCTGTAACGTTAATCATATAAAGCGTGCATGTTCAAGATAGCATGCATACTGTAGGTTGTGGCGGATCTGTGGAGATATTCACAATTGCTGTAGTATATGTAGAATCTCGAACGACATTGATCACTTGCACCATGTACTTTTAATGTAATCTCAACTTCAAACCAGGTAATTTGGTTCGGCTATTTGATGAAGCACAGTGTGCTTTCATCGCCAGGGTTGTGGGTGCGAATCCCACGGGTGACCAGTGTGACCGTATGCTAAATGACTAAAACGTAAATAACCAGTTGTGGAAAAACTACTGTTAGGGTTAAACTGGATATTTGTTTGCATAACTTATATAATATACCGGAGAAGCTATGCTACATTATTAAGTATATAAACTACGGATAAGTTAACTGCTGAAGACAAGAACTACAACCGGCGACAGGAAGTGTGTCACGAGGCTGGGACCAGCCTGCACGCCGACGATAGGAGGAGCAAGTTTAAACCACGCTTCTCCTCCCTCTGACAGGCCAGCATTGAGCGGGAACTATCTCTGTCAGAGTATATAAGAGAGAACAATAGGATGTGTCGTTCTCTTCTCTGTCTGCCCTGCGAGGTGTCACAGAGAGACCGTGTACGAACGACATATTTACCATACACGTGTTTGCATTAATTAACCTGTTAGGGCTAGGGGGCAGTATTGACACGGCCGGATAAAAAACGTACCCGATTTAATCTGGTTACTACTCCTGCCCAGTAACTAGAATATGCATATAATTATTGGCTTTGGATAGAAAACACCCTAAAGTTTCTAAAACTGTTTGAATGGTGTCTGTGAGTATAACAGAACTCATATAGCAGGCAAAAACCTGAGAGGATTCTATATGGGAAGTGGCCTGTCTGACAAGTTGTTGCTCATCTGGGCTCTTTTTATTGAAGACTGAGGATCTTTGCTCTAACGTGACACTACCTACGGCTCCCATAGGCTCTCAGAGCCCGGGAAAAAGCTGAACGATATCGAGGCAGCCTCTGGCTGAAACACATTATCGCTTTTGGCAAGTGGCCGATTAGAGTACAATGGGCTTAGGCGCGTGCCCGAGTCGACAGAATGCTTTATTTTCTTTCGTCTGTTTACCTAAACGCAGATTCCCGGTAGGAATATTATCGCTTTTTTATGAGAAAAATGGCATAAAAAATTGATTTTAAACAGCGGTTGACATGCTTCGAAGTACGGTAATGGAATATTTAGAATTTTTTTGTCACGAATTGCGCCATGCTCGTCACCCTTATTTACCCTTTCGGATAGTGTCTTGAACGCACGAACAAAACGCCGCTGTTTGGATATAACGATGGATTATTTTGAACCAAACCAACATTTGTTATTGAAGTAGAAGTCCTGGGAGTGCATTCTGACGAAGACAGCAAAGGTAATAACATTTTTCTTATAGTAAATCTGACTTTGGTGAGTGCTAAACTTGCTGGGTGTCTAAATAGCTAGCCCTGTGATGCCGGGCTATCTACTGAGAATATTGCAAAATGTGCTTTCACCGAAAAGCTATTTTAAAATCAGACATATTGAGTGCATAGAGGAGTTCTGTATCTATAATTCTTAAAATAATTGTTATGCTTTTTGTGAACGTTTATCGTGAGTAATTTAGTAAATTCACCGGCAGTGTTCGGTGGGAATGCTAGTCACATGCTAGTCACATGCTAATATAAAAAGCTGGTTTTTGATATAAATATGAACTTGGTTGAACAAAACATGCATGTATTGTATAACATAATGTCCTAGGGTTGTCATCTGATGAAGATCATACATTTAGCTGTGGTTTGGGTTTATGTGACATTATAAGCTAGCTTGAAAAATGGGTGTCTGATTATTTCTGGCTGGGTACTCTGCTGACATAATCTAATGTTTTGCTTTCGTTGTAAAGCCTTTTTGAAATCGGACAGTGTGGTTAGATTAACGAGAGTCTTGTCTTTAAAATGGTGTAAAATAGTCATATGTTTGAAAAATTGAAGTTTTTGCATTTTTGAGGAATTTGAATAACGCGCCACGGGATTACACTGGCTGTTGAGTAGGTGGTAGCCCATAGAGGTTAAATAAGCATGCCCCTTTCAAGAAATTTAGAACCAGGAACAGATATAGCCCTTGGTTCTCCCCAGACCTGACTGCCCTTAACCAACACAAAAATATCCTGTGGCGTTCTGCATTAGCATCGAACTGCCCCCGCGATATGCAACTTTTCAGGGAAGTTAGAAACCAATACACACAGGCAGTTAGAAACGCCAAGGCTAGCTTTTTCAAACAGAAATTTGCTTCCTGCAACTCAAACTCTAAAAAGTTCTGGGACATTGTAAAGTCCATGGAGAATAAGAACACCTCCTCCCAGCTGCCCACTGCACTGAGGATAGGAAACTCTGTCACCACCGATAAGCCCACTGTAATTGAGAATTTCAATAAGCATTTTTCTACGGCTGGCCATGCTTTACACCTAACTACCCCTACTGCATTCAACAGCACTGCACCCCCCACAGCTACTCGCCCAAGCCTCCCCCATTTCTCCTTCTCCCAAATCCATTCAGCTGATGTTCTGAAAGAGCTGCAAAATCTGGACCCCTCTTTCTAAAATTATCTGCCGAAATTATTGCAACCCCTATTACTAGCCTGTTCAACCTCTCTTTCGTGTCGTCTGAGATTCCCATAGATTGGAAAGCAGCTGCTGTCATCCCCCTCTTCAAAGGAGGTGACACTCTTGACCCAAATTGCTACAGACCTACATCCATCCTACCCTGCCTTTCTAAGGTCTTCGAAAGCCAAGTCAACAAACAGATTACCGACCATTTCGAATCCCACCGCACCCTCTCCGCTATGCAATCTGGTTTCAGAGCTGGTCATGGGTGCACCTCAGCCACGCTCAAGGTCCTAAACGACATTGTAACCACCATCGATAAGAAACAATACTGTGCTGCCATATTCATTGACCTGGCCAAAGCTTTTGACTCTGTTAATCACCACATCCTCATCGGCAGACTCAGTAGCCTTGGTTTCTCAAACGATTGCGTCGCCTGGTTCACCAACTACTTCTCTGATAGAGTTCAGTGTGTCAAATCAGAGGGCCTGCTGTCCGGACCTCTGGCAGTCTCTATGGGGGTACCACAGGGTTCAATTCTTGGGCCAACTCTGTTCTCTGTATACATCAATGATGTCGCTCTTGCTGCTGGTGAATCTCTGATCCACCTCTACGCAGACGACACCATTCTGTGTACTTCTGGCCCTTCTTTGGACACTGTGTTAACAACCCTCCAGACGAGCTTCAATGCCATACAACTCTCCTTCCGTGGTCTCCAACTGCTCCTAAATACAAGTAAAACTAAATGCATGCTCTTCAACCGATCGCTGCCTGCACCTGCCCGCCTGTCCAGCATCACTTCTCTGGACGGTTCTGACTTAGAATTTGTGGACAACTACAAATACCTAGGTGTCTGGTTAGACTGTAAACTCTCCTTCCAGACTCACATCAATCATCTCCAATCCAAAGTTAAATCTAGAATTGGCTTCCAATTTCGCAACAAATCATCCTTCACTCATGCTGCCAAACTTACCCTCGTAAAACTGACCATCCTACCAATCCTCGACTTCGGTGATGTCATTTACAAAATAGCCTCCAATACCCTACTCAACAAGCTGGATGCAGTCTATCACAGTGCCATCCGTTTTGTCACCAAAGCCCCATATACTACCCACCACTGCGACCTGTACGCTCTCGTTGGCTGGCCTTCGCTTCATAATCGTCGCCAAATACATTGGCTCCAGGTCATCTACAAGACCCTGCTAGGTAAAGTCCCCCCTTATCTCCGCTCACTGGTCACCATAGCAGCACCCACCTGTAGCACGCGCTCCAGCAGGTATATCTCTCTGGTCACCCCTAAAGCCAACTCCTCCTTTGGTTGTCTCTCCTTCCACTTCTCTGCTGCCAATGACTGGAACGAACTACAAAAATCTCTGAAACTGGAAACACTTATCTCCCTCACTAGCTTTAAGCACCAGCTATCAGAACAGCTCCCAGATCACTGCACCTGTACATAGCCCATCTATAATTTAGCCCAAACTACTACCTCTTCCCCTACTTTATTTATTTATTTAATTTATTTTGCTCCTTTGCACCATATTATTTATATTTTAACTTTGACCTTTTTCAAATAACAAATCTACCATTCCAGTGTTTTACTTGCTATACTTTATTTACTCTGCCACCATGGCCTTTTTTGCCTTTACCTCCCTTATCTCACATCATTTGCTCACATTGTATATAGTCTTATTTTTTTCTACTGTATCATTGATTGTATGTTGTTTTACTCCATGTGTAACTCTGTGTTTTTGTATGTTGTCGAACTGCTTTGCTTTATCGTGGCCAGGTCGCAATTGTAAATGAGAACTTGTTCTCAACTTGCCTACCTGGTTAAATAAAGGTGAAATAAAAAAAATTAAAAAAATTAATCATCTCCAAGAAGAATAAGGGAAGGATCTAGTGCTAACGTCATATTAGTGACCTGTGATAAGATCTGAATAATGTCTTTCCAATAATTGCTTAGTTCAGGGCAGGACAAAAACATATGCATAAGTCTGCCCATGTAAGGGGTGCGTAACTGGTAGCAGTGAAGTCAGACACAGGAGAGCAGAACGGAGCAGTTTAATTTGAAAACCAACGGCATAAAGAAATAACCAACATGGGTACAAAACCCGACGCGCACCAGTAAAGATGTGCACAAGCACTTACAACAAACAATTCCACACAAAGACATGGGGGGAACAGAGGGTTAAATACACAACATTTAATGAGGGAAATGAGAAGCAGGTGTGTAGGAAAACAAGACAAAACAAATGGAAAATGAAAAGTGGATCGACGATGGCTAGAAGACCGGTACGCCGAACGCCGCCCGAACAAGGAGAGGAACCGACTTTAATGGAAGTCGTGACAGTAACCCCCCCCCCCCCCCCCCTTGACGCACGGCTGCACCTACTTTACTGTGGTGGGAGTCGGCCAATTTCGCACGGCTGAAATGCAGTCACTCTCTATCTCCACCCCTGAGGCGGAAATGCGGTAACCTAGGAAGGAGACGGACTGTTGGAAGAACAGGCATTTCTCAGCCTTGACGTACAGGTCATGCTCCAACAGTCGACCAAGCATCCTGAGCACCAGGGACACATGCTCGGCGCGTGTAGCGGAGTATATCAGAATGTCATCAATATACACCACTACACCCTGCCCGTGCAGGTCCCTGAAAATCTCGTCTACAAAGGCTTGGAAGACTGATGGAGCATTCATCAACCCGTATGACATGATGAGGTACTCATAATGCCCTGAGGGCGTACTGAACGCCGTCTTCCACTCGTCTCCCTCTCTGATACGCACCAGGTTGTAAGCGCTCCTGAGATCTAGTTTGGTGAAAAGCGTGCCCCGTGCATTGACTCAATCGCCGTGGCGATAAGAGGTAGCAGGTAACTGTACCTCACCGTGATCTGATTTAGGCCTCGGTAGTCAATACACGGGCGCAGACCTCCCTCCTTCTTCTTCACAAAATAGAAACTCGAGGAGGCGGGTGAAGTGGAGGACCGAATGTACTCCTGACACAGGGTTTCGGAGACATATGTTTCCATACCCGCCGTCTCTGCCTGTGACAGGGGATACACGTGACTCCTGGGAAGTGCAGCGTCTACCAGGAGATTTATCGCACAATCCCCCCGTCGATTAACTCGCCTTCTTTTTGGAGAAGGCGAGAGCCAAATCGGCATATTCAGTGGAAATGCACACGGTGGAGACCTGGTCTGGACTTTCCACCGTAGTAGCACCAACGGAAACCCCTAAACACCTCCCTGAGCACTCTCGCAACCACCCCGTGAGAGCCCTCTGTTGCCATGAAATGGTGGGGTCATGACAAGCTAACCAGGGAAGGCCTAGTACCACAGGAAACGCAGGAGAGTCAATGAGGAAGAGACTGATTCTCTCCTTGTAACCCCCCTGCGTCACCATCTCCAAGGGAAGGGAATCGACAGAGCCCTCTCTGGACGTCCGCGCTCCTCGACTCCTATAACCGGGGTACCTGCTCCTGCTGACTCCATGGTGAGGTGTGGAATTCTGTAAGGGGTGTGTAACTGGTGGCAGTGAAGTCAGACACAGGAGAGCAGAACTAGGTAATAGCCGGAGCAGATTAATTTGAAAACCAACGGCATAAAGAAATAACCAACATGGGTACAAAACCTGAAGCGCACCAGTAAACATGTGCCCACCACTTACAACAAACAATTCCACACAAAGACATGGGGGGGAACAGAGGGTTAAATACACAACATTTAATGAGGGAAATGAGAACCAGGTGTGTAGGAAAACAAGACAAAACAAATGGAAAATGAAAAGTGGATCGACGATGGCTAGAGGACCGGTGACGCCGACCGCCGAACGCCGCCCGAACAAGGAGAGGAACCGACTTAGGTGGAAGTTGTGACAGCCCACTCCCGTTTTACACCTTGGGCAAAATGTTGAATATTTATATTTGATCTTGTACAGTCTCTCTGGTGTAAAGTAGACCCTATGTAAAATACTGAACTGCATCAACGTGTGCCTTGTGTTAAATGAAAGACGCTGAGCATCTAAAAATAGCTTTCCCCATTTCTTATCCTCAAAAATGAGACCAAGGTCATCATGCCACTTCATGCAAGCTTTCAGAGGTTCATCATTCCCCAACAGAGCTTGAAGCCAAGAGTACATGTAGGAAATGAAACCTTTTACCTCTTTCCTTTCCAGCCACAGTTGATCAGTTTTAGGTTTACTCATGGGCTGAATCCTACCTCCCTGCTGAGTGGCAATATAATGCCTAACCTGTAGGTACTTGAAGAAAAGAGTTTGAGGTAACTGAAAACGAGATGCCAGTCGTTGAAAGGATAGTAGTTCACCTTCTCTATAGAAATTACCAAATGTTTTAATTCCTTTGTTGAACCAAGAAAATGTAATACCATCTCTCAGGGCTTTGGGTAAGATGGTTATTTTCGAAAGGTGTTTGTTCATATTTAGATCTAAGCCCTTCTGTTTGTTTACAGACTTCAATCCATATATTTAAAGTGTTTTTAATGAAAGGGTTGTTTATGAGAGCTAGCAAAGCTTTAGGTGGGCTAATATAAGGTATAGATGCCAATGTAGCCGGGGTCAGACACTCCTCCTATATCTGTCTCCAAGAGGGTGAACTTGTTGTTGTATCTTGTATGGTTTGCATAAAGTTGTGAATTTCACTCTGGGGGGTTTCCCTTTCCACAGAAATGAAGAAATCTTCCTATGAAGTTGTTTGAAAAAAACTTTGGGAATAGGAAAGGGCAAGGTTTGAAAAAGGTACAAGAATTTTGGTAATATATTCATCTTTACACAATTGACCCGCCCGATAAGAGAAATTGGTAAATCCCGTCATCTATCCAATTCTTCCCCAACCTTTTTGAGAAGTGGAGTATATATAGTTCAATTGATATGTCTTAATAATTTCAGAAGGAATTTGCAATCCAAGATATGTCATTTTCTGTGGTTTCCAAGAAAATGGTTGGTCTAAGATTGGGTTCTGCATAGCTGCCCTGTTAAAAGGCATAATTATACTCTTCGATAGGTTTATTTTATATCCTGAAAAGGTCCCATATTCTTTCAGGATGTCAACTAATGTTCGGAGTGATATTTCTGTTTTGGTGAGGTAAAGCAAAATGTCATCGGCATATAGCGAGACCAGATGTTCACGCCCACCTATACGAACACCATGGATGGATGGATGAGATCTAAAAGCTTCTGCCAGTGGCTCTGTAGCCAAAGAAAAAGGGAGCAGACTAGCGGGACAACCCTGCCTTGTGCCACGTGATAGGGAGAACTGTGAGGAAATGTTTCCATTAGTCAGGATCTGAGCTACCGGACATTTGTACAGTAATCTAATCAGACCTACATACCTAGGTCCAATATTCATCCTCTGTAAAACTTCAAACAGGTAGTTCCATTCAATGCGGTCAAAAGCTTTTTCCGCATCTAATGGAGCCGCCACTACAGATTCTTGGTCATTCTCTACATAATGCATAATATTAAATAATCTTCTGATATTATCAGCAGATGAGCGGTTTCTTACAAAGCCTGTTTGGTCCATATCAACCAAGTCCAGTAGAACCTTATCCAGTCTAAGAGCTATGAGTTTCGCAAGAATCTTATATGAAGTGTTCAATAGAGATATTGGTCTAATTGACCCACAAAGCATAGGATCTTTCCCAGGTTTTAACAAAACTGTGATCAGTGCCTGTTCAAGTGTGTCTGGGAGCTTTTCTGTCTCTATACTGCAAAGAGGCTCAAATAGTTTGGGTAAAAAGGATCGATAGAATTCCATAGGGAATCCGTCTAACCCTGGTGACTTTCCCCCAGCAGTGTTGAAAATGGATTCCCTAATTTCCTCTGATGTAATCTCTTTCTCCAAGTGCTCTCTATCCTCATCAGTTAAAGTTTGTAAATTGAGTTTGTTCAAAAACTCATGCATTGTGGCAGGGGCATCCCCTTCAGACTTCTACAATGTTTCATAAAACTCCCTGAAGACTAGATTCATTTCCTCAGGACTGTGAACAACTGTGTTATTGGGTAGCTTAATAGAGCTAATAACTCTACTAGCATCCTCTCGTCTTATCTGCCAAGCAAGCAACTTTCCTGCTTTATCTCCATGTTCGTAGTGGTTTTGTTTTGTTCTCCTAAGAGCATTTTCCGCTTTATGGGTCGTCAGGGTGTTATATTCCAATCGCTTTGAGTCCAATTTTTGTAGAATAGAGTCGTCAAATGTTACACTATGTTCATTTTCCAGATCTCTAATTTCATTCTCCAACAAATCAACTTGAGCCTTATACATCTTACGAGCACCTGAACTAAAGGATATGATTTGCCCCCTCAGATATGCAAGGAGAGCTTCCCATAAAATTAGGGGGGAGGCAGAGTTGATATTGGTGCTAAAAAATATGTCTATATGAGTGTTCAGAAATGTTACAAATGTGGGATTATTTAGCAAGTATGTGCCAAACATCCATCTTCTTCTCTACTGACTGGTACTGAAGCCAGCCGGGCAGAATGATCTGATATACATCTTGGTAAGTACTTACACCCAGTAGTTAAACTTCCCTTGGCTGCAGGAATAAGAAATAAGTCAATTCTAGAGTAACTGTCATGGACAGGGGAGTAAAATGAGTATTCTTTAACCTTTTGGTTGTGAAATCTCCATAAGTCTACGAGTCCATAGTGTTTCATTTCTGCTTTTAACATTTTAGCTGCCTGTGTGAGGTTGATACTATTAGAGGAAGATCTATCACTGGAAGGGTCCAGTACCAAGTTAAAATCCCCTGCCATAATTATCTCTGATGATGGGCACATTAACTTCAAAAAGATGTCTTGGTAAGATTTAGGATCATCATGGTTAGGCCCATACACATTCACATTGGTAATGGGCTCAGTGCTAAAGAAACCTTGAATGATCACAAACCTACCCCCTTTGTCTTTAATCTGAGATTGTATCTGAAAGGGGCAAATCTTATTAACCTCTTAGGGCTAGGGGGCAGTATTTACACGGCCGGATAAAAAACGTACCCGATTTAATCTGGTTACTACTCCTACCCAGTAACTAGAATATGCATATACTTATTAGATATGGATAGAAAACACCCTAAAGTTTCTAAAACTGTTTGAATGGTGTCTGTGAGTATAACAGAATTCATATGGCAGGCAAAAACCTGAGAGATTCCTTTACAGGAAGTGGCCTGTCTGACCATTTATTGGCTTTCTTTGACATATCTTTCCAAAACAAAGGATCTCTGCGGTAACGTGACACTTCCCACGGCTCCCATAGGCTCTCAGAGCCCGGGAAAAAGCTGAATGTCGTCATTCCAGCCCCAGGCTGAAACACATTATCGCCTTTGTCAAGTGGCCGATCAGGGGACAGTGGGCTTAGGCGTGTGCACTGGTCGCCCCCGTCTTTCTTTTTTTCCCTCTATTTACCGAAACGCAGATTCCCGGTCGGAATATTATCGCTTTTTTATGAGATAAATTGCATAAAAATTGATTTTAAACAGCGGTTGACATGCTTCGAAGTACGGTAATGGAATATTTAGACATTTTTTGTCACGAAATGCGCGATGCTCGTAACCCTGATTTACCATTTCGGATAGTTTCTTGAACGCACGAACAAAACGCCGCTGTTTGTATATAACGATGGATTATTTGGGACCAAACCAACATTTGTTATTGAAGTAGAAGTCCTGGGAGTGCATTCTGACGAAGAACATCAAAGGTAATCAAACTTTTGTAATAGTAAATCTGATTTTGGTGAAGGCTAAACTTGCTGGGTGTCTAAATAGCTAGCCCGTGATGGCTGGGCTATGTACTTAGAATATTGCAAAATGTGCTTTCACCGAAAAGCTATTTTAAAATCGGACATATCGAGTGCATAGAGGAGTTCTGTATCTATAATTCTTAAAATAATTGTTATGCTTTTTGTGAACGTTTATCGTGAGTAATTTAGCAAATTGTTAGTAAATTCCCCGGAAGTTTGCGGGGGGTATGCTAGTTCTGAACGTTACATGCTAATGTAAAAAGCTGGTTTTTGATATAAATATGAATTTGATTGAACAAAACATGCATGTATTGTATAACATAATGTCCTAGGGTTGTCATCTGATGAAGATCATCAAAGGTTAGTGCTACATTTAGCTGTGGTTTGGGTTTATGTGACATTATATGCTAGCTTGAAAAATGGGTGTCTGATTATTTCTGGCTGGGTACTCTCTTCTCTTCAGTTTATCATGCTCAGAGTCAGTCAGGTGTGTCTCCTGAAGAAGAGCTATATTAACCTTGTGCTGCTTTAGATAATACAGAATGCATTTGCGCTTGACAGGGCATTTAGTACCCCTAATGTTAAGTGTCATAAAAGTATAGTTATTAGGTGCCGACATCTTTAAAGAAAATAAGAAATAGGGAAAAGGAAAGAAACAAAATTGCGTTGAGTGTATACAACTTGTACAAAATAAAATTATGAAAGTTTAAAGTAGTAAACATCTCGTGAGCTAATACCCTGACCCTATCACAAACCCACCCAACCCCCTCCCCAACTGAGGGAGTTAAAGAACCCATATCCTTAGACGCTAGTTTTTAAGCTAAATGTACCTGCTATGCATAGCATCACTCGAATTAGGTTAATTTTAAATGATATGTACAGTGCCTTGCGAAAGTATCCTTAGACGCTAGTTTTTAAGCTAAATGTTCCTGCTATCTATAGCATCACTCGAATTAGGTTAATTTTAAATGATATGTACAGTGCCTTGCGAAAGTATTCGGCCCCCTTGAACTTTGACCTTTTGCCACATTTCAGGCTTCAAACATAAAGATATAAAACTGTAATTTTTTGTGAAGAATCAACAACAAGTGGGACACAATTATGAAGTGGAACGAAATTTATTGGATATTTCAAACTTTTTTAACAAATAAAAAACTGAAAAATTGGCAGCGCAAAATTATTCAGCCCCCTTAAGTTAATACTTTGTAGTGCCACCTTTTGCTGCGATTATAGCTGTAAGTCACTTGGGGTATGTCTCTATCAGTTTTGCACATCGAGAGACTGACATTTTTGCCCATTCCTCCTTGCAAAACAGCTCGAGCTCAGTGAGGTTGGATGGAGAGCGTTTGTGAACAGCAGTTTTCAGTTCTTTCCACAGATTCTCGATTGGATTCAGGTCTGGACTTTGACTTGGCCATTCTAACACCTGGATATGTTTATTTGTGAACCATTCCATTGTAGATTTTGCTTTATGTTTTGGATCATTGTCTTGTTGGAAGACAAATCTCCGTCCCAGTCTCAGGTCTTTTGCAGACTCCATCAGGTTTTCTTCCAGAATGGTCCTGTATTTGGCTCCATCCATCTTCCCATCAATTTTAACCATCTTCCCTGCCCCTGCTGAAGAAAAGCAGGCCCAAACCATGATGCTGCCACCACCATGTTTGACAGTGGGGATGGTGTGTTCAGGGTGATGAGCTGTGTTGCTTTTACGCCAAACATAACGTTTTGCATTGTTGCCAAAAAGTTCGATTTTGGTTTCATCTGACCAGAGCACCTTCTTCCACATGTTTGGTGTGTCTCCCAGGTGGCTAGTGGCAAACTTTAAACGACACTTTTTATGGATATCTTTAAGAAATGGCTTTCTTCTTGCCACTCTTCCATAAAGGCCAGATTTGTGCAGTATACGACTGATTGTTGTCCTATGGACAGAGTCTCCCACCTCAGCTGTAGATCTCTGCAGTTCATCCAGAGTGATCATGGGCCTCTTGGCTGCATCTCTGATCAGTCTTCTCCTTGTATGAGCTGAAAGTTTAGAGGGACGGCCGGGTCTTCGTAGATTTGCAGTGGTCTGATACTCCTTCCATGTCAATATTATCGCTTGCACAGTGCTCCTTGGGATGTTTAAAGCTTGGGAAATCTTTTTGTATCCAAATCCGGCTTTAAACTTCTCCACAACAGTATCTCGGACCTGCCTGGTGTGTTCCTTGTTCTTCATGATGCTCTCTGCGCTTTAAACGGACCTCTGAGACTATCACAGAGCAGGTGCATTTATACGGAGACTTGATTACACACAGGTGGATTCTATTTATCATCATTAGTCATTTAGGTCAACATTGGATCATTCAGAGATCCTCACTGAACTTCTGGAGAGAGTTTGCTGCACTGAAAGTAAAGGGGCTGAATAATTTTGCACGCCCAATTTTTCAGTTTTTTATTTGTTAAAAAAGTTTGAAATATCCCAAAAATTTCGTTCCACTTCATGATTGTGTCCCACTTGTTGATTCTTCACAAAAAATTACAGTTTTATATCTTTATGTTTGAAGCCTGAAATGTGACAAAAGGTCGAAAAGTTCAAGGGGGCCGAATACTTTCGCAAGGCACTGTATATGGAGTACATTGACTGTTCCTTGTAGCATGAAAATATTGTTAGTCAAGTAACAAAATACAATTTGATTACAACAATAATGACCGGACTATTTAGCCCCACTTGAGCATGTCTCAACAACAAAAACCTCAGGTGCGTTCATAGTCAACAACAGAGCCTACTGTTGACACCCAAATGTCAACCAATCGGCATTCCCCAATGCGCCCTGAAACCTGTGCCACGCGGCGACAAAAGTGATGACCACAAACACACCCCAGCAGGTCAGGAAAAAAGACATAAAGCTATGATGTATAAATGAAAACCTTTACCAGAGGATAACAATCATCTCTCAAATATAAAATAGGGACAAGTAGTTAAACAATCACCATTCTCCTGAGTTCACCGTCGCCCAGAAAATATTATATATATATATATACACACACACACACACACACACACACACACACACACACACACACACACACACACACACACACACACACACGTGTAAAGCTATCAGCTAGCTGGCAATTAGGCGGCCAGCGAGTAGCTTATCCCTGTCTCGGTATCAGTAATGCTAGCATATATCTCTAACAATAAACAAGCCAGCAAACGTAATAGTAGCTAAAGTTCCCTGAAGTAATATAAACAACATAGTTAGGCTTGAAACCCAGTCAAAAGCCACATAACTATTTAACCAAACCTGACTGGACCTCTCTACGTAAAATAAAAGTATACAGCAAAAATGTAACTACCTGGCTTAGTGTGGATGTATAGTAGCTATAGCTACACCCTTGGAAGCTTAGCGAGCTGGCTAAATAGCACAGCCAACATTAGCTATGATCCAACTTTACCTCGCTAGTCATTATCATGCTAGCCATCTAGCCAGCCAGTCGATCACTTTTAGACTTTTACTCAAGCAGTATTTTATTGGCTGACTTTTATTTCATTTTCTACTAAGGTAACTTTACTTATACTCAAGTATGACATTTGAGTACTTTTTCCACCACTGGTTAATTACGTTTTAGTCATTTAGCAGACGGTCACACTGGTCACCCATGGGAATCGCACCCACAACCCTGGCGACTAAACCACACTGTGCTTCATTTTACATTTCAGTCATTTAGCAGACGCTCTTATCCAGAGCGACTTACAGTAGTGAATGCATACATTTCATTTCATGCATTTTTTTTCTTGTACTGGCACACCGTGGGAATCGAACCCACAACCCTGGCGTTGCACACACCATGCTGGCGTTGAAAACACCATGCTCTACCAACTGAGCCACAGGGAAATAGCAGAACCAAATAGCAGAACCAAATTACCTGGTTTGAAGTTGAGATTACAATAATAGTACATGCTGCAAGTGATCAATGCCGTTCGAGATTCTACAGACTACAGCAATTGTGAATATCTCCACAGATCCGCCACAACCTACAGTATGCATGCTATCTTGAACATGCACGCTTTATATGATTAACGTTACATACGATTAAATGTATAGTTACAGTAACCTCAAAATGTGGCCATGGATCTGTTACTTATTTTACGTTTGAATAAAAAGTGTTACATTCGTTTGTAAGATAGGCTATATACTGTATTACAAAAGTAATATTGAATTGTGTTTAGTTGACAACGCAACCAAATATCAACATTTAAAGGATATATTTACTGCTTGGATAGTTCAATCTAAGACACTGGCTTAATTCCATTCTTTAACTTTTATTTTTGGTTGAGTTGCGTTTAGCGTTGACTCAAAACGAATGAATGACAAGAAAACGCACACAACTACCACTATTGTAGTATAGAAGTCAAAATACCTACAGCTATGTTCCTACTTGGACATAATCAAAAACATTGACACCACAGTGATTCTCGTTCTAAGAGGATGCTATAATAAATAGATAATTGTGATTTTCAGATTTATTTGAGTACTGGGAATGTATTTGCCGTGCATATATGCTGATGAATTGAATATGAAACTAAAGTCGTGATTTTTTTTCAAAGGCGTCTGTGTGGCGTCAGTTGCAAACGTTCCACACAGATGTTCAATGAGCGATCGAGTTCTACGAAACTCACTAGGCCTACTCTCATTTTAATAAATTCAAAACCACTACTGTAATGAAAATAAAAGCCAATAAACTGAAAAATTACTGTCAAACTATTATTTTTATTCAATTGTTGAATTAGGTCTATTGTCTTTAATTTTACATTTCATGTCTATTCAAGTGGTTTTGACAAACTTTTATAATGTGGACGGCTGCTATGTCATAATGTACATGATGTCATAATGAAGCATTCTTTTGTTAAAATAAGACAATCCATAGACAGGTCATTGACGCTCTTCCTGAACTGAGGTAGGACCTATAATTGAATGAAATAATCTCAAATACATTACTTTTATCTTATGAGAACTTTATTTGATAAATATCTGTCAGAAAACTGTTATGTTTTGTGATTTGTGACAAAAAAGTTTTTGTTTCAAACTAGGTCTTGTGGTCTTGTGTTTCTGTTTTCAAGAATATATTGTTGAAACTGTATAGTCAAATCCTACGTGTGCAAATGATCTGGAAGTCCAAGTTGAAGGTAGGCCTTAGTCTGTGAATCTTTCATTTTTATGAATTTATGAACATTTTGGCAGGAATTGGAATGTCCTTTGAAAGTGGAAAAACACTAGTTTATAATAACAACTTTGATCAAATTCTATTGAAATATGTCATTTGTTCTATATTCTTATTGTTAAACATGCTTTTTGTTGTTGTTTGCTACTCCACCGTGACTCTCAGCCATGAAAGACAGAGGGAAGTCCAGCTTACCGTTGGCTAGGACACAAGAGACCAGTCAGAACAGTTCTGAGAACAGCCTGACAGACATCCTCAGTGTCCGGAGTGCCAGTGATATTGTCCTACAGCCAATGCCACCAGGGAGAAAGAATAGCCGATCCCACTTCCACACGATGGATGTAACAAAAGAGAGGGCTGACATGGGAAGGCTTCCAATGGCCACTCCACCCGTCAGGCTCCCAATGCTCACTGTGACCTCTCTCACTGTCCAAAAGATCAAAAACACCCTCAAGGTGACTGGCATGCCTCGTCTACAGCTGGAGGGACAGATGGGTAGTAAGCGTCTGGGTCCGGTCAAAACCAAAACCGGAGGGAGCACATTGACCTCCAGCCACAAGCAGGAGCCAGAGGTTAAATCCAGCAGACCACAGACACCAGGAAGCATCCCTAGGAGGCCCAATGTATGCTCCACTGCAGCCAAGACAGTAGCTTCTTTATCTGGGACTCCATGCAGCCAGTCTGAGGTCAGGATCCAGGCCCATCCTCTCCAGAGGTCTAACATCCAGGACCAAAGGCCCCGCTCTCCTCCTGCTCAGGCCAGACGGTCTCTGTCCGACGGCAGCCTCTTGCAGCCGCCATGTTCTCCTGTGGATGTCCTCCAGACTGAGGTCCAGGCCAGCAGGAGCCTGGCTCGACCCAAGACCGGGATAGCTAGGATAACAAGACATACTGATGGCAGCACTCTGAGGTTCCCTAACCAGACCTTAGAGCTTATAAACTCCATGGATAGGAGGGAGAGCACCAATTCTTTCCCTGTGCTGCCAACCATTGCAGTGTCAGCCTCACCTGCCCAGATGGCCATCCCATTGCCTACCCCAATGGTCAGCCATGTGCCTGACCTTCTGGTGCCTACTCCATCTGCTTCTCCGGTTCCTTCCAGCCGAGTGCCTGCCCCACCTGCCTCCCCAGTGCCAGCCCGGCCTGCCAACACCAGATCACGGCGTGTGTCGAAGAGGATCCAGCTCTTACAGATCCGGTCTGCTATGCTGGACCAGCAGCTACCAGAACAACTGGGTGACAAACAAAGCATATTACCCTCTGAGCCCCTGTCCTTCAGTAGCACTGAGAGGATGTTCCTCTGTGGTCCACCTTTAGTCTGCCACCCAGCTAACGTAGGCGGAGATGATGGCTGTCACCCCCTGCCCAGACCTACGCCCAGCCACACAGGTCACACCGACCACTCCGCTTTACTGACCAGTAGGAGAGTCGTACAGGTGGGCGAGAAGTGCCCCTTTGAAATCCTCTTGACCCCCGTGGTCCCACTGGCAGAACAGCCTCCTATCAAGCGGTGGCACATGCCCGCCTCCCGTGCCAAGGCCGAGCGGAAATGGAAGAATAGCCAACGAGGGCGCAGGAAGAGAGTGAAGCCCATTCACTGGGACGTAAACTTTAAGTCTGGGCCTTTCTTCCCAGTGTGTGTCTCTCCATCACTGCCCTCGATCTTGGAGGTGGATGAAGAGTCTTTTTCTGAAGAAATGGAGCAAAGCCAGTTGTAGGGGTCGCACACACACACACACACACACACACACACACACACACACACACACACACACACACACACACACACACACACACACACACACACACACACACACACACACACACACACACACACATCTTAATTTTTAGTTTTTTTTAACCGTTATTTAAATAGGCAAGTTAGTTAAGAACAAATTCTTATTTACAATGACGGTCTACCCTGGCCAAACCCTAACCCGGACGACACTGGGCCAATTGTGCGCCGCCCTATGGGACCAGTGCCTTAGACCGCTGCGCCAATCGGGAGCCCTGAGACCTCATGGCCTCCCATGGACCAGAGAGGATCAGCAAGCATCATCCCAGCATCTGCCCTGCCTGTCATCCTAGTACCTCCACTGCCCTTTCAACCCTGCAAGGCAGTAACTGTATCGTTTTTCTTTATATCTGAAGCCTGACACTGTTCAACACGTCATGTCTCATCCTCCATCTTTTGAATAAAGCTTCCTCTGCATGATTTTATTCTAACATTATCCATGTTTTTTTTTGCAACCCTCAAAAACAAATGTTGATCCCCATGTAACGACACGTGATATTCCACAAGGGGGGCACTAAAGGTCTGTAACTAAAGGAGGTTGAACACTTTGTACCTTGAACACCATCTGAGGTACACCATCTTTGTACCTTGAACACTCACGAGCAGAATCTGTCTGCCACAGCTGCTGCGCTAAGGCCAATCTTCTATCACAGAGAGCGCTGACAACCAGAGGTGTTTCCAAAAGCCAACAACACAGAGCAGGTTAGAGAAGATTCAAACCTAACCACACAGGCACGCACTTACGCACACACACACGCACACACACACACACACACAGACACACACACAGACACACACACAGACACACACACACACACACACACACACACACACACACACACACACACACACACACACACACACACACACACACACACACACACACACACACACACACACACACAGATCTAGGAGCAGTTGACCTCCACAGAATGTGAACATTAGCCACTAATATCTGACATCAGTATAGTTTATAAAAGTTTATCTGTCTGTCTGTGTCTTTCAGTTTCTGTTTAGACTACATCAAAGATAGAGTAGCTGTGCAGCCACACCATGTTCAATCATGTTACCTAATTAGCTAGCTAGCTAGCTGACAATCTGGTTGACCTGTAGCATATAAACATTTGTTTGCACATGAATGTAAAAAATGATTGATCAAATTCCCCCCTGACACTATTTGACTGGGTTAATAACTTAATATTAAGTTAATATGGACCCATTGTCTTAGACTTGAAATCTTGGATCAGGATTCAAACACAGGGACTCTTATTTCAGCCATAGGGACTTGTGACTCGACTCGACTCAAACATTGGTGACTTTGACTCAACTCAGACTTAGCCATAGGGTCTTGTGAATTGACTGGAACTTATGCTTTAGTGACTCGACTACAACACTGCTGCCATTACATGGCTACTGCTACAACTAACAATTCTAGCAAGGGGCACCCCTTCTTGGATACACTTTTCTGCTGCTCCCTCAAAAGCATTAAGCAGACATTTTGATTATACCTCCCAACTCATAACTCCCTGTTGGGGTGAGTCTATCTACAAATAAACACAGCAAGAGGATTACAACAGCTAACACAGGAAGCTGAAATCCTGGGGTCCGCCTTATGTTCACTCAGTTCTACCACATTTTGAAAAGGTGCTTTTCATCCATGTCCAGGCCATGTTTTGGCCATTTTGCTGCACTAGGCATGACAATTGCAGACATTCTCCAATCCGGCAAAGAAATAGGCCTATAGTGTACAGTGTCGGCCTATAATGTAATTTTATAACTAGGCCTACCATTAGATAGCCTACCATTTGTAAAACATGCAGTTGTGTTGGCTTTATTAACCGAGTCCTGATTCCTGACAAAAGCTTATAGTGACTTGTCCTTTAAGATATGAACATCAGTTACACATCAGCTACCCAAGTTTATTATGAGTTTTCTTGAGGATTTTTGCAAAGAGACCAATGCTGATGTAAAGGCCTAAGTCTTCACAGCAGTACAAACCTGAAATCACTTATTATCAGTACATTTTATTCCACCTTGTGAAACCAGGGGTCTAGTGGAGGGTAAATGCGAATAAGATTTTTTTTTAAAAGGCCTGTTATGAGAGACAAAGAGAGATGGTGAGAGTAGCTGAGTGCCTATAGCAAGAGATGGCTGTTAATATCACTAGGCTGTTTGGTCTGTGTGCAGGTAGTGAAGCTGATTGCTGAGGGGTTAGGTTGCTAGTTAGAATCTTAACCTGCCATAAGCTACTTTTGTGTCAGCAAGTCTACAGACCATTCAAGTAGCTGCACTTAACACCTCACTGATACTGATTGTGTAAGCTACAAACCCAAACTGTCTAAGGAAATGTAGGTGACAGTAATAATATTGCACACATATTCAGAAATCTGGGCTGATGGAATCATTGTCTACTCTCCATAATTTCTGCTGGAGATCCAGCCCCTCCCCCACTGCAGAGTGCACAAAGTACCAAACTATCAAAAATGTCACAGGTCAACACAGTTCCCATCTCCCCCATGCTGCAGTGACAAATCTCTCCCTAGGGTTGCCACGTAAACTATATGTCTTTTTTTGAGGTACTTTTAAAACTTTGCTGCAGGTGAAAAGTTTTGGTCGCTGGGTGCAAGTTTTTAATACTACTTCTATATTGCACCGTTACCAACATGGTAGTTAAAAAAAGCCATTAATTTCCCTGTAATCTTCTGAAATTGTGATAGGTTTCAGGCTTTGAACGTGGGTTTTTAACTGGTTTTCATAGAAATTTGGAATTGACCTGGCAAGCCTGTCTCTGTCTGAGCATGATCACAACAAAAGTAGCTGTGCAGCACGTTTTTTAATGAAGAGGATGATGGTTGTAGACGTTCACATTCCTGCAATAAGGTTAGCTATTAACTAAGTTAACCAATATTTTAACTAAAATTGTATTTGGTGTATTGGCAAGCAAGCATGTTCCCGTTGTCTTTATTTGTAATGAATGTTAGCTCATGTATGTCTTTCGGTGGAATCCAACATGCATTGACAATGTCCGAAAGCCACATTGTGTCAGATATACTGCGTCATGAGAATGAACTTGTTGGGTTTATCCAAACAATTCATTAATGTGCAATTGTTACTTTGCATGTTTTTACCTTCTACTTATTTACTGCTTGCTAATGATTAGCGTGCTAGCTCGCGATTAGCGTGCTAGCTAGCGGTTAGCGTGCTAGTTTAGCATAATTGGTAACATGTCTTTGATTCAGAATACATGATTGTGGTTAACCCAATGTTACATGCATTAGAAAATAATATTGCTAGTGTAACTTGAATTGGTTTACAAGCTAGCTAGAAAAGCCAGTTCTTTTTCATCTGTTTTGTCAAGTCATAAGCATGCATGTGTGCTGAAATATTTATATAAATCCCCCCATTTAAATTATTTTATTGAAGTTTTGGCAGTTTTTTTAGTGCCCTTTCTTACTCAAAGAGAAATAAGTTGCTAGTTATTTTGGCTATGCACGTAAAAGAGTGTATCACCACAACAGGAATAAGGATTGTGGAAAGGTTAACATTTGGTAGGGCTGTGCCAATTCACATGCCTTGCTTTAGCCATATCACTCATACTGTTTCTCGTTTAGTCCATCCATAAAAGCAGATCAGCTTTAGTTGCATCCAGGAACTTGCATAATGTGCTTATGTTATGCTTATACTTGCTTTTTTACCTTGAAAGTCATCTGAAAGGAAATTGTAATAGATGTTTGTAGGACCTCTATCAGTCAATGATAAGTCATTGGTGTCCCCCACCCCATCCCCTTTGTTGTGTGCCGAGCAATCTTGTCATTCTTTTAAGTCTCAACCATTCTTTTTGAAACTTGTCTTCCTTTACAAAGGCACTGCAGAGGCTCAGAAGACACATGGAAACTCTAAAACAAACATAATTCAACTTGTAGGCCAGATTTGAAAAGGAAATAATAAATCCCGAAGCTCAGGTTTATCAGTTGTTTAGAATGAGGATACTAGGGATGGTTGAATCATATTCAATTGCCTAATTTGCACATGGCTAATTTCATTTTATTGTATCCTTAGATGTCAGACACCGAGGCTGCCAGTACCTCTGGGTCGATAGTCCATGTGTTGGATGATGCACTGCCGTTGATCAGAACAGACAGCGTATACGTAAGTTAGTGTCATTCAACACCAGCACATACTGTAAGTTCTTGTGAATCAGCTTTGTAAATCAAAGACAGGCAAGTCTGCACTTTCATCCCATATTCATTGTATTATTAGAAAATGTAAAGTAGAGGAGCACAGAGCCATAACTAATCAAAATGTACCAGTGTCCAAATACTTTGATATCTATCTAGTTATCCAAGATACTTTTTTTCTGCAATACAGTTGACCAAAGCTATGCTTGGATACAAGACTGATGACTCAATAACCAGTATTGACAACAGTGAAGATGGTTGTGTCCCAGGGCCATCAGAGGAAGGCAATTTCTATGAAGAAAATCTGACCTGTATGCCTATACCTTACATACACATGGACCTATTCTTAATTACAATGTCCTTTTTGACATGTTTTCCAGGAGAGATGTCAGCGATTCGGGCTAAACAGCCAATGACCAAGGGAAAGCTGGGACAAATGAGAGGCTCACACGGTAAGCATGTTTCCTGCTGCCTTCAGTCAGTGCATTTTCACTCTGTAGTGTCAATTTATGGCCGTACTGTGCTGGTCCAGATCAATACTGTCTTTATCAGTTAGTGTATTTCCAACCATGCCAGCACAGAACGGTTCAGTTTGGATTGGACACAAGTCAAGATGTTAGATCTGGAACTAGTGTGTCAGGATAGATGATAACACAGAAGGATTACCACGCTTTACATTGTTTTTCTTGAGGGACGGAACTTGATTTAATAGGTATTGCTTTTATTAGAATATTACATTGCAAACAGGTTGTTGGGCTTAGATTCCATACAGATTGAGTCTGCCTTGATGTCAGCATTTCACATTCTCCTCTCACATCCTTATCTATGTAGTTATTTAGTTGGGATTGTTAGTTTAATCTCAACACACTCTCTGCAGATACAGCTGTAACCTTGTAGAGTTAATACAGAGAGATGTTCAAGTACTGTATTGTAGTCAACCTTTTTTTAATGTAGTCATTCATAATGCCATCTCTTTCCAAAGGTGTAACGATCGTCAAAAGGAGTAGACCAAGGTGCAGCGTGGTACGTGTTCATCTTGAATTTATTTTAATTTAGAACACTTCAACAAAAGAACAAACAATGACAAACGACCATCACGTCTTGCAGGCTATAACGAGCAGTACATAAATAAGATCCCACAACTACAGGTGGGGAAAGGCTGCCTAAGTATGGCTCCCAATCAGAGACAACGATAGACAGCTGCCTCTGGTTAGGAACCATACTCTGCTCAACACAAAGAAATAGACACCATAGAATGCCCACCCCACACCTTGACCTAACCACATAGAGAATCAAACCGTCTCTCTCAGGTCAGGGTGTGACAAAAGGTGCCAAAGGAACAAAAGGTATTGGTCGACAATAGAGGTGGATGCCCTTGAAGATTCCTTGATGAATTTTATCCAAATGGGAAAAACAAGACTGAGAAATGCATTGCTGCTTCTCCCCAAGCGCTAGTAAACAGGGACTGGAGAGCAGTAAAGTTCTATGTACACAACAGAATAGTTGCAGATCAGAGAAAATAAGTGTATGAGATGCTTCTGGCTATCTTGGTGTACTTCTGAGGATTTAATGGGACTTAAACTCATCAGTAGATGACGAATGTCCTCTATATCACTGTTACGATCGTCAAAAGGAGTGGATCAAAACGCAGCGTGTTGAGTGCTCATATTTATTACTATAATGAAACACTTAAACAAATAAACAAAAACGAAAGCAAACAGTTCCGTCAGGCCACAGACAACTAAACGGAAAACAACTACCCACAAAAACCCAGGTGGGAAAAGGCTGCCTAAGTATGGCTCCCAATCAGAGACAATGATAGACAGCTGCCTCTGATTGGAAACCATACCTGGCCAAAACATAGAAATAAAACACATAGAATGCCCACCCCATATCACACCCTGACCTAACTAAACAGAGAAAAATGGCTCTCTCAGGTCAGGGCCTGACACTCACTGTCCAGGGGAAGTTTTTCCAGGTGGGTGGTTCACTTTTGGAGTGACTAAGGTCTCAAGAAAACAAAGCCTGCTGACTTTGAATGTTACAGAAAATAAAGAAAAAAAATTCTAAACTATTAATCTGTTACTTGGATATATTGAATCCATTACTGAAATGGTTGTTCCAGTTTAAATACTTTACAGAAGAACTACACTACAGCCGTTGAGTTGCCATCCGTGTTGCATCATTGTGGCATTCTACATGAATATTTTCAGTCTTAAAATAGAATGAATGCGTCAAATATCGAGAATTTAAACTTGTTAATTATTTTACGCTTCCATTAGATACAATGTAGGCAGTTGGATAGCTTTTATAGATTTCATAGGAGGCATTCTCTCCATGGATGATGGCAATGCATTGCAATGCATTGAGTGGCTGCTGCCAACATACAGACTCAATCTCTCGCCACTTTAATAATTCGATGTAATAAATGTATCACTAGTCACTTAAAAAATGCCACTTTATATAATGTTTACATACCCTACATTACTCATCTCATATGTATATACTATACTCTATACCATCTACTGCATCTTGCCTATGCCGTTCGGCCATCGTTCATCCTTATATTTATATGTGCATATTGTTAATTATTCCTTTACACTTGTGTGTGTATAAGGTAGTTGTCGTGAAATTGTTAGATTACTTGTTAGATATTACTGCATGGTCGGAACTAGAAGATTACAAGCATTTTGCTACACTCGCATATACATCTGCTAACCATGTGTATATGTGACCAATACGATTTGATTTGCAATGTACGGTTTCAAGAAGTTGGTAAAATTACAAGTGAACTTTTTTCAAGGAGTCAGAAACTTTACGTGATTAACTCAATAGATTTTTTTTCTTTCTCATGAGTGTAATTTCTGTGCTTCTATGATGTCTGGAAAGCATGGTCCTCAAAAGGTATGTATTTGTGAGGAGTCCTAAATTGGTTACAGTGTTTGTGCGTGTGTGGTTAGTTAGGTTTGAAGCTTCTCTAACCTGCTCTGTGTTGTTGGCCTCTGGAAACACCTTCACTTCTATTAGTCCGGTCAGCACTTACCTCTTCTCCTTGGGCAACAAATCAACAAATCCAATGAAGAAATAAACATTCTACTAAAATTGTATACTTCATAGCTCACAAGAAACCAACAACACACACCACTGATCATTTTCAACTGCAATAAAACTTTATAGAAACAGAAATCTTTGGAACATGCTGATGATAAATTAACATTTGCCTAACTAGAATAACAAGTGGATTAATATTAATCTCTAATTGATACTGATAGACATATTCTATCATCACACCAGCGTACTAGATACTCTGGATACTCCCAAGGGGTTGAAGCAGTCCATCTTCAGGAAGGGAACACTCTTCGAGAAGCTACACACCCCAGGGATGAAAGTACTTTGACAGCTTGTGGCTCCTGTTGGGTCTCATAGGAAAAGTCTGTTCCAACAGTACTTCCGACAGTAGCTGCTGCTGCTCATGCACAACAGCCTGGATCGGTGGGCGCTGGATCATTTCTGTCACCTGCCCTTTGTGCTTTGGGGTTGAAAGGGCAGTGGAGGAACTAGGATGGAAGGTAGAGCAGACACTGGGATGATGCTGACTGATCCTCTCTGGTCCATGGGAGGCCATGAGGGCTCCCGAATGGCACAGCGGTCTAAGGCACTGGTCCCATAGGGCGGCACAATTGGTCCAGTGTTGTCCGGGTTAAGGTTTGGCAGGGGTAGGCCGTCATTGTAAATAAGAATTTGTTCTTAACTAACTTGCCTATTTAAATAAAGTGACCCCCTACAACTGGCTTTGCTCCATCTCTTCAGAAAGAGACTCTTCATCCACCTCCAAGATCGAGGGCAGTGATGGAGAGACACACACTGGGAAGAAAGGCCCAGACTTAAAGTTTACGTCCCAGTGAATGGGCTTCACTCTCTTCCTGCGCCCTCGTTGGCTATTCTCCCGCTTGGCCTTGGCACGGGAGGCGAGCATGTGCCATCGCTTGATAGGAGGCTGTTCTGCCAGTGGGACCAAGGGGGTCAAGAGGATTTCAAAGGGGCACTTCTCGCCGGCCTGCACTGCTCTCCTACTGGTCAGTAAAGCGGAGTGGTCGGTGTGACCTGTGTGGCTGGGCGTAGGTCTGGGCAGGGGGTGACAGCCATCATCTCCGCCGACGTTAGCTGGGTGGCAGACTAAAGGTGGACCACAGAGGAACATCCTCTCAGTGCTACTGAAGTACAGGGGCTCAGAGGGTAATATGCTTTGTTTGTCACCCAGTTGTTCTGGTAGCTGCTGGTCCAGCATAGCAGACCGGATCTGTAAGAGTTGGATCGTCTTCGACACACGCCGTGATCTGGCGTTGGCAGGCCGGGCTGGCACTGGGGAGGCAGGTGGGGCAGGCACTCGGCTGGAAGGAACCAGAGAAGCAGATGGAGTAGGCACCAGAAGGTCAGGCACATGGCTGACCATTGGGGTAGGCAATGGGATGGCCATCTGGGCAGGTGAGGCTGACACTGCAATGGTTGGCAGCACAGGGAAAGAATTGTTGCTCTCCCTCCTATCCATGGAGTTTATAAGCTCTAAGGTCTGGTTAGGGAACCTCAGAGTGCTTCCATCAGTATGTCTTGTTATCCTAGCTATCCCGGTCTTGGGTCGAGCCAGGCTCCTGCTGGCCTGGACCTCAGGCTGGAGGACATCCACAGGAGAACATGGCGGCTGCAAGAGGCTGCCGTCGGACAGAGACCGTCTGGCCTGAGCAGGAGGAGAGCAGGGAGTTTGGTCCTGGATGTTAGACCTCTGGAGAGGATGGGCCTGGATCCTGACCTCAGACTGGCTGCATGGAGTCCCAGATAAAGGAGCTACTGCCTTGACTGCAGTGGAACATACATTGGGCCTCCTAGGGATGCTTCCTGGTGTCTGTGGTCTGCTGGATTTAACCTCTGGCTCCTGCTTGTGGCTGGAGGTCAATGTGCTCCCTCCGGTTTTGGTTTTGACCGGACCCAGACGCTTGCTACCCATCTGTCCCTCCAGCTGTAGACGAGGCATGCCAGTCACCTTGAGGGTGTTTTTGATTTTTTGGACAGTGAGAGAGGTCACAGTGAGCATTGGGAGCTTGACGGGTGGAGTGGCCATTGGAAGCCTTCCCATGTCAGCCCTCTCTTTTGTTACATCCATGTTGTGGAAGTGGGATCGGCTATTCTTTCTCCCTGGTGGCATTGGCTGTAGGACAATATCACTGGCACTCCGGACACTGAGGATGTCTGTCAGGCTGTTCTCAGAACTGTTCTGACTGGTCTCTTGTGTCCTAGCCAACCGTGAGCTGGACTTCCCTCTGTCTTTCATGGCTGAGAGTCACGGTGGAGTAGCAAACAACAACAAAAAGCATGTTTGAGAATAAGGATATAGAATAAATTACATATATTTCAATAGAATTTGATCAAAGTTGTTATTATAAACTAGTGTTTTTCCACTTTCAAAGGACATTCCAATTCCTGCCAAAATGTTCATAAATTCATAAAAATGAAAGATTCACAGACTAAGGCCTACCTTCAATTTGGACTTCCAGATCATTTGCACACGTAGGATTTGACTATACAGTTTCAACAATATATTCTTGAAAACAGAAACACAAGACCACAAGACCTAGTTTGAAACAAAAACTTTTTTGTCACAAATCACAAAACATAACAGTTTTCTGACAGATATTTATCAAATAAAGTACTCATAAGATAAAAGTAATGTATTTGAGATTATTTCATTCAATTATAGGTCCTACCTCAGTTCAGGAAGAGCGTCAATGACCTGTCTATGGATTGTCTTATTTTAACAAAATAATGCTTCATTATGACATCATGTACATTATGACATAGCAGCCGTCCACATTATAAAAGTTTGTCAAAACCACTTGAATAGACATGAAATGTAAAATTAAAGACAATAGACCTAATTCAACAATTGAATAAAAAGAATAGTTTGACAGTAATTTTTCAGATTATTGGCTTTTATTTTCATTACAGTAGTGGTTTTGAATTTATTAAAATGAGAGTAGGCCTAGTGAGTTTCGTAGAACTCGATCGCTCTTTGAACATCTGTGTGGAACGTTCCCAGCTGACGCCACACAGACGCCTTTGAAAAACGTTCACAATTTTAGTTTCATATTCAATTCATCAGCATATATGCACGGCAAATAAATTCCCAGTACTCAAATAAATCTGAAAATCACAATTATCTATTTAGTATAGCTCATCTTAGAACGAGAAACGCTGTGGTGTCAATGTTTTTGATTATGTCCAAATAGGAACATAGCTACAGGTATTTTTACTTCTATATTATAATAGTAGTAGTTGTGTGTGTTTTGTTGTCGTGCATTCGTTTTGAGTCAACGCTAAACCCACAATTGTTTGGTCCCATTCGGTATTAGCACGGTCAGCCAATGGGGGAAGTGACATGCCTGATGCCTAAATTGATGTTGTCGACCAAACACATTTCAATATCATTTTTGAAATACAATAAATAGCCTGTTAATTTGTTGACAAAACATGTTAATAAATTAGATGTTGGCTTCGCGTCTCCAACTCAACCAAAAATAAAAGTTAAAGAATGGAATTAAGCCAGTGCCTTAGATTGAACTATCCAAGCAGTTAATATATCCTTTAAATGTTGATATTTGGTTGCGTTGTCCACTAAACACAATTCAATATTACTTTTGTAATACAGTAAATAGCCTAAAGTTATCTTACAAACTAATGTAACAATATTTATTCAACCTTAAAATAAGTAACAGATCCATGGCCACATTTTAAGGTTTCTGTAAGTATACATTTATTCGTATGTAACGTTAATCATATAAAGCGTACATGTTCAAGATAGCATGCGGGTTGTGGTAGGTTGTGGCGGATCTGTGGAGATATTCACAATTGCTGTAGTATATGTAGAATCTCGAACGGCATTGATCACTTGCACCATGTACTTTTAATGTAATCTCAACTTCAAACCAGGTAATTTGGTTCTGCTATTTGATGAAGCACAGTGTGCTTTCGTCACCAGGGTTGTGGGTGCGATTCCCACGGGTGACCAGTGTGACCGTATGCTAAATGACTAAAACGTAAATAACCAGTGGTGGGAAAACGACAAATTTTTTTTTTTACAATATATTTATTGGCATTTCTTTTTTTTTCTTTTTTATTTAACAATCATCAAAATATGACACAGATAATGGCCAGTTATTCCTTCCACCTGCACAAAACACCATGCTACATGGGTGGACATCGTGCAAAACCCTTCCCTCCCCAACACAGGAACACCCCCCTCCCTCCCCTCTGCCGGTATTAGCTTCACTGATTAACAACAAAAAAAGAAACAGAATGACTTTCACATTCCATGCTAGAAAATAAATGATTCAACATAAAAACAAATAATAATACATTAATGAAGAAAGTAGTAATGATGCAGCTAAGGTGACGTCTCTAGAAACTGCTGAAAGTCCCCCAGACGTCAGTAAATTCAAAGGGTTTATTACGTAAATTGTATGTTATTCTTTCAGATGGAATATAGAAAGATAGTTATTTTAGCCACATCTGCTTGCTTGGCGGAGTGTCACACTTCCTGTCACAGGGGTCGTTGAATGGAGACCAAGGCGCAGAGTGTATAGTGCTCATTCTTTGATTTTTAATAAAAACACTTCAACAACAAAACAATAAAACGACCAACAGTCCCGTCAGGTACTCTAGACTAAACGGAAACAACTACCCACAAACCCCAAAGGAAAACAGGCTGCCTAAGTATGGCTTCCAATCAGAGACAACGATAGACAGCTGCCTCTGATTGGAAACCATACCTGGCCACAACATAGAAAATGACAACATAGAATGAAACTCTAGACAATCCACATAGAAAACAGAAAACCCAAAACACATAGACAAAACACCCCCCTGTCACACCCTGACCAATCTACTAGGGATAAATTACCTCATACCAGGGTCAGGACGTGACAGGACCCCCCCCCCCCAAAGGTGCAGACTCTGACTGCACCCAAACCAAAAAACCCAACAACAACAACCCCAAACAGAAAGGGAGGGCAGGGAGGGTGACAACAGTCTATGGCGGCTCATGTGCTCCACCCAGAACCCTCCTCTTCTCCCGATCCTCCAGCTTCGGAGGTAGCTCTGGCTCAGGGCGTAACCTTCATTCCGCCCGCAGATCCCTCCGCTTCTGTAACATAGGCCTATGGATCATGATTGGAGGAATCGGACTGTAGATCCTTACCGGAATCACTGTGCTGTAGACCACTGCTGGAGGTTCCGACCTCCAAGCCGCCGCTGGAGGCTCTGGGCTGCAGACCTCCGCTGAAGGCTCTGGGCTGCAGACCTCCGCTGAAGGCTCTGGGCTGCAGACCTCCGCTGAAGGCTCTGGGCTGCAGACCTCCGCTGAAGGCCCTGGGCTGCAGACCTCCGCTGAAGGCTCTAGGCTGCAGACCTCCGCTGAAGGCGTGACACTTCCATATAATAGCTGTGCATTTACTGGCTGCAATGACTGCCAATTTAATGAATCTGGTTTTGATACAAATATTAACTGGTAGAACAGAATCATCTCCAAGAAGAATAAGGGAAGGATCTAGTGCTACCGTCATATTAGTGACCTGTGATAAGATCTGAATAATGTCTTTCCAATAATTGCTTAGTTCAGGGCAGGACAAAAACATATGCATAAGTGTGCCCATGTAAGGGGTGCGTAACTGGTGGCAGTGAAGTCAGACGCAGGAGAGCAGAACGGAGCAGTTTAATTTTGAAAACCAACGGCATAAAGAAATAACCAACATGGGTACAAAACCCAACGCGCACCAGTAAAGATGTGCACAAGCACTTACAACAAACAATTCCACACAAAGACATGGGGGGAACAGAGGGTTAAATACACAACATTTAATGAGGGAAATGAGAACCAGGTGTGTAGGAAAACCAGACAAATGAAAAGTGGATCGACGATGGCTAGAAGACCAGTGATGCCGAACTCCGCCCGAACAAGGAGAGGAACCGACTTCGGTGGAAGTTGTGACAGCCAGGGGCGGAAATCCCGGGGGGGACGTGGGGGGACACGACCCTTCCCATCCTGGGAAAAATATGATTTGTCCCCCCCAATATATCACTGAAACATAACTATGTAATTTAAATAATATTAATAATACGCAATGAAAGCAATTGTGCTGATTATAGACACTTAATAGCGCGTTTTTAAGTTTCAAAAGATTGCGACCCCCCCACCCTTTGCCTCACAATGGTTTGATCCACTGCCAGTTCCTTAGTTGGCAAGATAACAGAGGGGTCGTGTCTACTGTCTGAAAGGCACTCAATGAACGTAACTGACGTAAGGTTAATCCAGTCAATCGCGCACACACACTAGCTGAATATGCAGAGCTAGCGCGCAAATATTAACTATTAACCTGTTATGGCTAGGGGGCAGTATTTTCACGGCTGGATAAAAAACGTACCCGATTTAATCTGATTATTAGTCCTGCCCAGAAACTAGAATATGCATATAATTATTAGCTTTGGATAGAAAACACCCTGAAGTTTCTAAAACTGTTTGAATGGTGTCTGTGAGTATAACAGAACTCATTTGGCAGGCCAAAACGTGAGAAGATTCTGTACAGGAAGTACCCTGTCTGACCATTTCTTGAACTTCTTTGCCATCTCTATCCATTACAAAGGATCTCTGCTCTAACATGACACTTCCTACGGCTCACATGGTCTCTCAGAGCCCGGGAAAAAGCTGAATGACGTAATTCAAAGCCCTGGCTGAAACACACGAGCGCTTTTGCTAAGTGGTCTATCAGAGGACAAAGGGCTTAGGCTCGTGCACTGGCCGCCCCCATCTTTCTGTTTTTCCCTCTATTTGCCGAAACACAGAATCCCGGTCGGAATATTATCGCTTTTTTACGAGAAAAATGGCATAAAAATTGATTTTAAACAGCGGTTGACATGCTTCGAAGTACGGTAATGAAATATTTAGAAATCTTTTGTCACGAAATGCGCCATGCGCGCGACCCTTATTTACCATTCGGATAGTGTCTAGAACGCACGAACAAAACGCCGCTATTTGGATATAACGATGGATTATTTTGGACCAAACCAACATTTGTTATTGAAGTAGAAGTCCTGGGAGTGCATTCTGACGAAGAACAGGAAAGGTAATCAAACTTTTCTAATAGTAAATCTGATATTGGTGAGTGCTAAACTTGGTGGGTGTCTAAATAGCTAGCCCTGTGATGCCGGGCTATCTACTGAGAATATTGCAAAATGTGCTTTCACCGAAAAGCTATTTTAAAATCGGACATATCGAGTGCATAGAGGAGTTCTGTATCTATAATTCTTAAAATAATTGTTATGTTTTTTGTGAACGTTTATCGTGAGTAATTTAGTAAATTCACCGGAGGTTTGCGGGGGGTATGCTAGTTCTGAACGTCACATGCTAATGTAAAAAAGCTGGTTTTTGATATAAATATGAACTTGATTGAACAAAACATGCATGCATTGTATAACATAATGTCCTAGGGTTGTCATCTGATGAAGATCATCAAAGGTTAGTGCTGTATTTAGCTGTGGTTTTGTTTTTGTGACATTATATGCTAGCTTGAAAAATGGGTAGTCTGATTATTTCTGGCTGGGTACTCTGCTGACATAATCTAATGTTTTGCTTTCGCTGTAAAGCCTTTTTGAAATCGGACAGTGTGGTTAGATTAACGAGAGTCTTGTCTTTAAAATGCTGTAAAATAGTCATGTTTGAAAAATGGAAGTTTTCGGATTTTAGAGTAATTTGTATTAGCGGAACATCTAGATGTAAGAGGTTAAGCTAGCTAGTACCTATTCCATTTATGTGGCGTCGTCAAAGATGGAATCTTTCCTATCGTCAATTTATTCCAAGATCAGCATGCAGATGATGTAAGTTAGTGCTTCAAAGTCCCTGTGATAAGGTTAGCGATAAACTGAAGTCCAAACTGAACAGAACTACACTCTCTTCTACCATTGCCTTAAATATATTTAATGGTCTCGTTGCAAAAGCTAAATTGTCGCAAGGGAACTTTTATTTATTTAATTTCACCTTTATTTAACACGGGTAGCAAAGATTATAGCAAACACCACTGAAACTGAACTGGTGCTCGCTAGCTTTGCAAATTCAGCTATTGTTGGAAGCCAGCCAATATGAAACAAACTATTAAAATTACAAAAGGTTGCAGCATATGTTGTGTAAATGGTGAACTCATACTGCTGTCAACTCTTGTCATTTTAATCCGTTTCACATTTGCTAGCTACCTTTTAGATCGAAGCCCATATAGAATGATTGAAGATGATAGAAGCCCATCTCCAGCTGTAAATAACCTACACACTGTGTGTGTGTGTGTGTAGCCAGCCAGCCAGCCAGGTAGAAAAATGGCAGAAAAATAAGACGGACATCAGAGTATTTTTCAGTACACCAAAACGCAAAGTAAGAACCCTAGTAGCCTAATATCTCAGACTAGTTGATAAAATGTTCATAAGAAAGAAATGAAATTCTAATGGAAATGTTTCACAATGATGTCATTAGGCAGAGCAGGCAACAGATGGCACACAGACAGCAGAGTTGGGGACAGCTATGCAGGGACAGACTGGCAGAGACAGGGAGTCTCAGGTAAGTTTGTTGAGTCTTTGTTTGGCAACATTATGAAAGGTTCTCAATTTTTTTCACTTGTAAAATAGGAACATAATTGGAAAATGCCATGGATACCCCCACTCTCAACTTAAACTGGTGACTGAACTAAGATTTGTTAAAGGCAATGGTATTGCTGTTGTGATTAGTTGTGTAGTTTTGGGTACCGGTAGTTAGGAGTACGGCAAACACCTTATTTCTTTGGTTCCTCAATATACATTTACCATATTACAATGTAGGCTATGTGTTACAGCACTACTTTTGGTGTCCCCCTCAGGAATTGCTCTTTAGAAAATTTCATGTAATTGTCCCCTCCAAAGTTGATATCAGATTTTCGCCCCTGGTGACAGCCCACTCCCGTTTTACACCTTGGGCAAAATGTTGAATATTTAGAATTGATCTTGTACAGTCTCTCTGGTGTAAAGTAGACCCTATGTAAAATATTGAATTGCATCAACTTGTGCCTTGTGTTAAATGAAAGACGCTGAGCATCTAAAAAGAGCTTTCCCCATTTCTTATCCTCAAAAATGAGACCACGGTCATCATGCCACTTCATGCAAGCTTTCAGTGGTTCATCATTCCCCAGCTTGAAGCCAAGAGTACATGTAGGAAATGAAACCTTTTACCCCTTTCCTTTCCAGCCACAGTTTATCAGTTTTAGGTTTACTCATGGGCTGAATCCTACCTCCCTGCTGAGTGGCAAGATAATGCCTAACCTGTAGGTACTTGAAGAAAAGAGTTTGAGGTAACTGAAAACGAGATGCCAGTTGTTGAAAGGATAGTAGTTCACCTTCTCTATAGAGATTACCAATTTTTTTAATTCCTTTGTTGAACCAAGAAAATGTAATACCATCTCTCAGGGCTTTGGGTAAGATGGGGTTATTTTCGAAAGGTGTTTGTTCATATATAGATCTAAGCCCTTCTGTTTGTTTACAGACTTCAATCCATATATTTAAAGTGTTTTTAATGAAAGGGTAGTTTATGAAACCTAGCAAAGCTTTAGGTGGGCTAATATAAGGTATAGATGCCAATGTAGCCGGGGTCAGACACTCTTCCTCTATCTGCCTCCAAGAGGGTGAACTTGATGTTGTATCTTGCCATACCCACACAGCCTTTAACTGAGATGCCCAGTAATACAACTGGAAGTCAGGTAGAGTGAGTCCTCCTTCTGAGTATGGTTTGCATAAAGTTGTGTGTTTCACTCTGGGGGGTTTCCCTTTCACAGAAATGAAGAAATCTTCCTATTAAGTTGTTTGAAAAAAGCTTTGGGAATAGGAAAGGCCAAGGTTTGAAAAAGGTACAAGAATTTTGGTAATATATTCATCTTTACAGAATTGACCCGCCCAATAAGAGAAATTGGTAAATCCCGTCATCTATCCAATTCTTCCCCAACCTTTTTGAGAAGTGGAGTATATATAGTTCAGTTGATATGTCTTAATAATTTCAGAAGGAATTTGCAATCCAAGATATGTCATTTTCTGTGGTTTCCAAGAAAATGGTTGGTCTAAGATTGGGTTCTGCATAGCTGCCCTGTTAAAAGGCATAATTATACTCTTCGATAGGTTTATTTTATATCCTGAAAAGGTCCCATATTCTTTCAGGATGTCAACTAATGTCCGGAGTGAAATTTCTGTTTTGGTGAAGTAAAGCAAAATGTCATTGGCATATAGCGAGACCAGATGTTCACGCCCACCTATATGAACACCATGAATGGATGGATGAGATCTAAAAGCTTCTGCCAGTGGCTCTATAGCCAAAGAAAAAGGGAGCAGACTAGCGGGACAACCCTGCCTTGTGCCACGTGATAGGGAGAACTGTGAGGAAATGTTTCCATTAGTCAGGATCTGAGCTACCAGACATTTGTACAGTAATCTAATCAGGCCTACATACTTAGGTCCAATATTCATCCTCTGTAAAACTTCAAACAGGTAGTTCCATTCTATGCGGTCAAAAGCTTTTTCCGCATCTAATGAAGCCGCCACTACACATTCTTGGTCATTCTCTACATAATGCATAATATTACATTATATTCTGATATTATCAGCAGATGAGCGGTTTCTTACAAAGCCTGTTTGGTCCATATCAACCAAGTCCGGTAGAACCTTATCCAGTCTAAGAGCTATGAGTTTCGCAAGAATCTTATATGAAGTGTTCAATAGAGATATTGGTTTATACGACCCACAAAGCATAGGATCTTTCCCAGGTTTTAACAAAACTGTGATCAGTTCCTGTTCAAGTGTGTCTGGGAGCTTTGCTGTCTCTATGGCATAATTAAACATACTGCAAAGAGGCTCAAATAGTTTGGGTAAAAAGGATCGCTAGAATTCAATAGGGAATCCGTCTAACCCTGGTGACTTTCCCCCAGCAGTGTTGAAAATGGATTCCCTAATTTCCTCTGATGTAATCTCTTTCTCCAAGTGCTCTCTATCCTCATCAGTTAAAGTTTGTACATTGAGTTTGTTCAAAAACTCATGCATTGTGGCAGGGGCATCCCCTTCAGACTTGTACAATGTTTCATAAAACTCCCTGAAGACTAGATTCATTTCCTCAGGACTGTGAACAACTGTGTTATTGGGTAGCTTAATAGAGCTAATAACTCTACTAGCATCCTCTCGTCTTATCTTGGGTTCTGCATAGCTGCCCTGTTAAAAGGCATAATCACAGTCCCGTATGGCTCAGTTGGTAGAGCATGGTGTTTGCAACGCCAGGGTTGTGGGTTCGATTCCCACGGGGGACCAGTCCCGGGGAAAAAAGAGAGAAAAAGAAGCATGAAATGTATGCATTTGCTTCTGTAAGTCACTCTGGATAAGAGTGTCTGCTAAATGACTAAAATGTAAATGTAAATCTGCCAAGCAAGCAACTTTCCTGCTTTATCCCCATGTTCGTAGTGGTTTTGTTTTGTTCTCCTAAGAGCATTTTCCGCTTTATGGGTCGTCAGGGTGTTATATTCCAATCACTTTGAGTCAAATTTTTGTAGAGTTGAGTCGTCAAATGTTACACTATGTTCATTTTCCAGATCTCTAATTTCATTCTCCAACAAATCTACTTTAGCCTTATACATCTTACGAGCACCTGAACTAAAGGATATGATTTGCCCCCTCAGATATGCAAGGAGAGCTTCCTAAAATTAGGGGGAGGCAGAGTTGTTATTGGTGCTAAAAAATATGTCTATATGAGTGTTCAGAAATGTTACAAATGTGGGATTATTTAGCAAGTATGTGCCAAACCTCCATCTTCTTCTCTACTGACTGGTACTGAAGCCAGCAGGGTAGAATGATCTGATATACATCTTGGTAAGTACTTACACCCAGTAGTTAAACTTCCCTTGGCTGCAGGAATAAGAAATAAGTCAATTCTAGAGTAACTGTCATGGACAGGGGAGTAAAATGAGTATTCTTTAACCTTTTGGTTGTGAAATCTCCATAAGTCTACGAGTCCATAGTGTTTCATTTCTGCTTTTAACATTTTAGCTGCCTGTGTGAGGTTGATACTATTAGAGGAAGATCTATCACTGGAAGGGTCCAGTACCAAGTTAAAATCCCCTGCCATAATTATCTCTGATGATGGGCACATTAACTTCAAAAAGATGTCTTGGTAAGATTTAGGATCATCATGGTTAGACCCATACACATTCACATTGGTAATGGGCTCAGTGCTAAAGAAACCTTGAATGATCACAAACCTACCCCCTTTGTCTTTAATCTGAGATTGTATCTGAAAGGGGCAATTCTTATTAATGAGTATGGCCACCCCTCTTGCCCGAGAGGTGAAAGATGAATAGTACACTTGGCCCACCCACTCTCTCTTCAGTTTATCAGGCTCAGAGTCAGTCAGGTGTGTCTCCTGAAGAAGAGCTATATCAACCTTATGCTGCTTTAGATAATACAGAATGCATTTGCGCTTGACTGGGCATTTAGTACCCCTAATGTTAAGTGTCATAAAAGTATAGTTATTAGGTGCCGACATCTTTAAAGAAAATAAGAAATAGGGAAAAGGAAAGAATCAAAATTGCATTGAGTGTATACAACTTGTACAAAATGAAATTATGAAAGTTTAAAGTAGTAAACATCTCGTGAGCTAATACCCTGACCCTACCACAAACCCACCCAACCCCCTCCCCAACTGAGGGAGTTAAAGAACCCATATCCTTAGACGCTAGTCTTTAAGCTAAATGTACCTGCTATGCATAGCATCACTCGAATTAGGTTCATTTTAAATTATATGTATATGGAGTACATTGACTGTAACAAAAATACAAGTAACAAAATACAATTTGATTACAACAATAATGACCGGACTATTTAGCCCCACTTGAGCATGTCTCAACAACAACAACAAAAACCTTGGGTGCGTTCATAGTCAACAACAGAGCCTACCCGCACACCCAAATGTCAACCAATCGGCATTCCCCAATGCGCCCTGAAACCTGTGCCGCGCGGCGACAAAAGTGATGACCACAAACGCACCCCAGCAGGTCAGGAAAAAAGACATCAAGCTATGATGTATAAATGAAAACCTTTACCAGAGGATAACAATAATCTCTCAAATATAAAATAGGGACAAGTAGTTAAACAATCACCATCCTCCTGAGTTCACCGTCCCCCAAAAAATATATATACACTGCTCAAAAAAATAAAGGGAACACTTAAACAACACAATGTAACTCCAAGTCAATCACACTTCTGTGAAATCAAACTGTCCACTTAGGAAGCAACACTGATTGACAGTAAATTTCACATGCTGTTGTGCAAATGGAATAGACAACAGGTGGAAATTATAGGCAATTAGCAAGACACCCCCAATAAAGGAGTGGTTCGGCAGGTGGTGACCACAGACCACTTCTCAGTTCTTATGCTTCCTGGCTGATGTTTTGGTCACTTTTGAATGCTGGCGGTGCTTTCACTCTAGTGGTAGCATGAGACGGAGTCTACAACCCACACAAGTGGCTCAGGTAGTGCAGCTTATCCAGGATGGCACATCAATGCGAGCTGTGGCAAGAAGGTTTGCTGTGTCTGTCAGCGCAGTGTCCAGAGCATGGAGGCGCTACCATGAGACAGGCCAGTACATCAGGAGACGTGGAGGAGGCCGTAGGAGGGCAACAACCCAGCAGCAGGACCGCTACCTCCGCCTTTGTGCAAGGAGGAGCACTGCCAGAGCCCTGCAAAATGACCTCCAGCAGGCCACAAATGTGCATGTGTCTGCTCAAACGGTCAGAAACAGACTCCATGAGGGTGGTATGAGGGCCCGACGTCCACAGGTGGGAGTTGTGCTTACAGCCCAACACCGTGCAGGACGTTTTGCATTTGCCAGAGAACACGCAAATTCGCCACTGGCGCCCTGTGCTCTTCACAGATGAAGCAGGTTCACATTGAGCACATGTGACAGAGTCTGGAGATGCCGTGGAGAACGTTCTGTAGCCTGCAACATCCTCCAGCATGACCGGTTTGGTGGTGGGTCAGTCATGGTGTGGGGTGGCATTTCTTTGGGGGGCCGCACAGCCCTCCATGTGCTCGCCAGAGGTAGCCTGACTGCCATTAGGTACCGAGATGAGATCCTCAGACCCTTTGTGAGACCATATGCAGGTGCGGTTGGCCCTTGGTTCCTCCTAATGCAAGACAATACTAGAACTCATGTGGCTGGAGTGTGTCAGCAGTTCCTGCAAGAGGAAGGCATTGATGCTATGGACTGGCCCGCCCGTTCCCCAGACCTGAATCCAATTGAGCACATCTGGGACATCATGTATCGCTCCATCCACCAATGCCACGTTGCACCACAGACTGTCCAGGAGTTGGCGGATGCTTTAGTCCAGGTCTGGGAGGAGATCCCTCAGGAGACCATCCGCCACCTCATCAGGAGCATGCCCAGGCGTTGTAGGGAGGTCATACAGGCACGTGGAGGCCACACACACTACTGAGCCTCATTTTGACTTGATTTAAGGACATTACATCAAAGTTGGATCAGCCTGTAGTGTGGTTTTCCACTTGAATTTTGAGTGTGACTCCACATCCAGACCTCCATGGGTTGATAAATTGGATTTCCATTGATTATTTTTGTGATTTTGTTGTCAGCACATTCAACTATGTAAAGAAAAAAGTATTTAATAAGATTATTTCATTCATTCAGATCTAGGATGTGTTATTTTAGTGTTCCCTTTATTTTTTTGAGCAGTATATATACACACACACACACACACACACACACGTTCGCACATACACAAGTGTAAAGCTATCAGCTAGCTTGCAATTAGGCGGCCAGCGAGTAGCTTATCCCTGTCTCGGTATCAGTAATGCTAGCATTTATCTCTAACAATAAACAAGCCAGCAAACGTAATAGTAGCTAAAGTTCCCTGAAGTAATATAAACAACATAGTTAGGCTTGAAACCCAGTCAAAAGCCACATAACTATTTAACCAAACCTGACTGGACCTCTCTCTACGTAAAATAAAAGTATACAGCAAAAATGTAACTACCTGGCTTAGTGTGGATGTATAGTAGCTATAGCAACACCCTTGGAAACTTAGCGAGCTGGCTAAATAGCACAGCCAACATTAGCTATGATCCAACTTTACCTCGCTAGTCATTATCACGCTAGCCATCTAGCCAGTCGATCACTTTTAGACTTTTACTCAAGTAGTATTTTATTGGAGTCATTTTCTACTAAGGTAACTTTACTTTTACTCAAGTATGACAATTGAGTTATTTTTCCACCACTGGTTAATTACATTTTAGTCATTTAGCATACGGTCACACTGGTCACCCATGGGAATCGCACCCACAACCCTGGCGACTAAACCACACTGTGCTTCGTCAAATAGCAGAACAAATTACCTGATTTGAAGTTGAGATTACATTAAAAGTACATGCTGCAAGTGATCAATGCCGTTCGAGGTTCTACAGACTATAGCAATTGTGAATATCTCCACAGATCCGCCACAACCTACAGTATGCATGCTATCTTGAACATGCACGCTTTATATGATTAACGTTACATACGAATAAATGTATAGTTACAGTAACCTCAAAATGTGGCCATGGATCTGTTACTTATTTTACGTTTGAATAAAAACTGTTACATTAGTTTGTAAGAGCCTTAACTTTAGGCTATTTACTGTATTACAAAAGTAATATTGAATTGTGTTTAGTTGACAACGCAACCAAATATCAACATTTAAAGGATATATTTACTGCTTGGATAGTTCAATCTAAGACACTGGCTTAATTCCATTCTTTAACTTTTATTTTTGGTTGAGTTGGGTTTAGCGCTGACTCAAAACGAATGAACGACAAGAAAACACACACAACTACCACTATTGTAGTATAGAAGTCAAAATACCTATAGCAATGTTCCTACTTGGACATAATCAAAACATTGACACCACAGTGATTCTCGTTCTAAGAGGATGCTATTATAAATAGATAATTGCGATTTTCAGATTTATTTGATTACTGGGAATTTATTTGCCGTGCATATATGCTGATAAGTTGAATATGAATCTAAAATCGTGATTTTTTTTTCAAAGGTGTCTGTGTGGCATCAGCTGGGAACGTTCCACACAGATGTTCAATGAGCGATCGAGTTCTACGAAACTCACTAGGCCTACTCTCATTTTAATAAATTCAAAACCACTACTGTAATGAAAATAAAAGCCAATAAACTGAATAATTACTGTCAAACTATTATTTTTATTCAATTGTTGAATTAGGCCTATTGTATTTCATTTTACATTTCATGCCTATTCAAGTGGTTTTGACAAACTTTTAGGATGTTGACGGCTGCTATGTCATAATGTACATGATGTCATAATGAAGCATTATTTTGTTAAACTAAGACAATCCATAGACAGGTCATTGATGCTCTTCCTGAACTGAGGTAGGACCTATAATTTAATGAAATAATCTCAAATACATTACTTTTATCTTATGAGAACTTTATTTGATCAATAACTGTCAAAAACTGTTATATTTTGTGATTTGTGATTTAAAACTAGGTCTTGTGTTTCTGTTTTCAATGATATATTGTTGAAACTTTATAGTCAAATCCTACGTGTGCAAATTATCTGGAAGTCCAAATTGAAGGTAGGCCTTAGTCTGTGAATCTTTCATTTTTATGAATTTATGAACATTTTGGCAGGAATTGGAATGTCCTTTGAAGGTGGAAAAACACTCGTTTATAATAACTTTGATCAAACACTATTGAAATATATGTCATTTATTCTATATTCTTATTCTCAAACATGCTTTTTGTTGTTGTTTGCTCCTCCACTGTGACTCTCACAGCCATGAAAGACAGAGTGATGTCCAGGACTAAGACACAAGAGACCAGTCAGAACAGTTCTGAGAACAGCCTGACAGACATCCTCAGTGTCCGGAGTGCCAGTGATATTGTCCTACAGCCAATGCCACCAGGGAGAAAGAATAGCCGATCCCACTTCCACAACATGGATGTGACTAAAGAGAGGGCTGACATGGGAAGGCTTCCAATGGCCACTCCACCCATCAGCCTCCCAATGCTCACTGTGACCTCTCTCACTGTCCAAAGGATCAAAAACTCCCTCAAAGTGCCTCGCATGCCTCGTCTGCAGCTGGAGGGACAGATGGGTAGGAAGCGTCTGGGTCCGGTCAAAACCAAAACTGGAGGGAGCACATTGACCTCCAGCCACAAGCAGGAGCCAGAGGTTAAATCCAGCAGACCACAGACACCAGGAAGCATCCCTAGGAGGCCCAATGTATGTTCCACTGCAGCCAAGGCAGTAGCTCCTTTATCTGGGACTCCATGCAGCCAGTCTGAGGTCAGGATCCAGGCCAATCCTCTCCAGAGGTCTAACATCCAGGACCAAAGGCCCCGCTCTCCTCCTGCTCAGGCCAGACGGTCTCTGTCCGACGGCAGCCTCTTGCAGCCGCCATGTTCTCCTGTGGATGTCCTCCAGCCGGAGGTCCAGGCCAGCAGAAGCCTGGCTCGACCCAAGACCGGGATAGCTAGGATAACAAGACATACTGATGGCAGCACTCTGAGGTTCCCTAACCAGACCTTAGAGCTTATAAACTCTATGGGTAGGAGGGAGATCACAAATTCTTTCCCTGTGCTGCCAACCATTGCAGTGTCAGCCTCACCTGCCCAGATGGCCATCCCATTGCCTACCCCAATGGTCAGCCATGTGCCTGACCTTCTGGTGCCTACTCCATCTGCTTCTCCGGTTCCTTCCAGCCGAGTGCCTGCCCCACCTGCCTCCCCAGTGCCAGCCCGGCCTGCCAACGCCAGATCACGGCGTGTGTCGAAGAGGATCCAGCTCTTACAGATCCGGTCTGCTATGCTGGACCAGCAGCTACCAGAACAACTGGGTGACAAACAAAGCATATTACCCTCTGAGCCCCTGTACTTCAGTAGCACTGAGAGGATGTTCCTCTGTGGTCCACCTTTAGTCTGCCACCCAGCTAACGTAGGTGGAGATGATGGCTGTCACCCCCTGCCCAGACCTACGCCCAGCCACACAGGTCGCACCGACCACTCCGCTTTACTGACTAGTAGGAGAGCCGTGCAGGCGGGCGAGAAGTGCCCCTTTGAAATCCTCTTGACCCCACTGGCAGAACAGCCTCCTATCGAGCGGTGGCACATGCCCGCCTCCCGTGCCAAGGCCGAGCGGGAATGGAAGAATAGCCAACGAGGGCGCAGGAAGAGAGCGAAGCCCATTCACTGGGACGTTAACTTTAAGTCTGGGCCTTTCTTCCCAGTGTGTGTCGCTCCATCACTGCCCTCAATCTTGGAGGAGGATGAAGAGTCTCTTTCTGAAGAGATGAAGCAAAGCCAGTTGTAGGGGTCGCACACACACACATCTTCATTTTTTTAAACATTTTTTACCTTTATTTAAATAGGCAAGTTAGTTAAGAACAAATTCTAATTGACAAAGACAGCCTACCCCGCCCAAACCCTAGCGACACTGGGCCAATTGTGCGCCGCCCTATGGGACCAGTGCCTTAGACCGCTGTGCCAATCTGGAGCCCTATTGAGACCTCATGGCCTCCCATGGACCAGAGAGGATCAGCCAGCATCATCCCAGCATCTGCACTGCCCTTTCAACCCCAAACCACAAAGGGCAGGTGACAGAAATGATCCAGCGCCCACCGATCCAGGCTGTTGTGCATGAGCAGCAGCAGCTACTGTCGGAAGTACTGTTGGAACAGACTTTTCCTATGAGACCCAACAGGAGCCACAAGCTGTCAAAGTACTTTCATCCCTGGGGTGTGTAGCTTCTCGAAGAGTGTTCTCTTCCTGAAGATGGACTGCTTCAACCCCTTGGGAGTATCCAGAGTATCTAGTACGCTGGTGTGATGATAGAATATGTCCATCAGTATCAACTAGAGATTAATATTAATCCACTTGTTATTCTAGTTAGGCAAATGTTAATTTATCATCAGCATGTTCCAAAGAATTCTGTTTCTATAAAGTTTTATTGCAGTTGAAAATGATCAGTGGTGTGTGTTGTTGGTTTCTTGTGAGCTATGAAGTATACAATTTTAGTAGAATGTTTATTTCTTCATTGGATTTGTTGATTTGTTGCCCCAGGAGAAGAGGTAAGTGCTGACCGGACTAATAGAAGTGAAGGTCCGATTCAAATTTGTATTAATCCGAAGGAGGCACATCTGACTCACACCTTAGTGCCATAATTCTTCACATTCTGAACACCATCTGAACGTACACACAGCCTCAACTATTTAAATGACAGAAAATGTCATATCTGCTCTCACACAGTACACTAATAGATGATTATCCCTTGGGTTTTTCACAGTCCATCATAACAAATACTTTTTGGCAACTTATGTATTGTTGTCTAAGGTTCATTCCGAAACAAATTTTCTCCACCAAAGCCCAAAGCTTACTAGCATTATAAAGATATCACTCAAGTTTAAGAGGTGTTACCACATTTTTGTAGAGATTTATTGTGGCCAGTGCAAAGATCTTACATTGCACTGTAAGATCAGTCATGCATCGTACCCAGTTTCTCTCTAGAAACATGCATGAGAAAGGTATGACTAAGCAGAGAAGTATGTCTGTATCAGTTGTTCTAGAACTGGTTCAAGAAAGAAGAGCGAGAGAGAGAGAGCAAAGCACAGAAGGATGTTGGGTTACATATGAACACTTTCCATCATACTCTCAGGAAGGTTAGGTTAGTTAGACTACATGTGATCGTGCGTCACCATAACTGAAACACGGCCTTCTTTCTTTCACGGTTTCACGTCATGGTGCAAGAATTTACATAAACTGGGAAATATTTGAATACATTTCAATTTCCCTGGCTGGCAGTGAAGGGGTTAATCAGTTGTGTGCTCTCAGTTTACGCTCACTAGCAGAATCTGTCTGCCACAGCTGCTGCGCTAAGGCCAATCTTCTATCACAGAGAGCGCTGACAACCAGAGGTGTTTCCAGAGGACAACAACACAGAGCAGGTTAGAGAAGCTTCAAACCTAACCGCACGCACGCACACACAGTCTTGTATTTGTAACCAATTTAGGACTCCTCACAAATACATACCTTTTGAGGACCATGCTTTCAGACATCATAGAAGCACAGAAATTACACTCATGAGTTAGAAAAAAATCTATTATGAGGAAATCACGTAAAGTTTCTGACTCCTTGAAAAAAGTTCACTTGTAATTTTACCAACTACTTGAAACCGTACATTGCAAATCAAATCGTATTGGTCACATACACATGGTTAGCAGATGTTTATGCGAGTGTAGCGAAATGCTTGTAAGCTTCTAGTTCCGACCGTGCAGTAATATTTAACAAGTAATCTAACAATTTCACGACAACTACCTTATACACACACAAGTTTAAAGGAATAATTAACAATATATACGTATAAATATAAGGCCGAACAGCATAGGCAAGATGCAGTAGATGGCATAGAGTACAGTATATACATATGAGATGAGTAATGTAGGGTATGTAAACATAAAGCGGCATTGTTTAAGTGACTAGTGATACATTTAATACATCTCCCTGAAGACTAGATTAATTTCCTCAGGACTGTGAACAACTGTGTTATTGGGTAGCTTAATAGAGCTAATAACTCTACTAGCATCATCTCGTCTTATCTGCCAAGCAAGCAACTTTCCTGCTTTATCTCCATGTTCGTAGTGGTTTTGTTTTGTTCTCCTAAGAGCATTTTCCGCTTTATGGGTCGTCAGGGTGTTATATTCCAATCGCTTTGAGTCCAATTTTTGTAGAATTGAGTCGTCAAATGTTACACTATGTTCATTTTCCAGATCTCTAATTTCATTCTCCAACAAATCTACTTGAGCCTTATACATCTTACGAGCACCTGAACTAAAGGATATGATTTGCCCCCTCAGATATGCAAGGAGAGCTTCCCATAAAATTAGGGGGGAGGCAGAGTTGATATTGGTGCTAAAAAATATGTCTATATGAGTGTTCAGAAATGTTACAAATGTGGGATTATTTAGCAAGTATGTGCTAAACCTCCATCTTCTTCTCTACTGACTGGTACTGAAGCCAGCAGGGCAGAATGATCTGATATACATCTTGGTAAGTACTTACACCCAGTAGTTAAACTTCCCTTGGCTGCAGGAATAAGAAATAAGTCAATTCTAGAGTAACTGTCATGGACGGGGGAGTAAAATGAGTATTCTTGAACCTTTTGGTTGTGAAATCTCCATAAGTCTACGAATCCATAGTGTTTCATTTCTGCTTTTAACATTTTAGCTGCCTGTGTGAGGTTGATACTATTAGAGGAAGATCTATCACTGGAAGGGTCCAGTACCAAGTTAAAATCCCCTGCCATAATTATCTCTGATAATGGGCACATTAACTTCAAAAAGATGTCTTGGTAAGATTTAGGATCATCATGGTTAGGCCCATACACATTCACATTGGTAATGGGCTCAGTGCTAAAGAAACCTTGAATGATCACAAACCTACCCCCTTTGTCTTTAATCTGAGATTGTATCTGAAAGGGGCAAATCTTATTAACCTCTTAGGGCTAGGGGGCAGTATTTACACGGCCGGATAAAAAACGTACCCGATTTAATCTGGTTACTACTCCTACCCAGTAACTAGAATATGCATATACTTATTAGATATGGATAGAAAACACCCTAAAGTTTCTAAAACTGTTTGAATGGTGTCTGTGAGTATAACAGAATTCATATGGCAGGCAAAAACCTGAGCGATTCCTTTACAGGAAGTGGCCTGTCTGACCATTTATTGGCTTTCTTTGACATATCTTTCCAAAACAAAGGATCTCTGCGGTAACGTGACACTTCCCACGGCTCCCATAGGCTCTCAGAGCCCGGGAAAAAGCTGAATGTCGTCATTCCAGCCCCAGGCTGAAACACATTATCGCCTTTGTCAAGTGGCCGATCAGGGGACAGTGGGCTTAGGCGCGTGCACTGGTCGCCCCCGTCTTTCTTTTTTTCCCTCTATTTACCGAAACGCAGATTCCCGGTCGGAATATTATCGCTTTTTTACGAGATAAATTGCATAAAAATTGATTTTAAACAGCGGTTGACATGCTTCGAAGTACGGTAATGGAATATTTAGACATTTTTTGTCACGAAATGCGCGATGCTCGTAACCCTGATTTACCATTTCGGATAGTTTCTTGAACGCACGAACAAAACGCCGCTGTTTGTATATAACGATGGATTAAATTGGGACCAAACCAACATTTGTTATTGAAGTAGAAGTCCTGGGAGTGCATTCTGACGAAGAACATCAAAGGTAATCAAACTTTTGTAATAGTAAATCTGATTTTGGTGAAGGCTAAACTTGCTGGGTGTCTAAATAGCTAGCCCGTGATGGCTGGGCTATGTACTTACAATATTGCAAAATGTGCTTTCACCGAAAAGCTATTTTAAAATCGGACATATCGAGTGCATAGAGGAGTTCTGTATCTATAATTCTTAAAATAATTGTTATGCTTTTTGTGAACGTTTATCGTGAGTAATTTAGCAAATTGTTAGTAAATTCCCCGGAAGTTTGCGGGGGGTATGCTAGTTCTGAACGTTACATGCTAATGTAAAAAGCTGGTTTTTGATATAAATATGAATTTGATTGAACAAAACATGCATGTATTGTATAACATAATGTCCTAGGGTTGTCATCTGATGTATGAAGATCATCAAAGGTTAGTGCTACATTTAGCTGTGGTTTGGGTTTATGTGACATTATATGCTAGCTTGAAAAATGGGTGTCTGATTATTTCTTGCTGGGTACTCTCTTCTCTTCAGTTTATCATGCTCAGAGTCAGTCAGGTGTGTCTCCTGAAGAAGAGCTATATCAACCTTATGCTGCTTTAGATAATACAGAATGCATTTGCGCTTGACAGGGCATTTAGTACCCCTAATGTTAAGTGTCATAAAAGTATAGTTATTAGGTGCCGACATCTTTAAAGAAAATAAGAAATAGGGAAAAGGAAAGAAACAAAATTGCGTTGAGTGTATACAACTTGTACAAAATAAAATTATGAAAGTTTAAAGTAGTAAACATCTCGTGAGCTAATACCCTGACCCTATCACAAACCCACCCAACCCCCTCCCCAACTGAGGGAGTTAAAGAACCCATATCCTTAGACGCTAGTTTTTAAGCTAAATGTACCTGCTATGCATAGCATCACTCGAATTAGGTTAATTTTAAATGATATGTACAGTGCCTTGCGAAAGTATTCGGCCCCCTTGAACTTTGACCTTTTGCCACATTTCAGGCTTCAAACATAAAGATATAAAACTGTAATTTTTTGTGAAGAATCAACAACAAGTGGGACACAATTATGAAGTGGAACGAAATTTATTGGATATTTCAAACTTTTTTAACAAATAAAAAACTGAAAAATTGGCAGTGCAAAATTATTCAGCCCCCTTAAGTTAATACTTTGTAGTGCCACCTTTTGCTGCGATTATAGCTGTAAGTCACTTGGGGTATGTCTCTATCAGTTTTGCACATCGAGAGACTGACATTTTTGCCCATTCCTCCTTGCAAAACAGCTCGAGCTCAGTGAGGTTGGATGGAGAGCGTTTGTGAACAGCAGTTTTCAGTTCTTTCCACAGATTCTAGATTGGATTCAGGTCTGGACTTTGACTTGGCCATTCTAACACCTGGATATGTTTATTTGTGAACCATTCCATTGTAGATTTTGCTTTATGTTTTGGATCATTGTCTTGTTGGAAGACAAATCTCCGTCCCAGTCTCAGGTCTTTTGCAGACTCCATCAGGTTTTCTTCCAGAATGGTCCTGTATTTGGCTCCATCCATCTTCCCATCAATTTTAACCATCTTCCCTGCCCCTGCTGAAGAAAAGCAGGCCCAAACCATGATGCTGCCACCACCATGTTTGACAGTGGGGATGGTGTTCAGGGTGATGAGCTGTGTTGCTTTTACGCCAAACATAACGTTTTGCATTGTTGCCAAAAAGTTCGATTTTGGTTTCATCTGACCAGAGCACCTTCTTCCACATGTTTGGTGTGTCTCCCAGGTGGCTAGTGGCAAACTTTAAACTACACTTTTTATGGATATCTTTAAGAAATGGCTTTCTTCTTGCCACTCTTCCATAAAGGCCAGATTTGTGCAGTATACGACTGATTGTTGTCCTATGGACAGAGTCTCCCACCTCAGCTGTAGATCTCTGCAGTTCATCCAGAGTGATCATGGGCCTCTTGGCTGCATCTCTGATCAGTCTTCTCCTTGTATGAGCTGAAAGTTTAGAGGGACGGCCGGGTCTTCGTAGATTTGCAGTGGTCTGATACTCCTTCCATGTCAATATTATCGCTTGCACAGTGCTCCTTGGGATGTTTAAAGCTTGGGAAATCTTTTTGTATCCAAATCCGGCTTTAAACTTCTCCACAACAGTATCTCGGACCTGCCTGGTGTGTTCCTTGTTCTTCATGATGCTCTCTGCGCTTTAAACGGACCTCTGAGACTATCACAGAGCAGGTGCATTTATACGGAGACTTGATTACACACAGGTGGATTCTATTTATCATCATTAGTCATTTAGGTCAACATTGGATCATTCAGAGATCCTCACTGAACTTCTGGAGAGAGTTTGCTGCACTGAAAGTAAAGGGGCTGAATAATTTTGCACGCCCAATTTTTCAGTTTTTTTATTTGTTAAAAAAGTTTGAAATATCCCAAAAATTTCGTTCCACTTCATGATTGTGTCCCACTTGTTGATTCTTCACAAAAAATTACAGTTTTATATCTTTATGTTTGAAGCCTGAAATGTGGCAAAAGGTCGAAAAGTTCAAGGGGGCCGAATACTTTCGCAAGGCACTGTATATGGAGTACATTGACTGTTCCTTGTAGCATGAAAATATTGTTAGTCAAGTAACAAAATACAATTTGATTACAACAATAATGACCGGACTATTTAGCCCCACTTGAGCATGTCTCAACAACAAAAACCTCGGGTGCGTTCATAGTCAACAACAGAGCCTACTGTTGACACCCAAATGTCAACCAATCGGCATTCCCCAATGCGCCCTGAAACCTGTGCCACGCGGCGACAAAAGTGATGACCACAAACACACCCCAGCAGGTCAGGAAAAAAGACATAAAGCTATGATGTATAAATGAAAACCTTTACCAGAGGATAACAATCATCTCTCAAATATAAAATAGGGACAAGTAGTTAAACAATCACCATTCTCCTGAGTTCACCGTCGCCCAGAAAATATTATATATATATATATACACACACACACACACACACACAAACACACACACACACACACACACACACACACACACACACACACACACACACACACACACACACACGTGTAAAGCTATCAGCTAGCTGGCAATTAGGCGGCCAGCGAGTAGCTTATCCCTGTCTCGGTATCAGTAATGCTAGCATATATCTCTAACAATAAACAAGCCAGCAAACGTAATAGTAGCTAAAGTTCGCTGAAGTAATATAAACAACATAGTTAGGCTTGAAACCCAGTCAAAAGCCACATAACTATTTAACCAAACCTGACTGGACCTCTCTACGTAAAATAAAAGTATACAGCAAAAATGTAACTACCTGGCTTAGTGTGGATGTATAGTAGCTATAGCTACACCCTTGGAAGCTTAGCGAGCTGGCTAAATAGCACAGCCAACATTAGCTATGATCCAACTTTACCTCGCTAGTCATTATCATGCTAGCCATCTAGCCAGCCAGTCGATCACTTTTAGACTTTTACTCAAGTAGTATTTTATTGGCTGACTTTTATTTCATTTTCTACTAAGGTAACTTTACTTATACTCAAGTATGACATTTGAGTACTTTTTCCACCACTGGTTAATTACGTTTTAGTCATTTAGCAGACGGTCACACTGGTCACCCATGGGAATCGCACCCACAACCCTGGCGACTAAACCACACTGTGCTTCATTTTACATTTCAGTCATTTTGCAGACGCTCTTATCCAGAGCGACTTACAGTAGTGAATGCATACATTTCATTTCATGCATTTTTTTTCTTGTACTGGCACACCGTGGGAATCGAACCCACAACCCTGGCGTTGCACACACCATGCTGGCGTTGATAACACCATGCTCTACCAACTGAGCCACAGGGAAATAGCAGAACCAAATAGCAGAACCAAATTACCTGGTTTGAAGTTGAGATTACAATAATAGTACATGCTGCAAGTGATCAATGCCGTTCGAGATTCTACAGACTACAGCAATTGTGAATATCTCCACAGATCCGCCACAACCTACAGTATGCATGCTATCTTGAACATGCACGCTTTATATGATTAACGTTACATACGATTAAATGTATAGTTACAGTAACCTCAAAATGTGGCCATGGATCTGTTACTTATTTTACGGTTGAATAAAAAGTGTTACATTAGTTTGTAAGATAGGCTATATACTGTATTACAAAAGTAATATTGAATTGTGTTTAGTTGACAACGCAACCAAATATCAACATTTAAAGGATATATTTACTGCTTGGATAGTTCAATCTAAGACACTGGCTTAATTCCATTCTTTAACTTTTATTTTTGGTTGAGTTGCGTTTAGCGTTGACTCAAAACGAATGAATGACAAGAAAACGCACACAACTACCACTATTGTAGTATAGAAGTCAAAATACCTACAGCTATGTTCCTACTTGGACATAATCAAAAACATTGACACCACAGTGATTCTCGTTCTAAGAGGATGCTATAATAAATAGATAATTGCGATTTTCAGATTTATTTGAGTACTGGGAATGTATTTGCCGTGCATATATGCTGATGAATTGAATATGAAACTAAAGTCGTGATTTTTTTTCAAAGGCGTCTGTGTGGCGTCAGCTGCAAACGTTCCACACAGATGTTCAATGAGCGATCGAGTTCTACGAAACTCACTAGGCCTACTCTCATTTTAATAAATTCAAAACCACTACTGTAATGAAAATAAAAGCCAATAAACTGAAAAATTACTGTCAAACTATTATTTTTATTCAATTGTTGAATTAGGTCTATTGTCTTTAATTTTACATTTCATGTCTATTCAAGTGGTTTTGACAAACTTTTATAATGTGGACGGCTGCTATGTCATAATGTACATGATGTCATAATGAAGCATTCTTTTGTTAAAATAAGACAATCCATAGACAGGTCATTGACGCTCTTCCTGAACTGAGGTAGGACCTATAATTAAATGAAATAATCTCAAATACATTACTTTTATCTTATGAGAACTTTATTTGATAAATATCTGTCAGAAAACTGTTATGTTTTGTGATTTGTGACAAAAAAGTTTTGGTTTCAAACTAGGTCTTGTGGTCTTGTGTTTCTGTTTTCAAGAATATATTGTTGAAACTGTATAGTCAAATCCTACGTGTGCAAATGATCTGGAAGTCCAAGTTGAAGGTAGGCCTTAGTCTGTGAATCTTTCATTTTTATGAATTTATGAACATTTTGGCAGGAATTGGAATGTCCTTTGAAAGTGGAAAAACACTAGTTTATAATAACAACTTTGATCAAATTCTATTGAAATATGTCATTTGTTCTATGTTCTTATTGTTAAACATGCTTTTTGTTGTTGTTTGCTACTCCACCTTGACTCTCAGCCATGAAAGACAGAGGGAAGTCCAGCTTACCGTTGGCTAGTACACAAGAGACCAGTCAGAACAGTTCTGAGAACAGCCTGACAGACATCCTCAGTGTCCGGAGTGCCAGTGATATTGTCCTACAGCCAATGCCACCAGGGAGAAAGAATAGCCGATCCCACTTCCACACGATGGATGTAACAAAAGAGAGGGCTGACATGGGAAGGCTTCCAATGGCCACTCCACCCGTCAGGCTCCCAATGCTCACTGTGACCTCTCTCACTGTCCAAAAGATCAAAAACACCCTCAAGGTGACTGGCATGCCTCGTCTACAGCTGGAGGGACAGATGGGTAGTAAGCGTCTGGGTCCGGTCAAAACCAAAACCGGAGGGAGCACATTGACCTCCAGCCACAAGCAGGAGCCAGAGGTTAAATCCAGCAGACCACAGACACCAGGAAGCATCCCTAGGAGGCCCAATGTATGCTCCACTGCAGCCAAGACAGTAGCTTCTTTATCTGGGACTCCATGCAGCCAGTCTGAGGTCAGGATCCAGGCCCATCCTCTCCAGAGGTCTAACATCCAGGACCAAAGGCCCCGCTCTCCTCCTGCTCAGGCCAGACGGTCTCTGTCCGACGGCAGCCTCTTGCAGCCGCCATGTTCTCCTGTGGATGTCCTCCAGACTGAGGTCCAGGCCAGCAGGAGCCTGGCTCGACCCAAGACCGGGATAGCTAGGATAACAAGACATACTGATGGCAGCACTCTGAGGTTCCCTAACCAGACCTTAGAACTTATAAACTCCATGGATAGGAGGGAGAGCAACAATACTTTCCCTGTGCTGCCAACCATTGCAGTGTCAGCCTCACCTGCCCAGATGGCCATCCCATTGCCTACCCCAATGGTCATCCATGTGCCTGACCTTCTGGTGCCTACTCCATCTGCTTCTCCGGTTCCTTCCAGCCGAGTGCCTGCCCCACCTGCCTCCCCAGTGCCAGCCCGGCCTGCCAACGCCAGATCACGGCGTGTGTCGAAGACGATCCAACTCTTACAGATCCGGTCTGCTATGCTGGACCAGCAGCTACCAGAACAACTGGGTGACAAACAAAGCATATTACCCTCTGAGCCCCTGTCCTTCAGTAGCACTGAGAGGATGTTCCTCTGTGGTCCACCTTTAGTCTGCCACCCAGCTAACGTAGGTGGAGATGATGGCTGTCACCCCCTGCCCAGACCTACGCCCAGCCACACAGGTCACACCGACCACTCCGCTTTACTGACCAGTAGGAGAGTAGTACAGGTGGGCGAGAAGTGCCCCTTTGAAATCCTCTTGACCCCCGTGGTCCCACTGGCAGAACAGCCTCCTATCAAGCGGTGGCACATGCCCGCCTCCCGTGCCAAGGCCGAGCGGAAATGGAAGAATAGCCAACGAGGGCGCAGGAAGAGAGCGAAGCCCATTCACTGGGACGTAAACTTTAAGTCTGGGCCTTTCTTCCCAGTGTGTGTCTCTCCATCACTGCCCTCGATCTTGGAGGTGGATGAAGAGTCTCTTTCTGAAGAGATGGAGCAAAGCCAGTTGTAGGGGTCGCACACACACACACACACACACACACACACACACACACACACACACACACACACACACAATCTTAATTTTTAGTTTTTTTTAACCGTTATTTAAATAGGCAAGTTAGTTAAGAACAAATTCTTATTTACAATGACGGTCTACCCTGGCCAAACCCTAACCCGGACGACACTGGGCCAATTGTGCGCCGCCCTATGGGACCAGTGCCTTAGACCGCTGCGCCAATCGGGAGCCCTATTGAGACCTCATGGCCTCCCATGGACCAGAGAGGATCAGCAAGCATCATCCCAGCATTGCCCTGCCTGTCATCCTAGTACCTCCACTGCCCTTTCAACCCTGCAAGGCAGTAACTGTATCGTTTTTCTTTTGATCTGAAGCCTGACACTGTTCAACACGTCATGTCTCATCCTCCATCTTTTGAATAAAGCTTCCTCTGCATGATTTTATTCTAACATTATCCATGTTTTTTTTGCAACCCTCAAAAACAAATGTTGATCCCCATGTAACGACACGTGATATTCCACAAGGGGGGCACTAAAGGTCTGTAACTAAAGGAGGTTGAACACTTTGTACCTTGAACACCATCTGAGGTACACCATCTTTGTACCTTGAACACTCACTAGCAGAATCTGTCTGCCACAGCTGCTGCGCTAAGGCCAATCTTCTATCACAGAGAGCGCTGACAACCAGAGGTGTTTCCAAAAGCCAACAACACAGAGCAGGTTAGAGAAGCTTCAAACTTAACCACACAGGCACGCACTTACGCACACACACACACAGACACACACAGACACACACACACACACACACACACACACACACACACACACACACACACACACACACACACACACACACACACACAGATCTAGGAGCAGTTGACCTCCACAGAATGTGGACATTAGCCACTAATATCTGACATCAGTATAGTTTATAAAAGTGTATCTGTCTGTCTGTGTCTTTCAGTTTCTGTTTAGACTACATCAAAGATAGAGAAGTTGTGCAGCCACACCATGTTCAATCATGTTACCTAATTAGCTAGCTAGCTAGCTGACAATCTGGTTGACCTGTAGCATATAAACATTTGTTTGCACATGAATGTAAAAAATGATTGATCAAATTCCCCCCTGACACTATTTGACTGGGTTAATAACTTAATATTAAGTTAATATGGACCCATTGTCTTAGACTTGAAATCTTGGATCAGGATTCAAACACAGGGACTCTTATTTCAGCCATAGGGACTTGTGACTCGACTCGACTCAAACATTGGTGACTTTGACTCAACTCAGACTTAGCCATAGGGTCTTGTGAATTGACTGGAACTTATGCTTTAGTGACTCGACTACAACACTGCTGCCATTACATGGCTACTGCTACAACTAACAATTCTAGCAAGGGGCACCCCTTCTTGGATACACTTTTCTGCTGCTCCCTCAAAAGCATTAAGCAGACATTTTGATTATACCTCCCAACTCATAACTCCCTGTTGGGGTGAGTCTATCTACAAATAAACACAGCAAGAGGATTACAACAGCTAACACAGGAAGCTGAAATCCTGGGGTCCGCCTTATGTTCACTCAGTTCTACCACATTTTGAAAAGGTGCTTTTCATCCATGTCCAGGCCATGTTTTGGCCATTTTGCTGCACTAGGCATGACAATTGCAGACATTCTCCAATCCGGCAAAGAAATAGGCCTATAGTGTACAGTGTCGGCCTATAATGTAATTTTATAACTAGGCCTACCATTAGATAGCCTACCATTTGTAAAACATGCAGTTGTGTTGGCTTTATTAACCGAGTCCTGATTCCTGACAAAAGCTTATAGTGACTTGTCCTTTAAGATATGAACATAAGTTACACATCAGCTACCCAAGTTTATTATGAGTTTTCTTGAGGATTTTTGCAAAGAGACCAATGCTGATGTAAAGGCCTAAGTCTTCACAGCAGTACAAACCTGAAATCACTTATTATCAGTACATTTTATTCCACCTTGTGAAACCAGGGGTCTAGTGGAGGGTAAATGCGAATAAGATTTTTTTTTAAAGGCCTGTTATGAGAGAGAAAGAGAGATGGTGAGAGTAGTTGAGTGCCTATAGCAAGAGATGGCTGTTAATATCAGTAGGCTGTTTGGTCTGTGTGCAGGTAGTGAAGCTGATTGCTGAGGGGTTAGGTTGCTAGTTAGAATCTTAACCTGCCATACGGTACTTTTGTGTCAGCAGGTCTACAGACCATTCAAGTAGCTGCACTTAACACCTCACTGATACTGATTGTGTAAGCTACAAACCCAAACTGTCTAAAGAAATGTAGGTGACAGTAATAATATTGCACACATATTCAGAAATCTGGGCTGATGGAATCATTGTCTACTCTCCATAATTTCTGCTGGAGATCCAGCCCCTCCCCCACTGCAGAGTGCACAAAGTACCAAACTATCAAAAATGTCACAGGTCAACACAGTTCCCATCTCCCCCATGCTGCAGTGACAAATCTCTCCCTAGGGTTGCCACGTAAACTATATGTCTTTTATTGAGGTACTTTTAAAACTTTGCTGCAGGTGAAAAGTTTTGGTCGCTGGGTGCAAGTTTTTAATACTACTTCTATATTGCACCGTTACCAACATGGTAGTTAAAAAAAGCCATTAATTTCCCTGTAATCTTCTGAAATTGTGATAGGTTTCAGGCTTTGAACGTGGGTTTTTACCTGGTTTTCATAGAAATTTGGAATTGACCTGGCAAGCCTGTCTCTGTCTGAGCATGATCACAACAAAAGTAGCTGTGCAGCACGTTTTTTAATGAAGAGGAGGATGGTTGTAGACGTTCACATTCCTGCAAGAAGGTAAGCTATTAACTAAACTGTTAACCAATATTGTAACTAAAATTTTATTTGGTGTATTGGCAAGCAAGCATGTTCCCGTTGTCTTTATTTGTAATGAATGTTAGCTCATGTATGTCTTTCGGTGGAATCCAACATGCATTGACAATGTCCGAAAGCCACATTGTGTCAGATATACTGCGTCATGAGAATGAAATTGTTGGGTTTATCCAAACAATTCATTAATGTGCAATTGTTACTTTGCATGTTTTTACCTTCTACTTATTTACTGCTTGCTAATGATTAGCGTGCTAGCTAGCGATTAGCGTGCTAGCTAGCGGTTAGCGTGCTAGCCAGGGGTAAGCGTGCTAGTTTAGCATAATTGGTAACATGTCTTTGACTCAGAATACATGATTGTGGTTAACCCAATGTTACATGCATTAGAAAATAATATTGCTAGTGTAACTTGAATTGGTTTACAAGCTAGCTAGAAAAGCCAGTTCTTTTTCATCTGTTTTGTCAAGTCATAAGCATGCATGTGTGCTGAAATATTTATATAAATCCCCCCATTTAAATTATTTTATTGAAGTTTTGGCAGTTTTTTTTGTGCCCTTTCTTACTCAAAGAGAAATAAGTTGCTAGTTATTTTGGCTATGCACGTAAAAGAGTGTAACACCACAACAGGAATAAGGATTGTGGAAAGGTTAACATTTGGTAGGGCTGTGCCAATTCACATGCCTTGCTTTAGCCATATCACTCATACTGTTTCTCGTTTAGTCCATCCATAAAAGCAGATCAGCTTTAGTTGCATCCAGGAACTTGCATAATGTGCTTATGTTATGCTTATACTTGCTTTTTTACCTTGAAAGTCATCTGAAAGGAAATTGTAATAGATGTTTGTAGGACCTCTATCAGTCAATGATAAGTCATTGGTGTCCCCCACCCCATCCCCTTTGTTGTGTGCCGAGCAATCTTGTCATTCTTTTAAGTCTCAACCATTCTTTTTTAAACTTGTCTTCCTTTACAAAGGCACTGCAGAGGCTAAGAAGACGCATGGAAACTCTAAAATAAACATAATTCAACTTGTAGGCCAGATTTGAAAAGGAAATAATAAATCCCGAAGCTCAGGTTTATCAGTTGTTTAGAATGAGGATACTGGGGATGGTTGAATCATATTCAATTGCCTAATTTGCACATGGCTAATTTCATTTTATTGTATCCTTAGATGTCAGACACCGAGGCTGCCAGTACCTCTGGGTCGATAGTCCATGTGTTGGATGATGCACTGCCGTTGATCAGAACAGACAGCGTATACGTAAGTTAGTGTCATTCAACACCAGCACATACTGTAAGTTCTTGTGAATCAGCTTTGTAAATCAAAGACAGGCAAGTCTGCACTTTCATCCCATATTCATTGTATTATTAGAAAATGTAAAGTAGAGGAGCACAGAGCCATAACTAATCAAAATGTACCAGTGTCCAAATACTTTGATATCTATCTAGTTATCCAAGATACTTTTTTTCTGCAATACAGTTGACCAAAGCTATGCTTGGATACAAGACTGATGACTCAATAACCAGTATTGACAACAGTGAAGATGGTTGTGTCCCAGGGCCATCAGAGGAAGGCAATTTCTATGAAGAAAATCTGACCTGTATGCCTATACCTTACATACACATGGACCTATTCTTAATTACAATGTCCTTTTTGACATGTTTTCCAGGAGAGATGTCAGCGATTCGGGCTAAACAGCCAATGACCAAGGGAAAGCTGGGACAAATGAGAGGCTCACACGGTAAGCATGTTTCCTGCTGCCTTCAGTCAGTGCATTTTCACTCTGTAGTGTCAATTTATGGCCGTACTGTGCTGGTCCAGATCAATACTGTCTTTATCAGTTAGTGTATTTCCAACCATGCCAGCACAGAACGGTTCAGTTTGGATTGGACACAAGTCAAGATGTTAGATCTGGAACTAGTGTGTCAGGATAGATGATAACACAGAAGGATTACCACGCTTTACATTGTTTTTCTTGAGGGACGGAACTTGATTTAATAGGTATTGCTTTTATTAGAATATTACATTGCAAACAGGTTGTTGGGCTTAGATTCCATACAGATTGAGTCTGCCTTGATGTCAGCATTTCACATTCTCCTCTCACATCCTTATCTATGTAGTTATTTAGTTGGGATTGTTAGTTTAATCTCAACACACTCTCTGCAGATACAGCTGTAACCTTGTAGAGTTAATACAGAGAGATGTTCAAGTACTGTATTGTAGTCAACCTTTTTTTAATGTAGTCATTCATAATGCCATCTCTTTCCAAAGGTGTAACGATCGTCAAAAGGAGTAGACCAAGGTGCAGCGTGGTACGTGTTCATCTTGAATTTATTTTAATTTAGAACACTTCAACAAAAGAACAAACAATGACAAACGACCATCACGTCTTGCAGGCTATAACGAGCAGTACATAAATAAGATCCCACAACTACAGGTGGGGAAAGGCTGCCTAAGTATGGCTCCCAATCAGAGACAACGATAGACAGCTGCCTCTGGTTAGGAACCATACTCTGCTCAACACAAAGAAATAGACACCATAGAATGCCCACCCCACACCTTGACCTAACCACATAGAGAATCAAACCGTCTCTCTCAGGTCAGGGTGTGACAAAAGGTGCCAAAGGAACAAAAGGTATTGGTCGACAATAGAGGTGGATGCCCTTGAAGATTCCTTGATGAATTTTATCCAAATGGGAAAAACAAGACTGAGAAATGCATTGCTGCTTCTCCCCAAGCGCTAGTAAACAGGGACTGGAGAGCAGTAAAGTTCTATGTACACAACAGAATAGTTGCAGATCAGAGAAAATAAGTGTATGAGATGCTTCTGGCTATCTTGGTGTACTTCTGAGGATTTAATGGGACTTAAACTCATCAGTAGATGACGAATGTCCTCTATATCACTGTTACGATCGTCAAAAGGAGTGGATCAAAACGCAGCGTGTTGAGTGCTCATATTTATTACTATAATGAAACACTTAAACAAATAAACAAAAACGAAAGCAAACAGTTCCGTCAGGCCACAGACAACTAAACGGAAAACAACTACCCACAAAAACCCAGGTGGGAAAAGGCTGCCTAAGTATGGCTCCCAATCAGAGACAATGATAGACAGCTGCCTCTGATTGGAAACCATACCTGGCCAAAACATAGAAATAAAACACATAGAATGCCCACCCCATATCACACCCTGACCTAACTAAACAGAGAAAAATGGCTCTCTCAGGTCAGGGCCTGACACTCACTGTCCAGGGGAAGTTTTTCCAGGTGGGTGGTTCACTTTTGGAGTGACTAAGGTCTCAAGAAAACAAAGCCTGCTGACTTTGAATGTTACAGAAAATAAAGAAAAAAAATTCTAAACTATTAATCTGTTACTTGGATATATTGAATCCATTACTGAAATGGTTGTTCCAGTTTAAATACTTTACAGAAGAACTACACTACAGCCGTTGAGTTGCCATCCGTGTTGCATCATTGTGGCATTCTACATGAATATTTTCAGTCTTAAAATAGAATGAATGCGTCAAATATCGAGAATTTAAACTTGTTAATTATTTTACGCTTCCATTAGATACAATGTAGGCAGTTGGATAGCTTTTATAGATTTCATAGGAGGCATTCTCTCCATGGATGATGGCAATGCATTGCAATGCATTGAGTGGCTGCTGCCAACATACAGACTCAATCTCTCGCCACTTTAATAATTCGATGTAATAAATGTATCACTAGTCACTTAAAAAATGCCACTTTATATAATGTTTACATACCCTACATTACTCATCTCATATGTATATACTATACTCTATACCATCTACTGCATCTTGCCTATGCCGTTCGGCCATCGTTCATCCTTATATTTATATGTGCATATTGTTAATTATTCCTTTACACTTGTGTGTGTATAAGGTAGTTGTCGTGAAATTGTTAGATTACTTGTTAGATATTACTGCATGGTCGGAACTAGAAGATTACAAGCATTTTGCTACACTCGCATATACATCTGCTAACCATGTGTATATGTGACCAATACGATTTGATTTGCAATGTACGGTTTCAAGAAGTTGGTAAAATTACAAGTGAACTTTTTTCAAGGAGTCAGAAACTTTACGTGATTAACTCAATAGATTTTTTTTCTTTCTCATGAGTGTAATTTCTGTGCTTCTATGATGTCTGGAAAGCATGGTCCTCAAAAGGTATGTATTTGTGAGGAGTCCTAAATTGGTTACAGTGTTTGTGCGTGTGTGGTTAGTTAGGTTTGAAGCTTCTCTAACCTGCTCTGTGTTGTTGGCCTCTGGAAACACCTTCACTTCTATTAGTCCGGTCAGCACTTACCTCTTCTCCTTGGGCAACAAATCAACAAATCCAATGAAGAAATAAACATTCTACTAAAATTGTATACTTCATAGCTCACAAGAAACCAACAACACACACCACTGATCATTTTCAACTGCAATAAAACTTTATAGAAACAGAAATCTTTGGAACATGCTGATGATAAATTAACATTTGCCTAACTAGAATAACAAGTGGATTAATATTAATCTCTAATTGATACTGATAGACATATTCTATCATCACACCAGCGTACTAGATACTCTGGATACTCCCAAGGGGTTGAAGCAGTCCATCTTCAGGAAGGGAACACTCTTCGAGAAGCTACACACCCCAGGGATGAAAGTACTTTGACAGCTTGTGGCTCCTGTTGGGTCTCATAGGAAAAGTCTGTTCCAACAGTACTTCCGACAGTAGCTGCTGCTGCTCATGCACAACAGCCTGGATCGGTGGGCGCTGGATCATTTCTGTCACCTGCCCTTTGTGCTTTGGGGTTGAAAGGGCAGTGGAGGAACTAGGATGGAAGGTAGAGCAGACACTGGGATGATGCTGACTGATCCTCTCTGGTCCATGGGAGGCCATGAGGGCTCCCGAATGGCACAGCGGTCTAAGGCACTGGTCCCATAGGGCGGCACAATTGGTCCAGTGTTGTCCGGGTTAAGGTTTGGCAGGGGTAGGCCGTCATTGTAAATAAGAATTTGTTCTTAACTAACTTGCCTATTTAAATAAAGTGACCCCCTACAACTGGCTTTGCTCCATCTCTTCAGAAAGAGACTCTTCATCCACCTCCAAGATCGAGGGCAGTGATGGAGAGACACACACTGGGAAGAAAGGCCCAGACTTAAAGTTTACGTCCCAGTGAATGGGCTTCACTCTCTTCCTGCGCCCTCGTTGGCTATTCTCCCGCTTGGCCTTGGCACGGGAGGCGAGCATGTGCCATCGCTTGATAGGAGGCTGTTCTGCCAGTGGGACCAAGGGGGTCAAGAGGATTTCAAAGGGGCACTTCTCGCCGGCCTGCACTGCTCTCCTACTGGTCAGTAAAGCGGAGTGGTCGGTGTGACCTGTGTGGCTGGGCGTAGGTCTGGGCAGGGGGTGACAGCCATCATCTCCGCCGACGTTAGCTGGGTGGCAGACTAAAGGTGGACCACAGAGGAACATCCTCTCAGTGCTACTGAAGTACAGGGGCTCAGAGGGTAATATGCTTTGTTTGTCACCCAGTTGTTCTGGTAGCTGCTGGTCCAGCATAGCAGACCGGATCTGTAAGAGTTGGATCGTCTTCGACACACGCCGTGATCTGGCGTTGGCAGGCCGGGCTGGCACTGGGGAGGCAGGTGGGGCAGGCACTCGGCTGGAAGGAACCAGAGAAGCAGATGGAGTAGGCACCAGAAGGTCAGGCACATGGCTGACCATTGGGGTAGGCAATGGGATGGCCATCTGGGCAGGTGAGGCTGACACTGCAATGGTTGGCAGCACAGGGAAAGAATTGTTGCTCTCCCTCCTATCCATGGAGTTTATAAGCTCTAAGGTCTGGTTAGGGAACCTCAGAGTGCTGCCATCAGTATGTCTTGTTATCCTAGCTATCCCGGTCTTGGGTCGAGCCAGGCTCCTGCTGGCCTGGACCTCAGGCTGGAGGACATCCACAGGAGAACATGGCGGCTGCAAGAGGCTGCCGTCGGACAGAGACCGTCTGGCCTGAGCAGGAGGAGAGCAGGGAGTTTGGTCCTGGATGTTAGACCTCTGGAGAGGATGGGCCTGGATCCTGACCTCAGACTGGCTGCATGGAGTCCCAGATAAAGGAGCTACTGCCTTGACTGCAGTGGAACATACATTGGGCCTCCTAGGGATGCTTCCTGGTGTCTGTGGTCTGCTGGATTTAACCTCTGGCTCCTGCTTGTGGCTGGAGGTCAATGTGCTCCCTCCGGTTTTGGTTTTGACCGGACCCAGACGCTTGCTACCCATCTGTCCCTCCAGCTGTAGACGAGGCATGCCAGTCACCTTGAGGGTGTTTTTGATTTTTTGGACAGTGAGAGAGGTCACAGTGAGCATTGGGAGCTTGACGGGTGGAGTGGCCATTGGAAGCCTTCCCATGTCAGCCCTCTCTTTTGTTACATCCATGTTGTGGAAGTGGGATCGGCTATTCTTTCTCCCTGGTGGCATTGGCTGTAGGACAATATCACTGGCACTCCGGACACTGAGGATGTCTGTCAGGCTGTTCTCAGAACTGTTCTGACTGGTCTCTTGTGTCCTAGCCAACCGTGAGCTGGACTTCCCTCTGTCTTTCATGGCTGAGAGTCACGGTGGAGTAGCAAACAACAACAAAAAGCATGTTTGAGAATAAGGATATAGAATAAATTACATATATTTCAATAGAATTTGATCAAAGTTGTTATTATAAACTAGTGTTTTTCCACTTTCAAAGGACATTCCAATTCCTGCCAAAATGTTCATAAATTCATAAAAATGAAAGATTCACAGACTAAGGCCTACCTTCAATTTGGACTTCCAGATCATTTGCACACGTAGGATTTGACTATACAGTTTCAACAATATATTCTTGAAAACAGAAACACAAGACCACAAGACCTAGTTTGAAACAAAAACTTTTTTGTCACAAATCACAAAACATAACAGTTTTCTGACAGATATTTATCAAATAAAGTACTCATAAGATAAAAGTAATGTATTTGAGATTATTTCATTCAATTATAGGTCCTACCTCAGTTCAGGAAGAGCGTCAATGACCTGTCTATGGATTGTCTTATTTTAACAAAATAATGCTTCATTATGACATCATGTACATTATGACATAGCAGCCGTCCACATTATAAAAGTTTGTCAAAACCACTTGAATAGACATGAAATGTAAAATTAAAGACAATAGACCTAATTCAACAATTGAATAAAAAGAATAGTTTGACAGTAATTTTTCAGATTATTGGCTTTTATTTTCATTACAGTAGTGGTTTTGAATTTATTAAAATGAGAGTAGGCCTAGTGAGTTTCGTAGAACTCGATCGCTCTTTGAACATCTGTGTGGAACGTTCCCAGCTGACGCCACACAGACGCCTTTGAAAAACGTTCACAATTTTAGTTTCATATTCAATTCATCAGCATATATGCACGGCAAATAAATTCCCAGTACTCAAATAAATCTGAAAATCACAATTATCTATTTAGTATAGCTCATCTTAGAACGAGAAACGCTGTGGTGTCAATGTTTTTGATTATGTCCAAATAGGAACATAGCTACAGGTATTTTTACTTCTATATTATAATAGTAGTAGTTGTGTGTGTTTTGTTGTCGTGCATTCGTTTTGAGTCAACGCTAAACCCACAATTGTTTGGTCCCATTCGGTATTAGCACGGTCAGCCAATGGGGGAAGTGACATGCCTGATGCCTAAATTGATGTTGTCGACCAAACACATTTCAATATCATTTTTGAAATACAATAAATAGCCTGTTAATTTGTTGACAAAACATGTTAATAAATTAGATGTTGGCTTCGCGTCTCCAACTCAACCAAAAATAAAAGTTAAAGAATGGAATTAAGCCAGTGCCTTAGATTGAACTATCCAAGCAGTTAATATATCCTTTAAATGTTGATATTTGGTTGCGTTGTCCACTAAACACAATTCAATATTACTTTTGTAATACAGTAAATAGCCTAAAGTTATCTTACAAACTAATGTAACAATATTTATTCAACCTTAAAATAAGTAACAGATCCATGGCCACATTTTAAGGTTTCTGTAAGTATACATTTATTCGTATGTAACGTTAATCATATAAAGCGTACATGTTCAAGATAGCATGCGGGTTGTGGTAGGTTGTGGCGGATCTGTGGAGATATTCACAATTGCTGTAGTATATGTAGAATCTCGAACGGCATTGATCACTTGCACCATGTACTTTTAATGTAATCTCAACTTCAAACCAGGTAATTCTGTTCTGCTATTTGATGAAGCACAGTGTGCTTTCGTCACCAGGGTTGTGGGTGCGATTCCCACGGGTGACCAGTGTGACCGTATGCTAAATGACTAAAACGTAAATAACCAGTGGTGGGAAAACGACAAAACATTTTTTTTACAATATATTTATTGGCATTTCCTTTTTTATTTTTTTATTTAACAATCATCAAAATATGACACAGATAATGCCCAGTTATTCCTTCCACCTGCACAAAACACCATGCTACATGGGTGGACATCGTGCAAAACCCTTCCCTCCCCAACACAGGAACACCCCCCTCCCTCCCCTCTGCCGGTATTAGCTTCACTGATTAACAACAAAAAAAGAAACAGAATGACTTTCACATTCCATGCTAGAAAATAAATGATTCAACATAAAAACAAATAATAATACATTAATGAAGAAAGTAGTAATGATGCAGCTAAGGTGACGTCTCTAGAAACTGCTGAAAGTCCCCCAGACATCAGTATATTCAAAGGGTTTATTACGTAAATTGTGTTATTCTTTCAGATGGAATATAGGAAGATAGTTCTTTTAGCCACATCTGCTTGCTTGGCGGAGTGTCACACTTCCTGTCACAGGGGTCGTTGAATGGAGACCAAGGCGCAGCGTGTATAGTGCTCATTCTTTGATTTTTAATAAAAACACTTCAACAACAAAACAATAAAACGACCAACAGTCCCGTCAGGTACTCTAGACTAAACGGAAACAACTACCCACAAACCCCAAAGGAAAACAGGCTGCCTAAGTATGGCTTCCAATCAGAGACAACGATAGACAACCTCTGATTGGAAACCATACCTGGCCACAACATAGAAAATGACAACATAGAATGAAACTCTAGACAATCCACATAGAAAACAGAAAACCCAAAACACATAGACAAAACACCCCCCTGTCACACCCTGACCAATCTACTAGGGATAAATTACCTCATACCAGGGTCAGGACGTGACAGGACCCCCCCCCCCCCCAAAGGTGCAGACTCTGACTGCACCCAAACCAAAAAACCCAACAACAACAAACCCAAACACAAAGGGAGGGCAGGGAGGTTGACAACAGTCAATGGCGGCTCATGTGCTCCACCCAGAACCCTCCTCTTCTCCCAATCCTCCAGCAACGGAGATGGCTCTGGCTCAGGGCGTAACCTCCATTCCGCAAGCAGATCCCTCCGCTTCTGTAACATAGGCCTGTGGATCATTATTGGAGGAATCGGACTGTAGATCCTTAACGGAATCACTGTGCTGTAGACCACTGCTGGAGGTTCCGACCTCCAAGCCACCGCTGGAGGTTCCGACCTGCAGACCTCCGCTGAAGGCTCTGGGCTGCAGACCTCCGCTGAAGGCTCTGGGCTGCAGACCTCCGCTGAAGGCTCTGGGCTGCAGACCTCCGCTGAAGGCGTGACACTTCCATATAATACCTGTGCATTTACTGGCTGCAATGACTGCCAATTTAATGAATCTGGTTTTGATACAAATATTAACTGGTAGAACAGAATCATCTCCAAGAAGAATAAGGGAAGGATCTAGTGCTACCGTCATATTAGTGACTTGTGATAAGATCTGAATAATGTCTTTCCAATAATTGCTTAGTTCAGGGCAGGACAAAAACATATGCATAAGTGTGCCCATGTAAGGGGTGCGTAACTGGTGGCAGTGAAGTCAGACACAGGAGAGCAGAACGGAGCAGTTTAATTTGAAAACCAACGGCATAAAGAAATAACCAACATGGGTACAAAACCCGACGCGCACCAGTAAACATGTGCACAAGCACTTACAACAAACAATTCCACACAAAGACATGGGGGGAACAGAGGGTTAAATACACAACATTTAATGAGGGAAATGAGAACCAGGTGTGTAGGAAAACAAGACAAATGGAAAATGAAAAGTGGATCGACGATGGCTAGAAGACCGGTGACGCCGAACGCCGCCCGAACAAGGAGAGGAACCGACTTCGGTGGAAGTTGTGACAGCCAGGGGCGGAAATCCCGGGGGGGACACGACCCCCCCCATCCTGGGAAAAATATGATTTGTCCCCCCAATATATCACTGAAACAAAGCTATGTCATTTAAATAATATTAATAATACGCAATGAAAGCAATTGTGCTGATTATTGACACAATAGCGCGTTTTTAAGTTTCAAAAGATTGCAACCCCCCCCACCCTTTGCCTCACAATGGTTTGATCCACTGCCAGTTCCTTAGTTGGCAAGGTAACAGGGGTCGTGTCTACTGTCTGAAAGGCACTCAATGAACGTAACTGACGTTCGCGCACACACACTAGCTGAATATGCAGAGCTAGCGCGCAAATATTAACTATTAACCTGTTATGGCTAGGGGGCAGTATTTCCACGGCTGGATAAAAAACGTACCCGATTTAATCTGATTATTAGTCCTGCCCAGAAGCTAGAATATGCATATAATTATTAGCTTTGGATAGAAAACACCCTAAAGTTTCTAAAACTGTTTGAATGGTGTCTGTGAGTATAACAGAACTCATTTGGCAGGCCAAAACGTGAGAAGATTCTGTACAGGAAGTACCCTGTCTGACCATTTCTTGAACTTCTTTGCCATCTCTATCCATTACAAAGGATCTCTGCTCTAACGTGACACTTCCTACGGCTCACATGGTCTCTCAGAGCCCGGGAAAAAGCTGAATGACGTAATTCAAAGCCCTGGCTGAAACACACGAGCGCTTTTGCTAAGTGGTCTATCAGAGGACAAAGGGCTTAGGCTCGTGCACTGGCCGCCCCCATCTTTCTGTTTTTCCCTCTATTTGCCGAAACACAGATTCCCGGTCGGAATATTATCGCTTTTTTTACGAGAAAAATGGCATAAAAATTGATTTTAAACAGCGGTTGACATGCTTCGAAGTACGGTAATGAAATATTTAGAAATCTTTTGTCACGAAATGCGCCATGCGCGCGACCCTTATTTACCATTCGGATAGTGTCTAGAACGCACGAACAAAACGCCGCTATTTGGATATAACGATGGATTATTTTGGACCAAACCAACATTTGTTATTGAAGTAGAAGTCCTGGGAGTGCATTCTGACGAAGAACAGGAAAGGTAATCAAACTTTTCTAATAGTAAATCTGATATTGGTGAGTGCTAAACTTGGTGGGTGTCTAAATAGCTAGCCCTGTGATGCCGGGCTATCTACTGAGAATATTGCAAAATGTGCTTTCACCGAAAAGCTATTTTAAAATCGGACATATCGAGTGCATAGAGGAGTTCTGTATCTATAATTCTTAAAATAATTGTTATGTTTTTTGTGAACGTTTATCGTGAGTAATTTAGTAAATTCACCGGAGGTTTGCGGGGGGTATGCTAGTTCTGAACGTCACATGCTAATGTAAAAAAGCTGGTTTTTGATATAAATATGAACTTGATTGAACAAAACATGCATGCATTGTATAACATAATGTCCTAGGGTTGTCATCTGATGAAGATCATCAAAGGTTAGTGCTGTATTTAGCTGTGGTTTTGTTTTTGTGACATTATATGCTAGCTTGAAAAATGGGTAGTCTGATTATTTCTGGCTGGGTACTCTGCTGACATAATCTAATGTTTTGCTTTCGCTGTAAAGCCTTTTTGAAATCGGACAGTGTGGTTAGATTAACGAGAGTCTTGTCTTTAAAATGCTGTAAAATAGTCATGTTTGAAAAATGGAAGTTTTCGGATTTTAGAGTAATTTGTATTAGCGGAACATCTAGATGTAAGAGGTTAAGCTAGCTAGTACCTATTCCATTTATGTGGCGTCGTCAAAGATGGAATCTTTCCTATCGTCAATTTATTCCAAGATCAGCATGCAGATGATGTAAGTTAGTGCTTCAAAGTCCCTGTGATAAGGTTAGCGATAAACTGAAGTCCAAACTGAACAGAACTACACTCTCTTCTACCATTGCCTTAAATATATTTAATGGTCTCGTTGCAAAAGCTAAATTGTCGCAAGGGAACTTTTATTTATTTAATTTCACCTTTATTTAACACGGGTAGCAAAGATTATAGCAAACACCACTGAAACTGAACTGGTGCTCGCTAGCTTTGCAAATTCAGCTATTGTTGGAAGCCAGCCAATATGAAACAAACTATTAAAATTACAAAAGGTTGCAGCATATGTTGTGTAAATGGTGAACTCATACTGCTGTCAACTCTTGTCATTTTAATCCGTTTCACATTTGCTAGCTACCTTTTAGATCGAAGCCCATATAGAATGATTGAAGATGATAGAAGCCCATCTCCAGCTGTAAATAACCTACACACTGTGTGTGTGTGTGTGTGTAGCCAGCCAGCCAGCCAGGTAGAAAAATGGCAGAAAAATAAGACGGACATCAGAGTATTTTTCAGTACACCAAAACGCAAAGTAAGAACCCTAGTAGCCTAATATCTCAGACTAGTTGATAAAATGTTCATAAGAAAGAAATGAAATTCTAATGGAAATGTTTCACAATGATGTCATTAGGCAGAGCAGGCAACAGATGGCACACAGACAGCAGAGTTGGGGACAGCTATGCAGGGACAGACTGGCAGAGACAGGGAGTCTCAGGTAAGTTTGTTGAGTCTTTGTTTGGCAACATTATGAAAGGTTCTCAATTTTTTTCACTTGTAAAATAGGAACATAATTGGAAAATGCCATGGATACCCCCACTCTCAACTTAAACTGGTGACTGAACTAAGATTTGTTAAAGGCAATGGTATTGCTGTTGTGATTAGTTGTGTAGTTTTGGGTACCGGTAGTTAGGAGTACGGCAAACACCTTATTTCTTTGGTTCCTCAATATACATTTACCATATTACAATGTAGGCTATGTGTTACAGCACTACTTTTGGTGTCCCCCTCAGGAATTGCTCTTTAGAAAATTTCATGTAATTGTCCCCTCCAAAGTTGATATCAGATTTTCGCCCCTGGTGACAGCCCACTCCCGTTTTACACCTTGGGCAAAATGTTGAATATTTAGAATTGATCTTGTACAGTCTCTCTGGTGTAAAGTAGACCCTATGTAAAATATTGAATTGCATCAACTTGTGCCTTGTGTTAAATGAAAGACGCTGAGCATCTAAAAAGAGCTTTCCCCATTTCTTATCCTCAAAAATGAGACCACGGTCATCATGCCACTTCATGCAAGCTTTCAGTGGTTCATCATTCCCCAGCTTGAAGCCAAGAGTACATGTAGGAAATGAAACCTTTTACCCCTTTCCTTTCCAGCCACAGTTTATCAGTTTTAGGTTTACTCATGGGCTGAATCCTACCTCCCTGCTGAGTGGCAAGATAATGCCTAACCTGTAGGTACTTGAAGAAAAGAGTTTGAGGTAACTGAAAACGAGATGCCAGTTGTTGAAAGGATAGTAGTTCACCTTCTCTATAGAGATTACCAATTTTTTTAATTCCTTTGTTGAACCAAGAAAATGTAATACCATCTCTCAGGGCTTTGGGTAAGATGGGGTTATTTTCGAAAGGTGTTTGTTCATATATAGATCTAAGCCCTTCTGTTTGTTTACAGACTTCAATCCATATATTTAAAGTGTTTTTAATGAAAGGGTAGTTTATGAAACCTAGCAAAGCTTTAGGTGGGCTAATATAAGGTATAGATGCCAATGTAGCCGGGGTCAGACACTCTTCCTCTATCTGCCTCCAAGAGGGTGAACTTGATGTTGTATCTTGCCATACCCACACAGCCTTTAACTGAGATGCCCAGTAATACAACTGGAAGTCAGGTAGAGTGAGTCCTCCTTCTGAGTATGGTTTGCATAAAGTTGTGTGTTTCACTCTGGGGGGTTTCCCTTTCACAGAAATGAAGAAATCTTCCTATTAAGTTGTTTGAAAAAAGCTTTGGGAATAGGAAAGGCCAAGGTTTGAAAAAGGTACAAGAATTTTGGTAATATATTCATCTTTACAGAATTGACCCGCCCAATAAGAGAAATTGGTAAATCCCGTCATCTATCCAATTCTTCCCCAACCTTTTTGAGAAGTGGAGTATATATAGTTCAGTTGATATGTCTTAATAATTTCAGAAGGAATTTGCAATCCAAGATATGTCATTTTCTGTGGTTTCCAAGAAAATGGTTGGTCTAAGATTGGGTTCTGCATAGCTGCCCTGTTAAAAGGCATAATTATACTCTTCGATAGGTTTATTTTATATCCTGAAAAGGTCCCATATTCTTTCAGGATGTCAACTAATGTCCGGAGTGAAATTTCTGTTTTGGTGAAGTAAAGCAAAATGTCATTGGCATATAGCGAGACCAGATGTTCACGCCCACCTATATGAACACCATGAATGGATGGATGAGATCTAAAAGCTTCTGCCAGTGGCTCTATAGCCAAAGAAAAAGGGAGCAGACTAGCGGGACAACCCTGCCTTGTGCCACGTGATAGGGAGAACTGTGAGGAAATGTTTCCATTAGTCAGGATCTGAGCTACCAGACATTTGTACAGTAATCTAATCAGGCCTACATACTTAGGTCCAATATTCATCCTCTGTAAAACTTCAAACAGGTAGTTCCATTCTATGCGGTCAAAAGCTTTTTCCGCATCTAATGAAGCCGCCACTACACATTCTTGGTCATTCTCTACATAATGCATAATATTACATTATATTCTGATATTATCAGCAGATGAGCGGTTTCTTACAAAGCCTGTTTGGTCCATATCAACCAAGTCCGGTAGAACCTTATCCAGTCTAAGAGCTATGAGTTTCGCAAGAATCTTATATGAAGTGTTCAATAGAGATATTGGTTTATACGACCCACAAAGCATAGGATCTTTCCCAGGTTTTAACAAAACTGTGATCAGTTCCTGTTCAAGTGTGTCTGGGAGCTTTGCTGTCTCTATGGCATAATTAAACATACTGCAAAGAGGCTCAAATAGTTTGGGTAAAAAGGATCGCTAGAATTCAATAGGGAATCCGTCTAACCCTGGTGACTTTCCCCCAGCAGTGTTGAAAATGGATTCCCTAATTTCCTCTGATGTAATCTCTTTCTCCAAGTGCTCTCTATCCTCATCAGTTAAAGTTTGTACATTGAGTTTGTTCAAAAACTCATGCATTGTGGCAGGGGCATCCCCTTCAGACTTGTACAATGTTTCATAAAACTCCCTGAAGACTAGATTCATTTCCTCAGGACTGTGAACAACTGTGTTATTGGGTAGCTTAATAGAGCTAATAACTCTACTAGCATCCTCTCGTCTTATCTTGGGTTCTGCATAGCTGCCCTGTTAAAAGGCATAATCACAGTCCCGTATGGCTCAGTTGGTAGAGCATGGTGTTTGCAACGCCAGGGTTGTGGGTTCGATTCCCACGGGGGACCAGTCCCGGGGAAAAAAGAGAGAAAAAGAAGCATGAAATGTATGCATTTGCTTCTGTAAGTCACTCTGGATAAGAGTGTCTGCTAAATGACTAAAATGTAAATGTAAATCTGCCAAGCAAGCAACTTTCCTGCTTTATCTCCATGTTCGTAGTGGTTTTGTTTTGTTCTCCTAAGAGCATTTTCCGCTTTATGGGTCGTCAGGGTGTTATATTCCAATCACTTTGAGTCCAATTTTTGTAGAATTGAGTCTTCAAATGTTACACTATGTTCATTTTCCAGATCTCTAATTTCATTCTCCAACAAATCTACTTTAGCCTTATACATCTTACGAGCACCTGAACTAAAGGATATGATTTGCCCCCTCAGATATGCAAGGAGAGCTTCCTAAAATTAGGGGGAGGCAGAGTTGTTATTGGTGCTAAAAAATATGTCTATATGAGTGTTCAGAAATGTTACAAATGTGGGATTATTTAGCAAGTATGTGCCAAACCTCCATCTTCTTATCTACTGACTGGTACTGAAGCCAGCAGGGTAGAATGATCTGATATACATCTTGGTAAGTACTTACACCCAGTAGTTAAACTTCCCTTGGCTGCAGGAATAAGAAATAAGTCAATTCTAGAGTAACTGTCATGGACAGGGGAGTAAAATGAGTATTCTTTAACCTTTTGGTTGTGAAATCTCCATAAGTCTACGAGTCCATAGTGTTTCATTTCTGCTTTTAACATTTTAGCTGCCTGTGTGAGGTTGATACTATTAGAGGAAGATCTATCACTGGAAGGGTCCAGTACCAAGTTAAAATCCCCTGCCATAATTATCTCTGATGATGGGCACATTAACTTCAAAAAGATGTCTTGGTAAGATTTAGGATCATCATGGTTAGACCCATACACATTCACATTGGTAATGGGCTCAGTGCTAAAGAAACCTTGAATGATCACAAACCTACCCCCTTTGTCTTTAATCTGAGATTGTATCTGAAAGGGGCAATTCTTATTAATGAGTATGGCCACCCCTCTTGCCCGAGAGGTGAAAGATGAATAGTACACTTGGCCCACCCACTCTCTCTTCAGTTTATCAGGCTCAGAGTCAGTCAGGTGTGTCTCCTGAAGAAGAGCTATATCAACCTTATGCTGCTTTAGATAATACAGAATGCATTTGCGCTTGACTGGGCATTTAGTACCCCTAATGTTAAGTGTCATAAAAGTATAGTTATTAGGTGCCGACATCTTTAAAGAAAATAAGAAATAGGGAAAAGGAAAGAATCAAAATTGCATTGAGTGTATACAACTTGTACAAAATGAAATTATGAAAGTTTAAAGTAGTAAACATCTCGTGAGCTAATACCCTGACCCTACCACAAACCCACCCAACCCCCTCCCCAACTGAGGGAGTTAAAGAACCCATATCCTTAGACGCTAGTCTTTAAGCTAAATGTACCTGCTATGCATAGCATCACTCGAATTAGGTTCATTTTAAATTATATGTATATGGAGTACATTGACTGTAACAAAAATACAAGTAACAAAATACAATTTGATTACAACAATAATGACCGGACTATTTAGCCCCACTTGAGCATGTCTCAACAACAACAACAAAAACCTTGGGTGCGTTCATAGTCAACAACAGAGCCTACCCGCACACCCAAATGTCAACCAATCGGCATTCCCCAATGCGCCCTGAAACCTGTGCCGCGCGGCGACAAAAGTGATGACCACAAACGCACCCCAGCAGGTCAGGAAAAAAGACATCAAGCTATGATGTATAAATGAAAACCTTTACCAGAGGATAACAATAATCTCTCAAATATAAAATAGGGACAAGTAGTTAAACAATCACCATCCTCCTGAGTTCACCGTCCCCCAAAAAATATATATACACTGCTCAAAAAAATAAAGGGAACACTTAAACAACACAATGTAACTCCAAGTCAATCACACTTCTGTGAAATCAAACTGTCCACTTAGGAAGCAACACTGATTGACAGTAAATTTCACATGCTGTTGTGCAAATGGAATAGACAACAGGTGGAAATTATAGGCAATTAGCAAGACACCCCCAATAAAGGAGTGGTTCGGCAGGTGGTGACCACAGACCACTTCTCAGTTCTTATGCTTCCTGGCTGATGTTTTGGTCACTTTTGAATGCTGGCGGTGCTTTCACTCTAGTGGTAGCATGAGACGGAGTCTACAACCCACACAAGTGGCTCAGGTAGTGCAGCTTATCCAGGATGGCACATCAATGCGAGCTGTGGCAAGAAGGTTTGCTGTGTCTGTCAGCGCAGTGTCCAGAGCATGGAGGCGCTACCATGAGACAGGCCAGTACATCAGGAGACGTGGAGGAGGCCGTAGGAGGGCAACAACCCAGCAGCAGGACCGCTACCTCCGCCTTTGTGCAAGGAGGAGCACTGCCAGAGCCCTGCAAAATGACCTCCAGCAGGCCACAAATGTGCATGTGTCTGCTCAAACGGTCAGAAACAGACTCCATGAGGGTGGTATGAGGGCCCGACGTCCACAGGTGGGAGTTGTGCTTACAGCCCAACACCGTGCAGGACGTTTTGCATTTGCCAGAGAACACGCAAATTCGCCACTGGCGCCCTGTGCTCTTCACAGATGAAGCAGGTTCACATTGAGCACATGTGACAGAGTCTGGAGACGCCGTGGAGAACGTTCTGTAGCCTGCAACATCCTCCAGCATGACCGGTTTGGTGGTGGGTCAGTCATGGTGTGGGGTGGCATTTCTTTGGGGGGCCGCACAGCCCTCCATGTGCTCGCCAGAGGTAGCCTGACTGCCATTAGGTACCGAGATGAGATCCTCAGACCCTTTGTGAGACCATATGCAGGTGCGGTTGGCCCTTGGTTCCTCCTAATGCAAGACAATACTAGAACTCATGTGGCTGGAGTGTGTCAGCAGTTCCTGCAAGAGGAAGGCATTGATGCTATGGACTGGCCCGCCCGTTCCCCAGACCTGAATCCAATTGAGCACATCTGGGACATCATGTATCGCTCCATCCACCAATGCCACGTTGCACCACAGACTGTCCAGGAGTTGGCGGATGCTTTAGTCCAGGTCTGGGAGGAGATCCCTCAGGAGACCATCCGCCACCTCATCAGGAGCATGCCCAGGCGTTGTAGGGAGGTCATACAGGCACGTGGAGGCCACACACACTACTGAGCCTCATTTTGACTTGATTTAAGGACATTACATCAAAGTTGGATCAGCCTGTAGTGTGGTTTTCCACTTGAATTTTGAGTGTGACTCCACATCCAGACCTCCATGGGTTGATAAATTGGATTTCCATTGATTATTTTTGTGATTTTGTTGTCAGCACATTCAACTATGTAAAGAAAAAAGTATTTAATAAGATTATTTCATTCATTCAGATCTAGGATGTGTTATTTTAGTGTTCCCTTTATTTTTTTGAGCAGTATATATACACACACACACACACACACACACACGTTCGCACATACACAAGTGTAAAGCTATCAGCTAGCTTGCAATTAGGCGGCCAGCGAGTAGCTTATCCCTGTCTCGGTATCAGTAATGCTAGCATTTATCTCTAACAATAAACAAGCCAGCAAACGTAATAGTAGCTAAAGTTCCCTGAAGTAATATAAACAACATAGTTAGGCTTGAAACCCAGTCAAAAGCCACATAACTATTTAACCAAACCTGACTGGACCTCTCTCTACGTAAAATAAAAGTATACAGCAAAAATGTAACTACCTGGCTTAGTGTGGATGTATAGTAGCTATAGCAACACCCTTGGAAACTTAGCGAGCTGGCTAAATAGCACAGCCAACATTAGCTATGATCCAACTTTACCTCGCTAGTCATTATCACGCTAGCCATCTAGCCAGTCGATCACTTTTAGACTTTTACTCAAGTAGTATTTTATTGGAGTCATTTTCTACTAAGGTAACTTTACTTTTACTCAAGTATGACAATTGAGTTATTTTTCCACCACTGGTTAATTACATTTTAGTCATTTAGCATACGGTCACACTGGTCACCCATGGGAATCGCACCCACAACCCTGGCGACTAAACCACACTGTGCTTCGTCAAATAGCAGAACAAATTACCTGATTTGAAGTTGAGATTACATTAAAAGTACATGCTGCAAGTGATCAATGCCGTTCGAGGTTCTACAGACTATAGCAATTGTGAATATCTCCACAGATCCGCCACAACCTACAGTATGCATGCTATCTTGAACATGCACGCTTTATATGATTAACGTTACATACGAATAAATGTATAGTTACAGTAACCTCAAAATGTGGCCATGGATCTGTTACTTATTTTACGTTTGAATAAAAACTGTTACATTAGTTTGTAAGAGCCTTAACTTTAGGCTATTTACTGTATTACAAAAGTAATATTGAATTGTGTTTAGTTGACAACGCAACCAAATATCAACATTTAAAGGATATATTTACTGCTTGGATAGTTCAATCTAAGACACTGGCTTAATTCCATTCTTTAACTTTTATTTTTGGTTGAGTTGGGTTTAGCGCTGACTCAAAACGAATGAACGACAAGAAAACACACACAACTACCACTATTGTAGTATAGAAGTCAAAATACCTATAGCAATGTTCCTACTTGGACATAATCAAAACATTGACACCACAGTGATTCTCGTTCTAAGAGGATGCTATTATAAATAGATAATTGCGATTTTCAGATTTATTTGATTACTGGGAATTTATTTGCCGTGCATATATGCTGATAAGTTGAATATGAATCTAAAATCGTGATTTTTTTTTCAAAGGTGTCTGTGTGGCATCAGCTGGGAACGTTCCACACAGATGTTCAATGAGCGATCGAGTTCTACGAAACTCACTAGGCCTACTCTCATTTTAATAAATTCAAAACCACTACTGTAATGAAAATAAAAGCCAATAAACTGAATAATTACTGTCAAACTATTATTTTTATTCAATTGTTGAATTAGGCCTATTGTATTTCATTTTACATTTCATGCCTATTCAAGTGGTTTTGACAAACTTTTAGGATGTTGACGGCTGCTATGTCATAATGTACATGATGTCATAATGAAGCATTATTTTGTTAAACTAAGACAATCCATAGACAGGTCATTGATGCTCTTCCTGAACTGAGGTAGGACCTATAATTTAATGAAATAATCTCAAATACATTACTTTTATCTTATGAGAACTTTATTTGATCAATAACTGTCAAAAACTGTTATATTTTGTGATTTGTGATTTAAAACTAGGTCTTGTGTTTCTGTTTTCAATGATATATTGTTGAAACTTTATAGTCAAATCCTACGTGTGCAAATTATCTGGAAGTCCAAATTGAAGGTAGGCCTTAGTCTGTGAATCTTTCATTTTTATGAATTTATGAACATTTTGGCAGGAATTGGAATGTCCTTTGAAGGTGGAAAAACACTCGTTTATAATAACTTTGATCAAACACTATTGAAATATATGTCATTTATTCTATATTCTTATTCTCAAACATGCTTTTTGTTGTTGTTTGCTCCTCCACTGTGACTCTCACAGCCATGAAAGACAGAGTGATGTCCAGGACTAAGACACAAGAGACCAGTCAGAACAGTTCTGAGAACAGCCTGACAGACATCCTCAGTGTCCGGAGTGCCAGTGATATTGTCCTACAGCCAATGCCACCAGGGAGAAAGAATAGCCGATCCCACTTCCACAACATGGATGTGACTAAAGAGAGGGCTGACATGGGAAGGCTTCCAATGGCCACTCCACCCATCAGCCTCCCAATGCTCACTGTGACCTCTCTCACTGTCCAAAGGATCAAAAACTCCCTCAAAGTGCCTCGCATGCCTCGTCTGCAGCTGGAGGGACAGATGGGTAGGAAGCGTCTGGGTCCGGTCAAAACCAAAACTGGAGGGAGCACATTGACCTCCAGCCACAAGCAGGAGCCAGAGGTTAAATCCAGCAGACCACAGACACCAGGAAGCATCCCTAGGAGGCCCAATGTATGTTCCACTGCAGCCAAGGCAGTAGCTCCTTTATCTGGGACTCCATGCAGCCAGTCTGAGGTCAGGATCCAGGCCAATCCTCTCCAGAGGTCTAACATCCAGGACCAAAGGCCCCGCTCTCCTCCTGCTCAGGCCAGACGGTCTCTGTCCGACGGCAGCCTCTTGCAGCCGCCATGTTCTCCTGTGGATGTCCTCCAGCCGGAGGTCCAGGCCAGCAGAAGCCTGGCTCGACCCAAGACCGGGATAGCTAGGATAACAAGACATACTGATGGCAGCACTCTGAGGTTCCCTAACCAGACCTTAGAGCTTATAAACTCTATGGGTAGGAGGGAGATCACAAATTCTTTCCCTGTGCTGCCAACCATTGCAGTGTCAGCCTCACCTGCCCAGATGGCCATCCCATTGCCTACCCCAATGGTCAGCCATGTGCCTGACCTTCTGGTGCCTACTCCATCTGCTTCTCCGGTTCCTTCCAGCCGAGTGCCTGCCCCACCTGCCTCCCCAGTGCCAGCCCGGCCTGCCAACGCCAGATCACGGCGTGTGTCGAAGAGGATCCAGCTCTTACAGATCCGGTCTGCTATGCTGGACCAGCAGCTACCAGAACAACTGGGTGACAAACAAAGCATATTACCCTCTGAGCCCCTGTACTTCAGTAGCACTGAGAGGATGTTCCTCTGTGGTCCACCTTTAGTCTGCCACCCAGCTAACGTAGGTGGAGATGATGGCTGTCACCCCCTGCCCAGACCTACGCCCAGCCACACAGGTCGCACCGACCACTCCGCTTTACTGACTAGTAGGAGAGCCGTGCAGGCGGGCGAGAAGTGCCCCTTTGAAATCCTCTTGACCCCACTGGCAGAACAGCCTCCTATCGAGCGGTGGCACATGCCCGCCTCCCGTGCCAAGGCCGAGCGGGAATGGAAGAATAGCCAACGAGGGCGCAGGAAGAGAGCGAAGCCCATTCACTGGGACGTTAACTTTAAGTCTGGGCCTTTCTTCCCAGTGTGTGTCGCTCCATCACTGCCCTCAATCTTGGAGGAGGATGAAGAGTCTCTTTCTGAAGAGATGAAGCAAAGCCAGTTGTAGGGGTCGCACACACACACATCTTCATTTTTTTAAACATTTTTTACCTTTATTTAAATAGGCAAGTTAGTTAAGAACAAATTCTAATTGACAAAGACAGCCTACCCCGCCCAAACCCTAGCGACACTGGGCCAATTGTGCGCCGCCCTATGGGACCAGTGCCTTAGACCGCTGTGCCAATCTGGAGCCCTATTGAGACCTCATGGCCTCCCATGGACCAGAGAGGATCAGCCAGCATCATCCCAGCATCTGCACTGCCCTTTCAACCCCAAACCACAAAGGGCAGGTGACAGAAATGATCCAGCGCCCACCGATCCAGGCTGTTGTGCATGAGCAGCAGCAGCTACTGTCGGAAGTACTGTTGGAACAGACTTTTCCTATGAGACCCAACAGGAGCCACAAGCTGTCAAAGTACTTTCATCCCTGGGGTGTGTAGCTTCTCGAAGAGTGTTCTCTTCCTGAAGATGGACTGCTTCAACCCCTTGGGAGTATCCAGAGTATCTAGTACGCTGGTGTGATGATAGAATATGTCCATCAGTATCAACTAGAGATTAATATTAATCCACTTGTTATTCTAGTTAGGCAAATGTTAATTTATCATCAGCATGTTCCAAAGAATTCTGTTTCTATAAAGTTTTATTGCAGTTGAAAATGATCAGTGGTGTGTGTTGTTGGTTTCTTGTGAGCTATGAAGTATACAATTTTAGTAGAATGTTTATTTCTTCATTGGATTTGTTGATTTGTTGCCCCAGGAGAAGAGGTAAGTGCTGACCGGACTAATAGAAGTGAAGGTCCGATTCAAATTTGTATTAATCCGAAGGAGGCACATCTGACTCACACCTTAGTGCCATAATTCTTCACATTCTGAACACCATCTGAACGTACACACAGCCTCAACTATTTAAATGACAGAAAATGTCATATCTGCTCTCACACAGTACACTAATAGATGATTATCCCTTGGGTTTTTCACAGTCCATCATAACAAATACTTTTTGGCAACTTATGTATTGTTGTCTAAGGTTCATTCCGAAACAAATTTTCTCCACCAAAGCCCAAAGCTTACTAGCATTATAAAGATATCACTCAAGTTTAAGAGGTGTTACCACATTTTTGTAGAGATTTATTGTGGCCAGTGCAAAGATCTTACATTGCACTGTAAGATCAGTCATGCATCGTACCCAGTTTCTCTCTAGAAACATGCATGAGAAAGGTATGACTAAGCAGAGAAGTATGTCTGTATCAGTTGTTCTAGAACTGGTTCAAGAAAGAAGAGCGAGAGAGAGAGAGCAAAGCACAGAAGGATGTTGGGTTACATATGAACACTTTCCATCATACTCTCAGGAAGGTTAGGTTAGTTAGACTACATGTGATCGTGCGTCACCATAACTGAAACACGGCCTTCTTTCTTTCACGGTTTCACGTCATGGTGCAAGAATTTACATAAACTGGGAAATATTTGAATACATTTCAATTTCCCTGGCTGGCAGTGAAGGGGTTAATCAGTTGTGTGCTCTCAGTTTACGCTCACTAGCAGAATCTGTCTGCCACAGCTGCTGCGCTAAGGCCAATCTTCTATCACAGAGAGCGCTGACAACCAGAGGTGTTTCCAGAGGACAACAACACAGAGCAGGTTAGAGAAGCTTCAAACCTAACCGCACGCACGCACACACAGTCTTGTATTTGTAACCAATTTAGGACTCCTCACAAATACATACCTTTTGAGGACCATGCTTTCAGACATCATAGAAGCACAGAAATTACACTCATGAGTTAGAAAAAAATCTATTATGAGGAAATCACGTAAAGTTTCTGACTCCTTGAAAAAAGTTCACTTGTAATTTTACCAACTACTTGAAACCGTACATTGCAAATCAAATCGTATTGGTCACATACACATGGTTAGCAGATGTTTATGCGAGTGTAGCGAAATGCTTGTAAGCTTCTAGTTCCGACCGTGCAGTAATATTTAACAAGTAATCTAACAATTTCACGACAACTACCTTATACACACACAAGTTTAAAGGAATAATTAACAATATATACGTATAAATATAAGGCCGAACAGCATAGGCAAGATGCAGTAGATGGCATAGAGTACAGTATATACATATGAGATGAGTAATGTAGGGTATGTAAACATAAAGCGGCATTGTTTAAGTGACTAGTGATACATTTAATACATCGAATTATTAAAGTGGCGAGAGATTGAGTCTGTATGTTGGCAGCAGACACTCAACGCATTGCAATGCCTTGCCATCAGCCATGGAGAGAATGCCTCCTATGCAGGGGCGAAAATCTGATATCCACTTTGGAGGGGACAATTACATGAAATTTTCTCAAGAGCAATTCCTGAGGGGGACACCAAAAGTAGTGCTGTAACACATAGCCTACATTGTAATATGGTAAATGTATATTGAGGAACCAAAGAAATAAGGTGTTTGCCGTACTCCTAACTACCGGTACCCAAAACTACACAACTAATCACAACAGCAATACCATTGCCTTTAACAAATCTTAGTTCAGTCACCAGTTTAAGTTGAGAGTGGGGGTATCCATGGCATTTTCCAATTATGTTCCTATTTTACAAGTCAAAAAAATTGAGAACCTTTCATAATGTTGCCAAACAAAGACTCAACAAACTTACCTGAGACTCCCTGTCTCTGCCAGTCTGTCCCTGCATAGCTGTCCCCAACTCTGCTGTCTGTGTGCCATCTGTTGCCTGCTCTGCCTAATGACATCATTGTGAAACATTTCCATTAGAATTTCATTTCTTTCTTATGAACATTTTATCAACTAGTCTTTGAGATATTAGGCTACTAGGGTTCTTACTATGCGTTTTGGTGTATTGAAAAATACTCTGATGTCCATCTTTTATTTTTCTGCCATTTTTCTACCTGGCTGGCTACACACACAGTGTGTAGGTTATTTACAGTAGGAGATGGGCTTCTATCATCTTCAATCATTCTATATGGGCTTCGATCTAAAAGGTAGCTAGCAAATGTGAAACGGATTAAAATGACAAGAGTTGACAGCTGTATGAGTTCACCATTTACACAACATATGCTGCAACCTTTTGTAATTTTAATAGTTTGTTTCATATTGGCTGGCTTCCAACAATAGCTGAATTTGCAAAGCTAGCGAGCACCAATTCAGTTTCAGTGGTGTTTGCTATAATCTTTGCTACCCGGGTTAAATAAAGGTGAAATTAAATAAATAAAAGTTCCCTTGCGACAATTTAGCTTTTGCAACGAGACCATTAAATATATTTAAGACAATGGTAGATGAGAGTGTAGTTCTGTTCAGTTTGGACTTCAGTTTATCGCTAACCTTATCACAGGGACTTTGAAGCACTAACTTACATCATCTGCATGCTGATTCCATCTTTGACGACGCCACATAAATGGAATAGGTACTAGCTAGCTTAATAGTTAATATTTGCGCGCTAGCTCTGCATATTCAGCTAGTGTGTGTGTGCGCGATTGACTGGATGAACCTCACGGCAGTTACGTAGCAAGCTAAGGAACTGGCAGTGGATCAAACCATTGTGAGGCAAAGGGCGGGGGGGTTGCAATCTTTTGAAACTTAAAAACGTGCTATTAAGTGTCTATAATTAGCACAATTGCTTTCATTGCGTATTATTAATATTATTTAAATTACATAGTTATGTTTCAGTGATATATTGGGGGGGACAAATCATATTTTTCCCAGGATGGGGGGGGTCGTGTCCCCCCGTCCCCCCCGGGATTTCCGCCCCTGCTCCTATGAAATCTATAAAAGCTATCCAACTGCCTACGTTGTACCTAATGGAAGCGTAAAATAATTAACAAGTTTAAATTCTCCATATTTAACGCATTCATTCTATTTTAAGACTGAAAATATTCATGTAGAATGCCACAATGATGCAACACGGATGGCAACTCAACGGCTGTAGTGTAGTTCTTCTGTAAAGTATTTAAACTGGAACAAACATTTCAGTAATGGATTCAATATATACAAGTAACAGATTAATAGTTTAGATTTTTTTTTCTTTTCTTTCTGTAACATTCAAAGTCAGCAGGCTTTGTATTCTTGAGACCTTAGTCACTCCAAAAGTGAACCACCCACCTGGAAAAACTTCCCCCGGACAGTGAGTGTCACGCCCTGACCTGAGAGAGCCATTTCTCTCTGTTTGGTTAGGTCAGGGTGTGATATGGGGTGGGCATTCTATGTGTTTTATTTCTATGTTTTGGCCCGGTATGGTTCCTAATAAGAGGCAGCTGTCTATCGTTGTCTTTGATTGAGAGCCATACTTAGGCATCCTTTTCCCACCTGGGTTTTTGTGGGTAGTGGTTTTCCGTTTAGTTGTCTGTTGCCTGACGGAACTGTTTGCTTTCGTTTTTGATTCTTTTTTTAAGTGTAATAAATATGAGCACTCAACACGCTGCGTTTTGATCCACTCCTTTTGACGATCGAAACAGTGAGATAGAGGACATTCGTCATCTGTTGATGAGTTTAAGTCAAGTAAGTCCCATTAAATCCTCAGAAGTACACCAAGATAGCCAGAAGCATCTCATACACTTATTTTCTCTGATCTGCAACTATTCTGTTGTGTACATAGAACTTAACTGCTCTCCAGTCCCTGTTTACTAGCGCTTGGGAGAAGCAGCAATGCAATTCTCACAGTCTTGTTTTCCAGGTGTTTTTCCCATTCGGATAAAATTCATCAAGGAATCAACTGCATCCACCTCTATTGTCGACCAATACCTTTTTGTTCCTTTGGCACCTTTGGAAAGAGATGGCATTATGAACGACTACATTAAATAAAGGTTGACTACAATACAGTACTTGAACATCTCTCTGTATTAACTCTACAAGGTTACAGCTGTTTCTGCAGAGGGTGTGTTGAGATTAAACTAACAATCCCAACTAAATAACTACATAGATAAGGATGTGAGAGGAGAATGTGCAATGCTGACATCAAGGCAGACTCAATCTGTATGGAATCTAAGCCCAACAATCTGTTTGCAATGTAAACCTTCTAATAAAAGCAATACCTATTAAATCAAGTTCCCTCCCTCAAGAAAAACAATGTAAAGCGTGGTAATCCTTCTGTGTTATCATCTATCCTGACACACTAGTTCCAGATCTAACATCTTGACTTGTTTCCAATCCAAACTGAACCGTTCTGTGCTGGCATGGTTGGAAATACACTAACTGATAAAGACAGTATTGATCTGGACCAGCACAGTACGGCCATAAATTGACACTACAGAGTGAAAATGCACTGACTGAAGGCAGCAGGAAACATGCTTACTGTGTGAGCCTCTCTTTTGTCCCAGCTTTCCCTTGGTCATTGGCCCGAATCGCTGACATCTCTCCTAGAAAACATCAGTGGAAAACATGTCTAAAAGGACATTGTAATTAAGAATAGGTCCATGTGTATGTAAGGTATAGGCATACCGGTCAGATTTTCTTCATAGAAATTGCCTTCCTCTGATGGCCCTGGGACACAACCATCTTCACTGTTGTCAATATTGGTTATTGAGTCATCAGTCTTGTATCCAAGCATAGCTTTGGTCAACTGTATTACAGAAAAAAAGTATCTTGGATAACTAGACAGATAACATAGTATTTGGACACTGGCACATTTTGATTAGTTATGGCTCTGTGCTCCTCTACTTTACATTTTCTTATAATACAATGAATATGGGATGGAAGTGCAGACTTGCCTGTCTTTGATTTACAAAGCTGATTCACAAGAACTTACAGTATGTGCTGGTGTTGAATGACACTAACTTACGTTACTAACTTGTTCTGATCAACGGCAGTGCATCATCCAACACATGGACTATCGACCCAGAGGTACTGGCAGCCTCGGTGTCTGACATCTAAGGATACAATAAAATGAAATTAGTCATGTGCAAATTAGGCAATTGAATATGATTCAACCATCCCCAGTATCCTCATTCTAAACAACTGATAAACCTGAGCTTCGGGATTTATTATTTCCTTCTCAAATCTGGCCTACAAGTTGAATTATGTTTCTTTTAGAGTTTCCATGTGTCTTCTGAGCCTCTGCAGTGCCTTTGTAAAGGAAGACAAGTTTAAAAAAGAATGGTTGAGACTTAAAGAATGACAAGATTGCTCGGCACACAACCAAGGGAATGGGCTGGGGGACACCAATGACTTATCATTGACTGATAGAGGTCCTACAAACATCTATTACAATTTCCTTTTTTAAGACGACTTTCTAGGTAAAGCAGCAAGTATAAGCATAACATAAGCACATTATGCAAGTTCCTGGATGCAACTAAAGCTGATCTGCTTTTATGGATGGACTAAACGAGAAACAGTATGAGTGATATGGCTAAAGCAAGGCATGTGAATTGGCACAGCCCTACCAAATGTTACACTTTCCACAATCCTTATTCCTGTTGTGGTGTTACACTCTTTTAGTGCAAAGCCAAAATAACTAGAAACTTATTTCTCTTTGGGTAAGAAAGGGCGATAAAAAAACTGCCAAAACTTAATTTAAATGGGGGGATTTATTTAAATATTTCAGCACACATGCATGCTTATGACTTGACAAAACAGATGAAAAGGAACTGGCTTTTCTAGCTAACTTGTAAACCAATTCAAGTTACACTAGCAATATTATTTTCCAATGCATGTAACATTGGGTTAACCACAATCATGTATTCTGAATCAAAGACATGTTTACCAATTATGCTAAACTAGCACGCTAACCGCTGGCTAGCACGCTAACCGCTAGCTAGCACGCTAACCGCTAGCGAGCACGATAACCGCTAGCTAGCACGCTAACCGCTAGCGAGCACGCTAACCGCTAGCTAGCACGCTAACCGCTAGCTAGCACGCTAATCATTAGCAAGCAGTAAATAAGTAGAAGGTAAAAACATGCAAAGTAACAATTGCACATTAATGAATTGTTTGGTTAAGCCTACCAATTTCATTCTCATGACGCAGTATATCTGACACAATGTGGCTTTCGGACATTGTCAATGCATGTTGGATTCCACCGAAATACATACATGAGCTAACTTTCATTACAAATAAAGACAACGGGAACATGCTTGCTTGCCAATACACCAAATACAATTTTAGTTAAAATATTGGTTAACAGTTTAGTTAATAGCTTACCTTCTTGCAGGAATGTGAACGTCTACAACCATCCTCCTCTTCATTAAAAAACGTGCTGCACAGCTACTTTTGTTGTGATCATGCTCAGACAGAGACAGGCTTGCCAGGTCAATTTCAAATGTCTTGTAAATCCAGGAAAAACCCGCCTTCAAAGCCTGAAACCCATCACAATTTCAGAAGATTACAGGGAAATTAATGGCTTTTTTAAAATACCATGTTGGTAACGGTGTAATATAGAAGTAGTTTTAAAAACTTGCACCCAGCGACCAAAACTTTTCACCTGCAGAAAAGTTTTAAAAGTACCTCAATTAAAAGACAACATAGTAAACATGGCAACCCTGGGGAGAGACTTATCACTGCAGCATGGGGGAGATGGGAACTGTGTTGACCTGTGACATTTTTGATAGTTTGGTACTTTGTGCACTCTGCAGTGGGGGAGGGGCTGGATCTCCAGCAGAAATTATGGAGAGTAGACAATGATTCCATCAGCCCAGATTTCTGAATATGTGTGCAATATTATTACTGTCACCTACATTTCCTTAGACAGTTTGGGTTTGTAGCTTACACAATCAGTATCAGTGAGGTGTTAAGTGCAGCTACTTGAATGGTCTGTAGACTTGCTGACACAAAAGTAGCTTATGGCAGGTTAAGATTCTAACTAGCAACCTAACCCCTCAGCAATCAGGTTCACTACCTGCACACAGACCAAACAGCCTAGTGATATTAACAGCCATCTCTTGCTATAGGCACTCAACTACTCTCACCATCTCTCTTTCTCTCTCATAACAGGCCTTTAAAAAAAAATCTTATTCGCATTTACCCTCCACTAGACCCCTGGTTTCACAAGGTGGAATAAAATGTACTGATAATAAGTGATTTCAGGTTTGTACTGCTGTGAAGACTTAGGCCTTTACATCAGCATTGGTCTCTTTGCAAAAATCCTCAAGAAAACTCATAATAAACTTGGGTAGCTGATGTGTAACTGATGTTCATATCTTAAAGGACAAGTCACTATAAGCTTTTGTCAGGAACCAGGACTCGGTTAATAAAGCCAACACAACTGCATGTTTTACAAATGGTAGGCTATCTTATGGTAGGCCTAGTTATAAAATGACATTATAGGCCGACACTGTAGACTATAGGCCTATTTCTTTGCCGGATTGGAGAATGTCTGCAATTGTCTTGCCTAGTGCAGCAAAATGGCCAAAACATGGCCTGGTCATGGATGAAAAGCACCTTTTCAAAATGGGGTAGAACTGAGGGAACATAAGGAACATGATTTCAGCTTCCTGTGTTAGCTGTTGTAATCCTCTTGCTGCGTTTATTTGTAGATAGACTCACCCCAACAGGGAGTTATGAGTTGGGAGGTATAATCAAAATGTCTGCTTAATGCTTTTGAGGGAGCAGCAGAAAAGTGTATCCAAGCTGGGGTACCCCTTGCTAGAATTGTTAGTTGTAGCAGTAGTAGTAGCCATGTAATGGCAGCAGTGTTGTAGTCGAGTCACTAAAGCATAAGTCTGTGTCAATTCACAAGACCCTATGGCTAAGTCTGAGTTGAGTCAAAGTCACCAATGTTTGAGTCGAGTCGAGTCACAAGTCCCTATGGCTGAAATAAGAGTCCCTGTGTTTGAATCTCGGTCCAAGATTTCAAGTCTAAGACAATGGGTCCATATTAAATTAATATTAAGTTATTAACCCAGTCAAATAGTGGCAGGGGGGAATTTGATCAATCATTTTTTACATTTATGTGCAAACAAATGTTTATATGCTACAGGTCAACCAGATTGTCAGCTAGCTAGCTAGCTAATTAGGTAACATGATTGAACATGGTGTGGCTGCACAGCTTCTCTATCTTTGATGTAGTCTAAACAGAATCTGAAAGACACAGACAGACAGATACACTTTTATAAACTATACTGATGTCAGATATTAGTGGCTAATGTTCACATTCTGTGGAGGTCAACTGCTCCTAGATGTGTGTGTGTGTGTGTGTGTGTGTGTGTGTGTGTGTGTGTGTGTGTGTGTGTGTGTGTGTGTGTGTGTGTGTGTGTGTGTGTGTGTGTGTGTGTGTGTGTGTGTACGTGCGTATGTGCGTACGTGCGTACGTGGTTAGGTTGGAAGCTTCTCTAACCTGCTCTGTGTTATTGGCTTCTGGAAACACCTCTGTTTGCCAGCGCTCTGTGATAGAAGATTAGCTTTAGCACAGCAGCTGTGGCAGACAGATTCTGCTAGTGAGCATAAACTGAGAGCACACAGCTGATTAACCCCTTCACTGCCGGCCAGGGAAATTGAAATGTATGCAAATGTTTCCCAGTTTATGCAAATACTTACACCATGACGTGAAACCGTGAAAGAAAGAAGGCCGTGTTTCAGTTATGGTGACGCACGATCACATGTAGCCTAACTAACCTAACCTTCCTGAGAGTATGATGGAAAGTGTTCATATGTAACCCAACATCCTTCTGTGCTTTGCTCTCTCTCTCTCGCTCTTCTTTCTTGAACCAGTTCTAGAACAACTGATACAGACATACTTCTCTGCTTAGTCACAGCTTTCTCATGCATGTTTCTAGAGAGAAACTGGGTACGATGCATGACTGATCTTACAGTGCAATGTAAGATCTTTGCACTGGCCCCAATAAATCTCTACAAAAATGTGGTAACACCTCTTAAACTTGAGTGATATCTTTATAATGCTAGTAAGCTTTGGGCTTTGGTGGAGAAAATGTGTTTCGGAATGAACCTTAGACAACAATACATAAGTTGCCAGAAAGTGTTTATTATGATGGACTGTGAAAAACCCAAGGGATCGTCATCTATTAATGTACTGTGTGAGAGCAGATATGACATTTTCTGTCATTTAAATAGTTGAGGCTGTGTGTAAGTTCAGATGGTGTTCAAGGTACAAAGTGTTCAACCTCCTTTAGTTACAGACCTTTAGTGCCCCCCTTGTGGAATATCACGTGTCGTTACATGGGGATCTACATTTGTTTTTGAGGGTTGCAAAAAAAACATGGATAATGTTAGAATAAAATCATGCAGGGGAAGCTTTATTCAAAAGATGGAGGATGAGACATGACGTGTTGAACAGTGTCAGGCTTCAGATCAAAAGAAAAACGATACAGTTACTGCCTTGCAGGGTTGAAAGGGCAGTGGAGGTACTAGGATGACAGGCAGGGCAGATGCTGGGATGATGCTGGCTGATCCTCTCTGGTCCTTGGGAGGCCATGAGGTGTCAATAGGGCTCCCGATTGGCGCAGCGGTCTAAGGCACTGGTCCCATAGGGCGGCGCACAATTGGCCCAGTGTCGTCCGGGTTAGGGTTTGGCCGGGGTAGGCCGTCATTGTAAATAAGAATTTGTTCTTAACTAACTTGCCTATTTAAATAAAGGTAAATAAAAAATGAAGTTGTGCGTGTGTGCGTGTGTGTGTGTGTGTGTGTGTGTGTGTGTGTTTGTGAGACCCCTCTACAACTGGCTTTGCTCCATCTCTTCAGAAAGAGACGACCCACGGGACAGCAGGGGGGTAGTGGGAGGGGTGAAGAGGGGAGAGGTGGGTGTGCTTTCTCTTGTAGACGGGCGCGGAAGCATAATCCTGTGAAAGTGGATAGGGGCACGTGTCTTCAACACAAAGCTTGAAAATGGCTTGCCCATGGTGATTATATCATGGCTGAAGTCAATCTTGACTGTGGTCTCCAAGGACATCCAGTACTGGAGCATCTCTTCATCCTCCTCCTTTTCATCCACCTCCAGGATCGAGGGCAGTGATGGAGCGACACACACTGGGAAGAAAGGCCCAGACTTAAAGTTAACGTCCCAGTGAATGGGCTTCGCTCTCTTCCTGCGCCCTCGTTGGCTATTCTCCCATTCCCGCTCGGCCTTGGCACGGGAGGCGGGCATGTACCACCGCTTGATAGGAGGCTGTTCTGCCAATGGGGTCAAGAGGATTTTAAAGTGGCACTTCTCGCCCGCCTGCACGGCTCTCCTACTGGTCAGTAAAGCGGAGTGGTCGGTGCGACCTGTGTGGCTGGGCGTAGGTCTGGGCAGGGGGTGACAGCCATCATCTCCACCTACGTTAGCTGGGTGGCAGACTAAAGGTGGACCACAGAGGAACATCCTCTCAGTGCTACTGAAGGACAGGGGCTCAGAGGGTAATATGATTTGTTTGTCACCCAGTTGTTCTGGTAGCTGCTGGTCCTTCATAGCAGACTGGATCTGTAAGCGCTGGATCCTCTCCGACACCTGCCTACGTGATCTGGTGTTGGCAGGCCGGGCTGGCACTGGGGATGCAGGTGGGGCAGGCACTCGGCTGGACGGAATCGGTGAAGCAGATGGAGTAGGCACCAGAAGGTCAGGCATTTGGCTGACTATTGGGGTAGGCAATGGGATAGCCATCTGGGCAGGTGAGGCTGACACTGCAATGGTTGGCAGCACAGCGAAAGAATTTGTGATCTCCCTCCTACCCATAGAGTTTATAAGCTCTAAGGTCTGGTTAGGGAACCTCAGAGTGCTGCCATCAGTATGTCTTGTTATCCTAGCTATCCCTGTCTTGGGTCGAGCCAGGCTTCTGCTGGCCTGGACCTCCGGCTGGAGGACATCCACAGGAGAACATGGCGACTGCAAGAGGCTGCCGTCGAACAGAGACCGTCTGGCTTGAGCAGGAGGAGAGTGGGGCCTTTGGTCCTGGATGTTAGACCGCTGGAGAGGATGGGCCTGGATCCTGACCTCAGACTGGCTGCATGGAGTCCCAGATAAAGGAGCTACTGCCTTGGCTGCAGTGGAGCATACATTGGGCCTCCTAGGGATGCTTCCTGGTGTCTGTGGTCTGCTGGATTTTACCTCTGGCTCCTGCTTGTGGCTGGAGGTCAATGTGCTCCCTCCGGTTTTGGTTTTGACCGGACCCAGACGCTTACTACCCATCTGTCCCTCCAGCTGTAGACGAGGCATGCCAGTCACCTTGAGGGTGTTTTTGATTTTTTGGACAGTGAGAGAGGTCACAGTGAGCATTGGGAGCCTGACGGGTGGAGTGGCCATTGGAAGCCTTCCCATGTCTGCCCTCTAGTTTGTTACATCCATGTTGTGGAAGTGGGATCGGCTATTCTTTCTCCCTGGTGGCATTGGCTGTAGGACAATATCACTGGCACTCCGGACACTGAGGATGTCTGTCAGGCTGTTCTCAGAACTGTTCTGACTGGTCTCTTGTGTCCTAGCCAACGGTGAGCTTGACTTCCCTCTGTCTTTCATGGCTGAGAGTCACGGTGGAGTAGCAAACAACAACAAAAAGCATGTTTGAGAATAAGAATATAGAATAAATGACATATTTCAATAGAATTTGATCAAAGTTGTTATTATAAACTAGTGTTTTTCCACTTTCAAAGGACATTCCAATTCCTGCCAAAATGTTCATCAATTCATAAAAATGAAAGATTCACAGACTAAGGCCTACCTTCAATTTGGACTTCCAGATCATTTGCACACGTAGGATTTGACTATACAGTTTCAACAATATATTATTGAAAACAGAAACACAAGACCACAAGACCTAGTTTGAAACAAAAACTTTTTTGTCACAAATCACAAAACATAACAGTTTTCTGACAGATATTTATCAAATAAAGTTCTCATAAGATAAAAGTAATGTATTTGAGATTATATCATTAAATTATAGGTCCTACCTCAGTTCAGGAAGAGCGTCAATTACCTGTCTATGGATTGTCTTATTTTAACAAATTAATGCTTCATTATGACATCATGTACATTATGACATAGCAGCCGTCCACATTATAAAAGTTTGTCAAAACCACTTGAATAGACATGAAATGTAAAATTAAAGACAATAGACCTAATTCAACAATTGAATAAAAATAATAGTTTGACAGTAATTATTCAGTTTATTGGCTTTTATTTTCATTACAGTAGTGGTTTTGAATTTATTAAAATGAGAGTAGGCCTAGTGAGTTTCGTAGAACTCGATCGCTCATTGAACATCTGTGTGGAACGTTTGCAGCTGACGCCACACAGACACCTTTGAAAAACATTCACGACTTTAGTTTCATATTCAATTCATCAGCATATATGCACGGCAAATAAATTCCCAGTACTCAAATAAATCTGAAAATCACAATTATCTATTTATTATAGCATCCTCTTAGAACGAGAAACGCTGTGGTGTCGATGTTTTTGATTATGTCCAAATAGGAACATAGCTACAGGTATTTTTACTTCTATATTATAATAGTAGTAGTTGTGTGTGTTTTTTTGTCGTGCATTCGTTTTGAGTCAACGCTAAACGCAACTCAACCAAAAATAAAAGTTAAAGAATGGAATTAAGCCAGTGTCTTAGATTGAACTATCCAAGCAGTAAATATATCCTTTAAATGTTGATATTTGGTTGCGTTGTCAACTAAACACAATTCAATATTACTTTTGTAATACAGTATATAGCCTATCTTACAAACTAATGTAACAGCATTTATTCAACCTTAAAATAAGTAACAGATCCATGGCCACATTTTAAGGTTTCTGTAACTATACATTTACTCAAATGTAACGTTAATCATATAAAGCGTGCATGTTCAAGATAGCATGCATACTGTAGGTTGTGGCGGATCTGTGGAGATATTCAATTGCTGTAGTCTATGTAGAATCTCGAACAGCATTGATCACTTGCACCATGTACTTTTAATGTAATCTCAACTTCAAACCACGTGATTTGGTTCTGCTATTTGATGAAGCACAGTGTGGTTTAGTCGCCAGGGTTGTGGGTGCGATTCCCACGGGTGACCAGTGTGACCGTATGCTAAATGACTAAAACGTAAATAACCAGTGGTGGAAAAACTACTACATTTTTTTTGAACAATATATTTATTGGCATTTCTTTTTTTTACAATTTAACAATCATCAAAATATGACACAGATAATGCCCCGTTATTCCTTCCACCTACACAAAACACCATGCTACATGGGTGGACATCGTGCAAAACCCTTCCCTCCCCAACACAGGAACACCCCCCTCCCTCCCCTCTGCCGGTATTAGCTTCACTGATTAACAACAAAAAAATAAACAGAATGACCTTCACATTCCATGCTAGAAAATAAATTATTCAACACAAAAACAAATAATAATACATTAATGAAGAAAGTAGTAATGAGGCAGCTAAGGTGACGTCTCTAGAAACTGCTGAAAGTCCCCCAGACATCAGTAAATTCAAAGGGTTTATTACGTAAATTGTATGTTATTCTTTCAGATGGAATATAGAAAGATAGTTATTTTAGCCACATCTGCTTGCTTGGCGGAGTGTCACACTTCCTGTCACAGGGGTCGTTGAATGGAGACCAAGGCGCAGCGTGTATAGTGCTCATTCTTTGATTTTTAATGAAAACACTTCAACAACAAAACAATAAAACGACCAACAGTCCCGTCAGGTACTCTAGACTAAACGGAAACAACTACCCACAAACCCCAAAGGAAAACAGGCTGCCTAAGTATCGCTTCCAATCAGAGACAACGATAGACAGCTGCCTCTGATTGGAAACCATACCCGGCCACAACATAGAAAATGACAACATAGAATGAATCTCTAGACAACCCACATAGAAAACAGAAAACCCAAAACACATAGACAAAACACCCCCCCTGTCACACCCTGACCAATCTACTAGGGATAAATTACCTCATACCAGGGTCAGGACGTGACAGTACCCCCCCAAAGGTGCAGACTCTGACTGCACCCAAACCAAAAAACCCAACAACAACAACCCCAAACACAAAGGGAGGGCAAGGAGGTTGACAACAGTCAATGGTGGCTCATGTGCTCCACCCAGAACCCTCCTCTTCTCCCGATCCTCCAGCAACGGAGATGTCTCTGGCTCAGGGCGTAACCTCCATTCCGCCCGCAGATCCCTCCGCTTCTGTAACATAGGCCTGTGGATCATTATTGGAGGAATCGGACTGTTGATCCTTACTGGAATCACTGTGCTGTAGACCACTGCTGGAGGTTCCGACCTCCAAGCCGCCGCTGGAGGATCTATGCTGCAGGCCGCCGCTGATGTCTCTGGGCTGCAGACCGCCGCTAAAGGCTCTGGGCTGCAGACCGCCGCTGAAGGCTCTGGGCTGCAGACCGCCGCTGAAGGCTCTGGGCTGCAGACCGCCGCTGAAGGCATTTCTCAGCCTTGATGTACAGGTCATGCTCCAACAGTCTACCAAGCACATTGCGCACCAGGGACACATGCTCGGCGGGTGTAGCGGAGTATATCAGAATGTCATCAATATACACCCTGCCCATGCAGGTCCCTGAAAATCTCATCTACAAAGGCTTGGAAGACTGATGGAGCATTCATCAACCCGTACGGCATGACGAGGTACTCATAAAAAAGAAACTCGAGGAGGCGGGTGAAGTGGAGGACCGAATGTACCCCTGACGCAGGGATTCGGAGACATATGTTTCCATAGCCGCCATCTCCACCCGTGACGGGATACACGTGACTCCTGGTAAGTGCAGCGTCTACCAGGAGATTTATCGCACAATCCCCCCGTCGATGGGGTGGTAATTGAGTCCCCTTCTTTTTGGAGAAGGCGAGAGCCAAATCGGCATAGTCGGTGGGAATGCGCACAGTGGAGACCTGGTCTGGACCGTAGTAGCACCAACGGAAACCCCTAAACACCTCCCTGAGCACTCTCGCAACCACCCCGTGAGAGCCCTCTGTTGCCATGAAATGGTGGGGTCATGACGAGCTAACCAGGGAAGGCCTAGTACCACGGGAAACGCAGGAGAGTCAATGAGGAAGAGACTGATTCTCTCCTCGTGACCCCCTGCGTCACCATACCAAGGGGGATGGTAGCTTCCCTAATTAACCTGGACCCTAATGGTCGACTGTCCAGAGCGTGAACTGGGAAAGGCCTAACCACTGGAACAATAGGGATCCCTAACCTATGGGCGAATGCTCTGTCGATAAAATTCCTAGCCGCGCATGAATCTATGAGCGCTTTATGCTGGGAATGCGGGTAAAACTCAGGAAAGTAAACATACACAAACAGGTGTACAACAGAGGGCTCTGGATGAGAGTGGTGCATGCTCACCTGGGGTGACGCCAGAGTGCCCTGCCTGCTGCCTCGACCCCTAGAGGAACCAACCCGGCACCGACCAGCAGTGTGACCTCTGCGGCTACAGATGGTACACGTGAAAGCCCCTCCGGCCTCCCTGAGCGAGGGAATCGACTGAGTCCTCTCTGGACGTCCGCGGGTGACCAGCAGGTTATCCAACCGAATGGACAGGTCCACCAGCTGGTCGAAGGTGAGGGTGGTATCCCTGCAGGCCAACTCCCGACGGACTTCCTCGCACAGGCTGCAACGGTAGTGGTCGATAAAGGCCCTGTCGTTCCATCCCGCTCCTGCGGCCAAGGTCCGAAATTCCAGGGCAAACTCCTGGGCGCTCCTCATCCCCTGCCTCAGGTGGAAAAGACGTTCACCCGCCGCTCTACCCTCGGGCGGGTGAACTCCGTGAAGTCGTCCAACGCCGCATCTCCCCACACGGCATTAGCCCACTCCAGAGCTCTCCCTGAGAGGCACAGGGCGGACACCCTCTCCCTTCCCGAGGGAGCCGGGTAAACGGTGCCCAGGTATAGGTCCAGCTGTAGCAGGAAACCCTTGCACCGTGCCGCCGTCCCATCATACTCCCCGGGAAGGGCGAGACGCATCCCACTGGGACCGGGTACAGGAGGGACGAGTAGTGGGAACCCCTGTTGTGCTGGTGGAGGCACTGGAGGGACTCCCTGTCTCTCCCAGTGGTCCATGGGCTGGACGACGCCGTCCATCACGACGCCGAGATGTTGTAGAATCGCCGCGTGTTCTCTGACGCGCTCCTCGACTCCTATAACTGGGGTACCTGCTCCTACTGACTCCATGGTGAGGTGTGGAATTCTGTAAGGGGTGCGTAACTGGTGGCACTGAAGAGCAGAACTAGGTAAGCAGTTTAATTTGAAAACCAACGGCATAAAGAAATAACCAACTTGGGTACAGAACCCGATGCACACCAGTAAACATGTGCACAAGCACTTACAACAAACAATTCCACACAAAGACATGGGGGGAACAGAGGGTTAAATACACAACACTTAATGAGGGAAATGAGAACCAGGTGTGTAGGAAAACAAGACAAAACAAATGGAAAATGAAAAGTGGATCGACGATGGCTAGAACACCGGTGATGCCGACCGCCGAACGCCACCCGAACAAGGAGAGGAACCGACTTTGGTGGAAGTCGTGACAGCCCACTCCCGTTTTACACCTTGGGCAAAATGTTGAATATTTAGAGTAGTCTCTCTGGTGTAAAGTAGACCCTATGTAAAATATTGAATTGCATCAACTTGTGCCTTGTGTTAAATGAAAGACGCTGAGCATCTAAAAAGAGCTTTCCCCATTTCTCATCCTCAAAAATGAGACCAAGGTCATCATACCACTTCATGCAAGCTTTCAGAGGTTCATCATTCCTCAACAGAGCTTGAAGCCTAAAGTACATGTAGGAAATGAAACCTTTTACCCCTTTCCTCTCCAGCCACAATTTATCAGTTTTAGGTTTACTCATGGGCTGAATCCTACCTCCCTGCTGAGTGGCAATATAATGCCTAACCTGTAGGTACTTGAAGAAAAGACTTTGAGGTTACTGAAAATGAGATGCCAGTTGTTGAAAGGACAGTAGTTCACCTTCTCTATAGAGATTACCAAATGTTTTAATTCCTTTGTTGAACCAAGAAAATGTAATACCATCTCTCAGGGCTTTGGGTAAGATGGGGTTATTATAGAAAGTGGTTTGTTCATATATAGATCTAAGCCCTTCTGTTTGTTTACAGACTTCAATCCATATATTTAATAAAGTGTTTTTAATGAAAGGGTTGTTTATGAGAGCTAGCAAAGCTTTAGGTAGGCTAATATAAGGTATAGATGCCAATGTAGCCGGGGTCAGACACTCTTCCTCTATCTGCCTCCAAGAGGGTGAACTTGTTGTTGTATCTTGCCATACCCACACAGCCTTTAACTGAGATGCCCAGTAATACAACTGGAAGTCAGGTAGAGTCCTCCTTCTGAGTATGGTTTGCATAAAGTTGTGAGTTTCACTCTGGGGGGTTTCCCTTTCCACAGAAATGAAGAAATCTTCCTATGAAGTTGTTTGAAAAAAACTTTGGGAATAGGAAAGGCCAAGGTTTGAAAAAGGTACAAGAATTTTGGTAATATATTCATCTTTATAAAATTGACCCGCCCGATAAGAGAAATTGGTAAATCCCGTCATTTTTCCAATTTTTCCCCAACCTTTTTGAGAAGTGGAGTATAGTTCAGTTGATATGTCTTAATAATTTCAGAAGGAATTTGCAATCCAAGATATGTCATTTTCTGTGGTTTCCAAGAAAACGGTTGGTCTAAGATTGGGTTCTGCATAGCTGCCCTGTTAAAAGGCATAATTATACTCTTCGATAGGTTTATTTTATATCCTGAAAAGGTCCCATATTCTTTCAGGATGTCAACTAATGTTCGGAGTGAAATTTCTGTTTTGGTGAGGTAAAGAAAATGTCATCGGCATATTGCGAGACCAGATGTTCATGCCCACCTATATGAACACCATGGATGGATGGATGACATCTAAAAGCTTCTGCCAGTGGCTCTATAGCCAAAGACAAAAGGAGCGGACTAGCGGGACAACCCTGTCTTGTGCCACGTGATAGGGAGAACTGTGAGGAAATGTTTCCATTAGTCAGGATCTGAGCTACCGGTCATTTGTACAGTAATCTAATCAGACCTACATACCTAGGTCCAATATTCATCCTCTGTAAAACTTCAAACAGGTAGTTCCATTCAATGCGGTCAAAAGCTTTTTCCGCATCTAATGGAGCCGCCACTACAGATTCTTGGTCATTCTCTACATAATGCATAATATTAAATAATCTTCTGATATTATCAGCAGATGAGCGATTTCTTACAAAGCCTGTTTGGTCCATATCAACCAAGTCCAGTAGAACCTTATCCAGTCTAAGAGCTATGAGTTTCGCAAGAATCTTATATGAAGTGTTCAATAGAGATATTGGTCTATATGACCCACAAAGCCTAGGATCTTTCCCAGGTTTTAACAAAACTGTGATCAGTGCCTGTTCAAGTGTGTCTGGGAGCTTTTCTGTCTCTATACTGCAAAGAGGCTCAAATAGTTTGGGTAAAAAGGATCGATAGAATTCAATAGGGAATCTGTCTAACCCTGGTGACTTTCCCCCAGCAGTGTTGAAAATGGATTCCCTAATTTCCTCTGATGTAATCTCTTTCTCCAAGTGCTCTCTATCCTCATCAGTTAAAGTTTGTAAATTGAGTTTGTTCAAAAACTAATGCATTGTGGCAGGGGCATCCCCTTCAGACTTGTACAATGTTTCATAAAACTCCCTGAAGACTAGATTAATTTCCTCAGGACTGTGAACAACTGTGTTATTGGGTAGCTTAATAGAGCTAATAACTCTACTAGCATCATCTCGTCTTATCTGCCAAGCAAGCAACTTTCCTGCTTTATCTCCATGTTCGTAGTGGTTTTGTTTTGTTCTCCTAAGAGCATTTTCCGCTTTATGGGTCGTCAGGGTGTTATATTCCAATCGCTTTGAGTCCAATTTTTGTAGAATTGAGTCGTCAAATGTTACACTATGTTCATTTTCCAGATCTCTAATTTCATTCTCCAACAAATCTACTTGAGCCTTATACATCTTACGAGCACCTGAACTAAAGGATATGATTTGCCCCCTCAGATATGCAAGGAGAGCTTCCCATAAAATTAGGGGGGAGGCAGAGTTGATATTGGTGCTAAAAAATATGTCTATATGAGTGTTCAGAAATGTTACAAATGTGGGATTATTTAGCAAGTATGTGCTAAACCTCCATCTTCTTCTCTACTGACTGGTACTGAAGCCAGCAGGGCAGAATGATCTGATATACATCTTGGTAAGTACTTACACCCAGTAGTTAAACTTCCCTTGGCTGCAGGAATAAGAAATAAGTCAATTCTAGAGTAACTGTCATGGACGGGGGAGTAAAATGAGTATTCTTGAACCTTTTGGTTGTGAAATCTCCATAAGTCTACGAATCCATAGTGTTTCATTTCTGCTTTTAACATTTTAGCTGCCTGTGTGAGGTTGATACTATTAGAGGAAGATCTATCACTGGAAGGGTCCAGTACCAAGTTAAAATCCCCTGCCATAATTATCTCTGATGATGGGCACATTAACTTCAAAAAGATGTCTTGGTAAGATTTAGGATCATCATGGTTAGGCCCATACACATTCACATTGGTAATGGGCTCAGTGCTAAAGAAACCTTGAATGATCACAAACCTACCCCCTTTGTCTTTAATCTGAGATTGTATCTGAAAGGGGCAAATCTTATTAACCTCTTAGGGCTAGGGGGCAGTATTTACACGGCCGGATAAAAAACGTACCCGATTTAATCTGGTTACTACTCCTACCCAGTAACTAGAATATGCATACACTTATTAGATATGGATAGAAAACACCCTAAAGTTTCTAAAACTGTTTGAATGGTGTCTGTGAGTATAACAGAATTCATATGGCAGGCAAAAACCTGAGCGATTCCTTTACAGGAAGTGGCCTGTCTGACCATTTATTGGCTTTCTTTGACATATCTTTCCAAAACAAAGGATCTCTGCGGTAACGTGACACTTCCCACGGCTCCCATAGGCTCTCAGAGCCCGGGAAAAAGCTGAATGTCGTCATTCCAGCCCCAGGCTGAAACACATTATCGCCTTTGTCAAGTGGCCGATCAGGGGACAGTGGGCTTAGGCGCGTGCACTGGTCGCCCCCGTCTTTCTTTTTTTCCCTCTATTTACCGAAACGCAGATTCCCGGTCGGAATATTATCGCTTTTTTACGAGATAAATTGCATAAAAATTGATTTTAAACAGCGGTTGACATGCTTCGAAGTACGGTAATGGAATATTTAGACATTTTTTGTCACGAAATGCGCGATGCTCGTAACCCTGATTTACCATTTCGGATAGTTTCTTGAACGCACGAACAAAACGCCGCTGTTTGTATATAACGATGGATTATTTGGGACCAAACCAACATTTGTTATTGAAGTAGAAGTCCTGGGAGTGCATTCTGACGAAGAACATCAAAGGTAATCAAACTTTTGTAATAGTAAATCTGATTTTGGTGAAGGCTAAACTTGCTGGGTGTCTAAATAGCTAGCCCGTGATGGCTGGGCTATGTACTTACAATATTGCAAAATGTGCTTTCACCGAAAAGCTATTTTAAAATCGGACATATCGAGTGCATAGAGGAGTTCTGTATCTATAATTCTTAAAATAATTGTTATGCTTTTTGTGAACGTTTATCGTGAGTAATTTAGCAAATTGTTAGTAAATTCCCCGGAAGTTTGCGGGGGGTATGCTAGTTCTGAACGTTACATGCTAATGTAAAAAGCTGTTTTTTGATATAAATATGAATTTGATTGAACAAAACATGCATGTATTGTATAACATAATGTCCTAGGGTTGTCATCTGATGAAGATCATCAAAGGTTAGTGCTACATTTAGCTGTGGTTTGGGTTTATGTGACATTATATGCTAGCTTGAAAAATGGGTGTCTGATTATTTCTTGCTGGGTACTCTCTTCTCTTCAGTTTATCATGCTCAGAGTCAGTCAGGTGTGTCTCCTGAAGAAGAGCTATATCAACCTTATGCTGCTTTAGATAATACAGAATGCATTTGCGCTTGACAGGGCATTTAGTACCCCTAATGTTAAGTGTCATAAAAGTATAGTTATTAGGTGCCGACATCTTTAAAGAAAATAAGAAATAGGGAAAAGGAAAGAAACAAAATTGCGTTGAGTGTATACAACTTGTACAAAATGAAATTATGAAAGTTTAAAGTAGTAAACATCTCGTGAGCTAATACCCTGACCCTATCACAAACCCACCCAACCCCCTCCCCAACTGAGGGAGTTAAAGAACCCATATCCTTAGACGCTAGTTTTTAAGCTAAATGTACCTGCTATGCATAGCATCACTCGAATTAGGTTAATTTTAAATGATATGTACAGTGCCTTGCGAAAGTATTCGGCCCCCTTGAACTTTGACCTTTTGCCACATTTCAGGCTTCAAACATAAAGATATAAAACTGTAATTTTTTGTGAAGAATCAACAACAAGTGGGACACAATTATGAAGTGGAACGAAATTTATTGGATATTTCAAACTTTTTTAACAAATAAAAAGCTGAAAAATTGGCAGTGCAAAATTATTCAGCCCCCTTAAGTTAATACTTTGTAGTGCCACCTTTTGCTGCGATTATAGCTGTAAGTCACTTGGGGTATGTCTCTATCAGTTTTGCACATCGAGAGACTGACATTTTTGCCCATTCCTCCTTGCAAAACAGCTCGAGCTCAGTGAGGTTGGATGGAGAGCGTTTGTGAACAGCAGTTTTCAGTTCTTTCCACAGATTCTAGATTGGATTCAGGTCTGGACTTTGACTTGGCCATTCTAACACCTGGATATGTTTATTTGTGAACCATTCCATTGTAGATTTTGCTTTATGTTTTGGATCATTGTCTTGTTGGAAGACAAATCTCCGTCCCAGTCTCAGGTCTTTTGCAGACTCCATCAGGTTTTCTTCCAGAATGGTCCTGTATTTGGCTCCATCCATCTTCCCATCAATTTTAACCATCTTCCCTGCCCCTGCTGAAGAAAAGCAGGCCCAAACCATGATGCTGCCACCACCATGTTTGACAGTGGGGATGGTGTGTTCAGGGTGATGAGCTGTGTTGCTTTTACGCCAAACATAACGTTTTGCATTGTTGCCAAAAAGTTCGATTTTGGTTTCATCTGACCAGAGCACCTTCTTCCACATGTTTGGTGTGTCTCCCAGGTGGCTAGTGGCAAACTTTAAACTACACTTTTTATGGATATCTTTAAGAAATGGCTTTCTTCTTGCCACTCTTCCATAAAGGCCAGATTTGTGCAGTATACGACTGATTGTTGTCCTATGGACAGAGTCTCCCACCTCAGCTGTAGATCTCTGCAGTTCATCCAGAGTGATCATGGGCCTCTTGGCTGCATCTCTGATCAGTCTTCTCCTTGTATGAGCTGAAAGTTTAGAGGGACGGCCGGGTCTTCGTAGATTTGCAGTGGTCTGATACTCCTTCCATGTCAATATTATCGCTTGCACAGTGCTCCTTGGGATGTTTAAAGCTTGGGAAATCTTTTTGTATCCAAATCCGGCTTTAAACTTCTCCACAACAGTATCTCGGACCTGCCTGGTGTGTTCCTTGTTCTTCATGATGCTCTCTGCGCTTTAAACGGACCTCTGAGACTATCACAGAGCAGGTGCATTTATACGGAGACTTGATTACACACAGGTGGATTCTATTTATCATCATTAGTCATTTAGGTCAACATTGGATCATTCAGAGATCCTCACTGAACTTCTGGAGAGAGTTTGCTGCACTGAAAGTAAAGGGGCTGAATAATTTTGCACGCCCAATTTTTCAGTTTTTTATTTGTTAAAAAAGTTTGAAATATCCCAAAAATTTCGTTCCACTTCATGATTGTGTCCCACTTGTTGATTCTTCACAAAAAATTACAGTTTTATATCTTTATGTTTGAAGCCTGAAATGTGGCAAAAGGTCGAAAAGTTCAAGGGGGCCGAATACTTTCGCAAGGCACTGTATATGGAGTACATTGACTGTTCCTTGTAGCATGAAAATATTGTTAGTCAAGTAACAAAATACAATTTGATTACAACAATAATGACCGGACTATTTAGCCCCACTTGAGCATGTCTCAACAACAAAAACCTCGGGTGCGTTCATAGTCAACAACAGAGCCTACTGTTGACACCCAAATGTCAACCAATCGGCATTCCCCAATGCGCCCTGAAACCTGTGCCACGCGGCGACAAAAGTGATGACCACAAACACACCCCAGCAGGTCAGGAAAAAAGACATAAAGCTATGATGTATAAATGAAAACCTTTACCAGAGGATAACAATCATCTCTCAAATATAAAATAGGGACAAGTAGTTAAACAATCACCATTCTCCTGAGTTCACCGTCGCCCAGAAAATATTATATATATATATATATACACACACACACACACACACACACACACACACACACACACACACACACACACACGTGTAAAGCTATCAGCTAGCTGGCAATTAGGCGGCCAGCGAGTAGCTTATCCCTGTCTCGGTATCAGTAATGCTAGCATATATCTCTAACAATAAACAAGCCAGCAAACGTAATAGTAGCTAAAGTTCGCTGAAGTAATATAAACAACATAGTTAGGCTTGAAACCCAGTCAAAAGCCACATAACTATTTAACCAAACCTGACTGGACCTCTCTACGTAAAATAAAAGTATACAGCAAAAATGTAACTACCTGGCTTAGTGTGGATGTATAGTAGCTATAGCTACACCCTTGGAAGCTTAGCGAGCTGGCTAAATAGCACAGCCAACATTAGCTATGATCCAACTTTACCTCGCTAGTCATTATCATGCTAGCCATCTAGCCAGCCAGTCGATCACTTTTAGACTTTTACTCAAGTAGTATTTTATTGGCTGACTTTTATTTCATTTTCTACTAAGGTAACTTTACTTATACTCAAGTATGACATTTGAGTACTTTTTCCACCACTGGTTAATTACGTTTTAGTCATTTAGCAGACGGTCACACTGGTCACCCATGGGAATCGCACCCACAACCCTGGCGACTAAACCACACTGTGCTTCATTTTACATTTCAGTCATTTTGCAGACGCTCTTATCCAGAGCGACTTACAGTTGTGAATGCATACATTTCATTTCATGCATTTTTTTTCTTGTACTGGCACACCGTGGGAATCGAACCCACAACCCTGGCGTTGCACACACCATGCTGGCGTTGATAACACCATGCTCTACCAACTGAGCCACAGGGAAATAGCAGAACCAAATAGCAGAACCAAATTACCTGGTTTGAAGTTGAGATTACAATAATAGTACATGCTGCAAGTGATCAATGCCGTTCGAGATTCTACAGACTACAGCAATTGTGAATATCTCCACAGATCCGCCACAACCTACAGTATGCATGCTATCTTGAACATGCACGCTTTATATGATTAACGTTACATACGATTAAATGTATAGTTACAGTAACCTCAAAATGTGGCCATGGATCTGTTACTTATTTTACGGTTGAATAAAAAGTGTTACATTAGTTTGTAAGATAGGCTATATACTGTATTACAAAAGTAATATTGAATTGTGTTTAGTTGACAACGCAACCAAATATCAACATTTAAAGGATATATTTACTGCTTGGATAGTTCAATCTAAGACACTGGCTTAATTCCATTCTTTAACTTTTATTTTTGGTTGAGTTGCGTTTAGCGTTGACTCAAAACGAATGAATGACAAGAAAACGCACACAACTACCACTATTGTAGTATAGAAGTCAAAATACCTATAGCAATGTTCCTACTTGGACATAATCAAAAACATTGACACCACAGTGATTCTCGTTCTAAGAGGATGCTATAATAAATAGATAATTGCGATTTTCAGATTTATTTGAGTACTGGGAATGTATTTGCCGTGCATATATGCTGATGAATTGAATATGAAACTAAAGTCGTGATTTTTTTTCAAAGGCGTCTGTGTGGCGTCAGCTGCAAACGTTCCACACAGATGTTCAATGAGCGATCGAGTTCTACGAAACTCACTAGGCCTACTCTCATTTTAATAAATTCAAAACCACTACTGTAATGAAAATAAAAGCCAATAAACTGAAAAATTACTGTCAAACTATTATTTTTATTCAATTGTTGAATTAGGTCTATTGTCTTTAATTTTACATTTCATGTCTATTCAAGTGGTTTTGACAAACTTTTATAATGTGGACGGCTGCTATGTCATAATGTACATGATGTCATAATGAAGCATTCTTTTGTTAAAATAAGACAATCCATAGACAGGTCATTGACGCTCTTCCTGAACTGAGGTAGGACCTATAATTAAATGAAATAATCTCAAATACATTACTTTTATCTTATGAGAACTTTATTTGATAAATATCTGTCAGAAAACTGTTATGTTTTGTGATTTGTGACAAAAAAGTTTTGGTTTCAAACTAGGTCTTGTGGTCTTGTGTTTCTGTTTTCAAGAATATATTGTTGAAACTGTATAGTCAAATCCTACGTGTGCAAATGATCTGGAAGTCCAAGTTGAAGGTAGGCCTTAGTCTGTGAATCTTTCATTTTTATGAATTTATGAACATTTTGGCAGGAATTGGAATGTCCTTTGAAAGTGGAAAAACACTAGTTTATAATAACAACTTTGATCAAATTCTATTGAAATATGTCATTTGTTCTATATTCTTATTGTTAAACATGCTTTTTGTTGTTGTTTGCTACTCCACCTTGACTCTCAGCCATGAAAGACAGAGGGAAGTCCAGCTTACCGTTGGCTAGGACACAAGAGACCAGTCAGAACAGTTCTGAGAACAGCCTGACAGACATCCTCAGTGTCCGGAGTGCCAGTGATATTGTCCTACAGCCAATGCCACCAGGGAGAAAGAATAGCCGATCCCACTTCCACACGATGGATGTAACAAAAGAGAGGGCTGACATGGGAAGGCTTCCAATGGCCACTCCACCCGTCAGGCTCCCAATGCTCACTGTGACCTCTCTCACTGTCCAAAAGATCAAAAACACCCTCAAGGTGACTGGCATGCCTCGTCTACAGCTGGAGGGACAGATGGGTAGTAAGCGTCTGGGTCCGGTCAAAACCAAAACTGGAGGGAGCACATTGACCTCCAGCCACAAGCAGGAGCCAGAGGTTAAATCCAGCAGACCACAGACACCAGGAAGCATCCCTAGGAGGCCCAATGTATGCTCCACTGCAGCCAAGACAGTAGCTTCTTTATCTGGGACTCCATGCAGCCAGTCTGAGGTCAGGATCCAGGCCCATCCTCTCCAGAGGTCTAACATCCAGGACCAAAGGCCCCGCTCTCCTCCTGCTCAGGCCAGACGGTCTCTGTCCGACGGCAGCCTCTTGCAGCCGCCATGTTCTCCTGTGGATGTCCTCCAGACTGAGGTCCAGGCCAGCAGGAGCCTGGCTCGACCCAAGACCGGGATAGCTAGGATAACAAGACATACTGATGGCAGCACTCTGAGGTTCCCTAACCAGACCTTAGAACTTATAAACTCCATGGATAGGAGGGAGAGCAACAATACTTTCCCTGTGCTGCCAACCATTGCAGTGTCAGCCTCACCTGCCCAGATGGCCATCCCATTGCCTACCCCAATGGTCATCCATGTGCCTGACCTTCTGGTGCCTACTCCATCTGCTTCTCCGGTTCCTTCCAGCCGAGTGCCTGCCCCACCTGCCTCCCCAGTGCCAGCCCGGCCTGCCAACGCCAGATCACGGCGTGTGTCGAAGACGATCCAACTCTTACAGATCCGGTCTGCTATGCTGGACCAGCAGCTACCAGAACAACTGGGTGACAAACAAAGCATATTACCCTCTGAGCCCCTGTCCTTCAGTAGCACTGAGAGGATGTTCCTCTGTGGTCCACCTTTAGTCTGCCACCCAGCTAACGTAGGTGGAGATGATGGCTGTCACCCCCTGCCCAGACCTACGCCCAGCCACACAGGTCACACCGACCACTCCGCTTTACTGACCAGTAGGAGAGTAGTACAGGTGGGCGAGAAGTGCCCCTTTGAAATCCTCTTGACCCCCGTGGTCCCACTGGCAGAACAGCCTCCTATCAAGCGGTGGCACATGCCCGCCTCCCGTGCCAAGGCCGAGCGGAAATGGAAGAATAGCCAACGAGGGCGCAGGAAGAGAGCGAAGCCCATTCACTGGGACGTAAACTTTAAGTCTGGGCCTTTCTTCCCAGTGTGTGTCTCTCCATCACTGCCCTCGATCTTGGAGGTGGATGAAGAGTCTCTTTCTGAAGAGATGGAGCAAAGCCAGTTGTAGGGGTCGCACACACACACACACACACACACACACACACACACACACACACACACACACACACACACACACACACACACACACCACACACACACACACAATCTTAATTTTTAGTTTTTTTTAACCGTTATTTAAATAGGCAAGTTAGTTAAGAACAAATTCTTATTTACAATGACGGTCTACCCTGGCCAAACCCTAACCCGGACGACACTGGGCCAATTGTGCGCCGCCCTATGGGACCAGTGCCTTAGACCGCTGCGCCAATCGGGAGCCCTATTGAGACCTCATGGCCTCCCATGGACCAGAGAGGATCAGCAAGCATCATCCCAGCATTGCCCTGCCTGTCATCCTAGTACCTCCACTGCCCTTTCAACCCTGCAAGGCAGTAACTGTATCGTTTTTCTTTTGATCTGAAGCCTGACACTGTTCAACACGTCATGTCTCATCCTCCATCTTTTGAATAAAGCTTCCTCTGCATGATTTTATTCTAACATTATCCATGTTTTTTTTGCAACCCTCAAAAACAAATGTTGATCCCCATGTAACGACACGTGATATTCCACAAGGGGGGCACTAAAGGTCTGTAACTAAAGGAGGTTGAACACTTTGTACCTTGAACACCATCTGAGGTACACCATCTTTGTACCTTGAACACTCACTAGCAGAATCTGTCTGCCACAGCTGCTGCGCTAAGGCCAATCTTCTATCACAGAGAGCGCTGACAACCAGAGGTGTTTCCAAAAGCCAACAACACAGAGCAGGTTAGAGAAGCTTCAAACTTAACCACACAGGCACGCACTTACGCACACACACACACAGACACACACACACACACACACACACACACACACACACACACACACACACACACACACACACACACACACACACACACACACAGATCTAGGAGCAGTTGACCTCCACAGAATGTGGACATTAGCCACTAATATCTGACATCAGTATAGTTTATAAAAGTGTATCTGTCTGTCTGTGTCTTTCAGTTTCTGTTTAGACTACATCAAAGATAGAGAAGTTGTGCAGCCACACCATGTTCAATCATGTTACCTAATTAGCTAGCTAGCTAGCTGACAATCTGGTTGACCTGTAGCATATAAACATTTGTTTGCACATGAATGTAAAAAATGATTGATCAAATTCCCCCCTGACACTATTTGACTGGGTTAATAACTTAATATTAAGTTAATATGGACCCATTGTCTTAGACTTGAAATCTTGGATGAGGATTCAAACACAGGGACTCTTATTTCAGCCATAGGGACTTGTGACTCGACTCGACTCAAACATTGGTGACTTTGACTCAACTCAGACTTAGCCATAGGGTCTTGTGAATTGACTGGAACTTATGCTTTAGTGACTCGACTACAACACTGCTGCCATTACATGGCTACTGCTACAACTAACAATTCTAGCAAGGGGCACCCCTTCTTGGATACACTTTTCTGCTGCTCCCTCAAAAGCATTAAGCAGACATTTTGATTATACCTCCCAACTCATAACTCCCTGTTGGGGTGAGTCTATCTACAAATAAACACAGCAAGAGGATTACAACAGCTAACACAGGAAGCTGAAATCCTGGGGTCCGCCTTATGTTCACTCAGTTCTACCACATTTTGAAAAGGTGCTTTTCATCCATGTCCAGGCCATGTTTTGGCCATTTTGCTGCACTAGGCATGACAATTGCAGACATTCTCCAATCCGGCAAAGAAATAGGCCTATAGTGTACAGTGTCGGCCTATAATGTAATTTTATAACTAGGCCTACCATTAGATAGCCTACCATTTGTAAAACATGCAGTTGTGTTGGCTTTATTAACCGAGTCCTGATTCCTGACAAAAGCTTATAGTGACTTGTCCTTTAAGATATGAACATCAGTTACACATCAGCTACCCAAGTTTATTATGAGTTTTCTTGAGGATTTTTGCAAAGAGACCAATGCTGATGTAAAGGCCTAAGTCTTCACAGCAGTACAAACCTGAAATCACTTATTATCAGTACATTTTATTCCACCTTGTGAAACCAGGGGTCTAGTGGAGGGTAAATGCGAATAAGATTTTTTTTTAAAGGCCTGTTATGAGAGAGAAAGAGAGATGGTGAGAGTAGTTGAGTGCCTATAGCAAGAGATGGCTGTTAATATCAGTAGGCTGTTTGGTCTGTGTGCAGGTAGTGAAGCTGATTGCTGAGGGGTTAGGTTGCTAGTTAGAATCTTAACCTGCCATACGGTACTTTTGTGTCAGCAGGTCTACAGACCATTCAAGTAGCTGCACTTAACACCTCACTGATACTGATTGTGTAAGCTACAAACCCAAACTGTCTAAAGAAATGTAGGTGACAGTAATAATATTGCACACATATTCAGAAATCTGGGCTGATGGAATCATTGTCTACTCTCCATAATTTCTGCTGGAGATCCAGCCCCTCCCCCACTGCAGAGTGCACAAAGTACCAAACTATCAAAAATGTCACAGGTCAACACAGTTCCCATCTCCCCCATGCTGCAGTGACAAATCTCTCCCTAGGGTTGCCACGTAAACTATATATCTTTTATTGAGGTACTTTTAAAACTTTGCTGCAGGTGAAAAGTTTTGGTCGCTGGGTGCAAGTTTTTAATACTACTTCTATATTGCACCGTTACCAACATGGTAGTTAAAAAAAGCCATTAATTTCCCTGTAATCTTCTGAAATTGTGATAGGTTTCAGGCTTTGAACGTGGGTTTTTTACCTGGTTTTCATAGAAATTTGGAATTGACCTGGCAAGCCTGTCTCTGTCTGAGCATGATCACAACAAAAGTAGCTGTGCAGCACGTTTTTTAATGAAGAGGAGGATGGTTGTAGACGTTCACATTCCTGCAAGAAGGTAAGCTATTAACTAAACTGTTAACCAATATTGTAACAAAAATTTTATTTGGTGTATTGGCAAGCAAGCATGTTCCCGTTGTCTTTATTTGTAATGAATGTTAGCTCATGTATGTCTTTCGGTGGAATCCAACATGCATTGACAATGTCCGAAAGCCACATTGTGTCAGATATACTGCGTCATGAGAATGAAATTGTTGGGTTTATCCAAACAATTCATTAATGTGCAATTGTTACTTTGCATGTTTTTACCTTCTACTTATTTACTGCTTGCTAATGATTAGCGTGCTAGCTAGCGATTAGCGTGCTAGCTAGCGGTTAGCGTGCTAGCCAGGGGTTAGCGTGCTAGTTTAGCATAATTGGTAACATGTCTTTGATTCAGAATACATGATTGTGGTTAACCCAATGTTACATGCATTAGAAAATAATATTGCTAGTGTAACTTGAATTGGTTTACAAGCTAGCTAGAAAAGCCAGTTCTTTTTCATCTGTTTTGTCAAGTCATAAGCATGCATGTGTGCTGAAATATTTATATAAATCCCCCCATTTAAATTATTTTATTGAAGTTTTGGCAGTTTTTTTAGTGCCCTTTCTTACTCAAAGAGAAATAAGTTGCTAGTTATTTTGGCTTTGCACGTAAAAGAGTGTATCACCACAACAGGAATAAGGATTGTGGAAAGGTTAACATTTGGTAGGGCTGTGCCAATTCACATGCCTTGCTTTAGCCATATCACTCATACTGTTTCTCGTTTAGTCCATCCATAAAAGCAGATCAGCTTTAGTTGCATCCAGGAACTTGCATAATGTGCTTATGTTATGCTTATACTTGCTTTTTTACCTTGAAAGTCATCTGAAAGGAAATTGTAATAGATGTTTGTAGGACCTCTATCAGTCAATGATAACAGTCATTGGTGTCCCCCAGCCCATCCCCTTTGTTGTGTGCTGAGCAATCTTGTCATTCTTTTAAGTCTCAACCATTCTTTTTGAAACTTGTCTTCCTTTACAAAGGCACTGCAGAGGCTAAGAAGACACATGGAAACTCTAAAACAAACATAATTCAACTTGTAGGCCAGATTTGAAAAGGAAATAATAAATCCCGAAGCTCAGGTTCGTCAGTTGTTTAGAATGAGGATACTGGGGATGGTTGAATCATATTCAATTGCCTAATTTGCACATGGCTAATTTCATTTTATTGTATCCTTAGATGTCAGACACCGAGGCTGCCAGTACCTCTGGGTCGATAGTCCATGTGTTGGATGATGCACTGCCGTTGATCAGAACAGACAGCGTATACGTAAGTTAGTGTCATTCAACACCAGCACATACTGTAAGTTCTTGTGAATCAGCTTTGTAAATCAAAGACAGGCAAGTCTGCACTTTCATCCCATATTCATTGTATTATTAGAAAATGTAAAGTAGAGGAGCACAGAGCCATAACTAATCAAAATGTACCAGTGTCCAAATACTTTGATATCTATCTAGTTATCCAAGATACTTTTTTTCTGCAATACAGTTGACCAAAGCTATGCTTGGATACAAGACTGATGACTCAATAACCAGTATTGACAACAGTGAAGATGGTTGTGTCCCAGGGCCATCAGAGGAAGGCAATTTCTATGAAGAAAATCTGACCTGTATGCCTATACCTTACATACACATGGACCTATTCTTAATTACAATGTCCTTTTTGACATGTTTTCCAGGAGAGATGTCAGCGATTCGGGCTAAACAGCCAATGACCAAGGGAAAGCTGGGACAAATGAGAGGCTCACACGGTAAGCATGTTTCCTGCTGCCTTCAGTCAGTGCATTTTCACTCTGTAGTGTCAATTTATGGCCGTACTGTGCTGGTCCAGATCAATACTGTCTTTATCAGTTAGTGTATTTCCAACCATGCCAGCACAGAACGGTTCAGTTTGGATTGGACACAAGTCAAGATGTTAGATCTGGAACTAGTGTGTCAGGATAGATGATAACACAGAAGGATTACAACGCTTTACATTGTTTTTCTTGAGGGAGGGAACTTGATTTAATAGGTATTGCTTTTATTAGAATATTACATTGCAAACAGGTTGTTGGGCTTAGATTCCATACAGATTGAGTCTGCCTTGATGTCAGCATTGCACATTCTCCTCTCACATCCTTATCTATGTAGTTATTTAGTTGGGATTGTTAGTTTAATCTCAACACACCCTCTGCAGAAACAGCTGTAACCTTGTAGAGTTAATACAGAGAGATGTTCAAGTACTGTATTGTAGTCAACCTTTTTTTAATGTAGTCATTCATAATGCCATCTCTTTCCAAAGGTGTAACGATCGTCAAAAGGAGTAGACCAAGGTGCAGCGTGGTACGTGTTCATCTTGAATTTATTTTAATTTAGAACACTTCAACAAAAGAACAAACAATGACAAACGACCATCACGTCTTGCAGGCTATAACGAGCAGTACAAAAATAAGATCCCACAACTACAGGTGGGGAAAGGCTGCCTAAGTATGGCTCCCAATCAGAGACAACGATAGACAGCTGCCTCTGATTAGGAACCATACTCTGCTCAACACAAAGAAATAGACACCATAGAATGCCCACCCCACACCTTGACCTAACCACATAGAGAATCAAACCGTCTCTCTCAGGTCAGGGTGTGACAAAAGGTGCCAAAGGAACAAAAGGTATTGGTCGACAATAGAGGTGGATGCCCTTGAAGATTCCTTGATGAATTTTATCCGAATGGGAAAAACAAGACTGAGAAATGCATTGCTGCTTCTCCCCAAGCGCTAGTAAACAGGGACTGGAGAGCAGTAAAGTTCTATGTACACAACAGAATAGTTGCAGATCAGAGAAAATAAGTGTATGAGATGCTTCTGGCTATCTTGGTGTACTTCTGAGGATTTAATGGGACTTAAACTCATCAGTAGATGACGAATGTCCTCTATCTCACTGTTACGATCGTCAAAAGGAGTGGATCAAAACGCAGCGTGTTGAGTGCTCATATTTATTACTATAATGAAACACTTAAACAAATAAACAAAAACGAAAGCAAACAGTTCCGTCAGGCCACAGACAACTAAACGGAAAACAACTACCCACAAAAACCCAGGTGGGAAAAGGCTGCCTAAGTATGGCTCCCAATCAGAGACAATGATAGACAGCTGCCTCTGATTGGAAACCATACCCGGCCAAAACATAGAAATAAAACACATAGAATGCCCACCCCATATCACACCCTGACCTAACTAAACAGAGAAAAATGGCTCTCTCAGGTCAGGGCCTGACACTCACTGTCCAGGGGAAGTTTTTCCAGGTGGGTGGTTCACTTTTGGAGTGACTAAGGTCTCAAGAATACAAAGCCTGCTGACTTTGAATGTTACAGAAAATAAAGAAAAAAAATTCTAAACTATTAATCTGTTACTTGGATATATTGAATCCATTACTGAAATGGTTGTTCCAGTTTAAATACTTTACAGAAGAACTACACTACAGCCGTTGAGTTGCCATCCGTGTTGCATCATTGTGGCATTCTACATGAATATTTTCAGTCTTAAAATAGAATGAATGCGTCAAATATCGAGAATTTAAACTTGTTAATTATTTTACGCTTCCATTAGATACAATGTAGGCAGTTGGATAGCTTTTATAGATTTCATAGGAGGCATTCTCTCCATGGATGATGGCAATGCATTGCAATGCATTGAGTGGCTGCTGCCAACATACAGACTCAATCTCTCGCCACTTTAATAATTCGATGTAATAAATGTATCACTAGTCACTTAAAAAATGCCACTTTATATAATGTTTACATACCCTACATTACTCATCTCATATGTATATACTATACTCTATACCATCTACTGCATCTTGCCTATGCCGTTCGGCCATCGTTCATCCTTATATTTATATGTGCATATTGTTAATTATTCCTTTACACTTGTGTGTGTATAAGGTAGTTGTCGTGAAATTGTTAGATTACTTGTTAGATATTACTGCATGGTCGGAACTAGAAGATTACAAGCATTTTGCTACACTCGCATATACATCTGCTAACCATGTGTATATGTGACCAATACGATTTGATTTGCAATGTACGGTTTCAAGAAGTTGGTAAAATTACAAGTGAACTTTTTTCAAGGAGTCAGAAACTTTACGTGATTAACTCAATAGATTTTTTTTCTTTCTCATGAGTGTAATTTCTGTGCTTCTATGATGTCTGGAAAGCATGGTCCTCAAAAGGTATGTATTTGTGAGGAGTCCTAAATTGGTTACAGTGTTTGTGCGTGTGTGGTTAGTTAGGTTTGAAGCTTCTCTAACCTGCTCTGTGTTGTTGGCCTCTGGAAACACCTTCACTTCTATTAGTCCGGTCAGCACTTACCTCTTCTGCTTGGGCAACAAATCCAATGAAGAAATAAACATTCTACTAAAATTGTATACTTCATAGCTCACAAGAAACCAACAACACACACCACTGATCATTTTCAACTGCAATAAAACTTTATAGAAACAGAATTCTTTCCAGATACTCTGGATACTCCCAAGGGGTTGAAGCAGTCCATCTTCAGGAAGGGAACACTCTTCGAGAAGCTACACACCCCAGGGATGAAAGTACTTTGACAGCTTGTGGCTCCTGTTGGGTCTCATAGGAAAAGTCTGTTCCAACAGTACTTCCGACAGTAGCTGCTGCTGCTCATGCACAACAGCCTGGATCGGTGGGCGCTGGATCATTTCTGTCACCTGCCCTTTGTGCTTTGGGGTTGAAAGGGCAGTGGAGGAACTAGGATGGAAGGTAGAGCAGACACTGGGATGATGCTGGCTGATCCTCTCTGGTCCATGGGAGGCCATGAGGGCTCCCGAATGGCACACCGGTCTAAGGCACTGGTCCCATAGGGCGGCACAATTGGTCCAGTGTTGTCCGGGTTAAGGTTTGGCAGGGGTAGGCCGTCATTGTAAATAAGAATTTGTTCTTAACTAACTTGCCTATTTAAATAAAGTGACCCCCTACAACTGGCTTTGCTCCATCTCTTCAGAAAGAGACTCTTCATCCACCTCCAAGATCGAGGGCAGTGATGGAGAGACACACACTGGGAAGAAAGGCCCAGACTTAAAGTTTACGTCCCAGTGAATGGGCTTCACTCTCTTCCTGCGCCCTCGTTGGCTATTCTCCCGCTTGGCCTTGGCACGGGAGGCGGGCATGTGCCATCGCTTGATAGGAGGCTGTTCTGCCAGTGGGACCAAGGGGGTCAAGAGGATTTCAAAGGGGCACTTCTCGCCGGCCTGCACTGCTCTCCTACTGGTCAGTAAAGCGGAGTGGTCGGTGTGACCTGTGTGGCTGGGCGTAGGTCTGGGCAGGGGGTGACAGCCATCATCTCCGCCGACGTTAGCTGGGTGGCAGACTAAAGGTGGACCACAGAGGAACATCCTCTCAGTGCTACTGAAGTACAGGGGCTCAGAGGGTAATATGCTTTGTTTGTCACCCAGTTGTTCTGGTAGCTGCTGGTCCAGCATAGCAGACCGGATCTGTAAGAGCTGGATCCTCTTCGACACACGCCGTGATCTGGCGTTGGCAGGCCGGGCTGGCACTGGGGAGGCAGGTGGGGCAGGCATTCGGCTGGAAGGAACCAGAGAATCAGATGGAGTAGGCACCAGAAGGTCAGGCACATGGCTGACCATTGGGGTATGCAATGGGATGGCCATCTGGGCAGATGAGGCAGACACTGCAATGGTTGGCAGCACAGGGAAAGAATTGGTGCTCTCCCTCCTACACATGGAGTTTATAAGCTCTAAGGTCTGGTTAGGGAACCTCAGAGTGCTGCCATCAGTATGTCTTGTTATCCTAGCTATCCCGGTCTTGGGTCGAGCCAGGCTCCTGCTGGCCTGGACCTCAGTCTGGAGGACATCCACAGGAGAACATGGCGGCTGCAAGAGGCTGCCGTCGGACAGAGACCGTCTGGCCTGAGCAGGAGGAGAGCAGGGAGTTTGGTCCTGGATGTTAGACCTCTGGAGAGGATGGGCCTGGATCCTGACCTCAGACTGGCTGCATGGAGTCCCAGATAAAGGAGCTACTGCCTTGACTGCAGTGGAACATACATTGGGCCTCCTAGGGATGCTTCCTGGTGTCTGTGGTCTGCTGGATTTAACCTCTGGCTCCTGCTTGTGGCTGGAGGTCAATGTGCTCCCTCCGGTTTTGGTTTTGACCGGACCCAGACGCTTGCTACCCATCTGTCCCTCCAGCTGTAGACGAGGCATGCTAGTCACCTTGAGGGTGTTTTTGATTTTTTGGACAGTGAGAGAGGTCACAGTGAGCATTGGGAGGCTGATGGGTGGAGTGGCCATTGGAAGCCTTCCCATGTCAGCCCTCTCTTTAGTCACATCCATGTTGTGGAAGTGGGATCGGCTATTCTTTCTCCCTGGTGGCATTGGCTGTAGGACAATATCACTGGCACTCCGGACACTGAGGATGTCTGTCAGGCTGTTCTCAGAACTGTTCTGACTGGTCTCTTGTGTCCTAGCCAACGGTGAGCTGGACTTCCCTCTGTCTTTCATGGCTGAGAGTCACGGTGGAGTAGCAAACAACAACAAAAAGCATGTTTGAGAATAAGGATATAGAATAAATTACATATATTTCAATAGAATTTGATCAAAGTTGTTATTATAAACTAGTGTTTTTCCACTTTCAAAGGACATTCCAATTCCTGCCAAAATGTTCATAAATTCATAAAAATGAAAGATTCACAGACTAAGGCCTACCTTCAATTTGGACTTCCAGATCATTTGCACACGTAGGATTTGACTATACAGTTTCAACAATATATTCTTGAAAACAGAAACACAAGACCACAAGACCTAGTTTGAAACAAAAACTTTTTTGTCACAAATCACAAAACATAACAGTTTTCTGACAGATATTTATCAAATAAAGTACTCATAAGATAAAAGTAATGTATTTGAGATTATTTCATTCAATTATAGGTCCTACCTCAGTTCAGGAAGAGCGTCAATGACCTGTCTATGGATTGTCTTATTTTAACAAAATAATGCTTCATTATGACATCATGTACATTATGACATAGCAGCCGTCCACATTATAAAAGTTTGTCAAAACCACTTGAATAGACATGAAATGTAAAATTAAAGACAATAGACCTAATTCAACAATTGAATAAAAAGAATAGTTTGACAGTAATTTTTCAGATTATTGGCTTTTATTTTCATTACAGTAGTGGTTTTGAATTTATTAAAATGAGAGTAGGCCTAGTGAGTTTCGTAGAACTCGATCGCTCTTTGAACATCTGTGTGGAACGTTCCCAGCTGACGCCACACAGACGCCTTTGAAAAACGTTCACAATTTTAGTTTCATATTCAATTCATCAGCATATATGCACGGCAAATAAATTCCCAGTACTCAAATAAATCTGAAAATCACAATTATCTATTTAGTATAGCTCATCTTAGAACGAGAAACGCTGTGGTGTCAATGTTTTTGATTATGTCCAAATAGGAACATAGCTACAGGTATTTTTACTTCTATATTATAATAGTAGTAGTTGTGTGTGTTTTGTTGTCGTGCATTCGTTTTGAGTCAATGCTAAACCCACAATTGTTTGGTCCCATTCGGTATTAGCACGGTCAGCCAATGGGGGAAGTGACATGCCTGATGCCTAAATTGATGTTGTCGACCAAACACATTTCAATATCATTTTTGAAATACAATAAATAGCCTGTTAATTTGTTGACAAAACATGTTAATAAATTAGATAGTGGTAGTTGTGTGTGTTTTCTTGTCGTTCATTCGTTTTGAGTCAGCGCTAAACCCAACTCAACCAAAAATAAAAGTTAAAGAATGGAATTAAGCCAGTGCCTTAGATTGAACTATCCAAGCAGTTAATATATCCTTTAAATGTTGATATTTGGTTGCGTTGTCCACTAAACACAATTCAATATTACTTTTGTAATACAGTAAATAGCCTAAAGTTATCTTACAAACTAATGTAACAATATTTATTCAACCTTAAAATAAGTAACAGATCCATGGCCACATTTTAAGGTTTCTGTAAGTATACATTTATTCGTATGTAACGTTAATCATATAAAGCGTACATGTTCAAGATAGCATGCGGGTTGTGGTAGGTTGTGGCGGATCTGTGGAGATATTCACAATTGCTGTAGTATATGTAGAATCTCGAACGGCATTGATCACTTGCACCATGTACTTTTAATGTAATCTCAACTTCAAACCAGGTAATTCTGTTCTGCTATTTGATGAAGCACAGTGTGCTTTCGTCACCAGGGTTGTGGGTGCGATTCCCACGGGTGACCAGTGTGACCGTATGCTAAATGACTAAAACGTAAATAACCAGTGGTGGGAAAACGACAAAAAATTTTTTTTACAATATATTTATTGGCATTTCCTTTTTTATTTTTTTATTTAACAATCATCAAAATATGACACAGATAATGCCCAGTTATTCCTTCCACCTGCACAAAACACCATGCTACATGGGTGGACATCGTGCAAAACCCTTCCCTCCCCAACACAGGAACACCCCCCTCCCTCCCCTCTGCCGGTATTAGCTTCACTGATTAACAACAAAAAAAGAAACAGAATGACTTTCACATTCCATGCTAGAAAATAAATGATTCAACATAAAAACAAATAATAATACATTAATGAAGAAAGTAGTAATGATGCAGCTAAGGTGACGTCTCTAGAAACTGCTGAAAGTCCCCCAGACGTCAGTAAATTCAAAGGGTTTATTACGTAAATTGTATGTTATTCTTTCAGATGGAATATAGAAAGATAGTTATTTTAGCCACATCTGCTTGCTTGGCGGAGTGTCACACTTCCTGTCACAGGGGTCGTTGAATGGAGACCAAGGCGCAGCGTGTATAGTGCTCATTCTTTGATTTTTAATAAAAACACTTCAACAACAAAACAATAAAACGACCAACAGTCCCGTCAGGTACTCTAGACTAAACGGAAACAACTACCCACAAACCCCAAAGGAAAACAGGCTGCCTAAGTATGGCTTCCAATCAGAGACAACGATAGACAGCTGACTCTGATTGGAAACCATACCTGGCCACAACATAGAAAATGACAACATAGAATGAAACTCTAGACAATCCACATAGAAAACAGAAAACCCAAAACACATAGACAAAACACCCCCCTGTCACACCCTGACCAATCTACTAGGGATAAATTACCTCATACCAGGGTCAGGACGTGACAGGACCCCCCCCCCCCCCCAAAGGTGCAGACTCTGACTGCACCCAAACCAAAAAACCCAACAACAACAACCCCAAACAGAAAGGGAGGGCAGGGAGGGTGACAACAGTCTATGGCGGCTCATGTGCTCCACCCAGAACCCTCCTCTTCTCCCGATCCTCCAGCTTCGGAGGTAGCTCTGGCTCAGGGCGTAACCTTCATTCCGCCCGCAGATCCCTCCGCTTCTGTAACATAGGCCTATGGATCATGATTGGAGGAATCGGACTGTAGATCCTTACCGGAATCACTGTGCTGTAGACCACTGCTGGAGGTTCCGACCTCCAAGCCGCCGCTGGAGGCTCTGGGCTGCAGACCTCCGCTGAAGGCTCTGGGCTGCAGACCTCCGCTGAAGGCCCTGGGCTGCAGACCTCCGCTGAAGGCGTGACACTTCCATATAATAGCTGTGCATTTACTGGCTGCAATGACTGCCAATTTAATGAATCTGGTTTTGATACAAATATTAACTGGTAGAACAGAATCATCTCCAAGAAGAATAAGGGAAGGATCTAGTGCTACCGTCATATTAGTGACCTGTGATAAGATCTGAATAATGTCTTTCCAATAATTGCTTAGTTCAGGGCAGGACAAAAACATATGCATAAGTGTGCCCATGTAAGGGGTGCGTAACTGGTGGCAGTGAAGTCAGACGCAGGAGAGCAGAACGGAGCAGTTTAATTTTGAAAACCAACGGCATAAAGAAATAACCAACATGGGTACAAAACCCAACGCGCACCAGTAAACATGTGCACAAGCACTTACAACAAACAATTCCACACAAAGACATGGGGGGAACAGAGGGTTAAATACACAACATTTAATGAGGGAAATGAGAACCAGGTGTGTAGGAAAACCAGACAAATGAAAAGTGGATCGACGATGGCTAGAAGACCAGTGATGCCGAACTCCGCCCGAACAAGGAGAGGAACCGACTTCGGTGGAAGTTGTGACAGCCAGGGGCGGAAATCCCGGGGGGGACGGGGGGGACACGACCCTTCCCATCCTGGGAAAAATATGATTTGTCCCCCCCAATATATCACTGAAACATAACTATGTAATTTAAATAATATTAATAATACGCAATGAAAGCAATTGTGCTGATTATAGACACTTAATAGCGCGTTTTTAAGTTTCAAAAGATTGCGACCCCCCCCACCCTTTGCCTCAAAATGGTTTGATCCACTGCCAGTTCCTTAGTTGGCAAGATAACAGAGGGGTCGTGTCTACTGTCTGAAAGGCACTCAATGAACGTAACTGACGTAAGGTTAATCCAGTCAATCGCGCACACACACTAGCTGAATATGCAGAGCTAGCGCGCAAATATTAACTATTAACCTGTTATGGCTAGGGGGCAGTATTTTCACGGCTGGATAAAAAACGTACTTGATTTAATCTGATTATTAGTCCTGCCCAGAAACTAGAATATGCATATAATTATTAGCTTTGGATAGAAAACACCCTAAAGTTTCTAAAACTGTTTTAATGGTGTCTGTGAGTATAACAGAACTCATTTGGCAGGCCAAAACGTGAGAAGATTCTGTACAGGAAGTACCCTGTCTGACCATTTCTTGAACTTCTTTGCCATCTCTATCCATTACAAAGGATCTCTGCTCTAACGTGACAGTTCCTACGGCTCACATGGTCTCTCAGAGCCCGGGAAAAAGCTGAATGACGTAATTCAAAGCCCTGGCTGAAACACACGAGCGCTTTTGCTAAGTGGTCTATCAGAGGACAAAGGGCTTAGGCTCGTGCACTGGCCGCCCCCATCTTTCTGTTTTTCCCTCTATTTGCCGAAACACAGAATCCCGGTCGGAATATTATCGCTTTTTTACGAGAAAAATGGCATAAAAATTGATTTTAAACAGCGGTTGACATGCTTCGAAGTACGGTAATGAAATATTTAGAAATATTTTGTCACGAAATGCGCCATGCGCGCGACCCTTCTTTACCATTCGGATAGTGTCTAGAACGCACGAACAAAACGCCGCTATTTGGATATAACGATGGATTATTTTGGACCAAACCAACATTTGTTATTGAAGTAGAAGTCCTGGGAGTGCATTCTGACGAAGAACAGGAAAGGTAATCAAACTTTTCTAATAGTAAATCTGATATTGGTGAGTGCTAAACTTGGTGGGTGTCTAAATAGCTAGCCCTGTGATGCCGGGCTATCTACTGAGAATATTGCAAAATGTGCTTTCACCGAAAAGCTATTTTAAAATCGGACATATCGAGTGCATAGAGGAGTTCTGTATCTATAATTCTTAAAATAATTGTTATGTTTTTTGTGAACGTTTATCGTGAGTAATTTAGTAAATTCACCGGAGGTTTGCGGGGGGTATGCTAGTTCTGAACGTCACATGCTAATGTAAAAAAGCTGGTTTTTGATATAAATATGAACTTGATTGAACAAAACATGCATGCATTGTATAACATAATGTCCTAGGGTTGTCATCTGATGAAGATCATCAAAGGTTAGTGCTGTATTTAGCTGTGGTTTTGTTTTTTGTGACATTATATGCTAGCTTGAAAAATGGGTAGTCTGATTATTTCTGGCTGGGTACTCTGCTGACATAATCTAATGTTTTGCTTTCGCTGTAAAGCCTTTTTGAAATCGGACAGTGTGGTTAGATTAACGAGAGTCTTGTCTTTAAAATGCTGTAAAATAGTAATATGTTTGAAAAATGGAAGTTTTCGGATTTTAGAGTAATTTGTATTTCGCGCCTCGCCCATCATTGGATATTGGAGCAGGTGTTCCGCTAGCGGAACATCTAGATGTAAGAGGTTAAGCTAGCTAGTACCTATTCCATTTATGTGGCGTCGTCAAAGATGGAATCTTTCCTATCGTCAATTTATTCCAAGATCAGCATGCAGATGATGTAAGCTAGTGCTTCAAAGTCCCTGTGATAAGGTTAGCGATAAACTGAAGTCCAAACTGAACAGAACTACACTCTCTTCTACCATTGCTTTAAATATATTTAATGGTCTCGTTGCAAAAGCTAAATTGTCGCAAGGGAACTTTTATTTATTTAATTTCACCTTTATTTAACCCGGGTAGCAAAGATTATAGCAAACACCACTGAAACTGAATTGGTGCTCGCTAGCTTTGCAAATTCAGCTATTGTTGGAAGCCAGCCAATATGAAACAAACTATTAAAATTACAAAAGGTTGCAGCATATGTTGTGTAAATGGTGAACTCATACAGCTGTCAACTCTTGTCATTTTAATCCGTTTCACATTTGCTAGCTACCTTTTAGATCGAAGTCCATATAGAATGATTGAAGATGATAGAAGCCCATCTCCTACTGTAAATAACCTACACACTGTGTGTGTGTGTAGCCAGCCAGCCAGCCAGGTAGAAAAATGGCAGAAAAATAAAAGACGGACATCAGAGTATTTTTCAGTACACCAAAACGCAAAGTAAGAACCCTAGTAGCCTAATATCTCAGACTAGTTGATAAAATGTTCATAAGAAAGAAATGAAATTCTAATGGAAATGTTTCACAATGATGTCATTAGGCAGAGCAGGCAACAGATGGCACACAGACAGCAGAGTTGGGGACAGCTATGCAGGGACAGACTGGCAGAGACAGGGAGTCTCAGGTAAGTTTGTTGAGTCTTTGTTTGGCAACATTATGAAAGGTTCTCCATTTTTTTGACTTGTAAAATAGGAACATAATTGGAAAATGCCATGGATACCCCCACTCTCAACTTAAACTGGTGACTGAACTAAGATTTGTTAAAGGCAATGGTATTGCTGTTGTGATTAGTTGTGTAGTTTTGGGTACCGGTAGTTAGGAGTACGGCAAACACCTTATTTCTTTGGTTCCTCAATATACATTTACCATATTACAATGTAGGCTATGTTTTACAGCACTACTTTTGGTGTCCCCCTCAGGAATTGCTCTTGAGAAAATTTCATGTAATTGTCCCCTCCAAAGTTGATATCAGATTTTCGCCCCTGGTGACAGCCCACTCCCGTTTTACACCTTGGGCAAAATGTTGAATATTTAGAATTGATCTTGTACAGTCTCTCTGGTGTAAAGTAGACCCTATGTAAAATATTGAATTGCATCAACTTGTGCCTTGTGTTAAATGAAAGACGCTGAGCATCTAAAAAGAGCTTTCCCCATTTCTTATCCTCAAAAATGAGACCAAGGTCATCATGCCACTTCATGCAAGCTTTCAGTGGTTCATCATTCCCCAACAGAGCTTGAAGCCAAGAGTACATGTAGGAAATGAAACCTTTTACCCCTTTCCTTTCCAGCCACAGTTTATCAGTTTTAGGTTTACTCATGGGCTGAATCCTACCTCCCTGCTGAGTGGCAAGATAATGCCTAACCTGTAGGTACTTGAAGAAAAGAGTTTGAGGTAACTGAAAACGAGATGCCAGTTGTTGAAAGGATAGTAGTTCACCTTCTCTATAGAGATTACCAATTTTTTTAATTCCTTTGTTGAACCAAGAAAATGTAATACCATCTCTCAGGGCTTTGGGTAAGATGGGGTTATTTTCGAAAGGTGTTTGTTCATATATAGATCTAAGCCCTTCTGTTTGTTTACAGACTTCAATCCATATATTTAAAGTGTTTTTAATGAAAGGGTAGTTTATGAAACCTAGCAAAGCTTTAGGTGGGCTAATATAAGGTATAGATGCCAATGTAGCCGGGGTCAGACACTCTTCCTCTATCTGCCTCCAAGAGGGTGAACTTGATGTTGTATCTTGCCATACCCACACAGCCTTTAACTGAGATGCCCAGTAATACAACTGGAAGTCAGGTAGAGTGAGTCCTCCTGAGTATGGTTTGCATAAAGTTGTGAGTTTCACTCTGGGGGGTTTCCCTTTCCACAGAAATGAAGAAATCTTCCTATTAAGTTGTTTGAAAAAAGCTTTGGGAATAGGAAAGGCCAAGGTTTGAAAAAGGTACAAGAATTTTGGTAATATATTCATCTTTACAGAATTGACCCGCCCAATAAGAGAAATTGGTAAATCCCGTCATCTATCCAATTCTTCCCCAACCTTTTTGAGAAGTGGAGTATATATAGTTCAGTTGATATGTCTTAATAATTTCAGAAGGAATTTGCAATCCAAGATATGTCATTTTCTGTGGTTTCCAAGAAAATGGTTGGTCTAAGATTGGGTTCTGCATAGCTGCCCTGTTAAAAGGCATAATTATACTCTTCGATAGGTTTATTTTATATCCTGAAAAGGTCCCATATTCTTTCAGGATGTCAACTAATGTCCGGAGTGAAATTTCTGTTTTGGTGAAGTAAAGCAAAATGTCATTGGCATATAGCGAGACCAGATGTTCACGCCCACCTATATGAACACCATGAATGGATGGATGAGATCTAAAAGCTTCTGCCAGTGGCTCTATAGCCAAAGAAAAAGGGAGCAGACTAGCGGGACAACCCTGCCTTGTGCCACGTGATAGGGAGAACTGTGAGGAAATGTTTCCATTAGTCAGGATCTGAGCTACCAGACATTTGTACAGTAATCTAATCAGGCCTACATACTTAGGTCCAATATTCATCCTCTGTAAAACTTCAAACAGGTAGTTCCATTCTATGCGGTCAAAAGCTTTTTCCGCATCTAATGAAGCCGCCACTACACATTCTTGGTCATTCTCTACATAATGCATAATATTACATTATATTCTGATATTATCAGCAGATGAGCGGTTTCTTACAAAGCCTGTTTGGTCCATATCAACCAAGTCCGGTAGAACCTTATCCAGTCTAAGAGCTATGAGTTTCGCAAGAATCTTATATGAAGTGTTCAATAGAGATATTGGTTTATACGACCCACAAAGCATAGGATCTTTCCCAGGTTTTAACAAAACTGTGATCAGTTCCTGTTCAAGTGTGTCTGGGAGCTTTGCTGTCTCTATGGCATAATTAAACATACTGCAAAGAGGCTCAAATAGTTTGGGTAAAAAGGATCGCTAGAATTCAATAGGGAATCCGTCTAACCCTGGTGACTTTCCCCCAGCAGTGTTGAAAATGGATTCCCTAATTTCCTCTGATGTAATCTCTTTCTCCAAGTGCTCTCTATCCTCATCAGTTAAAGTTTGTACATTGAGTTTGTTCAAAAACTCATGCATTGTGGCAGGGGCATCCCCTTCAGACTTGTACAATGTTTCATAAAACTCCCTGAAGACTAGATTAATTTCCTCAGGACTGTGAACTACTGTGTTATTGGGTAGCTTAATAGAGCTAATAACTCTACTAGCATCCTCTCGTCTTATCTTGGGTTCTGCATAGCTGCCCTGTTAAAAGGCATAATCACAGTCCCGTATGGCTCAGTTGGTAGAGCATGGTGTTTGCAACGCCAGGGTTGTGGGTTCGATTCCCACGGGGGACCAGTCCCGGGGAAAAAAAGAGAGAAAAAGAAGCATGAAATGTATGCATTTGCTTCTGTAAGTCACTCTGGATAAGAGTGTCTGCTAAATGACTAAAATGTAAATGTAAATCTGCCAAGCAAGCAACTTTCCTGCTTTATCTCCATGTTCGTAGTGGTTTTGTTTTGTTCTCCTAAGAGCATTTTCTGCTTTATGGGTCGTCAGGGTGTTATATTCCAATCACTTTGAGTCCAATTTTTGTAGAGTTGAGTCTTCAAATGTTACACTATGTTCATTTTCCAGATCTCTAATTTCATTCTCCAACAAATCAACTTTAGCCTTATACATCTTACGAGCACCTGAACTAAAGGATATGATTTGCCCCCTCAGATATGCAAGGAGAGCTTCCTAAAATTAGGGGGAGGCAGAGTTGTTATTGGTGCTAAAAAATATGTCTATATGAGTGTTCAGAAATGTTACAAATGTGGGATTATTTAGCAAGTATGTGCCAAACCTCCATCTTCTTATCTACTGACTGGTACTGAAGCCAGCAGGGTAGAATGATCTGATATACATCTTGGTAAGTACTTACACCCAGTAGTTAAACTTCCCTTGGCTGCAGGAATAAGAAATAAGTCAATTCTAGAGTAACTGTCATGGACAGGGGAGTAAAATGAGTATTCTTTAACCTTTTGGTTGTGAAATCTCCATAAGTCTACGAGTCCATAGTGTTTCATTTCTGCTTTTAACATTTTAGCTGCCTGTGTGAGGTTGATACTATTAGAGGAAGATCTATCACTGGAAGGGTCCAGTACCAAGTTAAAATCCCCTGCCATTATTATCTCTGATGATGGGCACATTAACTTCAAAAAGATCTCTTGGTAAGATTTAGGATCATCATGGTTAGACCCATACACATTCACATTGGTAATGGGCTCAGTGCTAAAGAAATCTTGAATGATCACAAACCTACCCCCTTTGTCTTTAATCTGAGATTGTATCTGAAAGGGGCAAATCTTATTAATGAGTATGGCCACCCCTCTTGCCCGAGAGGTGAAAGATGAATAGTACACTTGGCCCACCCACTCTCTCTTCAGTTTATCAGGCTCAGAGTCAGTCAGGTGTGTCTCCTGAAGAAGAGCTATATCAACCTTATGCTGCTTTAGATAATACAGAATGCATTTGCGCTTGACTGGGCATTTAGTACCCCTAATGTTAAGTGTCATAAAAGTATAGTTATTAGGTGCCGACATCTTTAAAGAAAATAAGAAATAGGGAAAAGGAAAGAATCAAAATTGCATTGAGTGTATACAACTTGTACAAAATGAAATTATGAAAGTTTAAAGTAGTAAACATCTCGTAAGCTAATACCCTGACCCTACCACAAACCCACCCAACCCCCTCCCCAACTGAGGGAGTTAAAGAACCCATATCCTTAGACGCTAGTCTTTAAGCTAAATGTACCTGCTATGCATAGCATCACTCGAATTAGGTTCATTTTAAATTATATGTATATGGAGTACATTGACTGTAACAAAAATACAAGTAACAAAATACAATTTGATTACAACAATAATGACCGGACTATTTAGCCCCACTTGAGCATGTCTCAACAACAACAACAAAAACCTTGGGTGCGTTCATAGTCAACAACAGAGCCTACCCGCACACCCAAATGTCAACCAATCGGCATTCCCCAATGCGCCCTGAAACCTGTGCCGCGCGGCGACAAAAGTGATGACCACAAACGCACCCCAGCAGGTCAGGAAAAAAGACATCAAGCTATGATGTATAAATGAAAACCTTTACCAGAGGATAACAATAATCTCTCAAATATAAAATAGGGACAAGTAGTTAAACAATCACCATCCTCCTGAGTTCACCGTCCCCCCAAAAATATATATACACTGCTCAAAAAAATAAAGGGAACACTTAAACAACACAATGTAACTCCAAGTCAATCACACTTCTGTGAAATCAAACTGTCCACTTAGGAAGCAACACTGATTGACAGTAAATTTCACATGCTGTTGTGCAAATGGAATAGACAACAGGTGGAAATTATAGGCAATTAGCAAGACACCCCCAATAAAGGAGTGGTTCGGCAGGTGGTGACCACAGACCACTTCTCAGTTCTTATGCTTCCTGGCTGATGTTTTGGTCACTTTTGAATGCTGGCGGTGCTTTCACTCTAGTGGTAGCATGAGACGGAGTCTACAACCCACACAAGTGGCTCAGGTAGTGCAGCTTATCCAGGATGGCACATCAATGCGAGCTGTGGCAAGAAGGTTTGCTGTGTCTGTCAGCGCAGTGTCCAGAGCATGGAGGCGCTACCATGAGACAGGCCAGTACATCAGGAAACGTGGAGGAGGCCGTAGGAGGGCAACAACCCAGCAGCAGGACCGCTACCTCCGCCTTTGTGCAAGGAGGAGCACTGCCAGAGCCCTGCAAAATGACCTCCAGCAGGCCACAAATGTGCATGTGTCTGCTCAAACGGTCAGAAACAGACTCCATGAGGGTGGTATGAGGGCCCGACGTCCACAGGTGGGAGTTGTGCTTACAGCCCAACACCGTGCAGGACGTTTTGCATTTGCCAGAGAACACGCAAATTCGCCACTGGCGCCCTGTGCTCTTCACAGATGAAGCAGGTTCACATTGAGCACATGTGACAGAGTCTGGAGACGCCGTGGAGAACGTTCTGTAGCCTGCAACATCCTCCAGCATGACCGGTTTGGTGGTGGGTCAGTCATGGTGTGGGGTGGCATTTCTTTGGGGGGCCGCACAGCCCTCCATGTGCTCGCCAGAGGTAGCCTGACTGCCATTAGGTACCGAGATGAGATCCTCAGACCCTTTGTGAGACCATATGCAGGTGCGGTTGGCCCTTGGTTCCTCCTAATGCAAGACAATACTAGAACTCATGTGGCTGGAGTGTGTCAGCAGTTCCTGCAAGAGGAAGGCATTGATGCTATGGACTGGCCCGCCCGTTCCCCAGACCTGAATCCAATTGAGCACATCTGGGACATCATGTATCGCTCCATCCACCAATGCCACGTTGCACCACAGACTGTCCAGGAGTTGGCGGATGCTTTAGTCCAGGTCTGGGAGGAGATCCCTCAGGAGACCATCCGCCACCTCATCAGGAGCATGCCCAGGCGTTGTAGGGAGGTCATACAGGCACGTGGAGGCCACACACACTACTGAGCCTCATTTTGACTTGATTTAAGGACATTACATCAAAGTTGGATCAGCCTGTAGTGTGGTTTTCCACTTGAATTTTGAGTGTGACTCCACATCCAGACCTCCATGGGTTGATAAATTGGATTTCCATTGATTATTTTTGTGATTTTGTTGTCAGCACATTCAACTATGTAAAGAAAAAAGTATTTAATAAGATTATTTCATTCATTCAGATCTAGGATGTGTTATTTTAGTGTTCCCTTTATTTTTTTGAGCAGTATATATACACACACACACACACACACACGTTCGCACATACACAAGTGTAAAGCTATCAGCTAGCTTGCAATTAGGCGGCCAGCGAGTAGCTTATCCCTGTCTCGGTATCAGTAATGCTAGCATTTATCTCTAACAATAAACAAGCCAGCAAACGTAATAGTAGCTAAAGTTCCCTGAAGTAATATAAACAACATAGTTAGGCTTGAAACCCAGTCAAAAGCCACATAACTATTTAACCAAACCTGACTGGACCTCTCTCTACGTAAAATAAAAGTATACAGCAAAAATGTAACTACCTGGCTTAGTGTGGATGTATAGTAGCTATAGCAACACCCTTGGAAACTTAGCGAGCTGGCTAAATAGCACAGCCAACATTAGCTATGATCCAACTTTACCTCGCTAGTCATTATCACGCTAGCCATCTAGCCAGTCGATCACTTTTAGACTTTTACTCAAGTAGTATTTTATTGGAGTCATTTTCTACTAAGGTAACTTTACTTTTACTCAAGTATGACAATTGAGTTATTTTTCCACCACTGGTTAATTACATTTTAGTCATTTAGCATACGGTCACACTGGTCACCCATGGGAATCGCACCCACAACCCTGGCGACTAAACCACACTGTGCTTCGTCAAATAGCAGAACAAATTACCTGATTTGAAGTTGAGATTACATTAAAAGTACATGCTGCAAGTGATCAATGCCGTTCGAGGTTCTACAGACTATAGCAATTGTGAATATCTCCACAGATCCGCCACAACCTACAGTATGCATGCTATCTTGAACATGCACGCTTTATATGATTAACGTTACATACGAATAAATGTATAGTTACAGTAACCTCAAAATGTGGCCATGGATCTGTTACTTATTTTACGTTTGAATAAAAACTGTTACATTAGTTTGTAAGAGCCTTAACTTTAGGCTATTTACTGTATTACAAAAGTAATATTGAATTGTGTTTAGTTGACAACGCAACCAAATATCAACATTTAAAGGATATATTTACTGCTTGGATAGTTCAATCTAAGACACTGGCTTAATTCCATTCTTTAACTTTTATTTTTGGTTGAGTTGGGTTTAGCGCTGACTCAAAACGAATGAACGACAAGAAAACACACACAACTACCACTATTGTAGTATAGAAGTCAAAATACCTACAGCTATGTTCCTACTTGGACATAATCAAAAACATTGACACCATAGTGATTCTCGTTCTAAGAGGATGCTATTATAAATAGATAATTGCGATTTTCAGATTTATTTGATTACTGGGAATTTATTTGCCGTGCATATATGCTGATAAGTTGAATATGAATCTAAAATCGTGATTTTTTTTTCAAAGGTGTCTGTGTGGCATCAGCTGGGAACGTTCCACACAGATGTTCAATGAGCGATCGAGTTCTACGAAACTCACTAGGCCTACTCTCATTTTAATAAATTCAAAACCACTACTGTAATGAAAATAAAAGCCAATAAACTGAATAATTACTGTCAAACTATTATTTTTATTCAATTGTTGAATTAGGCCTATTGTATTTCATTTTACATTTCATGCCTATTCAAGTGGTTTTGACAAACTTTTAGGATGTTGACGGCTGCTATGTCATAATGTACATGATGTCATAATGAAGCATTATTTTGTTAAACTAAGACAATCCATAGACAGGTCATTGATGCTCTTCCTGAACTGAGGTAGGACCTATAATTTAATGAAATAATCTCAAATACATTACTTTTATCTTATGAGAACTTTATTTGATCAATAACTGTCAAAAACTGTTATATTTTGTGATTTAAAACTAGGTCTTGTGTTTCTGTTTTCAATGATATATTGTTGAAACTTTATAGTCAAATCCTACGTGTGCAAATTATCTGGAAGTCCAAATTGAAGGTAGGCCTTAGTCTGTGAATCTTTCATTTTTATGAATTTATGAACATTTTGGCAGGAATTGGAATGTCCTTTGAAGGTGGAAAAACACTCGTTTATAATAACTTTGATCAAACACTATTGAAATATATGTCATTTATTCTATATTCTTATTCTCAAACATGCTTTTTGTTGTTGTTTGCTCCTCCACTGTGACTCTCACAGCCATGAAAGACAGAGTGATGTCCAGGACTAAGACACAAGAGACCAGTCAGAACAGTTCTGAGAACAGCCTGACAGACATCCTCAGTGTCCGGAGTGCCAGTGATATTGTCCTACAGCCAATGCCACCAGGGAGAAAGAATAGCCGATCCCACTTCCACAACATGGATGTGACTAAAGAGAGGGCTGACATGGGAAGGCTTCCAATGGCCACTCCACCCATCAGCCTCCCAATGCTCACTGTGACCTCTCTCACTGTCCAAAGGATCAAAAACTCCCTCAAAGTGCCTCGCATGCCTCGTCTGCAGCTGGAGGGACAGATGGGTAGGAAGCGTCTGGGTCCGGTCAAAACCAAAACTGGAGGGAGCACATTGACCTCCAGCCACAAGCAGGAGCCAGAGGTTAAATCCAGCAGACCACAGACACCAGGAAGCATCCCTAGGAGGCCCAATGTATGTTCCACTGCAGCCAAGGCAGTAGCTCCTTTATCTGGGACTCCATGCAGCCAGTCTGAGGTCAGGATCCAGGCCAATCCTCTCCAGAGGTCTAACATCCAGGACCAAAGGCCCCGCTCTCCTCCTGCTCAGGCCAGACGGTCTCTGTCCGACGGCAGCCTCTTGCAGCCGCCATGTTCTCCTGTGGATGTCCTCCAGCCGGAGGTCCAGGCCAGCAGAAGCCTGGCTCGACCCAAGACCGGGATAGCTAGGATAACAAGACATACTGATGGCAGCACTCTGAGGTTCCCTAACCAGACCATAGAGCTTATAAACTCCATGGATAGGAGGGAGAGCAACAATTCTTTCCCTGTGCTGCCAACCATTGCAGTGTCAGCCTCACCTGCCCAGATGGCCATCCCATTGCCTACCCCAATGGTCAGCCATGTGCCTGACCTTCTGGTGCCTACTCCATCTGCTTCTCCGGTTCCTTCCAGCCGAGTGCCTGCCCCACCTGCCTCCCCAGTGCCAGCCCGGCCTGCCAACGCCAGATCACGGCGTGTGTCGAAGAGGATCCAGCTCTTACAGATCCGGTCTGCTATGCTGGACCAGCAGCTACCAGAACAACTGGGTGACAAACAAAGCATATTACCCTCTGAGCCCCTGTACTTCAGTAGCACTGAGAGGATGTTCCTCTGTGGTCCACCTTTAGTCTGCCACCCAGCTAACGTAGGTGGAGATGATGGCTGTCACCCCCTGCCCAGACCTACGCCCAGCCACACAGGTCGCACCGACCACTCCGCTTTACTGACTAGTAGGAGAGCCGTGCAGGCGGGCGAGAAGTGCCCCTTTGAAATCCTCTTGACCCCACTGGCAGAACAGCCTCCTATCGAGCGGTGGCACATGCCCGCCTCCCGTGCCAAGGCCGAGCGGGAATGGAAGAATAGCCAACGAGGGCGCAGGAAGAGAGCGAAGCCCATTCACTGGGACGTTAACTTTAAGTCTGGGCCTTTCTTCCCAGTGTGTGTCGCTCCATCACTGCCCTCAATCTTGGAGGAGGATGAAGAGTCTCTTTCTGAAGAGATGAAGCAAAGCCAGTTGTAGGGGTCGCACACACACACATCTTCATTTTTTTAAACATTTTTTACCTTTATTTAAATAGGCAAGTTAGTTAAGAACAAATTCTAATTGACAAAGACAGCCTACCCCGCCCAAACCCTAGCGACACTGGGCCAATTGTGCGCCGCCCTATGGGACCAGTGCCTTAGACCGCTGTGCCAATCTGGAGCCCTATTGAGACCTCATGGCCTCCCATGGACCAGAGAGGATCAGCCAGCATCATCCCAGCATCTGCACTGCCCTTTCAACCCCAAACCACAAAGGGCAGGTGACAGAAATGATCCAGCGCCCACCGATCCAGGCTGTTGTGCATGAGCAGCAGCAGCTACTGTCGGAAGTACTGTTGGAACAGACTTTTCCTATGAGACCCAACAGGAGCCACAAGCTGTCAAAGTACTTTCATCCCTGGGGTGTGTAGCTTCTCGAAGAGTGTTCTCTTCCTGAAGATGGACTGCTTCAACCCCTTGGGAGTATCCAGAGTATCTAGTACGCTGGTGTGATGATAGAATATGTCCATCAGTATCAACTAGAGATTAATATTAATCCACTTGTTATTCTAGTTAGGCAAATGTTAATTTATCATCAGCATGTTCCAAAGAATTCTGTTTCTATAAAGTTTTATTGCAGTTGAAAATGATCAGTGGTGTGTGTTGTTGGTTTCTTGTGAGCTATGAAGTATACAATTTTAGTAGAATGTTTATTTCTTCATTGGATTTGTTGATTTGTTGCCCAAGGAGAAGAGGTAAGTGCTGACCGGACTAATAGAAGTGTAGGTCCGATTCAAATTTGTATTAATCCGAAGGAGGCACATCTGACTCACACCTTAGTGCCATAATTCTTCACATTCTGAACACCATCTGAACGTACACACAGCCTCAACTATTTAAATGACAGAAAATGTCATATCTGCTCTCACACAGTACACTAATAGATGATTATCCCTTGGGTTTTTCACAGTCCATCATAACAAATACTTTTTGGCAACTTATGTATTGTTGTCTAAGGTTCATTCCGAAACACATTTTCTCCACCAAAGCCCAAAGCTTACTAGCATTATAAAGATATCACTCAAGTTTAAGAGGTGTTACCACATTTTTGTAGAGATTTATTGTGGCCAGTGCAAAGATCTTACATTGCACTGTAAGATCAGTCATGCATCGTACCCAGTTTCTCTCTAGAAACATGCATGAGAAAGGTATGACTAAGCAGAGAAGTATGTCTGTATCAGTTGTTCTAGAACTGGTTCAAGAAAGAAGAGCGAGAGAGAGAGAGCAAAGCACAGAAGGATGTTGGGTTACATATGAACACTTTCCATCATACTCTCAGGAAGGTTAGGTTAGTTAGACTACATGTGATCGTGCGTCACCATAACTGAAACACGGCCTTCTTTCTTTCACGGTTTCACGTCATGGTGCAAGAATTTACATAAACTGGGAAATATTTGAATACATTTCAATTTCCCTGGCTGGCAGTGAAGGGGTTAATCAGTTGTGTGCTCTCAGTTTACGCTCACTAGCAGAATCTGTCTGCCACAGCTGCTGCGCTAAGGCCAATCTTCTATCACAGAGAGCGCTGACAACCAGAGGTGTTTCCAGAGGACAACAACACAGAGCAGGTTAGAGAAGCTTCAAACCTAACCGCACGCACGCACACACAGTCTTGTATTTGTAACCAATTTAGGACTCCTCACAAATACATACCTTTTGAGGACCATGCTTTCAGACATCATAGAAGCACAGAAATTACACTCATGAGTTAGAAAAAAATCTACTATGAGGAAATCACGTAAAGTTTCTGACTCCTTGAAAAAAGTTCACTTGTAATTTTACCAACTACTTGAAACCGTACATTGCAAATCAAATCGTATTGGTCACATACACATGGTTAGCAGATGTTTATGCGAGTGTAGCGAAATGCTTGTAAGCTTCTAGTTCCGACCGTGCAGTAATATTTAACAAGTAATCTAACAATTTCACGACAACTACCTTATACACACACAAGTTTAAAGGAATAATTAACAATATATACGTATAAATATAAGGCCGAACAGCATAGGCAAGATGCAGTAGATGGCATAGAGTACAGTATATACATATGAGATGAGTAATGTAGGGTATGTAAACATAAAGCGGCATTGTTTAAGTGACTAGTGATACATTTAATACATCGAATTATTAAAGTGGCGAGAGATTGAGTCTGTATGTTGGCAGCAGACACTCAACGCATTGCAATGCCTTGCCATCAGCCATGGAGAGAATGCCTCCTATGCAGGGGCGAAAATCTGATATCCACTTTGGAGGGGACAATTACATGAAATTTTCTCAAGAGCAATTCCTGAGGGGGACACCAAAAGTAGTGCTGTAACACATAGCCTACATTGTAATATGGTAAATGTATATTGAGGAACCAAAGAAATAAGGTGTTTGCCGTACTCCTAACTACCGGTACCCAAAACTACACAACTAATCACAACAGCAATACCATTGCCTTTAACAAATCTTAGTTCAGTCACCAGTTTAAGTTGAGAGTGGGGGTATCCATGGCATTTTCCAATTATGTTCCTATTTTACAAGTCAAAAAAATTGAGAACCTTTCATAATGTTGCCAAACAAAGACTCAACAAACTTACCTGAGACTCCCTGTCTCTGCCAGTCTGTCCCTGCATATCTGTCCCCAACTCTGCTGTCTGTGTGCCATCTGTTGCCTGCTCTGCCTAATGACATCATTGTGAAACATTTCCATTAGAATTTCATTTCTTTCTTATGAACATTTTATCAACTAGTCTTTGAGATATTAGGCTACTAGGGTTCTTACTATGCGTTTTGGTGTATTGAAAAATACTCTGATGTCCATCTTTTATTTTTCTGCCATTTTTCTACCTGGCTGGCTACACACACAGTGTGTAGGTTATTTACAGTAGGAGATGGGCTTCTATCATCTTCAATCATTCTATATGGGCTTCGATCTAAAAGGTAGCTAGCAAATGTGAAACGGATTAAAATGACAAGAGTTGACAGCTGTATGAGTTCACCATTTACACAACATATGCTGCAACCTTTTGTAATTTTAATAGTTTGTTTCATATTGGCTGGCTTCCAACAATAGCTGAATTTGCAAAGCTAGCGAGCACCAATTCAGTTTCAGTGGTGTTTGCTATAATCTTTGCTACCCGGGTTAAATAAAGGTGAAATTAAATAAATAAAAGTTCCCTTGCGACAATTTAGCTTTTGCAACGAGACCATTAAATATATTTAAGACAATGGTAGATGAGAGTGTAGTTCTGTTCAGTTTGGACTTCAGTTTATCGCTAACCTTATCACAGGGACTTTGAAGCACTAACTTACATCATCTGCATGCTGATTCCATCTTTGACGACGCCACATAAATGGAATAGGTACTAGCTAGCTTAATAGTTAATATTTGCGCGCTAGCTCTGCATATTCAGCTAGTGTGTGTGTGCGCGATTGACTGGATGAACCTCACGGCAGTTACGTAGCAAGCTAAGGAACTGGCAGTGGATCAAACCATTGTGAGGCAAAGGGCGGGGGGGTTGCAATCTTTTGAAACTTAAAAACGTGCTATTAAGTGTCTATAATTAGCACAATTGCTTTCATTGCGTATTATTAATATTATTTAAATTACATAGTTATGTTTCAGTGATATATTAGGGGGGACAAATCATATTTTTCCCAGGATGGGGGGGGTCGTGTCCCCCCGTCCCCCCCGGGATTTCCGCCCCTGCTCCTATGAAATCTATAAAAGCTATCCAACTGCCTACGTTGTACCTAATGGAAGCGTAAAATAATTAACAAGTTTAAATTCTCCATATTTAACGCATTCATTCTATTTTAAGACTGAAAATATTCATGTAGAATGCCACAATGATGCAACACGGATGGCAACTCAACGGCTGTAGTGTAGTTCTTCTGTAAAGTATTTAAACTGGAACAAACATTTCAGTAATGGATTCAATATATCCAAGTAACAGATTAATAGTTTAGATTTTTTTTTATTTTCTTTCTGTAACATTCAAAGTCAGCAGGCTTTGTATTCTTGAGACCTTAGTCACTCCAAAAGTGAACCACCCACCTGGAAAAACTTCCCCCGGACAGTGAGTGTCACGCCCTGACCTGAGAGAGCCATTTCTCTCTGTTTGGTTAGGTCAGGGTGTGATATGGGGTGGGCATTCTATGTGTTTTATTTCTATGTTTTGGCCCGGTATGGTTCCTAATAAGAGGCAGCTGTCTATCGTTGTCTTTGATTGAGAGCCATACTTAGGCATCCTTTTCCCACCTGGGTTTTTGTGGGTAGTGGTTTTCCGTTTAGTTGTCTGTTGCCTGACGGAACTGTTTGCTTTCGTTTTTGATTCTTTTTTTAAGTGTAATAAATATGAGCACTCAACACGCTGCGTTTTGATCCACTCCTTTTGACGATCGAAACAGTGAGATAGAGGACATTCGTCATCTGTTGATGAGTTTAAGTCAAGTAAGTCCCATTAAATCCTCAGAAGTACACCAAGATAGCCAGAAGCATCTCATACACTTATTTTCTCTGATCTGCAACTATTCTGTTGTGTACATAGAACTTAACTGCTCTCCAGTCCCTGTTTACTAGCGCTTGGGAGAAGCAGCAATGCAATTCTCACAGTCTTGTTTTCCAGGTGTTTTTCCCATTCGGATAAAATTCATCAAGGAATCAACTGCATCCACCTCTATTGTCGACCAATACCTTTTTGTTCCTTTGGCACCTTTGGAAAGAGATGGCATTATGAACGACTACATTAAATAAAGGTTGACTACAATACAGTACTTGAACATCTCTCTGTATTAACTCTACAAGGTTACAGCTGTTTCTGCAGAGGGTGTGTTGAGATTAAACTAACAATCCCAACTAAATAACTACATAGATAAGGATGTGAGAGGAGAATGTGCAATGCTGACATCAAGGCAGACTCAATCTGTATGGAATCTAAGCCCAACAATCTGTTTGCAATGTAAACCTTCTAATAAAAGCAATACCTATTAAATCAAGTTCCCTCCCTCAAGAAAAACAATGTAAAGCGTGGTAATCCTTCTGTGTTATCATCTATCCTGACACACTAGTTCCAGATCTAACATCTTGACTTGTTTCCAATCCAAACTGAACTGTTCTGTGCTGGCATGGTTGGAAATACACTAACTGATAAAGACAGTATTGATCTGGACCAGCACAGTACGGCCATAAATTGACACTACAGAGTGAAAATGCACTGACTGAAGGCAGCAGGAAACATGCTTACTGTGTGAGCCTCTCTTTTGTCCCAGCTTTCCCTTGGTCATTGGCCCGAATCGCTGACATCTCTCCTAGAAAACATCAGTGGAAAACATGTCTAAAAGGACATTGTAATTAAGAATAGGTCCATGTGTATGTAAGGTATAGGCATACCGGTCAGATTTTCTTCATAGAAATTGCCTTCCTCTGATGGCCCTGGGACACAACCATCTTCACTGTTGTCAATATTGGTTATTGAGTCATCAGTCTTGTATCCAAGCATAGCTTTGGTCAACTGTATTACAGAAAAAAAGTATCTTGGATAACTAGACAGATAACATAGTATTTGGACACTGGCACATTTTGATTAGTTATGGCTCTGTGCTCCTCTACTTTACATTTTCTTATAATACAATGAATATGGGATGGAAGTGCAGACTTGCCTGTCTTTGATTTACAAAGCTGATTCACAAGAACTTACAGTATGTGCTGGTGTTGAATGACACTAACTTACGTTACTAACTTGTTCTGATCAACGGCAGTGCATCATCCAACACATGGACTATCGACCCAGAGGTACTGGCAGCCTCGGTGTCTGACATCTAAGGATACAATAAAATGAAATTAGTCATGTGCAAATTAGGCAATTGAATATGATTCAACCATCCCCAGTATCCTCATTCTAAACAACTGATAAACCTGAGCTTCGGGATTTATTATTTCCTTCTCAAATCTGGCCTACAAGTTGAATTATGTTTCTTTTAGAGTTTCCATGTGTCTTCTGAGCCTCTGCAGTGCCTTTGTAAAGGAAGACAAGTTTAAAAAAGAATGGTTGAGACTTAAAGAATGACAAGATTGCTCGGCACACAACCAAGGGAATGGGCTGGGGGACACCAATGACTTATCATTGACTGATAGAGGTCCTACAAACATCTATTACAATTTCCTTTTTTAAGACGACTTTCTAGGTAAAGCAGCAAGTATAAGCATAACATAAGCACATTATGCAAGTTCCTGGATGCAACTAAAGCTGATCTGCTTTTATGGATGGACTAAACGAGAAACAGTATGAGTGATATGGCTAAAGCAAGGCATGTGAATTGGCACAGCCCTACCAAATGTTACACTTTCCACAATCCTTATTCCTGTTGTGGTGTTACACTCTTTTAGTGCAAAGCCAAAATAACTAGAAACTTATTTCTCTTTGGGTAAGAAAGGGCGATAAAAAAACTGCCAAAACTTAATTTAAATGGGGGGATTTATTTAAATATTTCAGCACACATGCATGCTTATGACTTGACAAAACAGATGAAAAGGAACTGGCTTTTCTAGCTAACTTGTAAACCAATTCAAGTTACACTAGCAATATTATTTTCCAATGCATGTAACATTGGGTTAACCACAATCATGTATTCTGAATCAAAGACATGTTTACCAATTATGCTAAACTAGCACGCTAACCGCTGGCTAGCACGCTAACCGCTAGCTAGCACGCTAACCGCTAGCGAGCACGATAACCGCTAGCTAGCACGCTAACCGCTAGCGAGCACGCTAACCGCTAGCTAGCACGCTAACCGCTAGCTAGCACGCTAATCATTAGCAAGCAGTAAATAAGTAGAAGGTAAAAACATGCAAAGTAACAATTGCACATTAATGAATTGTTTGGTTAAGCCTACCAATTTCATTCTCATGACGCAGTATATCTGACACAATGTGGCTTTCGGACATTGTCAATGCATGTTGGATTCCACCGAAATACATACATGAGCTAACTTTCATTACAAATAAAGACAACGGGAACATGCTTGCTTGCCAATACACCAAATACAATTTTAGTTAAAATATTGGTTAACAGTTTAGTTAATAGCTTACCTTCTTGCAGGAATGTGAACGTCTACAACCATCCTCCTCTTCATTAAAAAACGTGCTGCACAGCTACTTTTGTTGTGATCATGCTCAGACAGAGACAGGCTTGCCAGGTCAATTTCAAATGTCTTGTAAATCCAGGAAAAACCCGCCTTCAAAGCCTGAAACCCATCACAATTTCAGAAGATTACAGGGAAATTAATGGCTTTTTTAAAATACCATGTTGGTAACGGTGTAATATAGAAGTAGTTTTAAAAACTTGCACCCAGCGACCAAAACTTTTCACCTGCAGAAAAGTTTTAAAAGTACCTCAATAAAAGACAACAATTTAAACATGGCAACCCTGGGGAGAGACTTATCACTGCAGCATGGGGGAGATGGGAACTGTGTTGACCTGTGACATTTTTGATAGTTTGGTACTTTGTGCACTCTGCAGTGGGGGAGGGGCTGGATCTCCAGCAGAAATTATGGAGAGTAGACAATGATTCCATCAGCCCAGATTTCTGAATATGTGTGCAATATTATTACTGTCACCTACATTTCCTTAGACAGTTTGGGTTTGTAGCTTACACAATCAGTATCAGTGAGGTGTTAAGTGCAGCTACTTGAATGGTCTGTAGACTTGCTGACACAAAAGTAGCTTATGGCAGGTTAAGATTCTAACTAGCAACCTAACCCCTCAGCAATCAGGTTCACTACCTGCACACAGACCAAACAGCCTAGTGATATTAACAGCCATCTCTTGCTATAGGCACTCAACTACTCTCACCATCTCTCTTTCTCTCTCATAACAGGCCTTTAAAAAAAAATCTTATTCGCATTTACCCTCCACTAGACCCCTGGTTTCACAAGGTGGAATAAAATGTACTGATAATAAGTGATTTCAGGTTTGTACTGCTGTGAAGACTTAGGCCTTTACATCAGCATTGGTCTCTTTGCAAAAATCCTCAAGAAAACTCATAATAAACTTGGGTAGCTGATGTGTAACTGATGTTCATATCTTAAAGGACAAGTCACTATAAGCTTTTGTCAGGAACCAGGACTCGGTTAATAAAGCCAACACAACTGCATGTTTTACAAATGGTAGGCTATCTTATGGTAGGCCTAGTTATAAAATGACATTATAGGCCGACACTGTAGACTATAGGCCTATTTCTTTGCCGGATTGGAGAATGTCTGCAATTGTCTTGCCTAGTGCAGCAAAATGGCCAAAACATGGCCTGGTCATGGATGAAAAGCACCTTTTCAAAATGGGGTAGAACTGAGGGAACATAAGGAACATGATTTCAGCTTCCTGTGTTAGCTGTTGTAATCCTCTTGCTGCGTTTATTTGTAGATAGACTCACCCCAACAGGGAGTTATGAGTTGGGAGGTATAATCAAAATGTCTGCTTAATGCTTTTGAGGGAGCAGCAGAAAAGTGTATCCAAGCTGGGGTACCCCTTGCTAGAATTGTTAGTTGTAGCAGTAGTAGTAGCCATGTAATGGCAGCAGTGTTGTAGTCGAGTCACTAAAGCATAAGTCTGTGTCAATTCACAAGACCCTATGGCTAAGTCTGAGTTGAGTCAAAGTCACCAATGTTTGAGTCGAGTCGAGTCACAAGTCCCTATGGCTGAAATAAGAGTCCCTGTGTTTGAATCTCGGTCCAAGATTTCAAGTCTAAGACAATGGGTCCATATTAAATTAATATTAAGTTATTAACCCAGTCAAATAGTGGCAGGGGGGAATTTGATCAATCATTTTTTACATTTATGTGCAAACAAATGTTTATATGCTACAGGTCAACCAGATTGTCAGCTAGCTAGCTAGCTAATTAGGTAACATGATTGAACATGGTGTGGCTGCACAGCTTCTCTATCTTTGATGTAGTCTAAACAGAATCTGAAAGACACAGACAGACAGATACACTTTTATAAACTATACTGATGTCAGATATTAGTGGCTAATGTTCACATTCTGTGGAGGTCAACTGCTCCTAGATGTGTGTGTGTGTGTGTGTGTGTGTGTGTGTGTGTGTGTGTGTGTGTGTGTGTGTGTGTGTGTGTGTGTGTGTGTGTGTGTGTGTGTGTGTGTGTGTGTGTGTGTGTGTGTGTGTGTGTGTACGTGCGTATGTGCGTACGTGCGTACGTGGTTAGGTTGGAAGCTTCTCTAACCTGCTCTGTGTTATTGGCTTCTGGAAACACCTCTGTTTGCCAGCGCTCTGTGATAGAAGATTAGCTTTAGCACAGCAGCTGTGGCAGACAGATTCTGCTAGTGAGCATAAACTGAGAGCACACAGCTGATTAACCCCTTCACTGCCGGCCAGGGAAATTGAAATGTATGCAAATGTTTCCCAGTTTATGCAAATACTTACACCATGACGTGAAACCGTGAAAGAAAGAAGGCCGTGTTTCAGTTATGGTGACGCACGATCACATGTAGCCTAACTAACCTAACCTTCCTGATAGTATGATGGAAAGTGTTCATATGTAACCCAACATCCTTCTGTGCTTTGCTCTCTCTCTCTCGCTCTTCTTTCTTGAACCAGTTCTAGAACAACTGATACAGACATACTTCTCTGCTTAGTCACAGCTTTCTCATGCATGTTTCTAGAGAGAAACTGGGTACGATGCATGACTGATCTTACAGTGCAATGTAAGATCTTTGCACTGGCCCCAATAAATCTCTACAAAAATGTGGTAACACCTCTTAAACTTGAGTGATATCTTTATAATGCTAGTAAGCTTTGGGCTTTGGTGGAGAAAATGTGTTTCGGAATGAACCTTAGACAACAATACATAAGTTGCCAGAAAGTGTTTATTATGATGGACTGTGAAAAACCCAAGGGATCGTCATCTATTAATGTACTATGTGAGAGCAGATATGACATTTTCTGTCATTTAAATAGTTGAGGCTGTGTGTAAGTTCAGATGGTGTTCAAGGTACAAAGTGTTCAACCTCCTTTAGTTACAGACTTTTAGTGCCCCCCTTGTGGAATATCACGTGTCGTTACATGGGGATCTACATTTGTTTTTGAGGGTTGCAAAAAAAACATGGATAATGTTAGAATAAAATCATGCAGAGGAAGCTTTATTCAAAAGATGGAGGATGAGACATGACGTGTTGAACAGTGTCAGGCTTCAGATCAAAAGAAAAACGATACAGTTACTGCCTTGCAGGGTTGAAAGGGCAGTGGAGGTACTAGGATGACAGGCAGGGCAGATGCTGGGATGATGCTGGCTGATCCTCTCTGGTCCTTGGGAGGCCATGAGGTCTCAATAGGGCTCCCGATTGGCGCAGCGGTCTAAGGCACTGGTCCCATAGGGCGGCGCACAATTGGCCCAGTGTCGTCCGGGTTAGGGTTTGGCCGGGGTAGGCCGTCATTGTAAATAAGAATTTGTTCTTAACTAACTTGCCTATTTAAATAAAGGTAAATAAAAAATGAAGTTGTGCGTGTGTGCGTGTGTGTGTGTGTGAGACCCCTCTACAACTGGCTTTGCTCCATCTCTTCAGAAAGAGACGACCCACGGGACAGCAGGGGGGTAGTGGGAGGGGTGAAGAGGGGAGAGGTGGGTGTGCTTTCTCTTGTAGACGGGCGCGGAAGCATAATCCTGTGAAAGTGGATAGGGGCACGTGTCTTCAACACAAAGCTTGAAAATGGCTTGCCCATGGTGATTATATCATGGCTGAAGTCAATCTTGACTGTGGTCTCCAAGGACATCCAGTACTGGAGCATCTCTTCATCCTCCTCCTTTTCATCCACCTCCAGGATCGAGGGCAGTGATGGAGCGACACACACTGGGAAGAAAGGCCCAGACTTAAAGTTAACGTCCCAGTGAATGGGCTTCACTTTCTTCCTGCGCCCTCGTTGGCTATTCTCCCATTCCCGCTCGGCCTTGGCACGGGAGGCGGGCATGTGCCACCGCTCGATAGGAGGCTGTTCTGCTAGTGGGGGTCAAGAGGATTTCAAAGGGACACTTCTCGCCCGCCTGCACGGCTCTCCTACTGGTCAGTAAAGCGGAGAGGTCGGTGAGACCTGTGTGGCTGGGCGTAAGTCTGGGCAGGGGGTGACAGCCGTCATCTCCACCTACGTTAGCTGGGTGGCAGACTAAAGGTGGACCACAGAGGAACATCCTCTCAGTGCTACTGAAGGACAGGGGGCTCAGAGGGTAATATGATTTGATTGTCACCCAGTTGCTCTGGTAGCTGCTGGTCCCTTCATAGCAGACTGGATCTGTAAGCGCTGGATCCTCTCCGACACCTGCCTACGTGATCTGGTGTTGGCAGGCCGGGCTGGCACTGGGGATGCAGGTGGGGCAGGCAACTCGGCTGGACGGAATCGGGTGAAGCAGATGGAGTAGGCACCAGAAGGTCAGGCATTTGGCTGACTATTGGGGTAGGCAATGGGATAGCCATCTGGGCAGGTGAGGCTGACACTGCAATGGTTGGCAGCACAGCGAAAGAATTTGTGATCTCAATCCTACCCATAGAGTTTATAAGCTCTAAGGTCTGGTTAGGGAACCTCAGAGTGCTGCCATCAGTATGTCTTGTTATCCTAGCTATCCCGGTCTTGGGTCGAGCCAGGCTTCTGCTGGCCTGGACCTCCGGCTGGAGGACATCCACAGGAGAACATGGCGACTGCAAGAGGCTGCCGTCGAACAGAGACCGTCTGGCTTGAGCAGGAGGAGAGTGGGGCCTTTGGTCCTGGATGTTAGACCGCTGGAGAGGATGGGCCTGGATCCTGACCTCAGACTGGCTGCATGGAGTCCCAGATAAAGGAGCTACTGCCTTGGCTGCAGTGGAGCATACATTGGGCCTCCTAGGGATGCTTCCTGGTGTCTGTGGTCTGCTGGATTTTACCTCTGGCTCCTGCTTGTGGCTGGAGGTCAATGTGCTCCCTCCGGTTTTGGTTTTGACCGGACCCAGACGCTTACTACCCATCTGTCCCTCCAGCTGTAGACGAGGCATGCCAGTCACCTTGAGGGTGTTTTTGATTTTTTGGACAGTGAGAGAGGTCACAGTGAGCATTGGGAGCCTGACGGGTGGAGTGGCCATTGGAAGCCTTCCCATGTCAGCCCTGTCCGTTTGTTACATCCATGTTGTGGAAGTGGGATCGGCTATTCTTTCTCCCTGGTGGCATTGGCTGTAGGACAATATCACTGGCACTCCGGACACTGAGGATGTCTGTCAGGCTGTTCTCAGAACTGTTCTGACTGGTCTCTTGTGTCCTAGCCAACGGTGAGCTTGACTTCCCTCTGTCTTTCATGGCTGAGAGTCACGGTGGAGTAGCAAACAACAACAAAAAGCATGTTTGAGAATAAGAATATAGAATAAATGACATATTTCAATAGAATTTGATCAAAGTTGTTATTATAAACTAGTGTTTTTCCACTTTCAAAGGACATTCCAATTCCTGCCAAAATGTTCATCAATTCATAAAAATGAAAGATTCACAGACTAAGGCCTACCTTCAATTTGGACTTCCAGATCATTTGCACACGTAGGATTTGACTATACAGTTTCAACAATATATTATTGAAAACAGAAACACAAGACCACAAGACCTAGTTTGAAACAAAAACTTTTTTGTCACAAATCACAAAACATAACAGTTTTCTGACAGATATTTATCAAATAAAGTTCTCATAAGATAAAAGTAATGTATTTGAGATTATATCATTAAATTATAGGTCGTACCTCAGTTCAGGAAGAGCGTCAATTACCTGTCTATGGATTGTCTTATTTTAACAAATTAATGCTTCATTATGACATCATGTACATTATGACATAGCAGCCGTCCACATTATAAAAGTTTGTCAAAACCACTTGAATAGACATGAAATGTAAAATTAAAGACAATAGACCTAATTCAACAATTGAATAAAAATAATAGTTTGACAGTAATTATTCAGTTTATTGGCTTTTATTTTCATTACAGTAGTGGTTTTGAATTTATTAAAATGAGAGTAGGCCTAGTGAGTTTCGTAGAACTCGATCGCTCATTGAACATCTGTGTGGAACGTTTGCAGCTGACGCCACACAGACACCTTTGAAAAACATTCACGACTTTAGTTTCATATTCAATTCATCAGCATATATGCACGGCAAATAAATTCCCAGTACTCAAATAAATCTGAAAATCACAATTATCTATTTATTATAGCATCCTCTTAGAACGAGAAACGCTGTGGTGTCGATGTTTTTGATTATGTCCAAATAGGAACATAGCTACAGGTATTTTTACTTCTATATTATAATAGTAGTAGTTGTGTGTGTTTTTTTGTCGTGCATTCGTTTTGAGTCAACGCTAAACGCAACTCAACCAAAAATAAAAGTTAAAGAATGGAATTAAGCCAGTGTCTTAGATTGAACTATCCAAGCAGTAAATATATCCTTTAAATGTTGATATTTGGTTGCGTTGTCAACTAAACACAATTCAATATTACTTTTGTAATACAGTATATAGCCTATCTTACAAACTAATGTAACAGCATTTATTCAACCTTAAAATAAGTAACAGATCCATGGCCACATTTTAAGGTTTCTGTAACTATACATTTACTCAAATGTAACGTTAATCATATAAAGCGTGCATGTTCAAGATAGCATGCATACTGTAGGTTGTGGCGGATCTGTGGAGATATTCAATTGCTGTAGTCTATGTAGAATCTCGAACAGCATTGATCACTTGCACCATGTACTTTTAATGTAATCTCAACTTCAAACCACGTGATTTGGTTCTGCTATTTGATGAAGCACAGTGTGGTTTAGTCGCCAGGGTTGTGGGTGCGATTCCCACGGGTGACCAGTGTGACCGTATGCTAAATGACTAAAACGTAAATAACCAGTGGTGGAAAAACTACTACATTTTTTTTGAACAATATATTTATTGGCATTTCTTTTTTTTACAATTTAACAATCATCAAAATATGACACAGATAATGCCCCGTTATTCCTTCCACCTACACAAAACACCATGCTACATGGGTGGACATCGTGCAAAACCCTTCCCTCCCCAACACAGGAACACCCCCCTCCCTCCCCTCTGCCGGTATTAGCTTCACTGATTAACAACAAAAAAATAAACAGAATGACCTTCACATTCCATGCTAGAAAATAAATTATTCAACACAAAAACAAATAATAATACATTAATGAAGAAAGTAGTAATGAGGCAGCTAAGGTGACGTCTCTAGAAACTGCTGAAAGTCCCCCAGACATCAGTAAATTCAAAGGGTTTATTACGTAAATTGTATGTTATTCTTTCAGATGGAATATAGAAAGATAGTTATTTTAGCCACATCTGCTTGCTTGGCGGAGTGTCACACTTCCTGTCACAGGGGTCGTTGAATGGAGACCAAGGCGCAGCGTGTATAGTGCTCATTCTTTGATTTTTAATGAAAACACTTCAACAACAAAACAATAAAACGACCAACAGTCCCGTCAGGTACTCTAGACTAAACGGAAACAACTACCCACAAACCCCAAAGGAAAACAGGCTGCCTAAGTATCGCTTCCAATCAGAGACAACGATAGACAGCTGCCTCTGATTGGAAACCATACCCGGCCACAACATAGAAAATGACAACATAGAATGAATCTCTAGACAACCCACATAGAAAACAGAAAACCCAAAACACATAGACAAAACACCCCCCCTGTCACACCCTGACCAATCTACTAGGGATAAATTACCTCATACCAGGGTCAGGACGTGACAGTACCCCCCCAAAGGTGCAGACTCTGACTGCACCCAAACCAAAAAACCCAACAACAACAACCCCAAACACAAAGGGAGGGCAAGGAGGTTGACAACAGTCAATGGTGGCTCATGTGCTCCACCCAGAACCCTCCTCTTCTCCCGATCCTCCAGCAACGGAGATGTCTCTGGCTCAGGGCGTAACCTCCATTCCGCCCGCAGATCCCTCCGCTTCTGTAACATAGGCCTGTGGATCATTATTGGAGGAATCGGACTGTTGATCCTTACCGGAATCACTGTGCTGTAGACCACTGCTGGAGGTTCCGACCTCCAAGCCGCCGCTGGAGGATCTATGCTGCAGGCCGCCGCTGATGTCTCTGGGCTGCAGACCGCCGCTAAAGGCTCTGGGCTGCAGACCGCCGCTGAAGGCTCTGGGCTGCATACCGCCGCTGAAGGCTCTGGGCTGCAGACCGCCGCTGAAGGCATTTCTCAGCCTTGATGTACAGGTCATGCTCCAACAGTCTACCAAGCACATTGCGCACCAGGGACACATGCTCGGCGGGTGTAGCGGAGTATATCAGAATGTCATCAATATACACCCTGCCCATGCAGGTCCCTGAAAATCTCATCTACAAAGGCTTGGAAGACTGATGGAGCATTCATCAACCCGTACGGCATGACGAGGTACTCATAAAAAAGAAACTCGAGGAGGCGGGTGAAGTGGAGGACCGAATGTACCCCTGACGCAGGGATTCGGAGACATATGTTTCCATAGCCGCCATCTCCACCCGTGACGGGATACACGTGACTCCTGGTAAGTGCAGCGTCTACCAGGAGATTTATCGCACAATCCCCCCGTCGATGGGGTGGTAATTGAGTCCCCTTCTTTTTGGAGAAGGCGAGAGCCAAATCGGCATAGTCGGTGGGAATGCGCACAGTGGAGACCTGGTCTGGACCGTAGTAGCACCAACGGAAACCCCTAAACACCTCCCTGAGCACTCTCGCAACCACCCCGTGAGAGCCCTCTGTTGCCATGAAATGGTGGGGTCATGACGAGCTAACCAGGGAAGGCCTAGTACCACGGGAAACGCAGGAGAGTCAATGAGGAAGAGACTGATTCTCTCCTCGTGACCCCCTGCGTCACCATACCAAGGGGGATGGTAGCTTCCCTAATTAACCTGGACCCTAATGGTCGACTGTCCAGAGCGTGAACTGGGAAAGGCCTAACCACTGGAACAATAGGGATCCCTAACCTATGGGCGAATGCTCTGTCGATAAAATTCCTAGCCGCGCATGAATCTATGAGCGCTTTATGCTGGGAATGCGGGTAAAACTCAGGAAAGTAAACATACACAAACAGGTGTACAACAGAGGGCTCTGGATGAGAGTGGTGCATGCTCACCTGGGGTGACGCCAGAGTGCCCTGCCTGCTGCCTCGACCCCTAGAGGAACCAACCCGGCACCGACCAGCAGTGTGACCTCTGCGGCTACAGATGGTACACGTGAAAGCCCCTCCGGCCTCCCTGAGCGAGGGAATCGACTGAGTCCTCTCTGGACGTCCGCGGGTGACCAGCAGGTTATCCAACCGAATGGACAGGTCCACCAGCTGGTCGAAGGTGAGGGTGGTATCCCTGCAGGCCAACTCCCGACGGACTTCCTCGCGCAGGCTGCAACGGTAGCTGTCGATAAAGGCCCTGTCGTTCCATCCCGCTCCTGCGGCCAAGGTCCGAAATTCCAGGGCAAACTCCTGGGCGCTCCTCATCCCCTGCCTCAGGTGGAAAAGACGTTCACCCGCCGCTCTACCCTCGGGCGGGTGAACTCCGTGAAGTCGTCCAACGCCGCATCTCCCCACACGGCATTAGCCCACTCCAGAGCTCTCCCTGAGAGGCACAGGGCGGACACCCTCTCCCTTCCCGAGGGAGCCGGGTAAACGGTGCCCAGGTATAGGTCCAGCTGTAGCAGGAAACCCTTGCACCGTGCCGCCGGCCCATCATACTCCCCGGGAAGGGCGAGACGCATCCCACTGGGACCGGGTACAGGAGGGACGAGTAGTGGGAACCCCTGTTGTGCTGGTGGAGGCACTGGAGGGACTCCCTGTCTCTCCCAGTGGTCCATGGGCTGGACGACGCCGTCCATCACGACGCCGAGATGTTGTAGAATCGCCGCGTGTTCTCTGACGCGCTCCTCGACTCCTATAACTGGGGTACCTGCTCCTACTGACTCCATGGTGAGGTGTGGAATTCTGTAAGGGGTGCGTAACTGGTGGCACTGAAGAGCAGAACTAGGTAAGCAGTTTAATTTGAAAACCAACGGCATAAAGAAATAACCAACTTGGGTACAGAACCCGATGCACACCAGTAAACATGTGCACAAGCACTTACAACAAACAATTCCACACAAAGACATGGGGGGAACAGAGGGTTAAATACACAACACTTAATGAGGGAAATGAGAACCAGGTGTGTAGGAAAACAAGACAAAACAAATGGAAAATGAAAAGTGGATCGACGATGGCTAGAACACCGGTGATGCCGACCGCCGAACGCCACCCGAACAAGGAGAGGAACCGACTTTGGTGGAAGTCGTGACAGCCCACTCCCGTTTTACACCTTGGGCAAAATGTTGAATATTTAGAGTAGTCTCTCTGGTGTAAAGTAGACCCTATGTAAAATATTGAATTGCATCAACTTGTGCCTTGTGTTAAATGAAAGACGCTGAGCATCTAAAAAGAGCTTTCCCCATTTCTCATCCTCAAAAATGAGACCAAGGTCATCATACCACTTCATGCAAGCTTTCAGAGGTTCATCATTCCTCAACAGAGCTTGAAGCCTAAAGTACATGTAGGAAATGAAACCTTTTACCCCTTTCCTCTCCAGCCACAATTTATCAGTTTTAGGTTTACTCATGGGCTGAATCCTACCTCCCTGCTGAGTGGCAATATAATGCCTAACCTGTAGGTACTTGAAGAAAAGACTTTGAGGTTACTGAAAATGAGATGCCAGTTGTTGAAAGGACAGTAGTTCACCTTCTCTATAGAGATTACCAAATGTTTTAATTCCTTTGTTGAACCAAGAAAATGTAATACCATCTCTCAGGGCTTTGGGTAAGATGGGGTTATTATAGAAAGTGGTTTGTTCATATATAGATCTAAGCCCTTCTGTTTGTTTACAGACTTCAATCCATATATTTAATAAAGTGTTTTTAATGAAAGGGTTGTTTATGAGAGCTAGCAAAGCTTTAGGTAGGCTAATATAAGGTATAGATGCCAATGTAGCCGGGGTCAGACACTCTTCCTCTATCTGCCTCCAAGAGGGTGAACTTGTTGTTGTATCTTGCCATACCCACACAGCCTTTAACTGAGATGCCCAGTAATACAACTGGAAGTCAGGTAGAGTCCTCCTTCTGAGTATGGTTTGCATAAAGTTGTGAGTTTCACTCTGGGGGGTTTCCCTTTCCACAGAAATGAAGAAATCTTCCTATGAAGTTGTCTGAAAAAAACTTTGGGAATAGGAAAGGCCAAGGTTTGAAAAAGGTACAAGAATTTTGGTAATATATTCATCTTTATAAAATTGACCCGCCCGATAAGAGAAATTGGTAAATCCCGTCATTTTTCCAATTTTTCCCCAACCTTTTTGAGAAGTGGAGTATAGTTCAGTTGATATGTCTTAATAATTTCAGAAGGAATTTGCAATCCAAGATATGTCATTTTCTGTGGTTTCCAAGAAAACGGTTGGTCTAAGATTGGGTTCTGCATAGCTGCCCTGTTAAAAGGCATAATTATACTCTTCGATAGGTTTATTTTATATCCTGAAAAGGTCCCATATTCTTTCAGGATGTCAACTAATGTTCGGAGTGAAATTTCTGTTTTGGTGAGGTAAAGAAAATGTCATCGGCATATTGCGAGACCAGATGTTCATGCCCACCTATATGAACACCATGGATGGATGGATGACATCTAAAAGCTTCTGCCAGTGGCTCTATAGCCAAAGACAAAAGGAGCGGACTAGCGGGACAACCCTGTCTTGTGCCACGTGATAGGGAGAACTGTGAGGAAATGTTTCCATTAGTCAGGATCTGAGCTACCGGTCATTTGTACAGTAATCTAATCAGACCTACATACCTAGGTCCAATATTCATCCTCTGTAAAACTTCAAACAGGTAGTTCCATTCAATGCGGTCAAAAGCTTTTTCCGCATCTAATGGAGCCGCCACTACAGATTCTTGGTCATTCTCTACATAATGCATAATATTAAATAATCTTCTGATATTATCAGCAGATGAGCGATTTCTTACAAAGCCTGTTTGGTCCATATCAACCAAGTCCAGTAGAACCTTATCCAGTCTAAGAGCTATGAGTTTCGCAAGAATCTTATATGAAGTGTTCAATAGAGATATTGGTCTATATGACCCACAAAGCCTAGGATCTTTCCCAGGTTTTAACAAAACTGTGATCAGTGCCTGTTCAAGTGTGTCTGGGAGCTTTTCTGTCTCTATACTGCAAAGAGGCTCAAATAGTTTGGGTAAAAAGGATCGATAGAATTCAATAGGGAATCTGTCTAACCCTGGTGACTTTCCCCCAGCAGTGTTGAAAATGGATTCCCTAATTTCCTCTGATGTAATCTCTTTCTCCAAGTGCTCTCTATCCTCATCAGTTAAAGTTTGTAAATTGAGTTTGTTCAAAAACTAATGCATTGTGGCAGGGGCATCCCCTTCAGACTTGTACAATGTTTCATAAAACTCCCTGAAGACTAGATTAATTTCCTCAGGACTGTGAACAACTGTGTTATTGGGTAGCTTAATAGAGCTAATAACTCTACTAGCATCATCTCGTCTTATCTGCCAAGCAAGCAACTTTCCTGCTTTATCTCCATGTTCGTAGTGGTTTTGTTTTGTTCTCCTAAGAGCATTTTCCGCTTTATGGGTCGTCAGGGTGTTATATTCCAATCGCTTTGAGTCCAATTTTTGTAGAATTGAGTCGTCAAATGTTACACTATGTTCATTTTCCAGATCTCTAATTTCATTCTCCAACAAATCTACTTGAGCCTTATACATCTTACGAGCACCTGAACTAAAGGATATGATTTGCCCCCTCAGATATGCAAGGAGAGCTTCCCATAAAATTAGGGGGGAGGCAGAGTTGATATTGGTGCTAAAAAATATGTCTATATGAGTGTTCAGAAATGTTACAAATGTGGGATTATTTAGCAAGTATGTGCTAAACCTCCATCTTCTTCTCTACTGACTGGTACTGAAGCCAGCAGGGCAGAATGATCTGATATACATCTTGGTAAGTACTTACACCCAGTAGTTAAACTTCCCTTGGCTGCAGGAATAAGAAATAAGTCAATTCTAGAGTAACTGTCATGGACGGGGGAGTAAAATGAGTATTCTTGAACCTTTTGGTTGTGAAATCTCCATAAGTCTACGAATCCATAGTGTTTCATTTCTGCTTTTAACATTTTAGCTGCCTGTGTGAGGTTGATACTATTAGAGGAAGATCTATCACTGGAAGGGTCCAGTACCAAGTTAAAATCCCCTGCCATAATTATCTCTGATGATGGGCACATTAACTTCAAAAAGATGTCTTGGTAAGATTTAGGATCATCATGGTTAGGCCCATACACATTCACATTGGTAATGGGCTCAGTGCTAAAGAAACCTTGAATGATCACAAACCTACCCCCTTTGTCTTTAATCTGAGATTGTATCTGAAAGGGGCAAATCTTATTAACCTCTTAGGGCTAGGGGGCAGTATTTACACGGCCGGATAAAAAACGTACCCGATTTAATCTGGTTACTACTCCTACCCAGTAACTAGAATATGCATATACTTATTAGATATGGATAGAAAACACCCTAAAGTTTCTAAAACTGTTTGAATGGTGTCTGTGAGTATAACAGAATTCATATGGCAGGCAAAAACCTGAGCGATTCCTTTACAGGAAGTGGCCTGTCTGACCATTTATTGGCTTTCTTTGACATATCTTTCCAAAACAAAGGATCTCTGCGGTAACGTGACACTTCCCACGGCTCCCATAGGCTCTCAGAGCCCGGGAAAAAGCTGAATGTCGTCATTCCAGCCCCAGGCTGAAACACATTATCGCCTTTGTCAAGTGGCCGATCAGGGGACAGTGGGCTTAGGCGCGTGCACTGGTCGCCCCCGTCTTTCTTTTTTTCCCTCTATTTACCGAAACGCAGATTCCCGGTCGGAATATTATCGCTTTTTTACGAGATAAATTGCATAAAAATTGATTTTAAACAGCGGTTGACATGCTTCGAAGTACGGTAATGGAATATTTAGACATTTTTTGTCACGAAATGCGCGATGCTCGTAACCCTGATTTACCATTTCGGATAGTTTCTTGAACGCACGAACAAAACGCCGCTGTTTGTATATAACGATGGATTATTTGGGACCAAACCAACATTTGTTATTGAAGTAGAAGTCCTGGGAGTGCATTCTGACGAAGAACATCAAAGGTAATCAAACTTTTGTAATAGTAAATCTGATTTTGGTGAAGGCTAAACTTGCTGGGTGTCTAAATAGCTAGCCCGTGATGGCTGGGCTATGTACTTACAATATTGCAAAATGTGCTTTCACCGAAAAGCTATTTTAAAATCGGACATATCGAGTGCATAGAGGAGTTCTGTATCTATAATTCTTAAAATAATTGTTATGCTTTTTGTGAACGTTTATCGTGAGTAATTTAGCAAATTGTTAGTAAATTCCCCGGAAGTTTGCGGGGGGTATGCTAGTTCTGAACGTTACATGCTAATGTAAAAAGCTGGTTTTTGATATAAATATGAATTTGATTGAACAAAACATGCATGTATTGTATAACATAATGTCCTAGGGTTGTCATCTGATGAAGATCATCAAAGGTTAGTGCTACATTTAGCTGTGGTTTGGGTTTATGTGACATTATATGCTAGCTTGAAAAATGGGTGTCTGATTATTTCTTGCTGGGTACTCTCTTCTCTTCAGTTTATCATGCTCAGAGTCAGTCAGGTGTGTCTCCTGAAGAAGAGCTATATCAACCTTATGCTGCTTTAGATAATACAGAATGCATTTGCGCTTGACAGGGCATTTAGTACCCCTAATGTTAAGTGTCATAAAAGTATAGTTATTAGGTGCCGACATCTTTAAAGAAAATAAGAAATAGGGAAAAGGAAAGAAACAAAATTGCGTTGAGTGTATACAACTTGTACAAAATAAAATTATGAAAGTTTAAAGTAGTAAACATCTCGTGAGCTAATACCCTGACCCTATCACAAACCCACCCAACCCCCTCCCCAACTGAGGGAGTTAAAGAACCCATATCCTTAGACGCTAGTTTTTAAGCTAAATGTACCTGCTATGCATAGCATCACTCGAATTAGGTTAATTTTAAATGATATGTACAGTGCCTTGCGAAAGTATTCGGCCCCCTTGAACTTTGACCTTTTGCCACATTTCAGGCTTCAAACATAAAGATATAAAACTGTAATTTTTTGTGAAGAATCAACAACAAGTGGGACACAATTATGAAGTGGAACGAAATTTATTGGATATTTCAAACTTTTTTAACAAATAAAAAACTGAAAAATTGGCAGTGCAAAATTATTCAGCCCCCTTAAGTTAATACTTTGTAGTGCCACCTTTTGCTGCGATTATAGCTGTAAGTCACTTGGGGTATGTCTCTATCAGTTTTGCACATCGAGAGACTGACATTTTTGCCCATTCCTCCTTGCAAAACAGCTCGAGCTCAGTGAGGTTGGATGGAGAGCGTTTGTGAACAGCAGTTTTCAGTTCTTTCCACAGATTCTAGATTGGATTCAGGTCTGGACTTTGACTTGGCCATTCTAACACCTGGATATGTTTATTTGTGAACCATTCCATTGTAGATTTTGCTTTATGTTTTGGATCATTGTCTTGTTGGAAGACAAATCTCCGTCCCAGTCTCAGGTCTTTTGCAGACTCCATCAGGTTTTCTTCCAGAATGGTCCTGTATTTGGCTCCATCCATCTTCCCATCAATTTTAACCATCTTCCCTGCCCCTGCTGAAGAAAAGCAGGCCCAAACCATGATGCTGCCACCACCATGTTTGACAGTGGGGATGGTGTGTTCAGGGTGATGAGCTGTGTTGCTTTTACGCCAAACATAACGTTTTGCATTGTTGCCAAAAAGTTCGATTTTGGTTTCATCTGACCAGAGCACCTTCTTCCACATGTTTGGTGTGTCTCCCAGGTGGCTAGTGGCAAACTTTAAACTACACTTTTTATGGATATCTTTAAGAAATGGCTTTCTTCTTGCCACTCTTCCATAAAGGCCAGATTTGTGCAGTATACGACTGATTGTTGTCCTATGGACAGAGTCTCCCACCTCAGCTGTAGATCTCTGCAGTTCATCCAGAGTGATCATGGGCCTCTTGGCTGCATCTCTGATCAGTCTTCTCCTTGTATGAGCTGAAAGTTTAGAGGGACGGCCGGGTCTTCGTAGATTTGCAGTGGTCTGATACTCCTTCCATGTCAATATTATCGCTTGCACAGTGCTCCTTGGGATGTTTAAAGCTTGGGAAATCTTTTTGTATCCAAATCCGGCTTTAAACTTCTCCACAACAGTATCTCGGACCTGCCTGGTGTGTTCCTTGTTCTTCATGATGCTCTCTGCGCTTTAAACGGACCTCTGAGACTATCACAGAGCAGGTGCATTTATACGGAGACTTGATTACACACAGGTGGATTCTATTTATCATCATTAGTCATTTAGGTCAACATTGGATCATTCAGAGATCCTCACTGAACTTCTGGAGAGAGTTTGCTGCACTGAAAGTAAAGGGGCTGAATAATTTTGCACGCCCAATTTTTCAGTTTTTTTATTTGTTAAAAAAGTTTGAAATATCCCAAAAATTTCGTTCCACTTCATGATTGTGTCCCACTTGTTGATTCTTCACAAAAAATTACAGTTTTATATCTTTATGTTTGAAGCCTGAAATGTGGCAAAAGGTCGAAAAGTTCAAGGGGGCCGAATACTTTCGCAAGGCACTGTATATGGAGTACATTGACTGTTCCTTGTAGCATGAAAATATTGTTAGTCAAGTAACAAAATACAATTTGATTACAACAATAATGACCGGACTATTTAGCCCCACTTGAGCATGTCTCAACAACAAAAACCTCGGGTGCGTTCATAGTCAACAACAGAGCCTACTGTTGACACCCAAATGTCAACCAATCGGCATTCCCCAATGCGCCCTGAAACCTGTGCCACGCGGCGACAAAAGTGATGACCACAAACACACCCCAGCAGGTCAGGAAAAAAGACATAAAGCTATGATGTATAAATGAAAACCTTTACCAGAGGATAACAATCATCTCTCAAATATAAAATAGGGACAAGTAGTTAAACAATCACCATTCTCCTGAGTTCACCGTCGCCCAGAAAATATTATATATATATATATACACACACACACACACACACACAAACACACACACACACACACACACACACACACACACACACACACACACACACACACACACACACACGTGTAAAGCTATCAGCTAGCTGGCAATTAGGCGGCCAGCGAGTAGCTTATCCCTGTCTCGGTATCAGTAATGCTAGCATATATCTCTAACAATAAACAAGCCAGCAAACGTAATAGTAGCTAAAGTTCGCTGAAGTAATATAAACAACATAGTTAGGCTTGAAACCCAGTCAAAAGCCACATAACTATTTAACCAAACCTGACTGGACCTCTCTACGTAAAATAAAAGTATACAGCAAAAATGTAACTACCTGGCTTAGTGTGGATGTATAGTAGCTATAGCTACACCCTTGGAAGCTTAGCGAGCTGGCTAAATAGCACAGCCAACATTAGCTATGATCCAACTTTACCTCGCTAGTCATTATCATGCTAGCCATCTAGCCAGCCAGTCGATCACTTTTAGACTTTTACTCAAGTAGTATTTTATTGGCTGACTTTTATTTCATTTTCTACTAAGGTAACTTTACTTATACTCAAGTATGACATTTGAGTACTTTTTCCACCACTGGTTAATTACGTTTTAGTCATTTAGCAGACGGTCACACTGGTCACCCATGGGAATCGCACCCACAACCCTGGCGACTAAACCACACTGTGCTTCATTTTACATTTCAGTCATTTTGCAGACGCTCTTATCCAGAGCGACTTACAGTAGTGAATGCATACATTTCATTTCATGCATTTTTTTTCTTGTACTGGCACACCGTGGGAATCGAACCCACAACCCTGGCGTTGCACACACCATGCTGGCGTTGATAACACCATGCTCTACCAACTGAGCCACAGGGAAATAGCAGAACCAAATAGCAGAACCAAATTACCTGGTTTGAAGTTGAGATTACAATAATAGTACATGCTGCAAGTGATCAATGCCGTTCGAGATTCTACAGACTACAGCAATTGTGAATATCTCCACAGATCCGCCACAACCTACAGTATGCATGCTATCTTGAACATGCACGCTTTATATGATTAACGTTACATACGATTAAATGTATAGTTACAGTAACCTCAAAATGTGGCCATGGATCTGTTACTTATTTTACGGTTGAATAAAAAGTGTTACATTAGTTTGTAAGATAGGCTATATACTGTATTACAAAAGTAATATTGAATTGTGTTTAGTTGACAACGCAACCAAATATCAACATTTAAAGGATATATTTACTGCTTGGATAGTTCAATCTAAGACACTGGCTTAATTCCATTCTTTAACTTTTATTTTTGGTTGAGTTGCGTTTAGCGTTGACTCAAAACGAATGAATGACAAGAAAACGCACACAACTACCACTATTGTAGTATAGAAGTCAAAATACCTACAGCTATGTTCCTACTTGGACATAATCAAAAACATTGACACCACAGTGATTCTCGTTCTAAGAGGATGCTATAATAAATAGATAATTGCGATTTTCAGATTTATTTGAGTACTGGGAATGTATTTGCCGTGCATATATGCTGATGAATTGAATATGAAACTAAAGTCGTGATTTTTTTTCAAAGGCGTCTGTGTGGCGTCAGCTGCAAACGTTCCACACAGATGTTCAATGAGCGATCGAGTTCTACGAAACTCACTAGGCCTACTCTCATTTTAATAAATTCAAAACCACTACTGTAATGAAAATAAAAGCCAATAAACTGAAAAATTACTGTCAAACTATTATTTTTATTCAATTGTTGAATTAGGTCTATTGTCTTTAATTTTACATTTCATGTCTATTCAAGTGGTTTTGACAAACTTTTATAATGTGGACGGCTGCTATGTCATAATGTACATGATGTCATAATGAAGCATTCTTTTGTTAAAATAAGACAATCCATAGACAGGTCATTGACGCTCTTCCTGAACTGAGGTAGGACCTATAATTAAATGAAATAATCTCAAATACATTACTTTTATCTTATGAGAACTTTATTTGATAAATATCTGTCAGAAAACTGTTATGTTTTGTGATTTGTGACAAAAAAGTTTTGGTTTCAAACTAGGTCTTGTGGTCTTGTGTTTCTGTTTTCAAGAATATATTGTTGAAACTGTATAGTCAAATCCTACGTGTGCAAATGATCTGGAAGTCCAAGTTGAAGGTAGGCCTTAGTCTGTGAATCTTTCATTTTTATGAATTTATGAACATTTTGGCAGGAATTGGAATGTCCTTTGAAAGTGGAAAAACACTAGTTTATAATAACAACTTTGATCAAATTCTATTGAAATATGTCATTTGTTCTATGTTCTTATTGTTAAACATGCTTTTTGTTGTTGTTTGCTACTCCACCTTGACTCTCAGCCATGAAAGACAGAGGGAAGTCCAGCTTACCGTTGGCTAGTACACAAGAGACCAGTCAGAACAGTTCTGAGAACAGCCTGACAGACATCCTCAGTGTCCGGAGTGCCAGTGATATTGTCCTACAGCCAATGCCACCAGGGAGAAAGAATAGCCGATCCCACTTCCACACGATGGATGTAACAAAAGAGAGGGCTGACATGGGAAGGCTTCCAATGGCCACTCCACCCGTCAGGCTCCCAATGCTCACTGTGACCTCTCTCACTGTCCAAAAGATCAAAAACACCCTCAAGGTGACTGGCATGCCTCGTCTACAGCTGGAGGGACAGATGGGTAGTAAGCGTCTGGGTCCGGTCAAAACCAAAACCGGAGGGAGCACATTGACCTCCAGCCACAAGCAGGAGCCAGAGGTTAAATCCAGCAGACCACAGACACCAGGAAGCATCCCTAGGAGGCCCAATGTATGCTCCACTGCAGCCAAGACAGTAGCTTCTTTATCTGGGACTCCATGCAGCCAGTCTGAGGTCAGGATCCAGGCCCATCCTCTCCAGAGGTCTAACATCCAGGACCAAAGGCCCCGCTCTCCTCCTGCTCAGGCCAGACGGTCTCTGTCCGACGGCAGCCTCTTGCAGCCGCCATGTTCTCCTGTGGATGTCCTCCAGACTGAGGTCCAGGCCAGCAGGAGCCTGGCTCGACCCAAGACCGGGATAGCTAGGATAACAAGACATACTGATGGCAGCACTCTGAGGTTCCCTAACCAGACCTTAGAACTTATAAACTCCATGGATAGGAGGGAGAGCAACAATACTTTCCCTGTGCTGCCAACCATTGCAGTGTCAGCCTCACCTGCCCAGATGGCCATCCCATTGCCTACCCCAATGGTCATCCATGTGCCTGACCTTCTGGTGCCTACTCCATCTGCTTTTCCGGTTCCTTCCAGCCGAGTGCCTGCCCCACCTGCCTCCCCAGTGCCAGCCCGGCCTGCCAACGCCAGATCACGGCGTGTGTCGAAGACGATCCAACTCTTACAGATCCGGTCTGCTATGCTGGACCAGCAGCTACCAGAACAACTGGGTGACAAACAAAGCATATTACCCTCTGAGCCCCTGTCCTTCAGTAGCACTGAGAGGATGTTCCTCTGTGGTCCACCTTTAGTCTGCCACCCAGCTAACGTAGGTGGAGATGATGGCTGTCACCCCCTGCCCAGACCTACGCCCAGCCACACAGGTCACACCGACCACTCCGCTTTACTGACCAGTAGGAGAGTAGTACAGGTGGGCGAGAAGTGCCCCTTTGAAATCCTCTTGACCCCCGTGGTCCCACTGGCAGAACAGCCTCCTATCAAGCGGTGGCACATGCCCGCCTCCCGTGCCAAGGCCGAGCGGAAATGGAAGAATAGCCAACGAGGGCGCAGGAAGAGAGCGAAGCCCATTCACTGGGACGTAAACTTTAAGTCTGGGCCTTTCTTCCCAGTGTGTGTCTCTCCATCACTGCCCTCGATCTTGGAGGTGGATGAAGAGTCTCTTTCTGAAGAGATGGAGCAAAGCCAGTTGTAGGGGTCGCACACACACACACACACACACACACACACACACACACACACACACACACACACACACCACACACACACACACAATCTTAATTTTTAGTTTTTTTTAACCGTTATTTAAATAGGCAAGTTAGTTAAGAACAAATTCTTATTTACAATGACGGTCTACCCTGGCCAAACCCTAACCCGGACGACACTGGGCCAATTGTGCGCCGCCCTATGGGACCAGTGCCTTAGACCGCTGCGCCAATCGGGAGCCCTATTGAGACCTCATGGCCTCCCATGGACCAGAGAGGATCAGCAAGCATCATCCCAGCATTGCCCTGCCTGTCATCCTAGTACCTCCACTGCCCTTTCAACCCTGCAAGGCAGTAACTGTATCGTTTTTCTTTTGATCTGAAGCCTGACACTGTTCAACACGTCATGTCTCATCCTCCATCTTTTGAATAAAGCTTCCTCTGCATGATTTTATTCTAACATTATCCATGTTTTTTTTGCAACCCTCAAAAACAAATGTTGATCCCCATGTAACGACACGTGATATTCCACAAGGGGGGCACTAAAGGTCTGTAACTAAAGGAGGTTGAACACTTTGTACCTTGAACACCATCTGAGGTACACCATCTTTGTACCTTGAACACTCACTAGCAGAATCTGTCTGCCACAGCTGCTGCGCTAAGGCCAATCTTCTATCACAGAGAGCGCTGACAACCAGAGGTGTTTCCAAAAGCCAACAACACAGAGCAGGTTAGAGAAGCTTCAAACTTAACCACACAGGCACGCACTTACGCACACACACACACAGACACACACACACACACACACACACACACACACACACACACACACACACACACACACACACACACACACACACACACACACACACAGATCTAGGAGCAGTTGACCTCCACAGAATGTGGACATTAGCCACTAATATCTGACATCAGTATAGTTTATAAAAGTGTATCTGTCTGTCTGTGTCTTTCAGTTTCTGTTTAGACTACATCAAAGATAGAGAAGTTGTGCAGCCACACCATGTTCAATCATGTTACCTAATTAGCTAGCTAGCTAGCTGACAATCTGGTTGACCTGTAGCATATAAACATTTGTTTGCACATGAATGTAAAAAATGATTGATCAAATTCCCCCCTGACACTATTTGACTGGGTTAATAACTTAATATTAAGTTAATATGGACCCATTGTCTTAGACTTGAAATCTTGGATCAGGATTCAAACACAGGGACTCTTATTTCAGCCATAGGGACTTGTGACTCGACTCGACTCAAACATTGGTGACTTTGACTCAACTCAGACTTAGCCATAGGGTCTTGTGAATTGACTGGAACTTATGCTTTAGTGACTCGACTACAACACTGCTGCCATTACATGGCTACTGCTACAACTAACAATTCTAGCAAGGGGCACCCCTTCTTGGATACACTTTTCTGCTGCTCCCTCAAAAGCATTAAGCAGACATTTTGATTATACCTCCCAACTCATAACTCCCTGTTGGGGTGAGTCTATCTACAAATAAACACAGCAAGAGGATTACAACAGCTAACACAGGAAGCTGAAATCCTGGGGTCCGCCTTATGTTCACTCAGTTCTACCACATTTTGAAAAGGTGCTTTTCATCCATGTCCAGGCCATGTTTTGGCCATTTTGCTGCACTAGGCATGACAATTGCAGACATTCTCCAATCCGGCAAAGAAATAGGCCTATAGTGTACAGTGTCGGCCTATAATGTAATTTTATAACTAGGCCTACCATTAGATAGCCTACCATTTGTAAAACATGCAGTTGTGTTGGCTTTATTAACCGAGTCCTGATTCCTGACAAAAGCTTATAGTGACTTGTCCTTTAAGATATGAACATAAGTTACACATCAGCTACCCAAGTTTATTATGAGTTTTCTTGAGGATTTTTGCAAAGAGACCAATGCTGATGTAAAGGCCTAAGTCTTCACAGCAGTACAAACCTGAAATCACTTATTATCAGTACATTTTATTCCACCTTGTGAAACCAGGGGTCTAGTGGAGGGTAAATGCGAATAAGATTTTTTTTTAAAGGCCTGTTATGAGAGAGAAAGAGAGATGGTGAGAGTAGTTGAGTGCCTATAGCAAGAGATGGCTGTTAATATCAGTAGGCTGTTTGGTCTGTGTGCAGGTAGTGAAGCTGATTGCTGAGGGGTTAGGTTGCTAGTTAGAATCTTAACCTGCCATACGGTACTTTTGTGTCAGCAGGTCTACAGACCATTCAAGTAGCTGCACTTAACACCTCACTGATACTGATTGTGTAAGCTACAAACCCAAACTGTCTAAAGAAATGTAGGTGACAGTAATAATATTGCACACATATTCAGAAATCTGGGCTGATGGAATCATTGTCTACTCTCCATAATTTCTGCTGGAGATCCAGCCCCTCCCCCACTGCAGAGTGCACAAAGTACCAAACTATCAAAAATGTCACAGGTCAACACAGTTCCCATCTCCCCCATGCTGCAGTGACAAATCTCTCCCTAGGGTTGCCACGTAAACTATATGTCTTTTATTGAGGTACTTTTAAAACTTTGCTGCAGGTGAAAAGTTTTGGTCGCTGGGTGCAAGTTTTTAATACTACTTCTATATTGCACCGTTACCAACATGGTAGTTAAAAAAAGCCATTAATTTCCCTGTAATCTTCTGAAATTGTGATAGGTTTCAGGCTTTGAACGTGGGTTTTTTACCTGGTTTTCATAGAAATTTGGAATTGACCTGGCAAGCCTGTCTCTGTCTGAGCATGATCACAACAAAAGTAGCTGTGCAGCACGTTTTTTAATGAAGAGGAGGATGGTTGTAGACGTTCACATTCCTGCAAGAAGGTAAGCTATTAACTAAACTGTTAACCAATATTGTAACTAAAATTTTATTTGGTGTATTGGCAAGCAAGCATGTTCCCGTTGTCTTTATTTGTAATGAATGTTAGCTCATGTATGTCTTTCGGTGGAATCCAACATGCATTGACAATGTCCGAAAGCCACATTGTGTCAGATATACTGCGTCATGAGAATGAAATTGTTGGGTTTATCCAAACAATTCATTAATGTGCAATTGTTACTTTGCATGTTTTTACCTTCTACTTATTTACTGCTTGCTAATGATTAGCGTGCTAGCTAGCGATTAGCGTGCTAGCTAGCGGTTAGCGTGCTAGCCAGGGGTAAGCGTGCTAGTTTAGCATAATTGGTAACATGTCTTTGACTCAGAATACATGATTGTGGTTAACCCAATGTTACATGCATTAGAAAATAATATTGCTAGTGTAACTTGAATTGGTTTACAAGCTAGCTAGAAAAGCCAGTTCTTTTTCATCTGTTTTGTCAAGTCATAAGCATGCATGTGTGCTGAAATATTTATATAAATCCCCCCATTTAAATTATTTTATTGAAGTTTTGGCAGTTTTTTTTGTGCCCTTTCTTACTCAAAGAGAAATAAGTTGCTAGTTATTTTGGCTATGCACGTAAAAGAGTGTAACACCACAACAGGAATAAGGATTGTGGAAAGGTTAACATTTGGTAGGGCTGTGCCAATTCACATGCCTTGCTTTAGCCATATCACTCATACTGTTTCTCGTTTAGTCCATCCATAAAAGCAGATCAGCTTTAGTTGCATCCAGGAACTTGCATAATGTGCTTATGTTATGCTTATACTTGCTTTTTTACCTTGAAAGTCATCTGAAAGGAAATTGTAATAGATGTTTGTAGGACCTCTATCAGTCAATGATAACAGTCATTGGTGTCCCCCAGCCCATCCCCTTTGTTGTGTGCTGAGCAATCTTGTCATTCTTTTAAGTCTCAACCATTCTTTTTGAAACTTGTCTTCCTTTACAAAGGCACTGCAGAGGCTAAGAAGACGCATGGAAACTCTAAAAGAAACATAATTCAACTTGTAGGCCAGATTTGAAAAGGAAATAATAAATCCCGAAGCTCAGGTTCGTCAGTTGTTTAGAATGAGGATACTAGGGATGGTTGAATCATATTCAATTGCCTAATTTGCACGTGACTAATTTTATTGTATCCTTAGATGTCAGACACCGAGGCTGCCAGTACCTCTGGGTCGATAGTCCATGTGTTGGATGATGCACTGCCGTTGATCAGAACAGACAGCGTATACGTAAGTTAGTGTCATTCAACACCAGCACATACTGTAAGTTCTTGTGAATCAGCTTTGTAAATCAAAGACAGGCAAGTCTGCACTTTCATCCCATATTCATTGTATTATTAGAAAATGTAAAGTAGAGGAGCACAGAGCCATAACTAATCAAAATGTACCAGTGTCCAAATACTTTGATATCTATCTAGTTATCCAAGATACTTTTTTTCTGCAATACAGTTGACCAAAGCTATGCTTGGATACAAGACTGATGACTCAATAACCAGTATTGACAACAGTGAAGATGGTTGTGTCCCAGGGCCATCAGAGGAAGGCAATTTCTATGAAGAAAATCTGACCTGTATGCCTATACCTTACATACACATGGACCTATTCTTAATTACAATGTCCTTTTTGACATGTTTTCCAGGAGAGATGTCAGCGATTCGGGCTAAACAGCCAATGACCAAGGGAAAGCTGGGACAAATGAGAGGCTCACACGGTAAGCATGTTTCCTGCTGCCTTCAGTCAGTGCATTTTCACTCTGTAGTGTCAATTTATGGCCGTACTGTGCTGGTCCAGATCAATACTGTCTTTATCAGTTAGTGTATTTCCAACCATGCCAGCACAGAACGGTTCAGTTTGGATTGGACACAAGTCAAGATGTTAGATCTGGAACTAGTGTGTCAGGATAGATGATAACACAGAAGGATTACAACGCTTTACATTGTTTTTCTTGAGGGAGGGAACTTGATTTAATAGGTATTGCTTTTATTAGAATATTACATTGCAAACAGGTTGTTGGGCTTAGATTCCATACAGATTGAGTCTGCCTTGATGTCAGCATTGCACATTCTCCTCTCACATCCTTATCTATGTAGTTATTTAGTTGGGATTGTTAGTTTAATCTCAACACACCCTCTGCAGAAACAGCTGTAACCTTGTAGAGTTAATACAGAGAGATGTTCAAGTACTGTATTGTAGTCAACCTTTTTTTAATGTAGTCATTCATAATGCCATCTCTTTCCAAAGGTGTAACGATCGTCAAAAGGAGTAGACCAAGGTGCAGCGTGGTACGTGTTCATCTTGAATTTATTTTAATTTAGAACACTTCAACAAAAGAACAAACAATGACAAACGACCATCACGTCTTGCAGGCTATAACGAGCAGTACAAAAATAAGATCCCACAACTACAGGTGGGGAAAGGCTGCCTAAGTATGGCTCCCAATCAGAGACAACGATAGACAGCTGCCTCTGATTAGGAACCATACTCTGCTCAACACAAAGAAATAGACACCATAGAATGCCCACCCCACACCTTGACCTAACCACATAGAGAATCAAACCGTCTCTCTCAGGTCAGGGTGTGACAAAAGGTGCCAAAGGAACAAAAGGTATTGGTCGACAATAGAGGTGGATGCCCTTGAAGATTCCTTGATGAATTTTATCCGAATGGGAAAAACAAGACTGAGAAATGCATTGCTGCTTCTCCCCAAGCGCTAGTAAACAGGGACTGGAGAGCAGTAAAGTTCTATGTACACAACAGAATAGTTGCAGATCAGAGAAAATAAGTGTATGAGATGCTTCTGGCTATCTTGGTGTACTTCTGAGGATTTAATGGGACTTAAACTCATCAGTAGATGACGAATGTCCTCTATCTCACTGTTACGATCGTCAAAAGGAGTGGATCAAAACGCAGCGTGTTGAGTGCTCATATTTATTACTATAATGAAACACTTAAACAAATAAACAAAAACGAAAGCAAACAGTTCCGTCAGGCCACAGACAACTAAACGGAAAACAACTACCCACAAAAACCCAGGTGGGAAAAGGCTGCCTAAGTATGGCTCCCAATCAGAGACAATGATAGACAGCTGCCTCTGATTGGAAACCATACCCGGCCAAAACATAGAAATAAAACACATAGAATGCCCACCCCATATCACACCCTGACCTAACTAAACAGAGAAAAATGGCTCTCTCAGGTCAGGGCCTGACACTCACTGTCCAGGGGAAGTTTTTCCAGGTGGGTGGTTCACTTTTGGAGTGACTAAGGTCTCAAGAATACAAAGCCTGCTGACTTTGAATGTTACAGAAAATAAAGAAAAAAAATTCTAAACTATTAATCTGTTACTTGGATATATTGAATCCATTACTGAAATGGTTGTTCCAGTTTAAATACTTTACAGAAGAACTACACTACAGCCGTTGAGTTGCCATCCGTGTTGCATCATTGTGGCATTCTACATGAATATTTTCAGTCTTAAAATAGAATGAATGCGTCAAATATTGAGAATTTAAACTTGTTAATTATTTTACGCTTCCATTAGATACAATGTAGGCAGTTGGATAGCTTTTATAGATTTCATAGGAGGCATTCTCTCCATGGATGATGGCAATGCATTGCAATGCATTGAGTGGCTGCTGCCAACATACAGACTCAATCTCTCGCCACTTTAATAATTCGATGTAATAAATGTATCACTAGTCACTTAAAAAATGCCACTTTATATAATGTTTACATACCCTACATTACTCATCTCATATGTATATACTATACTCTATACCATCTACTGCATCTTGCCTATGCCGTTCGGCCATCGTTCATCCTTATATTTATATGTGCATATTGTTAATTATTCCTTTACACTTGTGTGTGTATAAGGTAGTTGTCGTGAAATTGTTAGATTACTTGTTAGATATTACTGCATGGTCGGAACTAGAAGATTACAAGCATTTTGCTACACTCGCATATACATCTGCTAACCATGTGTATATGTGACCAATACGATTTGATTTGCAATGTACGGTTTCAAGAAGTTGGTAAAATTACAAGTGAACTTTTTTCAAGGAGTCAGAAACTTTACGTGATTAACTCAATAGATTTTTTTTCTTTCTCATGAGTGTAATTTCTGTGCTTCTATGATGTCTGGAAAGCATGGTCCTCAAAAGGTATGTATTTGTGAGGAGTCCTAAATTGGTTACAGTGTTTGTGCGTGTGTGGTTAGTTAGGTTTGAAGCTTCTCTAACCTGCTCTGTGTTGTTGGCCTCTGGAAACACCTTCACTTCTATTAGTCCGGTCAGCACTTACCTCTTCTCCTTGGGCAACAAATCAACAAATCCAATGAAGAAATAAACATTCTACTAAAATTGTATACTTCATAGCTCACAAGAAACCAACAACACACACCACTGATCATTTTCAACTGCAATAAAACTTTATAGAAACAGAATTCTTTGGAACATGCTGATGATAAATTAACATTTGCCTAACTAGAATAACAAGTGGATTAATATTAATCTCTAATTGATACTGATAGACATATTCTATCATCACACCAGCGTACTAGATACTCTGGATACTCCCAAGGGGTTGAAGCAGTCCATCTTCAGGAAGGGAACACTCTTCGAGAAGCTACACACCCCAGGGATGAAAGTACTTTGACAGCTTGTGGCTCCTGTTGGGTCTCATAGGAAAAGTCTGTTCCAACAGTACTTCCGACAGTAGCTGCTGCTGCTCATGCACAACAGCCTGGATCGGTGGGCGCTGGATCATTTCTGTCACCTGCCCTTTGTGCTTTGGGGTTGAAAGGGCAGTGGAGGAACTAGGATGGAAGGTAGAGCAGACACTGGGATGATGCTGACTGATCCTCTCTGGTCCATGGGAGGCCATGAGGGCTCCCGAATGGCACAGCGGTCTAAGGCACTGGTCCCATAGGGCGGCACAATTGGTCCAGTGTTGTCCGGGTTAAGGTTTGGCAGGGGTAGGCCGTCATTGTAAATAAGAATTTGTTCTTAACTAACTTGCCTATTTAAATAAAGTGACCCCCTACAACTGGCTTTGCTCCATCTCTTCAGAAAGAGACTCTTCATCCACCTCCAAGATCGAGGGCAGTGATGGAGAGACACACACTGGGAAGAAAGGCCCAGACTTAAAGTTTACGTCCCAGTAAATGGGCTTCACTCTCTTCCTGCGCCCTCGTTGGCTATTCTCCCGCTTGGCCTTGGCACGGGAGGCGGGCATGTGCCATCGCTTGATAGGAGGCTGTTCTGCCAGTGGGACCAAGGGGGTCAAGAGGATTTCAAAGGGGCACTTCTCGCCGGCCTGCACTGCTCTCCTACTGGTCAGTAAAGCGGAGTGGTCGGTGTGACCTGTGTGGCTGGGCGTAGGTCTGGGCAGGGGGTGACAGCCATCATCTCCGCCGACGTTAGCTGGGTGGCAGACTAAAGGTGGACCACAGAGGAACATCCTCTCAGTGCTACTGAAGTACAGGGGCTCAGAGGGTAATATGCTTTGTTTGTCACCCAGTTGTTCTGGTAGCTGCTGGTCCAGCATAGCAGACCGGATCTGTAAGAGTTGGATCGTCTTCGACACACGCCGTGATCTGGCGTTGGCAGGCCGGGCTGGCACTGGGGAGGCAGGTGGGGCAGGCACTCGGCTGGAAGGAACCAGAGAAGCAGATGGAGTAGGCACCAGAAGGTCAGGCACATGGCTGACCATTGGGGTAGGCAATGGGATGGCCATCTGGGCAGGTGAGGCAGACACTGCAATGGTTGGCAGCACAGGGAAAGAATTGTTGCTCTCCCTCCTATCCATGGAGTTTATAAGCTCTAAGGTCTGGTTAGGGAACCTCAGAGTGCTGCCATCAGTATGTCTTGTTATCCTAGCTATCCCGGTCTTGGGTCGAGCCAGGCTCCTGCTGGCCTGGACCTCAGGCTGGAGGACATCCACAGGAGAACATGGCGGCTGCAAGAGGCTGCCGTCGGACAGAGACCGTCTGGCCTGAGCAGGAGGAGAGCAGGGAGTTTGGTCCTGGATGTTAGACCTCTGGAGAGGATGGGCCTGGATCCTGACCTCAGACTGGCTGCATGGAGTCCCAGATAAAGGAGCTACTGCCTTGACTGCAGTGGAACATACATTGGGCCTCCTAGGGATGCTTCCTGGTGTCTGTGGTCTGCTGGATTTAACCTCTGGCTCCTGCTTGTGGCTGGAGGTCAATGTGCTCCCTCCGGTTTTGGTTTTGACCGGACCCAGACGCTTGCTACCCATCTGTCCCTCCAGCTGTAGACGAGGCATGCCAGTCACCTTGAGGGTGTTTTTGATCTTTTGGACAGTGAGAGAGGTCACAGTGAGCATTGGGAGCCTGACGGGTGGAGTGGCCATTGGAAGCCTTCCCATGTCAGCCCTCTCTTTTGTTACATCCATCGTGTGGAAGTGGGATCGGCTATTCTTTCTCCCTGGTGGCATTGGCTGTAGGACAATATCACTGGCACTCCGGACACTGAGGATGTCTGTCAGGCTGTTCTCAGAACTGTTCTGACTGGTCTCTTGTGTCCTAGCCAACGGTGAGCTGGACTTCCCTCTGTCTTTCATGGCTGAGAGTCACGGTGGAGTAGCAAACAACAACAAAAAGCATGTTTGAGAATAAGGATATAGAATAAATTACATATATTTCAATAGAATTTGATCAAAGTTGTTATTATAAACTAGTGTTTTTCCACTTTCAAAGGACATTCCAATTCCTGCCAAAATGTTCATAAATTCATAAAAATGAAAGATTCACAGACTAAGGCCTACCTTCAATTTGGACTTCCAGATCATTTGCACACGTAGGATTTGACTATACAGTTTCAACAATATATTATTGAAAACAGAAACACAAGACCACAAGACCTAGTTTGAAACAAAAACTTTTTTGTCACAAATCACAAAACATAACAGTTTTCTGACAGATATTTATCAAATAAAGTACTCATAAGATAAAAGTAATGTATTTGAGATTATTTCATTCAATTATAGGTCCTACCTCAGTTCAGGAAGAGCGTCAATGACCTGTCTATGGATTGTCTTATTTTAACAAAATAATGCTTCATTATGACATCATGTACATTATGACATAGCAGCCGTCCACATTATAAAAGTTTGTCAAAACCACTTGAATAGACATGAAATGTAAAATTAAAGACAATAGACCTAATTCAACAATTGAATAAAAAGAATAGTTTGACAGTAATTTTTCAGATTATTGGCTTTTATTTTCATTACAGTAGTGGTTTTGAATTTATTAAAATGAGAGTAGGCCTAGTGAGTTTCGTAGAACTCGATCGCTCTTTGAACATCTGTGTGGAACGTTCCCAGCTGACGCCACACAGACGCCTTTGAAAAACGTTCACAATTTTAGTTTCATATTCAATTCATCAGCATATATGCACGGCAAATAAATTCCCAGTACTCAAATAAATCTGAAAATCACAATTATCTATTTAGTATAGCTCATCTTAGAACGAGAAACGCTGTGGTGTCAATGTTTTTGATTATGTCCAAATAGGAACATAGCTACAGGTATTTTTACTTCTATATTATAATAGTAGTAGTTGTGTGTGTTTTGTTGTCGTGCATTCGTTTTGAGTCAACGCTAAACCCACAATTGTTTGGTCCCATTCGGTATTAGCACGGTCAGCCAATGGGGGAAGTGACATGCCTGATGCCTAAATTGATGTTGTCGACCAAACACATTTCAATATCATTTTTGAAATACAATAAATAGCCTGTTAATTTGTTGACAAAACATGTTAATAAATTAGATGTTGGCTTCGCGTCTCCAACTCAACCAAAAATAAAAGTTAAAGAATGGAATTAAGCCAGTGCCTTAGATTGAACTATCCAAGCAGTTAATATATCCTTTAAATGTTGATATTTGGTTGCGTTGTCCACTAAACACAATTCAATATTACTTTTGTAATACAGTAAATAGCCTAAAGTTATCTTACAAACTAATGTAACAATATTTATTCAACCTTAAAATAAGTAACAGATCCATGGCCACATTTTAAGGTTTCTGTAAGTATACATTTATTCGTATGTAACGTTAATCATATAAAGCGTACATGTTCAAGATAGCATGCATACTGTATGTTGTGGCGGATCTGTGGAGATATTCACAATTGCTGTAGTCTGTAGAATCTCGAACGGCATTGATCACTTGCAGCATGTACTTTTAATGTAATCTCAACTTCAAACCAGGTAATTTGGTTCTGCTATTTGATGAAGCACAGTGTGCTTTCGTCACCAGGGTTGTGGGTGCGATTCCCACGGGTGACCAGTGTGACCGTATGCTAAATGACTAAAACGTAAATAACCAGTGGTGGGAAAACGACAAAAACATTTTTTTACAATATATTTATTGGCATTTCTTTTTTTTCTTTTTTTATTTAACAATCATCAAAATATGACACAGATAATGCCCAGTTATTCCTTCCACCTGCACAAAACACCATGCTACATGGGTGGACATCGTGCAAAACCCTTCCCTCCCCAACACAGGAACACCCCCCTCCCTCCCCTCTGCCGGTATTAGCTTCACTGATTAACAACAAAAAAAGAAACAGAATGACTTTCACATTCCATGCTAGAAAATAAATGATTCAACATAAAAACAAATAATAATACATTAATGAAGAAAGTAGTAATGATGCAGCTAAGGTGACGTCTCTAGAAACTGCTGAAAGTCCCCCAGACGTCAGTAAATTCAAAGGGTTTATTACGTAAATTGTATGTTATTCTTTCAGATGGAATATAGAAAGATAGTTATTTTAGCCACATCTGCTTGCTTGGCGGAGTGTCACACTTCCTGTCACAGGGGTCGTTGAATGGAGACCAAGGCGCAGCGTGTATAGTGCTCATTCTTTGATTTTTAATAAAAACACTTCAACAACAAAACAATAAAACGACCAACAGTCCCGTCAGGTACTCTAGACTAAACGGAAACAACTACCCACAAACCCCAAAGGAAAACAGGCTGCCTAAGTATGGCTTCCAATCAGAGACAACGATAGACAGCTGACTCTGATTGGAAACCATACCTGGCCACAACATAGAAAATGACAACATAGAATGAAACTCTAGACAATCCACATAGAAAACAGAAAACCCAAAACACATAGACAAAACACCCCCCTGTCACACCCTGACCAATCTACTAGGGATAAATTACCTCATACCAGGGTCAGGACGTGACAGTACCCCCCCAAAGGTGCAGACTCTGACTGCACCCAAACCAAAAAACCCAACAACAACAACCCCAAACAGAAAGGGAGGGCAGGGAGGGTGACAACAGTCTATGGCGGCTCATGTGCTCCACCCAGAACCCTCCTCTTCTCCCGATCCTCCAGCTTCGGAGGTAGCTCTGGCTCAGGGCGTAACCTTCATTCCGCCCGCAGATCCCTCCGCTTCTGTAACATAGGCCTATGGATCATGATTGGAGGAATCGGACTGTAGATCCTTACCGGAATCACTGTGCTGTAGACCACTGCTGGAGGTTCCGACCTCCAAGCCGCCGCTGGAGGCTCTGGGCTGCAGACCTCCGCTGAAGGCTCTGGGCTGCAGACCTCCGCTGAAGGCTCTGGGCTGCAGACCTCCGCTGAAGGCTCTGGGCTGCAGACCTCCGCTGAAGGCTCTGGGCTGCAGACCTCCGCTGAAGGCTCTGGGCTGCAGACCTCCGCTGAAGGCGTGACACTTCCATATAATAGCTGTGCATTTACTGGCTGCAATGACTGCCAATTTAATGAATCTGGTTTTGATACAAATATTAACTGGTAGAACAGAATCATCTCCAAGAAGAATAAGGGAAGGATCTAGTGCTACCGTCATATTAGTGACCTGTGATAAGATCTGAATAATGTCTTTCCAATAATTGCTTAGTTCAGGGCAAGACAAAAACATATGCATAAGTGTGCCCATGTAAGGGGTGCGTAACTGGTGGCAGTGAAGTCAGACGCAGGAGAGCAGAACGGAGCAGTTTAATTTTGAAAACCAACGGCATAAAGAAATAACCAACATGGGTACAAAACCCAACGTGCACCAGTAAACATGTGCACAAGCACTTACAACAAACAATTCCACACAAAGACATGGGGGGAACAGAGGGTTAAATACACAACATTTAATGAGGGAAATGAGAACCAGGTGTGTAGGAAAACCAGACAAATGAAAAGTGGATCGACGATGGCTAGAAGACCAGTGATGCCGAACTCCGCCCGAACAAGGAGAGGAACCGACTTCGGTGGAAGTTGTGACAGCCAGGGGCGGAAATCCCGGGGGGGACGGGGGGGACACGACCCCCCCCCCCCCATCCTGGGAAAAATATGATTTGTCCCCCCCAATATATCACTGAAACATAACTATGTAATTTAAATAATATTAATAATACGCAATGAAAGCAATTGTGCTGATTATAGACACTTAATAGCGCGTTTTTAAGTTTCAAAAGATTGCGACCCCCCCCACCCTTTGCCTCACAATGGTTTGATCCACTGCCAGTTCCTTAGTTGGCAAGGTAACAGAGGGGTCGTGTCTACTGTCTGAAAGGCACTCAATGAACGTAACTGACATAAGGTTAATCCAGTCAATCACGCACACACACTAGCTGAATATGCAGAGCTAGCGCGCAAATATTAACTATTAACCTGTTATGGCTAGGGGGCAGTATTTTCACGGCTGGATAAAAAACGTACCCGATTTAATCTGATTATTAGTCCTGCCCAGAAGCTAGAATATGCATATAATTATTAGCTTTGGATAGAAAACACCCTAAAGTTTCTAAAACTGTTTGAATGGTGTCTGTGAGTATAACAGAACTCATTTGGCAGGCCAAAACGTGAGAAGATTCTGTACAGGAAGTACCCTGTCTGACCATTTCTTGAACTTCTTTGCCATCTCTATCCATTACAAAGGATCTCTGCTCTAACGTGACACTTCCTACGGCTCACATGGTCTCTCAGAGCCCGGGAAAAAGCTGAATGACGTAATTCAAAGCCCTGGCTGAAACACACGAGCGCTTTTGCTAAGTGGTCTATCAGAGGACAAAGGGCTTAGGCTCGTGCACTGGCCGCCCCCATCTTTCTGTTTTTCCCTCTATTTGCCGAAACACAGATTCCCGGTCGGAATATTATCGCTTTTTTTACGAGAAAAATGGCATAAAAATTGATTTTAAACAGCGGTTGACATGCTTCGAAGTACGGTAATGAAATATTTAGAAATCTTTTGTCACGAAATGCGCCATGCGCGCGACCCTTATTTACCATTCGGATAGTGTCTAGAACGCACGAACAAAACGCCGCTATTTGGATATAACGATGGATTATTTTGGACCAAACCAACATTTGTTATTGAAGTAGAAGTCCTGGGAGTGCATTCTGACGAAGAACAGGAAAGGTAATCAAACTTTTCTAATAGTAAATCTGATATTGGTGAGTGCTAAACTTGGTGGGTGTCTAAATAGCTAGCCCTGTGATGCCGGGCTATCTACTGAGAATATTGCAAAATGTGCTTTCACCGAAAAGCTATTTTAAAATCGGACATATCGAGTGCATAGAGGAGTTCTGTATCTATAATTCTTAAAATAATTGTTATGTTTTTTGTGAACGTTTATCGTGAGTAATTTAGTAAATTCACCGGAGGTTTGCGGGGGGTATGCTAGTTCTGAACGTCACATGCTAATGTAAAAAAGCTGGTTTTTGATATAAATATGAACTTGATTGAACAAAACATGCATGCATTGTATAACATAATGTCCTAGGGTTGTCATCTGATGAAGATCATCAAAGGTTAGTGCTGTATTTAGCTGTGGTTTTGTTTTTGTGACATTATATGCTAGCATGAAAAATGGGTAGTCTGATTATTTCTGGCTGGGTACTCTGCTGACATAATCTAATGTTTTGCTTTCGCTGTAAAGCCTTTTTGAAATCGGACAGTGTGGTTAGATTAACGAGAGTCTTGTCTTTAAAATGCTGTAAAATAGTCATGTTTGAAAAATGGAAGTTTTCGGATTTTAGAGTAATTTGTATTAGCGGAACATCTAGATGTAAGAGGTTAAGCTAGCTAGTACCTATTCCATTTATGTGGCGTCGTCAAAGATGGAATCTTTCCTATCGTCAATTTATTCCAAGATCAGCATGCAGATGATGTAAGTTAGTGCTTCAAAGTCCCTGTGATAAGGTTAGCGATAAACTGAAGTCCAAACTGAACAGAACTACACTCTCTTCTACCATTGCCTTAAATATATTTAATGGTCTCGTTGCAAAAGCTAAATTGTCGCAAGGGAACTTTTATTTATTTAATTTCACCTTTATTTAACACGGGTAGCAAAGATTATAGCAAACACCACTGAAACTGAACTGGTGCTCGCTAGCTTTGCAAATTCAGCTATTGTTGGAAGCCAGCCAATATGAAACAAACTATTAAAATTACAAAAGGTTGCAGCATATGTTGTGTAAATGGTGAACTCATACTGCTGTCAACTCTTGTCATTTTAATCCGTTTCACATTTGCTAGCTACCTTTTAGATCGAAGCCCATATAGAATGATTGAAGATGATAGAAGCCCATCTCCAGCTGTAAATAACCTACACACTGTGTGTGTGTGTGTGTAGCCAGCCAGCCAGCCAGGTAGAAAAATGGCAGAAAAATAAGACGGACATCAGAGTATTTTTCAGTACACCAAAACGCAAAGTAAGAACCCTAGTAGCCTAATATCTCAGACTAGTTGATAAAATGTTCATAAGAAAGAAATGAAATTCTAATGGAAATGTTTCACAATGATGTCATTAGGCAGAGCAGGCAACAGATGGCACACAGACAGCAGAGTTGGGGACAGCTATGCAGGGACAGACTGGCAGAGACAGGGAGTCTCAGGTAAGTTTGTTGAGTCTTTGTTTGGCAACATTATGAAAGGTTCTCAATTTTTTTCACTTGTAAAATAGGAACATAATTGGAAAATGCCATGGATACCCCCACTCTCAACTTAAACTGGTGACTGAACTAAGATTTGTTAAAGGCAATGGTATTGCTGTTGTGATTAGTTGTGTAGTTTTGGGTACCGGTAGTTAGGAGTACGGCAAACACCTTATTTCTTTGGTTCCTCAATATACATTTACCATATTACAATGTAGGCTATGTGTTACAGCACTACTTTTGGTGTCCCCCTCAGGAATTGCTCTTTAGAAAATTTCATGTAATTGTCCCCTCCAAAGTTGATATCAGATTTTCGCCCCTGGTGACAGCCCACTCCCGTTTTACACCTTGGGCAAAATGTTGAATATTTAGAATTGATCTTGTACAGTCTCTCTGGTGTAAAGTAGACCCTATGTAAAATATTGAATTGCATCAACTTGTGCCTTGTGTTAAATGAAAGACGCTGAGCATCTAAAAAGAGCTTTCCCCATTTCTTATCCTCAAAAATGAGACCAAGGTCATCATGCCACTTCATGCAAGCTTTCAGTGGTTCATCATTCCCCAGCTTGAAGCCAAGAGTACATGTAGGAAATGAAACCTTTTACCCCTTTCCTTTCCAGCCACAGTTTATCAGTTTTAGGTTTACTCATGGGCTGAATCCTACCTCCCTGCTGAGTGGCAAGATAATGCCTAACCTGTAGGTACTTGAAGAAAAGAGTTTGAGGTAACTGAAAACGAGATGCCAGTTGTTGAAAGGATAGTAGTTCACCTTCTCTATAGAGATTACCAATTTTTTTAATTCCTTTGTTGAACCAAGAAAATGTAATACCATCTCTCAGGGCTTTGGGTAAGATGGGGTTATTTTCGAAAGGTGTTTGTTCATATATAGATCTAAGCCCTTCTGTTTGTTTACAGACTTCAATCCATATATTTAAAGTGTTTTTAATGAAAGGGTAGTTTATGAAACCTAGCAAAGCTTTAGGTGGGCTAATATAAGGTATAGATGCCAATGTAGCCGGGGTCAGACACTCTTCCTCTATCTGCCTCCAAGAGGGTGAACTTGATGTTGTATCTTGCCATACCCACACAGCCTTTAACTGAGATGCCCAGTAATACAACTGGAAGTCAGGTAGAGTGAGTCCTCCTTCTGAGTATGGTTTGCATAAAGTTGTGTGTTTCACTCTGGGGGGTTTCCCTTTCCACAGAAATGAAGAAATCTTCCTATTAAGTTGTTTGAAAAAAACTTTGGGAATAGGAAAGGCCAAGGTTTGAAAAAGGTACAAGAATTTTGGTAATATATTCATCTTTACAGAATTGACCCGCCCAATAAGAGAAATTGGTAAATCCCGTCATCTATCCAATTCTTCCCCAACCTTTTTGAGAAGTGGAGTATATATAGTTCAGTTGATATGTCTTAATAATTTCAGAAGGAATTTGCAATCCAAGATATGTCATTTTCTGTGGTTTCCAAGAAAATGGTTGGTCTAAGATTGGGTTCTGCATAGCTGCCCTGTTAAAAGGCATAATTATACTCTTCGATAGGTTTATTTTATATCCTGAAAAGGTCCCATATTCTTTCAGGATGTCAACTAATGTCCGGAGTGAAATTTCTGTTTTGGTGAAGTAAAGCAAAATGTCATTGGCATATAGCGAGACCAGATGTTCACGCCCACCTATATGAACACCATGAATGGATGGATGAGATCTAAAAGCTTCTGCCAGTGGCTCTATAGCCAAAGAAAAAGGGAGCAGACTAGCGGGACAACCCTGCCTTGTGCCACGTGATAGGGAGAACTGTGAGGAAATGTTTCCATTAGTCAGGATCTGAGCTACCAGACATTTGTACAGTAATCTAATCAGGCCTACATACTTAGGTCCAATATTCATCCTCTGTAAAACTTCAAACAGGTAGTTCCATTCTATGCGGTCAAAAGCTTTTTCCGCATCTAATGAAGCCGCCACTACACATTCTTGGTCATTCTCTACATAATGCATAATATTACATTATATTCTGATATTATCAGCAGATGAGCGGTTTCTTACAAAGCCTGTTTGGTCCATATCAACCAAGTCCGGTAGAACCTTATCCAGTCTAAGAGCTATGAGTTTCGCAAGAATCTTATATGAAGTGTTCAATAGAGATATTGGTTTATACGACCCACAAAGCATAGGATCTTTCCCAGGTTTTAACAAAACTGTGATCAGTTCCTGTTCAAGTGTGTCTGGGAGCTTTGCTGTCTCTATGGCATAATTAAACATACTGCAAAGAGGCTCAAATAGTTTGGGTAAAAAGGATCGCTAGAATTCAATAGGGAATCCGTCTAACCCTGGTGACTTTCCCCCAGCAGTGTTGAAAATGGATTCCCTAATTTCCTCTGATGTAATCTCTTTCTCCAAGTGCTCTCTATCCTCATCAGTTAAAGTTTGTACATTGAGTTTGTTCAAAAACTCATGCATTGTGGCAGGGGCATCCCCTTCAGACTTGTACAATGTTTCATAAAACTCCCTGAAGACTAGATTAATTTCCTCAGGACTGTGAACTACTGTGTTATTGGGTAGCTTAATAGAGCTAATAACTCTACTAGCATCCTCTCGTCTTATCTTGGGTTCTGCATAGCTGCCCTGTTAAAAGGCATAATCACAGTCCCGTATGGCTCAGTTGGTAGAGCATGGTGTTTGCAACGCCAGGGTTGTGGGTTCGATTCCCACGGGGGACCAGTCCCGGGGAAAAAAAGAGAGAAAAAGAAGCATGAAATGTATGCATTTGCTTCTGTAAGTCACTCTGGATAAGAGTGTCTGCTAAATGACTAAAATGTAAATGTAAATCTGCCAAGCAAGCAACTTTCCTGCTTTATCTCCATGTTCGTAGTGGTTTTGTTTTGTTCTCCTAAGAGCATTTTCTGCTTTATGGGTCGTCAGGGTGTTATATTCCAATCACTTTGAGTCCAATTTTTGTAGAGTTGAGTCGTCAAATGTTACACTATGTTCATTTTCCAGATCTCTAATTTCATTCTCCAACAAATCTACTTTAGCCTTATACATCTTACGAGCACCTGAACTAAAGGATATGATTTGCCCCCTCAGATATGCAAGGAGAGCTTCCTAAAATTAGGGGGAGGCAGAGTTGTTATTGGTGCTAAAAAATATGTCTATATGAGTGTTCAGAAATGTTACAAATGTGGGATTATTTAGCAAGTATGTGCCAAACCTCCATCTTCTTATCTACTGACTGGTACTGAAGCCAGCAGGGTAGAATGATCTGATATACATCTTGGTAAGTACTTACACCCAGTAGTTAAACTTCCCTTGGCTGCAGGAATAAGAAATAAGTCAATTCTAGAGTAACTGTCATGGACAGGGGAGTAAAATGAGTATTCTTTAACCTTTTGGTTGTGAAATCTCCATAAGTCTACGAGTCCATAGTGTTTCATTTCTGCTTTTAACATTTTAGCTGCCTGTGTGAGGTTGATACTATTAGAGGAAGATCTATCACTGGAAGGGTCCAGTACCAAGTTAAAATCCCCTGCCATTATTATCTCTGATGATGGGCACATTAACTTCAAAAAGATCTCTTGGTAAGATTTAGGATCATCATGGTTAGACCCATACACATTCACATTGGTAATGGGCTCAGTGCTAAAGAAATCTTGAATGATCACAAACCTACCCCCTTTGTCTTTAATCTGAGATTGTATCTGAAAGGGGCAAATCTTATTAATGAGTATGGCCACCCCTCTTGCCCGAGAGGTGAAAGATGAATAGTACACTTGGCCCACCCACTCTCTCTTCAGTTTATCAGGCTCAGAGTCAGTCAGGTGTGTCTCCTGAAGAAGAGCTATATCAACCTTATGCTGCTTTAGATAATACAGAATGCATTTGCGCTTGACTGGGCATTTAGTACCCCTAATGTTAAGTGTCATAAAAGTATAGTTATTAGGTGCCGACATCTTTAAAGAAAATAAGAAATAGGGAAAAGGAAAGAATCAAAATTGCATTGAGTGTATACAACTTGTACAAAATGAAATTATGAAAGTTTAAAGTAGTAAACATCTCGTAAGCTAATACCCTGACCCTACCACAAACCCACCCAACCCCCTCCCCAACTGAGGGAGTTAAAGAACCCATATCCTTAGACGCTAGTCTTTAAGCTAAATGTACCTGCTATGCATAGCATCACTCGAATTAGGTTCATTTTAAATTATATGTATATGGAGTACATTGACTGTAACAAAAATACAAGTAACAAAATACAATTTGATTACAACAATAATGACCGGACTATTTAGCCCCACTTGAGCATGTCTCAACAACAACAACAAAAACCTTGGGTGCGTTCATAGTCAACAACAGAGCCTACCCGCACACCCAAATGTCAACCAATCGGCATTCCCCAATGCGCCCTGAAACCTGTGCCGCGCGGCGACAAAAGTGATGACCACAAACGCACCCCAGCAGGTCAGGAAAAAAGACATCAAGCTATGATGTATAAATGAAAACCTTTACCAGAGGATAACAATAATCTCTCAAATATAAAATAGGGACAAGTAGTTAAACAATCACCATCCTCCTGAGTTCACCGTCCCCCCAAAAATATATATACACTGCTCAAAAAAATAAAGGGAACACTTAAACAACACAATGTAACTCCAAGTCAATCACACTTCTGTGAAATCAAACTGTCCACTTAGGAAGCAACACTGATTGACAGTAAATTTCACATGCTGTTGTGCAAATGGAATAGACAACAGGTGGAAATTATAGGCAATTAGCAAGACACCCCCAATAAAGGAGTGGTTCGGCAGGTGGTGACCACAGACCACTTCTCAGTTCTTATGCTTCCTGGCTGATGTTTTGGTCACTTTTGAATGCTGGCGGTGCTTTCACTCTAGTGGTAGCATGAGACGGAGTCTACAACCCACACAAGTGGCTCAGGTAGTGCAGCTTATCCAGGATGGCACATCAATGCGAGCTGTGGCAAGAAGGTTTGCTGTGTCTGTCAGCGCAGTGTCCAGAGCATGGAGGCGCTACCATGAGACAGGCCAGTACATCAGGAAACGTGGAGGAGGCCGTAGGAGGGCAACAACCCAGCAGCAGGACCGCTACCTCCGCCTTTGTGCAAGGAGGAGCACTGCCAGAGCCCTGCAAAATGACCTCCAGCAGGCCACAAATGTGCATGTGTCTGCTCAAACGGTCAGAAACAGACTCCATGAGGGTGGTATGAGGGCCCGACGTCCACAGGTGGGAGTTGTGCTTACAGCCCAACACCGTGCAGGACGTTTTGCATTTGCCAGAGAACACGCAAATTCGCCACTGGCGCCCTGTGCTCTTCACAGATGAAGCAGGTTCACATTGAGCACATGTGACAGAGTCTGGAGACGCCGTGGAGAACGTTCTGTAGCCTGCAACATCCTCCAGCATGACCGGTTTGGTGGTGGGTCAGTCATGGTGTGGGGTGGCATTTCTTTGGGGGGCCGCACAGCCCTCCATGTGCTCGCCAGAGGTAGCCTGACTGCCATTAGGTACCGAGATGAGATCCTCAGACCCTTTGTGAGACCATATGCAGGTGCGGTTGGCCCTTGGTTCCTCCTAATGCAAGACAATACTAGAACTCATGTGGCTGGAGTGTGTCAGCAGTTCCTGCAAGAGGAAGGCATTGATGCTATGGACTGGCCCGCCCGTTCCCCAGACCTGAATCCAATTGAGCACATCTGGGACATCATGTATCGCTCCATCCACCAATGCCACGTTGCACCACAGACTGTCCAGGAGTTGGCGGATGCTTTAGTCCAGGTCTGGGAGGAGATCCCTCAGGAGACCATCCGCCACCTCATCAGGAGCATGCCCAGGCGTTGTAGGGAGGTCATACAGGCACGTGGAGGCCACACACACTACTGAGCCTCATTTTGACTTGATTTAAGGACATTACATCAAAGTTGGATCAGCCTGTAGTGTGGTTTTCCACTTGAATTTTGAGTGTGACTCCACATCCAGACCTCCATGGGTTGATAAATTGGATTTCCATTGATTATTTTTGTGATTTTGTTGTCAGCACATTCAACTATGTAAAGAAAAAAGTATTTAATAAGATTATTTCATTCATTCAGATCTAGGATGTGTTATTTTAGTGTTCCCTTTATTTTTTTGAGCAGTATATATACACACACACACACACACACACGTTCGCACATACACAAGTGTAAAGCTATCAGCTAGCTTGCAATTAGGCGGCCAGCGAGTAGCTTATCCCTGTCTCGGTATCAGTAATGCTAGCATTTATCTCTAACAATAAACAAGCCAGCAAACGTAATAGTAGCTAAAGTTCCCTGAAGTAATATAAACAACATAGTTAGGCTTGAAACCCAGTCAAAAGCCACATAACTATTTAACCAAACCTGACTGGACCTCTCTCTACGTAAAATAAAAGTATACAGCAAAAATGTAACTACCTGGCTTAGTGTGGATGTATAGTAGCTATAGCAACACCCTTGGAAACTTAGCGAGCTGGCTAAATAGCACAGCCAACATTAGCTATGATCCAACTTTACCTCGCTAGTCATTATCACGCTAGCCATCTAGCCAGTCGATCACTTTTAGACTTTTACTCAAGTAGTATTTTATTGGAGTCATTTTCTACTAAGGTAACTTTACTTTTACTCAAGTATGACAATTGAGTTATTTTTCCACCACTGGTTAATTACATTTTAGTCATTTAGCATACGGTCACACTGGTCACCCATGGGAATCGCACCCACAACCCTGGCGACTAAACCACACTGTGCTTCGTCAAATAGCAGAACAAATTACCTGATTTGAAGTTGAGATTACATTAAAAGTACATGCTGCAAGTGATCAATGCCGTTCGAGGTTCTACAGACTATAGCAATTGTGAATATCTCCACAGATCCGCCACAACCTACAGTATGCATGCTATCTTGAACATGCACGCTTTATATGATTAACGTTACATACGAATAAATGTATAGTTACAGTAACCTCAAAATGTGGCCATGGATCTGTTACTTATTTTACGTTTGAATAAAAACTGTTACATTAGTTTGTAAGAGCCTTAACTTTAGGCTATTTACTGTATTACAAAAGTAATATTGAATTGTGTTTAGTTGACAACGCAACCAAATATCAACATTTAAAGGATATATTTACTGCTTGGATAGTTCAATCTAAGACACTGGCTTAATTCCATTCTTTAACTTTTATTTTTGGTTGAGTTGGGTTTAGCGCTGACTCAAAACGAATGAACGACAAGAAAACACACACAACTACCACTATTGTAGTATAGAAGTCAAAATACCTACAGCTATGTTCCTACTTGGACATAATCAAAAACATTGACACCATAGTGATTCTCGTTCTAAGAGGATGCTATTATAAATAGATAATTGCGATTTTCAGATTTATTTGATTACTGGGAATTTATTTGCCGTGCATATATGCTGATAAGTTGAATATGAATCTAAAATCGTGATTTTTTTTTCAAAGGTGTCTGTGTGGCATCAGCTGGGAACGTTCCACACAGATGTTCAATGAGCGATCGAGTTCTACGAAACTCACTAGGCCTACTCTCATTTTAATAAATTCAAAACCACTACTGTAATGAAAATAAAAGCCAATAAACTGAATAATTACTGTCAAACTATTATTTTTATTCAATTGTTGAATTAGGCCTATTGTATTTCATTTTACATTTCATGCCTATTCAAGTGGTTTTGACAAACTTTTAGGATGTTGACGGCTGCTATGTCATAATGTACATGATGTCATAATGAAGCATTATTTTGTTAAACTAAGACAATCCATAGACAGGTCATTGATGCTCTTCCTGAACTGAGGTAGGACCTATAATTTAATGAAATAATCTCAAATACATTACTTTTATCTTATGAGAACTTTATTTGATCAATAACTGTCAAAAACTGTTATATTTTGTGATTTGTGATTTAAAACTAGGTCTTGTGTTTCTGTTTTCAATGATATATTGTTGAAACTTTATAGTCAAATCCTACGTGTGCAAATTATCTGGAAGTCCAAATTGAAGGTAGGCCTTAGTCTGTGAATCTTTCATTTTTATGAATTTATGAACATTTTGGCAGGAATTGGAATGTCCTTTGAAGGTGGAAAAACACTCGTTTATAATAACTTTGATCAAACACTATTGAAATATATGTCATTTATTCTATATTCTTATTCTCAAACATGCTTTTTGTTGTTGTTTGCTCCTCCACTGTGACTCTCACAGCCATGAAAGACAGAGTGATGTCCAGGACTAAGACACAAGAGACCAGTCAGAACAGTTCTGAGAACAGCCTGACAGACATCCTCAGTGTCCGGAGTGCCAGTGATATTGTCCTACAGCCAATGCCACCAGGGAGAAAGAATAGCCGATCCCACTTCCACAACATGGATGTGACTAAAGAGAGGGCTGACATGGGAAGGCTTCCAATGGCCACTCCACCCATCAGCCTCCCAATGCTCACTGTGACCTCTCTCACTGTCCAAAGGATCAAAAACTCCCTCAAAGTGCCTCGCATGCCTCGTCTGCAGCTGGAGGGACAGATGGGTAGGAAGCGTCTGGGTCCGGTCAAAACCAAAACTGGAGGGAGCACATTGACCTCCAGCCACAAGCAGGAGCCAGAGGTTAAATCCAGCAGACCACAGACACCAGGAAGCATCCCTAGGAGGCCCAATGTATGTTCCACTGCAGCCAAGGCAGTAGCTCCTTTATCTGGGACTCCATGCAGCCAGTCTGAGGTCAGGATCCAGGCCAATCCTCTCCAGAGGTCTAACATCCAGGACCAAAGGCCCCGCTCTCCTCCTGCTCAGGCCAGACGGTCTCTGTCCGACGGCAGCCTCTTGCAGCCGCCATGTTCTCCTGTGGATGTCCTCCAGCCGGAGGTCCAGGCCAGCAGAAGCCTGGCTCGACCCAAGACCGGGATAGCTAGGATAACAAGACATACTGATGGCAGCACTCTGAGGTTCCCTAACCAGACCATAGAGCTTATAAACTCCATGGATAGGAGGGAGAGCAACAATTCTTTCCCTGTGCTGCCAACCATTGCAGTGTCAGCCTCACCTGCCCAGATGGCCATCCCATTGCCTACCCCAATGGTCAGCCATGTGCCTGACCTTCTGGTGCCTACTCCATCTGCTTCTCCGGTTCCTTCCAGCCGAGTGCCTGCCCCACCTGCCTCCCCAGTGCCAGCCCGGCCTGCCAACGCCAGATCACGGCGTGTGTCGAAGAGGATCCAGCTCTTACAGATCCGGTCTGCTATGCTGGACCAGCAGCTACCAGAACAACTGGGTGACAAACAAAGCATATTACCCTCTGAGCCCCTGTACTTCAGTAGCACTGAGAGGATGTTCCTCTGTGGTCCACCTTTAGTCTGCCACCCAGCTAACGTAGGTGGAGATGATGGCTGTCACCCCCTGCCCAGACCTACGCCCAGCCACACAGGTCGCACCGACCACTCCGCTTTACTGACTAGTAGGAGAGCCGTGCAGGCGGGCGAGAAGTGCCCCTTTGAAATCCTCTTGACCCCACTGGCAGAACAGCCTCCTATCGAGCGGTGGCACATGCCCGCCTCCCGTGCCAAGGCCGAGCGGGAATGGAAGAATAGCCAACGAGGGCGCAGGAAGAGAGCGAAGCCCATTCACTGGGACGTTAACTTTAAGTCTGGGCCTTTCTTCCCAGTGTGTGTCGCTCCATCACTGCCCTCAATCTTGGAGGAGGATGAAGAGTCTCTTTCTGAAGAGATGAAGCAAAGCCAGTTGTAGGGGTCGCACACACACACATCTTCATTTTTTTTAACATTTTTTACCTTTATTTAAATAGGCAAGTTAGTTAAGAACAAATTCTAATTGACAAAGACAGCCTACCCCGCCCAAACCCTAGCGACACTGGGCCAATTGTGCGCCGCCCTATGGGACCAGTGCCTTAGACCGCTGTGCCAATCTGGAGCCCTATTGAGACCTCATGGCCTCCCATGGACCAGAGAGGATCAGCCAGCATCATCCCAGCATCTGCACTGCCCTTTCAACCCCAAACCACAAAGGGCAGGTGACAGAAATGATCCAGCGCCCACCGATCCAGGCTGTTGTGCATGAGCAGCAGCAGCTACTGTCGGAAGTACTGTTGGAACAGACTTTTCCTATGAGACCCAACAGGAGCCACAAGCTGTCAAAGTACTTTCATCCCTGGGGTGTGTAGCTTCTCGAAGAGTGTTCTCTTCCTGAAGATGGACTGCTTCAACCCCTTGGGAGTATCCAGAGTATCTAGTACGCTGGTGTGATGATAGAATATGTCCATCAGTATCAACTAGAGATTAATATTAATCCACTTGTTATTCTAGTTAGGCAAATGTTAATTTATCATCAGCATGTTCCAAAGAATTCTGTTTCTATAAAGTTTTATTGCAGTTGAAAATGATCAGTGGTGTGTGTTGTTGGTTTCTTGTGAGCTATGAAGTATACAATTTTAGTAGAATGTTTATTTCTTCATTGGATTTGTTGATTTGTTGCCCAAGGAGAAGAGGTAAGTGCTGACCGGACTAATAGAAGTGAAGGTCCGATTCAAATTTGTATTAATCCGAAGGAGGCACATCTGACTCACACCTTAGTGCCATAATTCTTCACATTCTGAACACCATCTGAACGTACACACAGCCTCAACTATTTAAATGACAGAAAATGTCATATCTGCTCTCACACAGTACACTAATAGATGATTATCCCTTGGGTTTTTCACAGTCCATCATAACAAATACTTTTTGGCAACTTATGTATTGTTGTCTAAGGTTCATTCCGAAACACATTTTCTCCACCAAAGCCCAAAGCTTACTAGCATTATAAAGATATCACTCAAGTTTAAGAGGTGTTACCACATTTTTGTAGAGATTTATTGTGGCCAGTGCAAAGATCTTACATTGCACTGTAAGATCAGTCATGCATCGTACCCAGTTTCTCTCTAGAAACATGCATGAGAAAGGTATGACTAAGCAGAGAAGTATGTCTGTATCAGTTGTTCTAGAACTGGTTCAAGAAAGAAGAGCGAGAGAGAGAGAGCAAAGCACAGAAGGATGTTGGGTTACATATGAACACTTTCCATCATACTCTCAGGAAGGTTAGGTTAGTTAGACTACATGTGATCGTGCGTCACCATAACTGAAACACGGCCTTCTTTCTTTCACGGTTTCACGTCATGGTGCAAGAATTTACATAAACTGGGAAATATTTGAATACATTTCAATTTCCCTGGCTGGCAGTGAAGGGGTTAATCAGTTGTGTGCTCTCAGTTTACGCTCACTAGCAGAATCTGTCTGCCACAGCTGCTGCGCTAAGGCCAATCTTCTATCACAGAGAGCGCTGACAACCAGAGGTGTTTCCAGAGGACAACAACACAGAGCAGGTTAGAGAAGCTTCAAACCTAACCGCACGCACGCACACACAGTCTTGTATTTGTAACCAATTTAGGACTCCTCACAAATACATACCTTTTGAGGACCATGCTTTCAGACATCATAGAAGCACAGAAATTACACTCATGAGTTAGAAAAAAATCTACTATGAGGAAATCACGTAAAGTTTCTGACTCCTTGAAAAAAGTTCACTTGTAATTTTACCAACTACTTGAAACCGTACATTGCAAATCAAATCGTATTGGTCACATACACATGGTTAGCAGATGTTTATGCGAGTGTAGCGAAATGCTTGTAAGCTTCTAGTTCCGACCGTGCAGTAATATTTAACAAGTAATCTAACAATTTCACGACAACTACCTTATACACACACAAGTTTAAAGGAATAATTAACAATATATACGTATAAATATAAGGCCGAACAGCATAGGCAAGATGCAGTAGATGGCATAGAGTACAGTATATACATATGAGATGAGTAATGTAGGGTATGTAAACATAAAGCGGCATTGTTTAAGTGACTAGTGATACATTTAATACATCGAATTATTAAAGTGGCGAGAGATTGAGTCTGTATGTTGGCAGCAGACACTCAACGCATTGCAATGCCTTGCCATCAGCCATGGAGAGAATGCCTCCTATGCAGGGGCGAAAATCTGATATCCACTTTGGAGGGGACAATTACATGAAATTTTCTCAAGAGCAATTCCTGAGGGGGACACCAAAAGTAGTGCTGTAACACATAGCCTACATTGTAATATGGTAAATGTATATTGAGGAACCAAAGAAATAAGGTGTTTGCCGTACTCCTAACTACCGGTACCCAAAACTACACAACTAATCACAACAGCAATACCATTGCCTTTAACAAATCTTAGTTCAGTCACCAGTTTAAGTTGAGAGTGGGGGTATCCATGGCATTTTCCAATTATGTTCCTATTTTACAAGTCAAAAAAATTGAGAACCTTTCATAATGTTGCCAAACAAAGACTCAACAAACTTACCTGAGACTCCCTGTCTCTGCCAGTCTGTCCCTGCATATCTGTCCCCAACTCTGCTGTCTGTGTGCCATCTGTTGCCTGCTCTGCCTAATGACATCATTGTGAAACATTTCCATTAGAATTTCATTTCTTTCTTATGAACATTTTATCAACTAGTCTTTGAGATATTAGGCTACTAGGGTTCTTACTATGCGTTTTGGTGTATTGAAAAATACTCTGATGTCCATCTTTTATTTTTCTGCCATTTTTCTACCTGGCTGGCTACACACACAGTGTGTAGGTTATTTACAGTAGGAGATGGGCTTCTATCATCTTCAATCATTCTATATGGGCTTCGATCTAAAAGGTAGCTAGCAAATGTGAAACGGATTAAAATGACAAGAGTTGACAGCTGTATGAGTTCACCATTTACACAACATATGCTGCAACCTTTTGTAATTTTAATAGTTTGTTTCATATTGGCTGGCTTCCAACAATAGCTGAATTTGCAAAGCTAGCGAGCACCAATTCAGTTTCAGTGGTGTTTGCTATAATCTTTGCTACCCGGGTTAAATAAAGGTGAAATTAAATAAATAAAAGTTCCCTTGCGACAATTTAGCTTTTGCAACGAGACCATTAAATATATTTAAGACAATGGTAGATGAGAGTGTAGTTCTGTTCAGTTTGGACTTCAGTTTATCGCTAACCTTATCACAGGGACTTTGAAGCACTAACTTACATCATCTGCATGCTGATTCCATCTTTGACGACGCCACATAAATGGAATAGGTACTAGCTAGCTTAATAGTTAATATTTGCGCGCTAGCTCTGCATATTCAGCTAGTGTGTGTGTGCGCGATTGACTGGATGAACCTCACGGCAGTTACGTAGCAAGCTAAGGAACTGGCAGTGGATCAAACCATTGTGAGGCAAAGGGCGGGGGGGTTGCAATCTTTTGAAACTTAAAAACGTGCTATTAAGTGTCTATAATTAGCACAATTGCTTTCATTGCGTATTATTAATATTATTTAAATTACATAGTTATGTTTCAGTGATATATTGGGGGGGACAAATCATATTTTTCCCAGGATGGGGGGGGTCGTGTCCCCCCGTCCCCCCCGGGATTTCCGCCCCTGCTCCTATGAAATCTATAAAAGCTATCCAACTGCCTACGTTGTACCTAATGGAAGCGTAAAATAATTAACAAGTTTAAATTCTCCATATTTAACGCATTCATTCTATTTTAAGACTGAAAATATTCATGTAGAATGCCACAATGATGCAACACGGATGGCAACTCAACGGCTGTAGTGTAGTTCTTCTGTAAAGTATTTAAACTGGAACAAACATTTCAGTAATGGATTCAATATATCCAAGTAACAGATTAATAGTTTAGATTTTTTTTTATTTTCTTTCTGTAACATTCAAAGTCAGCAGGCTTTGTATTCTTGAGACCTTAGTCACTCCAAAAGTGAACCACCCACCTGGAAAAACTTCCCCCGGACAGTGAGTGTCACGCCCTGACCTGAGAGAGCCATTTCTCTCTGTTTGGTTAGGTCAGGGTGTGATATGGGGTGGGCATTCTATGTGTTTTATTTCTATGTTTTGGCCCGGTATGGTTCCTAATAAGAGGCAGCTGTCTATCGTTGTCTTTGATTGAGAGCCATACTTAGGCATCCTTTTCCCACCTGGGTTTTTGTGGGTAGTGGTTTTCCGTTTAGTTGTCTGTTGCCTGACGGAACTGTTTGCTTTCGTTTTTGATTCTTTTTTTAAGTGTAATAAATATGAGCACTCAACACGCTGCGTTTTGATCCACTCCTTTTGACGATCGAAACAGTGAGATAGAGGACATTCGTCATCTGTTGATGAGTTTAAGTCAAGTAAGTCCCATTAAATCCTCAGAAGTACACCAAGATAGCCAGAAGCATCTCATACACTTATTTTCTCTGATCTGCAACTATTCTGTTGTGTACATAGAACTTAACTGCTCTCCAGTCCCTGTTTACTAGCGCTTGGGAGAAGCAGCAATGCAATTCTCACAGTCTTGTTTTCCAGGTGTTTTTCCCATTCGGATAAAATTCATCAAGGAATCAACTGCATCCACCTCTATTGTCGACCAATACCTTTTTGTTCCTTTGGCACCTTTGGAAAGAGATGGCATTATGAACGACTACATTAAATAAAGGTTGACTACAATACAGTACTTGAACATCTCTCTGTATTAACTCTACAAGGTTACAGCTGTTTCTGCAGAGGGTGTGTTGAGATTAAACTAACAATCCCAACTAAATAACTACATAGATAAGGATGTGAGAGGAGAATGTGCAATGCTGACATCAAGGCAGACTCAATCTGTATGGAATCTAAGCCCAACAATCTGTTTGCAATGTAAACCTTCTAATAAAAGCAATACCTATTAAATCAAGTTCCCTCCCTCAAGAAAAACAATGTAAAGCGTGGTAATCCTTCTGTGTTATCATCTATCCTGACACACTAGTTCCAGATCTAACATCTTGACTTGTTTCCAATCCAAACTGAACTGTTCTGTGCTGGCATGGTTGGAAATACACTAACTGATAAAGACAGTATTGATCTGGACCAGCACAGTACGGCCATAAATTGACACTACAGAGTGAAAATGCACTGACTGAAGGCAGCAGGAAACATGCTTACTGTGTGAGCCTCTCTTTTGTCCCAGCTTTCCCTTGGTCATTGGCCCGAATCGCTGACATCTCTCCTAGAAAACATCAGTGGAAAACATGTCTAAAAGGACATTGTAATTAAGAATAGGTCCATGTGTATGTAAGGTATAGGCATACCGGTCAGATTTTCTTCATAGAAATTGCCTTCCTCTGATGGCCCTGGGACACAACCATCTTCACTGTTGTCAATATTGGTTATTGAGTCATCAGTCTTGTATCCAAGCATAGCTTTGGTCAACTGTATTACAGAAAAAAAGTATCTTGGATAACTAGACAGATAACATAGTATTTGGACACTGGCACATTTTGATTAGTTATGGCTCTGTGCTCCTCTACTTTACATTTTCTTATAATACAATGAATATGGGATGGAAGTGCAGACTTGCCTGTCTTTGATTTACAAAGCTGATTCACAAGAACTTACAGTATGTGCTGGTGTTGAATGACACTAACTTACGTTACTAACTTGTTCTGATCAACGGCAGTGCATCATCCAACACATGGACTATCGACCCAGAGGTACTGGCAGCCTCGGTGTCTGACATCTAAGGATACAATAAAATGAAATTAGTCATGTGCAAATTAGGCAATTGAATATGATTCAACCATCCCCAGTATCCTCATTCTAAACAACTGATAAACCTGAGCTTCGGGATTTATTATTTCCTTCTCAAATCTGGCCTACAAGTTGAATTATGTTTCTTTTAGAGTTTCCATGTGTCTTCTGAGCCTCTGCAGTGCCTTTGTAAAGGAAGACAAGTTTAAAAAAGAATGGTTGAGACTTAAAGAATGACAAGATTGCTCGGCACACAACCAAGGGAATGGGCTGGGGGACACCAATGACTTATCATTGACTGATAGAGGTCCTACAAACATCTATTACAATTTCCTTTTTTAAGACGACTTTCTAGGTAAAGCAGCAAGTATAAGCATAACATAAGCACATTATGCAAGTTCCTGGATGCAACTAAAGCTGATCTGCTTTTATGGATGGACTAAACGAGAAACAGTATGAGTGATATGGCTAAAGCAAGGCATGTGAATTGGCACAGCCCTACCAAATGTTACACTTTCCACAATCCTTATTCCTGTTGTGGTGTTACACTCTTTTAGTGCAAAGCCAAAATAACTAGAAACTTATTTCTCTTTGGGTAAGAAAGGGCGATAAAAAAACTGCCAAAACTTAATTTAAATGGGGGGATTTATTTAAATATTTCAGCACACATGCATGCTTATGACTTGACAAAACAGATGAAAAGGAACTGGCTTTTCTAGCTAACTTGTAAACCAATTCAAGTTACACTAGCAATATTATTTTCCAATGCATGTAACATTGGGTTAACCACAATCATGTATTCTGAATCAAAGACATGTTTACCAATTATGCTAAACTAGCACGCTAACCGCTGGCTAGCACGCTAACCGCTAGCTAGCACGCTAACCGCTAGCGAGCACGATAACCGCTAGCTAGCACGCTAACCGCTAGCGAGCACGCTAACCGCTAGCTAGCACGCTAACCGCTAGCTAGCACGCTAATCATTAGCAAGCAGTAAATAAGTAGAAGGTAAAAACATGCAAAGTAACAATTGCACATTAATGAATTGTTTGGTTAAGCCTACCAATTTCATTCTCATGACGCAGTATATCTGACACAATGTGGCTTTCGGACATTGTCAATGCATGTTGGATTCCACCGAAATACATACATGAGCTAACTTTCATTACAAATAAAGACAACGGGAACATGCTTGCTTGCCAATACACCAAATACAATTTTAGTTAAAATATTGGTTAACAGTTTAGTTAATAGCTTACCTTCTTGCAGGAATGTGAACGTCTACAACCATCCTCCTCTTCATTAAAAAACGTGCTGCACAGCTACTTTTGTTGTGATCATGCTCAGACAGAGACAGGCTTGCCAGGTCAATTTCAAATGTCTTGTAAATCCAGGAAAAACCCGCCTTCAAAGCCTGAAACCCATCACAATTTCAGAAGATTACAGGGAAATTAATGGCTTTTTTAAAATACCATGTTGGTAACGGTGTAATATAGAAGTAGTTTTAAAAACTTGCACCCAGCGACCAAAACTTTTCACCTGCAGAAAAGTTTTAAAAGTACCTCAATAAAAGACAACAATTTAAACATGGCAACCCTGGGGAGAGACTTATCACTGCAGCATGGGGGAGATGGGAACTGTGTTGACCTGTGACATTTTTGATAGTTTGGTACTTTGTGCACTCTGCAGTGGGGGAGGGGCTGGATCTCCAGCAGAAATTATGGAGAGTAGACAATGATTCCATCAGCCCAGATTTCTGAATATGTGTGCAATATTATTACTGTCACCTACATTTCCTTAGACAGTTTGGGTTTGTAGCTTACACAATCAGTATCAGTGAGGTGTTAAGTGCAGCTACTTGAATGGTCTGTAGACTTGCTGACACAAAAGTAGCTTATGGCAGGTTAAGATTCTAACTAGCAACCTAACCCCTCAGCAATCAGGTTCACTACCTGCACACAGACCAAACAGCCTAGTGATATTAACAGCCATCTCTTGCTATAGGCACTCAACTACTCTCACCATCTCTCTTTCTCTCTCATAACAGGCCTTTAAAAAAAAATCTTATTCGCATTTACCCTCCACTAGACCCCTGGTTTCACAAGGTGGAATAAAATGTACTGATAATAAGTGATTTCAGGTTTGTACTGCTGTGAAGACTTAGGCCTTTACATCAGCATTGGTCTCTTTGCAAAAATCCTCAAGAAAACTCATAATAAACTTGGGTAGCTGATGTGTAACTGATGTTCATATCTTAAAGGACAAGTCACTATAAGCTTTTGTCAGGAACCAGGACTCGGTTAATAAAGCCAACACAACTGCATGTTTTACAAATGGTAGGCTATCTTATGGTAGGCCTAGTTATAAAATGACATTATAGGCCGACACTGTAGACTATAGGCCTATTTCTTTGCCGGATTGGAGAATGTCTGCAATTGTCTTGCCTAGTGCAGCAAAATGGCCAAAACATGGCCTGGTCATGGATGAAAAGCACCTTTTCAAAATGGGGTAGAACTGAGGGAACATAAGGAACATGATTTCAGCTTCCTGTGTTAGCTGTTGTAATCCTCTTGCTGCGTTTATTTGTAGATAGACTCACCCCAACAGGGAGTTATGAGTTGGGAGGTATAATCAAAATGTCTGCTTAATGCTTTTGAGGGAGCAGCAGAAAAGTGTATCCAAGCTGGGGTACCCCTTGCTAGAATTGTTAGTTGTAGCAGTAGTAGTAGCCATGTAATGGCAGCAGTGTTGTAGTCGAGTCACTAAAGCATAAGTCTGTGTCAATTCACAAGACCCTATGGCTAAGTCTGAGTTGAGTCAAAGTCACCAATGTTTGAGTCGAGTCGAGTCACAAGTCCCTATGGCTGAAATAAGAGTCCCTGTGTTTGAATCTCGGTCCAAGATTTCAAGTCTAAGACAATGGGTCCAAATTAAATTAATATTAAGTTATTAACCCAGTCAAATAGTGGCAGGGGGGAATTTGATCAATCATTTTTTACATTTATGTGCAAACAAATGTTTATATGCTACAGGTCAACCAGATTGTCAGCTAGCTAGCTAGCTAATTAGGTAACATGATTGAACATGGTGTGGCTGCACAGCTTCTCTATCTTTGATGTAGTCTAAACAGAATCTGAAAGACACAGACAGACAGATACACTTTTATAAACTATACTGATGTCAGATATTAGTGGCTAATGTTCACATTCTGTGGAGGTCAACTGCTCCTAGATGTGTGTGTGTGTGTGTGTGTGTGTGTGTGTGTGTGTGTGTGTGTGTGTGTGTGTGTGTGTGTGTGTGTGTGTGTGTGTGTGTGTGTGTGTGTGTGTGTGTGTGTGTGTGTGTGTGTGTACGTGCGTATGTGCGTACGTGCGTACGTGGTTAGGTTGGAAGCTTCTCTAACCTGCTCTGTGTTATTGGCTTCTGGAAACACCTCTGTTTGCCAGCGCTCTGTGATAGAAGATTAGCTTTAGCACAGCAGCTGTGGCAGACAGATTCTGCTAGTGAGCATAAACTGAGAGCACACAGCTGATTAACCCCTTCACTGCCGGCCAGGGAAATTGAAATGTATGCAAATGTTTCCCAGTTTATGCAAATACTTACACCATGACGTGAAACCGTGAAAGAAAGAAGGCCGTGTTTCAGTTATGGTGACGCACGATCACATGTAGCCTAACTAACCTAACCTTCCTGATAGTATGATGGAAAGTGTTCATATGTAACCCAACATCCTTCTGTGCTTTGCTCTCTCTCTCTCGCTCTTCTTTCTTGAACCAGTTCTAGAACAACTGATACAGACATACTTCTCTGCTTAGTCACAGCTTTCTCATGCATGTTTCTAGAGAGAAACTGGGTACGATGCATGACTGATCTTACAGTGCAATGTAAGATCTTTGCACTGGCCCCAATAAATCTCTACAAAAATGTGGTAACACCTCTTAAACTTGAGTGATATCTTTATAATGCTAGTAAGCTTTGGGCTTTGGTGGAGAAAATGTGTTTCGGAATGAACCTTAGACAACAATACATAAGTTGCCAGAAAGTGTTTATTATGATGGACTGTGAAAAACCCAAGGGATCGTCATCTATTAATGTACTATGTGAGAGCAGATATGACATTTTCTGTCATTTAAATAGTTGAGGCTGTGTGTAAGTTCAGATGGTGTTCAAGGTACAAAGTGTTCAACCTCCTTTAGTTACAGACTTTTAGTGCCCCCCTTGTGGAATATCACGTGTCGTTACATGGGGATCTACATTTGTTTTTGAGGGTTGCAAAAAAAACATGGATAATGTTAGAATAAAATCATGCAGAGGAAGCTTTATTCAAAAGATGGAGGATGAGACATGACGTGTTGAACAGTGTCAGGCTTCAGATCAAAAGAAAAACGATACAGTTACTGCCTTGCAGGGTTGAAAGGGCAGTGGAGGTACTAGGATGACAGGCAGGGCAGATGCTGGGATGATGCTGGCTGATCCTCTCTGGTCCTTGGGAGGCCATGAGGTCTCAATAGGGCTCCCGATTGGCGCAGCGGTCTAAGGCACTGGTCCCATAGGGCGGCGCACAATTGGCCCAGTGTCGTCCGGGTTAGGGTTTGGCCGGGGTAGGCCGTCATTGTAAATAAGAATTTGTTCTTAACTAACTTGCCTATTTAAATAAAGGTAAATAAAAAATGAAGTTGTGCGTGTGTGCGTGTGTGTGTGTGTGAGACCCCTCTACAACTGGCTTTGCTCCATCTCTTCAGAAAGAGACGACCCACGGGACAGCAGGGGGGTAGTGGGAGGGGTGAAGAGGGGAGAGGTGGGTGTGCTTTCTCTTGTAGACGGGCGCGGAAGCATAATCCTGTGAAAGTGGATAGGGGCACGTGTCTTCAACACAAAGCTTGAAAATGGCTTGCCCATGGTGATTATATCATGGCTGAAGTCAATCTTGACTGTGGTCTCCAAGGACATCCAGTACTGGAGCATCTCTTCATCCTCCTCCTTTTCATCCACCTCCAGGATCGAGGGCAGTGATGGAGCGACACACACTGGGAAGAAAGGCCCAGACTTAAAGTTAACGTCCCAGTGAATGGGCTTCACTTTCTTCCTGCGCCCTCGTTGGCTATTCTCCCATTCCCGCTCGGCCTTGGCACGGGAGGCGGGCATGTGCCACCGCTCGATAGGAGGCTGTTCTGCTAGTGGGGTCAAGAGGATTTCAAAGGGACACTTCTCGCCCGCCTGCACGGCTCTCCTACTGGTCAGTAAAGCGGAGAGGTCGGTGAGACCTGTGTGGCTGGGCGTAAGTCTGGGCAGGGGGTGACAGCCGTCATCTCCACCTACGTTAGCTGGGTGGCAGACTAAAGGTGGACCACAGAGGAACATCCTCTCAGTGCTACTGAAGGACAGGGGCTCAGAGGGTAATATGATTTGATTGTCACCCAGTTGCTCTGGTAGCTGCTGGTCCTTCATAGCAGACTGGATCTGTAAGCGCTGGATCCTCTCCGACACCTGCCTACGTGATCTGGTGTTGGCAGGCCGGGCTGGCACTGGGGATGCAGGTGGGGCAGGCACTCGGCTGGACGGAATCGGTGAAGCAGATGGAGTAGGCACCAGAAGGTCAGGCATTTGGCTGACTATTGGGGTAGGCAATGGGATAGCCATCTGGGCAGGTGAGGCTGACACTGCAATGGTTGGCAGCACAGCGAAAGAATTTGTGATCTCAATCCTACCCATAGAGTTTATAAGCTCTAAGGTCTGGTTAGGGAACCTCAGAGTGCTGCCATCAGTATGTCTTGTTATCCTAGCTATCCCGGTCTTGGGTCGAGCCAGGCTTCTGCTGGCCTGGACCTCCGGCTGGAGGACATCCACAGGAGAACATGGCGACTGCAAGAGGCTGCCGTCGAACAGAGACCGTCTGGCTTGAGCAGGAGGAGAGTGGGGCCTTTGGTCCTGGATGTTAGACCGCTGGAGAGGATGGGCCTGGATCCTGACCTCAGACTGGCTGCATGGAGTCCCAGATAAAGGAGCTACTGCCTTGGCTGCAGTGGAGCATACATTGGGCCTCCTAGGGATGCTTCCTGGTGTCTGTGGTCTGCTGGATTTTACCTCTGGCTCCTGCTTGTGGCTGGAGGTCAATGTGCTCCCTCCGGTTTTGGTTTTGACCGGACCCAGACGCTTACTACCCATCTGTCCCTCCAGCTGTAGACGAGGCATGCCAGTCACCTTGAGGGTGTTTTTGATTTTTTGGACAGTGAGAGAGGTCACAGTGAGCATTGGGAGCCTGACGGGTGGAGTGGCCATTGGAAGCCTTCCCATGTCAGCCCTGTCGTTTGTTACATCCATGTTGTGGAAGTGGGATCGGCTATTCTTTCTCCCTGGTGGCATTGGCTGTAGGACAATATCACTGGCACTCCGGACACTGAGGATGTCTGTCAGGCTGTTCTCAGAACTGTTCTGACTGGTCTCTTGTGTCCTAGCCAACGGTGAGCTTGACTTCCCTCTGTCTTTCATGGCTGAGAGTCACGGTGGAGTAGCAAACAACAACAAAAAGCATGTTTGAGAATAAGAATATAGAATAAATGACATATTTCAATAGAATTTGATCAAAGTTGTTATTATAAACTAGTGTTTTTCCACTTTCAAAGGACATTCCAATTCCTGCCAAAATGTTCATCAATTCATAAAAATGAAAGATTCACAGACTAAGGCCTACCTTCAATTTGGACTTCCAGATCATTTGCACACGTAGGATTTGACTATACAGTTTCAACAATATATTATTGAAAACAGAAACACAAGACCACAAGACCTAGTTTGAAACAAAAACTTTTTTGTCACAAATCACAAAACATAACAGTTTTCTGACAGATATTTATCAAATAAAGTTCTCATAAGATAAAAGTAATGTATTTGAGATTATATCATTAAATTATAGGTCGTACCTCAGTTCAGGAAGAGCGTCAATTACCTGTCTATGGATTGTCTTATTTTAACAAATTAATGCTTCATTATGACATCATGTACATTATGACATAGCAGCCGTCCACATTATAAAAGTTTGTCAAAACCACTTGAATAGACATGAAATGTAAAATTAAAGACAATAGACCTAATTCAACAATTGAATAAAAATAATAGTTTGACAGTAATTATTCAGTTTATTGGCTTTTATTTTCATTACAGTAGTGGTTTTGAATTTATTAAAATGAGAGTAGGCCTAGTGAGTTTCGTAGAACTCGATCGCTCATTGAACATCTGTGTGGAACGTTTGCAGCTGACGCCACACAGACACCTTTGAAAAACATTCACGACTTTAGTTTCATATTCAATTCATCAGCATATATGCACGGCAAATAAATTCCCAGTACTCAAATAAATCTGAAAATCACAATTATCTATTTATTATAGCATCCTCTTAGAACGAGAAACGCTGTGGTGTCGATGTTTTTGATTATGTCCAAATAGGAACATAGCTACAGGTATTTTTACTTCTATATTATAATAGTAGTAGTTGTGTGTGTTTTTTTGTCGTGCATTCGTTTTGAGTCAACGCTAAACGCAACTCAACCAAAAATAAAAGTTAAAGAATGGAATTAAGCCAGTGTCTTAGATTGAACTATCCAAGCAGTAAATATATCCTTTAAATGTTGATATTTGGTTGCGTTGTCAACTAAACACAATTCAATATTACTTTTGTAATACAGTATATAGCCTATCTTACAAACTAATGTAACAGCATTTATTCAACCTTAAAATAAGTAACAGATCCATGGCCACATTTTAAGGTTTCTGTAACTATACATTTACTCAAATGTAACGTTAATCATATAAAGCGTGCATGTTCAAGATAGCATGCATACTGTAGGTTGTGGCGGATCTGTGGAGATATTCAATTGCTGTAGTCTATGTAGAATCTCGAACAGCATTGATCACTTGCACCATGTACTTTTAATGTAATCTCAACTTCAAACCACGTGATTTGGTTCTGCTATTTGATGAAGCACAGTGTGGTTTAGTCGCCAGGGTTGTGGGTGCGATTCCCACGGGTGACCAGTGTGACCGTATGCTAAATGACTAAAACGTAAATAACCAGTGGTGGAAAAACTACTACATTTTTTTTGAACAATATATTTATTGGCATTTCTTTTTTTTACAATTTAACAATCATCAAAATATGACACAGATAATGCCCCGTTATTCCTTCCACCTACACAAAACACCATGCTACATGGGTGGACATCGTGCAAAACCCTTCCCTCCCCAACACAGGAACACCCCCCTCCCTCCCCTCTGCCGGTATTAGCTTCACTGATTAACAACAAAAAAATAAACAGAATGACCTTCACATTCCATGCTAGAAAATAAATTATTCAACACAAAAACAAATAATAATACATTAATGAAGAAAGTAGTAATGAGGCAGCTAAGGTGACGTCTCTAGAAACTGCTGAAAGTCCCCCAGACATCAGTAAATTCAAAGGGTTTATTACGTAAATTGTATGTTATTCTTTCAGATGGAATATAGAAAGATAGTTATTTTAGCCACATCTGCTTGCTTGGCGGAGTGTCACACTTCCTGTCACAGGGGTCGTTGAATGGAGACCAAGGCGCAGCGTGTATAGTGCTCATTCTTTGATTTTTAATGAAAACACTTCAACAACAAAACAATAAAACGACCAACAGTCCCGTCAGGTACTCTAGACTAAACGGAAACAACTACCCACAAACCCCAAAGGAAAACAGGCTGCCTAAGTATCGCTTCCAATCAGAGACAACGATAGACAGCTGCCTCTGATTGGAAACCATACCCGGCCACAACATAGAAAATGACAACATAGAATGAATCTCTAGACAACCCACATAGAAAACAGAAAACCCAAAACACATAGACAAAACACCCCCCCTGTCACACCCTGACCAATCTACTAGGGATAAATTACCTCATACCAGGGTCAGGACGTGACAGTACCCCCCCAAAGGTGCAGACTCTGACTGCACCCAAACCAAAAAACCCAACAACAACAACCCCAAACACAAAGGGAGGGCAAGGAGGTTGACAACAGTCAATGGTGGCTCATGTGCTCCACCCAGAACCCTCCTCTTCTCCCGATCCTCCAGCAACGGAGATGTCTCTGGCTCAGGGCGTAACCTCCATTCCGCCCGCAGATCCCTCCGCTTCTGTAACATAGGCCTGTGGATCATTATTGGAGGAATCGGACTGTTGATCCTTACCGGAATCACTGTGCTGTAGACCACTGCTGGAGGTTCCGACCTCCAAGCCGCCGCTGGAGGATCTATGCTGCAGGCCGCCGCTGATGTCTCTGGGCTGCAGACCGCCGCTAAAGGCTCTGGGCTGCAGACCGCCGCTGAAGGCTCTGGGCTGCATACCGCCGCTGAAGGCTCTGGGCTGCAGACCGCCGCTGAAGGCATTTCTCAGCCTTGATGTACAGGTCATGCTCCAACAGTCTACCAAGCACATTGCGCACCAGGGACACATGCTCGGCGGGTGTAGCGGAGTATATCAGAATGTCATCAATATACACCCTGCCCATGCAGGTCCCTGAAAATCTCATCTACAAAGGCTTGGAAGACTGATGGAGCATTCATCAACCCGTACGGCATGACGAGGTACTCATAAAAAAGAAACTCGAGGAGGCGGGTGAAGTGGAGGACCGAATGTACCCCTGACGCAGGGATTCGGAGACATATGTTTCCATAGCCGCCATCTCCACCCGTGACGGGATACACGTGACTCCTGGTAAGTGCAGCGTCTACCAGGAGATTTATCGCACAATCCCCCCGTCGATGGGGTGGTAATTGAGTCCCCTTCTTTTTGGAGAAGGCGAGAGCCAAATCGGCATAGTCGGTGGGAATGCGCACAGTGGAGACCTGGTCTGGACCGTAGTAGCACCAACGGAAACCCCTAAACACCTCCCTGAGCACTCTCGCAACCACCCCGTGAGAGCCCTCTGTTGCCATGAAATGGTGGGGTCATGACGAGCTAACCAGGGAAGGCCTAGTACCACGGGAAACGCAGGAGAGTCAATGAGGAAGAGACTGATTCTCTCCTCGTGACCCCCTGCGTCACCATACCAAGGGGGATGGTAGCTTCCCTAATTAACCTGGACCCTAATGGTCGACTGTCCAGAGCGTGAACTGGGAAAGGCCTAACCACTGGAACAATAGGGATCCCTAACCTATGGGCGAATGCTCTGTCGATAAAATTCCTAGCCGCGCATGAATCTATGAGCGCTTTATGCTGGGAATGCGGGTAAAACTCAGGAAAGTAAACATACACAAACAGGTGTACAACAGAGGGCTCTGGATGAGAGTGGTGCATGCTCACCTGGGGTGACGCCAGAGTGCCCTGCCTGCTGCCTCGACCCCTAGAGGAACCAACCCGGCACCGACCAGCAGTGTGACCTCTGCGGCTACAGATGGTACACGTGAAAGCCCCTCCGGCCTCCCTGAGCGAGGGAATCGACTGAGTCCTCTCTGGACGTCCGCGGGTGACCAGCAGGTTATCCAACCGAATGGACAGGTCCACCAGCTGGTCGAAGGTGAGGGTGGTATCCCTGCAGGCCAACTCCCGACGGACTTCCTCGCGCAGGCTGCAACGGTAGCTGTCGATAAAGGCCCTGTCGTTCCATCCCGCTCCTGCGGCCAAGGTCCGAAATTCCAGGGCAAACTCCTGGGCGCTCCTCATCCCCTGCCTCAGGTGGAAAAGACGTTCACCCGCCGCTCTACCCTCGGGCGGGTGAACTCCGTGAAGTCGTCCAACGCCGCATCTCCCCACACGGCATTAGCCCACTCCAGAGCTCTCCCTGAGAGGCACAGGGCGGACACCCTCTCCCTTCCCGAGGGAGCCGGGTAAACGGTGCCCAGGTATAGGTCCAGCTGTAGCAGGAAACCCTTGCACCGTGCCGCCGTCCCATCATACTCCCCGGGAAGGGCGAGACGCATCCCACTGGGACCGGGTACAGGAGGGACGAGTAGTGGGAACCCCTGTTGTGCTGGTGGAGGCACTGGAGGGACTCCCTGTCTCTCCCAGTGGTCCATGGGCTGGACGACGCCGTCCATCACGACGCCGAGATGTTGTAGAATCGCCGCGTGTTCTCTGACGCGCTCCTCGACTCCTATAACTGGGGTACCTGCTCCTACTGACTCCATGGTGAGGTGTGGAATTCTGTAAGGGGTGCGTAACTGGTGGCACTGAAGAGCAGAACTAGGTAAGCAGTTTAATTTGAAAACCAACGGCATAAAGAAATAACCAACTTGGGTACAGAACCCGATGCACACCAGTAAACATGTGCACAAGCACTTACAACAAACAATTCCACACAAAGACATGGGGGGAACAGAGGGTTAAATACACAACACTTAATGAGGGAAATGAGAACCAGGTGTGTAGGAAAACAAGACAAAACAAATGGAAAATGAAAAGTGGATCGACGATGGCTAGAACACCGGTGATGCCGACCGCCGAACGCCACCCGAACAAGGAGAGGAACCGACTTTGGTGGAAGTCGTGACAGCCCACTCCCGTTTTACACCTTGGGCAAAATGTTGAATATTTAGAGTAGTCTCTCTGGTGTAAAGTAGACCCTATGTAAAATATTGAATTGCATCAACTTGTGCCTTGTGTTAAATGAAAGACGCTGAGCATCTAAAAAGAGCTTTCCCCATTTCTCATCCTCAAAAATGAGACCAAGGTCATCATACCACTTCATGCAAGCTTTCAGAGGTTCATCATTCCTCAACAGAGCTTGAAGCCTAAAGTACATGTAGGAAATGAAACCTTTTACCCCTTTCCTCTCCAGCCACAATTTATCAGTTTTAGGTTTACTCATGGGCTGAATCCTACCTCCCTGCTGAGTGGCAATATAATGCCTAACCTGTAGGTACTTGAAGAAAAGACTTTGAGGTTACTGAAAATGAGATGCCAGTTGTTGAAAGGACAGTAGTTCACCTTCTCTATAGAGATTACCAAATGTTTTAATTCCTTTGTTGAACCAAGAAAATGTAATACCATCTCTCAGGGCTTTGGGTAAGATGGGGTTATTATAGAAAGTGGTTTGTTCATATATAGATCTAAGCCCTTCTGTTTGTTTACAGACTTCAATCCATATATTTAATAAAGTGTTTTTAATGAAAGGGTTGTTTATGAGAGCTAGCAAAGCTTTAGGTAGGCTAATATAAGGTATAGATGCCAATGTAGCCGGGGTCAGACACTCTTCCTCTATCTGCCTCCAAGAGGGTGAACTTGTTGTTGTATCTTGCCATACCCACACAGCCTTTAACTGAGATGCCCAGTAATACAACTGGAAGTCAGGTAGAGTCCTCCTTCTGAGTATGGTTTGCATAAAGTTGTGAGTTTCACTCTGGGGGGTTTCCCTTTCCACAGAAATGAAGAAATCTTCCTATGAAGTTGTCTGAAAAAAACTTTGGGAATAGGAAAGGCCAAGGTTTGAAAAAGGTACAAGAATTTTGGTAATATATTCATCTTTATAAAATTGACCCGCCCGATAAGAGAAATTGGTAAATCCCGTCATTTTTCCAATTTTTCCCCAACCTTTTTGAGAAGTGGAGTATAGTTCAGTTGATATGTCTTAATAATTTCAGAAGGAATTTGCAATCCAAGATATGTCATTTTCTGTGGTTTCCAAGAAAACGGTTGGTCTAAGATTGGGTTCTGCATAGCTGCCCTGTTAAAAGGCATAATTATACTCTTCGATAGGTTTATTTTATATCCTGAAAAGGTCCCATATTCTTTCAGGATGTCAACTAATGTTCGGAGTGAAATTTCTGTTTTGGTGAGGTAAAGAAAATGTCATCGGCATATTGCGAGACCAGATGTTCATGCCCACCTATATGAACACCATGGATGGATGGATGACATCTAAAAGCTTCTGCCAGTGGCTCTATAGCCAAAGACAAAAGGAGCGGACTAGCGGGACAACCCTGTCTTGTGCCACGTGATAGGGAGAACTGTGAGGAAATGTTTCCATTAGTCAGGATCTGAGCTACCGGTCATTTGTACAGTAATCTAATCAGACCTACATACCTAGGTCCAATATTCATCCTCTGTAAAACTTCAAACAGGTAGTTCCATTCAATGCGGTCAAAAGCTTTTTCCGCATCTAATGGAGCCGCCACTACAGATTCTTGGTCATTCTCTACATAATGCATAATATTAAATAATCTTCTGATATTATCAGCAGATGAGCGATTTCTTACAAAGCCTGTTTGGTCCATATCAACCAAGTCCAGTAGAACCTTATCCAGTCTAAGAGCTATGAGTTTCGCAAGAATCTTATATGAAGTGTTCAATAGAGATATTGGTCTATATGACCCACAAAGCCTAGGATCTTTCCCAGGTTTTAACAAAACTGTGATCAGTGCCTGTTCAAGTGTGTCTGGGAGCTTTTCTGTCTCTATACTGCAAAGAGGCTCAAATAGTTTGGGTAAAAAGGATCGATAGAATTCAATAGGGAATCTGTCTAACCCTGGTGACTTTCCCCCAGCAGTGTTGAAAATGGATTCCCTAATTTCCTCTGATGTAATCTCTTTCTCCAAGTGCTCTCTATCCTCATCAGTTAAAGTTTGTAAATTGAGTTTGTTCAAAAACTAATGCATTGTGGCAGGGGCATCCCCTTCAGACTTGTACAATGTTTCATAAAACTCCCTGAAGACTAGATTAATTTCCTCAGGACTGTGAACAACTGTGTTATTGGGTAGCTTAATAGAGCTAATAACTCTACTAGCATCATCTCGTCTTATCTGCCAAGCAAGCAACTTTCCTGCTTTATCTCCATGTTCGTAGTGGTTTTGTTTTGTTCTCCTAAGAGCATTTTCCGCTTTATGGGTCGTCAGGGTGTTATATTCCAATCGCTTTGAGTCCAATTTTTGTAGAATTGAGTCGTCAAATGTTACACTATGTTCATTTTCCAGATCTCTAATTTCATTCTCCAACAAATCTACTTGAGCCTTATACATCTTACGAGCACCTGAACTAAAGGATATGATTTGCCCCCTCAGATATGCAAGGAGAGCTTCCCATAAAATTAGGGGGGAGGCAGAGTTGATATTGGTGCTAAAAAATATGTCTATATGAGTGTTCAGAAATGTTACAAATGTGGGATTATTTAGCAAGTATGTGCTAAACCTCCATCTTCTTCTCTACTGACTGGTACTGAAGCCAGCAGGGCAGAATGATCTGATATACATCTTGGTAAGTACTTACACCCAGTAGTTAAACTTCCCTTGGCTGCAGGAATAAGAAATAAGTCAATTCTAGAGTAACTGTCATGGACGGGGGAGTAAAATGAGTATTCTTGAACCTTTTGGTTGTGAAATCTCCATAAGTCTACGAATCCATAGTGTTTCATTTCTGCTTTTAACATTTTAGCTGCCTGTGTGAGGTTGATACTATTAGAGGAAGATCTATCACTGGAAGGGTCCAGTACCAAGTTAAAATCCCCTGCCATAATTATCTCTGATGATGGGCACATTAACTTCAAAAAGATGTCTTGGTAAGATTTAGGATCATCATGGTTAGGCCCATACACATTCACATTGGTAATGGGCTCAGTGCTAAAGAAACCTTGAATGATCACAAACCTACCCCCTTTGTCTTTAATCTGAGATTGTATCTGAAAGGGGCAAATCTTATTAACCTCTTAGGGCTAGGGGGCAGTATTTACACGGCCGGATAAAAAACGTACCCGATTTAATCTGGTTACTACTCCTACCCAGTAACTAGAATATGCATATACTTATTAGATATGGATAGAAAACACCCTAAAGTTTCTAAAACTGTTTGAATGGTGTCTGTGAGTATAACAGAATTCATATGGCAGGCAAAAACCTGAGCGATTCCTTTACAGGAAGTGGCCTGTCTGACCATTTATTGGCTTTCTTTGACATATCTTTCCAAAACAAAGGATCTCTGCGGTAACGTGACACTTCCCACGGCTCCCATAGGCTCTCAGAGCCCGGGAAAAAGCTGAATGTCGTCATTCCAGCCCCAGGCTGAAACACATTATCGCCTTTGTCAAGTGGCCGATCAGGGGACAGTGGGCTTAGGCGCGTGCACTGGTCGCCCCCGTCTTTCTTTTTTTCCCTCTATTTACCGAAACGCAGATTCCCGGTCGGAATATTATCGCTTTTTTACGAGATAAATTGCATAAAAATTGATTTTAAACAGCGGTTGACATGCTTCGAAGTACGGTAATGGAATATTTAGACATTTTTTGTCACGAAATGCGCGATGCTCGTAACCCTGATTTACCATTTCGGATAGTTTCTTGAACGCACGAACAAAACGCCGCTGTTTGTATATAACGATGGATTATTTGGGACCAAACCAACATTTGTTATTGAAGTAGAAGTCCTGGGAGTGCATTCTGACGAAGAACATCAAAGGTAATCAAACTTTTGTAATAGTAAATCTGATTTTGGTGAAGGCTAAACTTGCTGGGTGTCTAAATAGCTAGCCCGTGATGGCTGGGCTATGTACTTACAATATTGCAAAATGTGCTTTCACCGAAAAGCTATTTTAAAATCGGACATATCGAGTGCATAGAGGAGTTCTGTATCTATAATTCTTAAAATAATTGTTATGCTTTTTGTGAACGTTTATCGTGAGTAATTTAGCAAATTGTTAGTAAATTCCCCGGAAGTTTGCGGGGGGTATGCTAGTTCTGAACGTTACATGCTAATGTAAAAAGCTGGTTTTTGATATAAATATGAATTTGATTGAACAAAACATGCATGTATTGTATAACATAATGTCCTAGGGTTGTCATCTGATGAAGATCATCAAAGGTTAGTGCTACATTTAGCTGTGGTTTGGGTTTATGTGACATTATATGCTAGCTTGAAAAATGGGTGTCTGATTATTTCTTGCTGGGTACTCTCTTCTCTTCAGTTTATCATGCTCAGAGTCAGTCAGGTGTGTCTCCTGAAGAAGAGCTATATCAACCTTATGCTGCTTTAGATAATACAGAATGCATTTGCGCTTGACAGGGCATTTAGTACCCCTAATGTTAAGTGTCATAAAAGTATAGTTATTAGGTGCCGACATCTTTAAAGAAAATAAGAAATAGGGAAAAGGAAAGAAACAAAATTGCGTTGAGTGTATACAACTTGTACAAAATAAAATTATGAAAGTTTAAAGTAGTAAACATCTCGTGAGCTAATACCCTGACCCTATCACAAACCCACCCAACCCCCTCCCCAACTGAGGGAGTTAAAGAACCCATATCCTTAGACGCTAGTTTTTAAGCTAAATGTACCTGCTATGCATAGCATCACTCGAATTAGGTTAATTTTAAATGATATGTACAGTGCCTTGCGAAAGTATTCGGCCCCCTTGAACTTTGACCTTTTGCCACATTTCAGGCTTCAAACATAAAGATATAAAACTGTAATTTTTTGTGAAGAATCAACAACAAGTGGGACACAATTATGAAGTGGAACGAAATTTATTGGATATTTCAAACTTTTTTAACAAATAAAAAACTGAAAAATTGGCAGTGCAAAATTATTCAGCCCCCTTAAGTTAATACTTTGTAGTGCCACCTTTTGCTGCGATTATAGCTGTAAGTCACTTGGGGTATGTCTCTATCAGTTTTGCACATCGAGAGACTGACATTTTTGCCCATTCCTCCTTGCAAAACAGCTCGAGCTCAGTGAGGTTGGATGGAGAGCGTTTGTGAACAGCAGTTTTCAGTTCTTTCCACAGATTCTAGATTGGATTCAGGTCTGGACTTTGACTTGGCCATTCTAACACCTGGATATGTTTATTTGTGAACCATTCCATTGTAGATTTTGCTTTATGTTTTGGATCATTGTCTTGTTGGAAGACAAATCTCCGTCCCAGTCTCAGGTCTTTTGCAGACTCCATCAGGTTTTCTTCCAGAATGGTCCTGTATTTGGCTCCATCCATCTTCCCATCAATTTTAACCATCTTCCCTGCCCCTGCTGAAGAAAAGCAGGCCCAAACCATGATGCTGCCACCACCATGTTTGACAGTGGGGATGGTGTGTTCAGGGTGATGAGCTGTGTTGCTTTTACGCCAAACATAACGTTTTGCATTGTTGCCAAAAAGTTCGATTTTGGTTTCATCTGACCAGAGCACCTTCTTCCACATGTTTGGTGTGTCTCCCAGGTGGCTAGTGGCAAACTTTAAACTACACTTTTTATGGATATCTTTAAGAAATGGCTTTCTTCTTGCCACTCTTCCATAAAGGCCAGATTTGTGCAGTATACGACTGATTGTTGTCCTATGGACAGAGTCTCCCACCTCAGCTGTAGATCTCTGCAGTTCATCCAGAGTGATCATGGGCCTCTTGGCTGCATCTCTGATCAGTCTTCTCCTTGTATGAGCTGAAAGTTTAGAGGGACGGCCGGGTCTTCGTAGATTTGCAGTGGTCTGATACTCCTTCCATGTCAATATTATCGCTTGCACAGTGCTCCTTGGGATGTTTAAAGCTTGGGAAATCTTTTTGTATCCAAATCCGGCTTTAAACTTCTCCACAACAGTATCTCGGACCTGCCTGGTGTGTTCCTTGTTCTTCATGATGCTCTCTGCGCTTTAAACGGACCTCTGAGACTATCACAGAGCAGGTGCATTTATACGGAGACTTGATTACACACAGGTGGATTCTATTTATCATCATTAGTCATTTAGGTCAACATTGGATCATTCAGAGATCCTCACTGAACTTCTGGAGAGAGTTTGCTGCACTGAAAGTAAAGGGGCTGAATAATTTTGCACGCCCAATTTTTCAGTTTTTTTATTTGTTAAAAAAGTTTGAAATATCCCAAAAATTTCGTTCCACTTCATGATTGTGTCCCACTTGTTGATTCTTCACAAAAAATTACAGTTTTATATCTTTATGTTTGAAGCCTGAAATGTGGCAAAAGGTCGAAAAGTTCAAGGGGGCCGAATACTTTCGCAAGGCACTGTATATGGAGTACATTGACTGTTCCTTGTAGCATGAAAATATTGTTAGTCAAGTAACAAAATACAATTTGATTACAACAATAATGACCGGACTATTTAGCCCCACTTGAGCATGTCTCAACAACAAAAACCTCGGGTGCGTTCATAGTCAACAACAGAGCCTACTGTTGACACCCAAATGTCAACCAATCGGCATTCCCCAATGCGCCCTGAAACCTGTGCCACGCGGCGACAAAAGTGATGACCACAAACACACCCCAGCAGGTCAGGAAAAAAGACATAAAGCTATGATGTATAAATGAAAACCTTTACCAGAGGATAACAATCATCTCTCAAATATAAAATAGGGACAAGTAGTTAAACAATCACCATTCTCCTGAGTTCACCGTCGCCCAGAAAATATTATATATATATATATACACACACACACACACACACACAAACACACACACACACACACACACACACACACACACACACACACACACACACACACACACACACGTGTAAAGCTATCAGCTAGCTGGCAATTAGGCGGCCAGCGAGTAGCTTATCCCTGTCTCGGTATCAGTAATGCTAGCATATATCTCTAACAATAAACAAGCCAGCAAACGTAATAGTAGCTAAAGTTCGCTGAAGTAATATAAACAACATAGTTAGGCTTGAAACCCAGTCAAAAGCCACATAACTATTTAACCAAACCTGACTGGACCTCTCTACGTAAAATAAAAGTATACAGCAAAAATGTAACTACCTGGCTTAGTGTGGATGTATAGTAGCTATAGCTACACCCTTGGAAGCTTAGCGAGCTGGCTAAATAGCACAGCCAACATTAGCTATGATCCAACTTTACCTCGCTAGTCATTATCATGCTAGCCATCTAGCCAGCCAGTCGATCACTTTTAGACTTTTACTCAAGTAGTATTTTATTGGCTGACTTTTATTTCATTTTCTACTAAGGTAACTTTACTTATACTCAAGTATGACATTTGAGTACTTTTTCCACCACTGGTTAATTACGTTTTAGTCATTTAGCAGACGGTCACACTGGTCACCCATGGGAATCGCACCCACAACCCTGGCGACTAAACCACACTGTGCTTCATTTTACATTTCAGTCATTTTGCAGACGCTCTTATCCAGAGCGACTTACAGTAGTGAATGCATACATTTCATTTCATGCATTTTTTTTCTTGTACTGGCACACCGTGGGAATCGAACCCACAACCCTGGCGTTGCACACACCATGCTGGCGTTGATAACACCATGCTCTACCAACTGAGCCACAGGGAAATAGCAGAACCAAATAGCAGAACCAAATTACCTGGTTTGAAGTTGAGATTACAATAATAGTACATGCTGCAAGTGATCAATGCCGTTCGAGATTCTACAGACTACAGCAATTGTGAATATCTCCACAGATCCGCCACAACCTACAGTATGCATGCTATCTTGAACATGCACGCTTTATATGATTAACGTTACATACGATTAAATGTATAGTTACAGTAACCTCAAAATGTGGCCATGGATCTGTTACTTATTTTACGGTTGAATAAAAAGTGTTACATTAGTTTGTAAGATAGGCTATATACTGTATTACAAAAGTAATATTGAATTGTGTTTAGTTGACAACGCAACCAAATATCAACATTTAAAGGATATATTTACTGCTTGGATAGTTCAATCTAAGACACTGGCTTAATTCCATTCTTTAACTTTTATTTTTGGTTGAGTTGCGTTTAGCGTTGACTCAAAACGAATGAATGACAAGAAAACGCACACAACTACCACTATTGTAGTATAGAAGTCAAAATACCTACAGCTATGTTCCTACTTGGACATAATCAAAAACATTGACACCACAGTGATTCTCGTTCTAAGAGGATGCTATAATAAATAGATAATTGCGATTTTCAGATTTATTTGAGTACTGGGAATGTATTTGCCGTGCATATATGCTGATGAATTGAATATGAAACTAAAGTCGTGATTTTTTTTCAAAGGCGTCTGTGTGGCGTCAGCTGCAAACGTTCCACACAGATGTTCAATGAGCGATCGAGTTCTACGAAACTCACTAGGCCTACTCTCATTTTAATAAATTCAAAACCACTACTGTAATGAAAATAAAAGCCAATAAACTGAAAAATTACTGTCAAACTATTATTTTTATTCAATTGTTGAATTAGGTCTATTGTCTTTAATTTTACATTTCATGTCTATTCAAGTGGTTTTGACAAACTTTTATAATGTGGACGGCTGCTATGTCATAATGTACATGATGTCATAATGAAGCATTCTTTTGTTAAAATAAGACAATCCATAGACAGGTCATTGACGCTCTTCCTGAACTGAGGTAGGACCTATAATTAAATGAAATAATCTCAAATACATTACTTTTATCTTATGAGAACTTTATTTGATAAATATCTGTCAGAAAACTGTTATGTTTTGTGATTTGTGACAAAAAAGTTTTGGTTTCAAACTAGGTCTTGTGGTCTTGTGTTTCTGTTTTCAAGAATATATTGTTGAAACTGTATAGTCAAATCCTACGTGTGCAAATGATCTGGAAGTCCAAGTTGAAGGTAGGCCTTAGTCTGTGAATCTTTCATTTTTATGAATTTATGAACATTTTGGCAGGAATTGGAATGTCCTTTGAAAGTGGAAAAACACTAGTTTATAATAACAACTTTGATCAAATTCTATTGAAATATGTCATTTGTTCTATGTTCTTATTGTTAAACATGCTTTTTGTTGTTGTTTGCTACTCCACCTTGACTCTCAGCCATGAAAGACAGAGGGAAGTCCAGCTTACCGTTGGCTAGTACACAAGAGACCAGTCAGAACAGTTCTGAGAACAGCCTGACAGACATCCTCAGTGTCCGGAGTGCCAGTGATATTGTCCTACAGCCAATGCCACCAGGGAGAAAGAATAGCCGATCCCACTTCCACACGATGGATGTAACAAAAGAGAGGGCTGACATGGGAAGGCTTCCAATGGCCACTCCACCCGTCAGGCTCCCAATGCTCACTGTGACCTCTCTCACTGTCCAAAAGATCAAAAACACCCTCAAGGTGACTGGCATGCCTCGTCTACAGCTGGAGGGACAGATGGGTAGTAAGCGTCTGGGTCCGGTCAAAACCAAAACCGGAGGGAGCACATTGACCTCCAGCCACAAGCAGGAGCCAGAGGTTAAATCCAGCAGACCACAGACACCAGGAAGCATCCCTAGGAGGCCCAATGTATGCTCCACTGCAGCCAAGACAGTAGCTTCTTTATCTGGGACTCCATGCAGCCAGTCTGAGGTCAGGATCCAGGCCCATCCTCTCCAGAGGTCTAACATCCAGGACCAAAGGCCCCGCTCTCCTCCTGCTCAGGCCAGACGGTCTCTGTCCGACGGCAGCCTCTTGCAGCCGCCATGTTCTCCTGTGGATGTCCTCCAGACTGAGGTCCAGGCCAGCAGGAGCCTGGCTCGACCCAAGACCGGGATAGCTAGGATAACAAGACATACTGATGGCAGCACTCTGAGGTTCCCTAACCAGACCTTAGAACTTATAAACTCCATGGATAGGAGGGAGAGCAACAATACTTTCCCTGTGCTGCCAACCATTGCAGTGTCAGCCTCACCTGCCCAGATGGCCATCCCATTGCCTACCCCAATGGTCATCCATGTGCCTGACCTTCTGGTGCCTACTCCATCTGCTTCTCCGGTTCCTTCCAGCCGAGTGCCTGCCCCACCTGCCTCCCCAGTGCCAGCCCGGCCTGCCAACGCCAGATCACGGCGTGTGTCGAAGACGATCCAACTCTTACAGATCCGGTCTGCTATGCTGGACCAGCAGCTACCAGAACAACTGGGTGACAAACAAAGCATATTACCCTCTGAGCCCCTGTCCTTCAGTAGCACTGAGAGGATGTTCCTCTGTGGTCCACCTTTAGTCTGCCACCCAGCTAACGTAGGTGGAGATGATGGCTGTCACCCCCTGCCCAGACCTACGCCCAGCCACACAGGTCACACCGACCACTCCGCTTTACTGACCAGTAGGAGAGTAGTACAGGTGGGCGAGAAGTGCCCCTTTGAAATCCTCTTGACCCCCGTGGTCCCACTGGCAGAACAGCCTCCTATCAAGCGGTGGCACATGCCCGCCTCCCGTGCCAAGGCCGAGCGGAAATGGAAGAATAGCCAACGAGGGCGCAGGAAGAGAGCGAAGCCCATTCACTGGGACGTAAACTTTAAGTCTGGGCCTTTCTTCCCAGTGTGTGTCTCTCCATCACTGCCCTCGATCTTGGAGGTGGATGAAGAGTCTCTTTCTGAAGAGATGGAGCAAAGCCAGTTGTAGGGGTCGCACACACACACACACACACACACACACACACACACACACACACACACACACACACACACACACACACACACACACACACACACACACACACAATCTTAATTTTTAGTTTTTTTTAACCGTTATTTAAATAGGCAAGTTAGTTAAGAACAAATTCTTATTTACAATGACGGTCTACCCTGGCCAAACCCTAACCCGGACGACACTGGGCCAATTGTGCGCCGCCCTATGGGACCAGTGCCTTAGACCGCTGCGCCAATCGGGAGCCCTATTGAGACCTCATGGCCTCCCATGGACCAGAGAGGATCAGCAAGCATCATCCCAGCATTGCCCTGCCTGTCATCCTAGTACCTCCACTGCCCTTTCAACCCTGCAAGGCAGTAACTGTATCGTTTTTCTTTTGATCTGAAGCCTGACACTGTTCAACACGTCATGTCTCATCCTCCATCTTTTGAATAAAGCTTCCTCTGCATGATTTTATTCTAACATTATCCATGTTTTTTTTGCAACCCTCAAAAACAAATGTTGATCCCCATGTAACGACACGTGATATTCCACAAGGGGGGCACTAAAGGTCTGTAACTAAAGGAGGTTGAACACTTTGTACCTTGAACACCATCTGAGGTACACCATCTTTGTACCTTGAACACTCACTAGCAGAATCTGTCTGCCACAGCTGCTGCGCTAAGGCCAATCTTCTATCACAGAGAGCGCTGACAACCAGAGGTGTTTCCAAAAGCCAACAACACAGAGCAGGTTAGAGAAGCTTCAAACTTAACCACACAGGCACGCACTTACGCACACACACACACAGACACACACACACACACACACACACACACACACCACACACACACACACACACACACACACACACACACACACACACACACACACACACACACACACAGATCTAGGAGCAGTTGACCTCCACAGAATGTGGACATTAGCCACTAATATCTGACATCAGTATAGTTTATAAAAGTGTATCTGTCTGTCTGTGTCTTTCAGTTTCTGTTTAGACTACATCAAAGATAGAGAAGTTGTGCAGCCACACCATGTTCAATCATGTTACCTAATTAGCTAGCTAGCTAGCTGACAATCTGGTTGACCTGTAGCATATAAACATTTGTTTGCACATGAATGTAAAAAATGATTGATCAAATTCCCCCCTGACACTATTTGACTGGGTTAATAACTTAATATTAAGTTAATATGGACCCATTGTCTTAGACTTGAAATCTTGGATCAGGATTCAAACACAGGGACTCTTATTTCAGCCATAGGGACTTGTGACTCGACTCGACTCAAACATTGGTGACTTTGACTCAACTCAGACTTAGCCATAGGGTCTTGTGAATTGACTGGAACTTATGCTTTAGTGACTCGACTACAACACTGCTGCCATTACATGGCTACTGCTACAACTAACAATTCTAGCAAGGGGCACCCCTTCTTGGATACACTTTTCTGCTGCTCCCTCAAAAGCATTAAGCAGACATTTTGATTATACCTCCCAACTCATAACTCCCTGTTGGGGTGAGTCTATCTACAAATAAACACAGCAAGAGGATTACAACAGCTAACACAGGAAGCTGAAATCCTGGGGTCCGCCTTATGTTCACTCAGTTCTACCACATTTTGAAAAGGTGCTTTTCATCCATGTCCAGGCCATGTTTTGGCCATTTTGCTGCACTAGGCATGACAATTGCAGACATTCTCCAATCCGGCAAAGAAATAGGCCTATAGTGTACAGTGTCGGCCTATAATGTAATTTTATAACTAGGCCTACCATTAGATAGCCTACCATTTGTAAAACATGCAGTTGTGTTGGCTTTATTAACCGAGTCCTGATTCCTGACAAAAGCTTATAGTGACTTGTCCTTTAAGATATGAACATCAGTTACACATCAGCTACCCAAGTTTATTATGAGTTTTCTTGAGGATTTTTGCAAAGAGACCAATGCTGATGTAAAGGCCTAAGTCTTCACAGCAGTACAAACCTGAAATCACTTATTATCAGTACATTTTATTCCACCTTGTGAAACCAGGGGTCTAGTGGAGGGTAAATGCGAATAAGATTTTTTTTTAAAGGCCTGTTATGAGAGAGAAAGAGAGATGGTGAGAGTAGTTGAGTGCCTATAGCAAGAGATGGCTGTTAATATCAGTAGGCTGTTTGGTCTGTGTGCAGGTAGTGAAGCTGATTGCTGAGGGGTTAGGTTGCTAGTTAGAATCTTAACCTGCCATACGGTACTTTTGTGTCAGCAGGTCTACAGACCATTCAAGTAGCTGCACTTAACACCTCACTGATACTGATTGTGTAAGCTACAAACCCAAACGGTCTAAAGAAATGTAGGTGACAGTAATAATATTGCACACATATTCAGAAATCTGGGCTGATGGAATCATTGTCTACTCTCCATAATTTCTGCTGGAGATCCAGCCCCTCCCCCACTGCAGAGTGCACAAAGTACCAAACTATCAAAAATGTCACAGGTCAACACAGTTCCCATCTCCCCCATGCTGCAGTGACAAATCTCTCCCTAGGGTTGCCACGTAAACTATATGTCTTTTATTGAGGTACTTTTAAAACTTTGCTGCAGGTGAAAAGTTTTGGTCGCTGGGTGCAAGTTTTTAATACTACTTCTATATTGCACCGTTACCAACATGGTAGTTAAAAAAAGCCATTAATTTCCCTGTAATCTTCTGAAATTGTGATAGGTTTCAGGCTTTGAACGTGGGTTTTTTACCTGGTTTTCATAGAAATTTGGAATTGACCTGGCAAGCCTGTCTCTGTCTGAGCATGATCACAACAAAAGTAGCTGTGCAGCACGTTTTTTAATGAAGAGGAGGATGGTTGTAGACGTTCACATTCCTGCAAGAAGGTAAGCTATTAACTAAACTGTTAACCAATATTGTAACTAAAATTTTATTTGGTGTATTGGCAAGCAAGCATGTTCCCGTTGTCTTTATTTGTAATGAATGTTAGCTCATGTATGTCTTTCGGTGGAATCCAACATGCATTGACAATGTCCGAAAGCCACATTGTGTCAGATATACTGCGTCATGAGAATGAAATTGTTGGGTTTATCCAAACAATTCATTAATGTGCAATTGTTACTTTGCATGTTTTTACCTTCTACTTATTTACTGCTTGCTAATGATTAGCGTGCTAGGTAGCGATTAGCGTGCTAGCTAGCGGTTAGCGTGCTAGCCAGGGGTAAGCGTGCTAGTTTAGCATAATTGGTAACATGTCTTTGACTCAGAATACATGATTGTGGTTAACCCAATGTTACATGCATTAGAAAATAATATTGCTAGTGTAACTTGAATTGGTTTACAAGCTAGCTAGAAAAGCCAGTTCTTTTTCATCTGTTTTGTCAAGTCATAAGCATGCATGTGTGCTGAAATATTTATATAAATCCCCCCATTTAAATTATTTTATTGAAGTTTTGGCAGTTTTTTTTGTGCCCTTTCTTACTCAAAGAGAAATAAGTTGCTAGTTATTTTGGCTATGCACGTAAAAGAGTGTAACACCACAACAGGAATAAGGATTGTGGAAAGGTTAACATTTGGTAGGGCTGTGCCAATTCACATGCCTTGCTTTAGCCATATCACTCATACTGTTTCTCGTTTAGTCCATCCATAAAAGCAGATCAGCTTTAGTTGCATCCAGGAACTTGCATAATGTGCTTATGTTATGCTTATACTTGCTTTTTTACCTTGAAAGTCATCTGAAAGGAAATTGTAATAGATGTTTGTAGGACCTCTATCAGTCAATGATAACAGTCATTGGTGTCCCCCAGCCCATCCCCTTTGTTGTGTGCTGAGCAATCTTGTCATTCTTTTAAGTCTCAACCATTCTTTTTGAAACTTGTCTTCCTTTACAAAGGCACTGCAGAGGCTCAGAAGACGCATGGAAACTCTAAAAGAAACATAATTCAACTTGTAGGCCAGATTTGAAAAGGAAATAATAAATCCCGAAGCTCAGGTTCGTCAGTTGTTTAGAATGAGGATACTGGGGATGGTTGAATCATATTCAATTGCCTAATTTGCACATGGCTAATTTCATTTTATTGTATCCTTAGATGTCAGACACCGAGGCTGCCAGTACCTCTGGGTCGATAGTCCATGTGTTGGATGATGCACTGCCGTTGATCAGAACAGACAGCGTATACGTAAGTTAGTGTCATTCAACACCAGCACATACTGTAAGTTCTTGTGAATCAGCTTTGTAAATCAAAGACAGGCAAGTCTGCACTTTCATCCCATATTCATTGTATTATTAGAAAATGTAAAGTAGAGGAGCACAGAGCCATAACTAATCAAAATGTACCAGTGTCCAAATACTTTGATATCTATCTAGTTATCCAAGATACTTTTTTTCTGCAATACAGTTGACCAAAGCTATGCTTGGATACAAGACTGATGACTCAATAACCAGTATTGACAACAGTGAAGATGGTTGTGTCCCAGGGCCATCAGAGGAAGGCAATTTCTATGAAGAAAATCTGACCTGTATGCCTATACCTTACATACACATGGACCTATTCTTAATTACAATGTCCTTTTTGACATGTTTTCCAGGAGAGATGTCAGCGATTCGGGCTAAACAGCCAATGACCAAGGGAAAGCTGGGACAAATGAGAGGCTCACACGGTAAGCATGTTTCCTGCTGCCTTCAGTCAGTGCATTTTCACTCTGTAGTGTCAATTTATGGCCGTACTGTGCTGGTCCAGATCAATACTGTCTTTATCAGTTAGTGTATTTCCAACCATGCCAGCACAGAACGGTTCAGTTTGGATTGGACACAAGTCAAGATGTTAGATCTGGAACTAGTGTGTCAGGATAGATGATAACACAGAAGGATTACAACGCTTTACATTGTTTTTCTTGAGGGAGGGAACTTGATTTAATAGGTATTGCTTTTATTAGAATATTACATTGCAAACAGGTTGTTGGGCTTAGATTCCATACAGATTGAGTCTGCCTTGATGTCAGCATTTCACATTCTCCTCTCACATCCTTATCTATGTAGTTATTTAGTTGGGATCGTTAGTTTAATCTCAACACACTCTCTGCAGATACAGCTGTAACCTTGTAGAGTTAATACAGAGAGATGTTCAAGTACTGTATTGTAGTCAACCTTTTTTTAATGTAGTCATTCATAATGCCATCTCTTTCCAAAGGTGTAACGATCGTCAAAAGGAGTAGACCAAGGTGCAGCGTGGTACGTGTTCATCTTGAATTTATTTTAATTTAGAACACTTCAACAAAAGAACAAACAATGACAAACGACCATCACGTCTTGCAGGCTATAACGAGCAGTACAAAAATAAGATCCCACAACTACAGGTGGGGAAAGGCTGCCTAAGTATGGCTCCCAATCAGAGACAACGATAGACAGCTGCCTCTGATTAGGAACCATACTCTGCTCAACACAAAGAAATAGACACCATAGAATGCCCACCCCACACCTTGACCTAACCACATAGAGAATCAAACCGTCTCTCTCAGGTCAGGGTGTGACAAAAGGTGCCAAAGGAACAAAAGGTATTGGTCGACAATAGAGGTGGATGCCCTTGAAGATTCCTTGATGAATTTTATCCGAATGGGAAAAACAAGACTGAGAAATGCATTGCTGCTTCTCCCCAAGCGCTAGTAAACAGGGACTGGAGAGCAGTAAAGTTCTATGTACACAACAGAATAGTTGCAGATCAGAGAAAATAAGTGTATGAGATGCTTCTGGCTATCTTGGTGTACTTCTGAGGATTTAATGGGACTTAAACTCATCAGTAGATGACGAATGTCCTCTATCTCACTGTTACGATCGTCAAAAGGAGTGGATCAAAACGCAGCGTGTTGAGTGCTCATATTTATTACTATAATGAAACACTTAAACAAATAAACAAAAACGAAAGCAAACAGTTCCGTCAGGCCACAGACAACTAAACGGAAAACAACTACCCACAAAAACCCAGGTGGGAAAAGGCTGCCTAAGTATGGCTCCCAATCAGAGACAATGATAGACAGCTGCCTCTGATTGGAAACCATACCCGGCCAAAACATAGAAATAAAACACATAGAATGCCCACCCCATATCACACCCTGACCTAACTAAACAGAGAAAAATGGCTCTCTCAGGTCAGGGCCTGACACTCACTGTCCAGGGGAAGTTTTTCCAGGTGGGTGGTTCACTTTTGGAGTGACTAAGGTCTCAAGAATACAAAGCCTGCTGACTTTGAATGTTACAGAAAATAAAGAAAAAAAATTCTAAACTATTAATCTGTTACTTGGATATATTGAATCCATTACTGAAATGGTTGTTCCAGTTTAAATACTTTACAGAAGAACTACACTACAGCCGTTGAGTTGCCATCCGTGTTGCATCATTGTGGCATTCTACATGAATATTTTCAGTCTTAAAATAGAATGAATGCGTCAAATATCGAGAATTTAAACTTATTAATTATTTTACGCTTCCATTAGATACAATGTAGGCAGTTGGATAGCTTTTATAGATTTCATAGGAGGCATTCTCTCCATGGATGATGGCAATGCATTGCAATGCATTGAGTGGCTGCTGCCAACATACAGACTCAATCTCTCGCCACTTTAATAATTCGATGTAATAAATGTATCACTAGTCACTTAAAAAATGCCACTTTATATAATGTTTACATACCCTACATTACTCATCTCATATGTATATACTATACTCTATACCATCTACTGCATCTTGCCTATGCCGTTCGGCCATCGTTCATCCTTATATTTATATGTGCATATTGTTAATTATTCCTTTACACTTGTGTGTGTATAAGGTAGTTGTCGTGAAATTGTTAGATTACTTGTTAGATATTACTGCATGGTCGGAACTAGAAGATTACAAGCATTTTGCTACACTCGCATATACATCTGCTAACCATGTGTATATGTGACCAATACGATTTGATTTGCAATGTACGGTTTCAAGAAGTTGGTAAAATTACAAGTGAACTTTTTTCAAGGAGTCAGAAACTTTACGTGATTAACTCAATAGATTTTTTTTCTTTCTCATGAGTGTAATTTCTGTGCTTCTATGATGTCTGGAAAGCATGGTCCTCAAAAGGTATGTATTTGTGAGGAGTCCTAAATTGGTTACAGTGTTTGTGCGTGTGTGGTTAGTTAGGTTTGAAGCTTCTCTAACCTGCTCTGTGTTGTTGGCCTCTGGAAACACCTTCACTTCTATTAGTCCGGTCAGCACTTACCTCTTCTGCTTGGGCAACAAATCAACAAATCCAATGAAGAAATAAACATTCTACTAAAATTGTATACTTCATAGCTCACAAGAAACCAACAACACACACCACTGATCATTTTCAACTGCAATAAAACTTTATAGAAACAGAATTCTTTGGAACATGCTGATGATAAATTAACATTTGCCTAACTAGAATAACAAGTGGATTAATATTAATCTCTAATTGATACTGATAGACATATTCTATCATCACACCAGCGTACTAGATACTCTGGATACTCCCAAGGGGTTGAAGCAGTCCATCTTCAGGAAGGGAACACTCTTCGAGAAGCTACACACCCCAGGGATGAAAGTACTTTGACAGCTTGTGGCTCCTGTTGGGTCTCATAGGAAAAGTCTGTTCCAACAGTACTTCCGACAGTAGCTGCTGCTGCTCATGCACAACAGCCTGGATCGGTGGGCGCTGGATCATTTCTGTCACCTGCCCTTTGTGCTTTGGGGTTGAAAGGGCAGTGGAGGAACTAGGATGGAAGGTAGAGCAGACACTGGGATGATGCTGGCTGATCCTCTCTGGTCCATGGGAGGCCATGAGGGCTCCCGAATGGCACACCGGTCTAAGGCACTGGTCCCATAGGGCGGCACAATTGGTCCAGTGTTGTCCGGGTTAAGGTTTGGCAGGGGTAGGCCGTCATTGTAAATAAGAATTTGTTCTTAACTAACTTGCCTATTTAAATAAAGTGACCCCCTACAACTGGCTTTGCTCCATCTCTTCAGAAAGAGACTCTTCATCCACCTCCAAGATCGAGGGCAGTGATGGAGAGACACACACTGGGAAGAAAGGCCCAGACTTAAAGTTTACGTCCCAGTGAATGGGCTTCACTCTCTTCCTGCGCCCTCGTTGGCTATTCTCCCGCTTGGCCTTGGCACGGGAGGCGGGCATGTGCCATCGCTTGATAGGAGGCTGTTCTGCCAGTGGGACCAAGGGGGTCAAGAGGATTTCAAAGGGGCACTTCTCGCCGGCCTGCACTGCTCTCCTACTGGTCAGTAAAGCGGAGTGGTCGGTGTGACCTGTGTGGCTGGGCGTAGGTCTGGGCAGGGGGTGACAGCCATCATCTCCGCCGACGTTAGCTGGGTGGCAGACTAAAGGTGGACCACAGAGGAACATCCTCTCAGTGCTACTGAAGTACAGGGGCTCAGAGGGTAATATGCTTTGTTTGTCACCCAGTTGTTCTGGTAGCTGCTGGTCCAGCATAGCAGACCGGATCTGTAAGAGCTGGATCCTCTTCGACACACGCCGTGATCTGGCGTTGGCAGGCCGGGCTGGCACTGGGGAGGCAGGTGGGGCAGGCATTCGGCTGGAAGGAACCAGAGAATCAGATGGAGTAGGCACCAGAAGGTCAGGCACATGGCTGACCATTGGGGTATGCAATGGGATGGCCATCTGGGCAGATGAGGCAGACACTGCAATGGTTGGCAGCACAGGGAAAGAATTGGTGCTCTCCCTCCTACACATGGAGTTTATAAGCTCTAAGGTCTGGTTAGGGAACCTCAGAGTGCTGCCATCAGTATGTCTTGTTATCCTAGCTATCCCGGTCTTGGGTCGAGCCAGGCTCCTGCTGGCCTGGACCTCAGTCTGGAGGACATCCACAGGAGAACATGGCGGCTGCAAGAGGCTGCCGTCGGACAGAGACCGTCTGGCCTGAGCAGGAGGAGAGCAGGGAGTTTGGTCCTGGATGTTAGACCTCTGGAGAGGATGGGCCTGGATCCTGACCTCAGACTGGCTGCATGGAGTCCCAGATAAAGGAGCTACTGCCTTGACTGCAGTGGAACATACATTGGGCCTCCTAGGGATGCTTCCTGGTGTCTGTGGTCTGCTGGATTTAACCTCTGGCTCCTGCTTGTGGCTGGAGGTCAATGTGCTCCCTCCGGTTTTGGTTTTGACCGGACCCAGACGCTTGCTACCCATCTGTCCCTCCAGCTGTAGACGAGGCATGCTAGTCACCTTGAGGGTGTTTTTGATTTTTTGGACAGTGAGAGAGGTCACAGTGAGCATTGGGAGGCTGATGGGTGGAGTGGCCATTGGAAGCCTTCCCATGTCAGCCCTCTCTTTTGTTACATCCATCGTGTGGAAGTGGGATCGGCTATTCTTTCTCCCTGGTGGCATTGGCTGTAGGACAATATCACTGGCACTCCGGACACTGAGGATGTCTGTCAGGCTGTTCTCAGAACTGTTCTGACTGGTCTCTTGTGTCCTAGCCAACGGTGAGCTGGACTTCCCTCTGTCTTTCATGGCTGAGAGTCACGGTGGAGTAGCAAACAACAACAAAAAGCATGTTTGAGAATAAGGATATAGAATAAATTACATATATTTCAATAGAATTTGATCAAAGTTGTTATTATAAACTAGTGTTTTTCCACTTTCAAAGGACATTCCAATTCCTGCCAAAATGTTCATAAATTCATAAAAATGAAAGATTCACAGACTAAGGCCTACCTTCAATTTGGACTTCCAGATCATTTGCACACGTAGGATTTGACTATACAGTTTCAACAATATATTCTTGAAAACAGAAACACAAGACCACAAGACCTAGTTTGAAACAAAAACTTTTTTGTCACAAATCACAAAACATAACAGTTTTCTGACAGATATTTATCAAATAAAGTACTCATAAGATAAAAGTAATGTATTTGAGATTATTTCATTCAATTATAGGTCCTACCTCAGTTCAGGAAGAGCGTCAATGACCTGTCTATGGATTGTCTTATTTTAACAAAATAATGCTTCATTATGACATCATGTACATTATGACATAGCAGCCGTCCACATTATAAAAGTTTGTCAAAACCACTTGAATAGACATGAAATGTAAAATTAAAGACAATAGACCTAATTCAACAATTGAATAAAAAGAATAGTTTGACAGTAATTTTTCAGATTATTGGCTTTTATTTTCATTACAGTAGTGGTTTTGAATTTATTAAAATGAGAGTAGGCCTAGTGAGTTTCGTAGAACTCGATCGCTCTTTGAACATCTGTGTGGAACGTTCCCAGCTGACGCCACACAGACGCCTTTGAAAAACGTTCACAATTTTAGTTTCATATTCAATTCATCAGCATATATGCACGGCAAATAAATTCCCAGTACTCAAATAAATCTGAAAATCACAATTATCTATTTAGTATAGCTCATCTTAGAACGAGAAACGCTGTGGTGTCAATGTTTTTGATTATGTCCAAATAGGAACATAGCTACAGGTATTTTTACTTCTATATTATAATAGTAGTAGTTGTGTGTGTTTTGTTGTCGTGCATTCGTTTTGAGTCAATGCTAAACCCACAATTGTTTGGTCCCATTCGGTATTAGCACGGTCAGCCAATGGGGGAAGTGACATGCCTGATGCCTAAATTGATGTTGTCGACCAAACACATTTCAATATCATTTTTGAAATACAATAAATAGCCTGTTAATTTGTTGACAAAACATGTTAATAAATTAGATGTTGGCTTCGCGTCTCCAACTCAACCAAAAATAAAAGTTAAAGAATGGAATTAAGCCAGTGCCTTAGATTGAACTATCCAAGCAGTTAATATATCCTTTAAATGTTGATATTTGGTTGCGTTGTCCACTAAACACAATTCAATATTACTTTTGTAATACAGTAAATAGCCTAAAGTTATCTTACAAACTAATGTAACAATATTTATTCAACCTTAAAATAAGTAACAGATCCATGGCCACATTTTAAGGTTTCTGTAAGTATACATTTATTCGTATGTAACGTTAATCATATAAAGCGTACATGTTCAAGATAGCATGCGGGTTGTGGTAGGTTGTGGCGGATCTGTGGAGATATTCACAATTGCTGTAGTATATGTAGAATCTCGAACGGCATTGATCACTTGCACCATGTACTTTTAATGTAATCTCAACTTCAAACCAGGTAATTCTGTTCTGCTATTTGATGAAGCACAGTGTGCTTTCGTCACCAGGGTTGTGGGTGCGATTCCCACGGGTGACCAGTGTGACCGTATGCTAAATGACTAAAACGTAAATAACCAGTGGTGGGAAAACGACAAAAAATTTTTTTTACAATATATTTATTGGCATTTCCTTTTTTATTTTTTTATTTAACAATCATCAAAATATGACACAGATAATGCCCAGTTATTCCTTCCACCTGCACAAAACACCATGCTACATGGGTGGACATCGTGCAAAACCCTTCCCTCCCCAACACAGGAACACCCCCCTCCCTCCCCTCTGCCGGTATTAGCTTCACTGATTAACAACAAAAAAAGAAACAGAATGACTTTCACATTCCATGCTAGAAAATAAATGATTCAACATAAAAACAAATAATAATACATTAATGAAGAAAGTAGTAATGATGCAGCTAAGGTGACGTCTCTAGAAACTGCTGAAAGTCCCCCAGACGTCAGTAAATTCAAAGGGTTTATTACGTAAATTGTATGTTATTCTTTCAGATGGAATATAGAAAGATAGTTATTTTAGCCACATCTGCTTGCTTGGCGGAGTGTCACACTTCCTGTCACAGGGGTCGTTGAATGGAGACCAAGGCGCAGCGTGTATAGTGCTCATTCTTTGATTTTTAATAAAAACACTTCAACAACAAAACAATAAAACGACCAACAGTCCCGTCAGGTACTCTAGACTAAACGGAAACAACTACCCACAAACCCCAAAGGAAAACAGGCTGCCTAAGTATGGCTTCCAATCAGAGACAACGATAGACAGCTGACTCTGATTGGAAACCATACCTGGCCACAACATAGAAAATGACAACATAGAATGAAACTCTAGACAATCCACATAGAAAACAGAAAACCCAAAACACATAGACAAAACACCCCCCTGTCACACCCTGACCAATCTACTAGGGATAAATTACCTCATACCAGGGTCAGGACGTGACAGGACCCCCCCCCCCCCCCCAAAGGTGCAGACTCTGACTGCACCCAAACCAAAAAACCCAACAACAACAACCCCAAACAGAAAGGGAGGGCAGGGAGGGTGACAACAGTCTATGGCGGCTCATGTGCTCCACCCAGAACCCTCCTCTTCTCCCGATCCTCCAGCTTCGGAGGTAGCTCTGGCTCAGGGCGTAACCTTCATTCCGCCCGCAGATCCCTCCGCTTCTGTAACATAGGCCTATGGATCATGATTGGAGGAATCGGACTGTAGATCCTTACCGGAATCACTGTGCTGTAGACCACTGCTGGAGGTTCCGACCTCCAAGCCGCCGCTGGAGGCTCTGGGCTGCAGACCTCCGCTGAAGGCTCTGGGCTGCAGACCTCCGCTGAAGGCTCTGGGCTGCAGACCTCCGCTGAAGGCCCTGGGCTGCAGACCTCCGCTGAAGGCGTGACACTTCCATATAATAGCTGTGCATTTACTGGCTGCAATGACTGCCAATTTAATGAATCTGGTTTTGATACAAATATTAACTGGTAGAACAGAATCATCTCCAAGAAGAATAAGGGAAGGATCTAGTGCTACCGTCATATTAGTGACCTGTGATAAGATCTGAATAATGTCTTTCCAATAATTGCTTAGTTCAGGGCAGGACAAAAACATATGCATAAGTGTGCCCATGTAAGGGGTGCGTAACTGGTGGCAGTGAAGTCAGACGCAGGAGAGCAGAACGGAGCAGTTTAATTTTGAAAACCAACGGCATAAAGAAATAACCAACATGGGTACAAAACCCAACGCGCACCAGTAAACATGTGCACAAGCACTTACAACAAACAATTCCACACAAAGACATGGGGGGAACAGAGGGTTAAATACACAACATTTAATGAGGGAAATGAGAACCAGGTGTGTAGGAAAACCAGACAAATGAAAAGTGGATCGACGATGGCTAGAAGACCAGTGATGCCGAACTCCGCCCGAACAAGGAGAGGAACCGACTTCGGTGGAAGTTGTGACAGCCAGGGGCGGAAATCCCGGGGGGGACGGGGGGGACACGACCCTTCCCATCCTGGGAAAAATATGATTTGTCCCCCCCAATATATCACTGAAACATAACTATGTAATTTAAATAATATTAATAATACGCAATGAAAGCAATTGTGCTGATTATAGACACTTAATAGCGCGTTTTTAAGTTTCAAAAGATTGCGACCCCCCCCACCCTTTGCCTCACAATGGTTTGATCCACTGCCAGTTCCTTAGTTGGCAAGATAACAGAGGGGTCGTGTCTACTGTCTGAAAGGCACTCAATGAACGTAACTGACGTAAGGTTAATCCAGTCAATCGCGCACACACACTAGCTGAATATGCAGAGCTAGCGCGCAAATATTAACTATTAACCTGTTATGGCTAGGGGGCAGTATTTTCACGGCTGGATAAAAAACGTACTTGATTTAATCTGATTATTAGTCCTGCCCAGAAACTAGAATATGCATATAATTATTAGCTTTGGATAGAAAACACCCTAAAGTTTCTAAAACTGTTTGAATGGTGTCTGTGAGTATAACAGAACTCATTTGGCAGGCCAAAACGTGAGAAGATTCTGTACAGGAAGTACCCTGTCTGACCATTTCTTGAACTTCTTTGCCATCTCTATCCATTACAAAGGATCTCTGCTCTAACGTGACAGTTCCTACGGCTCACATGGTCTCTCAGAGCCCGGGAAAAAGCTGAATGACGTAATTCAAAGCCCTGGCTGAAACACACGAGCGCTTTTGCTAAGTGGTCTATCAGAGGACAAAGGGCTTAGGCTCGTGCACTGGCCGCCCCCATCTTTCTGTTTTTCCCTCTATTTGCCGAAACACAGAATCCCGGTCGGAATATTATCGCTTTTTTACGAGAAAAATGGCATAAAAATTGATTTTAAACAGCGGTTGACATGCTTCGAAGTACGGTAATGAAATATTTAGAAATCTTTTGTCACGAAATGCGCCATGCGCGCGACCCTTATTTACCATTCGGATAGTGTCTAGAACGCACGAACAAAACGCCGCTATTTGGATATAACGATGGATTATTTTGGACCAAACCAACATTTGTTATTGAAGTAGAAGTCCTGGGAGTGCATTCTGACGAAGAACAGGAAAGGTAATCAAACTTTTCTAATAGTAAATCTGATATTGGTGAGTGCTAAACTTGGTGGGTGTCTAAATAGCTAGCCCTGTGATGCCGGGCTATCTACTGAGAATATTGCAAAATGTGCTTTCACCGAAAAGCTATTTTAAAATCGGACATATCGAGTGCATAGAGGAGTTCTGTATCTATAATTCTTAAAATAATTGTTATGTTTTTTGTGAACGTTTATCGTGAGTAATTTAGTAAATTCACCGGAGGTTTGCGGGGGGTATGCTAGTTCTGAACGTCACATGCTAATGTAAAAAAGCTGGTTTTTGATATAAATATGAACTTGATTGAACAAAACATGCATGCATTGTATAACATAATGTCCTAGGGTTGTCATCTGATGAAGATCATCAAAGGTTAGTGCTGTATTTAGCTGTGGTTTTGTTTTTTGTGACATTATATGCTAGCTTGAAAAATGGGTAGTCTGATTATTTCTGGCTGGGTACTCTGCTGACATAATCTAATGTTTTGCTTTCGCTGTAAAGCCTTTTTGAAATCGGACAGTGTGGTTAGATTAACGAGAGTCTTGTCTTTAAAATGCTGTAAAATAGTAATATGTTTGAAAAATGGAAGTTTTCGGATTTTAGAGTAATTTGTATTTCGCGCCTCGCCCATCATTGGATATTGGAGCAGGTGTTCCGCTAGCGGAACATCTAGATGTAAGAGGTTAAGCTAGCTAGTACCTATTCCATTTATGTGGCGTCGTCAAAGATGGAATCTTTCCTATCGTCAATTTATTCCAAGATCAGCATGCAGATGATGTAAGCTAGTTCTTCAAAGTCCCTGTGATAAGGTTAGCGATAAACTGAAGTCCAAACTGAACAGAACTACACTCTCTTCTACCATTGCTTTAAATATATTTAATGGTCTCGTTGCAAAAGCTAAATTGTCGCAAGGGAACTTTTATTTATTTAATTTCACCTTTATTTAACCCGGGTAGCAAAGATTATAGCAAACACCACTGAAACTGAATTGGTGCTCGCTAGCTTTGCAAATTCAGCTATTGTTGGAAGCCAGCCAATATGAAACAAACTATTAAAATTACAAAAGGTTGCAGCATATGTTGTGTAAATGGTGAACTCATACAGCTGTCAACTCTTGTCATTTTAATCCGTTTCACATTTGCTAGCTACCTTTTAGATCGAAGTCCATATAGAATGATTGAAGATGATAGAAGCCCATCTCCTACTGTAAATAACCTACACACTGTGTGTGTGTGTAGCCAGCCAGCCAGCCAGGTAGAAAAATGGCAGAAAAATAAAAGACGGACATCAGAGTATTTTTCAGTACACCAAAACGCAAAGTAAGAACCCTAGTAGCCTAATATCTCAGACTAGTTGATAAAATGTTCATAAGAAAGAAATGAAATTCTAATGGAAATGTTTCACAATGATGTCATTAGGCAGAGCAGGCAACAGATGGCACACAGACAGCAGAGTTGGGGACAGCTATGCAGGGACAGACTGGCAGAGACAGGGAGTCTCAGGTAAGTTTGTTGAGTCTTTGTTTGGCAACATTATGAAAGGTTCTCCATTTTTTTGACTTGTAAAATAGGAACATAATTGGAAAATGCCATGGATACCCCCACTCTCAACTTAAACTGGTGACTGAACTAAGATTTGTTAAAGGCAATGGTATTGCTGTTGTGATTAGTTGTGTAGTTTTGGGTACCGGTAGTTAGGAGTACGGCAAACACCTTATTTCTTTGGTTCCTCAATATACATTTACCATATTACAATGTAGGCTATGTTTTACAGCACTACTTTTGGTGTCCCCCTCAGGAATTGCTCTTTAGAAAATTTCATGTAATTGTCCCCTCCAAAGTTGATATCAGATTTTCGCCCCTGGTGACAGCCCACTCCCGTTTTACACCTTGGGCAAAATGTTGAATATTTAGAATTGATCTTGTACAGTCTCTCTGGTGTAAAGTAGACCCTATGTAAAATATTGAATTGCATCAACTTGTGCCTTGTGTTAAATGAAAGACGCTGAGCATCTAAAAAGAGCTTTCCCCATTTCTTATCCTCAAAAATGAGACCAAGGTCATCATGCCACTTCATGCAAGCTTTCAGTGGTTCATCATTCCCCAACAGAGCTTGAAGCCAAGAGTACATGTAGGAAATGAAACCTTTTACCCCTTTCCTTTCCAGCCACAGTTTATCAGTTTTAGGTTTACTCATGGGCTGAATCCTACCTCCCTGCTGAGTGGCAAGATAATGCCTAACCTGTAGGTACTTGAAGAAAAGAGTTTGAGGTAACTGAAAACGAGATGCCAGTTGTTGAAAGGATAGTAGTTCACCTTCTCTATAGAGATTACCAATTTTTTTAATTCCTTTGTTGAACCAAGAAAATGTAATACCATCTCTCAGGGCTTTGGGTAAGATGGGGTTATTTTCGAAAGGTGTTTGTTCATATATAGATCTAAGCCCTTCTGTTTGTTTACAGACTTCAATCCATATATTTAAAGTGTTTTTAATGAAAGGGTAGTTTATGAAACCTAGCAAAGCTTTAGGTGGGCTAATATAAGGTATAGATGCCAATGTAGCCGGGGTCAGACACTCTTCCTCTATCTGCCTCCAAGAGGGTGAACTTGATGTTGTATCTTGCCATACCCACACAGCCTTTAACTGAGATGCCCAGTAATACAACTGGAAGTCAGGTAGAGTGAGTCCTCCTTCTGAGTATGGTTTGCATAAAGTTGTGTGTTTCACTCTGGGGGGTTTCCCTTTCCACAGAAATGAAGAAATCTTCCTATTAAGTTGTTTGAAAAAAACTTTGGGAATAGGAAAGGCCAAGGTTTGAAAAAGGTACAAGAATTTTGGTAATATATTCATCTTTACAGAATTGACCCGCCCAATAAGAGAAATTGGTAAATCCCGTCATCTATCCAATTCTTCCCCAACCTTTTTGAGAAGTGGAGTATATATAGTTCAGTTGATATGTCTTAATAATTTCAGAAGGAATTTGCAATCCAAGATATGTCATTTTCTGTGGTTTCCAAGAAAATGGTTGGTCTAAGATTGGGTTCTGCATAGCTGCCCTGTTAAAAGGCATAATTATACTCTTCGATAGGTTTATTTTATATCCTGAAAAGGTCCCATATTCTTTCAGGATGTCAACTAATGTCCGGAGTGAAATTTCTGTTTTGGTGAAGTAAAGCAAAATGTCATTGGCATATAGCGAGACCAGATGTTCACGCCCACCTATATGAACACCATGAATGGATGGATGAGATCTAAAAGCTTCTGCCAGTGGCTCTATAGCCAAAGAAAAAGGGAGCAGACTAGCGGGACAACCCTGCCTTGTGCCACGTGATAGGGAGAACTGTGAGGAAATGTTTCCATTAGTCAGGATCTGAGCTACCAGACATTTGTACAGTAATCTAATCAGGCCTACATACTTAGGTCCAATATTCATCCTCTGTAAAACTTCAAACAGGTAGTTCCATTCTATGCGGTCAAAAGCTTTTTCCGCATCTAATGAAGCCGCCACTACACATTCTTGGTCATTCTCTACATAATGCATAATATTACATTATATTCTGATATTATCAGCAGATGAGCGGTTTCTTACAAAGCCTGTTTGGTCCATATCAACCAAGTCCGGTAGAACCTTATCCAGTCTAAGAGCTATGAGTTTCGCAAGAATCTTATATGAAGTGTTCAATAGAGATATTGGTTTATACGACCCACAAAGCATAGGATCTTTCCCAGGTTTTAACAAAACTGTGATCAGTTCCTGTTCAAGTGTGTCTGGGAGCTTTGCTGTCTCTATGGCATAATTAAACATACTGCAAAGAGGCTCAAATAGTTTGGGTAAAAAGGATCGCTAGAATTCAATAGGGAATCCGTCTAACCCTGGTGACTTTCCCCCAGCAGTGTTGAAAATGGATTCCCTAATTTCCTCTGATGTAATCTCTTTCTCCAAGTGCTCTCTATCCTCATCAGTTAAAGTTTGTACATTGAGTTTGTTCAAAAACTCATGCATTGTGGCAGGGGCATCCCCTTCAGACTTGTACAATGTTTCATAAAACTCCCTGAAGACTAGATTAATTTCCTCAGGACTGTGAACTACTGCGTTATTGGGTAGCTTAATAGAGCTAATAACTCTACTAGCATCCTCTCGTCTTATCTTGGGTTCTGCATGGCTGCCCTGTTAAAAGGCATAATCACAGTCCCGTATGGCTCAGTTGGTAGAGCATGGTGTTTGCAACGCCAGGGTTGTGGGTTCGATTCCCACGGGGGACCAGTCCCGGGGAAAAAGAGAGAAAAAGAAGCATGAAATGTATGCATTTGCTTCTGTAAGTCACTCTGGATAAGAGCGTCTGCTAAATGACTAAAATGTAAATGCTGCCAAGCAAGCAACTTTCCTGCTTTATCTCCATGTTCGTAGTGGTTTTGTTTTGTTCTCCTAAGAGCATTTTCTGCTTTATGGGTCGTCAGGGTGTTATATTCCAATCACTTTGAGTCAAATTTTTGTAGAGTTGAGTCTTCAAATGTTACACTATGTTCATTTTCCAGATCTCTAATTTCATTCTCCAACAAATCTACTTGAGCCTTATACATCTTACGAGCACCTGAACTAAAGGATATGATTTGCCCCCTCAGATATGCAAGGAGAGCTTCCTAAAATTAGGGGGAGGCAGAGTTGTTATTGGTGCTAAAAAATATGTCTATATGAGTGTTCAGAAATGTTACAAATGTGGGATTATTTAGCAAGTATGTGCCAAACATCCATCTTCTTCTCTACTGACTGGTACTGAAGCCAGCAGGGTAGAATGATCTGATATACATCTTGGTAAGTACTTACACCCAGTAGTTAAACTTCCCTTGGCTGCAGGAATAAGAAATAAGTAAATTCTAGAGTAACTGTCATGGACAGGGGAGTAAAATGAGTATTCTTTAACCTTTTGGTTGTGAAATCTCCATAAGTCTACGAGTCCATAGTGTTTCATTTCTGCTTTTAACATTTTAGCTGCCTGTGTGAGGTTGATACTATTAGAGGAAGATCTATCACTGGAAGGGTCCAGTACCAAGTTAAAATCCCCTGCCATAATTATCTCTGATGATGGGCACATTAACTTCAAAAAGATGTCTTGGTAAGATTTAGGATCATCATGGTTAGGCCCATACACATTCACATTGGTAATGGGCTCAGTGCTAAAGAAACCTTGAATGATCACAAACCTACCCCCTTTGTCTTTAATCTGAGATTGTATCTGAAAGGGGCAAATCTTATTAATGAGTATGGCCACCCCTCTTGCCCGAGAGGTGAAAGATGAATAGTACACTTGGCCCACCCACTCTCTCTTCAGTTTATCAGGCTCAGAGTCAGTCAGGTGTGTCTCCTGAAGAAGAGCTATATCAACCTTATGCTGCTTTAGATAATACAGAATGCATTTGCGCTTGACTGGGCATTTAGTACCCCTAATGTTAAGTGTCATAAAAGTATAGTTATTAGGTGCCGACATCTTTAAAGAAAATAAGAAATAGGGAAAAGGAAAGAATCAAAATTGCGTTGAGTGTATACAACTTGTACAAAATGAAATTATGAAAGTTTAAAGTAGTAAACATCTCGTGAGCTAATACCCTGACCCTACCACAAACCCACCCAACCCCCTCCCTAACTGAGGGAGTTAAAGAACCCATATCCTTAGACGCTAGTCTTTAAGCTAAATGTACCTGCTATGCATAGCATCACTCGAATTAGGTTCATTTTAAATTATATGTATATGGAGTACATTGACTGTAACAAAAATACAAGTAACAAAATACAATTTGATTACAACAATAATGACCGGACTATTTAGCCCCACTTGAGCATGTCTCAACAACAACAACAAAAACCTTGGGTGCGTTCATAGTCAACAACAGAGCCTACCCGCATACCCAAATGTCAACCAATCGGCATTCCCCAATGCGCCCTGAAACCTGTGCCGCGCGGCGACAAAAGTGATGACCACAAACGCACCCCAGCAGGTCAGGAAAAAAGACATCAAGCTATGATGTATAAATGAAAACCTTTACCAGAGGATAACAATAATCTCTCAAATATAAAATAGGGACAAGTAGTTAAACAATCACCATCCTCCTGAGTTCACCGTCCCCCAAAAAATATATATACACTGCTCAAAAAAATAAAGGGAACACTTAAACAACACAATGTAACTCCAAGTCAATCACACTTCTGTGAAATCAAACTGTCCACTTAGGAAGCAACACTGATTGACAGTAAATTTCACATGCTGTTGTGCAAATGGAATAGACAACAGGTGGAAATGATAGGCAATTAGCAAGACACCCCCAATAAAGGAGTGGTTCGGCAGGTGGTGACCACAGACCACTTCTCAGTTCTTATGCTTCCTGGCTGATGTTTTGGTCACTTTTGAATGCTGGCGGTGCTTTCACTCTAGTGGTAGCATGAGACGGAGTCTACAACCCACACAAGTGGCTCAGGTAGTGCAGCTTATCCAGGATGGCACATCAATGCGAGCTGTGGCAAGAAGGTTTGCTGTGTCTGTCAGCGCAGTGTCCAGAGCATGGAGGCGCTACCATGAGACAGGCCAGTACATCAGGAGACGTGGAGGAGGCCGTAGGAGGGCAACAACCCAGCAGCAGGACCGCTACCTCCGCCTTTGTGCAAGGAGGAGCACTGCCAGAGCCCTGCAAAATGACCTCCAGCAGGCCACAAATGTGCATGTGTCTGCTCAAACGGTCAGAAACAGACTCCATGAGGGTGGTATGAGGGCCCGACGTCCACAGGTGGGAGTTGTGCTTACAGCCCAACACCGTGCAGGACGTTTTGCATTTGCCAGAGAACACGCAAATTCGCCACTGGCGCCCTGTGCTCTTCACAGATGAAGCAGGTTCACATTGAGCACATGTGACAGAGTCTGGAGACGCCGTGGAGAACGTTCTGTAGCCTGCAACATCCTCCAGCATGACCGGTTTGGTGGTGGGTCAGTCATGGTGTGGGGTGGCATTTCTTTGGGGGGCCGCACAGCCCTCCATGTGCTCGCCAGAGGTAGCCTGACTGCCATTAGGTACCGAGATGAGATCCTCAGACCCTTTGTGAGACCATATGCAGGTGCGGTTGGCCCTTGGTTCCTCCTAATGCAAGACAATGCTAGAACTCATGTGGCTGGAGTGTGTCAGCAGTTCCTGCAAGAGGAAGGCATTGATGCTATGGACTGGCCTGCCCGTTCCCCAGACCTGAATCCAATTGAGCACATCTGGGACATCATGTATCGCTCCATCCACCAATGCCACGTTGCACCACAGACTGTCCAGGAGTTGGCGGATGCTTTAGTCCAGGTCTGGGAGGAGATCCCTCAGGAGACCATCCGCCACCTCATCAGGAGCATGCCCAGGCATTGTAGGGAGGTCATACAGGCACGTGGAGGCCACACACACTACTGAGCCTCATTTTGACTTGATTTAAGGACATTACATCAAAGTTGGATCAGCCTGTAGTGTGGTTTTCCACTTGAATTTTGAGTGTGACTCCACATCCAGACCTCCATGGGTTGATAAATTGGATTTCCATTGATTATTTTTGTGTGATTTTGTTGTCAGCACATTCAACTATGTAAAGAAAAAAGTATTTAATAAGATTATTTCATTCATTCAGATCTAGGATGTGTTATTTTAGTGTTCCCTTTATTTTTTTGAGCAGTATATATACACACACACACACACACCCCCGTTCGCACATACACAAGTGTAAAGCTATCAGCTAGCTTGCAATTAGGCGGCCAGCGAGTAGCTTATCCCTGTCTCGGTATCAGTAATGCTAGCATTTATCTCTAACAATAAACAAGCCAGCAAACGTAATAGTAGCTAAAGTTCCCTGAAGTAATATAAACAACATAGTTAGGCTTGAAACCCAGTCAAAAGCCACATAACTATTTAACCAAACCTGACTGGACCTCTCTCTACGTAAAATAAAAGTATACAGCAAAAATGTAACTACCTGGCTTAGTGTGGATGTATAGTAGCTATAGCAACACCCTTGGAAACTTAGCGAGCTGGCTAAATAGCACAGCCAACATTAGCTATGATCCAACTTTACCTCGCTAGTCATTATCACGCTAGCCATCTAGCCAGTTGATCACTTTTAGACTTTTACTCAAGTAGTATTTTATTGGAGTCATTTTCTACTAAGGTAACTTTACTTTTACTCAAGTATGACAATTGAGTTATTTTTCCACCACTGGTTAATTACATTTTAGTCATTTAGCATACGGTCACACTGGTCACCCATGGGAATCGCACCCACAACCCTGGCGACTAAACCACACTGTGCTTCGTCAAATAGCAGAACAAATTACCTGATTTGAAGTTGAGATTACATTAAAAGTACATGCTGCAAGTGATCAATGCCGTTCGAGATTCTACAGACTATAGCAATTGTGAATATCTCCACAGATCCGCCACAACCTACAGTATGCATGCTATCTTGAACATGCACGCTTTATATGATTAACGTTACATACGAATAAATGTATAGTTACAGTAACCTCAAAATGTGGCCATGGATCTGTTACTTATTTTACGTTTGAATAAAAACTGTTACATTAGTTTGTAAGAGCCTTAACTTTAGGCTATTTACTGTATTACAAAAGTAATATTGAATTGTGTTTAGTTGACAACGCAACCAAATATCAACATTTAAAGGATATATTTACTGCTTGGATAGTTCAATCTAAGACACTGGCTTAATTCCATTCTTTAACTTTTATTTTTGGTTGAGTTGGGTTTAGCGCTGACTCAAAACGAATGAACGACAAGAAAACGCACACAACTACCACTATTGTAGTATAGAAGTCAAAATACCTATAGCTATTTTCCTACTTGGACATAATCAAAACATTGACACCACAGTGATTCTCGTTCTAAGAGGATGCTATTATAAATAGATAATTGCGATTTTCAGATTTATTTGATTACTGGGAATTTATTTGCCGTGCATATATGCTGATAAGTTGAATATGAATCTAAAATCGTGATTTTTTTTTCAAAGGTGTCTGTGTGGCATCAGCTGGGAACGTTCCACACAGATGTTCAATGAGCGATCGAGTTCTACGAAACTCACTAGGCCTACTCTCATTTTAATAAATTCAAAACCACTACTGTAATGAAAATAAAAGCCAATAAACTGAATAATTACTGTCAAACTATTATTTTTATTCAATTGTTGAATTAGGCCTATTGTATTTCATTTTACATTTCATGCCTATTCAAGTGGTTTTGACAAACTTTTAGTATGTACGGCTGCTATGTCATAATGTACATGATGTCATAATGAAGCATTAATTTGTTAAACTAAGACAATCCATAGACAGGTCATTGATGCTCTTCCTGAACTGAGGTAGGACCTATAATTTAATGAAATAATCTCAAATACATTACTTTTATCTTATGAGAACTTTATTTGATCAATAACTGTCAAAAACTGTTATATTTTGTGATTTGTGATTTAAAACTAGGTCTTGTGTTTCTGTTTTCAATGATATATTGTTGAAACTTTATAGTCAAATCCTACGTATGCAAATTATCTGGAAGTCCAAATTGAAGGTAGGCCTTAGTCTGTGAATCTTTCATTTTTATGAATTTATGAACATTTTGGCAGGAATTGGAATGTCTTTTGAAAGTGGATAAACACTAGTTTATAATAACAACTTTGATCAAATTCTATTGTAATATATGTAATTTATTCTATATTATTTTTCTCAAACATGCTTTTTGTTGTTGTTTGCTCCTCCACTGTGACTCTCACAGCCATGAAAGACAGAGTGATGTCCAGGACTAAGACACAAGAGACCAGTCAGAACAGTTCTGAGAACAGCCTGACAGACATCCTCAGTGTCCGGAGTGCCAGTGATATTGTCCTACAGCCAATGCCACCAGGGAGAAAGAATAGCCGATCCCACTTCCACAACATGGATGTGACTAAAGAGAGGGCTGACATGGGAAGGCTTCCAATGGCCACTCCACCCATCAGCCTCCCAATGCTCACTGTGACCTCTCTCAAGGTCCAAAGGATCAAAAACTCCCTCAAAGTGCCTCGCATGCCTCGTCTGCAGCTGGAGGGACAGATGGGTAGGAAGCGTCTGGGTCCGGTCAAAACCAAAACTGGAGGGAGCACATTGACCTCCAGCCACAAGCAGGAGCCAGAGGTTAAATCCAGCAGACCACAGAAACCAGGAAGCATCCCTAGGAGGCCCAATGTATGTTCCACTGCAGCCAAGGCAGTAGCTCCTTTATCTGGGACTCCATGCAGCCAGTCTGAGGTCAGGATCCAGGCCAATCCTCTCCAGAGGTCTAACATCCAGGACCAAAGGCCCCGCTCTCCTCCTGCTCAGGCCAGACGGTCTCTGTCCGACGGCAGCCTCTTGCAGCCGCCATGTTCTCCTGTGGATGTCCTCCAGCCGGAGGTCCAGGCCAGCAGAAGCCTGGCTCGACCCAAGACCGGGATAGCTAGGATAACAAGACATACTGATGGCAGCACTCTGAGGTTCCCTAACCAGACCATAGAGCTTATAAACTCCATGGATAGGAGGGAGAGCACCAATTCTTTCCCTGTGCTGCCAACCATTGCAGTGTCAGCCTCACCTGCCCAGATGGCCATCCCATTGCATACCCCAATGGTCAGCCATGTGCCTGACCTTCTGGTGCCTACTCCATCTGCTTCTCCGGTTCCTTCCAGCCGAGTGCCTGCCCCACCTGCCTCCCCAGTGCCAGCCCGGCCTGCCAACACCAGATCACGGCGTGTGTCGAAGAGGATCCAGCTCTTACAGATCCGGTCTGCTATGCTGGACCAGCAGCTACCAGAACAACTGGGTGACAATCAAATCATATTACCCTCTGAGCCCCTGTCCTTCAGTAGCACTGAGAGGATGTTCCTCTGTGGTCCACCTTTAGTCTGCCACCCAGCTAACGTAGGTGGAGATGATGGCTGTCACCCCCTGCCCAGACCTACGCCCAGCCACACAGGTCGCACCGACCACTCCGCTTTACTGACTAGTAGGAGAGCCGTGCAGGCGGGCGAGAAGTGCCCCTTTGAAATCCTCTTGACCCCACTGGCAGAACAGCCTCCTATCGAGCGGTGGCACATGCCCGCCTCCCGTGCCAAGGCCGAGCGGGATGGAAGAATAGCCAACGAGGGCGCAGGAAGAGAGCGAAGCCCATTCACTGGGACGTTAACTTTAAGTCTGGGCCTTTCTTCCCAGTGTGTGTCGCTCCATCACTGCCCTCAATCTTGGAGGAGGATGAAGAGTCTCTTTCTGAAGAGATGAAGCAAAGCCAGTTGTAGGGGTCGCACACACACACATCTTCATTTTTTAAAACATTTTTTACCTTTATTTAAATAGGCAAGTTAGTTAAGAACAAATTCTAATTGACAAAGACAGCCTACCCCGCCCAAACCCTAGCGACACTGGGCCAATTGTGCGCCGCCCTATGGGACCAGTGCCTTAGACCGCTGTGCCAATCTGGAGCCCTATTGAGACCTCATGGCCTCCCATGGACCAGAGAGGATCAGCCAGCATCATCCCAGCATCTGCACTGCCCTTTCAACCCCAAACCACAAAGGGCAGGTGACAGAAATGATCCAGCGCCCACCGATCCAGGCTGTTGTGCATGAGCAGCAGCAGCTACTGTCGGAAGTACTGTTGGAACAGACTTTTCCTATGAGACCCAACAGGAGCCACAATCTGTCAAAGTACTTTCATCCCTGGGGTGTGTAGCTTCTCGAAGAGTGTTCTCTTCCTGAAGATGGACTGCTTCAACCCCTTGGGAGTATCCAGAGTATCTAGTACGCTGGTGTGATGATAGAATATGTCTATCAGTATCAATTAGAGATTAATATTAATCCACTTGTTATTCTAGTTAGGCAAATGTTAATTTATCATCAGCATGTTCCAAAGAATTCTGTTTCTATAAAGTTTTATTGCAGTTGAAAATGATCAGTGGTGTGTGTTGTTGGTTTCTTGTGAGCTATGAAGTATACAATTTTAGTAGAATGTTTATTTCTTCATTGGATTTGTTGATTTGTTGCCCAAGGAGAAGAGGTAAGTGCTGACCGGACTAATAGAAGTGAAGGTCCGATTCAAATTTGTATTAATCCGAAGGAGGCACATCTGACTCACACCTTAGTGCCATAATTCTTCACATTCTGAACACCATCTGAACGTACACACAGCCTCAACTATTTAAATGACAGAAAATGTCATATCTGCTCTCACACAGTACACTAATAGATGATTATCCCTTGGGTTTTTCACAGTCCATCATAACAAATACTTTTTGGCAACTTATGTATTGTTGTCTAAGGTTCATTCCGAAACACATTTTCTCCACCAAAGCCCAAAGCTTACTAGCATTATAAAGATATCACTCAAGTTTAAGAGGTGTTACCACATTTTTGTAGAGATTTATTGTGGCCAGTGCAAAGATCTTACATTGCACTGTAAGATCAGTCATGCATCGTACCCAGTTTCTCTCTAGAAACATGCATGAGAAAGGTATGACTAAGCAGAGAAGTATGTCTGTATCAGTTGTTCTAGAACTGGTTCAAGAAAGAAGAGCGAGAGAGAGAGAGCAAAGCACAGAAGGATGTTGGGTTACATATGAACACTTTCCATCATACTCTCAGGAAGGTTAGGTTAGTTAGGCTACATGTGATCGTGCGTCACCATAACTGAAACACGGCCTTCTTTCTTTCACGGTTTCACGTCATGGTGCAAGAATTTACATAAACTGGGAAATATTTGAATACATTTCAATTTCCCTGGCTGGCAGTGAAGGGGTTAATCAGCTGTGTGCTTTCAGTTTACGCTCACTAGCAGAATCTGTCTGCCACAGCTGCTGCGCTAAGGCCAATCTTCTATCACAGAGAGCGCTGACAACCAGAGGTGTTTCCAGAAGCCAACAACACAGAGCAGGTTAGAGAAGCTTCAAACCTAACCATGTACGCACGCACACACAGTCTTGTATTTGTAACCAATTTAGGACTCCTCACAAATACATACCTTTTGAGGACCATGCTTTCAGACATCATAGAAGCACAGAAATTACACTCATGAGTTAGAAAAAAATCTATTATGAGGAAATCACGTAAAGTTTCTGACTCCTTGAAAAAAGTTCACTTGTAATTTTACCAACTACTTGAAACCGTACATTGCAAATCAAATCGCATTGGTCACATACACATGGTTAGCAGATGTTTATGCGAGTGTAGCGAAATGCTTGTAAGCTTCTAGTTCCGACCGTGCAGTAATATTTAACAAGTAATCTAACAATTTCACGACAACTACCTTATACACACACAAGTTTAAAGGAATAATTAACAATATATACGTATAAATATAAGGGTGAGCGATGGCCGAACAGCATAGGCAAGATGCAGTAGATGGTATAGAGTACAGTATATACATATGAGATGAGTAATGTAGGGTATGTAAACATAAAGCGGCATTGTTTAAGTGACTAGTGATACATTTAATACATCAAATTATTAAAGTGGCGAGAGATTGAGTCTGTATGTTGGCAGCAGACACTCAACGCATTGCAATGCCTTGCCATCAGCCATGGAGAGAATGCCTCCTATGCAGGGGCGAAAATCTGATATCCACTTTGGAGGGGACAATTACATGAAATTTTCTCAAGAGCAATTCCTGAGGGGGACACCAAAAGTAGTGCTGTAACACATAGCCTACATTGTAATATGGTAAATGTATATTGAGGAACCAAAGAAATAAGGTGTTTGCCGTACTCCTAACTACCGGTACCCAAAACTACACAACTAATCACAACAGCAATACCATTGCCTTTAACAAATCTTAGTTCAGTCACCAGTTTAAGTTGAGAGTGGGGGTATCCATGGCATTTTCCAATTATGTTCCTATTTTACAAGTCAAAAAAATTGAGAACCTTTCATAATGTTGCCAAACAAAGACTCAACAAACTTACCTGAGACTCCCTGTCTCTGCCAGTCTGTCCCTGCATAGCTGTCCCCAACTCTGCTGTCTGTGTGCCATCTGTTGCCTGCTCTGCCTAATGACATCATTGTGAAACATTTCCATTAGAATTTCATTTCTTTCTTATGAACATTTTATCAACTAGTCTTTGAGATATTAGGCTACTAGGGTTCTTACTATGCGTTTTGGTGTATTGAAAAATACTCTGATGTCCATCTTTTATTTTTCTGCCATTTTTCTACCTGGCTGGCTACACACACAGTGTGTAGGTTATTTACAGTAGGAGATGGGCTTCTATCATCTTCAATCATTCTATATGGGCTTCGATCTAAAAGGTAGCTAGCAAATGTGAAACGGATTAAAATGACAAGAGTTGACAGCTGTATGAGTTCACCATTTACACAACATATGCTGCAACCTTTTGTAATTTTAATAGTTTGTTTCATATTGGCTGGCTTCCAACAATAGCTGAATTTGCAAAGCTAGCGAGCACCAATTCAGTTTCAGTGGTGTTTGCTATAATCTTTGCTACCCGGGTTAAATAAAGGTGAAATTAAATAAATAAAAGTTCCCTTGCGACAATTTAGCTTTTGCAACGAGACCATTAAATATATTTAAGACAATGGTAGATGAGAGTGTAGTTCTGTTCAGTTTGGACTTCAGTTTATCGCTAACCTTATCACAGGGACTTTGAAGCACTAACTTACATCATCTGCATGCTGATTCCATCTTTGACGACGCCACATAAATGGAATAGGTACTAGCTAGCTTAATAGTTAATATTTGCGCGCTAGCTCTGCATATTCAGCTAGTGTGTGTGTGCGCGATTGACTGGATGAACCTCACGGCAGTTACGTAGCAAGCTAAGGAACTGGCAGTGGATCAAACCATTGTGAGGCAAAGGGCGGGGGGGTTGCAATCTTTTGAAACTTAAAAACGTGCTATTAAGTGTCTATAATTAGCACAATTGCTTTCATTGCGTATTATTAATATTATTTAAATTACATAGTTATGTTTCAGTGATATATTGGGGGGGACAAATCATATTTTTCCCAGGATGGGGGGGGTCGTGTCCCCCCGTCCCCCCCGGGATTTCCGCCCCTGCTCCTATGAAATCTATAAAAGCTATCCAACTGCCTACGTTGTACCTAATGGAAGCGTAAAATAATTAACAAGTTTAAATTCTCCATATTTAACGCATTCATTCTATTTTAAGACTGAAAATATTCATGTAGAATGCCACAATGATGCAACACGGATGGCAACTCAACGGCTGTAGTGTAGTTCTTCTGTAAAGTATTTAAACTGGAACAAACATTTCAGTAATGGATTCAATATATCCAAGTAACAGATTAATAGTTTAGATTTTTTTTTCTTTTCTTTCTGTAACATTCAAAGTCAGCAGGCTTTGTATTCTTGAGACCTTAGTCACTCCAAAAGTGAACCACCCACCTGGAAAAACTTCCCCCGGACAGTGAGTGTCACGCCCTGACCTGAGAGAGCCATTTCTCTCTGTTTGGTTAGGTCAGGGTGTGATATGGGGTGGGCATTCTATGTGTTTTATTTCTATGTTTTGGCCCGGTATGGTTCCTAATAAGAGGCAGCTGTCTATCGTTGTCTTTGATTGAGAGCCATACTTAGGCATCCTTTTCCCACCTGGGTTTTTGTGGGTAGTGGTTTTCCGTTTAGTTGTCTGTTGCCTGACGGAACTGTTTGCTTTCGTTTTTGATTCTTTTTTTAAGTGTAATAAATATGAGCACTCAACACGCTGCGTTTTGATCCACTCCTTTTGACGATCGAAACAGTGAGATAGAGGACATTCGTCATCTGTTGATGAGTTTAAGTCAAGTAAGTCCCATTAAATCCTCAGAAGTACACCAAGATAGCCAGAAGCATCTCATACACTTATTTTCTCTGATCTGCAACTATTCTGTTGTGTACATAGAACTTAACTGCTCTCCAGTCCCTGTTTACTAGCGCTTGGGAGAAGCAGCAATGCAATTCTCACAGTCTTGTTTTCCAGGTGTTTTTCCCATTCGGATAAAATTCATCAAGGAATCAACTGCATCCACCTCTATTGTCGACCAATACCTTTTTGTTCCTTTGGCACCTTTGGAAAGAGATGGCATTATGAACGACTACATTAAATAAAGGTTGACTACAATACAGTACTTGAACATCTCTCTGTATTAACTCTACAAGGTTACAGCTGTTTCTGCAGAGGGTGTGTTGAGATTAAACTAACAATCCCAACTAAATAACTACATAGATAAGGATGTGAGAGGAGAATGTGCAATGCTGACATCAAGGCAGACTCAATCTGTATGGAATCTAAGCCCAACAATCTGTTTGCAATGTAAACCTTCTAATAAAAGCAATACCTATTAAATCAAGTTCCCTCCCTCAAGAAAAACAATGTAAAGCGTGGTAATCCTTCTGTGTTATCATCTATCCTGACACACTAGTTCCAGATCTAACATCTTGACTTGTTTCCAATCCAAACTGAACTGTTCTGTGCTGGCATGGTTGGAAATACACTAACTGATAAAGACAGTATTGATCTGGACCAGCACAGTACGGCCATAAATTGACACTACAGAGTGAAAATGCACTGACTGAAGGCAGCAGGAAACATGCTTACTGTGTGAGCCTCTCTTTTGTCCCAGCTTTCCCTTGGTCATTGGCCCGAATCGCTGACATCACTCCTGGAAAACATCAGTGGAAAACATGTCTAAAAGGACATTGTAATTAAGAATAGGTCCATGTGTATGTAAGGTATAGGCATACCGGTCAGATTTTCTTCATAGAAATTGCCTTCCTCTGATGGCCCTGGGACACAACCATCTTCACTGTTGTCAATAGTGGTTATTGAGTCATCAGTCTTGTATCCAAGCATAGCTTTGGTCAACTGTATTACAGAAAAAAAGTATCTTGGATAACTAGACAGATAACATAGTATTTGGACACTGGCACATTTTGATTAGTTATGGCTCTGTGCTCCTCTACTTTACATTTTCTTATAATACAATGAATATGGGATGGAAGTGCAGACTTGCCTGTCTTTGATTTACAAAGCTGATTCACAAGAACTTACAGTATGTGCTGGTGTTGAATGACACTAACTTACGTTACTAACTTGTTCTGATCAACGGCAGTGCATCATCCAACACATGGACTATCGACCCAGAGGTACTGGCAGCCTCGGTGTCTGACATCTAAGGATACAATAAAATGAAATTAGTCATGTGCAAATTAGGCAATTGAATATGATTCAACCATCCCCAGTATCCTCATTCTAAACAACTGATAAACCTGAGCTTCGGGATTTATTATTTCCTTCTCAAATCTGGCCTACAAGTTGAATTATGTTTCTTTTAGAGTTTCCATGTGTCTTCTGAGCCTCTGCAGTGCCTTTGTAAAGGAAGACAAGTTTAAAAAAGAATGGTTGAGACTTAAAGAATGACAAGATTGCTCGGCACACAACCAAGGGAATGGGCTGGGGGACACCAATGACTTATCATTGACTGATAGAGGTCCTACAAACATCTATTACAATTTCCTTTTTTAAGACGACTTTCTAGGTAAAGCAGCAAGTATAAGCATAACATAAGCACATTATGCAAGTTCCTGGATGCAACTAAAGCTGATCTGCTTTTATGGATGGACTAAACGAGAAACAGTATGAGTGATATGGCTAAAGCAAGGCATGTGAATTGGCACAGCCCTACCAAATGTTACACTTTCCACAATCCTTATTCCTGTTGTGGTGTTACACTCTTTTAGTGCAAAGCCAAAATAACTAGAAACTTATTTCTCTTTGGGTAAGAAAGGGCGATAAAAAAAACTGCCAAAACTTAATTTAAATGGGGGGATTTATTTAAATATTTCAGCACACATGCATGCTTATGACTTGACAAAACAGATGAAAAGGAACTGGCTTTTCTAGCTAACTTGTAAACCAATTCAAGTTACACTAGCAATATTATTTTCCAATGCATGTAACATTGGGTTAACCACAATCATGTATTCTGAATCAAAGACATGTTTACCAATTATGCTAAACTAGCACGCTAACCGCTGGCTAGCACGCTAACCGCTAGCTAGCACGCTAACCGCTAGCGAGCACGATAACCGCTAGCTAGCACGCTAACCGCTAGCGAGCACGCTAACCGCTAGCTAGCACGCTAACCGCTAGCTAGCACGCTAATCATTAGCAAGCAGTAAATAAGTAGAAGGTAAAAACATGCAAAGTAACAATTGCACATTAATGAATTGTTTGGTTAAGCCTACCAATTTCATTCTCATGACGCAGTATATCTGACACAATGTGGCTTTCGGACATTGTCAATGCATGTTGGATTCCACCGAAATACATACATGAGCTAACTTTCATTACAAATAAAGACAACGGGAACATGCTTGCTTGCCAATACACCAAATACAATTTTAGTTAAAATATTGGTTAACAGTTTAGTTAATAGCTTACCTTCTTGCAGGAATGTGAACGTCTACAACCATCCTCCTCTTCATTAAAAAACGTGCTGCACAGCTACTTTTGTTGTGATCATGCTCAGACAGAGACAGGCTTGCCAGGTCAATTTCAAATGTCTTGTAAATCCAGGAAAAACCCGCCTTCAAAGCCTGAAACCTATCACAATTTCAGAAGATTACAGGGAAATTAATGGCTTTTTTAAAATACCATGTTGGTAACGGTGTAATATAGAAGTAGTTTTAAAAACTTGCACCCAGCGACCAAAACTTTTCACCTGCAGAAAAGTTTTAAAAGTACCTCAATAAAAGACAACATAGTAAACATGGCAACCCTGGGGAGAGACTTATCACTGCAGCATGGGGGAGATGGGAACTGTGTTGACCTGTGACATTTTTGATAGTTTGGTACTTTGTGCACTCTGCAGTGGGGGAGGGGCTGGATCTCCAGCAGAAATTATGGAGAGTAGACAATGATTCCATCAGCCCAGATTTCTGAATATGTGTGCAATATTATTACTGTCACCTACATTTCCTTAGACAGTTTGGGTTTGTAGCTTACACAATCAGTATCAGTGAGGTGTTAAGTGCAGCTACTTGAATGGTCTGTAGACTTGCTGACACAAAAGTAGCTTATGGCAGGTTAAGATTCTAACTAGCAACCTAACCCCTCAGCAATCAGGTTCACTACCTGCACACAGACCAAACAGCCTAGTGATATTAACAGCCATCTCTTGCTATAGGCACTCAACTACTCTCACCATCTCTCTTTCTCTCTCATAACAGGCCTTTAAAACGAATCTTATTCGCATTTACCCTCCACTAGACCCCTGGTTTCACAAGGTGGAATAAAATGTACTGATAATAAGTGATTTCAGGTTTGTACTGCTGTGAAGACTTAGGCCTTTACATCAGCATTGGTCTCTTTGCAAAAATCCTCAAGAAAACTCATAATAAACTTGGGTAGCTGATGTGTAACTGATGTTCATATCTTAAAGGACAAGTCACTATAAGCTTTTGTCAGGAACCAGGACTCGGTTAATAAAGCCAACACAACTGCATGTTTTACAAATGGTAGGCTATCTTATGGTAGGCCTAGTTATAAAATGACATTATAGGCCGACACTGTAGACTATAGGCCTATTTCTTTGCCGGATTGGAGAATGTCTGCAATTGTCTTGCCTAGTGCAGCAAAATGGCCAAAACATGGCCTGGTCATGGATGAAAAGCACCTTTTCAAAATGGGGTAGAACTGAGGGAACATAAGGAACATGATTTCAGCTTCCTGTGTTAGCTGTTGTAATCCTCTTGCTGCGTTTATTTGTAGATAGACTCACCCCAACAGGGAGTTATGAGTTGGGAGGTATAATCAAAATGTCTGCTTAATGCTTTTGAGGGAGCAGCAGAAAAGTGTATCCAAGCTGGGGTACCCCTTGCTAGAATTGTTAGTTGTAGCAGTAGTAGTAGCCATGTAATGGCAGCAGTGTTGTAGTCGAGTCACTAAAGCATAAGTCTGTGTCAATTCACAAGACCCTATGGCTAAGTCTGAGTTGAGTCAAAGTCACCAATGTTTGAGTCGAGTCGAGTCACAAGTCCCTATGGCTGAAATAAGAGTCCCTGTGTTTGAATCTCGGTCCAAGATTTCAAGTCTAAGACAATGGGTCCATATTAAATTAATATTAAGTTATTAACCCAGTCAAATAGTGGCAGGGGGGAATTTGATCAATCATTTTTTACATTTATGTGCAAACAAATGTTTATATGCTACAGGTCAACCAGATTGTCAGCTAGCTAGCTAGCTAATTAGGTAACATGATTGAACATGGTGTGGCTGCACAGCTTCTCTATCTTTGATGTAGTCTAAACAGAATCTGAAAGACACAGACAGACAGATACACTTTTATAAACTATACTGATGTCAGATATTAGTGGCTAATGTTCACATTCTGTGGAGGTCAACTGCTCCTAGATGTGTGTGTGTGTGTGTGTGTGTGTGTGTGTGTGTGTGTGTGTGTGTGTGTGTGTGTGTGTGTGTGTGTGTGTGTGTGTGTGTGTGTGTGTGTGTGTGTGTGTGACGTGCGTACGTGCGTACGTGGTTAGGTTGGAAGCTTCTCTAACCTGCTCTGTGTTATTGGCTTCTGGAAACACCTCTGTTTGCCAGCGCTCTGTGATAGAAGATTAGCTTTAGCACAGCAGCTGTGGCAGACAGATTCTGCTAGTGAGCATAAACTGAGAGCACACAGCTGATTAACCCCTTCACTGCCGGCCAGGGAAATTGAAATGTATGCAAATGTTTCCCAGTTTATGCAAATACTTACACCATGACGTGAAACCGTGAAAGAAAGAAGGCCGTGTTTCAGTTATGGTGACGCACGATCACATGTAGCCTAACTAACCTAACCTTCCTGAGAGTATGATGGAAAGTGTTCATATGTAACCCAACATCCTTCTGTGCTTTGCTCTCTCTCTCTCGCTCTTCTTTCTTGAACCAGTTCTAGAACAACTGATACAGACATACTTCTCTGCTTAGTCACAGCTTTCTCATGCATGTTTCTAGAGAGAAACTGGGTACGATGCATGACTGATCTTACAGTGCAATGTAAGATCTTTGCACTGGCCCCAATAAATCTCTACAAAAATGTGGTAACACCTCTTAAACTTGAGTGATATCTTTATAATGCTAGTAAGCTTTGGGCTTTGGTGGAGAAAATGTGTTTCGGAATGAACCTTAGACAACAATACATAAGTTGCCAGAAAGTGTTTATTATGATGGACTGTGAAAAACCCAAGGGATCGTCATCTATTAATGTACTGTGTGAGAGCAGATATGACATTTTCTGTCATTTAAATAGTTGAGGCTGTGTGTAAGTTCAGATGGTGTTCAAGGTACAAAGTGTTCAACCTCCTTTAGTTACAGACCTTTAGTGCCCCCCTTGTGGAATATCACGTGTCGTTACATGGGGATCTACATTTGTTTTTGAGGGTTGCAAAAAAAACATGGATAATGTTAGAATAAAATCATGCAGGGGAAGCTTTATTCAAAAGATGGAGGATGAGACATGACGTGTTGAACAGTGTCAGGCTTCAGATCAAAAGAAAAACGATACAGTTACTGCCTTGCAGGGTTGAAAGGGCAGTGGAGGTACTAGGATGACAGGCAGGGCAGATGCTGGGATGATGCTGGCTGATCCTCTCTGGTCCTTGGGAGGCCATGAGGTGTCAATAGGGCTCCCGATTGGCGCAGCGGTCTAAGGCACTGGTCCCATAAGGCGGCGCACAATTGGCCCAGTGTCGTCCGGGTTAGGGTTTGGCCGGGGTAGGCCGTCATTGTAAATAAGAATTTGTTCTTAACTAACTTGCCTATTTAAATAAAGGTAAATAAAAAATGAAGTTGTGCGTGTGTGCGTGTGTGTGTGTGTGTGTGTGTGTGTGTGTGTGTGTGTGTGTTTGTGAGACCCCTCTACAACTGGCTTTGCTCCATCTCTTCAGAAAGAGACGACCCACGGGACAGCAGGGGGGTAGTGGGAGGGGTGAAGAGGGGAGAGGTGGGTGTGCTTTCTCTTGTAGACGGGCGCGGAAGCATAATCCTGTGAAAGTGGATAGGGGCACGTGTCTTCAACACAAAGCTTGAAAATGGCTTGCCCATGGTGATTATATCATGGCTGAAGTCAATCTTGACTGTGGTCTCCAAGGACATCCAGTACTGGAGCATCTCTTCATCCTCCTCCTTTTCATCCACCTCCAGGATCGAGGGCAGTGATGGAGCGACACACACTGGGAAGAAAGGCCCAGACTTAAAGTTAACGTCCCAGTGAATGGGCTTCGCTCTCTTCCTGCGCCCTCGTTGGCTATTCTCCCATTCCCGCTCGGCCTTGGCACGGGAGGCGGGCATGTACCACCGCTTGATAGGAGGCTGTTCTGCCAATGGGGTCAAGAGGATTTTAAAGTGGCACTTCTCGCCCGCCTGCACGGCTCTCCTACTGGTCAGTAAAGCGGAGTGGTCGGTGCGACCTGTGTGGCTGGGCGTAGGTCTGGGCAGGGGGTGACAGCCATCATCTCCACCTACGTTAGCTGGGTGGCAGACTAAAGGTGGACCACAGAGGAACATCCTCTCAGTGCTACTGAAGGACAGGGGCTCAGAGGGTAATATGATTTGTTTGTCACCCAGTTGTTCTGGTAGCTGCTGGTCCTTCATAGCAGACTGGATCTGTAAGCGCTGGATCCTCTCCGACACCTGCCTACGTGATCTGGTGTTGGCAGGCCGGGCTGGCACTGGGGATGCAGGTGGGGCAGGCACTCGGCTGGACGGAATCGGTGAAGCAGATGGAGTAGGCACCAGAAGGTCAGGCATTTGGCTGACTATTGGGGTAGGCAATGGGATAGCCATCTGGGCAGGTGAGGCTGACACTGCAATGGTTGGCAGCACAGCGAAAGAATTTGTGATCTCCCTCCTACCCATAGAGTTTATAAGCTCTAAGGTCTGGTTAGGGAACCTCAGAGTGCTGCCATCAGTATGTCTTGTTATCCTAGCTATCCCTGTCTTGGGTCGAGCCAGGCTCCTGCTGGCCTGGACCTCAGGCTGGAGGACATCCACAGGAGAACATGGCGACTGCAAGAGGCTGCCGTCGAACAGAGACCGTCTGGCTTGAGCAGGAGGAGAGTGGGGCCTTTGGTCCTGGATGTTAGACCGCTGGAGAGGATGGGCCTGGATCCTGACCTCAGACTGGCTGCATGGAGTCCCAGATAAAGGAGCTACTGCCTTGGCTGCAGTGGAGCATACATTGGGCCTCCTAGGGATGCTTCCTGGTGTCTGTGGTCTGCTGGATTTTACCTCTGGCTCCTGCTTGTGGCTGGAGGTCAATGTGCTCCCTCCGGTTTTGGTTTTGACCGGACCCAGACGCTTACTACCCATCTGTCCCTCCAGCTGTAGACGAGGCATGCCAGTCACCTTGAGGGTGTTTTTGATTTTTTGGACAGTGAGAGAGGTCACAGTGAGCATTGGGAGCCTGACGGGTGGAGTGGCCATTGGAAGCCTTCCCATGTCTGCCCTCTAGTTTGTTACATCCATGTTGTGGAAGTGGGATCGGCTATTCTTTCTCCCTGGTGGCATTGGCTGTAGGACAATATCACTGGCACTCCGGACACTGAGGATGTCTGTCAGGCTGTTCTCAGAACTGTTCTGACTGGTCTCTTGTGTCCTAGCCAACGGTGAGCTTGACTTCCCTCTGTCTTTCATGGCTGAGAGTCAAGGTGGAGTAGCAAACAACAACAAAAAGCATGTTTGAGAATAAGAATATAGAATAAATGACATATTTCAATAGAATTTGATCAAAGTTGTTATTATAAACTAGTGTTTTTCCACTTTCAAAGGACATTCCAATTCCTGCCAAAATGTTCATCAATTCATAAAAATGAAAGATTCACAGACTAAGGCCTACCTTCAATTTGGACTTCCAGATCATTTGCACACGTAGGACTTGACTATACAGTTTCAACAATATATTATTGAAAACAGAAACACAAGACCACAAGACCTAGTTTAAAACAAAAACTTTTTTGTCACAAATCACAAAACCTAACAGTTTTCTGACAGATATTTATCAAATAAAGTTCTCATAAGATAAAAGTAATGTATTTGAGATTATATCATTAAATTATAGGTCCTACCTCAGTTCAGGAAGAGCGTCAATTACCTGTCTATGGATTGTCTTATTTTAACAAATTAATGCTTCATTATGACATCATGTACATTATGACATAGCAGCCGTCCACATTATAAAAGTTTGTCAAAACCACTTGAATAGACATGAAATGTAAAATTAAAGACAATAGACCTAATTCAACAATTGAATAAAAATAATAGTTTGACAGTAATTATTCAGTTTATTGGCTTTTATTTTCATTACAGTAGTGGTTTTGAATTTATTAAAATGAGAGTAGGCCTAGTGAGTTTCGTAGAACTCGATCGCTCATTGAACATCTGTGTGGAACGTTTGCAGCTGACGCCACACAGACACCTTTGAAAAACATTCACGACTTTAGTTTCATATTCAATTCATCAGCATATATGCACGGCAAATAAATTCCCAGTACTCAAATAAATCTGAAAATCACAATTATCTATTTATTATAGCATCCTCTTAGAACGAGAAACGCTGTGGTGTCGATGTTTTTGATTATGTCCAAATAGGAACATAGCTACAGGTATTTTTACTTCTATATTATAATAGTGGTAGTTGTGTGTGTTTTTTTGTCGTGCATTCGTTTTGAGTCAACGCTAAACCCACAATAGTTTGGTCCCATTCGGTATTAGCACCGTCAGCTAATGGGGGAAGTGACATGCCTGATGCCTAAATTGATGTTGTCGACCAAACACATTTCAATATCATTTTTTAAATACAATAAATAGCCTGTTAATTTGTCGACAAAACATGTTAATAAATTAGATGTTGGCTTCACGTCTCCAACTCAACCAAAAATAAAAGTTAAAGAATGGAATTAAGCCAGTGCCTTAGATTGAACTATCCAAGCAGTTAATATATCCTTTAAATGTTGATATTTGGTTGCGTTGTCAACTTAACACAATTCAATATTACCTTTGTAATAGAGTAAATAGCCAAAGGTTATCTTACAAACTAATGTAACAGCATTTATTCATCCTTAAAATAAGTAACAGATCCATGGCCACATTTTAAGGTTTCTGTAACTATACATTTACTCAAATGTAACGTTAATCATATAAAGCGTGCATGTTCAAGATAGCATGCATACTGTAGGTTGTGGCGGATCTGTGGAGATATTCAATTGCTGTAGTCTATGTAGAATCTCGAACAGCATTGATCACTTGCACCATGTACTTTTAATGTAATCTCAACTTCAAACCACGTGATTTGGTTCTGCTATTTGATGAAGCACAGTGTGGTTTAGTCGCCAGGGTTGTGGGTGCGATTCCCACGGGTGACCAGTGTGACCGTATGCTAAATGACTAAAACGTAAATAACCAGTGGTGGAAAAACTACTACATTTTTTTGGAACAATATATTTATTGGCATTTCTTTTTTTTACAATTTAACAATCATCAAAATATGACACAGATAATGCCCCGTTATTCCTTCCACCTACACAAAACACCATGCTACATGGGTGGACATCGTGCAAAACCCTTCCCTCCCCAACACAGGAACACCCCCCTCCCTCCCCTCTGCCGGTATTAGCTTCACTGATTAACAACAAAAAAATAAACAGAATGACCTTCACATTCCATGCTAGAAAATAAATTATTCAACACAAAAACAAATAATAATACATTAATGAAGAAAGTAGTAATGAGGCAGCTAAGGTGACGTCTCTAGAAACTGCTGAAAGTCCCCCAGACATCAGTAAATTCAAAGGGTTTATTACGTAAATTGTATGTTATTCTTTCAGATGGAATATAGAAAGATAGTTATTTTAGCCACATCTGCTTGCTTGGCGGAGTGTCACACTTCCTGTCACAGGGGTCGTTGAATGGAGACCAAGGCGCAGCGTGTATAGTGCTCATTCTTTGATTTTTAATGAAAACACTTCAACAACAAAACAATAAAACGACCAACAGTCCCGTCAGGTACTCTAGACTAAACGTAAACAACTACCCACAAACCCCAAAGGAAAACAGGCTGCCTAAGTATCGCTTCCAATCAGAGACAACGATAGACAGCTGCCTCTGATTGGAAACCATACCCGGCCACAACATAGAAAATGACAACATAGAATGAATCTCTAGACAACCCACATAGAAAACAGAAAACCCAAAACACATAGACAAAACACCCCCCCTGTCACACCCTGACCAATCTACTAGGGATAAATTACCTCATACCAGGGTCAGGACGTGACAGTACCCCCCCAAAGGTGCAGACTCTGACTGCACCCAAACCAAAAAACCCAACAACAACAACCCCAAACACAAAGGGAGGGCAAGGAGGTTGACAACAGTCAATGGCGGCTCATGTGCTCCACCCAGAACCCTCCTCTTCTCCCGATCCTCCAGCAACGGAGATGTCTCTGGCTCAGGGCGTAACCTCCATTCCGCCCGCAGATCCCTCCGCTTCTGTAACATAGGCCTGTGGATCATTATTGGAGGAATCGGACTGTTGATCCTTACCGGAATCACTGTGCTGTAGACCACTGCTGGAGGTTCCGACCTCCAAGCCGCCGCTGGAGGATCTAGGCTGCAGGCCGCCGCTGATGTCTCTGGGCTGCAGACCGCCGCTAAAGGCTCTGGGCTGCAGACCGCCGCTGAAGGCTCTGGGCTGCAGACCGCCGCTGAAGGCATTTCTCAGCCTTGATGTACAGGTCATGCTCCAACAGTCTACCAAGCACATTGCGCACCAGGGACACATGCTCGGCGGGTGTAGCGGAGTATATCAGAATGTCATCAATATACACCCTGCCCATGCAGGTCCCTGAAAATCTCATCTACAAAGGCTTGGAAGACTGATGGAGCATTCATCAACCCGTACGGCATGACGAGGTACTCATAAAAAAGAAACTCGAGGAGGCGGGTGAAGTGGAGGACCGAATGTACCCCTGACGCAGGGATTCGGAGACATATGTTTCCATAGCCGCCATCTCCACCCGTGACGGGATACACGTGACTCCTGGTAAGTGCAGCGTCTACCAGGAGATTTATCGCACAATCCCCCCGTCGATGGGGTGGTAATTGAGTCCCCTTCTTTTTGGAGAAGGCGAGAGCCAAATCGGCATAGTCGGTGGGAATGCGCACAGTGGAGACATGGTCTGGACCGTAGTAACACCAACGGAAACCCCTAAACACCTCCCTGAGCACTCTCGCAACCACCCCGTGAGAGCCCTCTGTTGCCATGAAATGGTGGGGTCATGACGAGCTAACCAGGGAAGGCCTAGTACCACGGGAAACGCAGGAGAGTCAATGAGGAAGAGACTGATTCTCTCCTCGTGACCCCCTGCGTCACCATACCAAGGGGGATGGTAGCTTCCCTAATTAACCTGGACCCTAATGGTCGACTGTCCAGAGCGTGAACTGGGAAAGGCCTAACCACTGGAACAATAGGGATCCCTAACCTATGGGCGAATGCTCTGTCGATAAAATTCCTAGCCGCGCATGAATCTATGAGCGCTTTATGCTGGGAATGCGGGTAAAACTCAGGAAAGTAAACATGCACAAACAGGTGTACAACAGAGGGCTCTGGATGAGAGTGGTGCATGCTCACCTGGGGTGACGCCAGAGTGCCCTGCCTGCTGCCTCGACCCCTAGAGGAACCAAACCGGCACCGACCAGCAGTGTGACCTCTGCGGCTACAGATGGTACACGTGAAAGCCCCTCCGGCCTCCCTGAGCGAGGGAATCGACTGAGTCCTCTCTGGACGTCCGCGGGTGACCAGCAGGTTATCCAACCGAATGGACAGGTCCACCAGCTGGTCGAAGGTGAGGGTGGTATCCCTGCAGGCCAACTCCCGACGGACTTCCTCGCACAGGCTGCAACGGTAGTGGTCGATAAAGGCCCTGTCGTTCCATCCCGCTCCTGCGGCCAAGGTCCGAAATTCCAGGGCAAACTCCTGGGCGCTCCTCATCCCCTGCCTCAGGTGGAAAAGACGTTCACCCGCCGCTCTACCCTCGGGCGGGTGAACTCCGTGAAGTCGTCCAACGCCGCATCTCCCCACACGGCATTAGCCCACTCCAGAGCTCTCCCTGAGAGGCACAGGGCGGACACCCTCTCCCTTCCCGAGGGAGCCGGGTAAACGGTGCCCAGGTATAGGTCCAGCTGTAGCAGGAAACCCTTGCACCGTGCCGCCGTCCCATCATACTCCCCGGGAAGGGCGAGACGCATCCCACTGGGACCGGGTACAGGAGGGACGAGTAGTGGGAACCCCTGTTGTGCTGGTGGAGGCACTGGAGGGACTCCCTGTCTCTCCCAGTGGTCCATGGGCTGGACGACGCCGTCCATCACGACGCCGAGATGTTGTAGAATCGCCGCGTGTTCTCTGACGCGCTCCTCGACTCCTATAACTGGGGTACCTGCTCCTACTGACTCCATGGTGAGGTGTGGAATTCTGTAAGGGGTGCGTAACTGGTGGCACTGAAGAGCAGAACTAGGTAAGCAGTTTAATTTGAAAACCAACGGCATAAAGAAATAACCAACTTGGGTACAGAACCCGATGCACACCAGTAAACATGTGCACAAGCACTTACAACAAACAATTCCACACAAAGACATGGGGGGAACAGAGGGTTAAATACACAACACTTAATGAGGGAAATGAGAACCAGGTGTGTAGGAAAACAAGACAAAACAAATGGAAAATGAAAAGTGGATCGACGATGGCTAGAACACCGGTGATGCCGACCGCCGAACGCCACCCGAACAAGGAGAGGAACCGACTTTGGTGGAAGTCGTGACAGCCCACTCCCGTTTTACACCTTGGGCAAAATGTTGAATATTTAGAGTAGTCTCTCTGGTGTAAAGTAGACCCTATGTAAAATATTGAATTGCATCAACTTGTGCCTTGTGTTAAATGAAAGACGCTGAGCATCTAAAAAGAGCTTTCCCCATTTCTCATCCTCAAAAATGAGACCAAGGTCATCATACCACTTCATGCAAGCTTTCAGAGGTTCATCATTCCTCAACAGAGCTTGAAGCCTAAAGTACATGTAGGAAATGAAACCTTTTACCCCTTTCCTCTCCAGCCACAATTTATCAGTTTTAGGTTTACTCATGGGCTGAATCCTACCTCCCTGCTGAGTGGCAATATAATGCCTAACCTGTAGGTACTTGAAGAAAAGACTTTGAGGTTACTGAAAATGAGATGCCAGTTGTTGAAAGGACAGTAGTTCACCTTCTCTATAGAGATTACCAAATGTTTTAATTCCTTTGTTGAACCAAGAAAATGTAATACCATCTCTCAGGGCTTTGGGTAAGATGGGGTTATTATAGAAAGTGGTTTGTTCATATATAGATCTAAGCCCTTCTGTTTGTTTACAGACTTCAATCCATATATTTAATAAAGTGTTTTTAATGAAAGGGTTGTTTATGAGAGCTAGCAAAGCTTTAGGTAGGCTAATATAAGGTATAGATGCCAATGTAGCCGGGGTCAGACACTCTTCCTCTATCTGCCTCCAAGAGGGTGAACTTGTTGTTGTATCTTGCCATACCCACACAGCCTTTAACTGAGATGCCCAGTAATACAACTGGAAGTCAGGTAGAGTCCTCCTTCTGAGTATGGTTTGCATAAAGTTGTGAGTTTCACTCTGGGGGGTTTCCCTTTCCACAGAAATGAAGAAATCTTCCTATGAAGTTGTTTGAAAAAAACTTTGGGAATAGGAAAGGCCAAGGTTTGAAAAAGGTACAAGAATTTTGGTAATATATTCATCTTTATAAAATTGACCCGCCCGATAAGAGAAATTGGTAAATCCCGTCATTTTTCCAATTTTTCCCCAACCTTTTTGAGAAGTGGAGTATAGTTCAGTTGATATGTCTTAATAATTTCAGAAGGAATTTGCAATCCAAGATATGTCATTTTCTGTGGTTTCCAAGAAAACGGTTGGTCTAAGATTGGGTTCTGCATAGCTGCCCTGTTAAAAGGCATAATTATACTCTTCGATAGGTTTATTTTATATCCTGAAAAGGTCCCATATTCTTTCAGGATGTCAACTAATGTTCGGAGTGAAATTTCTGTTTTGGTGAGGTAAAGAAAATGTCATCGGCATATTGCGAGACCAGATGTTCATGCCCACCTATATGAACACCATGGATGGATGGATGACATCTAAAAGCTTCTGCCAGTGGCTCTATAGCCAAAGACAAAAGGAGCGGACTAGCGGGACAACCCTGTCTTGTGCCACGTGATAGGGAGAACTGTGAGGAAATGTTTCCATTAGTCAGGATCTGAGCTACCGGACATTTGTACAGTAATCTAATCAGACCTACATACCTAGGTCCAATATTCATCCTCTGTAAAACTTCAAACAGGTAGTTCCATTCAATGCGGTCAAAAGCTTTTTCCGCATCTAATGGAGCCGCCACTACAGATTCTTGGTCATTCTCTACATAATGCATAATATTAAATAATCTTCTGATATTATCAGCAGATGAGCGATTTCTTACAAAGCCTGTTTGGTCCATATCAACCAAGTCCAGTAGAACCTTATCCAGTCTAAGAGCTATGAGTTTCGCAAGAATCTTATATGAAGTGTTCAATAGAGATATTGGTCTATATGACCCACAAAGCCTAGGATCTTTCCCAGGTTTTAACAAAACTGTGATCAGTGCCTGTTCAAGTGTGTCTAGGAGCTTTTCTGTCTCTATACTGCAAAGAGGCTCAAATAGTTTGGGTAAAAAGGATCGATAGAATTCAATAGGGAATCTGTCTAACCCTGGTGACTTTCCCCCAGCAGTGTTGAAAATGGATTCCCTAATTTCCTCTGATGTAATCTCTTTCTCCAAGTGCTCTCTATCCTCATCAGTTAAAGTTTGTAAATTGAGTTTGTTCAAAAACTAATGCATTGTGGCAGGGGCATCCCCTTCAGACTTGTACAATGTTTCATAAAACTCCCTGAAGACTAGATTAATTTCCTCAGGACTGTGAACAACTGTGTTATTGGGTAGCTTAATAGAGCTAATAACTCTACTAGCATCATCTCGTCTTATCTGCCAAGCAAGCAACTTTCCTGCTTTATCTCCATGTTCGTAGTGGTTTTGTTTTGTTCTCCTAAGAGCATTTTCCGCTTTATGGGTCGTCAGGGTGTTATATTCCAATTGCTTTGAGTCCAATTTTTGTAGAATTGAGTCGTCAAATGTTACACTATGTTCATTTTCCAGATCTCTAATTTCATTCTCCAACAAATCAACTTGAGCCTTATACATCTTACGAGCACCTGAACTAAAGGATATGATTTGCCCCCTCAGATATGCAAGGAGAGCTTCCCATAAAATTAGGGGGGAGGCAGAGTTGATATTGGTGCTAAAAAATATGTCTATATGAGTGTTCAGAAATGTTACAAATGTGGGATTATTTAGCAAGTATGTGCTAAACCTCCATCTTCTTCTCTACTGACTGGTACTGAAGCCAGCAGGGCAGAATGATCTGATATACATCTTGGTAAGTACTTACACCCAGTAGTTAAACTTCCCTTGGCTGCAGGAATAAGAAATAAGTCAATTCTAGAGTAACTGTCATGGACGGGGGAGTAAAATGAGTATTCTTGAACCTTTTGGTTGTGAAATCTCCATAAGTCTACGAATCCATAGTGTTTCATTTCTGCTTTTAACATTTTAGCTGCCTGTGTGAGGTTGATACTATTAGAGGAAGATCTATCACTGGAAGGGTCCAGTACCAAGTTAAAATCCCCTGCCATAATTATCTCTGATGATGGGCACATTAACTTCAAAAAGATGTCTTGGTAAGATTTAGGATCATCATGGTTAGGCCCATACACATTCACATTGGTAATGGGCTCAGTGCTAAAGAAACCTTGAATGATCACAAACCTACCCCCTTTGTCTTTAATCTGAGATTGTATCTGAAAGGGGCAAATCTTATTAACCTCTTAGGGCTAGGGGGCAGTATTTACACGGCCGGATAAAAAACATACCCGATTTAATCTGGTTACTACTCCTACCCAGTAACTAGAATATGCATATACTTATTAGATATGGATAGAAAACACCCTAAAGTTTCTAAAACTGTTTGAATGGTGTCTGTGAGTATAACAGAATTCATATGGCAGGCAAAAACCTGAGAGATTCCTTTACAGGAAGTGGCCTGTCTGACCATTTATTGGCTTTCTTTGACATATCTTTCCAAAACAAAGGATCTCTGCGGTAACGTGACACTTCCCACGGCTCCCATAGGCTCTCAGAGCCCGGGAAAAAGCTGAATGTCGTCATTCCAGCCCCAGGCTGAAACACATTATCGCCTTTGTCAAGTGGCCGATCAGGGGACAGTGGGCTTAGGCGCGTGCACTGGTCGCCCCCGTCTTTCTTTTTTTCCCTCTATTTACCGAAACGCAGATTCCCGGTCGGAATATTATCGCTTTTTTACGAGATAAATTGCATAAAAATTGATTTTAAAGAGCGGTTGACATGCTTCGAAGTACGGTAATGGAATATTTAGACATTTTTTGTCACGAAATGCGCGATGCTCGTAACCCTGATTTACCATTTCGGATAGTTTCTTGAACGCACGAACAAAACGCCGCTGTTTGTATATAACAATGGATTATTTGGGACCAAACCAACATTTGTTATTGAAGTAGAAGTCCTGGGAGTGCATTCTGACGAAGAACATCAAAGGTAATCAAACTTTTGTAATAGTAAATCTGATTTTGGTGAAGGCTAAACTTGCTGGGTGTCTAAATAGCTAGCCCGTGATGGCTGGGCTATGTACTTAGAATATTGCAAAATGTGCTTTCACCGAAAAGCTATTTTAAAATCGGACATATCGAGTGCATAGAGGAGTTCTGTATCTATAATTCTTAAAATAATTGTTATGCTTTTTGTGAACGTTTATCGTGAGTAATTTAGCAAATTGTTAGTAAATTCCCCGGAAGTTTGCGGGGGGTATGCTAGTTCTGAACGTTACATGCTAATGTAAAAAGCTGTTTTTTGATATAAATATGAATTTGATTGAACAAAACATGCATGTATTGTATAACATAATGTCCTAGGGTTGTCATCTGATGAAGATCATCAAAGGTTAGTGCTACATTTAGCTGTGGTTTGGGTTTATGTGACATTATATGCTAGCTTGAAAAATGGGTGTCTGATTATTTCTTGCTGGGTACTCTCTTCTCTTCAGTTTATCATGCTCAGAGTCAGTCAGGTGTGTCTCCTGAAGAAGAGCTATATCAACCTTATGCTGCTTTAGATAATACAGAATGCATTTGCGCTTGACAGGGCATTTAGTACCCCTAATGTTAAGTGTCATAAAAGTATAGTTATTAGGTGCCGACATCTTTAAAGAAAATAAGAAATAGGGAAAAGGAAAGAAACAAAATTGCGTTGAGTGTATACAACTTGTACAAAATGAAATTATGAAAGTTTAAAGTAGTAAACATCTCGTGAGCTAATACCCTGACCCTATCACAAACCCACCCAACCCCCTCCCCAACTGAGGGAGTTAAAGAACCCATATCCTTAGACGCTAGTTTTTAAGCTAAATGTACCTGCTATGCATAGCATCACTCGAATTAGGTTAATTTTAAATGATATGTACAGTGCCTTGCGAAAGTATTCGGCCCCCTTGAACTTTGACCTTTTGCCACATTTCAGGCTTCAAACATAAAGATATAAAACTGTAATTTTTTGTGAAGAATCAACAACAAGTGGGACACAATTATGAAGTGGAACGAAATTTATTGGATATTTCAAACTTTTTTAACAAATAAAAAGCTGAAAAATTGGCAGTGCAAAATTATTCAGCCCCCTTAATTTAATACTTTGTAGTGCCACCTTTTGCTGCGATTATAGCTGTAAGTCACTTGGGGTATGTCTCTATCAGTTTTGCACATCGAGAGACTGACATTTTTGCCCATTCCTCCTTGCAAAACAGCTCGAGCTCAGTGAGGTTGGATGGAGAGCGTTTGTGAACAGCAGTTTTCAGTTCTTTCCACAGATTCTCGATTGGATTCAGGTCTGGACTTTGACTTGGCCATTCTAACACCTGGATATGTTTATTTGTGAACCATTCCATTGTAGATTTTGCTTTATGTTTTGGATCATTGTCTTGTTGGAAGACAAATCTCCGTCCCAGTCTCAGGTCTTTTGCAGACTCCATCAGGTTTTCTTCCAGAATGGTCCTGTATTTGGCTCCATCCATCTTCCCATCAATTTTAACCATCTTCCCTGCCCCTGCTGAAGAAAAGCAGGCCCAAACCATGATGCTGCCACCACCATGTTTGACAGTGGGGATGATGTGTTCAGGGTGATGAGCTGTGTTGCTTTTACGCCAAACATAACGTTTTGCATTGTTGCCAAAAAGTTCGATTTTGGTTTCATCTGACCAGAGCACCTTCTTCCACATGTTTGGTGTGTCTCCCAGGTGGCTAGTGGCAAACTTTAAACTACACTTTTTATGGATATCTTTAAGAAATGGCTTTCTTCTTGCCACTCTTCCATAAAGGCCAGATTTGTGCAGTATACGACTGATTGTTGTCCTATGGACAGAGTCTCCCACCTCAGCTGTAGATCTCTGCAGTTCATCCAGAGTGATCATGGGCCTCTTGGCTGCATCTCTGATCAGTCTTCTCCTTGTATGAGCTGAAAGTTTAGAGGGACGGCCGGGTCTTCGTAGATTTGCAGTGGTCTGATACTCCTTCCATGTCAATATTATCGCTTGCACAGTGCTCCTTGGGATGTTTAAAGCTTGGGAAATCTTTTTGTATCCAAATCCGGCTTGAAACTTCTCCACAACAGTATCTCGGACCTGCCTGGTGTGTTCCTTGTTCTTCATGATGCTCTCTGCGCTTTAAACGGACCTCTGAGACTATCACAGAGCAGGTGCATTTATACGGAGACTTGATTACACACAGGTGGATTCTATTTATCATCATTGGTCATTTAGGTCAACATTGGATCATTCAGAGATCCTCACTGAACTTCTGGAGAGAGTTTGCTGCACTGAAAGTAAAGGGGCTGAATAATTTTGCACGCCCAATTTTTCAGTTTTTTATTTGTTAAAAAAGTTTGAAATATCCCAAAAATTTCGTTCCACTTCATGATTGTGTCCCACTTGTTGATTCTTCACAAAAAATTACAGTTTTATATCTTTATGTTTGAAGCCTGAAATGTGGCAAAAGGTCGAAAAGTTCAAGGGGGCCGAATACTTTCGCAAGGCACTGTATATGGAGTACATTGACTGTTCCTTGTAGCATGAAAATATTGTTAGTCAAGTAACAAAATACAATTTGATTACAACAATAATGACCGCACTATTTAGCCCCACTTGAGCATGTCTCAACAACAAAAACCTCGGGTGCGTTCATAGTCAACAACAGAGCCTACTGTTGACACCCAAATGTCAACCAATCGGCATTCCCCAATGCGCCCTGAAACCTGTGCCACGCGGCGACAAAAGTGATGACCACAAACACACCCCAGCAGGTCAGGAAAAAAGACATAAAGCTATGATGTATAAATGAAAACCTTTACCAGAGGATAACAATCATCTCTCAAATATAAAATAGGGACAAGTAGTTAAACAATCACCATTCTCCTGAGTTCACCGTCGCCCAGAAAATATTATATATATATATATATATACACACACACACACACACACACACACACACACACACACACACACACACACACACGTGTAAAGCTATCAGCTAGCTGGCAATTAGGCGGCCAGCGAGTAGCTTATCCCTGTCTCGGTATCAGTAATGCTAGCATATATCTCTAACAATAAACAAGCCAGCAAACGTAATAGTAGCTAAAGTTCGCTGAAGTAATATAAACAACATAGTTAGGCTTGAAACCCAATCAAAAGCCACATAACTATTTAACCAAACCTGACTGGACCTCTCTACGTAAAATAAAAGTATACAGCAAAAATGTAACTACCTGGCTTAGTGTGGATGTATAGTAGCTATAGCTACACCCTTGGAAGCTTAGCGAGCTGGCTAAATAGCACAGCCAACATTAGCTATGATCCAACTTTACCTCGCTAGTCATTATCATGCTAGCCATCTAGCCAGCCAGTCGATCACTTTTAGACTTTTACTCAAGTAGTATTTTATTGGCTGACTTTTATTTCATTTTCTACTAAGGTAACTTTACTTATACTCAAGTGTGACATTTGAGTACTTTTTCCACCACTGGTTAATTACGTTTTAGTCATTTAGCAGACGGTCACACTGGTCACCCATGGGAATCGCACCCACAACCCTGGCGACTAAACCACACTGTGCTTCATTTTACATTTCAGTCATTTAGCAGACGCTCTTATCCAGAGCGACTTACAGTAGTGAATGCATACATTTCATTTCATGCATTTTTTTTCTTGTACTGGCACACCGTGGGAATCGAACCCACAACCCTGGCGTTGCACACACCATGCTGGCGTTGAAAACACCATGCTCTACCAACTGAGCCACAGGGAAATAGCAGAACCAAATAGCAGAACCAAATTACCTGGTTTGAAGTTGAGATTACAATAATAGTACATGCTGCAAGTGATCAATGCCGTTCGAGATTCTAAAGACTACAGCAATTGTGAATATCTCCACAGATCCGCCACAACCTACAGTATGCATGCTATCTTGAACATGCACGCTTTATATGATTAACGTTACATACGATTAAATGTATAGTTACAGTAACCTCAAAATGTGGCCATGGATCTGTTACTTATTTTACGGTTGAATAAAAAGTGTTACATTAGTTTGTAAGATAGGCTATATACTGTATTACAAAAGTAATATTGAATTGTGTTTAGTTGACAACGCAACCAAATATCAACATTTAAAGGATATATTTACTGCTTGGATAGTTCAATCTAAGACACTGGCTTAATTCCATTCTTTAACTTTTATTTTTGGTTGAGTTGCGTTTAGCGTTGACTCAAAACGAATGAATGACAAGAAAACGCACACAACTACCACTATTGTAGTATAGAAGTCAAAATACCTACAGCTATGTTCCTACTTGGACATAATCAAAAACATTGACACCACAGTGATTCTCGTTCTAAGAGGATGCTATAATAAATAGATAATTGTGATTTTCAGATTTATTTGAGTACTGGGAATGTATTTGCCGTGCATATATGCTGATGAATTGAATATGAAACTAAAGTCGTGATTTTTTTTCAAAGGCGTCTGTGTGGCGTCAGCTGCAAACGTTCCACACAGATGTTCAATGAGCGATCGAGTTCTACGAAACTCACTAGGCCTACTCTCATTTTAATAAATTCAAAACCACTACTGTAATGAAAATAAAAGCCAATAAACTGAAAAATTACTGTCAAACTATTATTTTTATTCAATTGTTGAATTAGGTCTATTGTCTTTAATTTTACATTTCATGTCTATTCAAGTGGTTTTGACAAACTTTTATAATGTGGACGGCTGCTATGTCATAATGTACATGATGTCATAATGAAGCATTCTTTTGTTAAAATAAGACAATCCATAGACAGGTCATTGACGCTCTTCCTGAACTGAGGTAGGACCTATAATTGAATGAAATAATCTCAAATACATTACTTTTATCTTATGAGAACTTTATTTGATAAATATCTGTCAGAAAACTGTTATGTTTTGTGATTTGTGAGAAAAAAGTTTTTGTTTCAAACTAGGTCTTGTGGTCTTGTGTTTCTGTTTTCAAGAATGTATAGTCAAATCCTACGTGTGCAAATGATCTGGAAGTCCAAGTTGAAGGTAGGCCTTAGTCTGTGAATCTTTCATTTTTATGAATTTATGAACATTTTGGCAGGAATTGGAATGTCCTTTGAAAGTGGAAAAACACTAGTTTATAATAACAACTTTGATCAAATTCTATTGAAATATGTCATTTGTTCTATATTCTTATTGTTAAACATGCTTTTTGTTGTTGTTTGCTACTCCACCGTGACTCTCAGCCATGAAAGACAGAGGGAAGTCCAGCTTACCGTTGGCTAGGACACAAGAGACCAGTCAGAACAGTTCTGAGAACAGCCTGACAGACATCCTCAGTGTCCGGAGTGCCAGTGATATTGTCCTACAGCCAATGCCACCAGGGAGAAAGAATAGCCGATCCCACTTCCACACGATGGATGTAACAAAAGAGAGGGCTGACATGGGAAGGCTTCCAATGGCCACTCCACCCGTCAGGCTCCCAATGCTCACTGTGACCTCTCTCACTGTCCAAAAGATCAAAAACACCCTCAAGGTGACTGGCATGCCTCGTCTACAGCTGGAGGGACAGATGGGTAGTAAGCGTCTGGGTCCGGTCAAAACCAAAACCGGAGGGAGCACATTGACCTCCAGCCACAAGCAGGAGCCAGAGGTTAAATCCAGCAGACCACAGACACCAGGAAGCATCCCTAGGAGGCCCAATGTATGCTCCACTGCAGCCAAGACAGTAGCTTCTTTATCTGGGACTCCATGCAGCCAGTCTGAGGTCAGGATCCAGGCCCATCCTCTCCAGAGGTCTAACATCCAGGACCAAAGGCCCCGCTCTCCTCCTGCTCAGGCCAGACGGTCTCTGTCCGACGGCAGCCTCTTGCAGCCGCCATGTTCTCCTGTGGATGTCCTCCAGACTGAGGTCCAGGCCAGCAGGAGCCTGGCTCGACCCAAGACCGGGATAGCTAGGATAACAAGACATACTGATGGCAGCACTCTGAGGTTCCCTAACCAGACCTTAGAGCTTATAAACTCCATGGATAGGAGGGAGAGCACCAATTCTTTCCCTGTGCTGCCAACCATTGCAGTGTCAGCCTCACCTGCCCAGATGGCCATCCCATTGCCTACCCCAATGGTCAGCCATGTGCCTGACCTTCTGGTGCCTACTCCATCTGCTTCTCCGGTTCCTTCCAGCCGAGTGCCTGCCCCACCTGCCTCCCCAGTGCCAGCCCGGCCTGCCAACACCAGATCACGGCGTGTGTCGAAGAGGATCCAGCTCTTACAGATCCGGTCTGCTATGCTGGACCAGCAGCTACCAGAACAACTGGGTGACAAACAAAGCATATTACCCTCTGAGCCCCTGTCCTTCAGTAGCACTGAGAGGATGTTCCTCTGTGGTCCACCTTTAGTCTGCCACCCAGCTAACGTAGGCGGAGATGATGGCTGTCACCCCCTGCCCAGACCTACGCCCAGCCACACAGGTCACACCGACCACTCCGCTTTACTGACCAGTAGGAGAGTCGTACAGGTGGGCGAGAAGTGCCCCTTTGAAATCCTCTTGACCCCCGTGGTCCCACTGGCAGAACAGCCTCCTATCAAGCGGTGGCACATGCCCGCCTCCCGTGCCAAGGCCGAGCGGAAATGGAAGAATAGCCAACGAGGGCGCAGGAAGAGAGTGAAGCCCATTCACTGGGACGTAAACTTTAAGTCTGGGCCTTTCTTCCCAGTGTGTGTCTCTCCATCACTGCCCTCGATCTTGGAGGTGGATGAAGAGTCTTTTTCTGAAGAAATGGAGCAAAGCCAGTTGTAGGGGTCGCACACACACACACACACACACACACACACACACACACACACACACACACACACACACACACACACACACACACACACACACACACACACACACACACACACACACACACACACACACACACACACACACACACACACACACACAATCTTAATTTTTAGTTTTTTTTAACCGTTATTTAAATAGGCAAGTTAGTTAAGAACAAATTCTTATTTACAATGACGGTCTACCCTGGCCAAACCCTAACCCGGACGACACTGGGCCAATTGTGCGCCGCCCTATGGGACCAGTGCCTTAGACCGCTGCGCCAATCGGGAGCCCTGAGACCTCATGGCCTCCCATGGACCAGAGAGGATCAGCAAGCATCATCCCAGCATCTGCCCTGCCTGTCATCCTAGTACCTCCACTGCCCTTTCAACCCTGCAAGGCAGTAACTGTATCGTTTTTCTTTATATCTGAAGCCTGACACTGTTCAACACGTCATGTCTCATCCTCCATCTTTTGAATAAAGCTTCCTCTGCATGATTTTATTCTAACATTATCCATGTTTTTTTTTGCAACCCTCAAAAACAAATGTTGATCCCCATGTAACGACACGTGATATTCCACAAGGGGGGCACTAAAGGTCTGTAACTAAAGGAGGTTGAACACTTTGTACCTTGAACACCATCTGAGGTACACCATCTTTGTACCTTGAACACTCACGAGCAGAATCTGTCTGCCACAGCTGCTGCGCTAAGGCCAATCTTCTATCACAGAGAGCGCTGACAACCAGAGGTGTTTCCAAAAGCCAACAACACAGAGCAGGTTAGAGAAGATTCAAACCTAACCACACAGGCACGCACTTACGCACACACACACACACACACACACACACACACACACACACAGACACACACACAGACACACACACACACACACACACACACACACACACACACACACACACACACACACACACACACACACACACACACACACACACACACAGATCTAGGAGCAGTTGACCTCCACAGAATGTGAACATTAGCCACTAATATCTGACATCAGTATAGTTTATAAAAGTTTATCTGTCTGTCTGTGTCTTTCAGTTTCTGTTTAGACTACATCAAAGATAGAGAAGCTGTGCAGCCACACCATGTTCAATCATGTTACCTAATTAGCTAGCTAGCTAGCTGACAATCTGGTTGACCTGTAGCATATAAACATTTGTTTGCACATGAATGTAAAAAATGATTGATCAAATTCCCCCCTGACACTATTTGACTGGGTTAATAACTTAATATTAAGTTAATATGGACCCATTGTCTTAGACTTGAAATCTTGGATCAGGATTCAAACACAGGGACTCTTATTTCAGCCATAGGGACTTGTGACTCGACTCGACTCAAACATTGGTGACTTTGACTCAACTCAGACTTAGCCATAGGGTCTTGTGAATTGACTGGAACTTATGCTTTAGTGACTCGACTACAACACTGCTGCCATTACATGGCTACTGCTACAACTAACAATTCTAGCAAGGGGCACCCCTTCTTGGATACACTTTTCTGCTGCTCCCTCAAAAGCATTAAGCAGACATTTTGATTATACCTCCCAACTCATAACTCCCTGTTGGGGTGAGTCTATCTACAAATAAACACAGCAAGAGGATTACAACAGCTAACACAGGAAGCTGAAATCCTGGGGTCCGCCTTATGTTCACTCAGTTCTACCACATTTTGAAAAGGTGCTTTTCATCCATGTCCAGGCCATGTTTTGGCCATTTTGCTGCACTAGGCATGACAATTGCAGACATTCTCCAATCCGGCAAAGAAATAGGCCTATAGTGTACAGTGTCGGCCTATAATGTAATTTTATAACTAGGCCTACCATTAGATAGCCTACCATTTGTAAAACATGCAGTTGTGTTGGCTTTATTAACCGAGTCCTGATTCCTGACAAAAGCTTATAGTGACTTGTCCTTTAAGATATGAACATCAGTTACACATCAGCTACCCAAGTTTATTATGAGTTTTCTTGAGGATTTTTGCAAAGAGACCAATGCTGATGTAAAGGCCTAAGTCTTCACAGCAGTACAAACCTGAAATCACTTATTATCAGTACATTTTATTCCACCTTGTGAAACCAGGGGTCTAGTGGAGGGTAAATGCGAATAAGATTTTTTTTTAAAAGGCCTGTTATGAGAGACAAAGAGAGATGGTGAGAGTAGCTGAGTGCCTATAGCAAGAGATGGCTGTTAATATCACTAGGCTGTTTGGTCTGTGTGCAGGTAGTGAAGCTGATTGCTGAGGGGTTAGGTTGCTAGTTAGAATCTTAACCTGCCATAAGCTACTTTTGTGTCAGCAAGTCTACAGACCATTCAAGTAGCTGCACTTAACACCTCACTGATACTGATTGTGTAAGCTACAAACCCAAACTGTCTAAGGAAATGTAGGTGACAGTAATAATATTGCACACATATTCAGAAATCTGGGCTGATGGAATCATTGTCTACTCTCCATAATTTCTGCTGGAGATCCAGCCCCTCCCCCACTGCAGAGTGCACAAAGTACCAAACTATCAAAAATGTCACAGGTCAACACAGTTCCCATCTCCCCCATGCTGCAGTGACAAATCTCTCCCTAGGGTTGCCACGTAAACTATATGTCTTTTATTGAGGTACTTTTAAAACTTTGCTGCAGGTGAAAAGTTTTGGTCGCTGGGTGCAAGTTTTTAATACTACTTCTATATTGCACCGTTACCAACATGGTAGTTAAAAAAAGCCATTAATTTCCCTGTAATCTTCTGAAATTGTGATAGGTTTCAGGCTTTGAACGTGGGTTTTTTACCTGGTTTTCATAGAAATTTGGAATTGACCTGGCAAGCCTGTCTCTGTCTGAGCATGATCACAACAAAAGTAGCTGTGCAGCACGTTTTTTAATGAAGAGGATGATGGTTGTAGACGTTCACATTCCTGCAATAAGGTTAGCTATTAACTAAGTTAACCAATATTTTAACTAAAATTGTATTTGGTGTATTGGCAAGCAAGCATGTTCCCGTTGTCTTTATTTGTAATGAATGTTAGCTCATGTATGTCTTTCGGTGGAATCCAACATGCATTGACAATGTCCGAAAGCCACATTGTGTCAGATATACTGCGTCATGAGAATGAACTTGTTGGGTTTATCCAAACAATTCATTAATGTGCAATTGTTACTTTGCATGTTTTTACCTTCTACTTATTTACTGCTTGCTAATGATTAGCGTGCTAGCTAGCGATTAGTGTGCTAGCTAGCGGTTAGCGAGCTAGCCAGGGGTTAGCGTGCTAGTTTAGCATAATTGGTAACATGTCTTTGATTCAGAATACATGATTGTGGTTAACCCAATGTTACATGCATTAGAAAATAATATTGCTAGTGTAACTTGAATTGGTTTACAAGCTAGCTAGAAAAGCCAGTTCTTTTTCATCTGTTTTGTCAAGTCATAAGCATGCATGTGTGCTGAAATATTTATATAAATCCCCCCATTTAAATTATTTTATTGAAGTTTTGGCAGTTTTTTTAGTGCCCTTTCTTACTCAAAGAGAAATAAGTTGCTAGTTATTTTGGCTTTGCACGTAAAAGAGTGTAACACCACAACAGGAATAAGGATTGTGGAAAGGTTAACATTTGGTAGGGCTGTGCCAATTCACATGCCTTGCTTTAGCCATATCACTCATACTGTTTCTCGTTTAGTCCATCCATAAAAGCAGATCAGCTTTAGTTGCATCCAGGAACTTGCATAATGTGCTTATGTTATGCTTATACTTGCTTTTTTACCTTGAAAGTCATCTGAAAGGAAATTGTAATAGATGTTTGTAGGACCGCTATCAGTCAATGATAAGTCATTGGTGTCCCCCAGCCCATCCCCTTTGTTGTGTGCCGAGCAATCTTGTCATTCTTTTAAGTCTCAACCATTCTTTTTGAAACTTGTCTTCCTTTACAAAGGCACTGCAGAGGCTAAGAAGACGCATGGAAACTCTAAAAGAAACATAATTCAACTTGTAGGCCAGATTTGAAAAGGAAATAATAAATCCCGAAGCTCAGGTTCGTCAGTTGTTTAGAATGAGGATACTGGGGATGGTTGAATCATATTCAATTGCCTAATTTGCACATGGCTAATTTCATTTTATTGTATCCTTAGATGTCAGACACCGAGGCTGCCAGTACCTCTGGGTCGATAGTCCATGTGTTGGATGATGCACTGCCGTTGATCAGAACAGACAGCGTATACGTAAGTTAGTGTCATTCAACACCAGCACATACTGTAAGTTCTTGTGAATCAGCTTTGTAAATCAAAGACAGGCAAGTCTGCACTTTCATCCCATATTCATTGTATTATTAGAAAATGTAAAGTAGAGGAGCACAGAGCCATAACTAATCAAAATGTACCAGTGTCCAAATACTTTGATATCTATCTAGTTATCCAAGATACTTTTTTTCTGCAATACAGTTGACCAAAGCTATGCTTGGATACAAGACTGATGACTCAATAACCAGTATTGACAACAGTGAAGATGGTTGTGTCCCAGGGCCATCAGAGGAAGGCAATTTCTATGAAGAAAATCTGACCTGTATGCCTATACCTTACATACACATGGACCTATTCTTAATTACAATGTCCTTTTTGACATGTTTTCCAGGAGAGATGTCAGCGATTCGGGCTAAACAGCCAATGACCAAGGGAAAGCTGGGACAAATGAGAGGCTCACACGGTAAGCATGTTTCCTGCTGCCTTCAGTCAGTGCATTTTCACTCTGTAGTGTCAATTTATGGCCGTACTGTGCTGGTCCAGATCAATACTGTCTTTATCAGTTAGTGTATTTCCAACCATGCCAGCACAGAACGGTTCAGTTTGGATTGGACACAAGTCAAGATGTTAGATCTGGAACTAGTGTGTCAGGATAGATGATAACACAGAAGGATTACAACGCTTTACATTGTTTTTCTTGAGGGAGGGAACTTGATTTAATAGGTATTGCTTTTATTAGAATATTACATTGCAAACAGGTTGTTGGGCTTAGATTCCATACAGATTGAGTCTGCCTTGATGTCAGCATTTCACATTCTCCTCTCACATCCTTATCTATGTAGTTATTTAGTTGGGATTGTTAGTTTAATCTCAACACACTCTCTGCAGATACAGCTGTAACCTTGTAGAGTTAATACAGAGAGATGTTCAAGTACTGTATTGTAGTCAACCTTTTTTTAATGTAGTCATTCATAATGCCATCTCTTTCCAAAGGTGTAACGATCGTCAAAAGGAGTAGACCAAGGTGCAGCGTGGTACGTGTTCATCTTGAATTTATTTTAATTTAGAACACTTCAACAAAAGAACAAACAATGACAAACGACCATCACGTCTTGCAGGCTATAACGAGCAGTACAAAAATAAGATCCCACAACTACAGGTGGGGAAAGGCTGCCTAAGTATGGCTCCCAATCAGAGACAACGATAGACAGCTGCCTCTGATTAGGAACCATACTCTGCTCAACACAAAGAAATAGACACCATAGAATGCCCACCCCACACCTTGACCTAACCACATAGAGAATCAAACCGTCTCTCTCAGGTCAGGGTGTGACAAAAGGTGCCAAAGGAACAAAAGGTATTGGTCGACAATAGAGGTGGATGCCCTTGAAGATTCCTTGATGAATTTTATCCGAATGGGAAAAACAAGACTGAGAAATGCATTGCTGCTTCTCCCCAAGCGCTAGTAAACAGGGACTGGAGAGCAGTAAAGTTCTATGTACACAACAGAATAGTTGCAGATCAGAGAAAATAAGTGTATGAGATGCTTCTGGCTATCTTGGTGTACTTCTGAGGATTTAATGGGACTTAAACTCATCAGTAGATGACGAATGTCCTCTATCTCACTGTTACGATCGTCAAAAGGAGTGGATCAAAACGCAGCGTGTTGAGTGCTCATATTTATTACTATAATGAAACACTTAAACAAATAAACAAAAACGAAAGCAAACAGTTCCGTCAGGCCACAGACAACTAAACGGAAAACAACTACCCACAAAAACCCAGGTGGGAAAAGGCTGCCTAAGTATGGCTCCCAATCAGAGACAATGATAGACAGCTGCCTCTGATTGGAAACCATACCCGGCCAAAACATAGAAATAAAACACATAGAATGCCCACCCCATATCACACCCTGACCTAACTAAACAGAGAAAAATGGCTCTCTCAGGTCAGGGCCTGACACTCACTGTCCAGGGGAAGTTTTTCCAGGTGGGTGGTTCACTTTTGGAGTGACTAAGGTCTCAAGAATACAAAGCCTGCTGACTTTGAATGTTACAGAAAATAAAGAAAAAAAATTCTAAACTATTAATCTGTTACTTGGATATATTGAATCCATTACTGAAATGGTTGTTCCAGTTTAAATACTTTACAGAAGAACTACACTACAGCCGTTGAGTTGCCATCCGTGTTGCATCATTGTGGCATTCTACATGAATATTTTCAGTCTTAAAATAGAATGAATGCGTCAAATATCGAGAATTTAAACTTATTAATTATTTTACGCTTCCATTAGATACAATGTAGGCAGTTGGATAGCTTTTATAGATTTCATAGGAGGCATTCTCTCCATGGATGATGGCAATGCATTGCAATGCATTGAGTGGCTGCTGCCAACATACAGACTCAATCTCTCGCCACTTTAATAATTCGATGTAATAAATGTATCACTAGTCACTTAAAAAATGCCACTTTATATAATGTTTACATACCCTACATTACTCATCTCATATGTATATACTATACTCTATACCATCTACTGCATCTTGCCTATGCCGTTCGGCCATCGTTCATCCTTATATTTATATGTGCATATTGTTAATTATTCCTTTACACTTGTGTGTGTATAAGGTAGTTGTCGTGAAATTGTTAGATTACTTGTTAGATATTACTGCATGGTCGGAACTAGAAGATTACAAGCATTTTGCTACACTCGCATATACATCTGCTAACCATGTGTATATGTGACCAATACGATTTGATTTGCAATGTACGGTTTCAAGAAGTTGGTAAAATTACAAGTGAACTTTTTTCAAGGAGTCAGAAACTTTACGTGATTAACTCAATAGATTTTTTTTCTTTCTCATGAGTGTAATTTCTGTGCTTCTATGATGTCTGGAAAGCATGGTCCTCAAAAGGTATGTATTTGTGAGGAGTCCTAAATTGGTTACAGTGTTTGTGCGTGTGTGGTTAGTTAGGTTTGAAGCTTCTCTAACCTGCTCTGTGTTGTTGGCCTCTGGAAACACCTTCACTTCTATTAGTCCGGTCAGCACTTACCTCTTCTGCTTGGGCAACAAATCAACAAATCCAATGAAGAAATAAACATTCTACTAAAATTGTATACTTCATAGCTCACAAGAAACCAACAACACACACCACTGATCATTTTCAACTGCAATAAAACTTTATAGAAACAGAATTCTTTGGAACATGCTGATGATAAATTAACATTTGCCTAACTAGAATAACAAGTGGATTAATATTAATCTCTAATTGATACTGATAGACATATTCTATCATCACACCAGCGTACTAGATACTCTGGATACTCCCAAGGGGTTGAAGCAGTCCATCTTCAGGAAGGGAACACTCTTCGAGAAGCTACACACCCCAGGGATGAAAGTACTTTGACAGCTTGTGGCTCCTGTTGGGTCTCATAGGAAAAGTCTGTTCCAACAGTACTTCCGACAGTAGCTGCTGCTGCTCATGCACAACAGCCTGGATCGGTGGGCGCTGGATCATTTCTGTCACCTGCCCTTTGTGCTTTGGGGTTGAAAGGGCAGTGGAGGAACTAGGATGGAAGGTAGAGCAGACACTGGGATGATGCTGGCTGATCCTCTCTGGTCCATGGGAGGCCATGAGGGCTCCCGAATGGCACACCGGTCTAAGGCACTGGTCCCATAGGGCGGCACAATTGGTCCAGTGTTGTCCGGGTTAAGGTTTGGCAGGGGTAGGCCGTCATTGTAAATAAGAATTTGTTCTTAACTAACTTGCCTATTTAAATAAAGTGACCCCCTACAACTGGCTTTGCTCCATCTCTTCAGAAAGAGACTCTTCATCCACCTCCAAGATCGAGGGCAGTGATGGAGAGACACACACTGGGAAGAAAGGCCCAGACTTAAAGTTTACGTCCCAGTGAATGGGCTTCACTCTCTTCCTGCGCCCTCGTTGGCTATTCTCCCGCTTGGCCTTGGCACGGGAGGCGGGCATGTGCCATCGCTTGATAGGAGGCTGTTCTGCCAGTGGGACCAAGGGGGTCAAGAGGATTTCAAAGGGGCACTTCTCGCTTTCCTGCACTGCTCTCCTACTGGTCAGTAAAGCGGAGTGGTCGGTGTGACCTGTGTGGCTGGGCGTAGGTCTGGGCAGGGGGTGACAGCCATCATCTCCGCCGACGTTAGCTGGGTGGCAGACTAAAGGTGGACCACAGAGGAACATCCTCTCAGTGCTACTGAAGTACAGGGACTCAGAGGGTAATATGCTTTGTTTGTCACCCAGTTGTTCTGGTAGCTGCTGGTCCAGCATAGCAGACCGGATCTGTAAGAGCTGGATCCTCTTCGACACACGCCGTGATCTGGCGTTGGCAGGCCGGGCTGGCACTGGGGAGGCAGGTGGGGCAGGCATTCGGCTGGAAGGAACCAGAGAATCAGATGGAGTAGGCACCAGAAGGTCAGGCACATGGCTGACCATTGGGGTATGCAATGGGATGGCCATCTGGGCAGATGAGGCAGACACTGCAATGGTTGGCAGCACAGGGAAAGAATTGGTGCTCTCCCTCCTACACATGGAGTTTATAAGCTCTAAGGTCTGGTTAGGGAACCTCAGAGTGCTGCCATCAGTATGTCTTGTTATCCTAGCTATCCCGGTCTTGGGTCGAGCCAGGCTCCTGCTGGCCTGGACCTCAGTCTGGAGGACATCCACAGGAGAACATGGCGGCTGCAAGAGGCTGCCGTCGGACAGAGACCGTCTGGCCTGAGCAGGAGGAGAGCAGGGAGTTTGGTCCTGGATGTTAGACCTCTGGAGAGGATGGGCCTGGATCCTGACCTCAGACTGGCTGCATGGAGTCCCAGATAAAGGAGCTACTGCCTTGACTGCAGTGGAACATACATTGGGCCTCCTAGGGATGCTTCCTGGTGTCTGTGGTCTGCTGGATTTAACCTCTGGCTCCTGCTTGTGGCTGGAGGTCAATGTGCTCCCTCCGGTTTTGGTTTTGACCGGACCCAGACGCTTGCTACCCATCTGTCCCTCCAGCTGTAGACGAGGCATGCTAGTCACCTTGAGGGTGTTTTTGATTTTTTGGACAGTGAGAGAGGTCACAGTGAGCATTGGGAGGCTGATGGGTGGAGTGGCCATTGGAAGCCTTCCCATGTCAGCCCTCTCTTTTGTTACATCCATCGTGTGGAAGTGGGATCGGCTATTCTTTCTCCCTGGTGGCATTGGCTGTAGGACAATATCACTGGCACTCCGGACACTGAGGATGTCTGTCAGGCTGTTCTCAGAACTGTTCTGACTGGTCTCTTGTGTCCTAGCCAACGGTGAGCTGGACTTCCCTCTGTCTTTCATGGCTGAGAGTCACGGTGGAGTAGCAAACAACAACAAAAAGCATGTTTGAGAATAAGGATATAGAATAAATTACATATATTTCAATAGAATTTGATCAAAGTTGTTATTATAAACTAGTGTTTTTCCACTTTCAAAGGACATTCCAATTCCTGCCAAAATGTTCATAAATTCATAAAAATGAAAGATTCACAGACTAAGGCCTACCTTCAATTTGGACTTCCAGATCATTTGCACACGTAGGATTTGACTATACAGTTTCAACAATATATTCTTGAAAACAGAAACACAAGACCACAAGACCTAGTTTGAAACAAAAACTTTTTTGTCACAAATCACAAAACATAACAGTTTTCTGACAGATATTTATCAAATAAAGTACTCATAAGATAAAAGTAATGTATTTGAGATTATTTCATTCAATTATAGGTCCTACCTCAGTTCAGGAAGAGCGTCAATGACCTGTCTATGGATTGTCTTATTTTAACAAAATAATGCTTCATTATGACATCATGTACATTATGACATAGCAGCCGTCCACATTATAAAAGTTTGTCAAAACCACTTGAATAGACATGAAATGTAAAATTAAAGACAATAGACCTAATTCAACAATTGAATAAAAAGAATAGTTTGACAGTAATTTTTCAGATTATTGGCTTTTATTTTCATTACAGTAGTGGTTTTGAATTTATTAAAATGAGAGTAGGCCTAGTGAGTTTCGTAGAACTCGATCGCTCTTTGAACATCTGTGTGGAACGTTCCCAGCTGACGCCACACAGACGCCTTTGAAAAACGTTCACAATTTTAGTTTCATATTCAATTCATCAGCATATATGCACGGCAAATAAATTCCCAGTACTCAAATAAATCTGAAAATCACAATTATCTATTTAGTATAGCTCATCTTAGAACGAGAAACGCTGTGGTGTCAATGTTTTTGATTATGTCCAAATAGGAACATAGCTACAGGTATTTTTACTTCTATATTATAATAGTAGTAGTTGTGTGTGTTTTGTTGTCGTGCATTCGTTTTGAGTCAACGCTAAACCCACAATTGTTTGGTCCCATTCGGTATTAGCACGGTCAGCCAATGGGGGAAGTGACATGCCTGATGCCTAAATTGATGTTGTCGACCAAACACATTTCAATATCATTTTTGAAATACAATAAATAGCCTGTTAATTTGTTGACAAAACATGTTAATAAATTAGATGTTGGCTTCGCGTCTCCAACTCAACCAAAAATAAAAGTTAAAGAATGGAATTAAGCCAGTGCCTTAGATTGAACTATCCAAGCAGTTAATATATCCTTTAAATGTTGATATTTGGTTGCGTTGTCCACTAAACACAATTCAATATTACTTTTGTAATACAGTAAATAGCCTAAAGTTATCTTACAAACTAATGTAACAATATTTATTCAACCTTAAAATAAGTAACAGATCCATGGCCACATTTTAAGGTTTCTGTAAGTATACATTTATTCGTATGTAACGTTAATCATATAAAGCGTACATGTTCAAGATAGCATGCGGGTTGTGGTAGGTTGTGGCGGATCTGTGGAGATATTCACAATTGCTGTAGTATATGTAGAATCTCGAACGGCATTGATCACTTGCACCATGTACTTTTAATGTAATCTCAACTTCAAACCAGGTAATTCTGTTCTGCTATTTGATGAAGCACAGTGTGCTTTCGTCACCAGGGTTGTGGGTGCGATTCCCACGGGTGACCAGTGTGACCGTATGCTAAATGACTAAAACGTAAATAACCAGTGGTGGGAAAACGACAAAACATTTTTTTTACAATATATTTATTGGCATTTCCTTTTTTATTTTTTTATTTAACAATCATCAAAATATGACACAGATAATGCCCAGTTATTCCTTCCACCTGCACAAAACACCATGCTACATGGGTGGACATCGTGCAAAACCCTTCCCTCCCCAACACAGGAACACCCCCCTCCCTCCCCTCTGCCGGTATTAGCTTCACTGATTAACAACAAAAAAAGAAACAGAATGACTTTCACATTCCATGCTAGAAAATAAATGATTCAACATAAAAACAAATAATAATACATTAATGAAGAAAGTAGTAATGATGCAGCTAAGGTGACGTCTCTAGAAACTGCTGAAAGTCCCCCAGACGTCAGTAAATTCAAAGGGTTTATTACGTAAATTGTATGTTATTCTTTCAGATGGAATATAGAAAGATAGTTATTTTAGCCACATCTGCTTGCTTGGCGGAGTGTCACACTTCCTGTCACAGGGGTCGTTGAATGGAGACCAAGGCGCAGCGTGTATAGTGCTCATTCTTTGATTTTTAATAAAAACACTTCAACAACAAAACAATAAAACGACCAACAGTCCCGTCAGGTACTCTAGACTAAACGGAAACAACTACCCACAAACCCCAAAGGAAAACAGGCTGCCTAAGTATGGCTTCCAATCAGAGACAACGATAGACAGCTGACTCTGATTGGAAACCATACCTGGCCACAACATAGAAAATGACAACATAGAATGAAACTCTAGACAATCCACATAGAAAACAGAAAACCCAAAACACATAGACAAAACACCCCCCTGTCACACCCTGACCAATCTACTAGGGATAAATTACCTCATACCAGGGTCAGGACGTGACAGGACCCCCCCCCCCCCCCCCCCAAAGGTGCAGACTCTGACTGCACCCAAACCAAAAAACCCAACAACAACAACCCCAAACAGAAAGGGAGGGCAGGGAGGGTGACAACAGTCTATGGCGGCTCATGTGCTCCACCCAGAACCCTCCTCTTCTCCCGATCCTCCAGCTTCGGAGGTAGCTCTGGCTCAGGGCGTAACCTTCATTCCGCCCGCAGATCCCTCCGCTTCTGTAACATAGGCCTATGGATCATGATTGGAGGAATCGGACTGTAGATCCTTACCGGAATCACTGTGCTGTAGACCACTGCTGGAGGTTCCGACCTCCAAGCCGCCGCTGGAGGCTCTGGGCTGCAGACCTCCGCTGAAGGCTCTGGGCTGCAGACCTCCGCTGAAGGCCCTGGGCTGCAGACCTCCGCTGAAGGCGTGACACTTCCATATAATAGCTGTGCATTTACTGGCTGCAATGACTGCCAATTTAATGAATCTGGTTTTGATACAAATATTAACTGGTAGAACAGAATCATCTCCAAGAAGAATAAGGGAAGGATCTAGTGCTACCGTCATATTAGTGACCTGTGATAAGATCTGAATAATGTCTTTCCAATAATTGCTTAGTTCAGGGCAGGACAAAAACATATGCATAAGTGTGCCCATGTAAGGGGTGCGTAACTGGTGGCAGTGAAGTCAGATGCAGGAGAGCAGAACGGAGCAGTTTAATTTTGAAAACCAACGGCATAAAGAAATAACCAACATGGGTACAAAACCCAACGCGCACCAGTAAACATGTGCACAAGCACTTACAACAAACAATTCCACACAAAGACATGGGGGGAACAGAGGGTTAAATACACAACATTTAATGAGGGAAATGAGAACCAGGTGTGTAGGAAAACCAGACAAATGAAAAGTGGATCGACGATGGCTAGAAGACCAGTGATGCCGAACTCCGCCCGAACAAGGAGAGGAACCGACTTCGGTGGAAGTTGTGACAGCCAGGGGCGGAAATCCCGGGGGGGACGGGGGGGACACGACCCTTCCCATCCTGGGAAAAATATGATTTGTCCCCCCCAATATATCACTGAAACATAACTATGTAATTTAAATAATATTAATAATACGCAATGAAAGCAATTGTGCTGATTATAGACACTTAATAGCACGTTTTTAAGTTTCAAAAGATTGCGACCCCCCCCCACCCTTTGCCTCACAATGGTTTGATCCACTGCCAGTTCCTTAGTTGGCAAGATAACAGAGGGGTCGTGTCTACTGTCTGAAAGGCACTCAATGAACGTAACTGACGTAAGGTTAATCCAGTCAATCGCGCACACACACTAGCTGAATATGCAGAGCTAGCGCGCAAATATTAACTATTAACCTGTTATGGCTAGGGGGCAGTATTTTCACGGCTGGATAAAAAACGTACTTGATTTAATCTGATTATTAGTCCTGCCCAGAAACTAGAATATGCATATAATTATTAGCTTTGGATAGAAAACACCCTAAAGTTTCTAAAACTGTTTGAATGGTGTCTGTGAGTATAACAGAACTCATTTGGCAGGCCAAAACGTGAGAAGATTCTGTACAGGAAGTACCCTGTCTGACCATTTCTTGAACTTCTTTGCCATCTCTATCCATTACAAAGGATCTCTGCTCTAACGTGACAGTTCCTACGGCTCACATGGTCTCTCAGAGCCCGGGAAAAAGCTGAATGACGTAATTCAAAGCCCTGGCTGAAACACACGAGCGCTTTTGCTAAGTGGTCTATCAGAGGACAAAGGGCTTAGGCTCGTGCACTGGCCGCCCCCATCTTTCTGTTTTTCCCTCTATTTGCCGAAACACAGAATCCCGGTCGGAATATTATCGCTTTTTTACGAGAAAAATGGCATAAAAATTGATTTTAAACAGCGGTTGACATGCTTCGAAGTACGGTAATGAAATATTTAGAAATCTTTTGTCACGAAATGCGCCATGCGCGCGACCCTTATTTACCATTCGGATAGTGTCTAGAACGCACGAACAAAACGCCGCTATTTGGATATAACGATGGATTATTTTGGACCAAACCAACATTTGTTATTGAAGTAGAAGTCCTGGGAGTGCATTCTGACGAAGAACAGGAAAGGTAATCAAACTTTTCTAATAGTAAATCTGATATTGGTGAGTGCTAAACTTGGTGGGTGTCTAAATAGCTAGCCCTGTGATGCCGGGCTATCTACTGAGAATATTGCAAAATGTGCTTTCACCGAAAAGCTATTTTAAAATCGGACATATCGAGTGCATAGAGGAGTTCTGTATCTATAATTCTTAAAATAATTGTTATGTTTTTTGTGAACGTTTATCGTGAGTAATTTAGTAAATTCACCGGAGGTTTGCGGGGGGTATGCTAGTTCTGAACGTCACATGCTAATGTAAAAAAGCTGGTTTTTGATATAAATATGAACTTGATTGAACAAAACATGCATGCATTGTATAACATAATGTCCTAGGGTTGTCATCTGATGAAGATCATCAAAGGTTAGTGCTGTATTTAGCTGTGGTTTTGTTTTTTGTGACATTATATGCTAGCTTGAAAAATGGGTAGTCTGATTATTTCTGGCTGGGTACTCTGCTGACATAATCTAATGTTTTGCTTTCGCTGTAAAGCCTTTTTGAAATCGGACAGTGTGGTTAGATTAACGAGAGTCTTGTCTTTAAAATGCTGTAAAATAGTAATATGTTTGAAAAATGGAAGTTTTCGGATTTTAGAGTAATTTGTATTTCGCGCCTCGCCCATCATTGGATATTGGAGCAGGTGTTCCGCTAGCGGAACATCTAGATGTAAGAGGTTAAGCTAGCTAGTACCTATTCCATTTATGTGGCGTCGTCAAAGATGGAATCTTTCCTATCGTCAATTTATTCCAAGATCAGCATGCAGATGATGTAAGCTAGTGCTTCAAAGTCCCTGTGATAAGGTTAGCGATAAACTGAAGTCCAAACTGAACAGAACTACACTCTCTTCTACCATTGCTTTAAATATATTTAATGGTCTCGTTGCAAAAGCTAAATTGTCGCAAGGGAACTTTTATTTATTTAATTTCACCTTTATTTAACCCGGGTAGCAAAGATTATAGCAAACACCACTGAAACTGAATTGGTGCTCGCTAGCTTTGCAAATTCAGCTATTGTTGGAAGCCAGCCAATATGAAACAAACTATTAAAATTACAAAAGGTTGCAGCATATGTTGTGTAAATGGTGAACTCATACAGCTGTCAACTCTTGTCATTTTAATCCGTTTCACATTTGCTAGCTACCTTTTAGATCGAAGTCCATATAGAATGATTGAAGATGATAGAAGCCCATCTCCTACTGTAAATAACCTACACACTGTGTGTGTGTGTAGCCAGCCAGCCAGCCAGGTAGAAAAATGGCAGAAAAATAAGACGGACATCAGAGTATTTTTCAGTACACCAAAACGCAAAGTAAGAACCCTAGTAGCCTAATATCTCAGACTAGTTGATAAAATGTTCATAAGAAAGAAATGAAATTCTAATGGAAATGTTTCACAATGATGTCATTAGGCAGAGCAGGCAACAGATGGCACACAGACAGCAGAGTTGGGGACAGCTATGCAGGGACAGACTGGCAGAGACAGGGAGTCTCAGGTAAGTTTGTTGAGTCTTTGTTTGGCAACATTATGAAAGGTTCTCCATTTTTTTGACTTGTAAAATAGGAACATAATTGGAAAATGCCATGGATACCCCCACTCTCAACTTAAACTGGTGACTGAACTAAGATTTGTTAAAGGCAATGGTATTGCTGTTGTGATTAGTTGTGTAGTTTTGGGTACCGGTAGTTAGGAGTACGGCAAACACCTTATTTCTTTGGTTCCTCAATATACATTTACCATATTACAATGTAGGCTATGTTTTACAGCACTACTTTTGGTGTCCCCCTCAGGAATTGCTCTTTAGAAAATTTCATGTAATTGTCCCCTCCAAAGTTGATATCAGATTTTCGCCCCTGGTGACAGCCCACTCCCGTTTTACACCTTGGGCAAAATGTTGAATATTTAGAATTGATCTTGTACAGTCTCTCTGGTGTAAAGTAGACCCTATGTAAAATATTGAATTGCATCAACTTGTGCCTTGTGTTAAATGAAAGACGCTGAGCATCTAAAAAGAGCTTTCCCCATTTCTTATCCTCAAAAATGAGACCAAGGTCATCATGCCACTTCATGCAAGCTTTCAGTGGTTCATCATTCCCCAACAGAGCTTGAAGCCAAGAGTACATGTAGGAAATGAAACCTTTTACCCCTTTCCTTTCCAGCCACAGTTTATCAGTTTTAGGTTTACTCATGGGCTGAATCCTACCTCCCTGCTGAGTGGCAAGATAATGCCTAACCTGTAGGTACTTGAAGAAAAGAGTTTGAGGTAACTGAAAACGAGATGCCAGTTGTTGAAAGGATAGTAGTTCACCTTCTCTATAGAGATTACCAATTTTTTTAATTCCTTTGTTGAACCAAGAAAATGTAATACCATCTCTCAGGGCTTTGGGTAAGATGGGGTTATTTTCGAAAGGTGTTTGTTCATATATAGATCTAAGCCCTTCTGTTTGTTTACAGACTTCAATCCATATATTTAAAGTGTTTTTAATGAAAGGGTAGTTTATGAAACCTAGCAAAGCTTTAGGTGGGCTAATATAAGGTATAGATGCCAATGTAGCCGGGGTCAGACACTCTTCCTCTATCTGCCTCCAAGAGGGTGAACTTGATGTTGTATCTTGCCATACCCACACAGCCTTTAACTGAGATGCCCAGTAATACAACTGGAAGTCAGGTAGAGTGAGTCCTCCTTCTGAGTATGGTTTGCATAAAGTTGTGTGTTTCACTCTGGGGGGTTTCCCTTTCACAGAAATGAAGAAATCTTCCTATTAAGTTGTTTGAAAAAAGCTTTGGGAATAGGAAAGGCCAAGGTTTGAAAAAGGTACAAGAATTTTGGTAATATATTCATCTTTACAGAATTGACCCGCCCAATAAGAGAAATTGGTAAATCCCGTCATCTATCCAATTCTTCCCCAACCTTTTTGAGAAGTGGAGTATATATAGTTCAGTTGATATGTCTTAATAATTTCAGAAGGAATTTGCAATCCAAGATATGTCATTTTCTGTGGTTTCCAAGAAAATGGTTGGTCTAAGATTGGGTTCTGCATAGCTGCCCTGTTAAAAGGCATAATTATACTCTTCGATAGGTTTATTTTATATCCTGAAAAGGTCCCATATTCTTTCAGGGTGTCAACTAATGTCCGGAGTGAAATTTCTGTTTTGGTGAAGTAAAGCAAAATGTCATTGGCATATAGCGAGACCAGATGTTCACGCCCACCTATATGAACACCATGAATGGATGGATGAGATCTAAAAGCTTCTGCCAGTGGCTCTATAGCCAAAGAAAAAGGGAGCAGACTAGCGGGACAACCCTGCCTTGTGCCACGTGATAGGGAGAACTGTGAGGAAATGTTTCCATTAGTCAGGATCTGAGCTACCAGACATTTGTACAGTAATCTAATCAGGCCTACATACTTAGGTCCAATATTCATCCTCTGTAAAACTTCAAACAGGTAGTTCCATTCTATGCGGTCAAAAGCTTTTTCCGCATCTAATGAAGCCGCCACTACACATTCTTGGTCATTCTCTACATAATGCATAATATTACATTATATTCTGATATTATCAGCAGATGAGCGGTTTCTTACAAAGCCTGTTTGGTCCATATCAACCAAGTCCGGTAGAACCTTATCCAGTCTAAGAGCTATGAGTTTCGCAAGAATCTTATATGAAGTGTTCAATAGAGATATTGGTTTATACGACCCACAAAGCATAGGATCTTTCCCAGGTTTTAACAAAACTGTGATCAGTTCCTGTTCAAGTGTGTCTGGGAGCTTTGCTGTCTCTATGGCATAATTAAACATACTGCAAAGAGGCTCAAATAGTTTGGGTAAAAAGGATCGCTAGAATTCAATAGGGAATCCGTCTAACCCTGGTGACTTTCCCCCAGCAGTGTTGAAAATGGATTCCCTAATTTCCTCTGATGTAATCTCTTTCTCCAAGTGCTCTCTATCCTCATCAGTTAAAGTTTGTAAATTGAGTTTGTTCAAAAAATCATGCATTGTGGCAGGGGCATCCCCTTCAGACTTGTACAATGTTTCATAAAACTCCCTGAAGACTAGATTAATTTCCTCAGGACTGTGAACTACTGTGTTATTGGGTAGCTTAATAGAGCTAATAACTCTACTAGCATCCTCTCGTCTTATCTTGGGTTCTGCATAGCTGCCCTGTTAAAAGGCATAATCACAGTCCCGTATGGCTCAGTTGGTAGAGCATGGTGTTTGCAACGCCAGGGTTGTGGGTTCGATTCCCACGGGGGACCAGTCCCGGGGGAAAAAAGAGAGAAAAAGAAGCATGAAATGTATGCATTTGCTTCTGTAAGTCACTCTGGATAAGAGTGTCTGCTAAATGACTAAAATGTAAATCTGCCAAGCAAGCAACTTTCCTGCTTTATCCCCATGTTCGTAGTGGTTTTGTTTTGTTCTCCTAAGAGCATTTTCTGCTTTATGGGTCATCAGGGTGTTATATTCCAATCACTTTGAGTCAAATTTTTGTAGAGTTGAGTCGTCAAATGTTACACTATGTTCATTTTCCAGATCTCTAATTTCATTCTCCAACAAATCTACTTTAGCCTTATACATCTTACGAGCACCTGAACTAAAGGATATGATTTGCCCCCTCAGATATGCAAGGAGAGCTTCCTAAAATTAGGGGGAGGCAGAGTTGTTATTGGTGCTAAAAAATATGTCTATATGAGTGTTCAGAAATGTTACAAATGTGGGATTATTTAGCAAGTATGTGCCAAACCTCCATCTTCTTCTCTACTGACTGGTACTGAAGCCAGCAGGGTAGAATGATCTGATATACATCTTGGTAAGTACTTACACCCAGTAATTAAACTTCCCTTGGCTGCAGGAATAAGAAATAAGTCAATTCTAGAGTAACTGTCATGGACAGGGGAGTAAAATGAGCATTCTTTAACCTTTTGGTTGTGAAATCTCCATAAGTCTACGAGTCCATAGTGTTTCATTTCTGCTTTTAACATTTTAGCTGCCTGTGTGAGGTTGATACTATTAGAGGAAGATCTATCACTGGAAGGGTCCAGTACCAAGTTAAAATCCCCTGCCATAATTATCTCTGATGATGGGCACATTAACTTCAAAAAGATGTCTTGGTAAGATTTAGGATCATCATGGTTAGACCCATACACATTCACATTGGTAATGGGCTCAGTGCTAAAGAAACCTTGAATGATCACAAACCTACCCCCTTTGTCTTTAATCTGAGATTGTATCTGAAAGGGGCAATTCTTATTAATGAGTATGGCCACCCCTCTTGCCCGAGAGGTGAAAGATGAATAGTACACTTGGCCCACCCACTCTCTCTTCAGTTTATCAGGCTCAGAGTCAGTCAGGTGTGTCTCCTGAAGAAGAGCTATATCAACCTTATGCTGCTTTAGATAATTCAGAATGCATTTACGCTTGACTGGGCATTTAGTACCCCTAATGTTAAGTGTCATAAAAGTATAGTTATTAGGTGCCGACATCTTTAAAGAAAATAAGAAATAGGGAAAAGGAAAGAATCAAAATTGCATTGAGTGTATACAACTTGTACAAAATGAAATTATGAAAGTTTAAAGTAGTAAATATCTCGTGAGCTAATACCCTGACCCTACCACAAACCCACCCAACCCCCTCCCCAACTGAGGGAGTTAAAGAACCCATATCCTTAGACGCTAGTCTTTAAGCTAAATGTACCTGCTATGCATAGCATCACTCGAATTAGGTTCATTTTAAATTATATGTATATGGAGTACATTGACTGTAACAAAAATACAAGTAACAAAATACAATTTGATTACAACAATAATGACCGGACTATTTAGCCCCACTTGAGCATGTCTCAACAACAACAACAAAAACCTTGGGTGCGTTCATAGTCAACAACAGAGCGTACCCGCACACCCAAATGTCAACCAATCGGCATTCCCCAATGCGCCCTGAAACCTGTGCCGCGCGGCGACAAAAGTGATGACCACAAACGCACCCCAGCAGGTCAGGAAAAAAGACATCAAGCTATGATGTATAAATGAAAACCTTTACCAGAGGATAACAATAATCTCTCAAATATAAAATAGGGACAAGTAGTTAAACAATCACCATCCTCCTGAGTTCACCGTCCCCCCAAAAATATATATACACTGCTCAAAAAAATAAAGGGAACACTTAAACAACACAATGTAACTCCAAGTCAATCACACTTCTGTGAAATCAAACTGTCCACTTAGGAAGCAACACTGATTGACAGTAAATTTCACATGCTGTTGTGCAAATGGAATAGACAACAGGTGGAAATTATAGGCAATTAGCAAGACACCCCCAATAAAGGAGTGGTTCGGCAGGTGGTGACCACAGACCACTTCTCAGTTCTTATGCTTCCTGGCTGATGTTTTGGTCACTTTTGAATGCTGGCTGTGCTTTCACTCTAGTGGTAGCATGAGACGGAGTCTACAACCCACACAAGTGGCTCAGGTAGTGCAGCTTATCCAGGATGGCACATCAATGCGAGCTGTGGCAAGAAGGTTTGCTGTGTCTGTCAGCGCAGTGTCCAGAGCATGGAGGCGCTACCATGAGACAGGCCAGTACATCAGGAGACGTGGAGGAGGCCGTAGGAGGGCAACAACCCAGCAGCAGGACCGCTACCTCCGCCTTTGTGCAAGGAGGAGCACTGCCAGAGCCCTGCAAAATGACCTCCAGCAGGCCACAAATGTGCATGTGTCTGCTCAAACGGTCAGAAACAGACTCCATGAGGGTGGTATGAGGGCCCGACGTCCACAGGTGGGAGTTGTGCTTACAGCCCAACACCGTGCAGGACGTTTTGCATTTGCCAGAGAACACGCAAATTCGCCACTGGCGCCCTGTGCTCTTCACAGATGAAGCAGGTTCACATTGAGCACATATGACAGAGTCTGGAGACGCCGTGGAGAACGTTCTGTAGCCTGCAACATCCTCCAGCATGACCGGTTTGGTGGTGGGTCAGTCATGGTGTGGGGTGGCATTTCTTTGGGGGGCCGCACAGCCCTCCATGTGCTCGCCAGAGGTAGCCTGACTGCCATTAGGTACCGAGATGAGATCCTCAGACCCTTTGTGAGACCATATGCAGGTGCGGTTGGCCCTTGGTTCCTCCTAATGCAAGACAATGCTAGAACTCATGTGGCTGGAGTGTGTCAGCAGTTCCTGCAAGAGGAAGGCATTGATGCTATGGACTGGCCCGCCCGTTCCCCAGACCTGAATCCAATTGAGCACATCTGGGACATCATGTATCGCTCCATCCACCAATGCCACGTTGCACCACAGACTGTCCAGGAGTTGGCGGATGCTTTAGTCCAGGTCTGGGAGGAGATCCCTCAGGAGACCATCCGCCACCTCATCAGGAGCATGCCCAGGCGTTGTAGGGAGGTCATACAGGCACGTGGAGGCCACACACACTACTGAGCCTCATTTTGACTTGATTTAAGGACATTACATCAAAGTTGGATCAGCCTGTAGTGTGGTTTTCCACTTTAATTTTGAGTGTGACTCCACATCCAGACCTCCATGGGTTGATAAATTGGATTTCCATTGATTATTTTTGTGTGATTTTGTTGTCAGCACATTCAACTATGTAAAGAAAAAAGTATTTAATAAGATTATTTCATTCATTCAGATCTAGGATGTGTTATTTTAGTGTTCCCTTTATTTTTTTGAGCAGTATATATACACACACACACACACATGTTCGCACATACACAAGTGTAAAGCTATCAGCTAGCTTGCAATTAGGCGGCCAGCGAGTAGCTTATCCCTGTCTCGGTATCAGTAATGCTAGCATTTATCTCTAACAATAAACAAGCCAGCAAACGTAATAGTAGCTAAAGTTCCCTGAAGTAATATAAACAACATAGTTAGGCTTGAAACCCAGTCAAAAGCCACATAACTATTTAACCAAACCTGACTGGACCTCTCTCTACGTAAAATAAAAGTATACAGCAAAAATGTAACTACCTGGCTTAGTGTGGATGTATAGTAGCTATAGCAACACCCTTGGAAACTTAGCGAGCTGGCTAAATAGCACAGCCAACATTAGCTATGATCCAACTTTACCTCGTTGGTCATTATCACGCTAGCCATCTAGCCAGTCGATCACTTTTAGACTTTTACTCAAGTAGTATTTTATTGGAGTCATTTTCTACTAAGGTAACTTTACTTTTACTCAAGTATGACAATTGAGTTATTTTTCCACCACTGGTTAATTACATTTTAGTCATTTAGCATACGGTCACACTGGTCACCCATGGGAATCGCACCCACAACCCTGGCGACTAAACCACACTGTGCTTCGTCAAATAGCAGAACAAATTACCTGATTTGAAGTTGAGATTACATTAAAAGTACATGCTGCAAGTGATCAATGCCGTTCGAGATTCTACAGACTATAGCAATTGTGAATATCTCCACAGATCCGCCACAACCTACAGTATGCATGCTATCTTGAACATGCACGCTTTATATGATTAACGTTACATACGAATAAATGTATACTTACAGAAACCTCAAAATGTGGCCATGGATCTGTTACTTATTTTACGTTTGAATAAAAACTGTTACATTAGTTTGTAAGAGCCTTAACTTTAGGCTATTTACTGTATTACAAAAGTAATATTGAATTGTGTTTAGTTGACAACGCAACCAAATATCAACATTTAAAGGATATATTTACTGCTTGGATAGTTCAATCTAAGACACTGGCTTAATTCCATTCTTTAACTTTTATTTTTGGTTGAGTTGGGTTTAGCGCTGACTCAAAACGAATGAACGACAAGAAAACACACACAACTACCACTATTGTAGTATAGAAGTCAAAATACCTATAGCTATGTTCCTACTTGGACATAATCAAAACATTGACACCACAGTGATTCTCGTTCTAAGAGGATGCTATTATAAATAGATAATTGCGATTTTCAGATTTATTTGATTACTGGGAATTTATTTGCCGTGCATATATGCTGATAAGTTGAATATGAATCTAAAATCGTGATTTTTTTTTCAAAGGTGTCTGTGTGGCATCAGCTGGGAACGTTCCACACAGATGTTCAATGAGCGATCGAGTTCTACGAAACTCACTAGGCCTACTCTCATTTTAATAAATTCAAAACCACTACTGTAATGAAAATAAAAGCCAATAAACTGAATAATTACTGTCAAACTATTATTTTTATTCAATTGTTGAATTAGGCCTATTGTATTTCATTTTACATTTCATGCCTATTCAAGTGGTTTTGACAAACTTTTAGGATGTGGACGGCTGCTATGTCATAATGTACATGATGTCATAATGAAGCATTAATTTGTTAAACTAAGACAATCCATAGACAGGTCATTGATGCTCTTCCTGAACTGAGGTAGGACCTATAATTTAATGAAATAATCTCAAATACACTACTTTTATCTTATGAGAACTTTATTTGATCAATAACTGTCAAAAACTGTTATATTTTGTGATTTGTGATTTAAAACTAGGTCTTGTGTTTCTGTTTTCAATGATATATTGTTGAAACTTTAGTCAAATCCTACGTGTGCAAATTATCTGGAAGTCCAAATTGAAGGTAGGCCTTAGGCTGTGAATCTTTCATTTTTATGAATTTATGAACATTTTGGCAGGAATTGGAATGTCTTTTGAAAGTGGATAAACACTAGTTTATAATAACAACTTTGATCAAATTCTATTGTAATATATGTAATTTATTCTATATTATTTTTCTCAAACATGCTTTTTGTTGTTGTTTGCTCCTCCACTGTGACTCTCACAGCCATGAAAGACAGAGTGATGTCCAGGACTAAGACACAAGAGACCAGTCAGAACAGCCTGACAGACATCCTCAGTGTCCGGAGTGCCAGTGATATTGTCCTACAGCCAATGCCACCAGGGAGAAAGAATAGCCGATCCCACTTCCACAACATGGATGTGACTAAAGAGAGGGCTGACATGGGAAGGCTTCCAATGGCCACTCCACCCATCAGCCTCCCAATGCTCACTGTGACCTCTCTCAAGGTCCAAAGGATCAAAAACTCCCTCAAAGTGCCTCGCATGCCTCGTCTGCAGCTGGAGGGACAGATGGGTAGCAAGCGTCTGTGTCCGGTCAAAACCAAAACCGGAGGGAGCACATTGACCTCCAGCCACAAGCAGGAGCCAGAGGTTAAATCCAGCAGACCACAGAAACCAGGAAGCATCCCTAGGAGGCCCAATGTATGTTCCACTGCAGCCAAGGCAGTAGCTCCTTTATCTGGGACTCCATGCAGCCAGTCTGAGGTCAGGATCCAGGCCAATCCTCTCCAGAGGTCTAACATCCAGGACCAAAGGCCCCGCTCTCCTCCTGCTCAGGCCAGACGGTCTCTGTCCGACGGCAGCCTCTTGCAGCCGCCATGTTCTCCTGTGGATGTCCTCCAGCCGGAGGTCCAGGCCAGCAGAAGCCTGGCTCGACCCAAGACCGGGATAGCTAGGATAACAAGACATACTGATGGCAGCACTCTGAGGTTCCCTAACCAGACCATAGAGCTTATAAACTCCATGGATAGGAGGGAGAGCACCAATTCTTTCCCTGTGCTGCCAACCATTGCAGTGTCAGCCTCACCTGCCCAGATGGCCATCCCATTGCCTACCCCAATGGTCAGCCATGTGCCTGACCTTCTGGTGCCTACTCCATCTGCTTCTCCGGTTCCTTCCAGCCGAGTGCCTGCCCCACCTGCCTCCCCAGTGCCAGCCCGGCCTGCCAACACCAGATCACAGCGTGTGTCGAAGAGGATCCAGCTCTTACAGATCCAGTCTGCTATGCTGGACCAGCAGCTACCAGAACAACTGGGTGACAATCAAATCATATTACCCTCTGAGCCCCTGTCCTTCAGTAGCACTGAGAGGATGTTCCTCTGTGGTCCACCTTTAGTCTGCCACCCAGCTAACGTAGGTGGAGATGATGGCTGTCACCCCCTGCCCAGACCTACGCCCAGCCACACAGGTCGCACCGACCACTCCGCTTTACTGACTAGTAGGAGAGCCGTGCAGGCGGGCGAGAAGTGCCCCTTTGAAATCCTCTTGACCCCACTGGCAGAACAGCCTCCTATCGAGCGGTGGCACATGCCCGCCTCCCGTGCCAAGGCCGAGCGGGAATGGAAGAATAGCCAACGAGGGCGCAGGAAGAGAGCGAAGCCCATTCACTGGGACGTTAACTTTAAGTCTGGGCCTTTCTTCCCAGTGTGTGTCACTCCATCACTGCCCTCAATCTTGGAGGAGGATGAAGAGTCTCTTTCTGAAGAGATGAAGCAAAGCCAGTTGTAGGGGTCGCACACACACACATCTTCATTTTTTAAAACATTTTTTACCTTTATTTAAATAGTTAAGTTAGTTAAGAACAAATTCTAATTGACAAAGACAGCCTACCCCGCCCAAACCCTAGCGACACTGGGCCAATTGTGCGCCGCTCTATGGGACCAGTGCCTTAGACCGCTGTGCCAATCTGGAGCCCTATTGAGACCTCATGGCCTCCCATGGACCAGAGAGGATCAGCCAGCATCATCCCAGCATCTGCACTGCCCTTTCAACCCCAAACCACAAAGGGCAGGTGACAGAAATGATCCAGCGCCCACCGATCCAGGCTGTTGTGCATGAGCAGCAGCAGCTACTGTCGGAAGTACTGTTGGAACAGACTTTTCCTATGAGACCCAACAGGAGCCACAAGCTGTCAAAGTACTTTCATCCCTGGGGTGTGTAGCTTCTCGAAGAGTGTTCCCTTCCTGAAGATGGACTGCTTCAACCCCTTGGGAGTATCCAGAGTATCTAGTACGCTGGTGTGATGATAGAATATGTCTATCAGTATCAATTAGAGATTAATATTAATCCACTTGTTATTCTAGTTAGGCAAATGTTAATTTATCATCAGCATGTTCCAAAGAATTCTGTTTCTATAAAGTTTTATTGCAGTTGAAAATGATCAGTGGTGTGTGTTGTTGGTTTCTTGTGAGCTATGAAGTATACAATTTTAGTAGAATGTTTATTTCTTCATTGGATTTGTTGATTTGTTGCCCAAGGAGAAGAGGTAAGTGCTGACCGGACTAATAGAAGTGAAGGTCCGATTCAAATTTGTATTAATCCGAAGGAGGCACATCTGACTCACACCTTAGTGCCATAATTCTTCACACCATCTGAACGTACACACAGCCTCAACTATTTAAATGACAGAAAATGTCATATCTGCTCTCACACAGTACACTAATAGATGATTATCCCTTGGGTTTTTCACAGTCCATCATAACAAATACTTTTTGGCAACTTATGTATTGTTGTCTAAGGTTCATTCCGAAACACATTTTCTCCACCAAAGCCCAAAGCTTACTAGCATTATAAAGATATCACTCAAGTTTAAGAGGTGTTACCACATTTTTGTAGAGATTTATTGTGGCCAGTGCAAAGATCTTACATTGCACTGTAAGATCAGTCATGCATCGTACCCAGTTTCTCTCTAGAAACATGCATGAGAAAGCTGTGACTAAGCAGAGAAGTATGTCTGTATCAGTTGTTCTAGAACTGGTTCAAGAAAGAAGAGCGAGAGAGAGAGAGCAAAGCACAGAAGGATGTTGGGTTACATATGAACACTTTCCATCATACTCTCAGGAAGGTTAGGTTAGTTAGGCTACATGTGATCGTGCGTCACCATAACTGAAACACGGCCTTCTTTCTTTCACGGTTTCACGTCATGGTGCAAGAATTTACATAAACTGGGAAATATTTGAATACATTTCAATTTCCCTGGCTGGCAGTGAAGGGGTTAATCAGCTGTGTGCTCTCAGTTTACGCTCACTAGCAGAATCTGTCTGCCACAGCTGCTGCGCTAAGGCCAATCTTCTATCACAGAGAGCGCTGACAACCAGAGGTGTTTCCAGAGGACAACAACACAGAGCAGGTTAGAGAAGCTTCAAACCTAACCATGTACGCACGCACACACATTCTTGTATTTGTAACCAATTTAGGACTCCTCACAAATACATACCTTTTGAGGACCATGCTTTCAGACATCATAGAAGCACAGAAATTACACTCATGAGTTAGAAAAAAATCTATTATGAGGAAATCACGTAAAGTTTCTGACTCCTTGAAAAAAGTTCACTTGTAATTTTACCAACTACTTGAAACCGTACATTGCAAATCAAATCGTATTGGTCACATACACATGGTTAGCAGATGTTTATGCGAGTGTAGCGAAATGCTTGTAAGCTTCTAGTTCCGACCGTGCAGTAATATTTAACAAGTAATCTAACAATTTCACGACAACTACCTTATACACACACAAGTTTAAAGGAATAATTAACAATATATACGTATAAATATAAGGGTGAGCGATGGCCGAACAGCATAGGCAAGATGCAGTAGATGGTATAGAGTACAGTATATACATATGAGATGAGTAATGTAGGGTATGTAAACATAAAGCGGCATTGTTTAAGTGACTAGTGATACATTTAATACATCGAATTATTAAAGTGGCGAGAGATTGAGTCTGTATGTTGGCAGCAGACACTCAACGCATTGCAATGCCTTGCCATCAGCCATGGAGAGAATGCCTCCTATGCAGGGGCGAAAATCTGATATCAACTTTGGAGGGGACAATTACATGAAATTTTCTCAAGAGCAATTCCTGAGGGGGACACCAAAAGTAGTGCTGTAACACATAGCCTACATTGTAATATGGTAAATGTATATTGAGGAACCAAAGAAATAAGGTGTTTGCCGTACTCCTAACTACCGGTACCCAAAACTACACAACTAATCACAACAGCAATACCATTGCCTTTAACAAATCTTAGTTCAGTCACCAGTTTAAGTTGAGAGTGGGGGTATCCATGGCATTTTCCAATTATGTTCCTATTTTACAAGTCAAAAAAATGGAGAACCTTTCATAATGTTGCCAAACAAAGACTCAACAAACTTACCTGAGACTCCCTGTCTCTGCCAGTCTGTCCCTGCATATCTGTCCCCAACTCTGCTGTCTGTGTGCCATCTGTTACCTGCTCTGCCTAATGACATCATTGTGAAACATTTCCATTAGAATTTCATTTCTTTCTTATGAACATTTTATCAACTAGTCTTTGAGATATTAGGCTACTAGGGTTCTTACTATGCGTTTTGGTGTATTGAAAAATACTCTGATGTCCATCTTTTATTTTTCTGCCATTTTTCTACCTGGCTGGCTACACACACAGTGTGTAGGTTATTTACAGTAGGAGATGGGCTTCTATCATCTTCAATCATTCTATATGGGCTTCGATCTAAAAGGTAGCTAGCAAATGTGAAACGGATTAAAATGACAAGAGTTGACAGCTGTATGAGTTCACCATTTACATAACATATGCTGCAACCTTTTGTAATTTTAATAGTTTGTTTCATATTGGCTGGCTTCCAACAATAGCTGAATTTGCAAAGCTAGCGAGCACCAATTCAGTTTCAGTGGTGTTTGCTATAGTCTTTGCTACCCGGGTTAAATAAAGGTGAAATTAAATAAATAAAAGTTCCCTTGCGACAATTTAGCTTTTGCAACGAGACCATTAAATATATTTAAGACAATGGTAGATGAGAGTGTAGTTCTGTTCAGTTTGGACTTCAGTTTATCGCTAACCTTATCACAGGGACTTTGAAGCACTAACTTACATCATCTGCATGCTGATTCCATCTTTGACGACGCCACTTAAATGGAATAGGTACTAGCTAGCTTAATAGTTAATATTTGCGCGCTAGCTCTGCATAGTCAGCTAGTGTGTGTGTGCGCGATTGACTGGATGAACCTCACGGCAGTTACGTAGCAAGCTAAGGAACTGGCAGTGGATCAAACCATTGTGAGGCAAAGGGCGGGGGGGTTGCAATCTTTTGAAACTTAAAAACGAGCTATTAAGTGTCTATAATTAGCACAATTGCTTTCATTGCGTATTATTAATATTATTTAAATTACATAGTTATGTTTCAGTGATATATTGGGGGGGACAAATCATATTTTTCCCAGGATGGGGGGGGGTCGTGTCCCCCCCGTCCCCCCCGGGATTTCCGCCCCTGCTCCTATGAAATCTATAAAAGCTATCCAACTGCCTACGTTGTACCTAATGGAAGCGTAAAATAATTAACAAGTTTAAATTCTCCATATTTAACGCATTCATTCTATTTTAAGACTGAAAATATTCATGTAGAATGCCACAATGATGCAACACGGATGGCAACTCAACGGCTGTAGTGTAGTTCTTCTGTAAAGTATTTAAACTGGAACAACCATTTCAGTAATGGATTCAATATATCCAAGTAACAGATTAATAGTTTAGATTTTTTTTCTTTTCTTTCTGTAACATTCAAAGTCAGCAGGCTTTGTATTCTTGAGACCTTAGTCACTCCAAAAGTGAACCACCCACCTGGAAAAACTTCCCCCGGACAGTGAGTGTCACGCCCTGACCTGAGAGAGCCATTTCTCTCTGTTTGGTTAGGTCAGGGTGTGATATGGGGTGGGCATTCTATGTGTTTTATTTCTATGTTTTGGCCCGGTATGGTTCCTAATAAGAGGCAGCTGTCTATCGTTGTCTTTGATTGGGAGCCATACTTAGGCATCCTTTTCCCACCTGGGTTTTTGTGGGTAGTGGTTTTCCGTTTAGTTGTCTGTTGCCTGACGGAACTGTTTGCTTTCGTTTTTGATTCTTTTTTTAAGTGTAATAAATATGAGCACTCAACACGCTGCGTTTTGATCCACTCCTTTTGACGATCGAAACAGTGAGATAGAGGACATTCGTCATCTTTTGATGAGTTTAAGTCAAGTAAGTCCCATTAAATCCTCAGAAGTACACCAAGATAGCCAGAAGCATCTCATACACTTATTTTCTCTGATCTGCAACTATTCTGTTGTGTACGTAGAACTTTACTGCTCTCCAGTCCCTGTTTACTAGCGCTTGGGGAGAAGCAGCAATGCAATTCTCACAGTCTTGTTTTCCAGGTGTTTTTCCCATTCGGATAAAATTCATCAAGGAATCAACTGCATCCACCTCTATTGTCGACCAATACCTTTTTGTTCCTTTGGCACCTTTGGAAAGAGATGGCATTATGAACGACTACATTAAATAAAGGTTGACTACAATACAGTACTTGAACATCTCTCTGTATTAACTCTACAAGGTTACAGCTGTTTCTGCAGAGGGTGTGTTGAGATTAAACTAACAATCCCAACTAAATAACTACATAGATAAGGATGTGAGAGGAGAATGTGCAATGCTGACATCAAGGCAGACTCAATCTGTATGGAATCTAAGCCCAACAATCTGTTTGCAATGTAAACCTTCTAATAAAAGCAATACCTATTAAATCAAGTTCCCTCCCTCAAGAAAAACAATGTAAAGCGTGGTAATCCTTCTGTGTTATCATCTATCCTGACACACTAGTTCCAGATCTAACATCTTGACTTGTTTCCAATCCAAACTGAACCGTTCTGTGCTGGCATGGTTGGAAATACACTAACTGATAAAGACAGTATTGATCTGGACCAGCACAGTACGGCCATAAATTGACACTACAGAGTGAAAATGCACTGACTGAAGGCAGCAGGAAACATGCTTACTGTGTGAGCCTCTCTTTTGTCCCAGCTTTCCCTTGGTCATTGGCCCGAATCGCTGACATCTCTCCTAGAAAACATCAGTGGAAAACATGTCTAAAAGGACATTGTAATTAAGAATAGGTCCATGTGTATGTAAGGTATAGGCATACCGGTCAGATTTTCTTCATAGAAATTGCCTTCCTCTGATGGCCCTGGGACACAACCATCTTCACTGTTGTCAATATTGGTTATTGAGTCATCAGTCTTGTATCCAAGCATAGCTTTGGTCAACTGTATTACAGAAAAAAAGTATCTTGGATAACTAGACAGATAACATAGTATTTGGACACTGGCACATTTTGATTAGTTATGGCTCTGTGCTCCTCTACTTTACATTTTCTTATAATACAATGAATATGGGATGGAAGTGCAGACTTGCCTGTCTTTGATTTACAAAGCTGATTCACAAGAACTTACAGTATGTGCTGGTGTTGAATGACACTAACTTACGTATACGCTGTCTGTTCTGATCAACGGCAGTGCATCATCCAACACATGGACTATCGACCCAGAGGTACTGGCAGCCTCGGTGTCTGACATCTAAGGATACAATAAAATGAAATTAGCCATGTGCAAATTAGGCAATTGAATATGATTCAACCATCCCCAGTATCCTCATTCTAAACAACTGACGAACCTGAGCTTCGGGATTTATTATTTCCTTTTCAAATCTGGCCTACAAGTTGAATTATGTTTCTTTTAGAGTTTCCATGTGTCTTCTGAGCCTCTGCAGTGCCTTTGTAAAGGAAGACAAGTTTAAAAAAGAATGGTTGAGACTTAAAGAATGACAAGATTGCTCGGCACACAACCAAGGGAATGGGCTGGGGGACACCAATGACTTATCATTGACTGATAGAGGTCCTACAAACATCTATTACAATTTCCTTTTTTAAGACGACTTTCAAGGTAAAGCAGCAAGTATAAGCATAACATAAGCACATTATGCAAGTTCCTGGATGCAACTAAAGCTGATCTGCTTTTATGGATGGACTAAACGAGAAACAGTATGAGTGATATGGCTAAAGCAAGGCATGTGAATTGGCACAGCCCTACCAAATGTTACACTTTCCACAATCCTTATTCCTGTTGTGGTGTTACACTCTTTTACGTGCAAAGCCAAAATAACTAGAAACTTATTTCTCTTTGGGTAAGAAAGGGCGATAAAAAAACTGCCAAAACTTAATTTAAATGGGGCGATTTATTTAAATATTTCAGCACACATGCATGCTTATGACTTGACAAAACAGATGAAAAGGAACTGGCTTTTCTAGCTAACTTGTAAACCAATTCAAGTTACACTAGCAATATTATTTTCCAATGCATGTAACATTGGGTTAACCACAATCATGTATTCTGAATCAAAGACATGTTTACCAATTATGCTAAACTAGCACGCTAACCGCTGGCTAGCACGCTAACCGCTAGTTAGCACGCTAACCGCTAGCGAGCACGCTAACCGCTAGCGAGCACGCTAACCGCTAGCTAGCACGCTAACCGCTAGCTAACACGCTAATCATTAGCAAGCAGTAAATAAGTAGAAGGTAAAAACATGCAAAGTAACAATTGCACATTAATGAATTGTTTGGTTAAGCCTACCAATTTCATTCTCATGACGCAGTATATCTGACACAATGTGGCTTTCGGACATTGTCAATGCATGTTGGATTCCACCGAAAGACATACATGTGCTAACTTTCATTACAAATAAAGACAACGGGAACATGCTTGCTTGCCAATACACCAAATACAATTTTAGTTAAAATATTGGTTAACAGTTTAGTTAATAGCTTACCTTCTTGCAGGAATGTGAACGTCTACAACCATCCTCCTCTTCATTAAAAAACGTGCTGCACAGCTACTTTTGTTGTGATCATGCTCAGACTGAGACAGGCTTGCCAGGTCAATTTCAAATGTCTTGTAAATCCAGGAAAAACCCGCCTTCAAAGCCTGAAACCTATCACAATTTCAGAAGATTACAGGGAAATTAATGGCTTTTTTAAAATACCATGTTGGTAACGGTGTAATATAGAAGTAGTATTAAAAACTTGCACCCAGCGACCAAAACTTTTCACCTGCAGAAAAGTTTTAAAAGTACCTCAATAAAAGACAACATAGTAAACATGGCAACCCTGGGGAGAGACTTATCACTGCAGCATGGGGGAGATGGGAACTGTGTTGACCTGTGACATTTTTGATAGTTTGGTACTTTGTGCACTCTGCAGTGGGGGAGGGGCTGGATCTCCAGCAGAAATTATAGAGAGTAGACAATGATTCCATCAGCCCAGATTTCTGAATATGTGTGCAATATTATTACTGTCACCTACATTTCCTTAGACAGTTTGGGTTTGTAGCTTACACAATCAGTATCAGTGAGGTGTTAAGTGCAGCTACTTGAATGGTCTGTAGACCTGCTGACACAAAAGTAGCTTATGGCAGGTTATTAAGATTCTAACTAGCAACCTAACCCCTCAGCAATCAGCTTCACTACCTGCACACAGACAAAACAGCTTACTGATATTAACAGCCATCTCTTGCTATAGGCACTCAGCTACTCTCACCATCTCTCTTTCTCTCTCATAACAGGCCTTTAAAAAAAAAATCTTATTCGCATTTACCCTCCACTAGACCCCTGGTTTCACAAGGTGGAATAAAATGTACTGATAATAAGTGATTTCAGGTTTGTACTGCTGTGAAGACTTAGGCCTTTACATCAGCATTGGTCTCTTTGCAAAAATCCTCAAGAAAACTCATAATAAACTTGGGTAGCTGATGTGTAACTGATGTTCATATCTTAAAGGACAAGTCACTATAAGCTTTTGTCAGGAACCAGGACTCGGTTAATAAAGCCAACACAACTGCATGTTTTACAAATGGTAGGCTATCTTATGTTAGGCCTAGTTATAAAATGACATTATAGGCCGACACTGTACACTATAGGCCTATTTCTTTGCCGGATTGGAGAATGTCTGCAATTGTCATGCCTAGTGCAGCAAAATGGCCAAAACATGGCCTGGTCATGGATGAAAAGCACCTTTTCAAAATGGGGTAGAACTGAGGGAACATAAGGAACATGATTTCAGCTTCCTGTGTTAGCTGTTGTAATCCTCTTGCTGCGTTTATTTGTAGATAGACTCACCCCAACAGGGAGTTATGAGTTGGGAGGTATAATCAAAATGTCTGCTTAATGCTTTTGAGGGAGCAGCAGAAAAGTGTATCCAAGCTGGGGTACCCCTTGCTAGAATTGTTAGTTGTAGCAGTAGTAGTAGCCATGTAATGGCAGCAGTGTTGTAGTCGAGTCACTAAAGCATAAGTCTGTGTCAATTCACAAGACCCTATGGCTAAGTCTGAGTTGAGTCAAAGTCACCAATGTTTGAGTCGAGTCGAGTCACAAGTCCCTATGGCTGAAATAAGAGTCCCTGTGTTTGAATCTCGGTCCAAGATTTCAAGTCTAAGACAATGGGTCCATATTAAATTAATATTAAGTTATTAACCCAGTCAAATAGTGGCAGGGGGGAATTTGATCAATCAATTTTTACAGTTATGTGCAAACAAATGTTTATATGCTACAGGTCAACCAGATTGTCAGCTAGCTAGCTAGCTAATTAGGTAACATGATTGAACATGGTGTGGCTGCACAGCTTCTCTATCTTTGATGTAGTCTAAACAGAAACTGAAAGACACAGACAGACAGATACACTTTTATAAAATATACTGATGTCAGATATTAGTGGCTAATGTTCACATTCTGTGGAGGTCAACTGCTCCTAGATCTCTGTGTGTGTGTGTGTGTGTGTGTGTGTGTGTGTGTGTGTGTGTGTGTGTGTGTGTGTGTGTGTGTGTGTGTGGTGTGTACGTGCGTACGTGGTTAGGTTGGAAGCTTCTCTAACCTGCTCTGTGTTGTTGGCTTCTGGAAACACCTCTGTTTGCCAGCGCTCTGTGATAGAAGATTAGCTTTAGCACAGCAGCTGTGGCAGACAGATTCTGCTAGTGAGCATAAACTGAGAGCACACAGCTGATTAACCCCTTCACTGCCGGCCAGGGAAATTGAAATGTATGCAAATGTTTCCCAGTTTATGCAAATACTTACACCATGACGTGAAACCGTGAAAGAAAGAAGGCCGTGTTTCAGTTATGGTGACGCACGATCACATGTAGCCTAACTAACCTAACCTTCCTGAGAGTATGATGGAAAGTGTTCATATGTAACCCAACATCCTTCTGTGCTTTGCTCTCTCTCTCTCGCTCTTCTTTCTTGAACCAGTTCTAGAACAACTGATACAGACATACTTCTCTGCTTAGTCACAGCTTTCTCATGCATGTTTCTAGAGAGAAACTGGGTACGATGCATGACTGATCTTACAGTGCAATGTAAGATCTTTGCACTGGCCCCAATAAATCTCTACAAAAATGTGGTAACACCTCTTAAACTTGAGTGATATCTTTATAATGCTAGTAAGCTTTGGGCTTTGGTGGAGAAAATGTGTTTCGGAATGAACCTTAGACAACAATACATAAGTTGCCAGAAAGTGTTTATTATGATGGACTGTGAAAAACCCAAGGGATCGTCATCTATTAATGTACTGTGTGAGAGCAGATATGACATTTTCTGTCATTTAAATAGTTGAGGCTGTGTGTAAGTTCAGATGGTGTTCAAGGTACAAAGTGTTCAACCTCCTTTAGTTACAGACCTTTAGTGCCCTCCTTGTGGAATATCACGTGTCGTTACATGGGGATCTACATTTGTTTTTGAGGGTTGCAAAAAAAACATGGATAATGTTAGAATAAAATCATGCAGAGGAAGCTTTATTCAAAAGATGGAGGATGAGACATGACGTGTTGAACAGTGTCAGGATTCAGATCAAAAGAAAAACGATACAGTTACTGCCTTGCAGGGTTGAAAGGGCAGTGGAGGTACTAGGATGACAGGCAGGGCAGATGCTGGGATGATGCTGGCTGATCCTCTCTGGTCCTTGGGAGGCCATGAGGTCTCAATAGGGCTCCCGATTGGCGCAGCGGTCTAAGGCACTGGTCCCATAGGGCGGCGCACAATTGGCCCAGTGTCGTCCGGGTTAGGGTTTGGCCGGGGTAGGCCGTCATTGTAAATAAGAATTTGTTCTTAACTAACTTGCCTATTTAAATAAAGGTAAATAAAAAATGAAGTTGTGCGTGTGTGCGTGTGTGTGTGTGTGTGTGTGTGTGTGTGTGTGTGAGAGACCCCTCTACAACTGGCTTTGCTCCATCTCTTCAGAAAGAGACGACCCACGGGACAGCAGGGGGGTAGTGGGAGGGGTGAAGAGGGGAGAGGTGGGTGTGCTTTCTCTTGTAGACGGGCGCGGAAGCATAATCCTGTGAAAGTGGATAGGGGCACGTGTCTTCAACACAAAGCTTGAAAATGGCTTGCCCATGGTGATTATGTCATGGCTGAAGTCAATCTTGACTGTGGTCTCCAAGGACATCCAGTACTGGAGCATCTCTTCATCCTCCTCCTTTTCATCCACCTCCAGGATCGAGGGCAGTGATGGAGCGACACACACTGGGAAGAAAGGCCCAGACTTAAAGTTAACGTCCCAGTGAATGGGCTTCGCTCTCTTCCTGCGCCCTCGTTGGCTATTCTCCCATTCCCGCTCGGCCTTGGCACGGGAGGCGGGCATGTACCACCGCTTGATAGGAGGCTGTTCTGCCAATGGGGTCAAGAGGATTTTAAAGGGGCACTTCTCGCCCGCCTGCACGGCTCTCCTACTGGTCAGTAAAGCGGAGTGGTCGGTGCGACCTGTGTGGCTGGGCGTAGGTCTGGGCAGGGGGTGACAGCCATCATCTCCACCTACGTTAGCTGGGTGGCAGACTAAAGGTGGACCACAGAGGAACATCCTCTCAGTGCTACTGAAGGACAGGGGCTCAGAGGGTAATATGATTTGTTTGTCACCCAGTTGTTCTGGTAGCTGCTGGTCCTTCATAGCAGACTGGATCTGTAAGCGCTGGATCCTCTCCGACACCTGCCTACGTGATCTGGTGTTGGCAGGCCGGGCTGGCACTGGGGATGCAGGTGGGGCAGGCACTCGGCTGGACGGAATCGGTGAAGCAGATGGAGTAGGTACCAGAAGGTCAGGCATTTGGCTGACTATTGGGGTAGGCAATGGGATAGCCATCTGGGCAGGTGAGGCTGACACTGCAATGGTTGGCAGCACAGCGAAAGAATTTGTGATCTCCCTCCTACCCATAGAGTTTATAAGCTCTAAGGTCTGGTTAGGGAACCTCAGAGTGCTGCCATCAGTATGTCTTGTTATCCTAGCTATCCCGGTCTTGGGTCGAGCCAGGCTTCTGCTAGCCTGGACCTCCGGCTGGAGGACATCCACAGGAGAACATGGCGACTGCAAGAGGCTGCCGTCGAACAGAGACCGTCTGGCTTGAGCAGGAGGAGAGTGGGGCCTTTGGTCCTGGATGTTAGACCGCTGGAGAGGATGGGCCTGGATCCTGACCTCAGACTGGCTGCATGGAGTCCCAGATAAAGGAGCTACTGCCTTGGCTGCAGTGGAGCATACATTGGGCCTCCTAGGGATGCTTCCTGGTGTCTGTGGTCTGCTGGATTTAACCTCTGGCTCCTGCTTGTGGCTGGAGGTCAATGTGCTCCCTCCGGTTTTGGTTTTGACCGGACCCAGACGCTTACTACCCATCTGTCCCTCCAGCTGTAGACGAGGCATGCCAGTCACCTTGAGGGTGTTTTTGATTTTTTGGGCAGTGAGAGAGGTCACAGTGAGCATTGGGAGCTTGACGGGTGGAGTGGCCATTGGAAGCCTTCCCATGTCAGCCCTCTCTTTAGTCACATCCATGTTGTGGAAGTGGGATCGGCTATTCTTTCTCCCTGGTGGCATTGGCTGTAGGACAATATCACTGGCACTCCGGACACTGAGGATGTCTGTCAGGCTGTTCTCAGAACTGTTCTGACTGGTCTCTTGTGTCCTAGCCAACGGTGAGCTGGACTTCCTTCTGTCTTTCATGGCTGAGAGTCACGGTGGAGTAGCAAACAACAACAAAAAGCATGTTTAACAATAAGAATATAGAACAAATGACATATTTCAATAGAATTTGATCAAAGTTGTTATTATAAACTAGTGTTTTTCCACTTTCAAAGGACATTCCAATTCCTGCCAAAATGTTCATAAATTCATAAAAATGAAAGATTCACAGACTAAGGCCTACCTTCAATTTGGACTTCCAGATCATTTGCACACGTAGGATTTGACTATACAGTTTCAACAATATATTATTGAAAACAGAAACACAAGACCACAAGACCTAGTTTAAAACAAAAACTTTTTTGTCACAAATCACAAAACCTAACAGTTTTCTGACAGATATTTATCAAATAAAGTACTCATAAGATAAAAGTAATGTATTTGAGATTATATCATTAAATTATAGGTCCTACCTCAGTTCAGGAAGAGCGTCAATTACCTGTCTATGGATTGTCTTAGTTTAACAAAATAATGCTTCATTATGACATCATGTACATTATGACATAGCAGCCGTCCACATTATAAAAGTTTGTCAAAACCACTTGAATAGACATGAAATGTAAAATTAAAGACAATAGACCTAATTCAACAATTGAATAAAAATAATAGTTTGACAGTAATTATTCAGTTTATTGGCTTTTATTTTCATTACAGTAGTGGTTTTGAATTTATTAAAATGAGAGTAGGCCTAGTGAGTTTCGTAGAACTCGATCGCTCATTGAACATCTGTGTGGAACGTTTGCAGCTGACGCCACACAGACACCTTTGAAAAACATTCACGACTTTAGTTTCATATTCAATTCATCAGCATATATGCACGGCAAATAAATTCCCAGTACTCAAATAAATCAGAAAATCACAATTATCTATTTAGTATAGCTCATCTTAGAACGAGAAACGCTGTGGTGTCAATGTTTTTGATTATGTCCAAATAGGAACATAGCTACAGGTATTTTTACTTCTATATTATAATAGTAGTTGTGTGTGTTTTTTTGTCGTGCATTCGTTTTGAGTCAATGCTAAACCCACAATAGTTTGGTCCCATTCGGTATTAGCACCGTCAGCCAATGGGGGAAGTGACATGCCTGATGCCTATATTGATGTTGTCGACCAAACACATTTCAATATCATTTTTTAAATACAATAAATAGCCTGTTAATTTGTCGACAAAACATGTTAATAAATTAGATGTTGGCTTCACGTCTCCAACTCAACCAAAAATAAAAGTTAAAGAATGGAATTAAGCCAGTGCCTTAGATTGAACTATCCAAGCAGTTAATATATCCTTTAAATGTTGATATTTGGTTGCGTAAATAGAGTAAATAGCCAAAGGTTATCTTACAAACTAATGTAACAGCATTTATTCAACCTTAAAATAAGTAACAGATCCATGGCCACATTTTAAGGTTTCTGTAACTATACATTTACTCAAATGTAACGTTAATCATATAAAGCGTGCATGTTCAAGATAGCATGCATACTGTAGGTTGTGGCGGATCTGTGGAGATATTCAATTGCTGTAGTCTATGTAGAATCTCGAACAGCATTGATCACTTGCACCATGTACTTTTAATGTAATCTCAACTTCAAACCACGTGATTTGGTTCTGCTATTTGATGAAGCACAGTGTGGTTTAGTCGCCAGGGTTGTGGGTGCGATTCCCACGGGTGACCAGTGTGACCGTATGCTAAATGACTAAAACGTAAATAACCAGTGGTGGAAAAACTACTACATTTTTTTTGAACAATATATTTATTGGCATTTCTTTTTTTTACAATTTAACAATCATCAAAATATGACACAGATAATGCCCCGTTATTCCTTCCACCTACACAAAACACCATGCTACATGGGTGGACATCGTGCAAAACCCTTCCCTCCCCAACACAGGAACACCCCCCTCCCTCCCCTCTGCCGGTATTAGCTTCACTGATTAACAACAAAAAAATAAACAGAATGACCTTCACATTCCATGCTAGAAAATAAATTATTCAACACAAAAACAAATAATAATACATTAATGAAGAAAGTAGTAATGAGGCAGCTAAGGTGACGTCTCTAGAAACTGCTGAAAGTCCCCCAGACATCAGTAAATTCAAAGGCTTTATTACGTAAATTGTATGTTATTCTTTCAGATGGAATATAGAAAGATAGTTATTTTAGCCACATCTGCTTGCTTGGCGGAGTGTCACACTTCCTGTCACAGGGGTCGTTGAATGGAGACCAAGGCGCAGCGTGTATAGTGCTCATTCTTTGATTTTTAATGAAAACACTTCAACAACAAAACAATAAAACGACCAACAGTCCCGTCAGGTACTCTAGACTAAACGGAAACAACTACCCACAAACCCCAAAGGAAAACAGGCTGCCTAAGTATCGCTTCCAATCAGAGACAACGATAGACAGCTGCCTCTGATTGGAAACCATACCCGGCCACAACATAGAAAATGACAACATAGAATGAATCTCTAGACAACCCACATAGAAAACAGAAAACCCAAAACACATAGACAAAACACCCCCCCTGTCACACCCTGACCAATCTACTAGGGATAAATTACCTCATACCAGGGTCAAGACGTGACAGTACCCCCCCAAAGGTGCAGACTCTGACTGCACCCAAACCAAAAAACCCAACAACAACAACCCCAAACACAAAGGGAGGGCAAGGAGGTTGACAACAGTCAATGGCGGCTCATGTGCTCCACCCAGAACCCTCCTCTTCTCCCGATCCTCCAGCAACGGAGATGGCTCTGGCTCAGGGCGTAACCTCCATTCCGCCCGCAGATCCCTCCGCTTCTGTAACATAGGCCTGTGGATCATTATTGGAGGAATCGGACTGTTGATCCTTACCGGAATCACTGTGCTGTAGACCACTGCTGGAGGTGCCGACCTCCAAGCCGCCGCTGGAGGATCTAGGCTGCAGGCCGCCGCTGATGTCTCTGGGCTGCAGACCGCCGCTGAAGGCTCTGGGCTGCAGACCGCCGCTGAAGGCTCTGGGCTGCAGACCGCCGCTGAAGGCTCTGGGCTGCAGACCGCCGCTGAAGGCTCTGGGCTGCAGACCGCCGCTGAAGGCTCTGGGCTGCAGACCTCCGCTGAAGGCTCTGGGCTGCAGACCTCCGCTGAAGGCTCTGGGCTGCAGACCTCCGCTGAAGGCTCTGGGCTGCAGACCTCCGCTGAAGGCTCTGGGCTGCAGACCTCCGCTGAAGGCTCTGGGCTGCAGACCTCCGCTGAAGGCTCTGGGCTGCAGACCTCCGCTGAAGGCTCTGGGCTGCAGACCTCCGCTGAAGGCTCTGGGCTGCAGACCTCCGCTGAAGGCTCTGCGCTACAGACCTCCACTGAAGGCTCTGGGCTACAGACCTCCACTGAAGGCGTGACACTTCCATATAATAGCTGTGCATTTACTGGCTGCAATGACTGCCAATTTAATGAATCTGGTTTTGATACAAATATTAACTGGTAGAACAGAATCATCTCCAAGAAGAATAAGGGAAGGATCTAGTGCTACCGTCATATTAGTGACCTGTGATAAGATCTGAATAATGTCTTTCCAATAATTGCTTAGTTCAGGGCAAGACAAAAACATATGCATAAGTGTGCCCATGTAAGGGGTGCGTAACTGGTGGCAGTGAAGTCAGACGCAGGAGAGCAGAACGGAGCAGTTTAATTTTGAAAACCAACGGCATAAAGAAATAACCAACATGGGTACAAAACCCAACGCGCACCAGTAAACATGTGCACAAGCACTTACAACAAACAATTCCACACAAAGACATGGGGGGAACAGAGGGTTAAATACACAACACTTAATGACGGAAATGAGAACCAGGTGTGTAGGAAAACAAGACAAAACAAATGGAAAATGAAAAGTGGATCGACGATGGCTAGAAGACCGGTGACGCCGACCGCCGAACGCCGCCTGAACAAGGAGAGGAACCGACTTTGGTGGAAGTGGTGACAGCCCACTCCCGTTTTACACCTTGGGCAAAATGTTGAATATTTATATTTGATCTTGTACAGTCTCTCTGGTGTAAAGTAGACCCTATGTAAAATACTGAACTGCATCAACGTGTGCCTTGTGTTAAATGAAAGACGCTGAGCATCTAAAAAGAGCTTTCCCCATTTCTCATCCTCAAAAATTAGACCAAGGTCATCATGCCACTTCATGCAAGCTTTCAGAGGTTCATCATTCCCCAACAGAGCTTGAAGCCAAGAGTACATGTAGGAAATGAAACCTTTTACCCCTTTCCTTTCCAGCCACAGTTTATCAGTTTTAGGTTTACTCATGGGCTGAATCCTACCTCCCTGCTGAGTGGCAATATAATGCCTAACCTGTAGATACTTGAAGAAAAGAGTTTGAGGTAACTGAAAACGAGATGCCAGTTGTAGAAAGGATGGTAGTTCACCTTCTCTATAGAGATTACCAAATGTTTTAATTCCTTTGTTGAACCAAGAAAATGTAATACCATCTCTCAGGGCTTTGGGTAAGATGGGGTTATTTTCGAAAGGTGTTTGTTCATATATAGATCTAAGCCCTTCTGTTTGTTTACAGACTTCAATCCATATTTTTAAAGTGTTTTTAATGAAAGGGTAGTTTATGAAACCTAGCAAAGCTTTAGGTGGGCTAATATAAGGTATAGATGCCAATGTAGCCGGGGTCAGACACTCTTCCTCTATCTGCCTCCAAGAGGGTGAACTTGATGTTGTATCTTGCCATACCCACACAGCCTTTAACTGAGATGCCCAGTAATACAACTGGAAGTCAGGTAGAGTCCTCCTTCTGAGTATGGTTTGCATAAAGTTGTGAGTTTCACTCTGGGGGGTTTCCCTTTCCACAGAAATGAAGAAATCTTCCTATTAAGTTGTTTGAAAAAACTTTGGGAAAGGAAAGGCCAAGGTTTGAAAAAGGTACAAGATCTTTGGTAATATATTCATCTTTACAGAATTGACCCGCCCGATAAGAGAAATTGGTAAATCCCGTCATCTATCCAATTCTTCCCCAACCTTTTTGGGAAGTGGAGTATATATAGTTCAGTTGATATGTCTTAATAATTTCAGAAGGAATTTGCAATCCAAGATATGTAATTTTCTGTGGTTTCCAAGAAAATGGTTGGTGTAAGATTGGGTTCTGCATAGCAGACCTGTTAAAAGGCATAATTATACTCTTCGATAGGTTTATTTTATATCCTGAAAAGGTCCCATATTCTTTCACGATGTCCACTAATGTTTGGAGTGAAATTTCTGTTTTGGTAATGTCATTGGCATATAGCGAGACCAGATGTTCACGCCCACCTATACGAACACCATGGATGGGTGGATGACATCTAAAAGCTTCTGCCAGTGGCTCTATAGCCAAAGACAAAAGGAGCGGACTAGCGGGACAACCCTGCCTTGTGCCACGTGATAGGGAGAACTGTGAGGAAATGTTTCCATTAGTCAGGATCTGAGCTACCGGACATTTGTACAGTAATCTAATCAGACCTAAATACCTAGGTCCAATATTCATCCTCTGTAAAACTTCAAACAGGTAGTTCCATTCAATGCGGTCAAAAGCTTTTTCCGCATCTAATGGTGCCGCCACTAAAGATTCTTGGTCATTCTCTACATAATGCATAATATTACATTATATTCTGATATTATCAGCAGATGAGCGGTTTCTTACAAAGCCTGTTTGGTCCATATCAACCAAGTCCAGTAGAACCTTATCCAGTCTAAGAGCTATGAGTTTCGCAAGAATCTTATATGAAGTGTTCAATAGAGATATTGGTCTATATGACCCACAAAGCATAGGATCTTTCCCAGGTTTTAACAAAACTGTGATCAGTGCCTGTTCAAGTGTGTCTGGGAGCTTTTCTGTCTCTATACTGCAAAGAGGCTCAAATAGTTTGGGTAAAAAGGATCGATAGAATTCAATAGGGAATCTGTCTAACCCTGGTGACTTTCCCCCAGCAGTGTTGAAAATGGATTCCCTAATTTCCTCTGATGTAATCTCTTTCTCCAAGTGCTCTCTATCCTCATCAGTTAAAGTTTGTAAATTGAGTTTGTTCAAAAACTCATGCATTGTGGCAGGGGCATCCCCTTCAGACTTGTACAATGTTTCATAAAACTCCCTTAAGACTAGATTAATTTCCTCAGGACTGTGAACAACTGCGTTATTGGGTAGCTTAATAGAGCTAATAACTCTACTAGCATCCTCTCGTCTTATCTTGGGTTCTGAATGGCTGCCCTGTTAAAAGGCATAATCACAGTCCTGTATGGCTCAGTTGGTAGAGCATGGTGTTTGCAACGCCAGGGTTGTGGGTTCGATTCTCATGGGAGACCAGTCCTGGGAATAAAAAAAGCATGAAATGTATGCATTTACTACTGTAAGTCACTCTGGATAAGAGCGTCTGCTAAATGACTAAAATGTAAATGTAAATCTGCCAAGCAAGCAACTTTCCTGCTTTATCCCCATGTTCGTAGTGGTTTTGTTTTGTTCTCCTAAGAGCATTTTCTGCTTTATGGGTCATCAGGGTGTTATATTCCAATCACTTTGAGTCAAATTTTTGTAGAGTTGAGTCGTCAAATGTTACACTATGTTCATTTTCCAGATCTCTAATTTCATTCTCCAACAAATCTACTTGAGCCTTATACATCTTACGAGCACCTGAACTAAAGGATATGATTTGCCCCCTCAGATATGCAAGGAGAGCTTCCCATAAAATTAGGGGGGAGGCAGAGTTGTTATTGGTGCTAAAAAATATGTCTATATGAGTGTTCAGAAATGTTACAAATGTGGGATTATTTAGCAAGTATGTGCCAAACCTCCATCTTCTTCTCTACTGACTGGTACTGAAGCCAGCAGGGTAGAATGATCTGATATACATCTTGGTAAGTACTTACACCCAGTAATTAAACTTCCCTTGGCTGCAGGAATAAGAAATAAGTAAATTCTAGAGTAACTGTCATGGACAGGGGAGTAAAATGAGCATTCTTTAACCTTTTGGTTGTGAAATCTCCATAAGTCTACGAGTCCATAGTGTTTCATTTCTGCTTTTAACATTTTAGCTGCCTGTGTGAGGTTGATACTATTAGAGGAAGATCTATCACTGGAAGGGTCCAGTACCAAGTTAAAATCCCCTGCCATTATTATCTCTGATGATGGGCACATTAACTTCAAAAAGATGTCTTGGTAAGATTTAGGATCATCATGGTTAGACCCATACACATTCACATTGGTAATGGGCTCAGTGCTAAAGAAACCTTGAATGATCACAAACCTACCCCCTTTGTCTTTAATCTGAGATTGTATCTGAAAGGGGCAAATCTTATTAATGAGTATGGCCACCCCTCTTGCCCGAGAGGTGAAAGATGAATAGTACACTTGGCCCACCCACTCTCTCTTCAGTTTATCAGGCTCAGAGTCAGTCAGGTGTGTCTCCTGAAGAAGAGCTATATCAACCTTATGCTGCTTTAGATAATTCAGAATGCATTTACGCTTGACTGGGCATTTAGTACCCCTAATGTTAAGTGTCATAAAAGTATAGTTATTAGGTGCCGACATCTTTAAAGAAAATAAGAAATAGGGAAAAGGAAAGAATCAAAATTGCGTTGAGTGTATACAACTTGTACAAAATGAAATTATGAAAGTTTAAAGTAGTAAACATCTTATGAGCTAATATCCTGACCCTACCACAAACCCACCCAACCCCTCCACAACTGAGGGAGATAAAGAACCCATATCATTAGATGCTAGTCTTTAAGCTAGATGTACCTGCTATGCATAGCATCACTCGAATTAGGTTCATTTAAAATTATATGTATATGGAGTACATTGACTCTTCCTTGTAGCATGAAAATATTGTTAGTCAAGTAACAAAATACAATTTGATTACAACAATAATGACCGGACTATTTAGCCCCACTTGAGCATGTCTAAACAACAACAACAACAACCTCGGGTGCGTTCATAGTCAACAACAGACCCTACTATTGACACCCAAATGTCAACCAATCGGCATTCCCCAATGCGCCCTGAAACCTGTGCCGCGCGGCGACAAAAGTGATGACCACAAACACACCCCAGCAGGTCAGGAAAAAAGACATAAAGCTATGATGTATAAATGAAAACCTTTACCAGAGGATAACAATCATCTCTCAAATATAAAATAGGGACAAGTAGTTAAACAATCACCATTTTCCTGAGTTCACCGTCGCCCAGAAAATATTATATATATATATATATATACACACACACACATACGCACATACACAAGTGTGAAGCTATCAGCTAGCTGGCAATTAGGCGGCCAGCTAGTAGCTTATCCCTGTCTCGGTATCAGTAATGCTAGCATTTATGTCTAACAATAAACAAGCCAGCAAACGTAATAGTAGCTAAAGTTCCCTGAAGTAATATAAACATAGTTAGGCTTGAAACCCAGTCAAAAGCCACATAACTATTTAACCAAACCTGACTGGACCTCTCTGCGTAAAATAAAAGTATACAGCAAAAATGTAACTACCTGGCTTAGTGTGGATGTATAGTAGCTATAGCTACACCCTTGGAAACTTAGCGAGCTGGCTAAATAGCACAGCCAACATTAGCTATGATCCAACTTTACCTCGCTAGTAATTATCACGCTAGCCATCTAGCCAGCCAGCCAGTCGATCATATGAGTAATTTAGTTGTTTCCTCGTGTGCTAACGTTCACTATCCACCGTATCCAAGTTCAAAAAACAGTTCCTTGGGGTGTAGCAGACGTGAACAAGTCAGGAAGTTGTTTCCTCATGTATGTTTCAGCCATCTTCACAGAGTCAAATGTGCGCTCACCATTCTTGGTTTCGATCCACAAAGTCACTGGGTAGCGCAGGCCGTATGCCAAGCCAGCCTGACGCAGAAGTCTCTTCAGTGGGGAGAAAGCCATCCTCCTCTTGTGTAGTGTGGGAGAAAGATCAGGAAAGATCATGATTCTGGCATCTCCATACTTGAGCTCTCCCTTTGCTCGGGCAGCAGATAGGATGCGAACAGTGTCCTGGTAGTGTAGAAATGTAATGACAAATGCCCTGGGTGCAACATGGCCAGGCAGCCGCCTGCCTACGTAGGGTGCGATGGGCCCTCTCGATATCCAGTGGGTAGGCGGGAGGGGGTAGATCCAGAATTTTGGGAATCCATTCCTGTGGAAAGGAGACCGCGTCTCTTCCCTCTACGGCCTCGGCCTTGAAGTTTCAAATTCGAGTGCCCTTGGAAATGTTCGTAATAATCAAATTTCTCCTCGAGTTTAGAGATGGTGTCTTCCAACTTCTTGTATTTTTGGTCCACTTCCTTGCGGACGTCCAGGATGGCAGCCTGGTGGTCAGTATGGTCTTTTTCTAACTTTGTCACTCGTCCCTTTGTGACTTTCCGGTCTTTGTGGAGTTTATCGACCAGTACATCAAATTTGCTGAGGCGTTCAGAAAGTGTCTCTTGGATTTTTCCATGCCTCGTCTGAGGCTTTGACATATTGGGCATCTTTTGCTTTGGCGATGCAATAGATGTTTTAACTTCCAACGCACTATTAACAAACAGGTAAACCGTGTCAAAATGAATTAAAATTGTTCTAAAGTTTGAGGATGCTACGCAGACGCATCTCGTTAGAGCGTCGCCATTGCCTGAAGTCTCAATTGTCATACTTGAGTAAAAGTATGAATTTAAAATTCCTTAAATTAAGCAAACCAGATAGCCAGGGTCACACTCAGACATCTAAAAACAAAGCATTTGTGTTTAGTGATTAGTGAGTCCGCCAGGTCAGAGGCAGCAGGGATGACCAGGGATGTTCTCTTGATAAGTGTGGTTATTGTGACGATCGTCAAAAGGAGTAGATCAAGGTGCAGCGTGGTACGTGTTCATATTTATTGTAACTCAGAATACTCAAACAAAATAACAAACAAAGAAAAAACGAACGTCACGTTCTGCAGGCTTACTCAGCTGACAAAAACAAGATCCCACTCTGAAGGAGGGGAAAAAGGGTTGCCTAAGTAAAAGGGCTGCCACAGAGGTAGCAAGACTGTACTTCAAATCGATGATACTCCCCCACTTAACATACTGCTTGACTAGTTGGGCCCAAGCTTGCTATACAACATTAAAACCTATTCAGTCTGTCAACAAACAGGCTCTCAAAGTGCTCGATAGGAAGCCCAATAGCCATCATCACTGTTACATCCTCAGAAAGCATGAGCTCCTGAGTTGGGAAAATCTTGTGCAATACACCGACGCATGTCTTGTATTCAAGATCCTAAATGGCCTAGCTCCCCCTCCACTCAGTATTTTTGTTAAACAGAAAACCCAAACATATGGCAGCAGATCCACAAGGTCTGCCATGAGAGGTGACTGTATAGTTCCCTTAAGGAAAAGCACCTTTAGTAAATCCGCTTTCTCTGTGAGAGCGTCCCATGTCTGGAATACACTGCCATCAGACACACATACCTGCACCACATATCACACTTTCACAAAATGCATGAAGACATGGCTAAAGGTCAATCAGATTTGTGAACATAATCGCCAGCTGTGTATTGCCACTTTCCATGTTGTCTGTTGTCTGTAGCTTGTGAGGTGTGGAAACACTTTGTTGTTTTTATGGATTTTGTCTTGTTGCTTTTTGTTCTATGTTGCTCTGTCTGTATGCTACATCTTGCTTGTCCTATGTTGCTCTGTCTGTATGCTATGTCTTGCTTGTCCTATGTTACTCTGCGTGTGCTCACTGTTCAATGATTGTCTATATTGTAATTGTTTTTAATAACCTGCCCAGGGACTGCGGTTGAAAATTAGCCGGCTGGCTAAAACCGGCACTTTTACTGAAACGTTGATTAATGTGCACTGTCCCTGTAAAAATAAAATAAAATAAACTAAACTAAGTATGATTCCCAATCAGAGACAATGATAGACAGCTGACTCTGATTGGAAAACATACCAGGCCAATCAAAGAAAGAAAAAAAACATAGAAATATGACACATAGAATGCCCACCCCATGTCACACCCTGACCTAACCAAACAAAGAAAAACGGCTCTCTCAGGTCAGGGCGTGAAATTATTGGACCATTTTCTGTCCTGCTAAGCATTCAAATTGTAATGAGCACTTTTGAGTGTCAGGGAAAATGTATGGAATAAAAAGTACATACTATTCTTTAGGAATGTTGTTAAGTAAAAGTAAAATATGTCAAAAACATAAATAGTAAAGTACAGATACAGTACTTTAAAAGAAAGTCAATCACTCCATATATAAACTCCCAGGAATGTATTGGGTATTTACCAACGTTTCGGCATCACTGTGCCTTCTTCAGGGTAATGTCATGAATACTTTAACCAGGTTATGTAGACAAACAGTGCAATTAGTGCAACCAATGACAATAGTGAGGGGTGTGTCATAATGATTAAGTTAATTAGAATGAATTAGTGAAACTGTTAAAAAAAACAAGCAGTTATGGAATATTAAATATATTAGGCTATTGTTATCATATAGAAACATCATTGAATATAGTACATCATATTAGCATCCACATACATTATTGTTTAATTCAATTTAACATATTTAATTTTTTCATATTTCATTTCATATTTGTTACATGTAATCTTTTGGTTCAACCTTAATGTATAATGAGCATCATCAACAGGGGAAACATATTAGGTGTAGGCTAATAAGCTGTAGAAAGAATATATCAATTTATAAGACTTGTTCATAAAATATAGAATTGTTCATAAGACAGGCCTGAGATCAAAGTCAATATTCAGACCACTAGGGGTCAATGTTTTTAGATAGGATATCCAGTAAGCCTCCCTTTGTAGTTGTAGGATCTCCATTTACATTTACATTTAAGTCATTTAGCAGACGTTCTTATCCAGAGCGACTTACAAATTGGTGCATTCACCTTATAATATCCAGTGGAACAACCACTTTACAATGGTGCATCTAAATCTTTTAAGGGGGGGTTAGAAGGATTACTTTATCCTATCCCAGGTATTCCTTGAAGAGGTGGGGTTTCAGGTGTCTCCGGAAGGTGGTGATTGACTCCGCTGTCCTGGCGTCGTGAGGGAGCTTGTTCCAACATTGGGGTGCCAGAGCAGCGAACAGTTTTGACTGGGCTGAGCGGGAACTGTGCTTCCTCAGAGGTAGGGAGGCGAGCAGGCCAGAGGTGGATGAACGGAGTGCCCTTGTTTGGGTGTAGGGCCTGATCAGAGCCTGAAGGTACGGAGGTGCCGTTCCCCTCACAGCTCCGTAGGCAAGCACCATGGTCTTGTAGCGGATGCGAGCTTCGACTGGAAGCCAGTGGAGAGAGCGGAGGAGCGGGGTGACGTGAGAGAACTTGGGAAGGTTGAACACCAGACGGGCTGCGGCGTTCTGGATGAGTTGTAGGGGTTTAATGGCACAGGCAGGGAGCCCAGCCAACAGCGAGTTGCAATAATCCAGACGGGAGATGACAAGTGCCTGGATTAGGACCTGCGCCGCTTCCTGTGTGAGGCAGGGTCGTACTCTGCGAATGTTGTAGAGCATGAACCTACAGGATCGGGTCACCGCCTTGATGTTGGTGGAGAACGACAGGGTGTTGTCCAGGGTCACGCCAAGGCTCTTAGCACTCTGGGAGGAGGACACAAGGGAGTTGTCAACCGTGATGGCGAGATCATGGAACGGGCAGTCCTTCCCCGGGAGGAAGAGCAGCTCCGTCTTGCCGAGGTTCAGCTTGAGGTGGTGATCCGTCATCCACACTGATATGTCTGCCAGACATGCAGAGATGCGATTCGCCACCTGGTTGTCAGAAGGGGGAAAGGAGAAGATTAATTGTGTGTCATCTGCATAGCAATGATATGAGAGACCATGTGAGGATATGACAGAGCCAAGTGACTTGGTGTATAGCGAGAATAGGAGTGGGCCAAGAACAGAGCCCTGGGGGACACCAGTGGTGAGAGCACGTGGTGCGGAGACAGATTCTCGCCACGCCACCTGGTAGGAGCGACCTGTCAGGTAGGACGCAATCCAAGCGTGGGCGGCGCCGGAGATGCCCAGCTCGGAGAGGGTGGAGAGGAGGATCTGATGGTTCACGGTATCAAAGGCAGCAGATAGGTCTAGAAGGATGAGAGCAGAGGAGAGAGAGTTAGCTTTAGCAGTGCGGAGAGCCTCCGTGACACAGAGAAGAGCAGTCTCAGTTGAATGCCCAGTCTTGAAACCTGACTGATTAGGATCAAGAAGGTCATTCTGAGAGAGATAGCAAGAGAGCTGGCCAAGGACGGCACGTTCAAGAGTTTTGGAGAGAAAGGAAAGAAGGGATACTGGTCTGTAGTTGTTGACATCGGAGGGATCGAGTGTAGGTTTTTTCAGAAGGGGTGCAACTCTCGCTCTCTTGAAGACGGAAGGGACGTAGCCAGCGGTCAAGGATGAGTTGATGAGCGAGGTGAGGTAGGGGAGAAGGTCTCCGGAAATGGTCTGGAGAAGAGAGGAGGGGATAGGGTCAAGTGGGCAGGTTGTTGGGCGGCCGGTCGTCACAAGACGCGAGATTTCATCTGGAGAGAGAGGGGAGAAAGAGGTCAAAGCACAGGGTAGGGCAGTGTGAGCAGGACCAGCAGTGTCGTTTGACTTAGCAAACGAGGATCGGATGTCGTCAACCTTCTTTTCAAAATGGTTGGCGAAGTCATCCGCAGAGAGGGAGGAGGGGGGGGGGGGGGGGGAGGATTCAGGAGGGAGGAGAAGGTAGCAAAGAGCTTCCTAGGGTTAGAGGCAGATGCTTGGAGTTTAGAGTGGTAGAAAGTGGCTTTAGCAGCAGAGACAGAAGAGGAAAATGTAGAGAGGAGGGAGTGAAAGGATGCCAGGTCCGCAGGGAGGCGAGTTTTCCTCCATTTCCGCTCGGCTGCCCGGAGGCCTGTTCTGTGAGCTCGCAGTGAGTCGTCGAGCCACGGAGCAGGAGGGGAGGACCGAGCCGGCCTGGAGGATAGGGGACAGAGGAAATCAAAGGATGCAGAGAGGGAGGAGAGGAAGGTTGAGGAGGCAGAATCAGGAGATAGGTTGGAGAAGGTTTGAGCAGAGGGAAGAGATGATAGGATGGAAGAGGAGAGAGTAGCGGGAGAGAGAGAGCGAAGGTTGGGACGGCGCAATACCATCCGAGTAGGGGCAGAGTGAGAAGTGTTGGATGAGAGCGAGAGGGAAAAGGATACAAGGTAGTGGTCGGAGACTTGGAGGGCAGTTGCAATGAGATTAGTGGAAGAACAGCATCTAGTAAAGATGAGGTCAAGCGTATTGCCTGCCTTGTGAGTAGGGGGGGAAGGTGAGTGGGTGAGGTCGAAAGAGGAGAGGAGTGGAAAGAAGGAGGCAGAGAGGAATGAGTCGAAGGTAGACGTGGGGAGGTTAAAGTCACCCAGAACTGTGAGAGGTGAGCCATCCTCAGGAAAGGAACTTATCAAGGCGTCAAGCTCATTGATGAACTCTCCAAGGGAACCTGGAGGGCGATAAATGATAAGGATGTTAAGCTTGAAAGGGCTGGTAACTGTGACAGCATGGAATTCAAATGAGGAGATAGACAGATGGGTCAGGGGAGAAAGAGAGAATGTCCACTTGGGAGAGATGAGGATTCCAGTGCCACCACCCCGCTGGCTCGATGCTCTAGGGGTATGCGAGAACACGTAGTCAGACGAGGAGAGAGCAGTAGGAGTAGCAGTGTTATCTGTGGTAATCCATGTTTCCGTCAGCGCCAGGAAGTCTAGGGACTGGAGGGTAGCATAGGCTGAGATGAACTCAGCCTTGTTGGCCGCAGACCGGCAGTTCCAGAGGCTGCCGGAGACCTGGAACTCCACGTGGGTCGTGCGCGCTGGGACCACCAGGTTAGAGTGGCAGCGGCCACGCGGTGTGGAGCGTTTGTGTGGCCTGTGCAGAGGAGAGAGAACAGGGATAGACAGACACATAGTAGACAAGCTACAGAAGAGGCTACGCTAATGCAAAGGAGATTGGAATGACAAGTGGACTACACGTCTCGAATGTTCAGGAAGTTAAGCTTACGTTGCAAAAATCTTATTGACTAAAATGATACAGTACTGCTGGCTGGTGGAGTAGGCTAGCTAGCAGTGGCTGCGTTGTTGACTTTGAACGTGTAGCTGGCTAGGTAACCTCGATAGTTTCAGTACTACACCTTGTCATAATACAAAGCAACTTTGGAGCTAGCTAGCTAACATAACACTAATCAAGACGTTCCTTGTAATGTATTTAGTTTCTACAATGCTGCTCGTCGGTAATAGTTGGCTGGGTTAGGAAGAATGGCGTCGCGGGGGACGGAAATAGCTGGCTAGCTAACCTCGATGTTACCTCCTCTCCTTGGTAGAGCAACATGCTCAATGCCTGTGTATCTGAGGGAGGAGATTGGATGGTTAGCTTCAACAAAGTGAGCTGCTACTGGATAGTCAATGTTCTTACACCTGATTGAGCTGCGGTGTTCAGCTATGTTTTAATTGTCTTTTTGTTTGTTCTACGTAGGCTTTTCCATATGAACAGGTGATGAGATAGATTACTCCCATGGTTTTGCATGGGATGATACCCCTAACAGGGATTTTTCGACCTGTATGTGGGTGTCTGAAGAAGGATGTTTTTATAGTGCTATTGCACTGTGCGCATGAGCCACATCTGTAGTTCCCATTTGGGATAGGTGTCAAGAGTGTCTGAGTGAGCTCAGGGGGCATGTCAGATCTCCAATATTGCGACCACGCTTATAGACCACCAGTGGGGGTTCCTTGAAGAGTGGGCAATTATTTTTTTTGTCTAATTGCACAATATGCCAGTCCTTTTTCAGGATTGCTTTCATTTTCTCCGAACCCTTGGTGTACTTAGTGCAAAAGATGGTTGTGTTGTTTTTCTTCTTTGGTTGAGTTTTTAGTAATTCCTCTCTTGGTTTTTGAGATATTCCTCTCTTGGTTTTTGAGATAATTTCATCATTGCCTCATCAAGCGTTTTGTCCTTGTAGCCTCTCATTTTGAATTTATCTGTCATTTTTTTAGCATTGCTGTCAAAATCTGTCTGGTGGCCACAGATTTGTTTAACCCTGCATAACTGACTGTATGGTAGACCATTCTTGAGGGGAAGGGGATGCATACTATTCACACATAGCAAGGTATTGCGGTCTGTGGGCTTTGTGTATAAGTCTGTGTGTAATGCATCATTCTCTTTGATGATTCATAAGTCCAGGTAGTTTATTTTTCTCTCATCAGTCTGCATGGTGAATTTGAGGTATTCAGAGCTCTCGTTTAGTAGAGTTTGGAATTCATTTAGTTCCTGCTGACTTCCTTCCCAGAGCACAAAGACATCATCTATGTATCTCTTCCATAGGAGGATTTTAGAAACTTACCCTGAAGAAGGAACAGTGAGTCTGAAACGTTGGTTAATACCCAATAAATTACTGGGAGTTTATATATGGAGTGTGCAACTTTATTTTCATATAAAGCATTTAAGTAAAATACTTTAAAGTACTGTATCTGTACTTTACTATTTATGTTTTTGACATATTTTACTTTTACTTAACAACATTCCTAAAGAATATGATGATTTTTACTCCATACATTTTCTCTGACACCCAACAGTACTCATTACATTTTGAATGCTTAGCAGGACAGAAAATGGTCCAATTCCCATACTTATCAAGAGAACATCCCTGGTCATCTCTACTGCCTCTGATCTGGCGGACTCACTAATCACTAAACACAAATGCTTTGTTTTTAAATGGTGTCTGAGTGTGACTCTGGCTATCTGGTTTGCTTAATTTAAGGAATTTTAAGTTCATACTTTTACTTTTGATACTTAAGTATATTTTAGCAACTACATTGACTTATGATACGTAAGTATATTTAAAACCAAATACTTTTAGACTTTTACTCAAGTAGTATTTTATTGGCTGACTTTTACTTGAGTCATTTTCTACTAAGGTAACTTTACTTTTACTCAAGTATGACAATTCAGTACCTTTTCCACCACTGGTTATTTACGTTTTAGTTAATTAGCATACGGTCACACTGGTCACCCGTGGGAATCGCACCCACAACCCTGGCGACTAAACCACACTGTGCTTCGTCAAATAGCAGAACCAAATTACCTGGTTTGAAGTTGAGATTACATTAAAAGTACATGGTGCAAGTGATCAATGCTGTTCGAGATTCTACATAGACTACAGCAATTGTGAATATCTCCACAGATCCGCCTACTCCTACAGTATGCATGCTATCTTGAACATGTACGCTTTATATGATTAACGTTACCTCAAAATGTGGCCATGGATCTATTACTTATTTTACAGTTGAATAAAAACTGTTACATTACTTTGTAAGATAACTTTAGGCTATTTACTGTATTACAAAAGTAATATTGAATTGTGTTTAGTTGACAACGCAACCAAATATCAATATTTAAAGGATATATTTACTGCTTGGATAGTTCAATCTAAGACACTGGCTTAATTCCATTCTTTAACTTTTATTTTTGGTTGAGTTGGGTTTAGCGTTGACTCAAAACGAATGAACGACAAGAAAACACACACAACTACCACTATTGTAGTATAGAAGTCAAAATACCTATAGCTATGTTCCTACTTGGACATAATCAAAAACATTGACACCACAGTGATTCTCGTTCTAAGAGGATGCTATAATAAATAGATAATTGCGATTTTCAGATTTATTTGATTACTGGGAATTTATTTGCCGTGCATATATGCTGATAAATTGAATATGAAACTAAAATTGTGAATTTTTATCAAAGGCGTCTCTGAGGCGTCAGCTGGGAATGTTCCACACAGATGTTCAATGAGCGATCGAGTTCTACGAAACTCACTAGGCCTACTCTCATTTTAATAAATTCAAAACCACTACTGTAATGAAAATAAAAGCCAATAAACTGAATAATTACTGTCAAACTATTATTTTTATTCAATTGTTGAATTAGGTCTATTGTCTTTAATTTTACATTTCATGTCTATTCAAGTGGTTTTGACAAACTTTTAGGATGTGAACGGCTACTATGTCATAATGTACATGATGTCATAATGAAGCATTATTTTGTTAAATTAAGACAATCCATAGACAGGTCATTGACGCTCTTCCTGAACTGAGGTAGGACCTATAATTTAATGAAATAATCTCAAATACATTACTTTTATCTTATGAGAACTTTATTTGATCAATAACTGTCAAAAACTGTTATATTTTGTGATTTGTGATTTAAAACTAGGTCTTGTGGTCTTGTGTTTCTGTTTTCAAGAATATATTGTTGAAACTTTATAGTCAAATCCTACGTGTGCAAATTATCTGGAAGTCCAAATTGAAGGTAGGCCTTAGTCTGTGAATCTTTCATTTTTATGAATTCATGAACATTTTGGCAGGAATTGGAATGTCCTTTGAAAGTGGAAAAACACTAGTTTATAATAACAACTTTGATCAAATTCTATTGAAATATGTCATTTATTCTATATTATTTTTCTCAAACATGCTTTTTGTTGTTGTTTGCTCCTCCACTGTGACTCTCACAGCCATGAAAGAAAGAGTGATGTCCAGGACTAAGACACAAGAGACCAGTCAGAACAGTTCTGAGAACAGCCTGACAGACATCCTCAGTGTCCGGAGTGCCAGTGATATTGTCCTACAGCCAATGCCACCAGGGAGAAAGAATAGCCGATCCCACTTCCACAACATGGATGTGACTAAAGAGAGGGCTGACATGGGAAGGCTTCCAATGGCCACTCCACCCGTCAGCCTCCCAATGCTCACTGTGACCTCTCTCACTGTCCAAAAGATCAAAAACACCCTCAAGGTGACTGGCATGCCTCGTCTACAGCTGGAGGGAGAGATGGGTAGCAAGCGTCTGGGTCCGGTCAAAACCAAAACCGGAGGGAGCACATTGACCTCCAGCCACAAGCAGGAGCCAGAGGTTAAATCCAGCAGACCATCTGGTAGCATCTCTAGGAGGCCCAATGTATGCTCCACTGCAGCCAAGGCAGTAGCTCCTTTATCTGGGACTCCATGCAGCCAGTCTGAGGTCAGGATCCAGGCCAATCCTCTCCAGAGGTCTAACATCCAGGACCAAAGGCCCCGCTCTCCTCCTGCTCAGGCCAGACGGTCTCTGTTCGACGGCAGCCTCTTGCAGCCGCCATGTTCTCCTGTGGATGTCCTCCAGCCGGAGGTCCAGGCCAGCAGAAGCCTGGCTCGACCCAAGACCGGGATAGCTAGGATAACAAGACATACTGATGGAAGCACTCTGAGGTTCCCTAACCAGACCTTAGAGCTTATAAACTCCATGGGTAGGAGGGAGATCACAAATTCTTTCCCTGTGCTGCCAACCATTGCAGTGTCAGCCTCACCTGCCCAGATGGCTATCCCATTGCCTACCCCAATGATCAGCCAAGTGCCTGATCTTCTGGTGCCTACTCCATCTGCTTCTCCGGTTCCGTCCAGCCGAGTGCCTGCCCCACCTGCCTCCCCAGTGCCAGCCCGGCCTGCCAACACCAGATCACGTAGGCAGGTGTCGGAGAGGATCCAGCGCTTACAGATCCAGTCTGCTATGAAGGACCAGCAGCTACCAGAACAACTGGGTGACAATCAAATCATATTACCCTCTGAGCCCCTGTCCTTCAGTAGCACTGAGAGGATGTTCCTCTGTGGTCCACCTTTAGTCTGCCACCCAGCTAACGTAGGTGGAGATGATGGCTGTCACCCCCTGCCCAGACCTACGCCCAGCCACACAGGTCTCACCGACCACTCCGCTTTACTGACCAGTAGGAGAGCCGTGCAGGCGGGCGAGAAGTGTCCCTTTGAAATCCTCTTGACCCCACTGGCAGAACAGCCTCCTATCGAGCGGTGGCACATGCCCGCCTCCCGTGCCAAGGCCGAGCGGGAATGGGAGAATAGCCAACGAGGGCGCAGGAAGAGAGTGAAGCCCATTCACTGGGACGTTAACTTTAAGTCTGGGCCTTTCTTCCCAGTGTGTGTCGCTCCATCACTGCCCTCGATCTTGGAGGTGGATGAAGAGTCTCTTTCTGAAGAGATGGAGCAAAGCCTGTTGTAGGGGGGGTCGCACACACACACACAACTTATTTTTTATTTATCTTTATTTAAATAGGCAAGTTAGTTATAACAAATTCTTATTTACAATGACGACCTACCCCGGCACAACCCTAACCCGGACGACACTGGGCCAATTGTGCGCCGCCCTATGGGACCAGTGCCTTAGACCGCTGTGCCAATCGGGAGCCCTATTGAGACCTCATGGCCTCCCATGGACCAGAGAGGATCAGCCAGCATCATCCCAGCGTCTGCCCTGCCTGCCATCCTAGTACCTCCACTGCCCTTTCAACCCCAAAGCACAAAGGGCAGGTGACAGAAATGATCCAGCGCCCACCGATCCAGGCTGTAGTACATGAGCAGCAGCAGCTACTGTCAGAAGTACTGTTGGAACAGACTTTTCCTATGAGACCCAACAGGAGCCACAAGCTGTCAAAGTACTTTCATCCCTGGGGTGTGTAGCTTCTCGAAGAGTGTTCTCTTCCTGAAGATGGACTGCTTCAACCCCTTGGGAGTATCCAGAGTATCTAGTACGCTGGTGTGATGATAGAATATGTCTATCAGTATCAATTAGAGATTAATATTAATCCACTTGTTATTCTAGTTAGGCAAATGTTAATTTATCATCAGCATGTTCCAAAGATTTCTGTTTCTATAAAGTTTTATTGCAGTTGAAAATGATCAGTGGTGTGTGTTGTTGGTTTCTTGTGAGCTATGAAGTATACCCTTTTAGTAGAATGTTTATTTCTTCATTGGATTTGTTGACCAAGGAGAAGAGGTAAGTGCTGACCGGACTAATAGAAGTGAAGGTCTGATTCAAATTTGTATTCATCCGAAGGAGGCACATCTGACTCACACCTTAGTGCAATAATTCTTCACATTTTCAATGTATAGCAACACTGACAAATTCTCAGGTGGAACTATTTGTACTACTGTATTGGAAATGAGGATCTATCCAAAAACAGTGTTTATGAAATGCGAGAATGCTGAACAACATTTCCTGACCAATAGGCTTGTTTGTCGTAATATTTGGCCAAAGTTTAATTTGCTTGAGTCAAGAGGTCCTTTCTCAACTTGCACATGTAAGGGAAGCAGACAGCTGCAGATTTAATATAACTGCTGGGTTACGCGGTAACCAGGTCTCTCTTGCCAAAAGAACCCACTTTTGCAAGAAAGACCTGGATAGTGCCACATAACGCTTATGTAAATTCTTCCTTTTATACAAATAAAAATGACCCCTTTATCTGGAATAGATGTAGTGTTGCCTTACATTTGTGAAATGTGAATGACATTTGCTTAGCCTTCAAACTGTGCTTCGTTTAAAATACTGTTGGTTGGACTGCGAGGCAGTCAATGTATCGTTTTTCTTTTGATCTGAAGCCTGACACTGTACGACACGTCGTGTCTCATTCTCCTTCTTTTGAATAAAGCTTCCTCTGCATGATTTTATTCTAACATCGTCCATGTTTTTTTTGCAACCCTCAAAAACAAATGTTGATCCCCATGTAACGACACGTGATATTCCACAAGAGGGGCACTAAAGGTCTGTAACTAAAGGAGGTTGAACACTTTGTACCTTGAACACCATCTGAACTTACACACAGCCTCAACTATTTAAATGACAGAAAATGTCATATCTGCTCTCACACAGTACATTAATAGATGACGATCCCTTGGGTTTTTCACAGTCCATCATAATAAATACTTTTTGGCAACTTGTGTATTGTTGTCTAAGGTTCATTCCGAAACACATTCTCTCCACCAAAGCCCAAAGCTTACTAGCATTATAAAGATATCATTGAAGTTTAAGAGGTGTTACCACATTTTTGTAGAGATTTATTGGGGCCAGTGCAAAGATCTTACATTGCACTGTAAGATCAGTCATGCATCGTACCCAGTTTCTCTCTAGAAACATGCATGAGAAAGCTGTGACTAAGCAGAGAAGTATGTCTGTATCAATTGTTCTACAACTGGTTCAAGAAAGAAGGTTAGGTTAGTTAGGCTACATGCGATCGTGCGTCACCATAACTGAAACATGGCCTTCTTTCACGATTTCACGTCATGGTGCAAGTTTTTGCATAAACTGGGAAATATTTGCATACATTTAAATTTCCCTGGCCGGCAGTGAAGGGGTTAATCAGCTGTGTGCTCTCAGTTTACGCTCACTAGCAGAATCTGTCTGCCACAGCTGCTGCGCTAAAGCTAATCATCTATCACAGAGAGCGCTGACAACCAGAGGTGTTTCCAGAGGCCAACAACACAGAGCAGGTTAGAGAAGCTTCCAACCTAACCACGTACGCACACACACACACACACACACACACACACACACACACAGATCAAGGAGCAGTTGACCTCCACAGAATGTAATCATTAGCCACTAATATCTGACATCAGTATAGTTTATAAAAGTGTATATGTCTGTCTGTGTCTTTCAGTTTCTGTTTAGACTACATCAAAGATAGAGAAGCTGTGCAGCCACACCATGTTCAATCATGTTACCTAATTAGCTAGCTAGCTAGCTGACAATCTGGTTGACCTGTAGCATATAAACATTTGTTTGCACATGAATGTAAAAAATGATTGATCAAATTCCCCCCTGACACTATTTGACTGGGTTAATAACTTAATATTAAGTTAATATGGACCCATTGTCTTAGACTTGAAATCTTGGATCAGGATTCAAACACAGGGACTCTTATTTCAGCCATAGGGACTTGTGACTCGACTCGACTCAAACATTGGTGACTTTGACTCAACTCAGACTTAGCCATAGGGTCTTGTGAATTGACTGGAACTTATGCTTTAGTGACTCGACTACAACACTGCTGCCATTACATGGCTACTGCTACAACTAACAATTCTAGCAAGGGGTACCCCAGCTTGGATACACTTTTCTGCTGCTCCCTCAAAAGCATTAAGCAGACATTTTGATTATACCTCCCAACTCATAACTGCCTGTGGGGTGAGTCTATCTACAAATAAACGCAGCAAGAGGATTACAACAGCTAACACAGGAAGCTGAAATCCTGGGGCCGCCTTATGTTCCCTCAGTTCTACCCCATTTTGAAAAGGTGCTTTTCATCCATGACCAAAAACATGACCAGGCCATGTTTTGGCAGTTTTGCTGCACTAGGCAAGACAATTGCAAACATTCTCCAATCCGGCAAAGAAATAGGCCTATAGTGTACAGTGTCGGCCTATAATGTCATTTTATAACTAGGCCTACCATAAGATAGCCTACCATTTGTAAAACATGCAGTTGCGTTGGCTTTATTAACCGAGTCCTGATTCCTGACAAAAGCTTATAGTGACTTGTCCTTTAAGATATGAACATCAGTTACCCATCAGCTACCCAAGTTTATTATGAGTTTTCTTGAGGATTTTTGCAAAGAGACCAATGCTGATGTAAAGGCCTAAGTCTTCACAGCAGTACAAACCTGAAATCACTTATTATCAGTACATTTTATTCCACCTTGTGAAACCAGGGGTCTAGTGGAGGGTAAATGCGAATAGGATTAAAAAAGTCCTGTTATGAGAGAGAAAGAGAGATTGTGAGAGTAGCTGAGTGCCTATAGCAAGAGATGGCTGTTAATATCACTAGGCTGTTTGGTCTGTGTGCAGGTAGTGAACCTGATTGCTGAGGGGTTAGGTTGCTAGTTAGAATCTTAACCTGCCATAAGCTACTTTTGTGTCAGCAAGTCTACAGACCATTCAAGTAGCTGCACTTAACACCTCACTGATACTGATTGTGTAAGCTACAAACCCAAACTGTGCAAGGAAATGTAGGTGACTGTCACGACTTCCATTAGAAGTTGATCCCTCTCCTTGTTCGGGTGGCGTTCGGTGGTCGAAGTCACCGACCTTCTAGCCATCGCTGATCCTCTTTTCATTTTCCTTTGGTTTTGTCTTGTCTTCCATCACACCTGGTTCCAATCCCATCAATTACATGTTGTGTATTTAACCCTCTGTTCCCCCTCATGTCCTTGTAACGACAAGGATTGTTTATTATAAGTGCTTGTGTACCCATTATTTGATTGTTATGTTTTCCGGTGGTTTTTTGTTTTGTTATTCAACTTGGCCGTTTGGAAACACCCTTTTTGCTCTCCTGCGTCTGACTTCTCTGCCGCCAGTACGCACTCCTTACAGGTGACAGTAATATTGCACACATATTCAGAAATCTGGGCTGATGGAATCATTGTCTACTCTCCATAATTTCTGCTGGAGATCCAGCCCCTCCCCCACTGCAGAGTGCACAAAGTACCAAACTATCAAAAATGTCACAGGTCAACACAGTTCCCATCTCCCCCATGCTGCAGTGACAAGTCTCTCCCCAGGGTTGCCATGTAAACTCTTTTGTCTATAATGAGGTACTTCTTAAACTTTGCTGCAGGTGAAAAGTTTTGGTCGCTGGGTGCAAGTTTTTAATACTACTACTATATTGCACCGTTACCAACATGGTATTTTAAAAAAAAAATCCATTAATTTCCCTGTAAACTGCTGAAATTGTGATAGTTTTCAGTCTTTGAAGGCGGGTTTTTCCTGGATTTATTAGAAATGTGGAATTGACCTGGCAAGCCTGTCTCTGTCTGAGCATGATCACAACAAAAGTAGCTGTGCAGCACGTTTTTTAATGAAGAGGAGGATGGTTGTAGATGTTCACATTCCTGCAAGAAGGTTAGCTATTAACTAAACTGTTAACCAATATTTTAACTAAAATTGTATTTGGTGTATTGGAAAGCAAGCATGTTCCCATTGTCTTTATTTGTAATTAATGTTAGCTCATGTATGTCTTTCTGTCACGGTTGTCGTTGGTAATGGAGGACCAAAACGCAGCAGGTATGTGTCTACCCATCTTCTTTATTATAACGAAAGAAGGCAAACCCAAAATAAACACGTATACAAAAAAGAAACACACCGACAATAAACAGTCCTGTAAGTCTTGACGCTATACACGGAACAATCTCCCACAAACACACAGACAAACACACCCAACTAATATAGGACTTCCAATCAACTCAACATAGAAACAGACTACCTAGACTAAACATAGAATACATGAATCTCAAACAGTGCCCAAAAAACCCCGGAATACTAAATCAAATGCCCTTACTACAAAAACACCACCCTGAACCACATAAAACAAATACCCTCTGCCACGTCCTGACCAAACTACAATAACAATTAACCCTTATACTGGCCAGGACGTGACAGAACCCCCCCCCCTAAAGGTGCTAACCCCGGAAGCACCTCAAAAATAACAAAAACCCCAAACAACAACAAAAAAATCCCCCTAACTAAAGGGAGGGAAGGGAGGGTGGCTGCCGTCAACGACGCCACTGTGCTACACCCCCCCTCCCCAACCCACCTATATCTGGAGGTGGCTCTGGTTCTGGCAGTTCCGGGCAGACGACCCACCCCGGCAGCTCCGGGTAGACAGCCACTCTGGCTGGGCCGGAGGACAGTCGGGCCACTCTGGCAGACCCGGAAGACAGTCGGGCCACTCTGGCAGACCCGGAAGACAGTCGGGCCACTCTGGCAGACCCGGAAGACAGTCGGGCCGCTCTGGCAGACCCGGAAGACAGTCGGGCCGCTCTGGCAGACCCGGAAGACAGTCGGGCCACTCTGGCAGACCCGGAAGACAGTCGGGCCACTCTGGCAGACCCGGAAGACAGTCGGGCCACTCTGGCAGACCCGGAAGACAGTCGGGCCACTCTGGCATCGCCGGGCAGTCTGGCCACTCTGGCATCGCCGGGCAGTCTGGCCACTCTGGCAGCTCCTGACTAGTGGGTGGCTCAGGCGACTCCTCACTGATGGGCGGCTCTGGCGACTCCTCACTGACGGGCGGCTCTGGCGACTCCTCACTGACGGGTGGCTCTGGCGACTCTTGACTGACGGGCTGTTCTGGCGACTCTTGACTGACGGGCTGTTCTGGCGACTCTTGACTGACGGGCAGTTCTGGCGACTCTTGACTGACGGGCAGTTCTGGCGACGTCGGACTGGGATGACGCACTTGAAGCCTGGTGCATGGTGCTGGTACTGGACGTACCAGACTGGGAACACGCACCTCCAGGCTAGTGCGGGGAGCGGGAACAGGACGAGTCGGACTGGGCTGACGCACTTCCGGGTCCGCACGAGAGACAGGAACTGGAAACCCGGGGCTATGGAGGCGCACAGGCGGTCTTGATCTTACCTCCTGCACAACCCGTCCTGGCTGGATGGAACTAGTAGCCCTGTACGAGCGGGGTGCTTGTACAGGGCGGACTCGGCTGTGCAGGGGCCTGATGGTAGCCGTGCGTAGAGCGGGAGTTGGGTAGCCTTGTCCTCGGAGGCGTACTGGCGACCAGATGCGCTGCGCAGGCATCCTCCTACCAGGCTGGATGCCCGCTCTAGCACGGCACCTGCGAGGGGCTGGAATAACGCGTACGGACTGTGCGTGCGTATGGGTGAGATAGTGCGCTCTTCAGCGAAACATGGCGCCCTCCACCTCATACGCTCCTCCATATAACCACGGGTAGCTGGCTTCCGGCTCTTCCTAGGCCTAGCCAAACTATCCGTGTGCCCCCCCAAAAAAATGTATTGGGGGTGCCTCTCGTGCTTCTCCCTCAGCGCGTCCAAGGCCTCGTACCACCGCCTCTCTGCCTTGGCTGCCTCAATTTCCTCCCGTGGGCGACGGTACTCCCCAGCCTGGTGCCAATGTCCAGCCCCGTCCAGAACTTCCTCCCAGGTCCATTTCTCCCGCCAGTCCAACTCGAAATCCCTTTTCCTCTGTTGCTTGGTCCTTTGTTGGTGGGAGATTCTGTCACGGTTGTCGTTGGTAATGGAGGACCAAAACGCAGCAGGTATGTGTATACTCATCTTCTTTATTATAACGAAAGAAGGCAAACCCAAAATAAACACGTATACAAAAAAGAAACACACCGACAATAAACAGTCCTGTAAGGCTTGACGCTATACACGGAACAATCTCCCACAAACACACAGACAAACACACCCAACTAATATAGGACTTCCAATCAACTCAACATAGAAACAGACTACCTAGACTAAACATAGAATACATGAATCTCAAACAGTGCCCAAAAAACCCCGGAATACTAAATCAAATGCCCTTACTACAAAAACACCACCCTGAACCACATAAAACAAATACCCTCTGCCACGTCCTGACCAAACTACAATAACAATTAACCCTTATACTGGCCAGGACGTGACACTTTCGGTGGAATCCAACATGCATTGACAATGTCCGAAAGCCACATTGTGTCAGATATACTGCGTCATGAGAATGAAATTGGTAGGCTTATCCAAACAATTCATTAACAAGTTTAAATCCTCTATCTGACGCATTCATTCTATTTTAAGACTGAAAATATTCATGTAGAATGCCACAATGATGCAACACGGATGGCAACTCAACGGCTGTAGTGTAGTTCTTCTGTAAAGTATTTAAACTGGAACAACCATTTCAGTAATGGATTCAATATATCCAAGTAACAGATTAATAGTTTAGATTTTTTTTCTCTTTTCTTTCTGTAACATTCAAAGTCAGCAGGCTTTGTATTCTTGAGACCTTAGTCACTCCAAAAGTGAACCACCCACCTGGAAAAACTTCCCCCGGACAGTGAGTGTCACGCCCTGACCTGAGAGAGCCATTTATCTCTGTTTAGTTAGGTCAGGGTGTGATATGGGGTGGGCATTCTATGTGTTTTATTTCTATGTTTTGGTCGGGTATGGTTTCCAATCAGAGGCAGCTGTCTATCGTTGTCTCTGATTGGGAGCCGCACTTAGGCAGCCTTTTCCCACCTGGGTTTTTGTGGGTAGTTGTTTTCCGTTTAGTTGTCTGTGGCCTGACGGAACTGTTTGCTTTCGTTTTTGTTTCTTTTTAGTAATAAATATGAGCACTCAACACGCTGCGTTTTGATCCACTCCTTTTGACGATCGTAACAGTGAGATAGAGGACATTCGTCATATGCCTATGAGTTTAAGTCAAGTAAGTCCCATTAAATACTCAGAAGTACACCAAGATAGCCAGAAGCATCTCATACACTTATTTTCTCTGATCTGCAACTATTCTGTTGTGTACATAGAACTTAACTGCTCTCCAGTCCCTGTTTACTAGTGCTTGGGGAGAAGCAGCAATGCATTTCTCACAATCTTGTTTTCCAGGCGTTTTTCCCATTCGGATAAAATTCATCAAGGAATCAACTGCATCCACCTCTATTGTCGACCAATACATTTTTGTTCCTTTGGCACCTTTTGGAAAGAGATGGCATTATGAATGACTACATTAAATAAAGGTTGACTACAATACAGTACTTGAACATCTCTCTGTATTAACTCTACAAGGTTACAACTGTATCTGCAGAGAGCGTGTTTTGATTAAACTAACAATCCCAACTAAATAACTACATAGGTAAGGATGTGAGAGGAGAATGTGAAATGCTGACATCAAGGCAGACTCGATCTGTATGGAATCTAAGCCCAACAATCTGTTTGCAATGTAAACCTTCTAATAAAAGCAATACCTATTAAATCAAGTTCCCTCCCTCAAGAAAAACAATGTAAAGCGTGGTAATCCTTCCGTGTTATCAACTATCCTGACACACTAGTTCCAGATCTAACATCTTGACTTGTGTCCAATCCAAACTGAACCGTTCTGTGCTGGCATGGTTGGAAATACACTAACTGATAAAGACGGTATTGATCTGGACCAGCACAGTACGGCCATAAGTTGACACTACAGAGTGAAAATGCACTGACTGAAGGCAGCAGGAAACATGCTTACCGTGTGAGCCTCTCTTTTGTCCCAGCTTTCCCTTGGTCATTGGCTGTTTGGCCCGAATCGCTGACATCTCTCCTGGAAACCATGTCAAAAAGGACATTGTAATTAAGAATAGGTCCATGTGTATGTAAGGTATAGGCATACCGGTCAGATTTTCGTCATAGAAATTGCCTTCTGATGGCCCTGGGACATAACCATCTTCACTGTTGTCAATACTGGTTATTGAGTCATCAGTCTTGTATCCAAGCTTAGCTTTGGTCAACTGTATTGCAGAAAAATAAGTATCTTGGATAACTAGACAAATAAAGTATTTGGACACTGGCACATTTTGATTAGTTATGGCTCTGTGCTCCTCTACATTTTCTTATAATACAATGAATATGGGATGAAAGTGCAGACTTGCCTGTCTTTGATTTACAAAGCTGATTCACAAGAACTTACAGTATGTGCTGGTGTTGAATGACACTAACTTACGTATACGCTGTCTGTTCTGATCAACGGCGGTGCATCATCCAACACATGGACTATTGACCCAGAGGTACTGGCAGCCTCGGTGTCTGACATCTAAGGATACAATAAAATGAAATTAGTAATGTGCAAATTAGGCAATTGAATATGATTCAACCATCCCCAGTATCCTCATTCTAAACAACTGATAAACCTGAGCTTCGGGATTTATTATTTCCTTTTCAAATCTGGCCTACAAGTTGAATTATTTTTCTTTTAGAGTTTCCATGCGTCTTCTTAGCCTCTGCAGTGCCTTTGTAAAGGAAGACAAGTTTCAAAAAGAATGGTTGAGACTTAAAAGAATGACAAGATTGCTCGGCACACAACAAAGGGGATGGGCTGGGGGACACCAATGACTGTTATCATTGACTGATAGAGGTCCTACAAACATCTATTACAATATCCTTTTTTAAGACGACTTTCAAGGTAAACAAAGCAAGTATAAGCATAACATAAGCACATTATGCAAGTTCCTGGATGCAACTAAAGCTGATCTGCTTTTATGGATGGACTAAACGAGAAACAGTATGAGTGATATGGCTAAAGCAAGGCATGTGAATTGGCACAGTCTTACTAAATGTTACACTTTCCACAATCCTTATTCCTGTTGTGGTGTTTCACTCTTTTACGTGCAAAGCCAAAATAACTAGCACCTTATTTCTCTTTGGGTAAGAAGGGGCGATAAAAAACTGCCAAAACTTCAATAAAATAATTTAATGAGAGGATTTATATACATATTTCAGCACACATGCATGCTTATGACTTGACAAAACAGATGAAAAGGAACTGGCTTGTCTAGCTAGCTTGTAAACCTATTCAAGTTACACTAGCAATATTATTTTCCAATTCAAGTGTAACGGCTGTCGGGAGAGAGAGTACACCAAGGCGCAGCGGAGTTAGTGTTCATCATGATTTTAATTTACTAAAGAACACTACACAAAACGAGAACTGACAGCCAAACAGTCCTGTCAGGTGCAAAACACTCAACAGAAACAATTACCCACAAAACCCAAAGGAAAAACATGCTCCTTATGTGTGACTCCCAATCAGCAACAACGAACTTCAGCTGTGCCTAATTGGGAGCCACACACGGCCCAAAACAAAGAAATACAAAAAACCTAGAAAACGAACATAGAACGCCCACCCAATGTAACACCCTGGCCTAACCAAAATAAAGAACAAAAAACCCCTCTCTATGGCCAGGGCGTTACAGCATGTAACATTGGGTTAACCACAATCATGTATTCTGAATCAAAGACATGTTTACCAATTACGCTAAACTAGCACGCTAACCGCTAGCTAGCACGCTAATCATTAGCTAGCACGCTAATAATTAGCAAGCAGTAAATAAGTATAAGGTAAAAACATCCAAAGTAACAATTGCACATTAATTATTTTACGCTTCCATTAGGTACAACGTAGGCAGTTGGATAGCTTTTATAGATTTCATAGGAGGCATTCTCTCCATGGATGATGGCAATGCATTGCAATGCATTGAGTGGCTGCTGCCAACATACAGACTCAATCTCTCGCCACTTTAATAATTCGATGTAATAAATGTATCACTAGTCACTTAAACAATGCCACTTTATATAATGTTTACATACCCTACATTACCCTACATACCCTACATTTATATTTGCTGTTTTTGATTTTGTTATACTCTTGTGAATTCTATGGTTTTTACTAGATTATTTGCAGGTTTTTCATGTTTGTCTGTAATTTTTGTAATGACTTGGTGCTGCCTATCTTGGCCAGGACGCTCTTGAAAGAGATATTAAATCTCAATGAGCCCTTCCTGGTTAAATAAAGGTTTAATAAAAATACCATCTACTGCATCTTGCCTATGCCTTTCGGCCATCTCTCATCCTTATATTTATATGTACATATCGTTAATTATTCCTTTACACTTGTGTGTATAAGCTTGTTGTCTTGAAATCGTTAGATTACTTGTTTGATATTACTGCACGGTCGGAACTAAAAGCTTACAAGCATTTCGCTACACTTGCATAAACATATGCTAACCATGTGTATGTCTTTGATTTGCAATGTACGGTCTCAATTAGTTGGTAAAATTACAAGTGAACTTTTTTCAAGGAGTCAGCAACTTTACGTGATTTCCTCATAATAGATTTTTTTTTCTAACTCATGAGTGTAATTTCTGTGCTTCTATGATGTCTGGAAAGTATGGTCCTCAAAAGGTATATATACTGCTCAAAAAAATAAAGGGAACACTTAAACAACACAATGTAACTCCAAGTCAATCACACTTCTGTGAAATCAAACTGTCCACTTAGGAAGCAACACTGATTGACAATAAATTTCACATGCTGTTGTGCAAATGGAATAGACAACAGGTGGAAATTATAGGCAATTAGCAAGACACCCCCAATAAAGGAGTGGTTCTGCAGGTGGTAACCACAGACCACTTCTCAGTTCCTATGCTTCCTGGCTGATGTTTTGGTCACTTTTGAATGCTGGCGGTGCTTTCACTCTAGTGGTAGCATGAGACGGAGTCTACAACCCACACAAGTGGCTCAGGTAGTGCAGCTCATCCAGGATGGCACATCAATGCGAACTGTGGCAAGAAGGTTTGCTGTGTCTGTCAGCATAGTGTCCAGAGCATGGAGGCGCTACCAGGAGACAGGCCAGTACATCAGGAGACATGGAGGAGGCCGTAGGAGGGCAACAACCCAGCAGCAGGACCGCTACCTCCGCCTTTGTGCAAGGAGGAGCACTGCCAGAGCCCTGCAAAATGACCTCCAGCAGGCCACAAATGTGCATGTGTCTGCTCAAACGGTCAGAAACAGACTCCATGAGGCTGGTATGAGGGCCCGACGTCCACAGGTGGGGGTTGTGCTTACAGCCCAACACCGTACAGGATGTTTGGCATTTGCCAGAGAACACCAAGATTGGCAAATTCGCCACTGGCGCCCTGTGCTCTTCACAGATGAAAGCAGGTTCACACTGAGCACATGTGACAGACGTGACAGTCTGGAGATGCCGTGGAGAACGTTCTGCTGCCTGCAACATCCTCCAGCATGACCGGTTTGGCGGTGGGTCAGTCATGGTGTGGGGTGGCATTTCTTTGGGGGGCCGCACAGCCCTCCATGTGCTCGCCAGAGGTAGCCTGACTGCCATTAGGTACCGAGATGAGATCCTCAGACCCCTTGTGAGACCATATGCTGGTGCGGTTGGCCCTGGGTTCCTCCTAATGGAACACAATGCTAGACCTCATGTGGCTGGAGTGTGTCAGCAGTTCCTGCAAGAGGAATGCATTGATGCTATGGACTGGCCCGCCCGTTCCCCAGACCTGAATCCAATTGAGCACATCTGGGACATCATGTCTCGCTCCATCCACCAACGCCGCGTTGCACCACAGACTGTCCAGGAGTTGGCGGATGCTTTAGTCCAGGTCTGGGAGGAGATCCCTCAGGAGACCATCCGTCACCTCATCAGGAGCATGCCCAGGCGTTGTAGGGAGGTCATACAGGCACGTGGAGGCCACACACACTACTGAGCCTCATTTTGACTTGTTTTAAGGACATTACATCAAAGTTGGATCAGCCTGTAGTGTGGTTTTCCACTTTAATTTTGAGTGTGACTCCAAATCCAGACCTCCATGGGTTGATAAATTGGATTTCCATTGATTATTTTTGTGTGATTTTGTTGTCAGCACATTCAACTATGTAAAGAAAAAAGTATTTAATAAGATTATTTCATTCATTCAGATCTAGGATGTGTTATTTTAGTGTTCCCTTTATTCTTTTGAGCAGTGTATTTGTGAGGAGTCCTAAATTGGTTACAAATACAAGACTGTGCGGTTAGGTTTGAAGCTTCTCTAACCTGCTCTGTGTTGTTGGCTTCTGGAAACACCTCTGGTTGTCAGCGCTCTCTGTGATAGAAGATTGGCCTTAGCGCAGCAGCTGTGGCAGACAGATTCTGCTAGTGAGCGTAAACTGAGAGCACAGAGCTGATTAACCCCTTCACTGCCAGCCAGTGAAATTGAAATGTATGCAAATATTTCCCAGTTTATGGAAGTAATTGCACCATGACGTAAAACCGTGAAAGAAAGAAGGCCGTGTTTCAGTTATGGTGACGCACGATCACATGTAGCCTAACTAACCTAACCTTCCTGAGAGTATGATGGAAAGTGTTCATATGTAACCCAACATCCTTCTGTGCTTTGCTCTCTCTCTCTCGCTCTTCTTTCTTGAACCAGTTCTAGAACAACTGATACAGACATACTTCTCTGCTTAGTCACAGCTTTCTCATGCATGTTTCTAGAGAGAAACTGGGTATGATGCATGACTGATCTTACAGTGCAATGTGAGTCTTTGCACTGGCCCCAATATAAATCTCTACAAAAATGTGGTAACACCTCTTAAACTTGAGTGATATCTTTATAATGCTAGTAAGCTTTGGGCTTTGTTGGAGAAAATGCGTTTCGGAATGAACCTTAGACAACAATACATAAGTTGCCAAAAAGTATTTGTTATGATGGACTGTGAAAAACCCAAGGGATCATCATCTATTAATGTACTGTGTGAGAGCAGATATGACATTTTCTGTCATTAAAAAAGTTGAGGCTGTATGTAAGTTCAGATGGTGTTCAAGGTACAAAGTGTTCAACCTCCTTTCGTTACAGACCATTAGTGCCTCCCTGTGGAATATCATGTGTCATTACATGGGGATCAACATTTGTTTTTGAGGGTTGCAAAAAAAAACATTGACGATGTTAGAATAAAATCATGCCGGAGAAGATTTATTCAAAAGAAGGAGAATGAGACACGACGTGTCGTACAGTGTCAGGCTTCAGAACAAAAGAAAAACGATACAGTCACTGCCTCGCAGTCCAACCAACGGTATTTTAAACGAAGCACAGTTTGAAGGCTAAGCAAATGTCATTCACATTTCACAAATGTAAGGCAACACTACATCTATTCCAGATAAAGGGGTAATTTTTATTTGTATAAAAGGAAGAATTTACATAAGCGTTATGTGGCACTATCCAGGTCTTTCTTGCAAAAGTGGGTTCTTTTGGCAAGAGAGACCTGGTTACCGCGTAACCCAGCAGTTATATTAAATCTGCAGCTGTCTGCTTCCCTTACATGTGCAAGTTGAGAAAGGACCTCTTGACTCAAGCGAAGAAAATTTTGGCCAAATATTACGACAAACAAGCCTATTGGTTAGAAAATGTTGTTCAGCATTCTCACATTTCATAAACACTGTGTTTGGATAGATCCTCATTTCCAATGCTGTAGTACAAATAGTTCCACCTGAGAATTTGTCAGTGTTGCTATACATTGAAAATGTGAAGAATTATGGCACTAAGGTGTGAGTCAGATGTGCCTCCTTCGGATGAATACAAATTTGAATCGGACCTTCACTTCTATTAGTCCGGTCAGCACTTACCTCTTCTCCTTGGTCAACAAATCCAATGAAGAAATAAACATTCTACTAAAAGGGTATACTTCATAGCTCACAAGAAACCAACAACACACACCACTGATCATTTTCAACTGCAATAAAACTTTATAGAAACAGAAATCTTTGGAACATGCTGATGATAAATTAACATTTGCCTAACTAGAATAACAAGTGGATTAATATTAATCTCTAATTGATACTGATAGACATATTCTATCATCACACCAGCGTACTAGGTACTCTGGATACTCCCAAGGGGTTGAAGCAGTCCATCTTCAGGAAGAGAACACTCTTCGAGAAGCTACACACCCCAGGGATGAAAGTACTTTGACAGCTTGTGGCTCCTGTTGGGTCTCATAGGAAAAGTCTGTTCCAACAGTACTTCTGACAGTAGCTGCTGCTGCTCATGCACAACAGCCTGGATCGGTGGGCGCTGGATCATTTCTGTCACCTGCCCTTTGTGCTTTGGGGTTGAAAGGGCAGTGGAGGAACTAGGATGGAAGGTAGAGCAGACACTGTGATGATGCTGGCTGATCCTCTCTGGTCCATGGGAAGCCATGAGGTCTCAATAGGGCTCCCGATTGGCACAGCGGTCTAAGGCACTGGTCCCATAGGGCGGCGCACAATTGGCCCAGTGTCGTCCGGGTTAGGGTTTGGCCGGGGTAGGTCGTCATTGTGAATAAGAATTTGTTCTTAACTAACTTACCTATTTAAATAACGTTTTTTTTTTTTTTTTACAAAAATGAAGATGTGTGTGTGTGTGTGTGTGTGTGCGACCCCCTACAACTGGCTTTGCTCCATCTCTTCAGAAAGAGACTCTTCATCCACCTCCAAGATCGAGGGCAGTGATGGAGAGACACACACTGTGAAGAAAGGCCCAGACTTAAAGTTTACGTCCCAGTGAATGGGCTTCACTCTCTTCCTGCGCCCTCGTTGGCTATTCTTCCATTTCCGCTCGGCCTTGGCACGGGAGGCGGGCATGTGCCACCGCTTGATAGGAGGCTGTTCTGCCAGTGGGACCACGGGGGTCAAGAGGATTTCAAAGGGGCACTTCTCGCCCACCTGTACTACTCTCCTACTGGTCAGTAAAGCGGAGTGGTCGGTGTGACCTGTGTGGCTGGGCGTAGGTCTGGGCAGGGGGTGACAGCCATCATCTCCGCCGACGTTAGCTGGGTGGCAGACTAAAGGTGGACCACAGAGGAATATCCTCTCAGTGCTACTGAAGTACAGGGGCTCAGAGGGTAATATGCTTTGTTTGTCACCCAGTTGTTCTGGTAGCTGCTGGTCCAGCATAGCAGACCGGATCTGTAAGAGTTGGATCGTCTTCGACACACGCCGTGATCTGGCGTTGGCAGGCCGGGCTGGCACTGGGGAGGCAGGTGGGGCAGGCACTCGGCTGGAAGGAACCGGAGAAGCAGATGGAGTAGGCACCAGAAGGTCAGGCACATGGCTGACCATTGGGGTAGGCAATGGGATGGCCATCTGGGCAGGTGAGGCTGACACTGCAATGGTTGGCAGCACAGGGAAAGAATTGTTGCTCTCCCTCCTATCCATGGAGTTTATAAGCTCTAAGGTCTGGTTAGGGAACCTCAGAGTGCTGCCATCAGTATGTCTTGTTATCCTAGCTATCCCGGTCTTGGGTCGAGCCAGGCTCCTGCTGGCCTGGACCTCCGGCTGGAGGACATCCACAGGAGAACATGGCGGCTGCAAGAGGCTGCCGTCGGACAGAGACCGTCTGGCCTGAGCAGGAGGAGAGCGGGGCCTTTGGTCCTGGATGTTAGACCTCTGGAGAGGATTGGCCTGGATCCTGACCTCAGACTGGCTGCATGGAGTCCCAGATAAAGGAGCTCCTGCCTTGGCTGCAGTGGAACATACATTGGGCCTCCTAGGGATGCTTCCTGGTGTCTGTGGTCTGCTGGATTTAACCTCTGGCTCCTGCTTGTGGCTGGAGGTCAATGTGCTCCCTCCGGTTTTGGTTTTGACCGGACCCAGACGCTTGCTACCCATCTGTCCCTCCAGCTGCAGACGAGGCATGCGAGGCACTTTGAGGGAGTTTTTGATCCTTTGGACAGTGAGAGAGGTCACAGTGAGCATTGGGAGGCTGATGGGTGGAGTGGCCATTGGAAGCCTTCCCATGTCAGCCCTCTCTTTAGTCACATCCATGTTGTGGAAGTGGGATCGGCTATTCTTTCTCCCTGGTGGCATTGGCTGTAGGACAATATCACTGGCACTCCGGACACTGAGGATGTCTGTCAGGCTGTCCTCAGAACTGTTCTGACTGGTCTCTTGTGTCTTAGTCCTGGACATCACTCTGTCTTTCATGGCTGTGAGAGTCACAGTAGAGGAGCAAACAACAACAAAAAGCATGTTTGAGAAAAATAATATAGAATAAATTACATATATTACAATAGAATTTGATCAAAGTTGTTATTATAAACTAGTGTTTTTCCACTTTCAAAAGACATTCCAATTCCTGCCAAAATGTTCATAAATTCATAAAAATGAAAGATTCACAGACTAAGGCCTACCTTCAATTTGGACTTCCAGATCATTTGCACAAGTAGGATTTGACTATACAGTTTCAACAATATATTATTGAAAACAGAAACACAAGACCTAGTTTTAAATCACAAATCACCAAATATAAAAGTTTTTGACAGTTATTGAGCAAATAAAGTTCTCATAAGATAAAAGTAATGTATTTGAGATTATTTCATTAAATTATTGGTCCTACATCAGTTCAGGAAGAGCGTCAATGACCTGTCTATGGAATATCTTATTTTAACAAATTAATGCTTCATTATGACATCATGTACATTATGACATAGCAGCCGTCCACATTATAAAAGTTTGTCAAAACCACTTGAATAGGCATGAAACGTAATATTAAATACAAAAGGCCTAATTCAACAATTAAATAAAAATAATAGTTTGACAGTAATTATTCCGTTTATTGGCTTTTATTTTCATTACAGTAGTGGTTTTGAATTTATTAAAATGAGAGTAGGCCTAGTGAGTTTCGTAGAACTCGATCGCTTATTGAACATCTGTGTGGAACATTCCCAGCTGACGCCACACAGACGCCTTTGAAAAACATTCACGATTTTAGTTTCATATTCAATTCATCAGCATATATGCACGGCAAATAAATTCCCAGTACTCAAATAAATCTGAAAATCACAATTATCTATTTATTATAGCATCCTCTTAGAACGAGAAACGCTGTGGTGTCGATGTTTTTGATTATGTCCAAATAGGAACATAGCTACAGGTATTTTTACTTCTATACTATAATAGTAGTAGTAGTGCATACGTTTTGAGTCAACGCTAAACCCACAATAATTAGCACCGTCAGCCAATGGGGGAAGTGACATTCCTGATGCCTAAATTGATGTTGTCGACCAAACACATTTCAATATCACTTTTGAAATACAATAAATAGCCTATTAATTTGACAAAACAAGTTAATATGTTGGCTTACGTCTCCAACTCAACCAAAAATAAAAGTTAAAGAATGGAATTAAGCCAGTGCCTTAGATTGAACTATCCAAGCAGTAAATATATCCTTTAAATGTTGATATTTGGTTGCGTTGTCAACTAAACACAATTCAATATTACTTCTGTAATACAGTAAATAGCCTAAAGTTATCTTACAAACTAATGTAACAGTATTTATTCAACCTTAAAATAAGTAACAGATCCATGGCCACATTTTAAGGTTTCTGTAACTATACATTTATTCGTATGTTACGTTAATCATATAAAGCGAGCATGTTCAAGATAGCATGCATACTGTATGTTGTGGCGGATCTGTGGAGATATTCACAATTGCTGTAGTCTATGTAGAATCTCGAACGGCATTGATCACTTGCACCATGTACTTTTAATGTAATCTCAACTTCAAACCAGGTAATTTTGTTCTGCTATTTGACGAAGCACAGTGTGGTTTAGTTGCCAGGGTTGTGGGTGCGAATCCCACGGGTGACCGTATGCTAAATGACTAAAATGTAAATAACCAGCGGTGGAAAAAGTACTCAATTGTCATTTTTTTTGTACAATATATTTATTGGCATTTCTTTTTTTACAATTTAACAATCATCAAAATATGACAAAGATAATGCCCCGTTATTCCTTCCACCTACACAAAACACCATGCTACATGGGTGGACATCGTGCAAAACCCTGCCCTCCCCAACACAGAAACACCCCCCCTCCCTTCTCCCCTCTGCCGGTATTAGCTTCACTGATTTAACAAAAAAAGAAGCAGAATGAGCTTCACATTCCATGCTAGAAATAAATTATTCAACACAAAAACAAATAATAATACATTCATGAATAAAGTAGTAATGAGGCAGCTAAGGTGACGTCTCATTGAACTGCTGAAAGTCCCCCCAGACATCAGTAAATTCAATGTTATTCTTTCAGATGGAATATAGGAAGATAGTTATTTTAGCCACATCTGCTTGCTTGGCGGAGTGTCACTCTTCCATATAATAGCTGTGCATTTACTGGCTGCAATGACTGCCAATTTAATGAATCTGGTTTTGATACAAATATTAACTGGTAGGACAGAATCATCTCCAAGAAGAATAAGGGAAGGATCTAGTGGTACCGTCATATTAGTGACCTGTGATAAGATCTGAATAATGTCTTTCCAATAATTGCTTAGTTCAGGGCAGGACAAAAACATATGCATAAGTGTGCCCATGTAAGGGGTGCGTAACTGTTGGCAGTGAAGTCAGATGCAGGAGAGCAGAACGGAGCAGTTTAATTTTGAAAACCAATGGCATAAAGAAATAACCAACATGGGTACAAAACCCGACGCGCACCAGTAAACATGTGCACAAGCACTTACAACAAACAATTCCACACAAAGACATGGGGGAACAGAGGGTTAAATACACAACACTTAATGAGGGAAATGAGAACCAGGTGTGTAGGAAAACAAGACAAAACACATGGAAAATGAAAAGTGGATCGATGATGGTTAGAAGACCGGTGACGCCGACCGCCAAACGCCACCCGAACAAGGAGAGGAACCTACTTCGGTGGAAGTCGTGACAGTACCCCTCCCTTGACGCGCGCCGACACCAGCCTCGAGGATGACCCGGAGGGTGAGGTGCAGGGCGATCCGGACGGAGACGGTGGAACTCCCGCAGCATTGAAGGGTCCAACACGTCCACCGGAACCCAGCATCTATCCTCTGGACCGTACCCCTCCCAGTCCACAAGGTACTAAAGGCCCCTCGCCTCGAATCCAGTGTGGATCGAACGGAGTACGCCGGGGCCCCCTCGATGTCCAGAGGGGGCGGAGGAACCTCCCGCACCTCACACTCCTGGAGCGGGCTAGCCACCACCGGCCTGAGGAGAGACACATGGAACGAGGGGTTAATACGGTAATCGGGGGGAAGCTGTAACCTGTAACTCACCTCGTTCAGTCTCCTCAGGACTTTAAATGGCCCCACAAACCGCGGACCCAGCTTCCGGCAGGGCAGGTTTCGGGTCGAGAGCCAGACCCGGTCCCCCGATGCGAACACCGGGGCCTCACTGCAGTGATGGTCTGCCCTGACTTTCTGGCGCAGCACGGCGTCCCATGTCTCCTCCGCACGGCGGAAGCAGTCGTCCACCGCAGGAGCCTCGGTCTGACTGATGCCAAGGAGCCAGAACCGGCTGATACCCCAGTACGCACTGGAAGGGGGAGAGGTTAGTGGAGGAGTGGCGGAGCGAGCTTTGGGCCATCTCTGCCCAGGGCACAAACGTCGCCCACTCCCCCGGCCGGTCCTGGCAATAAGACCTCAGAAACCTACCCACATCCTGGTTAACTCTACCCACCTGCCCGTTACACTCGGGGTGAAAACCCGAGGTAAGGCTGATCGAGACCCCGAGACGTTCCATGAACGCCCTCCAGACCCTCGAAGTGATCTGGGGACCCCGATCAGACACTATATCCTCAGGCACCCCGTAGTGCCGGAAGACGTGCGTAAACAAGGCCTCCGCAGTCTGTAGGGCCGTAGGGAGAGCGGGCAGAGGAAGGAGACGGCAGGACTTAGAGAAACGATCCACAACAACCAGGATCGTGGTGTTTCCCTGTGATGGGGGGAGATCGGTCAGGAAATCGAGCGACAGGTGCGACCATGGCCGTTGTGGAACGGGTAAGGGGTGTAGCTTACCTCTGGGCAGGTGCCTAGGAGCCTTACACTGAGCGCACACCGAGCAAGAGGAAACGTAAACCCTCACGTCCTTGGCCAAAGTGGGCCACCAGTACTTCCCACTCAGACAGCGCACCGTCCGACCGATGCCTGGATGACAAGATGTTACGAATCCGTAACATAACTCATGCAAATTATAACAGTGAAAAAGTAACAGTGAGAACAAATAACCACAGACAACTTAAATCTACCATCAAACACTAATGGTTGATTGTTAAACACTCGGTAAAGGGGGGCGGGAAAAGGGGCTGAGCTGGACCCAAGAAAAGAAACAAATATCCAAAAAACCCTAAGCTAGTCTACCTGCTTCAATAACCGCTAGCTAATTAACCAATAAAATACAGTGGGTGGTCTGCCCAGTTCTAACTAGGGTACTTAGACAAAGTATTCCTACGGGTAGTGTATGCCCATGGGCGACTTGTCTTTGTACCCCCTTTTCCCACCATCAAACAAACAGTCAAACACTATAACAAAACAATACTCACAGGCTGACGGACAAAGTGACATGTACGTGCAAAAACAAAAGAGATCAATCCACAGAGAGCGAGAGAGATGGCGACACAGAGATTGAATGACAGAGAGATTGAGCTCCAGAGAAACCAACTAACTGGGTTTTTAAACCAAGGGAAAGGGGATGTGATAGGGTATGAGAAAAGGGGCAGGTGTCTTCTGATTAGCGACTGATTGATGACTGATTGGGGAATGATGACTGCCACCTGTGAGGGGAGAAGGAGAGAAAAGAAATACATACACAGGATACCTGTATCCGTAACACCATAGGAAGGTGACGTGTGGGCCCAATAGATCAGCCGATCACGGACAGCAGACGGAACGTACAGACGCCCAGCGGGACACGTAACGCCTGCTCAATGTCCGCGTCCAGCTCCCACACTACTGGTGCCACCAGGCAGGAGGCCGGGAGTATGGGGGTGGGACCCATGGGCCGCTCCTCTGTGTCATACAACCGGGACAGTGCGTTTGCCTTCACATTCTGGGAACCTGGTCTGTAAGAAAGTGTGAAAACAAAACGGGTGAAAAACATTGCCCACCTTGCCTGGCGAGGGTTCAGTCTCCTCACTGCCCGGATGTACTCCAGATTGCGGTGGTCAGTCCAGATGAGAAAAGGGTGTTTAGCCCCCTCAAGCCAATGTCTCCACGCCTTCAGAGCCTTGACGACAGCCAACAGCTCTCGGTCCCCCATGTCATAGTTTCGCTCCGCCGGGTTGAGCTTCCTCGAGAAGAAGGCACAGGGGCGGAGCGTCGGTGGTGTACCCGAGCGCTGAGAGAGCACGGCTCCTATCCCAGCCTCGGACTAGTCTACTTCCACTATGACCGCCAAAGAGGGATCCGTATGGGCCAGCACAGGAGCCGAGGTAAACAGAGCCCTCAGGTGACCAAAAGCCCTGTCCGCCTCAGCCGACCACTGCAAACGTACCGGTCCCCCCTTCAGCAGTGAGGTAATGGGAGTCGCTACCTGACCAAAACCCCGGATAAACCTCCGGTAGTAATTGGCAAACCCTAGGAACCGCTGCACCTCCTTTACCGTGGTGGGAGTCGGCCAATTACGCACGGCTGAAATGCGGTCACTCTCCATCTCCGCCCCTGAGGTGGAAATGCTGTACCCTAGGAAGGAGATGGACTGTTGTAAGAACAGGCATTTCTCAGCCTTGATGTACAGGTCATGCTCCAACAGTCTACCAAGCACATTGCGCACCAGGGACACATGCTCGGCGGGTGTAGCGGAGTATATCAGAAGGTCATCAATATACACCCTGCAGGTCCCTGAAAATCTCATCCACAAAGGCTTGGAAGACTGATGGAGCATTCATCAACCCGTACGGCATGATGAGGTACTCATAAAAAAGAAACTCGAGGAGGCGGGTGAAGTGGAGGACCGAATGTACCCCTGACGCAGGGATTCGGAGACATATGTTTCCATAGCCGCCATCTCCACCCGTGACGGGATACACGTGACTCCTGGTAAGTGCAGCGTCTACCAGGAGATTTATCGCACAATCCCCCCGTCGATGGGGTGGTAATTGAGTCCCCTTCTTTTTGGAGAAGGCGAGAGCCAAATCGGCATAGTCGGTGGGAATGCGCACAGTGGAGACCTGGTCTGGACCGTAGTAGCACCAACGGAAACCCCTAAACACCTCACTGAGCACTCTCGCAACCACCCCGTGAGAGCCCTCTGTTGCCATGAAATGGTGGGGTCATGACGAGCTAACCAGGGAAGGCCTAGTACCACGGGAAACGCAGGAGAGTCAATGAGGAAGAGACTGATTCTTTCCTCGTGACCCCCTGCATCACCATACCAAGGGGGATGGTAGCTTCCCTAATTAACCTGGACCCTAATGGTCGACTGTCCAGAGCGTGAACTGGGAAAGGCCTAACCACTGGAACAATAGGGATCCCTAACCTAAGGGCGAATGCTCTGTCGATAAAATTCCTAGCCGTGCATGAATCTACGAGCGCCTTATGCTGGGAATGCGGGTAAAACTCAGGAAAGTAAACATGCACAAACAGGTGTACAACAGAGGGCTCTGGATGAGAGTGGTGCATGCTCACCTGGGGTGACGCCAGAGTGCCCTGCCTGCTGCCTCGACCCCTAGAGGAACCAACCCGGCACCGACCAGCAGTGTGACCTCTGCGGCTACAGATGGTACACGTGAAAGCCCCTCCGGCCTCCCTGAGCGAGGGAATCGACTGAGCCCTCTCTGGACGTCCACGGGTGACCAGCAGGTTATCCAACCGAATGGACAGGTCCACAAGCTGGACGAAGGTGAGGGTGGTATCCCTGCAGGCCAACTCCCGACGGACTTCCTCGCGCAGGCTGCAACGGTAGTGGTCGATAAAGGCCCTGTCGTTCCATCCCGCTCCTGCGGCCAAGGTCCGAAATTCCAGGGCGAACTCCTGGGCGCTCCTCATCCCCTGCCTCAGGTGGAAAAGACATTCACCCGCCGCTCTACCCTCGGGCGGGTGAACTCCGTGAAGTCGTCCAACGCCGCATCAAAACTGTTCGCTGCTCTGGCACCCCAATGGTGGAACAAGCTCCCTCACGACGCCAGGACAGCGGAGTCAATCACCACCTTCCGGAGACACCTGAAACCCCACCTCTTTAAGGAATACCTAGGATAGGATAAAGTAATCCTTCTAACCCCCCCCCCCTTAAAAGATTTAGATGCACTATTGTAAAGTGGTTGTTCCACTGGATATCATAAGGTGAATGCACCAATTTGTAAGTCGCTCTGGATAAGAGCGTCTGCTAAATGACTTAAATGTAAATGTAAATGTAATGTAAATCTCCCCACACGGCATTAGCCCACTCCAGAGCTCTCCCTGAGAGGCACGAGACGAGGGCGGACACCCTCTCCCTTCCCGAGGGAGCCGGGTAAACGGTGCCCAGGTATAGGTCCAGCTGTAGCAGGAAACCCTTGCACCGTCCCGCCGTCCCATCATACTCCCCGGGAAGGGCGAGACGCATCCCACAGGGACCGGGTACAGGAGGGACGAGTAGTGGGAACCCCTGTTGTGCTGGTGGAGGCACTGGAGGGACTCCCTGTCTCTCCCAGCGGTCCATGAGCTGGACAACGCCGTCCATCACGACGCCGAGATGTTGTAGAATACCCGCGTGTTCTCTGACGCGCTCCTCGACTCCTATAACCGGGGTACCTGCTCCTACTGCGTAACTGGTGGCAGGAGAGCAGAACTAGGTAAGCAGTTTAATTTGAAAACCAACGGCATAAAGAAATAACCAACTTGGGTACAGAACCCGATGCACACCAGTAAACATGTGCACAAGCACTGACAACAAACAATTCCACACAAAGACATGGGGGGGAACAGAGGGTTAAATACACAACACTTAACGAGGGAAATGAGAACCAGGTGTGTAGGAAAACAAGACAAAACAAACGGAAAATGAAAAGTGGATCGACGATGGCTAGAACACCGGTGATGCCGACCGCCGAACGCCACCCGAACAAGGAGAGGAACCGACTTAGGTGGAAGTCGTGACAGCCCACTCCCGTTTTACACCTTGGGCAAAATGTTGAATATTTAGAGTAGTCTCTCTGGTGTAAAGTAGACCCTATGTAAAATATTGAATTGCATCAACTTGTGCCTTGTGTTAAATGAAAGACGCTGAGCATCTAAAAAGAGCTTTCCCCATTTCTCATCCTCAAAAATGAGACCAAGGTCATCATGCCACTTCATGCAAGCTTTCAGAGGTTCATCATTCCTCAACAGAGCTTGAAGCCTAAAGTACATGTAGGAAATGAAACCTTTTACCCCTTTCCTCTCCAGCCACAATTGATCAGTTTTAGGTTTACTCATGGGCTGAATCCTACCTCCCTGCTGAGTGGCAATATAATGCCTAACCTGTAGGTACTTGAAGAAAAGAGTTTGAGGTAACTGAAAATGAGATGCCAGTTGTTGAAAGGACAGTAGTTCACCTTCTCTATAGAGATTACCAAATGTTTTAATTCCTTTGTTGAACCAAGAAAATGTAATACCATCTCTCAGGGCTTTGGGTAAGATGGGGTTATTATAGAAAGCGGTTTGTTCATATATAGATCTAAGCCCTTCTGTTTGTTTACAGACTTCAATCCATATATTTAAAGTGTTTTTAATGAAAGGGTTGTTTATGAGACCTAGCAAAGCTTTAGGTAGGCTAATATAAGGTATAGATGCCAATGTAGCCGGGGTCAGACACTCTTCCTCTATCTGCCTCCAAGAGGGTGAACTTGTTGTTGTATCTTGCCATACCCACACAGCCTTTAACCTCTATGGGCTAGGTGGGACGCTAATTACAGCCAGTGTAATTACAGCCCGTGGCGCGTTATTCAAATTCCTCAAAAATGCAAAAACTTCAATTTTTCAAACATATTACTATTTTACACCATTTTAAAGATAAGACTCTCGTTAATCTAACCACACTGTCCGATTTCAAAAAGGCTTTACAACGAAAGCAAAACATTAGATTGTCAGCAGAGTACCCAGCCAGAAATAATCAGACACCCATTTTTCAAGCTAGCATATAATGTCACATAAACCCAAACCACAGCTAAATGCAGCACTAACCTTTGGTGATCTTCAGATGACAACCCTAGGACATTATGTTATACAATACATGCATGTTTTGTTCAATCAAGTTCATATTTATATCAAAAACAAGCTTTTTACATTAGCATGTGACTAGCATGTGACTAGCATTCCCACCGAACACTGCCGGTGAATTTACTAAATTACTCACGATAAACGTTCACAAAAAGCATAAATTATTTTAAGAATTATAGATACAGAACTCCTCTATGCACTCGATATGTCCGATTTTAAAATAGCTTTTCGGTGAAAGCACATTTTGCAATATTCTCAGTAGATAGCCCGGCATCACAGGGCTAGCTATTTAGACACCCAGCAAGTTCAGCACTCACCAAAGTCAGATTTACTATAAGAAAAATGTTATTACCTTTGCTGTCTTCGTCAGAATGCACTCCCAGGACTTCTACTTCAATAACAAATGTTGGTTTGGTTCAAAATAATCCATAGTTATATCCAAACAGCGGCGTTTTGTTCGTGCGTTCAAGACACTATCCGAAAGGGTAAATAAGGGTGACGAGCATGGCGCAATTCGTGACAAAAAAATTCTAAATATTCCATTACCGTACTTCGAAGCATGTCAACCGCTGTTTAAAATACATTTTTATGCCATTTTTCTCATAAAAAAGCGATAATATTCCGACCGGGAATCTGCGTTTAGGTAAACAGACGAAAGAAAATAAAGCATTCGGTCGACTCGGGCACGCGCCTAAGCCCATAGTACTCTGATCGGCCACTTGCCAAAAGCGATAATGTGTTTCAGCCAGAGGCTGCCTCGATATCGTAAAGCTTTTTCCCGGGCTCTGAGAGCCTATGGGAGCTGTAGGAAGTGTCACGTTATTGCAAAGATCCTCAGTCTTCAATAAAAAAAGCCAAGATGAAACACAATTTGTCAGACAGGCCACTTCCTGCATGGAATCTTCTCAGGTTTTGGCCTGCCATATGAGTTCTGTTATACTCACAGACACCATTCAAACAGTTTTAGAAACTTTAGGGTGTTTTCTATCCAAAGCCAATAATTATATGCATATTCTAGTTACTGGGCAGGAGTAGTAACCAGATTAAATCGGGTACGTTTTTTATCCGGCCGTGTCAATACTGCCCCCTAGCCCTAACAGGTTAACTGAGATGCCCAGTAATACAACTAGAAGTCAGGTAGAGTGAGTCCTCCTGAGTATGGTTTGCATAAAGTTGTGAGTTTCACTCTGGGGGGTTTCCCTTTCCACAGAAATGAAGAAATAGTCCTATTAAGTTGTTTGAAAAAAACTGTGGGAATAGGAAAGGCCAAGGTTTGAAAAAGGTACAAGATTTTTTAGTAATATATTCATCTTTATACAATTGACCCGCCCGATAAGAGAAATTGGTAAATCCCGTCATCTTTCCAATTTTTCCCCAACCTTTTTGAGAAGTGGAGTATAGTTCAGTTGATATGTCTTAATAATTTCAGAAGGAATTTGCAATCCAAGATATGTCATTTTCTGTGGATTCCAAGAAAACGGTTGGTCTAAGATTGGGTTCTGCATAGCTGCCCTGTTAAAAGGCATAATTATACTCTTCGATAGGTTTATTTTATATCCTGAAAAGGTCCCATATTCTTTCAGGATGTCAACTAATGTTCGGAGTGAAATTTCTGTTTTGGTGAGGTAAAGAAAATGTCATCGGCATATTGCGAGACCAGATGTTCATGCCCACCTATATGAACACCATGGATGGATGGATGACATCTAAAAGCTTCTGCCAGTGGCTCTATAGCCAAAGACAAAAGGAGCGGACTAGCGGGACAACCCTGTCTTGTGCCACGTGATAGGGAGAACTGTGAGGAAATGTTTCCATTAGTCAGGATCTGAGCTACTGGACATTTGTACAGTAATCTAATCAGACCTACATACTTAGATCCAATATTCATCCTCTGTAAAACTTCAAACAGGTAGTTCCATTCAATGCAGTCAAAAGCTTTTTCCGCATCTAATGAAGCCGCCACTACAGATTCTTGGTCATTCTCTACATAATGCATAATATTAAATAATCTTCTGATATTATCAGCAGATGAGCGGTTTCTTACAAAGCCTGTTTGGTCCATATCAACCAAGTCCAGTAGAACCTTATCCAGTCTAAGAGCTATGAGTTTCGCAAGAATCTTATATGAAGTGTTCAATAGAGATATTGGTCTATATGACCAACAAAGCGTAGGATCTTTCCCAGGTTTTAACACAACTGTGATCAGTGCCTGTTCAAGTGTGTCTGGGAACTTTTCTGTCTCTATACTGCAAAGAGGCTCAAATAGTTTGGGTAAAAAGGATCGATAAAATTCAATAGGGAATCTGTCTAACCCTGGTGACTTTCCCCCAGCAGTGTTGAAAATGGATTCCCTAATTTCCTCTGATGTAATCTCTTTCTCCAAGTGCTCTCTATCCTCATCAGTTAAAGTTTGTAAATTGAGTTTGTTCAAAAACTCATGCATTGTGGCAGGGGCATCCCCTTCAGACTTGTACAATGTTTCATAAAACTCCCTTAAGACTAGATTATTTTCCTCTGGACTGTGAACAACTGTGTTATTGGGTAGCTTAATAGAGCTAATAACTCTACTAGCATCCTCTCGTCTTATCTGCCAAGCAAGCAACTTTCCTGCTTTATCCCCATGTTCGTAGTGGTTTTGTTTTGTTCTCCTAAGAGCATTTTCTGCTTTATGGGTCGTCAGGGTGTTATATTCCAATAACTTTGAGTCAAATTTTTGTAGAGTTGAGTCGTCAAATGTTACACTATGTACATTTTCCAGATCTCTAATTTCATTCTCCAACAAATTTACTTGAGCCTTATACATCTTACGAGCACCTGAACTAAAGGATATGATTTGCCCCCTCAGATATGCAAGGAGAGCTTCCCATAAAATTAGGGGGGCAGAGTTGTTATTGGTGCTAAAAAATATGTCTATATGAGTGTTAAGAAATGTTACAAATGTGGGATTATTTAGCAAGTATGTGCCAAACCTCCATCTTCTTCTCTACTGACTGGTACTGAAGCCAGCAGGGCAGAATGATCTGATATACATATTGGTAAGTACAGTAGTTAAACTTCCCTTGGCTGCAGGAATAAGAAATAAGTCAATTCTAGAGTAACTGTCATGGACAGGGGAGTAAAATGAGTATTCTTTAACCTTTTGGTTGTGAAATCTCCATAAGTCTACGAGTCCATAGTGTTTCATTTCTGCTTTTAACATTTTAGCTGCCTGTGTGAGGTTGATACTATTAGAGGAAGATCTATCACTGGAAGGGTCCAGTACCAAGTTAAAATCCCCTGCCATTATTATCTCTGATGATGGGCACATTAACTTCAAAAAGATGTCTTGGTAAGATTTAGGATCATCATGGTTAGGCCCATACACATTGCTAATGGGCTCAGTGCTAAAGAAACCTTGAATGATCACAAACCTACCCCCTTTGTCTTTAATCTGAGATTGTATCTGAAAGGGGCAAATCTTATTAATGAGTATGGCCACCCCTCTTGCCCGAGAGGTGAAAGATGAATAGTACACTTGGCCCACCCACTCTCTCTTCAGTTTATCATGCTCAGAGTCAGTCAGGTGTGTCTCCTGAAGAAGAGCTATATCAACCTTATGCTGCTTTAGATAATTCAGAATGCATTTACGCTTGACTGGGCATTTAGTACCCCTAATGTTAAGTGTCATAAAAGTATAGTTATTAGGTGCCGACATCTTTAAAGAAAATAAGAAATAGGGAAAAGGAAAGAAACAAAATTGCATTGAGTGTATACAACTTGTACAAAATGAAATTATGAAAGTTTAAAGTAGTAAACATCTCGTGAGCTAATACCCTGACCCTACCACAAACCCACCCAACCCCCTCCCCAACTGAGGGAGTTAAAGAACCCATATCCTTAGACGCTAGTCTTTAAGCTAGATGTACCTGCTATGCATAGCATCACTCGAATTAGGTTAATTTTAAATTACATGTATATGGAGTACATTGACTGTTCCTTGTAGCATGAAAATATTGTTAGTCAAGTAACAAAATACAATTTGATTACAACAATAATGACCGGACTATTTAGCCCCACTTGAGCATGTCTCAACAACAACAACAAAAACCTCGGGTGCGTTCATAGTCAACAACAGAGCCTAACCGCACACCCAAATGTCAACCAATCGGCATTCCCCAATGCGCCCTGAAACCTGTGCTGCGCGGCGACAAAAGTGATGACCACAAACGCACCCCAGCAGGTCAGGAAAAAAGACATCAAGCTATGATGTATAAATGAAAACCTTTACCAGAGGATAACAATCATCTCTCAAATATAAAATAGGTACAAGTAGTTAAACAACACACACACAAGTGTAAAGCTATCAGCTAGCTGGCAATTAGGCGGCCAGCGAGTAGCTTATCCCTGTCTCGGTATCAGTAATGCTAGCATTTATCTCTAACAATAAACAAGCCAGCAAACGTAATCGTAGCTAAAGTTCCCTGAAGTAATATAAACAACATAGTTAGGCTTGAAACCCAGTCAAAAGCCACATAACTATTTAACCAAACCTGACTGGACCTCTCTCTACGTAAAATAAAAGTATACAGCAAAAATGTAACTACCTGGCTTAGTGTGGATGTATAGTAGCTATAGCTACACCCATGGAAACTTAGCGAGCTGGCTAAATAGCACAGCCAACATTAGCTATGATCCAACTTTACCTCGTTGGTCATTATCACGCTAGCCATCTAGCCAGCCAGTCGATCATTTGAGTAATTTCGTTGTTTCCTTGTGTGCTAACGTTCACTATCCACCGTATCCAAGTTCAAAAAACAGTTCCTCGGGGTGTAGCAGACGTGAACAAGTCAGGAAGTTCTTTCCTCATGAATGTTTCAGACATCTTCACAGAGTCAAATGTGCGCTCACCATTCTTGGTTTCGATCCACAAAGTCACTGGGTAGCGCAGGCCGTATGCCAAGCCAGCCTGACGCAGAAGTCTCTTCAGTGGGGAGAAAGCCATCTTCCTCTTGTGTAGTGTGGGAGAAAGATCAGGAAAGATCATGATTCTGGCATCTCCATTCTTGAGCTCTCCCTTTGCTCGGGCAGCAGATAGGATGCGAACAGTGTCCTGGTAGTGTAGAAATGTAATGACAAATGCCCTGGGTGCAACCTGGCCAGGCAGCCGCCTCTGTACATTGCGATGGGCCCTCTCGATATCCAGTGGGTGCGCGGGAGGGGGTAGATCCAGAATTTTGGGAATCCATTCCTGTGGAAAGGAGACCGCGTCTCTTCCCTCCACGGCCTCCGGGAAACCTTGAAGTCTCAAATTCGAGTGCCCTTGGAAATGTTCGTAATAATCAAATTTCTCCTCGAGTTTAGAGATGGTGTCTTCCAACTTCTTGTATTTTTGGTACACTTCCTCGCGGACGTCCAGGGTGTCAGCCTGGTGGTCAGCATGGTCTTTTTCTAACTTTGTCACTCGTCCCTTTGTGACTTTCCGGTCTTTGTGGAGTTTATCGACCAGTACATCAATTTTGCTGAGGCGTTCAGAAAGTGTCTTTTGGATTTTTGTTATACCCTTGTCCATCTCCATTCTGAACCATGCTGGTGCTTCTTCCGAGCTATCATCCGCCGAAGCCGAAGAAGGGCTGTCAGAGAGGGGCATTTTTCCATGCCTCGTCTTTTGCTTTGGCGATACAATAGATGTTTTAACTTCCAACGCACTATTAACGAACAGGTAAACCGTGTCAAAATGAATTAAAATTGTTCGAACTTTCGAGGATGCTACGCAGACACGTCTTGTTAGAGCTTTGCCATTGCCGGAAGTCTCAATTGTCATACTTGAGTGAAAGTATGAATTTAAAATTCCTTAAATTAAGCAAACCAGATAGCCAGGGTCACACTCAGACATCTAAAACAAAGCATTTGTGTTTAGTGATTAGTGAGTCCGCCAGGTCAGAGGCAGCAGGGATGACCAGGGATGTTCTCTTGATAAGTGTGGTTATTGTGACGATCGTCGATAGTCAAAAGGAGTAGATCAAGGTGCAACGTGTTCATATTTATTGTAACTCAGAATACTCAAACAAAGAAAAACCGAAAGTCACGTTTTGCAGGCTTACTGAGCTGACAAAAACAAGATCCCACACTGAAGGAGGGGAAAAAGGGATGCCTAAGTATGATTCCCAATCAGAGACAACGATAGACAGCTGCCTCTGATTGGAAACCATACCAGGCCAATCAAAGAAAAAAAAAACACATAGAAATATGACACATAGAATGCCCAACCCATGTCACACCCTGACCTAACCAAACAAAGAAAAACGGCTCTCAGGTCAGGGCGTGACAGTTATTGGACCATTTTCTGTCCTGCTAAGCGTTCAAAATGTAATGAGTACTTTTGGGTGTCAGGGAAAGTTTAATTGTTTCCTATTTCATTTCATATTTGTTACATGTAATCTTTTGGTTCAACCTTAATGTATAATGAGCATCATCAACAGGGGAAACATATTAGGTGTAGGCTAATAAGCTGTAGAAAGAATATATACATTTATAAGACTTGTTCATAAAAGATAGAATTGTTCATAAGAAGGGCCTGAGATCAAAGTCAATATTCAGACCACTAGGGGTCAATGTTTTTAGATAGGATATCCAGTAAGCCTCCCTTTGTAGTAGTAGGATCTTGATGTTACCTCCTCTCCTTGGTAGAGCAACATGCTCAATGTCTGTGTATTTGAGGGAGGAGATTGGATGGTTAGCTTCAATAAAGTGAGCTGCTACTGGATAGTCAATGTTCTTACACCTGATTGAGCTGCGGTGTTCAGCTATGTTTTAATTGTCTTTTTGTTTGTTCTATGTAGGCTTTTCCACATGAACAGGTGATGAGATAGATTACTCCCGTGGTCTTGCATGGGATGATACCCCTAACAGGGATTTTTCGACCTGTATGTGGGTGTCTGAAGAAGGATGTTTTTATTGTGCTATTGCACTGTGCGCATGAGCCACATCTGTAGTTCCCATTTGGGATAGGTGTCAAGAGTGTCTGAGTGAGCTCAGGGGGCATGTCAGATCTCACCAAGCTATCTCCAATATTGCGACCACGCTTATAGACCACCAGTGGGGGTTTCTTGAAGAGGTGTGCGATTTTTGGTGTTGTCTGATTGCAGAATATGCCAGTCCTTTTTCAGGATTGCTTTCATTTTCTCCGAACCCTTGGTGTACTTAGTGCAAAAGATGGTTGTGTTGTGTTTCTTCTTTGGTTGAGTTTTTAGTAATTCCTCTCTTGGTTTTTGAGATATTCCTCTCTTGGTTTTTGAGATAATTTCATCATTGCCTCATCAAGCGTTTTGTCCTTGTAGCCTCTCATTTTGAATTTATCTGTCATTTTTTTAGCATTGCTGTCAAAATCTGTCTGGTGGCCACAGATTTGTTTAACCCTGCATAACTGACTGTATGGTAGACCATTCTTGAGGGGAAGGGGATGCATACTATTCACACATAGCAAGGTATTGCGGTCTGTGGGCTTTGTGTATAAGTCTGTGTGTAATGCATCATTCTCTTTGATGATCCATAAGTCCAGGTAGTTTATTTTTCTCTCATCAGTCTGCATGGTGAATTTGAGGTATTCAGAGCTCTCGTTTAGTAGAGTTTGGAATTAATTTAGTTCCTGCTGACTTCCTTCCCAGAGCACAAAGACATCATCTATGTATCTCTTCCATAGGAGGATTTTAGAAACTTACCCTGAAGAAGGCACAGTGAGTCTGAAACGTTGGTTAATACCCAATAAATTACTGGGAGTTTATATATGGAGTGTGCGACTTTCTTTATTTTGATAGTTTATCGTTTATTTCCCGTTACTCAGCACCTCCACACAAACAATTTTTCTGGGTGTGCGCCAGCTCGTGTTTTTTAATCTACTTAAGTACTTTACACCACTGTAAATAACACACACACACACACACACACATATATATATATATATATATAAATACCTGACATTGTATTCCCATTTGAACTGTGCTGTGCATAGTGATAACACATTGGAAATTCAAGCATAGTGATAACACATTGGAAATTCAACCATCCTTTGGCTGTCTTTTTGAGTGGGTGAATATAGGTTGTAATCTCACTGATCAACGTCTCAACCAAATATGACCAAATGATCCACATTGAAATGACATGGTTGTCACGCCCTGACCTGAGAGAGCCTTTTTGTCTCTATTTAGGTTTGGTCAGGGTGTGATTTGGGTGGGCATTCTATGTCCTTTTTTCTATGTTTTGGTATTTCTTTGTTTTGGCCTGGTATGGCTCTCAATCAGGGACAGCTGTACATCGTTGTCGCTGATTGGGAGCCAAACTTAGGCAGCTTGTTTTCCTTTGGAGTTTTGTGGGTAGTTGTTTTCTGTCTTGTGTGTTCACCTGGCAGAACTGTTGACTTTTGTTTTCTTGTGTAATTTAAAGTGATTCATTAAAGTTAATATGAGCACTTACCATGCTGCATCTTGGTCCCCTCTTTCAGATGATCGTTACAGTGGTGTGCCCAGTGGGTGGCTTGTTTGCATTAGCCATGCCTTATTCTATTCTATTTTATTCACAAATAGTTTTGCCTTTTTTCGCCAGACAGAAAATTAGACTGCACCTCCCTCCATCTATCAAGATGGAGAACTTGATGAAAGAACACCACAGCTGCAATGATCCAGGCAAGATGCAGTAGATGGTATAAAATACAGTATATACATGGGATATGAGTAATGTACGATATGTAAACAATATTAAAATGGCATTGTTTAAAGTGACTAGTGATTGGGTCTCAATGTAGGCAGCAGCCTCTCTGAGTTAGTGATTGCTGTTTAACAGTCTGATGGCCTTGAGATAGAAGCTGTTTTTCAGTCTCTCGGTCCCAGCTTTGATGCACCTGTACTGACCTCGCCTTCTGGATGGTAGCGGTGTGAACAGGCAGTGGCTCGGGTGGTTGTTGTCCTTGATGATCTTTTTTGTCTTCCTGTGACATCGGGTGCTGTAGGTGTCATGGAGGGCAGGTAGTTTTCCCCGGTGATGCGTTGTGCAGACCGCACCACCCTCAGGAGAGCCTGCATCCCGCTTTAAGAGTACTACAACACGCTTAAAGAAGCACTTAACAATTCATGATGCCGACAGAACATACTGTTGCACAAAATGGGACAAGTACCTCCAATATGCACAGTGCCTACGGAAGCACATGACGAGGCACAGCGAGGAAAAATCACGGTTGCAGCGAGCGCGACAGGAAATTCTTAAAAAGGCATATGACTGTCCATATTGCAAGAGCGTCCGTCAAACCCCATTCTTGTGAAGAGTGTGGTAAGAGCTTTGGTTTTCTGCAGGGTCTTCAGAGGCACCGATACACACACACAAGCTCAAACCAGAGAAGTCCCGCTTCTGTGAGGATGGTGGAAAAAAACGTCCTTAACCTCACTTAGCTGGCCAGTCATTAACAAGTTAATGTTAAGTCGCACACTTCAGCGGAGTGTGGTAAAAAAATTCAAACTTACTGTACACAGGGGAGGCATTGTTTTCTTGCAAAAAGTGCGGTAGAACATTTACACAGTGGCTCCTTGAAGGTTCATATGTTAAAAGGCACAGGTCATTCTCTTGTAAGGAGTGTGGTGAAACGTTCAACGTCGCAAAGACTTTTCGGCCTCACATGCTCATTCACACAGCAGAGAAACCGCATAAATCCCCTGAATGTGAGGAAGGGATACCGTCACCCCCAGGGTCTCAGAATGCCCCTGCTATTTCACAAGGGGGAGAGACAGCACACATGCACTTACTGCGACGAGTTTCTTTTAGCCGGGACATTTAAGAACACACATCCGACTGCACACCGGAGAGAAACCTTACCTCTGCTCTAACTGTGGGAAGAGTTTCAATCCGGAACGGAATTTAAAGCAACACAAGAAAATATGTCAGTGATATACTGTATTTCACCACAAACTGAACTTTCCACAGAATGTTATTGTAGGTTGCCTTTTTTTTGTAATATGTCTATGATACATTGTGATCTGTGCCAAACTAGTCTAATGATACATAAGATAAAAGTGGTCATTTAATTGATGCTTTTATAGCGCTTTTTCATTACATAAAGAATCTGAAAGCGCTTTAAAGTAGGGAAAAAAGACATGCATGGTGCAATGGTGACATATTTCTCATTGAACTTGCATTGCAATTGCAATACGGCATTACAGTTTTTGTCCATTTGAAACCATTATATTGTGGCAACGATGTAGATGACATGCTCTATGTATTTTGGCTGGGCCATACTTGTTAATGGGGATACCTGTAGTACTGTACTGTGTACTGTACTGTGTACTGTACTGTATGTCAAACTTTCAGTAAAGAATGAGATTTTTGAAATGTAAAGTGATGTGCTCAAAATTAACACTAACCACCTTTATTTAATACCTTGATACGAGAGCTGTTGACAGTCATTTGGGGGTCCTCGAGAGCTGTTGACACTGATTTGGTGGTCCTCGAGAGCTGTTGACAGTGTTTTGGTGGTCCTCGAGAGATGTTGACAGTGGTTTGGTGGTCCTCGAGAGATGTTGACAGTGTTTTGGTGGTCCTCGAGAGATGTTGACAGTGTTTTGGTGGTCCTCGAGAGATGTTGACAGTGTTTTGGTGGTCCTCGAGAGATGTTGACAGTGTTTTGGTGGTCCTCGAGAGATGTTGACAGTGTTTTGGTGGTCCTCGAGAGCTGTTGACAGTGTTTTGGTGGTCCTCGAGAGATGTTGACAGTGATTTGGTGGTCCTCGAGAGATGTTGACAGTGGTTTGGTGGTCCTCGAGAGATGTTGACAGTCTTTTGGTGGTCCTCGAGAGATGTTGACAGTCTTTTGGTGGTCCTCGAGAGATGTTGACAGTGGTTTGGTGGTCCTCGAGAGATGTTGACAGTCTTTTGGTGGTCCTCGAGAGATGTTGACAGTGTTTTGGTGGTCCTCGAGAGATGTTGACAGTGGTTTGGTGGTCCTCGAGAGATGTTGACAGTGATTTGTTGGTCCTCGAGAGATGTTGACAGTGTTTTGGTGGTCCTCGAGAGCTGTTGACAGTGTTTTGGTGGTCCTCGAGAGATGTTGACAGTGATTTGGTGGTCCTCGAGAGATGTTGACAGTGGTTTGGTGGTCCTCGAGAGATGTTGACAGTCTTTTGGTGGTCCTCGAGAGATGTTGACAGTGTTTTGGTGGTCCTCGAGAGATGTTGACAGTGTTTTGGTGGTCCTCGAGAGATGTTGACAGTGATTTGTTGGTCCTTGGAACGGAAAGGTTTGGGTACCGCTGCTATACTGTACGTATTGCATTGTAAAATGAATAAATAATCCTGTCAATGCCTTGTATAATCTCATACATCCCTCTCTAGCATGGCTTAAACTAGCCTAGCCCTTTTCACATTTTATTTTTCAACATTTGAATACATGTATATAAAAAAAAGGAAATCAAATTACAATGTCATTAAAACCAGTAAGAAGGCTCTAAATCGATATACCAAATCCACTTCTGCAGATGCTATCTGTTTCTGAGGTTTTATTTCCTTCATTATCTGTGATTGACAACTATGTGTGTTCTATTTCTTTGATACAGCTGTATCAGTATTTGGAGATAATGTATTAGTAGAGACTATTTTATGTTGGTTGAATCCCCTTCCTCATACTGTATGGCATCCAGGCAAGGGGTGCACTCAGACACTATTCCATGTGTTCGAATTCATTGCTTTATGAATTGTATTCACTCCACTGCACAGGATATGGTGAGCATAAAGAAGATACCACTGGTGTCTTCTATGTTTTTGTTAGGGTAAACCCCTGTCTCATGCTGTACTACATCCAGGGAAGGTGAGCATACCTCAGCAACTCATACTGTACTACATCCAGGGAAGGTGAGCATACCTCAGCAACTCATACTGTACTACATCCAGGGAAGGTGAGCATACCTCAGCAACTCATACTGTACTACATCCAGGGAAGGTGAGCATACCTCAGCAACTCATACTGTACTACATCCAGGGAAGGTGAGCATACCTCAGCAACTCATTCTGTACTACATCCAGGGAAGGTGAGCATACCTCAGCAACTCATACTGTACTACATCCAGGGAATGTGAGCATACCTCAGCAACTCATACTGTACTACATCCAGGGAAGGTGAGCATACCTCAGCAACTCATACTGTACTACATCCAGGGAAGGTGAGCATACCTCAGCAACTCATACTGTACTACATCCAGGGAAGGTGAGCATACCTCAGCAACTCATTCTGTACTACATCCAGGGAAGGTGAGCATACCTCAGCAACTCATACTGTACTACATCCAGGGAATGTGAGCATACCTCAGCAACTCATACTGTACTACATCCAGGGAAGGTGAGCATACCTCAGCAACTCATGCTGTACTACATCCAGGGAAGGTGAGCATACCTCAGCAACTCATGCTGTACTACATCCAGGGAAGGTGAGCATACCTCAGTAACTCATACTGTACTACATCCAGGGAAGGTGAGCATACCTCAGTAACTCTGTGTGCACTCTGTGTTCCATGTCTTTGTGCAGGTAAATCCCTCCCTCTTGCTGTACTGTACCTCAGCTATAACTCAGAGAGGGATGTGTCAGCTTTGAATGAAACCTAATCCTTCTTCTCCTTCACTTGCACCCCCGGGGGCTTCGTTTGGCCTGCTCTCTCTCTCTCTCTTTCTCTCTGTATGGCGCTCAGGTGTGCTCTTACATGCTGAGACTCCATGTCAGTACCGCTCTAATCGCAGTCAGGGTCTGGAGCAGGTAAGCGCTGATTCTGGTAGCATACAGGGAAGACTGCTCATACTGTAAGTACTACTACTGTCTGCGTTGTGATATGAGAAAGCTAGTGTAACGTTGCACCGATCTTATGATACAGTCTGTAATAAGCTTTGAATGGGACGTGCGTTTTGTTCGAGAATCATCCCTTTTTTTATCAGATACTCGATTGGAAATTGGCTCGAGGCAAATCTGGTGCAGTAGATCACTTATCAAATATAGGTATCACATAGATCTCAAATATAAGTCTCATACCATTTTCCCATGAGTAGTTGGCAGTCATTTGGTCTGAAGTCATTTTAGTGTGATGTATTTGAGATAAGACATCTTGTTTCCTCTTTGAGGACTTTTGTGGGATATTCATTCGATGCCGCAGCACACTGTTGGAGAAGATCATTGCTGCTGTACAGAGGTATGGAAAACCATATTCTGTTTTCATGCAATTAGTGATAACACAATGCCAAGAAAAGATGAACATAGTTAGTCTTTTTTTCCTACATTATTGCCAACAATCTTTTATATATGATGTTAAATGGCTGTTTGATGTGCATTCAGGCAATGTCAGCTACATTATGTTGGTTAGCTGGCTTTACGTTCAATTCTAGCGACTGTTTTTCACCTGAGATTTGAGTTACTGTATGGATTGGTTCCATGATGCAAGTCGAAGCATAGCCTAGAGTAAATCCGCATACTATCTCTTGAGGCTCATACATTCCCATTGAGGTTCATTCCTCCCTTGAGGGTTAACTTTTGCAGGGAACAGTGATATACGGCATTGTACATTCCATTGTAGTCCCTTGGGCGTATTATTTTTGCTGCCATGCATTGAAGTCTCCCATTGTGAATTGGCTATATGACCCACGATGTGAGAAAAGTAGGCCACACAATTAAGGAGACGGTCAAATCAGTCACACCACCAACGGCATTACAGCTTAGCTAATATCACATCACCAGAATGATCGGAATATTTACTGATGAAGCAACTGGCTTCTGTGGTATGTGTAAACTTTACTGTTGCAGCCACTTTGTGTTTACAATACATTGCCTAAACATGTGGTAGTTTAGGATTTTAATTTGATCACTCTTTTGGTGTTGAGAGTTGTCCTGCGCTGCAGCAAATGCAGATGATTTACTGAAAACCCACAGTAACACAGTTATATTAACAGCATTGGACTTTTCATGTAGCCTACTTCTGGCCAGCTGATAGCCTAACCACCGATCAAGTAACATTATGGACTAAACGTTCAAATCCTATTGCTGCAGGATTATATTTGCTGTGACGATATACAGGTAACTGACAAAATAAAGGAAACACCGACATAAAGTGTCTTAATAGGGTGTTGGGCCACCACGAGCCAGAACAAGCTTCAATGCACCTTGGCATCGATTCTACAAATGTCTGGAACACTATTAGAGGGGGTGTGACACCATTATTCCATGAGAAATTCCATCATTTGGTGTCTCTCATACTGTAAGTGTTCAGTTGAGTTGAGATCTGGAGACAGGAATGGCCATAGCATGTGGTTTACATCATTTACATGCTCATCAAACCATTCAGTGACCACTCGTGTCCTGTGGGTGGGGGCATTGTCATCCTATAGGGGCACAGCCATGATGGCCAAAAGAATGGCCAACCCAGCATGTCTGGACCTATTTATCAGCATGTTGGTGAAACCTTGATTTATCTGTGATAACGTGAATTCCCTCACCTACTTGTACTGGTAGAAAGGTCCAGAACATCAACTCTCCACTCTCCGTCTCTGTTTGTTTGAACTCTGTTCAATGCAGCAGTTCATGTGTTGTTCAATGTCTGACCTATGACCAAGACCTGACTAATGCATTTTTTACAGACCCTCTCACTGCCTTCCCCTTGACAGTGATAACCACTTTGGCCTGGTTCACTGGTCCATTCATTCTTGGACTTAAAAGCACCTCCATTAGAGCATCTCTATTGAGTCTGGCTTCTTTGTCAGAGAATAGACTTAATCTGGGTCCAGTGAACTGAAAACATGGTGACTCTGTCTTCAAAATCCAATCAAAGTTCATTGGAAATGCTTATGTTTCTAGCTCCAACAGTGCAGTAATATCTAGGAAATATATTGTGTTTTCACACTCTGGGTTGTTTTCTACCGCTCAGTAGGTCTGGCAGCCAACGACCTGCAGGATGGTTTCTCTGTTCCTGCTAGTGTGTAAGTCGCATGCACCTTCCTTTGGCACTATTTGAATTGATGACAGGCAAATCACATGTAGCAGAAAAAGGAAAAAACAGATCCTCACAGCTATTTGTTTCAACAGGGGCAGGATTAAATTGTCTAGTTTTTGGCAGGAAGAATCTCTTTGCCATTATAGTTCATGAGTCCTCTTTTCCACAGGCGTGTGATCACTTGCTGCACACTGATGGAGAATATTTCCACTTGCTGGCACTTGCTTTCTCTAGCGGGAGACATTTTTATTTGCATATTTTCCCTAATATTCAAAATGGTGGATATCATTTTAGTCATGTATGGACAACTTTACTATTGTCAAGTAGAAATGTTGAGTGTTATAAAAAGTGACTTTGGTCATCTTATAAGTTGTGTTAGTTAGTTTTTTTTGTTCATTTTTATTTCTGTTTAATAAAATACTTATTTTCGTAAGGGCCCCATCAAAGACTGCATGTCTTTAAAACAACTTGTAATTGACTTAAAATGTTTACTTAGAAAATGAAATGAAGGACAACATCTGGCTTGTGTATGATTACAGTGTCTGGATATAATCAAAAGCACACAAGTGTTTAATAATGACCTGTAATGTTTACATAATGACAGCTTACACATACTGTAATTATAGTCAATGCGTCTATCCTTTTGTCTGGTTCACTATGCTGTTCATTTGTGAGCATAGGGTTTAAACCCTTCCAAAACAAATAGTACAATAGCACAATAGTACAATAGCACAATACTCATAATATTATCTCCCATAATCTAGCTATTATAGTGCAGCCTTGACATCATACTTTTTAATTCGGAATCCTGTATTACATTTAGTATTAATCTATAAACAAACACTAAACAGGTTAAAGGCAAAGAAAAGGATAAGAACATTTTTACTTTCTTGACCCCTCTGACTGTCCAGTTTCTCTGTTCCAGTGCTGGTGCCTGGGACCCTCCTCCAGGAAGACTGTGATGTCAACTCTTGTCACCCCCAGCTGGGGGACCTGATGGTGGGCCGCGCTGCCCAGCTCTCCGCCTCCTCCACCTGTGGACGGAACGGGCCCCAGAACTACTGCATCCTCGGATACCTGGAGGTCAGGATTTAAACCTTGATAGGAGGGCTCTGTGGTGCGCCGTTCCTATATACAAACTAGAGACGTGGTGTTGAAGGCAGTGTTGTCTGCATATGTTTACCTGTCTCTGTACACAGTACTAATGTCATAACAGATATGTTCCACAAATGCAGACAGACAGATTGACAAACGCGTGCAGGTACTAAAGCTGTGATCCCACGCAAAAAGACATCAGGCTTGCCAGTACCAGGGTTGAGGAGTAACTGATTACATGTAACCTGATTACAAAAAAATTGTAACGCTCATCAGTTAATTTACCAGAAAAAAATACTGTAATCAGATTACAGATACTTTAGAAAACTAGATGATTACTTATTTGATTACTTTTAAATTCAAAAAGGATGTTTCCGAGAAAAAATAAATACATTGACGCCTTAGTTTCTTCAATGAAATTTAGTTCAGCATTGAAAAAGTTTGCAAGTTTATGTTTATTTCACCTGAGCGAGTCTGACCACAAGTCAGCGACCACTATGATGACACACCAAATGCGTTTGATGGATCCTTTTTGTCTTCTAACGCCTCTTAAGGGAAAAATAATCCAAAAGTAACTATCAGATTTTGAAAAAAACGTGGTAACTAGTAACTGTAACTGATTACATTTAGAAAGTAACCTACTAAAACCTGGTCAGTATTATCTACAGAATTTCAACAGGTTTTAAGCCAGACGTTGAAGGTTAGAATAGTATATCAAGTGTTGTTTTAGAACAACTCTCTCCATTTGATTGACAGCTCTGTGGCTCGCCCTTAAAATGCCTCATACTGCAGACGTGTCTTGATCTGCTACATTTATAGGTCATTACCTGTCTTTTCCCTGAACATGCTCTGGGACTAATTTTTCTGCTCTCGCTATGATGATTGCTTGTATAGTCCTCTTGCTTCCCCTTCACTCCCCTTCACTTTTATATCTTTTTCACTCTTTGCCTTTCTCCCTCACTTTCTGTCTCTCCTTTCTCCCTCACTTTCTGTCTCTCCTCCTTTTGTCTCTCGCAGCTCTTCCCCCTGTTCTCCCTTGACAGGTGATAGGTATGTGGGGTGTGTTCCTCTTTTGCATGTCATTTTCGAGTTCATTTTGGTTCTTTATTTGATTCAATTTGTTATTAGTTAGTCAGAACAGATGCATGACAAATGTTGTTCTCTAACTACCGATTGACATTTGTGAATAACAGTAGTCTTAAGATGCCCTCTGGTTCATACCTTGTCTGACTGAGTTGATTTAATGGGATTATTCCAGTGTTTGCGAATGCTTGTCCTCACACGCCTACCATCGCATGGAAGTTCCATACACTTTTGTATGATTTGTGGTCTTATGGCTTTATAAGTTACGTTTGTTCGTAAAATGCTGCCTCCTTTTTTTTTGGGGGGGGGGGGGGGGGGCAGTTAAGAACTAATTGTAGAACAAGAACCGCAACTTAATCGCTCACTCAGTTATTGAAGTTGTCGCCATGAGAAACCAATTAGATGTGTAAAACCACTATTTTATTTTGAGTAACAAAATGGAAAATGTCCCAATTTGTCTCTCTCAGGATGAGCAGAAGTGTTTCAACTGTGACTCCAGGCAGCCCTACAACCTCTACAACAACCAAGACAGCCACCAGATTGAGAACGTCATCACCACCTTTGGCCCTGAGCGCAAGATGAAGTGGTGGCAGTCTGAGAACGGTGGGTCTCACTCCAGATGTTGTTTGTATGATAGCCAGGCCTGGGTCAAAAACATAATGTTACTTACGTGAAAGTATTTGAGGTGAGCTTTAGCCGGAGTACTTGAAAGTATTTGACGCATGTATTTAAACCAAGTCTGATCATATCAAGAGGTGAGCAAGAATGTTCCAACACCTTAAGAATGGCTCGGCTAGAGCATACTATACTATGACAGCTATGGAAAATCCCTTTTTAGGGACTTTTGGACTACACCTGATACAAAAAACCTTGGCCTTGGCACCAGTAAATGTATTCTTACAACATTCATTGATACCACTATCCATCCATAACTATAGGGGTTCATCAAGTCAGTATCCGGCTGGATCTGGAGACACTATTCCAGTTCAGCCATCTTGTCCTCACTTTCAAGGTATCTAACACCCCTTGTCTAAGACCTCTCACAGCCAAACCATAACACAGTGTTCTTAACCATTTTCGCTCTGTCTGCACCGCCACTTCCTGCAGAGTGCTAATATTTCCTTTTGTTGACCTTGAAGAGTTTCCGTCCTGCCGCCATGCTGGTGGAGAGGTCCAAAGACTACGGGTACAGTTGGAAGGTGTTCCGCTACTTTGCCGAGGACTGTGCCTCTCACTTCCCTGGGGTCTCACAAGGGCCGGCTGACAGCACCGATGACGTCATCTGTGACAGCAGATACTCCGCCTCAGAGCCATCTACTGACGGAGAGGTGAGATACACAAACACGCACGCGTTTGCATTTTGGTCATTTAGCAGACACTTATCTACAGTGACTTACACACACACACACGTAAAACACAATAACCAAACTTATGGCACATATCAATGATTCCATTACAGGTGGTGTTGAAGGCTCTAGATCCAAGCTTTGACATAGAGAACCCTTATGCTCCCCATATTCAAGGTTAGACACAGCTCCTATACTTTTCATTGCATTATTACCATCGGTGGAACAATGTAGAATTATACGTATATTAAAAAAAAAAAAAAAAAAAACACACACTTTCACCCGTTTGAAATGTTCTCCCCTTCAGAGCAGATCACCTTGACCAACCTGCGGGTCAACTTCACCCATCTGTTCACCCTGGGTGACACCCTACTGGGGCGGAAGAAGAGGAACCCTCAGGAGAAGTACTACTATGCCCTGTACGAAATGGTGGTGCGCGGTAGCTGCTTCTGCAATGGCCATGCCAGCATGTGTATGCCCGTGGATGGCACCCGGGGTGACGTTTTAAATGAGCCTGGCATGGTGAGAATGGCGCAGAAAGGGAATGTAGCAGTTGTACTGTATCCATAATGGCCACATTGAATCCTGAACGTTTTTGTTTTAGTACTTTTTGGGGTTCTTCGAGTATTGTTTACCGCCGTATGTCTCTGATCTTGTTCTCTTAGATTCACGGGCGCTGTGTATGCCAACACAACACTGTGGGCACAAACTGTGAGAGATGCCAGGACTTTTACAATGATGTCCCCTGGAGGCCGGCCGGCCAAACTGACCCACATGTCTGCAGAAGTAATGCACTTTAATGGGCTATTTACTATTTGACTGGTGTTTATGCATGAATTGACTGGGATTCAAACCCGAGATGCTTATGTGGAAAATGGTATAATTGGGAGTGTATTACATTGTATAAGTATTATGACGGCGTTTGTTTCTTCACTTAGGGTGCAACTGTCACGGTCATTCGGAGACGTGTCACTTCGACATAGACCAGTACCAGGCCAGTGGGGGGGTCAGTGGGGGGGTGTGTGACGGCTGCCGACACGACCGCATGGGTCCCCAGTGTGAACGCTGCCGACCCTATCTCTACCAGGACCCCCAGCTCTCCGTGGAAGACCCTCGGGGCTGTATCCGTAAGTCAGCTTCTAGCAGGTTTAGATCTAGATTGGGCTTTTGGTCTAAGCAAATCATCTGCCAATGATTTATATGAAGTTGTCCCTGTAAGTCTTGTACTACTCCCATGAAGTGCAGTCAATAGACCCTTGCGTTGATGTCATCCTATATGACGCTGTGCATCGATGACGTCATTCAACCTCTCTCCATCCTGTTCTAACGGTGGATCTCATTGGCTCCCTCTGCTCCAGCATGTGACTGTGACCTGACGGGGTCCCTGGATAACGGCCTGTGCGACCCCGTGTCGGGCCGCTGCGTGTGTAAGGAGAACGTGGCGGGGGACAGGTGTGATCGCTGTAAATTTGGCTTCTACGGGTTCAGCCAGGAGGATCCCACTGGCTGCCAGAGTAAGAATCTTTACCAAGAAGCAGATCTGCTTGACTCATTCTATATCCATGGTGGCCTCCCTGTGGTTCATCCCTCTCTCTGATTGGTCCTCTGTGTTTAGGGTGCAGGTGTAACTTCCTGGGTAGTGTCCTGACCCCCTACCCATGTGACCAGGTGACAGGCCAGTGTGTATGTCAGCGCCTCGCCATGGGACCCCTGTGTGACCAATGTCTGGTAGGACCATGTGTCCATGACAACCACTGTTGTAGTGATGGAGTTGATTCTTTCTGTCACATTTATTGTGATTTAGCTCTTACCATAAAATGACTGCCACCAACGACCTGATTGATCTCTCTCACTCTATCTCACTCTTGCTGTCTCTCTCTCTCTCTCTCTAGCCAGGTTACTGGGGTCTGGGGAACACTGTACACACCTGCTCACCTTGCGACTGTGACCATGGAGGAGCCTACAGCAGCACGTGTGTAAAACATCATTTGTGCACCGGGGCCTCCCAGTCCTCTTTCTATTCTGGTTAGAGCCAGTTTGCGCTGTTCTGTGAAGGGAGTAGTACACAGCATTGTACGAGATCTTCAGTGTCTTGGCAATTTCTCACATGGAATAGCCTTCATTTCTCAGAACAAGAATAGACTGACGAGTTTCAGAAGAAAGTTCTTTGTTTCTGGCCATTTTGAGCCTGTAATCAAACCCACAAATGCTGACACTCCAGATACTCAACTAGTCTTAAGAAGGCCAGTTTTATTGCTTCATTAATCAGAACAACAGTTTTCAGCTGTGAAAACATAATTGCAAAAGGGTTTTCTAATGATCAATTAGCCTTTTAAAATGATAAACTTGGATTAGCTAACACAACGTGCCTTTGGAACACAGGAGTGATGGTTGCTGATAATGTGTCTCTGTACGCTTATGTAGATATTCCATTAAAAATCAGCCGTTTCCAGCTACAATAGTCATTGACAACATTAACAATGTCTACACTGTATTTCTCATCAATTTTATGTTATTTTAATGGACAAGAAAATGTGCTTTTCTTTCAAAAACAAGGACATTTATAAGTGACCCAAACTTTTGAACGGTAGTGTATATATTTTTAAGTCTTGGTGTATTGGACAGAGCTGAAAGATGGAGAAGAGTGTGCTGAAATAGCAGTGGGCCAGATTTGAACTCATGCTGCAGCAGTACATGTGCACTGGAAGCAGCTGCCTAGACCGCTAGACTACCTAGGCCACACTAGACCTTTACTTCACGTAACTGACGTAACACCTGGGGTTTATTCAGTGAGGTGAAACACTCATGTCCTACTCAATACATTTCTATGAAAACATTCTGAACGTTTCACCTCTGAAATAGAATACACTCCAGGCTAAGCACGTTCTGTCTTGCTCCCTTGTCCAACCTGATTGGCTGTATCTCCCTGTCTGTTATGTCCACAGGTGCTCTTCATTGGACGGCCAGTGTCAGTGCCTGCCAAACATGGTGGGCCGGAGCTGTGGTGATCCTGCCCCTGGACATTTCCTGGCTGCTCTAGACTACTACCTGTACGAGGCAGAGAACGCTGCCCCACTGGAGGGAAAGAGCTCCTCCTCTCTGGTGAGGCCTGAGTGTGACATCTGACCTCCAGCATTGTGGCAAATGGCTGTGGATGGAAAGCTTCAGTGTCAAACTTTTGATATTGGATTTTGGCAGCAATTCAAAAACCCTAAGTTGATGTCTGTGTGTGTTCCTCCCCCAGTTGAAACCCACAGACCTCCCTGTGTGTGAGGAATACTACAAACAGCAGGGCTATGACATCAAATATCAAAATGGCCGCTTGGTCCTGACCAGGAGAAGCAAAAGACAAGCCAGGAGGAGAAGACAGGGACAGGTACTAGCAATGGCTCAATACCTTACTTACACAGTACTGATGTAGTACTAATTAATAACTCACACTGGGTTTCTTTCCATCAGAGGTCCATTCCCCTGGACCCGGGCTCAGCCCTCCAGATTGTGCCCCGGGAGAGGACACCAGATGTGCCAATCACTTGGACCGGCCCAGGATTTGTGCGGGTCCTGGATGGTGCTGGGCTTAGGTTCACTGTGGACAACCTCCCAGCGTCCCTCGACTACCATCTAGTCATCCGCTATGAACCAGAGGTGAGGGCAACGATAGCAACTAAAAACATGTGAAACCATGGAAACACGCTGTACGTGTTGATGTGTGTTTGTGTGAAATCATTTCTGTGTGAGTTTGAGCTTGTATTTATTGTGCCCTCAAAGTTGGACACTGTGCTTACTTTGGTCTCTGAAGTCGCCAGATGACTGGATGGCCTCTGTGAACATTGTTCCATTATTGGCTGGTGACGGAGGTTGTCCCACTAACCCGAAAGGGGAGAAAACCCTCACCATACCTGGGGCTGCCAGGTAAAAGGCAACTGCACTCATTATCATAATATATCACCAATCTCAACCTGAGGTCACACCCGAGGTGAATTGTACAGTATTTACCTGCATACCCCTAAGTCTGATAACATTATGATTGTGTGTTTGTCCCCAGGGTTGCCATTTTGGATACGCCTGTGTGTCTGAACGCGGGAAGAAGATATTATGTGGACATCACTTTTAGGAAGCAGACCAACTCTAACCCTCAGTCCAGCTCACATACCCTCATCGACTCAGTGAGAATACCACTCACATGATCATTTGTATCATAATATCATTTGTCATGGGAGATGTAGTGTTCTGAGGTACCCGGTTAAACCCATGAACTTCCTGTTTCTAGATGGGTCTGATCCCTAAGATGGAGTCTGTGCAGGACTTGTGTTCGCAGAGTGAGCTGGACTCGTTCAGAAGATTCCGCTGTTTTGAGTTGGCTGCTGAGCAGGAGACCCTGCCTGATGTGTGTTATGGCCTCATTGGAAGCCTGTCGGCTCGCATACACAACGGTGCCATGCGTGAGTAAAGCCTGGCCTACATTTAACAATATCTCCACGTTATCACAGTGTACACTGTGGGTATATACTCATTCTGGCAACATAAATCAGCACTTGTTTTCAGCTAGCTCTGAGCTCCGAGCCCTTAAAAAAGCCAAAGTGTGTATGGGTAATGCCATTACCTGTGTCTCCAGTTTGCAGGTGTAACATCCAGGGTTCTCATGGCCCCTACTGCAGTAAATTCGGAGGGCTCTGTGAGTGCAAGGCCAACGTGGTTGGCCGCTGCTGTGACTCCTGCGCCCCCCTGAACTTCGGCTTCGGACCCAACGGCTGTGCACGTATGTCACCATGACAACGGGTTCCTATTGTTACATTCTATGGTTACATACCATAGTGTGTATATATATATGTATATATGTATGTATATATATATGTATGTGTGTTTGAAAAGATGCTGTGAGGTCTTTGTTGAGTTCTGATTGTGACCAAACCTTTTCCTGAATAAGAGAAGATATTCTCTCTCTCCATCCCCCTCCCACCTCCCCTCCTCCAGCCTGTGAGTGTGACCCTCGCGGTGCAGTGGCGGAGCTGTGTGACCAGGTCAGAGGTCAGTGTCCGTGTCGTATGGAGGTGGGCGGGCGACGCTGTGATCGTTGCCTGTCAGGGTACTACGGCTTCCCGCTGTGTCGGCCCTGTGACTGCAACGGCCTGGCTGAACTGTGTGACCAGGACACTGGAGCCTGCCTGGACTGCAGGGAGCACTCCACCGGATACAATTGTGAGAGGTGAAGGCTCTTTCATTCGTTTATTCATTTCCCTATTAGAATCAACCCATATCTATAGCCTGGTTCGATATCTATGTTTGCCAACTCCTCTGATTATCATTATTTCTACAGTCACAGATCTGCCAGTGTACAGTGCACACAGTGTCAATCAGACTGAACAATGAATGTTGTGTGTTTGGTTGCTCCAGCTGTGTGGAGGGTTACTTTGGTGACCCAGTCTCCAGGGAGCCCTGTAAGCCTTGTCTGTGTCCTGACACTCAGTCCAGTGGACGGTTCTTTGCCAGCACCTGCAACAAGGACCCAGAGTCTGGTAGCCTGACTTGTGACTGCCTGGCTGGACACACAGGTGTGTTTGTGTGTTCCTGCGCGTGCGTGTGCACTCTTTTCAACATTTGATGAAAGCTACTGGATAGTTTGACTGCTCAATACTGACCTTGGAACCACGTTTCACCTCCCCGCCCACATTCCATTCAGGTCTCCGCTGCGATGCCTGCTCCGCTGGTTTCTACGGCGGCCTGACCGCGCCGGGCGGCGGCGGCTGCGACGAGTGTCTCTGTAACAACAACATCGACCCTGCTGACAGTGACGCGTGTGACAGTGTGACGGGCGAGTGTTTGCGTTGCCTCCACAACACCCAGGGACCCCGCTGTCAGAGCTGTAAGCCTGGCTACTATGGAGACGCACTGGCCCAGGACTGCAAAGGTATAGCAGGGACACACAGTATCAAAATCGTCATCAAATCCCATGACTGTTTGGATATGATATGTGGCTATTCATGTGTGTTTTACTGTCTTTATTTTTGTTTGCGTGTTCCCCAGAGTGCTCCTGTGACCGGCAGGGGACGGATGTGACCCAGTGCCCTCTGGGCAGCCCGTGTTTCTGTGACCCGCTGACAGGTCAGTGCCCGTGTCGGGCGGGTGCGGTGGGCACGCTGTGTGACGAGTGTGCCACCGGCTTCTGGAACATTCAGGGAGAGTCCGGGTGTCAACCGTGCAAATGTGACCCTGCTAACTCCTTCAATAACCACTGTGACAAGGCATGGCCTCTATACTCCCTAGCACTTCATTTTACATACTTGGATAATGGATAAATAAAGACACAGTTGAAGTCGGAAGTTTAGTGCATGACACAATACATTTTTGCAACAATTGTTTACAGACAGATTATTTAACTTAGAATTCACAATTCCAGTGGGTCAGAAGTTTACATACACTAAGTTGACTGTGCCTTTAATAAACAGCTTGGAAAATTCAATGCTACCAAATACTAATTGAGTGTATGTAAACTTCTGACATATTATTCTGACATTTCACATTCTTAAAATAAAGTGGTGATCCTAACTGACCTAAGACAGGGAATGTTTACTCGGATTAAATGTCAGGAATTGTGAAAAACTGAGTTTAAATGTATTTGGCTAAGGTGTATGTAAACTTCCGACTTCTACTGTATACAGTCAGGTCCAAAATGATTGGCAACCTTGTTAAAGATGAGCAAAAAAGACTGTATAAAATAATAGTGTAAATACTGAGCTATATTGTATGCTCCACATTTTTGGGGAAAATTCTATTTTATAGTATACTAATACAATTGCTCGAAGAAAGATTTGGTTTAAAGGGGAGGTCAAAAACACGATTTTCTTGTGTTTTGTATACAGTGTACAAAACATTAAGAACACCTTCCTAATATTGAGTTGCACCACCTTTTGCCTTCAGAACAGCCTCAGTTCATCGGGTCAAGGACTCTACGAGGTGTCGAAATTGTTCCACAGGCCCAATGTTTCCTATAGTTGTGTCAAGTAGGCTGGATGTCCTTTGGATGGTGGACCATTCTTGAAACACACGGAAAACTGTTGAGCGAGAAAAACACCTACTACCATACCCCATTCAAAGACATTTAAATCTTTGATCTGGCCTAAATGGCACACATACACAATCCATTTCTCAATTGTATCAAGGCTTAAAAATCCTTCTTTAACCTGTCTCCGCCCTTTCATCTACCCTGATTTGAAGTGGATTTAACTGGTGACATCAATAAGGGATCATACATGGATTCAATTGGTCAGTCTGTCATGGAAAGAGCAGGTGTTCCTGTTGTTTACACTCAGTGTATATTTGCACACTGAGGTTGGAATAATATCGTGAAAATGATGATAATGCAATTTTAGTGTAAGTGCTGTTTGAAAAGACTGCCTGAAATGTCAGTTTGTTTGGCTGGGTGTTATTTTGTTTTCTGGGTTTTTCATGTTCAAGTTTCCCATGTGTAACAAGAATGGTCCACCACCCAAAGGACATCCAGGCAACTTGATACAACTGTGGGAAGCACTGGAGTCAACATGGGCCAGCATCCCTGTGGGATATTTTCGACACCTTGCAGAGTCCATACCCAAACAAATTGAGGTTGTTCTGAGGACAAAAGGCAGGGGGTGCAACTCGATATTACGAGTGTTCCTAATGTTTTGTATGCTCAGAGTATATAAAACACCGAGAAATCACGTTTTTGACTGCACCTCCCCTTTAAACAAAATCCCTTTCTCTGAGCAATTGTATTAGTATACAATAAAATAATAATTAAAAAATGTAGCGTACAATATAGCTCAGTATTTGTGTTATTGATTTTATACAGTCTTCTTTGCTCATCTTCATCAAGGTTGCCAATAATTATGGACCTGACAGTGACCTATACTATTCTATGTCAAAGCATGGCACAATGAGATATTTATTAATCCAAACTATATAAGTCTTCATATTTGACTCTTTAGGTGACTGGTCAGTGCCAGTGTCGTACTGCGTTTGGAGGAAGACAGTGTGACGAGTGTGGGGAAAATCACTTTGGGAACCCTGACCTGCAGTGTGTTTGTAAGTTGTGGCCGAAAGTGATTATTGATAAATGGCTAAGTATCGGGTATTTTAGATTCTAGCACCAGAAAGAGAGACAATAGTGTTTCACCGTAAAAGAATAATGATGGACACTTTTCCCTTCCCTCCTTATCACGTCTCCGTAGCCTGCGATTGTAACATGGAGGGTACCGACCGCCCCGCCTGCAACCCATTGACGGGTGAGTGTCTGTGCCGCATTGGTGTGATGGGCATCTTCTGTGACGAGTGTGCCCCTGGGTATGACCAAGTCTTCCCCGCCTGCTTCCCCTGCCACCCCTGTGCCGTCCTGTGGGCGGACAACGTCACCGACGTCCACCGTGCCGCCCAGAGGATGCGCACCTTAATCCCTCACCACGGCGAACAGCTGGAGCCTGGACACAGTCGTCAGTGGCAACGAATGCTGGAGATGCACACCGAGCTGGACTATCTGGTGAACCTGACAACGGGATCTCTACCTCGGGTGAAAGACGTGGAGAAGCTGTGTGTCAGAATCTCGTATGTAAACAACCTTTCTGAATATTGAACCATGAGGTGACATGATTTACACTGTATGTTAGCAGTAATCTTGGAGCTGTACACATTTTTCTTCCTCACAGGAAGCTCAAAGACTCCATAGACCCCAAAGCCATCATCGTGGACTCATCATCTCTTCTGAACACTGAGATCGACAACATCCGCCACGAGTTCAAGATGCTGTTGGATAACTTAAGGAACAAAATCGGCGAGGCTCCAACACCAGATCTAAAGGAAATGCAGGGTACATATGGCCATATTGTTTACAAAATAAAATTGAATTCACTGTAACTTCACTGTGTGTAGAGAACAACTCTATATAATGTAATGTGATCAACTGTAAAGGGTTTTTGATTTGTGTGGACTTTTATTTTGATGCTGATCCAGAGGCCCTGGAGAAGATCCGGAAGCAGCATGCAGACTTCATGGCTGAAGAGAAGAAGGTGAAGGAGGCCGAGAGGGCCCTGGAGAACTCCATGGACACACGGCAGGAAATCAAAGACCATCTGTCCAGCTGCAGCATTTTGGGAGACATGGAGGGGCTGGAGAAGAAGGTCAAGGCTCTGAGTGTGGCCAAACTCAACAAAAACGTGAGTGTCCCTTATTGTAGTGCTTGCACTGCATGCATCAATAGAGTGATGCGTTAGCGTGAACGGCAGTCTGTTTCAGTTGTTGCCAGCACCATTTTGGTAGTCAGGTATGGAAATATTTGGATATAAACCATGTTCCACTCTTTGGCTCCTCCTAGATCTGTGGAGGCCCAGGCGATGAGGAATGCTCCAAATCAGAGTGTGGGGGTGCGCTGTGTCGAGACTTCCTGGGACAGAGAGAATGTGGGGGTCCTACGTGTAAGGGCAGCTTCCCTGTGAGCCACAACGCCACAAAAACAGCTGAGCAAGTAGAGAATGACCTTATTGACCTGCTCCAAAAACTAAAGGACTCCAAGATCAAGGCATGTTCCCAAATAAACTCTACAGATGTGTTACTTTATTTCTGCTTTAAAATGGAAAAATATATATTTATTAGACAATAGTGTATAACACAAGTCTCAATCTCTCCTGTTCAGATCAATGAGGCCAGACAGATGACCCAAGGCACCCATGAGCAGGCAGAGGAGCTACAGAAGAAGATCACTGACAGCAAGGAGACATTTAAGAGGGAGAAGAATGACACCAAGAACCTCATCAATAGGGTCAAAGACTACCTCACAGGTCAGTGTGATTGTTGGCTGGATATAAGCTTGAACTTTCCATGTAAAGATCCCTTAAAAATGTGATTTGTTGACTTGACTTGTGTGGCCGACTTCTCTGCTAACAGATGAGATGGTGGCACCAGAGGACATAGAGAATTTGGTCAAGGCTGTCCTGGCCATCCAGCTGCCGGGCTCCCCGGACGACATCCGCTCCATGATCCGGAACATCCGGGGCGTGCTGACCAACTTCATTGAGTTCAAGGAGGATCTGAAAAAACTGAAGGACCAAGCCAAGACAGCCCAGGACCTGCTGGAGAAAGCTCAGGATATCAGGTTAGCCAGTACCATGTTTTTTTTATATGCGTAACTGTCACATTGTATAAACCGGCATGCTAAATGACCATATTTGTACCATGGTTGTCAATGTATTAGGGACAGAACCAAGGGTATTGATGTTACGGATCTCAAGAAAACCATGACGGACACTGAGAAAACACAGGACAAGGTCAAGCAAGACCTGGAGAAGGCTAAGGAAAGCAATGGAGTGGCGGACAAGATGATTAAAGAGGTCATTCTCTCTTAACACCTTCAGACTCTCTCTCGCGCTCCCTCTCTCTGTGTCTCTGTCCCTCTACCCATTCCTGCTGGTGCGTATTTGTATTAGTCTAAACATCCATCAGACTCTTTCTCATAGCTTGATCTACTTGTCATGGTCCCCAGATTGAGAAGAAACTGAACAACATAGAGACTAACTTGAACTCTACTAGAACTCCAGAGATGCTGGGGGAGATTGAGGTTCTGAAGAGCAAGACAGAGATGAACAGAGAGCAGGCAGTGCAGGCCAAAGCTGATGCAGATGCAGCCCTAGGTGCCGGTACTGACGCAGAGAAGGTACGTTGTCTCCACTTGATAACCACCACTCACTTACCACTTTGGTACGATGTCGTGATACTGTGAGTATAATGCTAAATAGGTATGGGTTTTTGTTTTTCTCTGACTTATTTGCCAGGGGCTTGACAAGGTGACTGCGCTGTTTGGTAGGCTAAAGACGGGAAACACAAACCAGAACAATAATGAAGTGGCCAACGAACGCCTGAAGAACATTACTATGGAGGCAGAGAAAGTCGCAAAAGACGTTCAAGATAAAATCCAACAAATTGACGGTAAGTCTCAGGACTTTAAAACAGAGCTATCCAACTCCTATCCTGGAGAGCCACTAGGTGTGCAGGCTTTTGTTCCACACCAGCAGTAACACACCTGTTTCAAAGAATTGACTAATCATGGTCTTCATTTTCTCTTTGTTGCTTCAGACTTGGAGAAAAAGATCCAAGACTTCCTCAGAAACAAAGAGGACAAGGCCAAGGAGGTTGCCATGTTGCTGGAGATGGTAGAAGCCCTCCAAAAGGAGATTGCTGCGCGTGTGGATGGTTACATTAACTGTACCTCCTAACACCCCCAGGTGGATCAAGAGATGATTCAGGGTCACAGACATCTGGAACGCTGCGCCACAAAAGGCCCTGCATCTCAGTGCAAGAGTCGTCACTACAGTACCTGGTTCGAATCCAGGCTGCATCACATCCGGCCGTGATTGGGAGTCCCATATGGCGGCGCACAGCGTTGTCCGCATTTGGCCGGGATAGGCCGTGATTGTAAATAAGAACTTGTTCTTAACTGATTTGCCTAGTTAAATAAAGGTTAAATAAAATAAAAAGCTCTTGAGTTTTGCGACTGAATTTGAGAGTGTAGTTCTCCTAACGCTCCACAGGGAGGCGTTTGGTGATCATGAAACTGACATTTGAGAGAGAAGCCTCTTGTGTGGTCATTCTTTACTTTATCTTGTAATATGTATTATTATTTTACCGACCTGACCTACTTATCTGCTTACATGGTCTAATGTGGAATAAAAGGGGAAAAGCTTTCTTGCTGACCTTTTTCAGGTTATTCTACCTCTACCTCTACATCTACATTCTTTCCAATCATTTTCCAGTAGAAGTAGACCTCTTTGTAAGATTTGACAGGTATTCTGTGAGCTTGTTATTGGCCTGAAACAATGTTGCCCCCAGCCTGGCTGAGGATGTGATGAGATTAAACACACTATCAGGTTTGGAATGGGTCCCAGCTGGGTTTGGAATGCGTCCATTTGTCACTACTCTGGCCCGGAATGTTCACTCTCTCTTTGCCTTTTGTACAGGTGGGCATTAAATGTACATTGTCCAGTTTTACTCTCTCTGCCTCTCTCTCTCTACCTCTCTTTTACTCCTTCTACCTCTTTCCAGCTCATTGACCATGTTTTGTGGTGAGGAGAACACGCCACTTACTACTAATGTAATTTCCATCCAGCTGTTAATGGTTAAGTGCCATGTTTGTTTTGCTTCAGTAAGACTTTGTGCTCTATACAATTGAACTGAGTTAGCAGCCTTTATTGCCAGGTTCTAGATCTGTATATGCTTTAGCCAACTCTTCTGGCTGTCAGACTAATAACACGACAGACAGGAGTTGGCTAATAAAAGCATAAACATATCTAGAACCAGGCTACAGTATTTACATAGTAGCACTGAATTATACTTTTCTCCCAAAAGTCAAACGAAGTTGCAGAATGTGGGTGTGAAATAAAACCGGGTACCTCACAGGTAGAAATAAGATGGCTTTTCATCAAAGTAAACGTGTGGACATGGACGGAAGGCGTATGAACAATTGCTAGGGCTATTGTTTGCTCAAATCCTAGTGAGTGGTGAGTTCCATCCCATTCCTCCCAGGACACAGTTAGTCCACTCACCCCCGAGAATGTGTCACAGACTGGGGTCGGAGTCCCCTCCCTGCCCCCTGGTCGTGTTTTTAGACGGGAGGAATTCACAGACCACTGATTGCTCTGCCTGATTGAAGGTCGCCACTGTTTCGTGTGATGCAACTAATTACAGAAGAGGGGCGATGGTTATTTGAGAACCTTTTAAACCTTTTGAAGTTTTTGGTTGCGTTGGTCTGTTCTTGAATGGACAGATTGTGGTACGTTTAGCCTGTCAGTGGTATTTCTTACCATGGATTATTAGGAATTATTTCAGAATGAGAGATTGCGTTCACTGTATTAGCGTAATTTAACGAAGGCCTACATCTATTTTTGCAAAAGAGACCCCTTTTCTGTGTCGCAAGACTAGCCGCATGTCCCTTCATGTATCATACATCTTTGTTATTTTCAGCAGTAAAACAAGGAATGGTTCATGAATACCACAAGTATGTTTTCAAAGCCATGTGATGCGGTCAATCAGTTCTTTCTTTCTTTCTTTAATTATGCTTAGTGGATGTGAACATGGTCTAGTTTCTTTGACTCAAAAATCTTATTGAATCTGTTCCCACAGTCCCCCCTCTGTCTTCTCACAGATAATTGAATTAGGACATCTGGCCTGTTTCTTCTCCAGCCATCTGAGCTTTTTGCAGCAACACACCGTGTTATATAATTATGGTGGTAGGTTATTCACTGTAGGTGATAGTTCAGTCTTTGGTGCTAACCTGTCATTACCAACAACTGTACAGGAAAGTTACAAGGAAAAACGTTACAATTTGAGATTCAATGGATAGCTCCAATAACAGGGTAATAAGTGGTGGTACATACTTTTGAGTTCCGCTTTGTGGAGGGAAACTCACTGTTCAAGGCTCTCTTTACCTAATTTCCCTCCAGTACAGTAAATTAGTAGCATGGTTTCAGTACCTAGATGTATCCCCTGGTTTACCTGTGCCTAGGGACATAGGGTAGCTTCCTGCCTTGGTGGAGAAACGTCCTTTGTTCGAGATGAGTAGTGATAGATGGGGGTTAGTATCTAAGAGAGGACCATTTTACAATCCCAGAAGATGTGTGCGTGTTTTGAAAGTTCTCTCAATGTGTGCAGAGTGAGATGCTGTCAGCATTGTCCTTCTGCTCCAAATAATCCGCCACATTTTAGATAACCCGCAGCTAGGCCTAATGATTTAACTCCTATGTAATTCGTAGTTAAACATATCTTACAAGTTGATGAGCGCTTGGTGTTTTTTTACTTTATTGACTGAACTGGGAATTATTGAAGAGGGGGAGGACTAGTTACTGTGCGCATGCTTGAGGAGAGGGGAAGAAAAAAACTCAAGTTTGTTCAGTCGCGACAAGAAAAAAGGTGAGACGCAAAACTATACTATAAGGAACCACACACTGTCCCACTGAGAGGACCCGCAACAGAAGAGGTGGAAATATCAACAAGAATGTTTATATTTCAAATTGCGACCATGCTATGTAAGTAACATTTTTTCAAATGTTTTCTTAAGAACGCATGGCCAACATTGAGTCAACTGAAAGAACATAATAATGTTGCAAGTAATTCATAAAATACTGTATATTCCTATAGGGACATTAGTTCCTATAAGGTTTGAATAGTAAACGCTTCATAATTTGATTCATGTTATTGTGGAGTGGTTTGGCTTTTTGCTTTACTGTGAACCATCGTGTTCTTGTCATAAACTCAGCACGAGACAATTAAAGAACTTAGCGCATGTGACATATATATAGTCTAAATCCAAGGCTCATAGGCTTGTGTTTTCAACAACAAAAACTGTTTTATTATGTAGGCCTAGCATAGGAACACCATTCTGAGCACTTTAAGAGAGTGGGCTAATGTAGCCTATTCCTATACTTTCATTAGAGATATTTGATAATAAAACAGAACTGAAACAACCTTGCCTGAATAAATCCCATTGTTCAAATCTGCCTCCTCTTTGCATAGCCGCAGGGGCGTGCGTCCTTGCCCAGGTAGGCATACCGGAGTTCAGTGATGTATGCACGGAGGGGAGCTGCTACCCGGCTACCGGAGACCTTCTCATTGGCAGAGCACACCAACTCTCCACCAACTCCACATGCGGCCTCCACCGGCCCGAGCCGTTCTGTATCGTCAGTCATTTACAGGTAAATGTGTCTGGCACAATAAAGAACGCATTTGAACTAGGCCTGATATATTATTATATGCCTATAGACTTAATTAACTCTAGGCTTTTAATCATACTCATATTGTTATGACAAGTTGGCAACAGTGAAAACCTAATACAAAAAGACTCACGGTGGTGCTGTTATCAAAAGGTTCCGTTATTGTTATGGTGGCACCAGTGCGTTAAGTAAAGTTAGCCTGGCTAGTAGCTACCATATTCATCATAAGCAAGCTCTCGTGATTTGTGATGTCCCCCGCGCTGGCAGCAGTTGGAGTCTCTCATTCATGCCTGTAGTTTCGAGGGAGATAAGCAGTGGTGCAGTGGTGCCTGGAGAAGTGGGTATACTCATAAGCAGTGGTGCCTGGAGAAGTGGCTAATTTTGCCAACATTTCCCGGGAAGGCCATGTGAAAATTGTTATGAGAAACAATGGCCTACTATTTAAAATAACAAATGATGCTGTCAACTGAGTCAAATTCACAGGTTTCAGATGTATTTTATTAGATTTTCACTCTCAGTCGCACTTTTTAACAGAAAAACAACAAATTGGATGTTCTAAGTCCACTTCAATGCTTAAACCACATCAGGGGACCACTTTTGAGGTCTAGGGGGAATGGTGTAGTTGTGTAGTTAACCTTTCATTCAAGTGTGCAGGCACCTAGCACTGTTGTTTGGTTAGCTGTAGTGCAAGAGATTAAGTTTGCTAAACAAATGGCCACTGGATTGATGCAAATAATCATTATATAATTCTGCCAGGTTAGGCTACTTTGTAGCTAGTTAACATTTAATTGAGAAGATTTTTGGTAAAGCCTTTCCATCTACCAGAAGACGGTTAGCCCTATCATTAGCATCTCTATATTTTTCCTGTTCTTTGATTGTTTGAAACCTGGACATTTTAGTTCATATTATGAGGCATTTCTTACCTTGCGTCAAAGTAGCCTAGCCTAGATCCCACCATAGAGACATTATATGCGTTCTCATGTTCTACGCTTTTAAATGAACTTTCTTTCATTGTCTAGCAGCCAAAGGCATCATCCTAGTCATATTAGCAACCCATTATAGTTGTTGCATCTTTAGATCTCTCGTCTTTCTACATTTCTAACGGATATTTCCATCTCGGTCCATGGAACCGCTCGCATGTGTCGTATACATTTTAGAACAGGCCTACCGCCGTGTACACATTGCTGTGCATAAAACGTGAAAAATGTGACCATGGATGTGTTTCTTATTTTAAGGTTGAATAAATACTGTTACATTAGTTTGTGAGATAGCCTTAACTTTATGCTATTTACTGTATTACAGAAGTAATATTGAATTGTATTTGGTTGAAAACGCAACCAAATATCAACATTTAAAGGAGATGAATCTAATGCTTGAATAGTTAAATCTGAGCCACTGGCTTATATTTATTAACTTTGATTTTTGGTTGAGATGAATACATGAATCCAACATATCAATGATTAATTTGTAGACAAACTGGAATTAAAGCCAAACTGGCACAGTGGCACAGATAGAACTACCCAAGCAGAAGATAGCCTACATGTTCTTCAAATGTTGATATTTGGTTGCATTGACAACCAAACACAATTCAATTTCCAGTTTGTTTACAAATGTATTATTGATATGTTGAATGAATGGGACCAAATCAAACCTTAAATGCACTTTTAAATAAAGTTGGATTTGATTTAGTCCTATTATTTAACTTACATTTTTGGTTGCGATGGAGACATGAATCCAACATATTAATTATTAACTTGAAGATTACATTTTAAATCAACCAAAGCTTGAAAACCAGGGGCGGCAGGTAGCCTAGTGGTTAGAGGCGTTGGGCTAATAACCGAAAGGTTGCTGGATCGAATCCCCGAACTGAGAAGGTAAAAATCTGTCCTTCTGCCCCTTAACAAGACAGTTAACCCACTGTTCCCCTGTAGGCTGTCATTGTAAATAAAAATTTGTTCTTAACGGACTTGCCTAGTTAAATAAAGGTTACATTTAAAAAACCCTAGGCCTATATGTATTGTTTATTTTTATTTGAACCTCTTGGTTGAATTGAAACAATAGCTGTTGATGACTTTGCAAATGCTATATAGGCCTAAATAGATCATATATCACTTATAAAGTATTATAAAGCAACATTTCATTTACTCTGTTAAAGGGATCCGCCACTTTTTTCAATTTTCGGCTAAAATTACATACCGAAATCTAACTGCCTGTAGCTCAGGCCCTGAAGCAAGGATATGCATATTCTTGGTACCATTTGAAAGGAAAAATACTTTGAAGTTTGTGGAAATATGAAAGGAATGTAGGAAAATATAACACATTAGATCTGGTAAAAGAAAATACAAAGAAAAAACGAACAGTTCGTTTGTATTTTTTTTGTACCATCTTTGAAATACAAGAGAAAGGCCATAATGTATTATTCCAGCCCAGGTGCAATTTAGAGTTTGGCCACTAGATGGCAGCAGTGTATGTGCAACGTTTAGACTGATCCAATGAACCATTGCATTTCTGTTCAAAATGTTGTATCAAGACTGCCAAAATGTGCATAATTTGTTTATTAATAACTTTTCATGTTCAAAACTGTGCACTCTCCTCAAACAATAGCATGGTATTATTTCACTGTAATAGCTACTGTAAATTGGACAGTGCAGTTAGACTAACAAGAATTTAAGCTTTCTGCCAATATCAGATATGTCTATGTCCTGGGAAATGTTGTTACCTACAACCTCATGCTAATCGCATTAGCCTACGTTATCTTAACCGTCCCGTGGAAGGGACACCAATCCCGAATAAGTTTTTAACCCTACCCTTTGGAATGACTTTGATAGCAACAGTAAATCTATTTACTTATTAAGAGATATGGATAATAAATTCATTCTAAAAATGTAAACGCTCTTGCCGTGGTCAATATGACATTCAGATTTTATAATAATCACCTTAAGGTTTACAGTCAATCCCTTGTCTGTTGGGGGTGGAGCATATCAATGGTATATATTCAAAATATTCCTTATGCTTTTATTTTCAATACTTCCTTTCAGATATGTTTTCTTTAAACTCCTGCTTTCTCAATCTGAGCGTGGGAGAGATGTTTGGGATTTGGGAAGGATTGGTTTGGGAGTCACACAACCATCTGAGTTGTCTAGACTACTTCCTGCCTCAGTCACACAATCACTCTAGCAGCATTATTGAGGTTCCCACCAACAAAAGAGTTTTGGAACGTCTTCAACGACTTGAAAGTGGCTGTGCCAGCAGCTTAGACACATGGGGGCTCATTGTAGCCTACTGACACAGACATTACATGGCTAGAGATATCTAAACTCTCAAACACCCGTCTGTGTAGTCAAAGCTCCTGGACACTTGAGAAGCCACCATCAAAGACTTTTGTTCTCCCTTTCATAAAAAGACAGATCATACCTTGTTTGAGAAATCATCCTATTTTATCAGCTTTGTAGTTCTAAACCCGCATCGGTCTGTATTATATCCTCCTATATCCAATGTACTACTTGAGAATACTTTCATGATGTGCATCTGTTTAAAGTATGGTATGTCCTGAGCATGCTAACATTTTAAGATTGAAATCTAATCTAATACAATTTTTAAATATATGTCACCACTAAAGCAGAGAGAAACCAGATTGTGATCCAACAGGATCCTAGAGAGGGTGGAGGTTCCATTTCTTATCAAACACATCTATATGTAATGTCATTTCAATTCTAGTGTGTGGCTGTGGGCACAATGTTTCATGGTCTGGATGTGTAGAAGCTTTAGAATATTGTAAAGTTGTTTCTTTTCAAGTGAAGTGGTAAAAAGACGCTGGAAGGATATCTAGATGGTGCTGAATTTGAACCCTTAAGTGTGTGTACACATTCACAAGCACACACACACACACAACCACACACCACTGTGTGTCTTCTGAACATCTGGTGGCCAAATGAAGCCTACATTGTCAGCAGCCTCAGATAAGCATTCGCTGATGAGGCCAGGGCAAGATAGGCTCCTATTTTTAAAGTAGTTAAGGGCCTATTTGGCGCAATCACTAATTTCAGCATCTATATCTACTTTTGATAATCTACTCTTGGGCTTTGTTCCTTATCTGTCCCTGATTGGGAGAAATCTATTTGGCATCACTGGCAGTCTCATCTCTCTCTCTTTCTCCCAACCCCCACGGTCTCTTCAGGATGAGAAGAAATGCTTTTTGTGTGACTCCACCGACGCCTACGTCAAAAGCGTGGTGAACACCACCACCGGCCACCGGGTGGAGAACGTCGTGACCACATTCGCCCCCAACCGCCTGAAAACCTGGTGGCAGTCAGAGAATGGTGAGTTCTCGTGGGAAAAAAGGGTGGAGGGCTAGTAGGCAGAGGGGTTAAATTAATGGTGACTCTCTCACTCCCGCCTCTTGGCATATTTTCACCCTCCAATCCCTTAGCTTTAATCAATGTGAGGGAAGACTTCAAAGAGAAAGCAGTAATGGCTGACCTGTCATAAACTTTGGAATAACAGGATGAACCCATTGGGAATGATTAGCTAGGTGGCCGTTGGGATGACACACCGTGTACACCATGTAATGGATGCTAGTAAGGAAGTTCTCACTTCTTACTAGGCTTGGGCGGTATACCGTATATACGTTAGAGTTTCAACTATTTCTTTGAAGTTTTTCAATACATTTCAATATTTGTAGCTACCTATTTAAATAAATACCTGCGGTCAACTTGTGCAGTACGTTAGACGATAATGCAGATCGCGTTGATCATTTCACCTGTCAAATTATTTTAACATTAGGAAGCTTACCGTAGTTCCCCAGAACAGTTGAGCCAGTCACATGTTTGATTGTAAATTGCACAACGGGAGAATGCAGGAGCAGGTGAGTCCAGCTGACAGGGATCGTGTTTTATATTGAAAGTCAGTGTTTTTTTTTTTTCCTTCAATAGAGTGATCAGGGGCGTGCAAGTATAGTTTTCCTTCACAGAAAATACATTAGAGCAACACATTCGGCAGAAAATAGCTTTTCATCAGATGACAACAGAACCGCAAGGCTATTTGGCTGGCAGCCACACAATTAAATGAGCTTACAATGAAAAAGCAAGGTATATTTTACATATTTCCACACTATGAGGTTGGAATAATAGAGTGACATTTTGAAAATGATGATAATACCAGGCGATATAAGTTAATAGACCAATAACAAAGAGAGTTATTGGTTACATATCCCTCCCATTAGGCTCCTCCAATTAGGTCCCTCACTCAGACGACTCCCATACAGTTCTTAAAAAATTCTTGCTTGAGAAAGTGCTTTTTGCTAAGAAGCTTTTTTTGTTACTCTTTGAACATTTTAATTGAAAACAATCACAGTAAGGTAATTGTGACCCAGAAATGATTTGATATTGAAATAAAAACGGCTGCATTGGACCTTTTTTTAAATAAGAATTTTGATATCCCAAATACACCTTGCCTTGAAAGAGTTAACTCCCAAAAAGTGCTGCAAGGATATTGGATCCAGAAAGTCATCTGATAGGAGTTTGGTGGAGGAATAGCGGCCAACTCCACCGATGGGGGTTGGAAAAGAGGCAGGGAATTTTCATTCATAATCCAGACATTACCGTACTAGATCCGCTCCAACATTGGCAATGTATGACCCAGACCAAAACACAACCTCTTACGTACGTAAGCACAGAAAAGGTTTTCCCCAAACCCTCTGTAAAACTGAAATTCAACAATCGTTGCTAGAAAGCGTATTATTACTTACTTAGTTGCCTTATGTTGTTGTAATGCATACATCATTTATAGTCTGTTGGAACACGTGGTGGCTTGTTGTTGCTCTTATTGCTCCTTTCGCTACTCAATAAACATAGCCGCTTGACATTAGTTTTACCAAAGAAATAGGGACATTTGGAACAGTTATGTTGTTATTTGCTGTTTAACTGCCCAGTGGTTATGCTTAAAACCCACAGCGTAATTTTGTGGCAAAGAAGATGGATGTCAGGAATCAGAAGGGCAGCCGTGAGATTGATATTATAGAATGGAACCAACCATGATTAGACTATGGAGGGAGAGTCAAATAGTTAATGCAAGTGTTCCGGTCTAGAGGAAGCACTGGGAAGAGTCGTGTAGTGTTAACCATTCCAGATTGTGTTATGCTTGGCTCAAGTGGAACCCTGTAAACTATATATCTTTTTTTTCTTTCTCCTTCCTCTCTCCATCCGTTTCACCCTCTCTGACTTCATAACTTTTTGTAATTCTATTCTTCACTTGCCTTTTGACCCTTTCTCTTCCCTGGCCCCTCTATCTCTCCCTCCCCTTTTCCATTTTTGGCCACCTCTTTTTTTAAATGTCCCTCTCTCCTTTTCCTCTCTGTCTCTTTTCCCCCCTCTTCCTTCTTTTCTCCCCAGGTCTTGAGAAAGTGACCATCCAGCTGAACTTGGAGGCGGAGTTTCATTTCACCCACCTCATCATGACCTTCAAGGTAACCAATGGAGATGCTGGGTCAGAGCGCTCACTATGGGGGAGCATGGGTAATGTGTAAGGGGATGCTGGCTGGCCTGTCTACTCAGGAGATTAGCACAAGACTTGGCCTGGGAGGTCTCCCCCCTACACACACACACACACACACACACACACACACACACACACACACACACACACACACACACACACACACACATCCCCCCAGCTGTGTGTGAGCCTGAGGAATGTGGAACAGACCGCCCTCCCGTCCGGGATTGTCCGCTCCACACAGATCTAGCCTGTATAACTTGACTCACAATTGCAGCCTATTCATGCTGTGTAAAAGTACTTTTGAAATACAGCCAATATTCAACTCAACTGTGTCATCAATCCTGTGTGACAAATGCAAAAGTTCCAGTTATGAATAAATGTACTGTAACAGACATTCCCAATGGCTAGCAGCTTCTCATAAGAAGGATGTAAAGGAACATGCCAGAATCTGCCCCTGTTGTTCACAGATCGTTCAACATCAACATGTTCACATAGTATGACTCAACTTTCATTGTAATTATGGTATTGTAGTATATCATTTTATTAGCTAGTTCGCACCTGTGTTCTCTCATGGCACGTCATCTTTGATTACAGCGAATTATGTTAGTTTAGAAAACGTTAGCCATTTTCCAGATGTACTCCTGGTCAAATTGCTGGTAGTAACCTCAGTGTGAAGGTATATCATCAAAGTGAATAAGTATGGTTTCTTCTCCACGACAGACCTTCCGGCCTGCTGCTATGGTGATTGAGCGCTCGGCTGACTTTGGGAAGAACTGGCAAGTGTACCGCTACTTTGCATACGACTGCGCGGCGGCATACCCTGCCATATCCCCGGGGCCCATGCAGAAAGTGGATGACATCATCTGCGATTCGCATTACTCCGACATAGAGCCGTCGACAGAGGGAGAGGTGTGTGTTCTGAATTACCGAGTTTTGAGAGAGTCTAAATTCTATCAATGATTGGTTTATACACTGTGTTTACAAAACATTAAGAACACCTGCTCTTTCCATGACATAGACTGACCCGGTGACTCCAGGTGAAAGTGGCGGGTAGCCTAGTGGTTAAGAGCGTTGGGCCAGTAACTGAAACGTCACTGGTTTGAGTCCCTGAGCCGACTAGGTGAAAAATCTGTCTGTGGCCTTGAGCAAGGCACTTAACCCTAATTGCTTCTGTAAGTTGCCCTGGATAAGAGCATCTGCTAAATCACTAAAATGTAAATGTTATTGATGTCACATGTTAGATCCACTTCAATCAGTGTAGATGAAGGGGAGGAGACAGGTTAAAGAAGGATTTTAAAGTACCTTTGAAAGGGGGTATGGTAGTAGGTGTCAGGCGCACCAGCTCAACATTTTTCCATGTGTATCAAGAATGGTCCACCAACCAAAGGACATCCAACCAACTTGACACAACTGTGGGAAGAATTGGAGTCAACATGGGCCAGCATCCCTGTGGAACGCTTTCCACACCTTGTAGAGTCCATGCCCCGACGAATTGAGGCTGTTCTGAGGAGGGTGGGGTGCAACTCAATAATAGGAAGTTGTTCTTAATGTTTTGTACACTCAGTGTATGTCAAGTAATTTGTTGTAGCTAAGTAATAACTAATCACATACATGACACAATATGCTGGATGTCTTGAGAGGAAAGAAGCCATTGAAAGTCGGGTGTAATCGCAGTGACTGTCTCTGTAGGTCATCTTCCGAGTTTTGGATCCAGCTTTCCGTATTGAAGATCCCTACAGCCCCAGAATCCAAAGTAAGTTCCAGTGACGATACGTGTACTTAATGGTTTATATCTGCTAGGAAGCTGTTTTTTTGATCCTTCCCTTTTATTTTGGCAAATACCAGCTATGTGTTGCCTATTAGCCAACTAGAACTGCAAAACACAATTATTACGCATAATGACCGCAGGGCTAATAATCTACAAGCTAACGGCTAACACATGTCTCCGAACGATTCAGACATGTTGAAGATCACCAACCTGAGGGTGAAGTTCACCAAGCTGCACACCCTGGGAGACAACCTGCTGGACTCCCGCATGGAGATCAAGGAGAAGTACTACTACGCTGTCTACGACATGGTGGTCCGTGGTAACTGCTTCTGCTACGGACACGCCTCCGAGTGCGCCCCCGTCGACGGGGCTGGGGCTGGGGATGGAGTGGAGGGCATGGTGAGTTCTCCCTGATAAGATTGTTGTAGTTTTCATCAGGTGTCCTTATGTGTGGACATTTGTGCATTTTGTGTGTGTGTGTGTGTGTGTGTGTGTGTGTGTGTGTGTGTGTGTGTGTATGAGTATGTTGTCGTTTTAAGAACAATTGTGTTTGTGTTGGCGAGAGCGTGTGGGTCTACGTCTGTGTGGGCTTGGGACACTGTTTGTGTATTTGCGGACAGCATGTGTCTGTGTGTGTACGTGTTTGTCTGTGTGTATGCTCTGGAGAGAAAAAGGGAAACATTGCAGTTCCTGTTTGGTCTCTGCTACGGCCTGTCTGTCTGTCTGCGGAAAGGCTACTCTGTCTTTTGGTCACGTTTATTATACAGCCTATTCACCAGGAAAGAGGGAACCCTGTTTACTTTCCTCTTCCTCTCAGTCGTTTTGCAGTGTTTTTCAAATTGATTCCCTCACATTAAAATGTCTTAAAAACAAAACTAGATACAGTAACACCTTGCCTGAGGAGGCCTAACATAAAAGCTACATAACCCTGTCATAAGAGTGGCATAGTGGCTGTTATTACGACACCAAACTTGGCACGTATCTGCTATTTTGTTGAAGGTTTTATTATTTAATTGTTAGTTTGATCATTTTAACCGGATCCGAGTCTGTCTGTCTGTCTGTCTGTCTGTCTGTCTGTCTGTCTGTCTGTCTGTCTGTCTGTCTGTCTGTCTGTCTGTCTGCGTATTGTCATTTGTCTGCAAACCAGATGAAAGCTAGCCAACACTGTGAACATGTCCTGCTGCCATCTGGAAGGGGAATACACGGATAGAGCTGGAGGAAAAACGATATCTCGAGCAACTGTTCCTTTTGTCTGCAGTTTCCCCTTGCTTTTGCACTGATATCTCAGCTGTAATTGACCATAATGGCCAAGGGAAGCTAATTCAAATACCACTGTTCCACCAGAGGCCTGGGTCTCTGCACAGTAGTTGAGAGGTCCCTGAACTACACTATTGAACCCTGAATATGGCCTGTGAAATCATTTAAGGGTGATATCAATAGATCATTTGTGTTCGTAGTTCATGCACATGAATAAGAGATTAAGTAATGGCATATTCACTGCTTATAAGTGCTTAGTAAATGTCTAATTCAGTTGCACGCCTCCGTTTCTGAATGATTTTCCTAAGGTCCATGGCCACTGTATGTGCAACCACAACACCATGGGGCTAAACTGTGAGAAGTGTCAGGACTTCTACCACGAGCTGCCCTGGAGACCAGCCAAGGGACGCAACACCAACGCCTGTAAAAGTATGCCACTTTACCCTAACATATTTTTTTGTTGCTAGAGGGAAATATTATAGCTTGTGGTCCCCTTATAATTGATTGTGATGACAGGCTGCAGTGTCTGCTCAGTCAGTTAACAACTGTCCAACAAGCTTTTTATAAACACTGTGAATCAACGTTGTCTGCTTGCCTTTGTCTCTCTCTTGCTCGCTCTCTCTCTCTGCAGAGTGTAACTGTAACCAGCACTCAGGCTCGTGTCACTTCGACATGGCAGTTTACGTCTCTACGGGTAATGTGAGCGGCGGTGTGTGTGACGAGTGCCAGCACAACACCATGGGTCACAACTGTGAACAGTGCAAGCCTTTCTACTACCAGCACCCAGAGAGGGACATCCGCGACCCCAGCATCTGTGAATGTAGGTCGAGCCTCCAACTCCAACCCCCCCCTACGGCTCCCCTCCCCTCCACACCCCACCATCCAAACCCAGCCTTCACCTCTCTAGCTCCATCCACCCTTGTTATATTCTCCCCCGTTACTCCTCCACATCTTGAACCTCTGCTTCTTCACCTCTACCTCCATCCTTGTACGCTTCTCCGCCAATTTGCTCCACCCCCCCACTCCTCCTCATCTCGTCCATGACTCTGTCTGTCTCTCTTTAGAAATATAGATGTTTCACATTTTCCCTTCGTCCCGTCTGGATCTGCGATCTGGCTCTGCAATCTGGATCTTTGATCCTGCCTCTGTGATCTGGATCTGAGCGAGAACACCTGGGCTTTGAAGGCTATATCAGCCAAAGCAGTGTGGTCTTTTAATCCCAAACCACTGTATGGTGTAGAAGAGACCCTTCTCATGTGTCACCTCCCCCCCCTTTCATGGCTCTCTGGGTAGGCCGCTGGAGATGCATAACTGGCCTCAGCTTAGCATCTAGGGAGAACTTCATTGCAGTCTGCGTTGATGTGTGAATAATGGGCTTGTTAGGGTTTTCACATTTGTCTCCAGTGTTTGGAGTCCTTGTGTATGTGTGGTGTGTGAGAGAACTTCCGTTATTCCTTTGTAAGCCTTTTTTTCTACGCTTTTGTTTTAAGTTTGGTCATTTTGTTAGCCCGTAGATAGCTACAGTTAAGCACGCAAATTATTGAAGCAGATTTTCAAATAACCTTCAGAAGTTACAGTATATTCCCTTCATCAAGAGGAAAATATCAAATACCTCACATTGATATTGACCTTGACCATTTCTTTCTTCGTCCTGTTAGCTTGTCACCATGGCAGCTTTTCTACTCAACTAGTTCCATGCACAATACCCCATTTTACATAATAATTCCTAACTCAATGTTCCTGATGATTCCCATCTCTTCGTAGCATGTAACTGTGATCCGGTGGGCTCTCTGAATGGCGGGATCTGTGACAGGATGACTGATGTGTCGTCCGGACTGATCACTGGCCAGTGTCGCTGCAAACCCAATGTGGAGGGAGAGCGCTGTGACCAGTGCCAGCAGGCCCATTATGGCCTGGGTGACCACCCTCTGGGCTGCCTGGGTAAAGACACATACGCACATTCACGCACACGTCTTGGGTTTTTCCAAGTCCTTGCATAGGCTTTTTCAAGCTGTGTATTTCAGCATTTTATTGGAATAACTACTCTTGGTTGTTTTTCCCAGCCTGCACCTGTAATACCCTGGGGACAGTTCCTGGAGGGAGTCCGTGTCACACAGACTCAGGAGATTGTTTCTGCAAAAGCCTGGTCACAGGGAGAGACTGTGACCAGTGTATGGTAAGGAACCCTATTATGATTTACCTACTTTGTACACAACACTCTGTACTCGAAGTCAACTGTGCAAACTGAGAGATCAAAGAGTTAGCCCTGTCACTATGTGAGAGTCAGTTGACTTACGATCACCATGGCCACTAGCGCTTCACTAGCCAGCTAGTTACACATCTGCTACATATGTTCTGTAAGTGTTTTTTGGTGGCTTGGTTTAGTCGTCACCAGGGCTGTAAATCTTGTAAAGAGACTGGTACATCAGTCTACAGCTTGGAAACAGCTTTTGCGGTGAAACATAGTGGGAGGTCGTTAACAACGTGCAATTAAAGGAGTGTTTTTAACAATGTGCTTTGTGTGTGTGCGTGCGTGCGTGCGTGCGTGCGTGTGTGTGTGTGTGTGTGTGTGTGATATCCTACAGCCTCAGCACTGGGGGCTCAGCAATGATATGGATGGCTGCAGACCATGTGACTGTGACCTGGGTGGAGCCCTTAATAACGAGTGAGTTCAAAGTTAACATCTCTAATTCTCTAATCTAAATGCCTGTCTGTTACCCAATTTACTTTACAAATTCTTCATACTTTCTTCTTTTGATCAGTGGTGTAAAGTACCTATGTAAAAATACTTTAAACTACTACTTAACTCGTTTTTTTGGGTATCTGTGCTTTACTTTACTATTTATATTTTGGACAACTTTTACTTAACTACATTCCCAATGAAAATAATGTACTTTTTACTCCATACATTTTCCCTGACACCCAAACATACTAGTTACATTTTGAATACTTAGCAGGACAGGAAAATTGTCCAATTCACACACTTATCAAGAGAACATCCTTTGTCATCCCTACTGCCTCTGATCTGGCGGACTGAGTGTTGGAATGTGCCCCTGACCATCCGTAAAAAAAAAACTATGGAAAATGGTGCTGTCTGATTTGCTTAATATAAGGGATTTGAAATAATTATACTTTTACTTTTGATACTTCAGTAAATTTTAACAATTAAATGTACTTTTGGGAAAACCTAATACTCAAGTAGTATTTTACTGGCTGACTTTCACTTTTACTTGAGTCATTTTCTACTAAGGTAACTTTACTTTTACTCAAGTATGACAGTTGAGACTGCTGGCAATGGCGAAGTTCTAACAAGACGCGTCTGCGTAGCATCCTCGAACTTTCAAACAATTTTAAGGCATTTTGACACGGTTTACCTGTTCGTTAATAGTGAGTTGGAAGTTAAAACATGTATTGTATCGCCAAAACAAAAGCTGCCCAATATGTCAAAGTTACTTTTACTCAAGTATGACAATTGGGCACTTTTTCCACCACTGCTTTTGATACAGCCACAAAAGTCTGTATCAAAAGCAGTGGTGGATGTCGATGTCGAAACTTTTAAACTCAGTCTTTAACATTCGTTCCTTGTCCTCTCTCTGACTCCAGCTGTTCTCAGGAGACTGGCCAGTGTGCGTGTAGAGAACACATGTTTGGCCGGCGCTGTGACCAGGTGGAGTCAGGCTTCTACTTCATCGCCCTGGACCACTACACCTACGAGGCCGAGGACGCCAAGTTTGGACCTGTGAGTTACCTTTGGTTATTGACTTTCTTCTTCTAAGGCCTATGGGGTCGGTGGTGATCCCTATGTGACACGCGGGATATGAACTTGGACCTCCCACGGCAGCAACCAACATCTTAGACCAAGAGGAAAGTTCACATTCGGGGCTACCTCATCATATGTCCACTACATTCACCACCCTTTGACCTCCTTCCCCATGAGAGACCACCCCACATTGGGCACCAATGCAACACACGGGATATGAACCCAGGTCTTCCATGGGAGCAACCAACATTAGGCCATGAGGATTTCCCTCTTGGGCCTAGAGAAGACTCTGGGGCTACCTCATCACGTGATCATGGTCGATTCATGTCCGCTACGCCTACTCACCTTTTGTCTTTCTCACCCTCTATTTTTCTCTCCCTCTCTTCTTCCTCCAGGGTTTGACAGTAGTGCAGAGACCTCGCCCGCAGGACCGTAGCCCCACCTGGACAGGGATAGGTTTTGTCAACGTTCCCGAGGGGGCCTACCTGGAGTTCTCCATTGACAACATCCCCCACTCCATGGAGTACGACGTCCTCATCCGCTACGAGCCTCAGGTCAGCCTCAGCACATATCACATATCCCTCCATCTTCATGGGGCCATGTCCCTACCCTTGTTTACCTGTTTATGTCTATGTACCTGTTGTGTTGGTGTAGTTACCGGACCAGTGGGAGGAGGTGTTGATGACGGTGATGCGGCCCAGTTTGATTTCAGCAGACAGTCGCTGTGCCAACACCATGCCTGATGACGACAACCAGATGATATCCCTTCACCCCGGATCACGGTGAACACACACCGCCTCTGTCTGTGTGTATGTGTTGGTGGGAGGGGGGACTGGTGGGTGACTGGTCAAATCAAATGGTATTGGTCACATACACACGGTTAGCAGATGTTATTGCGAGTGTAGCGAAAATGCTTGGGAGAGTGAGTGTGCATGTGAGAGTGAGTGATGGCCTCTGTCTGTGTACTAGGTGTACTCTGTGTATGCACCGTGGAGGTTCCCCCGGAGCACACTGGGAACACAGGTTTAGTGTGTGTGTCATAGGGAGTGTTTGAAAAAGTGTGTTATTTTCTGAAAGCCATCTTTTTCTTGTCTCCTCAGATACGTGGTGCTCCCCAGACCAGTGTGTTTCGAGGCAGGGATGAACTACACTGTTCGTCTGAGCCTGCCCCTCTACTCTGCACTCAGTGACGTTCAGTCCCCATATACACTCATCGACTCGGTTAGTTCTCCCACGCACACACACAACTCTGACTTTTCCTTAAAATACCCATCAATGTCAATTGTAGATTTACGCAGAAATGTCAGCTACTCGGATTTCATATTAGGATTGACTCCATGCTAAATCTCAATCCATCTTCTGTATCTCTCTTCCCCGTCTGTAGATTGTGCTGATGCCCCACTGTAAGAACCTGGAGATCTTCACTGGTTCTGTGGGAGGTGACGTGGCCACCAACAGTGCCTGGGACACGTTCCAGCGTTACCGCTGTCTGGAGAACAGCCAGAGCGTAGTGAAGACCCCCTCCACAGACATCTGCCGTAACTTCATCTTCAGCGTATCTGCTCTGCTGCACCAGGGAGCTAAAGGTATGGGACCACACTCCAACAGTGAAATATTCTTCAACATACTTGTACGCTCATGTATGTGTTTCTTAACTAAAGGTCTTTGTTAGGGTTGAATGACGGGAACCCGGTTACCGAGATTTACCACCCAAAACCACTCCCTTTTCCCGGGATAAATAACTGCGAGAAACCAGTCAATTATAATAAATGTGTCTACGGCCCTCTCTCCACTCTCTGCATGATCAATCATCAACACTCAGTGTGGGGAAATACAGCCCATCTCAGTATGGAGCGCAGTTCACTAGACATGTAGACCTATCATCTCATCATGGTAACTTTTTTTCTTGTGACAGGTAGGCCTACATTTGCTGCAGCGTAGCCTACGCTACAGTAATATAAAGACTGAATGCTTGCCAATTTACACATCTCCACCTGGATTTCGGGGGTCACCTTATTTTTTAATTGTAATTGTAATTTTATTTGTAAAGATGGTTGTTTTTAATTGCAGCTGCAGTTTTAAAACAGCCTATCACTCAAATATTGTTGCTTTAAATCAGTGCATGCGCGAGCACTCTCCCACAGTCTCTCAATTCCATTCAAATTGCATCCAAAATATATAATCCTGTTCAAGATTGATATAGGCATATACAGTGCATTCGGAAAGTATTCAGACCCCTTGACTTTTTCCTCATTTTCTTACATTACAGCCGTATTCTAAAATGGATTAAATAAAAATATTTTCCTCATCAATCTATACACAATGCCCAATAATGACAAAGAAAAACCAGGTTTTTAGACATTTTTGCAAATGTATTAAAAATAAAAAACAGATACCTTATTTACTTAAGTATTCAGACCCTGTGCTATGAGACTCGAAATTGAGCTCAGGTTCATCCTGTTTCCATTGATTATCCTTGAGATGTTTCTACAACTTGATTGGAGTCTCTGAATGTCCTTGAGTGGCCCAGCCAGAGCCCGGACTTGAACCCAATTGAACATCTCTGGAGAGACCTGAAAATAGCTGTGAGAACCTCCCCAAATACAAGCTTGTAGGGTCATACCCAAGAAGACTCGATGCTGTAATCACTGCCAATGGTGCTTCAACAAAGTACTGAGTAAAGGGTCTGAATACTTATGCAAATGTGACATTTCTGTTTTTTTGTGGAAAAGGTCAAGGGGTCTGAATACTTTCCGAAGGCACTATATATTCTTAATATGCTTTTAAAAAGACACTTCCCGTTTTGGCGGGAAATAGCAGGTTACCCGGTAGAAAAGTGATTTATTCTCGGGATGGAACATTTTGTAAAATACCTGGAAAATATTCAACTCTAGTTTTTGTCCTAAAGTTTGCATGTGGTGGACATTGTTTTGGAACGCCTGAATTGAATTCCAACGTTGACCTGCCCCCTCTGTCTGGCAATCATCATCAGTCAATCTCCCCATAGACTGTCTACACTAACAGCCTCGGTCTCTCCTCTAATACATCAGCAGTTTCCATTCCTTTCATTTCCTTTCCTGTCATTCCTCTGTCATTCTGTACTGTATCCCCTCCGGTGTCTCTGGCATATTGCAGTCATCTCCGGTTTCCGGCCCATGCCACTCGTCAACAGTTGCACTACGTCTCTATCTCTCTATAATCTCCTCATGTATGGACCTGTAGCTTGATTATAGACCCTCTCGGATCCTGAAATGCCCGTACAGGAACTTTCTCAGCCCGCCGCAGCAGTAAATCTCCTTCCATGTCAGACGGAGTGAGAACTTGTCTCTACTGACAGGCTATAGCTTATGCAGGGTTTCTGCTATCGTATCAAAGTTTTTACACAGGTGGTCTGATTTAGAATAGAAGAGTATAGCATAATATCAAATATATAATAGAACCAAATACTCTATCTTCGAGGTGAATTTTTCTCACTCATGGTCGGCAAAAACTAAAGACATTTATAACAAAGCCATACTCTATATGACGGTACCTATTTTGCAACATAATACTGTAGTTAGATGTCTAGGTGAAGAGAAGTAATTGTTAGGATTGAAATAAGTGTGATATTCTTTGATTGGCTTTGTATTCGTTGTCTGTAGGAATGCTGTACATATTATAAAATCCTCCCAGCTGTGGAAGTCGCATTATCTTGTCTCAATTGCCATATGGAGGATGTTTGAGGTCCCATGTGGAGGTTGTTTGAGGTCCCACGTGGAGGTTGTTTGAGGTCCCACGTGGAGGTTGTTTGAGGTCCCACGGGGAGGTTGTTTGAGGTCCCACGTGGAGGTTGTTTGAGGTCCCACGTGGAGGTTGTTTGAGGTCCCACGTGGAGGTTGTTTGAGGTCCCACGTGGAGGTTGTTTGAGGTCCCACGTGGAGGTTGTTTGAGGTCCCACGTGGAGGTTGTTTGAGGTCCCACGTGGAGGTTGTTTGAGGTCCCACGTGGAGGTTGTTTGAGGTCCCACGTGGAGGTTGTTTGAGGTCCCACGGGGAGGTTGTTTGAGGTCCCACGTGGAGGTTGTTTGAGGTCCCACGTGGAGGTTGTTTGAGGTCCCACGTGGAGGTTGTTTGAGGTCCCACGTGGAGGTTGTTTGAGGTGTCCTGCACAGATGTAGTTTCTGCACAATGCTGCATGTCTTCACAAAGCCAATTTGGTTGCGTAAGGTCCCATTTAAGTCTTACCCCAGTCTTAGCAGATGATAAAGATCAGAACGTCTAAACCACGGTCTTCAAGGTCTGTGTGCAATAATCTAGCCCACAGATTAGTTCACCTCCCTTAGATCTGAAGGTCCTCACATTGGTGTGGTATCCCGTTATTAAAGTTGGAATCCTTAGTTGCTTCAGCCATGTTTGGACATAAATGAATGATATATACCCATGATTCCTGAAGGATAGAACTTCTAAATGTCTCATGAGTTTAGTTCAACTGTCGTACCCCATCAGAAGCCAAAATAGAAGCTTGTTTTACTCCAATGTTTTTTAATGTACATGTAAAGAAACAATGTCCCACTGGGGGAAAAAGTGGTTGAAACAGCATTGTTTCCACATCATTTCAACAAAAAAACTGATTGGATTTGCAAAAAGTAATCAAAGTGAGGACATTGTCTTTTTCTCAACAAACTTTTCACTTTAATCCAATGATGGTTGTTGATTTCACACTGAATTCACATTAGTTGACAACTCAACCGAAGGTAAATCAAAGCTAGACGTTGAAACTGACATCTGTGCCCTGTGGGTTATAGCCTCAAAACATGGTTACAACTATATGTTTATATCATGGACGGTCAATCCTTGCATCCATAGCACTGTTAATCTATTTTTTAAAGTGGTTACATTTCACCAGGCCCATCCCTCTGCTTTTTACCAGACGCAGACAGGGTGACCGCTTTGTTATTGTTTAAATTCTAGCTTTAAGCCACAGTTGTTTAGATGTGTTTCAGAAGTCCCAGGCGTGTTTTGATTTATGAGGACAGCATAGAGACTTCAGAGGATAGTGTTGAAAGAGTCCAGGCTTTGGCAGAGTCTGGCTCAGAGCATATCATTACCCGCTATCCAGGAAGAACCTTGGGGGATGTTTAGTTCATATAGGGACACAAAACTCACACTCTGCGGTTGCATGTATTTAAGCTTGCGCGCGCGTGCGCACCCACACACATTCCCATGCCTGCCTAAAATCCCCCTCCCCTGACACGACCTAGTGAATGCCATTTCACTCGTCTCTCTCCTCTACTCATGGACTCACTGTCCTCTATGGAATGTCTGGTACCCCTCTCTCTCTTTCCACACATCTGTTGAAGGATATGGTCCCTTTGTGAGCCTGTCAGTGTGATAGATATAGAAGGTGTTGTGGATGAAATTCCTCAGTCGCCCTTAATGAAACAAACCTTTGTCAGTATGTCAAAGGCAAGATATATTGAGGCAAAATATATTGAGACAAATGGTTAACCAGGGTTTTATGTACAATATTCAAAACTGTTTGGGTGAAATACCTTACTTGTGTAGCAGCAGCAACTATTGCCCCCATTTTTGAACAAATAATTCCAGATTGTGTGTTCAACTCACTTTTAAGCCCATTCCCTCACTTTGTCTTTACCGTTTCCTCCTGTCTCCGTTTTTCCAGCATGCCAGTGTGACCCGCAGGGCGCCCTCAGCACGGTGTGTGACGCCAGCGGCGGGCAGTGTCAGTGTCGCCCCAACGTGGTGGGCAGGAACTGTGACAAGTGTGCCCCTGGCACCTACCTGTTCGGACCCAGCGGCTGCAGACGTAAGTTTGACTGAAATGAAAAAGGCTGCCATGTCAGTAATGCATAATTACAGGCACTGAGTCTGGTACTTATCACTCCCTTTGCCCTCTTCCTCTCTCCCCCCAGCCTGTGATTGCAATCCCCAGGGATCGAAGGATGCGTTCTGCCACGAGGCCACAGGCCAGTGTGTGTGTATCCCCGGGGCATACAGCCGTCAGTGTGACCGCTGTCTGCCGGGTCACTGGGGCTTCCCCAACTGTCGCCTCTGCACCTGCAACGGCCACACAGAGCAGTGCGACCCCTACTCCGGAAAATGCCTGGGCTGCCGAGAACAGACCACCGGACACAACTGCGAGAGGTCAGCCAGGGGTCAATGTGGGTTGAGGAGTCAGGCGTCAATGGTTAAGGAGGCTCATTGGTGTATGGCTGGATGGGTAGGCATTAGAATTGGTCCTTAGAAGTGAGTCGGTCGCCTAAATCTCCCTGTAGCCTAAAGCCACTTGACAACTTTGATTTGTTTTGGTGTTGTTTATGATAAAGATATGTATGTGAATGATACAGTGATAGATACCATCTTTTGCCTTTTCCCTACAGGTGTCTGGATGGTTACTATGGCGACCCCGTCCTGGGTTCAGGGGACCATTGTCGGCTCTGTATGTGTCCGGATGGGCCCAGAAGCGGGCGACAGTTTGCCAGTGGATGTTACCGCGGTCTGGACTCCCCTTACCAGGTGTTCTGTATCTGCAGCCCCGGGTACAGAGGTAGGCAGCCAATAACAACCACCTGCCAAGGTTTATAGAGCACCTACAGTAGTAAACTAGCGGAGCATGGCAGGATTACTTATTATACTTGTTCCCTGCTTCCTATGTTCAGACTTGTTCCTTAGGAAGCAGAAGATTTGTATGCATTCATGTTGAAGGTTGGGGTGACTTTCCAAGATGTCAGTGGAGGCTCCTCAGAGGAGGAAGGGGAGGACCATCCTCCTCATTTGAATTTCATAACAATTTAAATTGTAAAACATTTAAAAAGTTATCCTTTTTAGATAGATAAATCATATCACCAAATAACTGATTAAACACACTATTATGCAAAGAAGGTCTACAGTAGCCTCAACAGCACCCTTTAGGGTAGCTTCATGATGTAGCTGGAGGATAGCTAGTTTCCGTCCTCCTCTGGGTACTTTGAATTCAGTACAAACCTAGGAGGCTCATGGTTCTCACCCCTTCCATAGACTTACACAGTAATTATTACAACTTCTGGAGGACGTCCTCCAGCCTATCAGAGCTCTTGCAACATGAATTGTGACATGTTGTCCACCCAATCAACGGATCAGAGAATGAATCTAGTACTGAAAGCATAAGCTACAGCTAGCTAGGACTGCAGTGTATACAATGTGGTAAGTAGTTGACTCAATGAGAGAGAAAGACAATAGTTGAACAATTTAACAAATACATTTCTTCCAAAATGAAGGAGCAGCAAGAGAGAAATAGAGAGAGAAAGAGACTCTCATTTGTTTTCAGTTTCACTTACTTAGCTAGCAAATGCAGCTAGCTAGTTTAGCCTACCCTGCTCAAACAGAGGGATGCTATGTTAGCTAGCTGGCTATGCCTTTCCAACACAACACTGGAACTTTTCCAAGTCAAAGTAAGCTTTTGGTATTACTCATTTATTTCCACCGGGGCCGCTGGTGTAACTGCTTACTGACTGTTGTGCATTGCTGATGTGTTGTGCCAAGAGTGTGTAAAGCTGTCGTCAAGACAAAGAAAGGGTGGCTACTTTGAAGAATCTCAAATATAAATATATTTTGATTTGTTTAACACTTTTTTGGTTACTACATGATTCCATGTGTTATTTAATAGTTTTGATGTCTTCACTATTATTCTACAATGTAGAAAAACCCTGGAATGAGTAGGTGTATCCAAACTTTTCACTGGTACTGTACTTGCATATACAATATTGATGAAACATTTGATTTTCAGGACAAACTTAAAATTAGTAATCAAGGAAAACAAAACCTGTATGTGAATATAAGTTATTATATTATATATTTGCTTCAGTGTGGGGAAAATACTACATTTACAAGAATACATTAGTTTAACCCTCAAGTTGACCCTAAAGCCTTCAAAAAGAAGCAAAACAAATGAAATGGTTGATGAAATGTAATTGCCTATTCTAAGCACTAAGGTTAAAAGAGTATTTGAACATTACTTCCAGAGAAAAGTGATATATTCTTTGGTATCTGGAAGTGTGACCTATTAAATTAAACATGTTCTATAACTGACTGGAATTTCTTTGAATTGCACTGAATTCTATTATACTTCCTGTCACTCAAACTCAAATTCTACATCCTGTGGGGTGTGGCCAATTCAATTAGAATTTCAGCTCATGAGTTGATGGGAGTCAATTCCAAAATTCTAAATTGAGCACAACCCTGGCATACAGTATGTTATTGTGGAAGTAAATATATAGGCAGTCATTATTTCTGATAGTGTGGACAGGTGAATCGATTGTTGTTGTAGAGGTGAGTGATGACAATCATTTTGGTGAAGGGGTTATTAAGCACTTTTTTTCCCCTTTCGCCCTTTACCTCTCGTTCCCTCTCTCTTCCTCGGTCTTTCCCTCTCACCTATAGGTGCCAGGTGTGAGGAGTGTGCCCCAGGTTACTATGGAAACCCCCATGAGAACGGCGGGCACTGCCAACCCTGCCAGTGCAACAACAACATTGACATGCTGGATCAGGAGTCCTGTAATGCCAGAACGGGTGAATGTCTCAAATGTCTCTATCACACCGAGGGTCAGGGCTGCCACAGCTGCAAGCTGGGTTACTATGGAGATGCCCTCACACAAAACTGCAGAAGTGAGTAAAAAAAGTTCACTTGCATTTCTTTGTTATGCGTTTGTCGTATCAATGTGAGGTGAAGTAGTTGTCATTGTCCAATTGCTAACATGCTAGCAACATCTCTTCTCTCCCTCAGAGTGTGTTTGTAACCACCTGGGTACCAATCCAGCCACGTGCCCGGCGGTGGGTGACTGCCACTGTGATCTGGGCAGCGGGCAGTGCCAGTGTCTACCGAATGTGGTGGGTCAGCACTGTGACCAGTGTGCCCCCGACACCTGGAACATGGCCAGCGAGACGGGCTGCGATGCCTGCGACTGTGACCCCAACCACTCATTTGGGACTTCCTGCAATGAGGTGGGTTCTCACACGACCACACCAATCTTCTGTTGGGTCCTAAAGGTCACATTTCTAGTATTTATGCATGTATTTTGTCCACAGCTGAGTGGCCAATGCTCCTGTAAGCCTGGCTTTGGGGGTAAAACGTGTCGGGAGTGCAGAGAGCTGTTCTGGGGAGAACCTGAAGTGAAATGCAATGGTGAGTTGGCAGATCTCAATCAGAAGGAGTGCAGTTATTCGTGCTTACACTACACTAACTAAATCTACATCTTGACAGTGCGTGCGCATGTGCATGTGTCATCTTGTGTGTGCGTGCGCATGTGCATGTGTCTATGTGCGTTTGTGTGTGAGAAAGCTCCAACCCGACAATTTTAAATTGCAACACACGCAAAGGAGGCCTTTAGTGTTAATCACTACGGTATCACAAGCAGCCATATTCCCCTAGCTTCGTATCATGGGAATGTGTAGGAGTTTCAGCTATGGTGGAGAAACTCACAGCATCCTCTCCTTACTGTGGGAGCCAATATTAAGGCCAGATGTGCTCTCTCACCCGGCGGCTGTGTTTCTATGACAAACAGGCGGGGGATCTGTCTGAGCCTCCCAATATCCCGCCGGTGCCCCACAATGCACCTTTGTTCTGATGGGGTGTCCTGTTGGAGGGACGGCTGTCCAACACAGTGACTGCTGCAGACACAAAGGACTCTTTGTCCCAGAGTAGCATCAACGGAGCAGAGCAGCCTGCTGAATTATCTACTGAAGGACACATGAATTGGCTTCTGATGTAGGCTAGTCCCTTGAGTCGAAATGTGCAGTCGCTGTATGAAGTGTCCACTGTGGTAGTTGAATCTACTTCAAACTTTTGTCAACACAAACTTTTGTATACATTGTTGACAATGAAATTAGAAAGTGATTATCAAACCAAAAGTGATCGAACCAAAAGGTGTCGAGATGACTTTGATGGCTTTAACATAGGACTTAAACGTTGAACTTCTCGGCAGGCTGTGTAACAGTGTTGGTTCAGTCCCTCTCCTTGCCCCAACCTGGGATAGAACAGGGACCCTATTAACACATCAACAACCGCCTCCCACCAAGCATCATTACCCATCTCTCCACAAAAGCTGCGGCCCTCACAGAGCAAGGGAAACAAATACTTCAAGGTCTCAGAGCGTGTGACGTCACTGATTGAAACGCTGCTAGCGCACACCGCTATCTAGCTAGCCATTTCACACCAGTTACACTCACCCCCCTTTGACCTACTCCTTCTCCGCAGCAACCACACTAGCTGGGCAGAGCACAACCGAGTGATCCGGGTAAACAACATCAATGTCAGATTACCTCGTCTACCCCACCTCATATTGATTTACCCCCAATCTGAAGCAGCCCAATAGCTAAACATTACATAAAACTAGCTTCAAATGGTGCAGTTCGTTAGTATGTTACAAATGTGGAGTGTAACGTTGTACAGTTGTCCATCCCGCCATTTGTGTGGCTTTTGCAGTGATTTGAAGGCAGTTTGCTTTCTGCAAAACCTACATACACTTCCGTAGGAGCCATGTCCACTGCGTCTTGTACATCAAAGCCTTGTCCCAAACAGTGTGTGTGTGTTGGCCCATGATGAAAGACTGCTCCAACTGTAGACCATGGAAGATGTAGTTTACAACCATCTCTGCCCCCCTCCACCCCTAGGCCTAGGCAGAGGAATAGAAGCCATATGGGGATCCATGTCACACAAAAAACGCTGGAAATTCCCTCCCTTACCTGCACACAATCATCTTCTCTGTGCTGTAACATACAACATGCTGTGTAGAAACGAAAGAATAGAGGCAGGTTTAGGTATTTCAACATAGATCCAGCTATATTCTGGAAAGTGTTTATTGAAAAGTGAGGTGAAGAATTTTCTCAGAAAACTAAGTTGGGAATTGCCAGGGACCTCACGATATTATCACGATACTTAGGTGCCGATACGATATATATTGCGATTCTCACGATTCTATGTATTGCGATTCGATGCTGCGTATGGCTCACTATGTGTCTGCTGCAGAGAGACGAGAGAGCGTGAGTAAACAAGTTTTGATCCGTCATGGAAATAAAAGTGCTGAAAACATGTTGGCTCATTATTTAAAAAGATGGAGAACAAGCTATAGGCGTTACAGGCGTTTTGGAGCAGGTACAGCCTATTAGCGCTAGCTAATGCTACTTGGCATTAGTAGCTTTTGTCTCCCCTGAATGAGACATTAGTTCCCCTAAATGCAACAAAACATTTTTTGGGGGGGGGTGTCTCTAAATACTGCTAAATTAACCATTCTCCTATTTGTTTAAAATGCAGTGGTAAATATGTTTTACAGTGGTAAATATGAAAATAAAAGCTTCCAAATCAAACTAACATCCCGACCGCTCTCTCACGGTTTAAACCATTTAGTTCTATGTGTCTGCACAAACGCCCTCCCTGCTCATGTTGCTGCCCACTCAGTAGTGCCAAATTTCAGCCTCAGCTGAGCTCCTTTAAACGCTTAGATTTAAATTTTGCACTTGCTCCTTTTCGTCATTTATTTGCGACACGTCCTTGATAAAAAATAACGAATGCCTTTACTCCAATGCATTCATTTATCTGTTGATTTACCGTTGCTTGCTGTTGTCAGTCAGCTGTTTAGAGCGCCCATCGCTTTGTTTTTCAGGTGCGCTAGGGTGTTGGTGTTCTCTGTGCCGTCCGTGGCTAAAAGAAGTACACCATTTATTCAGCTGTATTTTTTTCTAGCAATATTTGTTTTCTTTCATGGATCAGCTGATGATGGTCGTCAATGTCACTAGACAAGTAGCCTATAGCTAGACACCAGTGTGCATCCAATCTATCCAACATTAATGACAGTAGGCCTATAGTTGACTCTCACTTATAAGCATTCGATTTTGCAATGGCATAGGCCTACATGACTTTGGATTTATGTACCCATGAGAACTGTTTTCACGGCAAAACATAATGAAGTGTTACGTCGGTATAGTTATACTTACAGTGCATTTTTCAAGATCGCGAAGAAGTAAAACATTTTTATTGTATTTTTTACATTTACCCTTTATTTAACTAGGCAAGTCAGTTAAGAACAAATTCTTATTTACAATGACGGCCTACCGGGGAACAGTGGGTTAACTGCCTTGTTCAGGGGCAGAACGGCAGATTTTTACCTTGTCAGCTCAGGGATTCGATCCAGCAACCTTTTGGTTACTAGCCCAATGCACTAACCACTAGGCTACCTGGTGCATAATTCAATTGTTAAATGCTTAATAATGACAAATAACACTGTCATATATGTAATTAATGTTACAAAATAAATGGTGTGTTTTATGTCACAATCTGTGAAGACTCAAAGCATTCAATGAACGGCAATCAGAGTTTACCCACCTATTTTTCTACCACCGTCACTGGTTACCGGTAGGCCTATTGGAAGCTCATACTAACAGGCCTACACATTGTAGCCTAGTCTAGTAAAATGACTGTGTGTGTTGGGATGACAATCCCATTTTTCCCCGGACAGTTTCAGACCCATTTCAGGTGTCCTGACTTTTCAGGCTACAAAAAAAGGTAAATTTGTCAGCAAGACGCATCAATTAATGTAGGCCTAATCAATGGCAATCGCCGAATGTCATTAGGCACTTTTTTGGGGTGTTTTGTAAACAGATGTTTATTTCTGTTCATCAAATGAGTGTTCATGGATTGCACTGTTTGGATTATGTTGGAGTGGACAAACATGCACAGGTAGCCTACTTTGTGTGATTTGTTTGAGAATCAGGTGAAAGCATCATGACTGGTTGTGTTCATGCCACATTAAAAGGTAATTAATTTTTACCGTTAAATGACGTCTTTATTATTAGACCCATAAAATGTTTTAAAGAAAGACCCCCGAATGTCACGTTGTCCATGTAGGGTTGTTTGCAGAGTCTGTAGGGTGGCCCATGGTGGCCCTTTTGTTCTCCACACGCTCCACACTGAGGCTTTGAAGTGGGCAAACATCTCCCTCTTTCTCCATTCCTCCTCCTCCACCACTCCTCCTCCCTCTCTCTATCCCACCCTATTCACTCAACCAGCCCCCCCTAAAGGTTACTACAAGCTTCACTCTGTTGATCTACGTGCGTGCACATGGGTGGAATGGGATTTTTGGAGTAGCGGACACCTTTTGGTAGCATGATCCCATTCACAAGAGGGTGATGGGAATTAAAAAAAAAAAAAAATGTGTTTTTATTTTGTGAAAATAAGGAAGAGTAGCCTTCCCTTGCTAGTAGAAGCTAGCTGGCTTTAGCCTAGCTAAATACATACACTACATGATAAAGTATGAGGACACCTGCTCGTCGAACATCTCATTCCAAAATCATTGGCATTAATATGGAGTTGGTCCCCCCTTTGCTGTTTTAACAGCCTCCGCTCTTCTGGGTAGGCTTTCCACTAGATTTTGAAACATTGCTTCCATTCAGCCACAAGAGCATTAGTGAGGTTGGGCACTGATGTTGGGCGATTAGGCCTGGCTCGCAGTCTGCGTTCCAATTCATCCCAAAGGTGTTTGATGGGGTTGAGGTCAGGGCTCTGTGCGGGGCAGTCAAGTTCTTCCACACCGATTTCGACAACCATTTCTGTATAGACCTCGCTTTGTGCACGGGGGCATTGTCATGCTGAAACAGGAAAGGGCCTTGCCCAAACTGTTGCCACAAAGTTGGAAGCACAGAATTGTCTAGAATGTCATTGGATGCTATAGCGTTAAGATTTCCCTTCACTGGAACTAAGGGGCCTAGCCCGAACCATGAAAAACAGCCCCAGACCATTATTCTCCCTCCTATAGAGTTGGCACTATGCATTTGGGAAGGTAGCGTTCTACTGGCAAACCCAGATTTGTCCGTCCGACTGACAGATGGTGAAGCGTGATTTATCACTCCAGAGAACACATTTCCACTGCTCCAGAGTCCAATGGCGGCAAGCTTTACACCACTACAGCCAACGCTTGGCATTGTGCATGGTGATCTTAGGCTTGTGTGCAGCTGCTCGGCCATGGAAACCCATTTTATGAAGCTCCCAACAAACAGTTCTTGTGCTGATGTTGCTTTCAGAGGCAGTTTTGCAAACGAGGACTGATGGTTTCTACGTGCTACACGCTTCAGCACTCGGCGGTCCCGTTCTGGGGCCCACCACTTTGCGGCTGAGCCGTTGTTGCTTCTAGACGTTTCCACTTCTTAATAATAGCACTTACAGTTGACCGGGGCAGCTTTAGCAGGGCAGAAATTTGACGAACTGACTTCTTGGAAAGGTTGCATCCGGGAGGAGGAAATTATTGTCCAAAAACTAACAAAAGTGGGACTGACCCAATGACAAAGACAGTGAATATACACTACCGTTCAAAAGTTTGGGGTCACTTATAAATCTCCTTGTTTTTGAAAGAAAAGCTACTTTTTTGTCCATTAAAATAACATCAAAAGGATCAGAAATAGTGTAGACATTGTTAATGTTGTAAATGACTATTGTAGCTGGAAACGGCAGATTTCTTATGGAATATCTACATAGGCGTACAGACGCCCATTATCAGCAACCATCACTCCTGTGTTCCAATGGCATGTTGTTAGCTAAAATGTATCATTTTAAAAGGCTAGGGATGTCACCAAGCTGTTTGAAATGTCTCCCTCCCATTCAGGACCTTTTGGAGGGTGACTGACTGATCACGATGGAAGAAAATGCTAATGACTTGTGGAAAAAGTGATGTTTTGTGAGTTGAGTCATGCATTAAAAATTGTAGTAACTGGTTTCCTGTTGCCTTGCAGCATGTGACTGTGACTCGCGAGGCATCGCCGAGCAGCAGTGCAACAAGGCCAACGGTCACTGCGTGTGCGTGGAGGGCGTGTCTGGTCCCCGCTGTGACGTCTGCACCCGTGGCTACTCTGGCACCTTCCCCTACTGCGAACGCTGCCACCAGTGCTTCGCCGACTGGGACCTGGTCGTGGGTCAGCTGACCAATCAGACCCACAGGCTGGTCAACAAGGTGAACACCATCAAGGCTAGCGGCATCACCGGACCCTATAAACACACCATAGATAACATGGAGCAGAGTGCCGGGGCCATAAGAACTATCCTGGCCCAGAACCCGGCTACACAGCCACTGTCAGAGATACAGCAGCTACTGGAGCAGGCCACGTAAGTGGGGTCAGAATGGGTCAATGACAATATTCATTAATGGCAAAAACTGTTGTAGCCGCATCAAAACCAATTATGTACTGTATTCTTTCTTTATGATATATTTATGTTCTTAAGAGATCTAATGGAAAAGATGAGCAACAAGCTGAACCTCACTGAGGAGGCGCTGGCCCAGGTATCATCTGATGACAACAGCACCAACACCAAACTTGACTCCCTCAAAGAGGACACCCAGAAGCTGGATCGCACCGTCAAGGATCTGCTGGACCAAGTGGAGTTCATCAAGAACACTGACATTCGGGGTAAGGGTACATGTTGAGGATTGTGATATAGAAGAGATATATAATGTCAATCTCCATTATACTTCCATTTGTCAACTCTGTGACATTCAACATTGTTTTTGTAATGACAGGAGCGACAGACAGTGTCACCAAGTACTACCAGCAGTCTCTGGCTGCAGATGCTCGCGCCAACGCCTCCACTAGTGGCCCAGGCAACCCTGTGGAGAGCTCTGCCATTTTACGGAAAGCCACAGAGGACAAGATGAACGACACTAGGGAGGAGTTCCACAGGAGGCAGGAAGAACACGCCAAGAGACTGGACGACTTGGCAGGACAACTGGAGACACTGGACCTATCAGAACTCAGCGTGAAGGTAAGTCCAAGCAAGGCCATATCTGAGGCCTGACACTGGCTTGCTGATGTTGACATAACAGAGGTGTGACTCTGAGTTTGACACAGATGGGACTCAATCTAATTCCAGTTTGCGAGATAAAACCATCAAAAAGAAGCAATTTTCTTGAGCTGTTAAATCAAAGCTTTCTTTATGTGGGTCAGGAAGAACGTTAGGTTTGATTAAAAGATAACCACGATCTTGCATCCAAGTTGAACTCTTCTCACTCTACTGGTCCTCTCTCTGCAGACGTGTGGCAGCCCAGCTGATGAGGCGTGTGTGGACTCTCAGTGCGGGGGGCTGAGCTGTGTGGACTCCAAGGGGAACAGGAGGTGTGGTGGCGAGGGGTGCGACGGTTTGGTCAACCTGGCCAATAACGCCTGGCAGAAGGCCAAGGGCTTTGACCAGGAGATCCTCACGGCCATGGAGGAAGTGGACAAGCTCGCCAAAATGGTGAGACCCTGTCTTTAAATTAAAATGAACCAACTCTCTTTAGACGAGAAATACCCCACACTACCTCTCCTCTGGTTCCTAACCTGTCTGTGTGTGATCAGGTGTCGGAGGCCAAGGTGAAGGCGGATGAGGCTAAGCTGAGTGCCCAGAACGTGCTGCTGAAGACCAACGGTACCAAGCAGCGTGTGGACCAGAGCAACGAGGAGCTGCGCAGCCTCATCCGACAGATCAGAGACTTCCTCACACGTATGTGTACTCCTCCAATCAACTCCCACGTAGCCCTCATACTTTAACTCCTACATATGTTTACTACCCTGTTATTTAACGGTACAATCTGCAGCTGTTCAATGGCCATTTCAATTAAATGTTTTACTTTAATTTCACCGATTGATTCTAGAAGAATGTAACTTACAAATGCCTCATGAGCTTAGTACAACTGTCCCTCCATTGTAACCCTTGTCTCTTCTGTGGCGCCCCCCTAGAGGATGCAGCGGACCTGGAGAGCATTGAGGCAGTGGCCAACGAGGTGCTGGCCATGCAGATGCCCACCACGCCAGCCCAGCTCCAAACCCTGACAGACGAGATCAGGGAGCGAGTAGGAGACCTAGCCCACGTGGAGACCATCCTTAACCAGAGCTCCGACGACATCCAGAGAGCCGAGAGCCTACTGGAGCAGGCACGCAGAGTCAGGTAACACGCACACACACACACACCCTCTAGATCATCCTTGAACAGAGCGCAGAAGATGAGGCAAGTGTGCAAAGCCAGGTACTCCACACATACACACACTTTTATGCTTGGTGGGCTTCTTATTTTCCCCCTCTGTGTGTGTGTCCTACAGTAAAGAGGCGACAGAGGTGAGGGACACAGCAGAGATGGTGAAGCAGGTTCTGGAGGAGGCTGAGCGTGCCCAGAGCGCAGCGGCCAAGGCCATCAAACAGGCCACCACCGACATCAAAGGCACCAATGACCTCCTGACCTCAGTGAGTCAACATCCTCCATTTTACTACACACAGTGAGTTTGAACTTTTGGGACTAATCCATTGGTTCCATTCTACTGGGAAAACAACTAAATAAAGCACAGTTCAAATATTTGAAAGTATTTTGCTTGACAGCTAATACGGTAAAGACAGAAATGAACCCTGTTCCCGTCTTTACATCTTGGAACAGGTGGAGTCGGAGACAGCGGACTCGGAGTACAAGCTGAACAATGCCACCCAGAGGCTGCTGCGGTTAGAGCGAGACGTCACGCTGCTCAGAGAGAAGACACTTAACACCTCACTCAGCTCTGAACAAACTGAAAAAGACGCAGAGAGCATCAACAAAGTGGTTGAGCAGGTCAAAAAGGTGTGTGTGATCCACTCCGTGTTATATTGGGACAAATGTGAGAGTTTGTGGTTCATTTTCAAGCCTTGTCCGTCGTAAAATAAATTGCCGACCTTGTATATGACTGTGTGTACAGGACCTGGACTCGGAGCTGAAGGATAAGTACAGCACCGTGGAGGACCTGATCACACAGAAGGCCGGGGGCGTGGCCGACGCCAAGAAGAGGGCGGAGCTTCTACAGCAGGAAGCCAAAGACCTGCTGCTACAGGCCAGCGACAAGCTGCAGCTACTGAAAGGTACATATGCATACTCCTATACACACACACACACACACACACACACACACACACACACACACACACATCAAGAACAGCTTGGAGAGTGCCTTGCATGTACTGTATACACAATCACAACTCACTACCTAAAACACACACCCTTGGGGTCCAATCATGACACGCATTGAGGCATTATCACAAACACTACACTTTTAAACCTTTATTTAACTAGGCTAGTCAGTTAAGAACAAATTCTTATTTACATTCTTATTTCGCCCTACAGCCTGGAATCAAACCAGGGTCTGTAGTGGCTACTCTAGCACTGAGATGCAGTGCCTTAGACCACTGTGCCACTCGGGAGCCAATGGTGGCTGCTTAGTGGATATACAGTATAAACATGATCACTTTATAATACCTATGAGCTCTCCATATCCATGTTGACTCACTTTTTCCAATACAGAGTTGAACATAAAATGACGCAGTCCCTCTAACATTCTCTTCTCAAGTGCGCTTATTCACTGTGTGAAATTCCACATGTTCTGATTATAAAACTGGTGTGTGGAGGGATACTACACATCTTGTTCCTTGCTTGACGGTAGCATGACTCTCCTTTTTGGTTCCCATTTAGATTTAGAGAAGTCGTATGAGGACAACCAGAAGACTCTGGAAGACAAGGCCAACCAATTGGTAGATCTGGAGAAGTCCATCAAAGAGCTTCTGCAGGAGATCAGTCACAAAGTCACTGTCTACAGCACCTGTCTGTTTTAAACACAACCCCCAGTCCGGGGTTTTGGTCCCCCAAGCCAAAATGAATGGCAATCAAGGATATGGGAATTTGAAACCAGAAGCCATTTAAAGAAATGCTCCGGAACTTTAGCGACTACTTAGTATTTTTTAAACCTCCTGCTTTGGGCTGGATGTGTCAATGTGCAGTTCATACGTGCATAATCTATGAGCAGAATTACTGTCTTACCTCAATTAGCCACAAAATCCCAAGTTTGGAAGCTGTGTGGCACCATTTTCCCAAAATGTTCTCTCACTTGGGCCAGCCCCCTAGTCATTTGAGTTCAACCAATGAGCTTCGGCCCCTCGCCATATGATTGACAGCTTTTTTTTATTTCGTTTTTTATTTTAGGGGGTATGATTTGACAGCTAGCAAGATGCACATGTTGCACCCACAACAGAGCAGAGAGAGCAAGCAATGACGTGGTGCACATATCTGCACATATGTGAGGTAGTACACAATCTTCAGTGTCCACCTTTGGCTCGTGGGCACTACTTTCAGAACTACAGGCTAAAGTATACAAAAGTACTGGATTATCTATTTAATATTACTGACACTTGCCCCTTTAGACTGGACACTCGGTCACACTCCCTGGTTTCATAATTTAAAATGGAAAATGTTGGTTTACTTTTGTACTGTGTGAAAGTAAAACAACTGGCATTTGTGTGGAAAAAGTAGAAATTTGTTTCTATTTGTTGGAAACAAGGAGAAAGGATAAGTGAAAATCAGAATCCTGCCAACGAGTCCTTACTGATGTTTGGAATACGAAAAACATCCTAACAATTTCAAATAAAAAGGAAAACGTGCATTATTCTGAAATGTTTCCAAAGAAATGCCCCTCCAGTTAAAACAGAATTTAATTGAATAATTTTTCTTAAGCATGTAAATCAAAGTTTAGAGGGCTGAAAGCGTGACTGTAAAGGTTTGACCTAACTTTTTACCATGAGACTGCAATGATTTTATTCCTCCAAACTTTTGTATTGTATTATCTCATACATTTGATTGCAACATTGTATGAGCCAACTGGTTACTTTCAAAGTTTTACCTAGACCAAAACCTAGACCACAACTAAATAGATTTTTAATAAAAAAACGACCCATTGAAATTCCATCAAATATGTGTTATATCTCTTCAATCTACTGAAAAGCGATATCTTTTTGGGCGTCTCGACAAGTACTGAGAGTTATTTTTGACATATGTGCTATTTATGTGCCTCTACTTAACTGTAGAGTACCTGTTAGGCTAAGACGGAGCTGTGTGCGTGTGAGAGGGAGCAGCTGGCGCCTGTGTTCTCCACTACAAGTCTGAGGCCCTCAGAGTGACCCTGGGAGGCAGCCACATGCAGAGTGGACATCCTGTGTACACTAAGCATTAGATCCAATGTCTAGATCTGGAACACAAGAGACATTTAGCTTTCACAGTACTCACAGTTTTGTTTTTATCCTTGCTTTTTTTCTCTTTTATTTTGTTGTATAGTGTTCTTGGTTCTTTTTGAAAGGCACTTTAAATACAATGTATTATTAGACTGCCCTAAATCTATGGAAGGCCTATATTTTCAAAGAAATGCATTCGTCCCGTCATTCCTGGGAGAAATCAGGTCTATGAGGTTAGAATTGGTGAATACATGAATTGGTGATAGCATTTTTAAAATCATAAATCGATTATTCAATCACACATAGTGGAGAGTGGGGTAAGTTGAGCACAAGGTGTAAGTTGAGAGCCACCCTTGTTTCTGGGAAACCATACACAACATTTATAATTTGACCAAATATTTAGAAAGAGGTCATCATTTCATGGAGTGTGTGTGAAAGAAGAAACCACATGGAAAAAGTGCTAAGCAAGTTAGGTCAGAAGAACTGATTTCCACCAAGTCAAATGAATTAAAAGTGTTTCAAAAAGTACAACGTGTTTGTTAGGTGTTACGCCTGTGTTAAAATATGCTTAAAATGATTAAAAGACAAATCAAATATGATTGTGTTAAAATATGTTTGGGAAATAAAGATAGACACGGTTTCAAAAAGGTACCCACTGGGCAAAAACTGGTTGAATCAACATCCAGTGAATAGTGGTAATATTTCATTCAGTACAGAATTTTGTAGGCAGCGTCACCTTACCCTGTCCCGCAGCTCAACTTACCCCATACCCGGAGTAAATTGTACCAAGAGAACAGTTTTTTTTAGGACAAGCTAGGTTTTCAAAACTGTAATGTTTACATGAATTCTGATCAATTCCAGGGATACACAACATCCTGAAATATACAGTATGTAGATGTCTTTGTTAGAAAGAATACTATATTTCCCTTGATGGAGTGATGCTGAATGTAAGAAATTGATCAACTTACCCCACTTTCCCCTAAGCCTATATTATAGGCACTGGCAGACAGGTGAGTCTGGGTTGTATGCCTTTTGTGTGAGGTCATTACTATCTGTTCTGAAACAGACTAGAGCAAGATCTTATAAATCTAATGTCGCTCTGGATAAGAGCGTCTGCTAAATGACTTAAATGTAATGTAAATGTAATGAATGTCAAGTTCACTCTAATCCATAATGGGATCTTATGAGCCACAGGCCTATGCTAATACTATGAGCACATGGTACATCCAGAGCTGCTGATTTGAGATCCCTGTTTGAGCAAACATTTGTTTGTTTTTTAAGATGTTTTATTTATTTTTCTAAAAAGTTTTTTAACATGTCCTCCAAAGTGGACTCTGGAAGGTCTGAGGAATCTCTCGATTATCACCTACCATAAGGTGGCAGTATGTAGCCACAAACTATGCTACAAACCCTGTGTGTTACAAGGCCTGTATCTAAGGCAAGGCCCCTACAGGGGCTGCTAGAGAGTCTCCAATGGACTTCATTTAGGAACGTGAAACCTATATCAGAAAGGATGGAATTTATTTGACTAATTCTTGTCCCAGGAATATCAAACATATGTTGTTCCAGGGACATTATACCCAGGAACCTCATTCCTGTGTTGTCCCTGGAACATCATACAGGAGAAAGGCCACCATACAGTAGCTAATGTGGACAGATTTTAAAACCAGAGCCACCTGTACTCTTATATCCTCATTTGCACACACATTTTAGATAGCAATAGGCTACATTATAAAGCTGCCACCTCTAAATGGAGCTATTATTTCGATATAAACAGCAAATAACGCATGTAACTGAATGCTGGAGGTGTTTCTGTTTTCAGCTCTGTGATTGGTCATATAGCTGTCAGCACTGCAACATGTGTGTCCAGGGGAACCAATCAGCGCGCACGTTGTTCGCTTGTGGGCCTGGTGTGCTGGCTGACACCGGTAGTTAACCTAGAATGTGAAGAATTGTAGCTAGTCTGTAAAATTAAAAACCTTGCCCTGGTGAGGAAGGAGAAGCGGCGCAGGATTATGGACCCGGTGAACAATGCTGAGACAGGAGATACAGAAACCGAACTGGAGCCGGTCTATGTTCTTATTCCGAAAGAAACGCCGTGCAAGAAGAAGGAGCAGGAAAAACTGTCCGGAGTCGTCAAGAATGTCCATAGAAAACTGCGAAGAAAATACCGAGAAGGTAGTTACGCGTCGCTAGCTGTATCTAACTAACGTTAGTTAATTTAACCCGCTAGAAAAATTCAGGGGTCCGGTCTGTCTCAGCAAACGGGCCATTGAACCTGGCGAAAATAAGGCCCCAAGTAGAACGCTAATGTAGCTAGCTAAGTAACATTAGCTAGCTTGCTAGCATTATTTATTATTTTGGGTGCCTTGCACATACTGCAAGTGACGGGCAACATGTCAGGCTCGACTGTACTGTCTAAAACACATTGTCATACAATAGTAGCTAGGTGGCAAGCTTGTGTGGCTACGTTGAACTTTATTTATGACCAAACTAGACAAATGTAACGTTAGATCAGGGCCGCCTGGGAATATTTCAAACTGCAGTGTGCACTTACTAACTAGGCTATGCTTGTTTTGATCTTATTGTATGATTTGGCAACAAAATTCATAATAGCCTCCTCTTACCTACAGTCATAGTCATTTGGGAAGGTTGTTCGATCGTAACATACTGGATCATGGGCATTGTCAGACAGGTGAGCCTGGATTGTATGGCTTTTGTGTCACCAGTTCTGAAACTGAAAATAACTAGAAAAATATGAAAATGTTTTGTCGACACACACCAGATACTGTGCCATCAAAGTATTCATACCCATTGATTTATTGCACATTTTGTTACTTGTTTGTGTTACAGACTAAATTAATTGTATTCATATATTTTGTTCTCATCCATCTACACACATTACCCCATAATGACAAAATGAAAACATGTTTTTAGAAATTTTAGCACATTTCTTGAAAATGAAATACTCATATCTATTTTACATAGGTATTCACACCCCTGAGTCAATACTTTGTAGAAACACCTTTGGCAGCGATTTTTAAGGCAGTGAGTCTCTCTGGGTAAGACTCTAAGAGCTTTCCACACCTAGATTGTGCAACATTTCTACATTATTATTTTCAAAATTCTTCAAGCTCTGTCAAATTGGTTGTTGATCATTGCTAGACAAACATTTTCAGGTCTTACTGTAGATTTTGAAGTACATTTAAGTCAAAACGGAAACTTGGTCAATCAGGAACATTCACTGTCTTCGTAAGCAACTCCGGTGTAGATTTGCCTTTGTTTTGTTATTGTCCTGCTGAAATGTGAATTTATCTCCATGTCTGGTGGAAGGCATATTGAAACAGGTTTTGCTCTGCCTGTGCTTAACTCCATTACGTTTATTTTTTTTATCCTGAATAACTCCCCAGTGTTTAACAATTAAGCATACCCACAACAAGATGCAGCCACCACTATGCTTGAAAATATGGAAAGTGGTAATGTGTTGTATTCAGGACAAAAAGTGGATTGTTTTGCCACTTTTTTTTCAGTATTACTTTAGTTCTTTGTTGCAAACAGGATGCATGAACAGGCTTCCTTCTTTTCACTCTGTCAATTAGGTTAGTATTGTGGAGTAACTACAATGTTGTTGATCCATTCTCAGTTTTCTCCTATCACAGCCATTCAACTTTGTAACTGTGTTAACGTCACAATTGGCCTCATGGTACCTAATCTCTGTACCCAACACATACAGATAATTGTAAGGTCCCTCAGTTGAGCAATGAGTTCCAAACAGATTCAACCACAAAGACCAGGGAGGTTTTCCAATGTCTCGCAAAGAAGGTGAATCAGTACACCTAGTCACAACAAGGATACAGGCATCCTTCCTAACTCCGATGCAGGAGATATCTTCACCATGCTCCATGATATTGAATGTCTATTTTATTTTTAACCCATCTACCAATAGGTGACCTTTGTGAGGCATTGGAAAACCTCCCTGGTCTTTGTGCTTGAATTTAAGGGTAGGCAACAACACCTCTGCCACACTGACCCTTAACACGGGGCCCCCTAAAGAGTGTGTGCGTAGTCCCCTCCTGTACTCCCCGTTGACCCACGACTGCGTGGCCATGCACAACTCCAACACCATTAAGTTTGCTGACGACATGACGGTGGTAGGCCTGATCACCGGCGGCGATGAGTCGGCCTACAGGGAGTGTCAGAGACTTGGCAGTGTGGTGCCTGTACAACAACCTCTCCCTCAACGTCAGAAAGATCAAGGAGCTGATCCTGGACTATAGGGAGAAAGAGGGGAGCACATGCCCCCATCCACATCACCGGGGCTATTGTGGAGCGGGTCGAGAGCTTCAAGTTCCTTGGCATCCACATCCCTAAGATCTTAACATGGTCCACACACACCCAGTCGTGAAGAGGGCACGGCAGCGCCTCTTTCCCCTCAGGAGGGTGAAAGGATTTGGCATGGGCTCTCGGATCCTCAAAAAGTTGTACAGCTGCACCATTGAGAGCATCTTGACTGGCTGCATCACCGCTTGGTATGGCAAATGCACTGTTCTTGACCACAAAGCGCTACAGAGGGTGGTGCAGACAGCCCAGTACATCACTGGGGCTGAGCTCCCTGCCATACAGGTCCTCTGTGTCAGGCGGTGTCAGAGGAAGGCCCAGAAATTTGCAAAAGACTCCAGCCACCCAAGTCATAGACTGTTCACTCTGCTACTAGACTATATACATTGAGTATACAAAACATTAAGGACACCTGCTCTTTACATGACCAGGGTGGGAGATTTTTCCTTTTTGGTCCACAAGCCACGGTGGGAGGTAGATTTAAAAAAATCTACCCGCCACTCAGATTTTTTCACCTGTGAATATATTTGGTGTAATTACATCACGCTCGCCCTGGATAAGCATGCTTTCTGTTTTTCTAAAACAAGAAATGTATTACTAGTAAGAAGTAATGGGGTGTATTGCTTAATTTCATTTCTGTAACCTGCATCTTTAACCAATTTATTTTCAAATAGATACAATAACAGTTTTATTACTGAACCTCAAGAATCAACAAAGTGGCTACCCTGCCACACAAGCCTGAGTGATATTGCTTATTTATTATTATAAACTCGGCAATAAAAGAAACGTCCCTTTTTCAGGACCCTGTCTTTCAAAGATAATTCGTAAAAATCCAAATAACTTCACAGATCTTCATTGTAAAAGGGTTTAAACACTGTTTCCCATACTTGTTCAATGAACCATAAACAATTAATGAACATGCACCTGTGGACGCCTAAGACGGGACCGACAGCTGATCGTCCTCGCAGTGCAGACCACATGTAACAACACCTGCACAGGATTGGTTCATCCGAACATCACACCTGCGGGAGAGGTACAGGATGGCAACAACTGCCTGAGTTAAATCAGGAATGCACAATCCCTCCATCAGTGCTTCGACTGTCCGCAATAGGCTGAGAGAGGCTGGACTGAGGGTACAATCTAAGCACTGATGGAGGGATTGTGCGTTCCTGGTGTAACTCGGGCAGTTGCTGTTGCCATCCTGTAACTGTCCCGCAGGTGGTACATCCAAACATCACACCTGCGGGACAGGATGGCAACAACAACTGCCCGAGTTACACCAGGAACGCACAATCCCTCCATCAGTTCTTAGACTGTCCTCAATAGGCTGAGAGAGGCTGGACTGAGGGCTGTAGGCCTGTTGTAAGGCAGGTCCTCACCAGACATCACCGGCAACGACATCGCCTATGGGCACAAACCCACCGTCACTGGACCAGACAGGACTGGCAAAAAGTGCTCTTCACTGACGAGTCGCGGTTTTGTCTCACCAGGGGTGTTTGTCAGATTCGCGTTTATCGTCGAAGGAATGAGCGTTACACCGAGGCCTGTACTCTGGAGCGGGATCGATTTGGAGGTGGAGGGTCCGTCATGGTCTGGGGTGGTGTGTCACAGCATCATCGGACTGAGCTTGTTGTCATTGCAGGCAAACTCAACGGTGTGCGTTACAGGGAAAACATCCTCTTCCCTCATGTGGTACCCTTCCTGCAGGCTCATCCTGACATGACCCTCCAACATGACAATGCCACCAGCCATACTGCTCGTTCTGTGTGTGATTTCCTGCAAGACAGGAATGTCAGTGTTCTGCCTTGGCCAGCGAAGAGCCCGGATCTCAATCCCATTGAGCACGTCTGGGACCTGTTGGGTCGGAGAGTGAGGGCTAGGGCCAATCCCCCTCCAGAAATGTCTGGGAACTTGCAGGTGACTTGGTGGAAGAGTGGGGTAACCTCTCACAGCAAGAACTGGAAAATATGGTGCAGTCCATGAGGAGGAGATGCACTGCCGTACTTAATGCAGCTGGTGGCCACACCAGATACTGACTGTTACTTTTTGGGACGCATTATTCCATTTCTGTTAGTCACATGTCTGTGGAACTTGTTCAGTTTATGTCTCAGTTGTTGAATCTTATGTTCATACAAATATTTACACATGTTAAGTTTGCTGAAAATAAAAGCAGTTGACAGTGAGAGGACATTTCCTTTTTTGCTGTGTTTAGTTCAGGGCTCTACGCTGACATTTTTTACAAGGAGTACATCATGTGCTCCTAAATAGAAATGTAGAAGCACACAAATTAATCTAGGAGAACAATTAAAATATTTGAGTGTTTTAATGATAAGAAATGACAAAGTTCATATTTTTCTTTAGGAGTGAACCATGATTCAAGCGCAATCATTAGGTGAGACAAATGTTCAGCTGCTGCTTTAAGGGACTGGCTCTTACCATGGTAACTTGGGCACTCGCTTGTCTGTGATGAAAAAAAAATCTCACACAGCAATGTCTTCCGAGCAGCAGACCGTTGCAGCAAACTTAAAGATGCACTATGCAGAAATCACTCCGTAATTTCCTGGTTGCAAGAATTCTAATAGCCTAATTTCAGTTTGTGACAAAACAAGCAATTATAGTATAGAGCATCATTGTACCATCTACACTGTCATGAAATATCTTTTCCAAAATCAAACATTTTGTCTATTCAGCTGTTTGAAGCTGTTGTACAAAACTGAAGGTAAAAGAAGCAAAAACGGAACTTAATGGGAATCATAGAAATAGCGCACAGAACAAATCTACTGCTTCTTAGACTTACTTTCCATGAGTGACAGATCTATAACACACATTTCTGTGAATTTGGTCCATCGCCCAAAAAGTTTCATTTTGTAGCTTTAAACTAACATTGAAAAACAACCTAGCATGTGAACAAAACAATATAACTAGCCAAGATACACAAGGAGAAAGTCACACTTTAGTAGCCTTTCTTGTCAATTTGACCAATGTGACCTTTAAAAAAAAATAAGACTTTCCCTAATGCTCTGTGTGGGGGGTGCAACTCAATATTAGGAATGTGTTCTTAATGTTTTGTGCGCTCTGTATTTCATGTAGTCCTTGTTATGTTCTCGCATAAAGGAAGATGGAAGATATATTTTGACAGCCACAAATGACTGCGAGTGAATATCCGCCATACACATCACACTACCCATGAAGGAATACATACATATATTTCACTTATAATCGACCCTGACACAGCCAGGGCAAGACCGCAATAAAGCACATGCAGTTCTGACAATTTTCAGCCAGTAAACATGTGCACCTGTTTTCTCTCCACACACACATACTTTATAGGCCATACATACATGCATGCATACATACATGCATACATTTGTACTATTTTCTACATTGTAGAATAATATTGACGACATCAAAACTATGAAATGACACATATGGAATCATGTATTAACCAAAAAAGGGTTAAACAAATCAAAATATATTTTAGATTCTTCAAAGTAGCCACCCTTTGCTTTTGACAGCTTTGCACACTCTTCGCATTCTCTCAACCAGCTTCACATGGAATGTTTTTCCAACAGTCTTGACGGAGTTCCCACATATGCTGAGCACTTGTTGGCTGCTTTTCATTCACTCTGCGGTCCAACTCATCCCAAACCATCTCAAACTGGGTTGAGGTTGGGTGATTGTGGAGGCCAGGTAATCTGATGCAGCACTCCATCACTCTCCTTCTTGGTCAAATAGCCCTTACATAACCTGGAGGTGTGTTGGGTCATTGTCCTGTTGAAAAACAAATGATAGTCCCACTAAGCGCAAACAAGATGGGATGGTGTATTGCTGCAGAATGCTGTGGTAGCCATGCTGGTTAAGTGTGCCTTGAATTCAAAATAAATCACAGACGGTGTTACCAGCAAAGCATCATTACACCTCCTCCATGCTTCACGGTGGGAACCACACACCTACTCGGCGTCTCACAAAGACACGGCGGTTGGAACCAAAAATCTCATATTTAGATTCATCAGATGAAAGGACAGATTTCCACCAGTCTAATGTCCATTCCTCGTGTTTCTTGGCCCAAGCAAGTCTCTTCTTCTTATTGGTGTTTTTTAGTTGTGGTTTTTTTGCAGCAATTCGACCATGAAGGCCTGATTCACGCGGTGACCTCTGAACAGTTGTTGATGTATCTGTTACTTGAACTTAATTGGGCTCTAATTTCTGAGGCCCGTAACTCAAATTAACTTCTCCTCTGCAGCAGAGGTAACTCTGGGTCTTCCTTTCCTGTGGCGGTCCTCATGAGAGCCAGTTTCATCATAGCGCTTGATGGTTTTTGCGACTGTACTTGAAGAAACATTCAAAGTTCTTGAACTTTTCCGGATTGACTGACCTTCATGTCTTAAAGTAATGATGGACTTCCGTTTCTCTTTGCTTATTTGAGCTGTTCCTGCCATAATATGGACTTGGTATTTTACCAAATAGGGCTATCTTCTGTATACCACCCCAACCATGTCACAATCCAACTTGATTGGCTCAAAAGCATTAAGGAAAGAAATTCTACAAATGAACTTTTAACAAAGCACACCTGTTAATTGAAATGCATTCCAAGTGGCTTCCTCATGAAGCAGGTTGAGAGAGTGCAAAGATGTCATCAAGGCAAAGGGTGGCTACTTTGAAGAATCTGAAATATAAAATATATTTTGATTTGTTTAACCTCTTACATCTAGACGTTCCGCTAGCGGAACACCTGCTCCAATATCCAATGATAGGCGTGGCGCGAATTGCAAATTCCTCAAAAATCCCAAAACTTCAATTTTTCAAACATATGGCTATTTTACACCATTTTAAAGATAAGACTCTCCTTTATCTAACCACACTGTCCGATTTCAAAAAGGCTTTACAGCGAAAGCAAAACATTAGATTATGTCAGCAGAGTACCCAGCCAGAAATAATCAGACACCCATTTTTCAAGCTAGCATATAATGTCACAAAAAACAAAACCACAGCTAAATGCAGCACTAACCTTTGATGATCTTCATCAGATGACACTCCTAGGACATTATGTTATACAATACATGCATGTTTTGTTCAATCAAGTTCATATTTATATCAAAAACCAGCTTTTTACATTAGCATGTGACGTTCAGAACTAGCATTCCCACCGAACACTTCCGGTGAATTTACTAAATTACTCACGATAAACGTTCACAAAAAACAACAATTATTTTAAGAATTATAGATACAGAACTCCTTTATGCAATCGCTATGTCCGATTTTTAAAATAGCTTTTCGGTGAAAGCACATTTTGCAATATTCTGAGTAGATAGCCTGGCCATCATGGCTAGCTATTTTGACACCCACCAAGTTTGGTACTCACCAAACTCAGATTTACTAGAAGAAAAATTTGATTACCTTTGCTGTTCTTCGTCAGAATGCACTCCCAGGACTTCTACTTCAATAACAAATGTTGGTTTGGTTCCAAATAATCCATAGTTATATCCAAATAGCGGTGTTTTGTTAGTGCGTTCAAGACACTACCCGAAGGGTAAAGAAGGGTGACGCGCCCGGCGTGTTTCGTGACAAAAAAAATTCAAAATATTCCATTACCGTACTTCGAAGCATGTCAAACGCTGTTTAAAATCAATTTTTATGCGACTTTTCTCGTAAAAAAGCGATAATATTCCGACCGAGAAACCCTGTTTTCGTTCAAAGACAAAACATTTTTAACCATGGAGTCGTCTCGTGCACGCGCCCCCTTCTCATTGTTCTCAGATCGACCACTATCCAAATGCGCTGCTGTTTTTCAGCCATGGCCTGCAAAGTCATCATTCAACGTTCTGGCGCCTTCTGAGAGCCTATGGGAGCGTTAGAAAATGTCACGTTACAGCAGAGATCCCCTGTTTTGGATAGAGATGATCAAGAAGGCCAAGAAATAGTCAGAGGGCGCTTCCTGTTTGGAATCTTCTCAGGTTTTGGCCTGCCAAATGAGTTCTGTTATACTCACAGACACCATTCAAACAGTTTTTTAGAAACTTTGGAGTGTTTTCTATCCAAAGCTAATAATTATATGCATATTCTAGTTTCTGAGCAGGAATAATAATCAGATTAAATCGGGTACGTTTTTTATCCGGCCGTGAAAATACTGCCCCCTATCCATAACAAGTTAACACCTTTTTTGGTTACTACATGATTCCATATGTATTATTTCATAGTTTTGATGTCTTCACTTTTCTACAATGTATAAAATAGTAAAAATAAAGAAGAAACTCTGGAATGAGTAAGTGTGTCCAAACTTCTGACTGGTATTGTACATGCATACCTCTTCCATTTCATCCCGACAGCAGATCTTTAAAAAAATATATTTTCTTGGATTTCCCTTTCTCTTAATTTTTTTCTTCTACCCCAGGGCAGATATTCTATGTAGTTGTTCTATTACTTTGGCTGTTTTACACACAGGCCTATATATATTTGGGAGGAAAGATAAGGGTAGCGTATAGGCCTAAAGATTGTGTAAAAACATGATATTCAGTTTATTGGCCTTTGCAGGAATTAGGCTTGCATTCAGATGTAGGGTTGTTGAGACAACCAATTGAGGAATCTGCTTGTAATCCTATTTTTAACAGATTGTTTATCATGAGGCAAGTCTCTCGTGTCAACTTCAGCTATTTTTGGACCCTAAAATTGGCTAATCTTACTGGAAGAATGTCCAGGGCCACACTTTGAGTTTTAGTCAAACCGTAATGGAGCTCTGCATTCTGTGTGTAGCTCGGCTGCAAATAGTGTAATGTAATGTGCTCATGTGGTTGTCAATCTGGACAGAATATAGGCCTATTAGCCACTCATTTTACTTTGCAACCGATGTTTTCATTTTGTTTATTTAGCATCGGTTTGGCTAGATACCGGCCTGCTGAAAAATAGCGACATCTATGAATAGCCTAGGTCTATTTCCCACTGTGTTGCAATCATCACACAAATGTAAAAATGGCATACAACCGGTATTTTCCACTCTACCAGCAGAAGGACTGACTGGCCTAGCTACTGGTCTTGAAAGACAAGACACTGGGCAGTTGTCCTGTCAGCTGACACCATGATTAGTTAATAAGTAAAGCATGATCTGGTCTGCTTGGCATTGGTACCACAGTAGTCATGCTTTGTACTAGGGCACTGCTGTTTATTCCAACATGTCGTCTTTTCATTTCTGCCAATCTGCTATCGTTTTTTTCCTCTTGTGGTCATGGGATTTCTTCCTTTATCAGGATGTTTGCTCACACAAGCTAAACACATTCTGCTGTACGCCTGTGAAGATCTGGTGAAGGGAATTTGTGAAGATATATAGGAACAGATGTGAAGACTTCTGTTGAAAGTCTGGTTTTCAGCTGTACCCCTCTATAATGCCGGAAGGATGACATGAGTAACTGTTTTTAGAAAATGTTGAAGCAATGTTGTGTTTGCCTGTGTGGGGCTGAATGATAGTGATTCCTCTATTGAATGAATGTAAAAAAAAAAATATACAAGTAGGTACATCTTAATGTTGGCTTATGTACACAATGCACAATACCAGTCAAAAGTCTGGACACCTACTCATTCCGGGGTTTTTATTTTTTACAATTTTCTACATTGTAGAATAATATTGAAGACATTAAAACTATGAAATAACACACATGTGGTAGCTAAAAAAGTGTTTAACAAATCAAAATCTATTTTATATTTAAGATTCTTCAAAGTAGCCACCCTTTTCATTGATGACAGCTTTGCACACTTGGCATTCTCTCAACCAGCTTCATGAGATGGTCACCTGGAATGCATTTCAATTAACAGGTGTGCCTTGTTTAAAAGTTAATTTGAGAATGTCTTTCCTTAATGCGTTTGAGCCAATCAGTTGTATTGTGACAAGGTAGGGGTGGTATACAGAAGATAGCCCTATTTGGTAAAAGACCAAGTCCATTTTATGGCAAGAACAGCTCAAATATGCAAAGAGAAATGACAGTCCATCATTACTTTAAGACATTAAGGTCAGTCAATCTGGAAAAATTCAAGAACTTAAAGTTTTTTCAAGTGCAATCGCAAAAACCATCAAGCGCTGTGATGAAACTGGCTCTCATAAGGACCGCCACAGGAAAGGAAGACCCAGAGTTACCTCTGCTGCAGAGGATAATTTACCAGACTCCAATTACAGCCCAAATAAATCCTTCAGAGTTCAACTAACAAACACATCAACTGTTCAGAGGAGACTGCGTTAATCAGGCCTTCATGGTCGAATTTTTGCAAAGAAACCACTACTAAAAGGTCACCAATGAGGAGAAGAAGAGACTTGCTTGAGCCAAGAAACATGAGTAATAGACATTAGACTGGTGGAAATCTGTCCTTTCGTCTGAGTCCAAATGTGAGATTTATTTTGTTCCAACTGCCGTGTCTTTGTGAGACGCAGAGTAGGTGAAAGGATGATCTTCACATGTGGTTCCCACCGTGAAGCATGGAGGAGGAGGTGTGTTGTGGTGCTTTGCTTCTTACCATTACTAATGATGAATTTGAATGTGATGAAATTAAATGGGAAACAAATCTCTGCTTGGCCCACTTTCATTTGTGCTTATTTGTTTTGCTATGTCATACTGTATATTGTGAGGTAGGCGTGTTTTGGTTTCTTTTCTCTGTTTCAACCTTCCTGCCTTTAAAAAAATAAATAATATCGTTCTTTCCACAGTGGGCGATTTTGAGAAGATCTGGCGAGAGCACTGTGAGGATGAGCAGACTCTGAGTGAATACGCCCTGGCCATGAAGAACCTGGCCGACAACCACTGGGCCAAGACCTGTGAGGGAGAGGGCCGCATCGAGTGGTGTCGCAGGTAAAACAAATAACCCTCTGGCTGCGCTGTACTAGCTCAGAACTCCAATTCACTATGTTAGGTGCGATGACTCATCAAGCCTTTTCGATATCAATTCTGTGGGGTAAATCCTAACTTCTGCTCGTTGAATTTCTGCACGTCCGTGTCGTTTTAACGGTGAGGCATCAATACCATGATGTATGATGTTCTGGGGCTATTTTTCCAGTGTTTGTCAGGAGTATTTCCTGGATGGTGGGATGAAAAGAATGTTGGAGAAGGATGAGAAGAGTGCCAGGCTTGCCATGGCCACCTCAGCTGCAACTCTGAGTGCCCAGCCTTATAGCTCCTTCATCCCCAGGTACTGTACTGTTGCAATGTTAAATCAAACCCTGATGATTTTCATGACTCTTTTGCCCAACTTCAGCATGCTCTGTTGTACGTTCATAATTGACATTCAATATTCATATTGACTTATATTAGCCACTGCTCTCATTAAGCACACTCACTGTGTGTCAGACTTAACACTAACTCTTTAATGCCTCTGATTTCTCCACTTTCAGGTCCATCTCCCAGCTTGGTAAAATGCGGCTTCTGGATGTTGGCAGCTGTTTTAACCCCTTCCTGAAGTTTGACGAGTTCCTCACAGTCGGTATTGACATAGTGCCTGCTGTCGAGGTATGTATGATTTACAGTCAGCGGTCACTCCCTCGGTCCCGGCTTTAAAAAAAATCCTGACTCTTACTGTCTTACTCACTCCTCTACGGCCGCGACAAAAAGTCAGGGATTTTCTAGACGGGTAGCTAGTTCATTGTGTGAGTATCAGACCACAAAACAATGCCAACGCTTGACTGCAATGAAACCTGACCTGCTGTGAAGGAACTGGCAGAATATTAGCATAGAGTGATTTGGGTAACCAAATGGAATAAGAACGGTGGGTTTTAAATGTGGGTCTAAAATACTGCAACTTGATACTCTTTTGGGAGCTACTCTAAAGTATCTGTTTCTGCTCTCTCTCTCTCTCTCCCCCCCCCCCCCAGAGTGTATACAAGTGTGACTTCCTTAACCTCCAGCTCCAGCAGCCCCTGCAGCTGGCTGGTGATGCAGTGGAAGCCTTCCTGAGACAGCTGTGTAGCCCCATCGACGCACTGCCCGCCCAGCTCTTCAACGTGGTGGTCTTCTCACTGCTCCTCTCCTACTTCCCCTCGCCTTACCAGCGCTGGATCTGCTGCAAGAAGGCCCACGAGCTGCTGGAACTGCATGGCCTGCTGCTCATCATCACCCCCGACTCCTCCCACCAGAACCGCCACGCCCTCATGATGCGCAGCTGGCGCGTGGCGGTGGAGTCACTGGGCTTCAGGCGCTGCAAGTACATCAAGTTCTCCCACATGCACCTCATAGCCTTCCGCAAGGTGTCCCTGACCACCACCAGCGACCTGGTCAGCCGTAACTACCCCGAGATGCTCTACATCCCTCAGGACTTCCAATCCCACGAGGAGGAGGACTACACAGACGTGCTGGTTCAGGCGCACTCCGTCTTCGAGGACGACCAGCTGGCGTGGGGCTTCACGGAGCTGCCAGACACGCCCTACGACTCGGATTCAGGAGAGAGTCAGAGCAGTTCCTTGCCCTTCCTACACGAGCTGGAGGACCCCATACTGCTGCAGAGCTGAGCTAGACTAGCTAAAACCTTACTAGCTACTCTCTCTGTCCTTATTCAATCCCTAAGGCTCCCCTTGGCCCTAACCTTTCAATGTTTGCATATCTGTAAGGAGGAAAGCAATATTGTTGTAGCTTTGCCACTGCACTGCTTATACCTAACCAGAGCCTTCAGACATGCAACATGGGAGGGGCAAGTGGGAGGGATGGGGAGCAATTTGAGACCGGCTGTCTCTGTCCCCAACTGCTGCGCTGCCAAATGAACCTGCTGCATTCTTCTCACTCTTCTTTTCCCTTAACTAAACAATGCAGTTTGCACAGAGTGAAAGAAAAACAAGTTTACAGAAGTCAGTTGTTTATTATTCTATCTTACATGGTTAGTCTCTCAACACAACAACAACACACACACACACACACACACACACACACACACACACAATAAATAAATTAGTTTTTTAAAAATAAAGACATGGTAGCTGAATGCCCTCAGGATAAATGCAGTTAGCCTGCCCCTTGCATTTCATCCCATCTTTGTGATCTGTCACGCTCTACTAACAGAAGACAATCAATCTTTCAAAGGCTTTGTTTTAGTAGTTAAACAGTGAATGTGCTTCAGTGCCAGCAAGCCGCTGACTTTAAATCCCTTTTAAAGAGAGAGATACCACAGAGGTTTGTCAGGTTTGGCTAGTGGAGCGATTGAGATGGAAAGAGGGGTATGCTTGCTTCTGTAAATCAGGCGAGACTTTCTCTAATTCTTGGTGTGCATTTAGTTTTCCAAAAAAGAAAGAAAAGACAAAAACATTGTCATACTCAGCAAACGATGTGATTTTGTTCACTTTTGAACACTGGTTTTGTCCAACACGATGTGTGGCAACGCCATTTTATTTCAGCGTCTTTTTCACTGATTCATAACAATTAAGTGATATTTGTAGCATTTTCAGAACCTTAAGGTAGGCGTATGTAGTTACTTTGCCTAGTTAAATAAAGGTAAAAAAATATATATAATACAAAAAAAAACTTTTACTAATGTGAAACTGTTTTTTTTTTTTCATAGTGTACCATGGTACGAGTGTTGCAAAATAGGCATTGCTCTATTTTCTCTGCTGGTGTGAAGAAACTGCTATCTAAATATGCACAGATGTTTGCTTACCTTCAATGTTCAATACAACCTTATTTGTAAAAAAATTATTTTGCCAGGAACAATATTTAGGCTTCATTATCTGATCAATAATAGGTCTGTAGTGATGTCTTGGCTTCTTTACAGGTAACTGTTGGCTTCTCTATAGGTACTGGTAACTAACTAGGGAAATTATACTGACCACACTATGTCCACTGAAGTGAAACGTATATATCGACTAAGACACCAGCTTTACCTGTCAGTTACTGTTTTACCTAATTTCCTTTAAAGTACTTCATATCTGAGGAGAGCAACATTGGCCGTAGGAAGAATTGCTGAATTCAAAATGTTTATTTTATTTTTTTTCAATATTTGCTTTTTCATTCATAGGTTGGCAGAATAAGTATAGTATCAACAAATACTGAGTCATTCATTGCATCAGTAAGTTAATTTGACTATCCTTTTTAAATGTATTTTCATCCACAACATGAAAGTACTTAGTGTGTACTCTGCTTAAAAAAATGTATTAACTCCAAACAGTTGTCAAAATGATCTTATGAACTCTAATAGAATTCCAAAAGATTCGCCTCAATGAGGTTTTGCACTAATACCACACGGTCTCATAATTAGTCATGCAATCTCTGATCTCATCAAAGTGCATTTTAGCAATAGCCAGGTGTATCCTGTACTGTATCCTTATGGGGAAGGTTTCTGTGTTGTTCTCAATGACACTAGCACACAAATACTCATTTGTTATATATTTGTAATGATATTTCCTTTTTTGTGTGTGTGTGTGGAGGTATGTAGGGTGAGTGTGCATGAGTGTTTGTTGTAATTGTGTGTGGCACTGTACTTCATAAATAGTAGACTAATCTCTCAGCTGCCATGAGTCATGTGATTCCTGTCATGGGGGATATAGGCTGTGTCCCAAAATGGCACCCTATTCCCTATGGACCTTGGTCAAAATTTGTCCACTATGTAGGGAATAGGGTGCCATTTGGGACGAACCCTTATGAATATAACCAGTATGATGTACCTGTACCCTAATGTTCTCACATCAGTTTACCTGAAATCCTAAAGGTGCCTTCTTACTTATCCCCAGTAATGTTTTTGCAGTCCTGATTCTCATGCCCATGTGTTAGAAAATTCACACTTTCACTTGGCAGTATACAATGGGTTTTCTTTGCCAAATAATTGTGTTATGTGCAACTGTACAAATGAGCTACCAGCTACCACTTAAAAGTATAATTGGCTCAATGTTTTACCCTAAGAACAATGTGTTTTGTTTAAATGATGTAATTTGTCATTGATAATAATTACATATTGCTTTCAACTTGCTATACATCCGTTGTAACTAAACTTCCTGGTCTGTTCATGTTTGGTGTACTTTAAACTATTTATCTTTAGTAACAGAAAAGACAGACATTTCTCATTACAAATCATTTGCTTGAGGGTTGTGAACTGTACCAGTAAGCAATTAGTGATACACATCTTTGTATCTGTCTTCCAAGAGTTTGATTCCATTACTTTCAGAAACAGCTTCATTTTCAGACAATTGCAGGACAATGTGTGCATGGTTGTTATTCTATTTTATAAATGAATGTTAATGCAGCTTTCATGTCTGATTTTATTGTGTACTCCATTCATTTTTTTTTTTTTTAATTTTTTAAATAGGACTGAGGTGAACTTGAGTCGTTGTATTGATCATATTTATTAGAGCATAAATATAGCAAAGTGTAGTAGGTTTCACTTCTATTATCATTTTGAGTATTCAGTTGATGAGAATAATTTTACAGAAGGTCTAGATGTGCTACATGTCAAAAGTTGTTGCTACTGTAGACTATATATGATTTGTTATTGATCACCAGGCTTCATGGATGGGCTCTCTTCACTTGCTGGTATTGCCAAAGGCAAACTATCACCGACTGCACTCTAAAAAGAAAAGGTTTGGATCCTTTTGGGATAATATAAGGTTAAAAAAATTACATTGAGGTTAATTTAAGAATATATACTCTGCCATCAGTTAGTTTTTTAACCTTTGTAGACTTAAGGGGTGCTTTGAACTCTTCAAAAGAGAGGTTGTTTTGGAACCAGCAGTGTGCTCGTGAGAAAAGGTCGGTCGTGTTTATAATTAAGCAATAAGTCCCGAGGGGGTGTGATATATGGCTAATATACCACGGCTAAGAGCTGTTCTTTGCATGACACAACGCGGAGTGCCTGGATACAGCCCTTAGCCGTGGTATACCACAAACCCCCGAGGTGCTTTATTGCTATTATAAACTGGTTACCAATGTAATTAGAGCAGTAAAATCAAATCAAAGTTTATTTGTCACGTGCGCCGAATACAACAAGTGTAGACTTTACAGTGAAATGCTTACTTACAGGCTCAAACCAATAGTGCAAAAAGGGTATTAGGTGAACAATGGGTAGGTAAAGAAATTAAACAGTAAAAAGACAGGCTATATACAGTAGCGAGGTCATAAAAGTAGCGAGGCTACATAGACACCGGTTAGTCAGGCTGATTTGAGGTAGTATGGACATGTAGATATTGGTTAAAGTGACTATGCATATATGATGAACAGAGAGTAGCAGTAGCGTAAAAGAGGGGGGTGGTGGGTGGGACACAATGCAGATAGCCCGGTTAGCCAATGTGCGGGAGCACTGGTTGGTCGGCCCAATTGAGGTACTATGTACATGAATGTATAGTTAGTGATTATGCATATATGATAAACAGAGTAGCAGCAGCGTAAAAAAGGGGTTGAGGGGGGGCACACAATGCAAATAGTCCGGGTAGCCATTTGATTACCTGTTCAGGAGTTTTATGGCTTGAGGGTAAAAACTGTTGAGAAGCCTTTTTGTCCTAGACTTGGCACTCCGGTACTGCTTGCCATGCGGTAGTAGAGAGAACAGTCTATGACTGGGATGGCTGGGGTCTTTGACAATTTTTAGGGCCTTCCTCTGACACCGCCTGGTGTAGAGGTCCTGGATGGCAGGCAGCTTAGCCCCAGTGATGTACTGGGCCGTACGCACTACCCTCTGTAGTGCCTTGCGGTCAGAGGCCGAGCAATTGCCGTACCAGGCAGTGATGCAACCAGTCAGGAAGCTCTCGATGTTGCAGCTGTAGAACCTTTTGAGGATCTCTTGACCCATGCCAAATCTTTTTAGTTTCCTGAGGGGGAATAGGCTTGGTCGTGCCCTCTTCACGACTGTCTTGGTGTGTTTGGACCATTCTAGTTTGTTGGTGATGTGGACCACAAGGAACTTGAAGCTCTCAACCTGTTCCACTACAGCCCCGTCGATGAGAATGGGGGCGTGCTCGGTCCTCCTTTTCCTGTAGTCCACAATCATCTCCTTAGTCTTGGTTACGTTGAGGCACCACCCGGCCAGGTCTCTGACCTCCTCCCTAAAAGCTGTCTCGTCGTTGTCGGTGATCAGGCCTACCACTGTTGTGTCGTCTGCAAACTTAATGATGGTGTTGGAGTCGTGCCTCGCCATGCAGTTGTGGGTGAACAGGGAGTACAGGACGGGACTGAGCACGCACCACTGGGGAGCTCCAGTGTTGAGGATCAGCGTGGCAGATGTGTTGCTACCTACCCTCATCACCTGGGGGTGGCCCGTCAGGAAGTCCAGGATCCAGTTGCAGAGGGAGGCGTTTAGTCCCAGGATCCTTAGCTTAGTGATGAGCATTGAGGGTACAATGGTGTTGAACGCTGAGCTGTAGTCAATGAATAGCATTCTCATGTAAGTGTTCCTTTTGTCCAGGTGGGAAAGGGCAGTGTGGAGTGCAATAGAGATTGCATCATCTGTGGATCTGTTTGGGCGGTATGCAAATTGGAGTGGGTCTAGGGTTTCTGGGATAATGGTGTTGATGTAAGCCATTACCAACCTTTCAAAGCACTTCAGGAGTACCAAGCGTGTCATACACGTGGTCTGATACGGTCTGACATACCATGGCTGTCAGCCAATCAGCAGTCAGGGTTCGAACCATCCAGTTTATAATTCAAATTGAGAACATTGGTCAAAAGACTACTGGAAGCTGGTGGTTGGAGAGACGCGACAGATTAAGAGGTGATTTGCAATGGATCGACCTTAAAAGTAGGTGAACCTTAGCTATTCGCTAGCTAAGATAATTCATCAAACTACTATCAAATGTAATGTACTCAAGTTTTTCATCTGCAAGCCAAGCTACATAGCCGGTAACGTTAGCTGGGAATTGTATAAGTGTTGGTACGTTTTAGCTAACGTTAGCTAGCTACGTTAACATTAGCTAACGTTAGATAGCTAATGTTAACATAGCTAACTTCAGCTAGCTAGATTCAATATTGAAAATGTTTTGTCCTCATTTAAACCCATGATACACTCTCACCATCTCCTTCCATCCTCCCTTCAATACCTGGCTTATCCTGTCCTGTCTAGTGGTGGAGAGTTCGGAGCTGTGAACTAAATGTTAAACTAAATGACATAAAACAGATCAGATGCATTTGATATCGAATACTCATGTTTATGTTGTGTTTGTGCTTAATTGATGTCATTCAGGTTGGTGTATTGGGGCAGCCTGTTTTGTCGTCTGTATTTCAGACAAAAGCAAGACTATGTTTAAAGCTCACTAAGGATCTACAAACAGGTTAGCCTCTACACAGTCTTTGGATTGTGCAGTGTGATTATAGTGTGTTCTGTGTTATTTCATTGTCTTTTCCAATGCTAACTGAATGGTGAATGTATTTACAGTGTGATTGTTTGTTCTGTTAGTCCTGTGTCTTTTCAAATACCAACTTAATGGTGAATGAATGTATTTACAGTAAATCAATCAATGCATAGAGTTGCCCCAGCATTGTGAGTACAACAATACACACACAAATCATTTAGGATAGAATACTGTCAACAGTGGACTTAATTACATTATGGTCCTCATTCCCAGGTGAGCTTCTTGGTCCTGGCAGCCCTGAAGCTGGTGGACCTAGACCTGTGGTACCTGATAATCCCAGGCTTTGTGTTGAGTGGGGTGTTCTAGGGCATCTGTCACTATGGTCATCATCACATTGGGGATTCCACATCAAGCTTAGTGACTGCCAGAGGGTGAGTGTCTGGCCCAGGGAGCCGGGAACAGCTGCCTAGACGAGGTTATGGCCTCTAAAGGAGTCAGACACTTCAGTCTCCTCTCCGAACGCCTGGTGCTCCTCAGTCAGGGATTCACAACCATCCTGGCCGCTATAGGGTTTGCCCGGGGTATGCCGTCATTGAAAATAAGAATTTGTTCATAACTGACTTGCCTAGTTAAATACAGGTTAAATAAAATGGTAGGTAGGTGTAGGCATAGAATTCCAGTCATTGATAAAAGGGTTATTTAATCAAGACCAGCAAATGTATACCTCAAATGCTCAACTAAGCTAAATCTTCTGTTAATTGTGTTGCTAAGTGAGTGGTGTAAATTAATCAATTTGGGATCACACTTTCTTACATTTTTGAGGTGATCCAGACAGGTCAGTGTGTGAATATAACCCATTGTGTCTGTCCTCCAGTATCTTTGAGTATGTTCCTGCTGGTCCTGGCTCTGGAGTCTCTGTTCCACGGCCTCTTCTTTGAGCTGGGCAACAGCCTAGGCGGCACGTGTGGGGTATGCAATGGTCATCCCCACCAATTGTTGCAGGCAGGAATGTTTTGATAGTGGACCCCCCCCCCCAAATACATTTTTTACATTTACATTTTAGTCATTTAGCAGATGCTCTTATCCAGAGCGACTTACAGTAGTGAATGCATACATTTCACAGATTATTTTTTCTGTGCTGGCCCCCCGTGGGAATCGAACCCACAACCCTGGTGTTGCAAACACCATGCTCTACCAACTGAGCTACAGGGAAGGCTTGTACATACACATAGGCTTGTACATACACATACTGAACAAAAAGATAAACGCAACATGTAAAATGTTGGTCCCAGCCTTCCGAGTGGCGCAACGGTCTAAGGCACAGCATCGCAATGCTTGAGGCGTCACTACAGACCCAGGTTCGATCCCAGGTAGTGTCACAGCCGGTCATGACCGGGAGACCCATGAGGCGGTGCACAATTGGCCCAGCGTCGTCCAAGTCAGGGGAGGGTTTGGCCGGCAAGGATTTCCTTGTCCCATCGCGCTCTAGCGACTCTTTGTGGCGGGCCGGGCACCTGCAAGCTGACTTCAGTCGCCAGCCAGACAATGTTTCCTCCGACACATTGGTGCAGCTGGCTTCCGGGTACCTCTACAAGATTGGTGTCCCTAAATTGGGACAGTTGTTGCTCAATATGCAATAATGTGACTAGAATGATGTTGTAAACAACAGCCAACTTTCCGGGACATAGACATGTCTTATATGGGAAGAAATTATTGTTAATCTAACTAATACCACACTATTGTTTGCTCAACAAAACACTTAATCTCGGCAACTGGTTTGATACATTCACCTCTGAAGGTAAATAATGTACTTACATTCAGTAATCTTCCTTTGATTTGTCATTCTGAGGGTCCCAGAGATAAAATGTAGCGTAGTTTTGTTTGATAAAATCTATTTTTATATTGGAACTGGGTTATACAGTTTGACCCCACTGCTGTCTCTGGCTCAACACCCACCCTGCCTATGCCATCTAGATGTGTGAAGGTTCATGTCTTTTCTGTAGGGAAGCTAATGATTCATCATGTATGACATTCCTGGAAGTGTGTAAACTTAATTTTTTTTATTACCATAGTCTTTTTGTATGTTCTCTATAGTTATGTACTTGAAAATGTATCAATTGACCAATTCGGCACATTTGGGCAAACTCGTGTAGGACACCTGGCAGACTTGATACAAAATATTGTGTAGTGATGTAATTCTTCAATGGATCAGTCTGAAACTTTGCACACACACTGCTGCCATCTAAATTACACCTAGAATCTTGCATCACTTATTTTGTACATAATGTTGCTGCTACCGTCTCTTATGACCGGAAATAACTTTTGGACATCAGAACAAGTCCGACGCGAAGGATCTACTGCTTTCTCGGGAATGTGCCCAAATCCCTGTCATTTGCGTGAAGACGGAGCTAAAGGGGATGGATGTCGGGCTGACTTCTAAGAATTTGTAGGCGATCAAGACTATCCAACGATCAAGACTATCCTACCGTACTCCCGGGTGGCGCAGTGGTCTAAGGCACTGCATCGCAGAGATTCTGGGTTCGAGCCCAGGCTCTGTCGCAGCCGGCCGCGAACGGGAGATCCATGGGGCGACGCACAATTGGCCCAGCGTCGTCCGGGTTAGGGAGGGTTTGGCCGGCAGGGATATCCTTGTCTCATTGGAGGATATTTCTGTAATTCAGTATTTATTCCCATAGTAATTCGTTATGGATCCATAACTAAATAAACATTTGCCATTTTGAAAGCGTATTTTTATTATTTTATTAACGAAAGCACAAAGATGCCATTCTTAGATGCCATTCTTGTTTTAGTTTGAATGTGCAGACTGGCACTAAGAACAGCGGGAACATTTCGCCAGTCAACGCCATTATTAGTGCAATGCCCCTTAAAGTCACGTCACCCCGCTCCTCCGCTCTCTCCACTGGCTTCCAGTTGAAGCTCGCATCCGCTACAAGACCATGGTGATTGCCTGCGGAGCTGTGAAGGGAACGGCACCTCCATACCTTCAGGCTCTGATCAGGCCCTACACCCAAACAAGGGCACTGCGTTCATCCACCTCTGGCCTGCTGGCCCCCCTACCTCTGAGGAAGCACAGTTCCCGCTCAGCCCAGTCAAAACTGTTCGCTGCTCTGGCACCCCAATGGTGGAACAAGCTCCCTCACGACGCCAGGACAGCGGAGTCAATCACCACCTTCCGGAGACACCTGAAACCCCACCTCTTTAAGGAATACCTAGGATAGGATAAAGTAATCCTTCTAACCCCCCCCCCCCTTAAAAGATTTAGATGCACTATTGTAAAGTGGTTGTTCCACTGGATATCATAAGGTGAATGCATCAATTTGTAAGTCGCTCTGGATAAGAGCGTCTGCTAAATGACTTAAATGTAAATGTAAATGTAAAGTGTTGCTCTGTGCTACCCAGTGTGGCGGGGTGGGGCTCTGAGGCCCATCCCGTGCCCCCTGCCCTCGTGCCTTGAACCTCGTGCGCTTTTAGTGGATACAGCTGGAGAACTGCAAGGCAGTCCCATTGTGCGCCACTCGGGAGCCATGACCAATATATATTGTCCTGCTAATAACAGGGTTAATAATATATCTGAGAATATCCAAGGGGCTTTTATATCACTCTAAATGAATAATAATAATAGATTTGTTAAAAAATAACTATTTTGAAGATTATTTTGTTTTCAAATAACGGAAAATTAGAGAAAAAGGCCATTTTTGAACATGGGGTGAGACATTGTTACTAATTTGTAAATAAAGCCAGAAGGTATTTAGAATGATTTATTTCTGTTTTTAGAGGGAGAGAAACCAAAAACCTACAGTCATCTCATGGGTCTCCCAGTCGAGGCCAGTACGGGTATTGAACCAGCATCTGTAGCAACACAGTGTCTTAGACCTTTGCACCACTCAGGTGCTGTACAACGTCACCGGTCGGGAGTGGGCTACAATACTACAGTAAGAGCAAAATAAAATAAGAAAAACCTTAGTGTAACAACAGTTTTAGTAAGTAATACTGAAGTCGTGCGCAATTATCAGTTTCTATTTAGGTTTATGTCACCCATTCATTGTCATTTAGAGACACAGTAGGATCCAAAAGCATCAGTGCTCTAACTCCCCCTTGTGGTGGTCTGGAGCAATGAAGTGGTGACGCAGGGTACCGTACTAAACCACAAATGACCTCTAAGTACCTCAGCATAATCACAAAACTTTTAGTGGAGCAACCGCTGTACATATCGCAATATTTTCGGACAATATTATATTGATATTTGACTCAAAGTATCGATTTGTAAAAAATAAAGTCTGCTTTACCTGCGCCAGAACTCCAGAATTTTTCATCCAAGGCTTGTTCTCCATTTTCTTTTAAAATTGTGAGCCAACATGTTTTCAGCACTTATTTCCCTGACTGATCAAAACTTTTCTCATGCTCTCTCGTCTCTCTGCAGCAGACGTATAGTGAGCAATATGTTTGGAACATCAAATCGCAGTATCGAATCGCAATACATATTCTATCGGTATCTAAGTATCGTGATAATTGTATCATGAGGAAGGTCCCTAGCAATTTCCAGCCCCATTTATCAGTATTTGAAGCCGAGAATGTTACCTTACCACTGTTGTTGGAAGTGGTATCGTATTGTCACTCTCCGACATTGGATTCTCATGCACCAAAGCGGTTACACTGATTGCACCATTCAGACATTTTAAATTGTGCTTTTGTATTATGACCAATACATGCATACATCCAGCTCTGTCAAACTGATCATATTTTTTTACAGGTGGCCTTTGTCCCCCACCCAAAATGTATCTCGGGTTACTAAGATATTGTATTTGTAGCTATTTTGTTTATTTTCAAGTGTGTGGAATGTTTTGATTTATAATTCGGTAACTTCATATGCAGCTTTTAATGCACTATTTGATATCAAAGCCTTGAGTATCATTGCTGTCCCACAGCTGCTATTCATCTCTTTTGTATGATTTCTTTATTGGAAGAGTAGAATTACTGGAGGGACTGTAATTGTTGTTACTGTACCTATACTGATTGCACTACCTGGAGGAATGGAGTGAGGAATATGGAGCCAATTTCGGACACGTGATCTTACATTTGTGTGTTTTTGTTTTGAGGTTTATCGTATCATACAGGGATTTTGATATGCAAGCTTGCTCTTATTAACTGTTTGTATATGGAAATGGCAATATTTTAAGCTAAAGCGTTGACTGAAGTCTCTATGCAATAAAAATAAAGATTTCAGTCTTTTTAATGATATTGATTGATATACAGACGTTACGGCACACTTTTAGTGGACAAATTATGCCCTCTGCTGGTATGCAGTAACCTAGGCCTGTCTATTCCATTTAGCTTTTAAATGATTTTCTGTAATCAATAATTTCATGAATTAATACAGATTTTCTGTAATCAATAATCCATTTCATGAATTAATACATAACGTACGTTAGTGTAAATTACTAATGCAGCCATGCACTCTTTCAGGCTATCGGGGAGAACATTCCCTATTATAGGAGTGTACAGGTTTGGAACCAACTTGTTTGTAAGTGTTGAATCAATGCACATGAATCTTACACCAGTGTTTCTTATTCCTGGTCCTGGGGACCCACAGAAGTGCAGTGTTATGTTTTAGCACAGCGCTTACCTGATACTTTAAGCTGGTGGGAAATACCCCCCCCCCCCCCCCCTGGTTAGCCAAACGTAAACAAGCGACGTGCATTTCTCTTAGGTTTCAGTGTCACCTGTATCTGATCTGTCCTGATGTAGCTGTCGGTTAGCACGCAACTTGAGCTCATGAGTGTGTGTGAAGACAATTGTAGGGCTTCAACTTGGGAAGTGGCGCCTCAGTGAGTGATGTAAAGAAATGTTGATGACAGTGAACCAGTGCGAGGTCTGCGAGAGGCAGGGAACCATTCAGGGATGCTGTTGCTGAATTTGATGATGTGTGCATCTCCCTCTACTCCAACTGCGGGTGCTGGGTCTACAACTGAATACAAGGTGGTGATTAGGCTCTTTTGTCATTCGTATCATTAGCTACACAGCTATACTTAAGTAATAACTTGTCTCAGACGCAACACGGAGTGCTAGGACAGCCCTTCGTCGTGGTATATTGGCCATATATCTCAACCCCCCGAGGTGCCTTATTGCTATTATAAACTGGTTTCCAATGTAATTAGAGCAGTAAAAATACATGTTTTGTCATACCCATGGTGTAAGGTCTGTGTTTCTTGTAGGCTTACCCTGGCGTGACGTTTTGATAATCATGGAAATCTCTCGGACAAGGTGACTCATTCTGGAAAAACTCATTGTGATTGGCACCCCTGCCCAGTCGTGAAATCCAAAGATTAGGTCCTAAGGAATTCATTTAAATTGACTGATTTCCTTATATGAGCTGTAACTCAGTAAAATCGTTAATCGTTGCATGTTGCGTTTATATATCTTTTTCAGTATAGTTAGGATTATGTACAAAAATGTTTACCTGACCAGTAGCTTAGCGAGTAAGGAACTATGGAACATTCAGGAACTTGAGGGTATGAGGTCGAATGCCTGTTGAAGGCTATTTTGAAAATTGTTTTGCGAAACCACACTTTATGCACTGTTGTTCAAATCATTTGTTTTATTTAATCTTGTATAAGCTCCTGTCTTAGGTATCCTAAATAATGCCATAGATTCAGTTTAAGTATTTTAAACTTGAAGGCACAAAGGGAAGCATGATGTAAGATGTGAACCTGGTATTCCAACTGATTACAGGCTACTAAAGCCAATGACTTACAGCTGCATCGCAGTTTTGCTGAAAAAGTGGATAAAAAACACTTCTCTCTAAATAATCACACACTTATTAATTGCTGACCAGCAGATGTCACTAATGTGCATAGATGTGAACAGATAATGAAGCTCCGAATAATGAACTGTTTTTCAGCACAATTTGTTGAAAACAGCGAAGCCTCCAGAAAGCCTCGGTTTCCCATCACTACCACAGACAGTCACACAAAAAACATTTGCAATTCCTATCATATCTAAAGCATTCCTTGATAAGGAGTGCTTTTTCAACATCGGAAATCTGGGAGTCTCCTTAATATTAACAGAGTGAGACAGTGCAGGAGCAGACTAATGAATTCAAGGATGTCACTCTTCCACTCAAGCTTAACATTGTCATCTATCGCCCACCAGGGGCCCTTGAAGAGTTCCTCAATGAGCTTGACACCTTGATAAACTAATTTCCTGACGATGGCTCTACGTACTTGGCGACTTCAACCTCTCGACGTTTGCCTTCGATTCATTTCTTCCCCACTCTCTCTTTCCCTTCCTTGCCTCTTTTGACCTCACCCTTTCCCAATCCCCTCCAACTCACAAGGCAGGCAATACGCTTGATCTCATCTTTACTAGAGGCTGCTCTCCTACCAATCTCACTGCAACCCCACTCCAGGTCTCTGTTTCCTTTTCTGTCTCCCTTTCTCTCAACTTGGATGTCAGCCCACCACATCAAACTCAACCTCAACAAGACGGAGCTGCTCTTCCTCCCGGGAAAGGCCTGCCCACTCAAAGAGCTCTCCATCATGTTTGACCACTCCACAGTGTCGCCCTCCTAGAGTGCAAAGAATCTTGGCGTGACCCTGGACAACACCCTGTCGTTCTCTGCAAACATCACTTGCACTTGAACCCCCCCCCTTCTAGCTCTGACTGATGGCTACTTTATTGAGGAAAAATGTACTTTCTAGGCCTGTGATATGTGGTTGTCCCACCAAGCTATCTTAAGATGAATGCACTAAGTCGCTCTGGATAAGTGTCTGCTAAATGACTAAAAAGTAAAATGCATCAATGGACTGACCAATGGCAGGCACCAATGGGCGTTACTTGGTATCAAGGAATGCCCCGAATTGTGGTCTACAATTACACCATATTGAGCAAATATAATTTGACCAAATCAAATTGAGAAAAGACCATGGTCTAAGATCCCTCCCAATGTGTTTTCTAATCTCATAAAACATTTTAGGCTCAGTGTCACCATCTTCGCAATGGGAGGGTGCTAGAGTAATGAAAGCAGGGGTGCCAATCATTTTGACCCCTTTCGTATTAAGATTTGTTTGTATTACTTGTTAAACAAAATGTTGTTCTCTGAGCAACTGTATAAGTATAAAATAACATACCTTCCCCGAAAATGTTTTGCATAAAATATAGCTCAGTATTTTGTATTATTTATTTGAAACAGTCTTTGTTGCTCATCTTCATCAAGGGTGACTGACGTGTGGCTCAGTTGGTAGAGCATGGTGTTTGCAACGCCAGGGTTGTGGGTTCGATTCCCACGGGGGACCAGTACGGAGAAATAAATGTATGAAATCTATGCATTCACTACTGTAAGTCACTCTGGATAAGAGTGTCTGCTAAATGACGAAAGAAAAAAGGGTGTAATCATACACATGCTCAGTGCATTCCAGCTGCAATGTGTACAAAAACCACTAGATGGTCATCTTGTAAAGTGTTTTTCATAGCATTTTCAAACCCATTTAAAATTGTCATAGACTTAACCAAAAAATTCAGATTTAAGCCCAGTCACTGCATTTCATTTATTGTAGACATACAATCTATCATGTTCACATGAGTGGATAAATGTATTTTATTATCTTCTATGCCATAGCCTTGGAGGGTACCAGTACATAGGGGAAACTTCTTCCTACTTCTGTTAAAAAAAAAAATACAAATCTCTCCCTCCTTCACACTCTATCCCCCCTCTCTCACTATCCCTCTCTCGCTCTCCCTTTCTTTCTCTCTTTCTGTCTGTCATTCTCTCTGAGGTGTGCTCAGGTGTTGCAATACTCAGACAGCGCTTAGAGAGCCTAATTAAACTCAAGGGATTGGGGAGAGAGGGGTGGTTGTGATGGTAAGGGAAGATGGAGGTGAGGGTACCATTCATTTAATTCCAGCTGTTACTATGAGCCGTCCTCCCTTCAACAGCCTCCACTATGGTGGTGAGGGAAGATTGCTCAACCAATCTCAACTCCAAAAACTGAAGAGAGAGCGGGCTCTTATTACCTGTGGATATAATGATTTCAGATATAAACCATGTGTGATTGCTATGGCAATATCCCTTTAAATGTAAATATAACAGCACACTCAAATGGAATCTAATTGGTCATGAAACTATTGAACCAACTGCACTGGATTTAATATTTTTCTTCATGATTTTCATCTTTAGTTAACATTTTACCGTGCATTCGGAAAGTATTCAGACCCCTTGACTTTTTGCACATTTTACATCACAGCCTTATTTTAAAATTGATCAGATTCGTTTTTCCCCCTCATCAATCTACACACAGTAGTACCCCATAATGACAAAGCAAAACCTGGTTTTTAGATTTTTTTAGCAAATCTACTGCAAATAAAAAATGGAAATATCACATTTACATAAGTATTCAGACCCTTTACTCAGTACTTTGAAGCACCTTTGGCAGCGATTACAGTCTGTAGTCGTCTTGGGTATGACACTACAAGCTTGACACACCTGCTTTTGGGAAGTTTTCTTGCTGCACAGTTATTTTCAGGTCTCTCCAGAGAGGTTAGATCGGGTTCAAGTCCGGGCTCTGGCTGGGCCACTCAAGGACATTCAGAGACTTGTCCCGAAGCCACTCCTGCGTTCTCTTAGCTGGGTGCTTAGGGTCGTTGTCCTGTTGGAAGGTGAACCTTCGCCCCAATCTGAGGTCCTGAGCGCTCTGGAGCAGGTTTTCATCAAGGATCTCTCTGTACTTTGCTCCCTTCATCTTTCCCTCGATCCTGATGGTGTCCTTAATGTCTTGTACACCCAAAGTAGGCCTGTTTAGTGGCAGTGCACACTTTAGATATGGGGCTGCAAAATAGTTTATTAATAATATTAATATTATTAATAATTAGGAAATCAGCTGGGCTAGACAATCTGGACCCTCTCTTCCTAAAATTATCCGCCGCCATTGTTTCTACCCCTATTACTAGTCTGTTCAACCTTTCTTTCGTATGGTTTGAGATTCCTAAAGATTGGAAAGCTGCCACAGTCATCCACCTCTTCAAAGGGGGAGACACTCTACACCCAAGCTGTTACAGACCTGCCCTGCCTTTCTAAAGTCTTCGAAATCCAAGTGAACAAACAGATCACCGACCATTTCGAATCCCACCGTACCTTCTCCGCTATGAGAGCTGGTCACGGTGCACCGCAGCCACGCTCAAGGTCCTAAATGATATCATAACCACCATCGATAAAAGACAGTACTGTGCAGCCGTCTTCATCGACCTGGCCAAGACTTTCGACTGTCAATCATCGTATTCTTATCGGCAGACTCAACAACCTTGGTTTCTCTAATGACTGCCTCGCCTGGTTCACCAACTACTTCTCAGATAGAGTTCAGTGTGTCAAATCGGAGGGCCTGTTGTCCAGACTTCTGGCAGTCTCTATGGGGGTGCCACAGGGTTCAATTCTCGGGCCGACACTTTTCTCTGTATATATCAATAATGTTGTTCTTGCTGCTGGTGATTCTCTGATCCACCTCTACGCAGACGACACCATTCTGTATACATCTGGCCCTTATTTGGACACTGTGTTAACAAACCTCCAAACGAGCTTCAACGCCATACAACACTCCTTCCATGGCCTCTTAAATGCTAGTAAAACGAAATGCACGCTCTTTAACCGATCGCTGCCCGCACCCGCCCGCCCGACTAGCATCACTACTCTGGACGGTTCTGAATATGTGGAGAACTATAAATACCTAGGTGTCTGGCTAGACTGTAAACTCTCCTTCCTGACTCACATTAAGCATCTCCAATCCAAAGTTAAACCTAGAATCGGCTTCCTATTTCGCAACAAAGCCTCCTTCACTCATGCTGCCAAACATACCTTCGTAAAACTGACTATCCTACCGATCCTTGATTTCGGCGATGTCATTTACCAAATAGTCTCCAACACTCTACTCAGCAAATTGGATGCAGTCTATCACAGTGCCATCCGTTTTGTCACCAAAGCCCCATATACTACCCACCACTGCAACGTTTATGCTCTCGTTGGCTGGTCCTCACTACGTATTCGTCGCCAAACCCACTGGCTCCAGATCATCTATAAGTATTTGCTAGGTAAAGCTATGCCTTATCTCAGCTCACTGGTCACAATAGTAGCACGCGCACCAGCAGGTATATTTCACCGGTCATCCCCAAAGCCAACGCCTACTTTGGCCGCCTTTCCTTCCAGTTCTCTGATGCCAATGACTGGAACGAATTGCAAAAATCACTGAAGTTGGAGACTTATATCTCCCTCACTAACTTTAAGCGTCAGCTGTCAGAGCAGCTTACCGATCGCTGCAGCTGTACACAGCCCATCTGTAAATAGCCCATCCAACCAACTACCTACCTCATCCCTATATATTTGTTTTTGTTTTTCTGCTCTTTTGCACACCAGTATTTCTACTTGCACATCCTCATCTGCACATCCTCATCTGCACATCTATCACTCCAGTGTAAATTACTAAATTGTAATTACTTCGCTACTACTGGCCTATTTATTGCCTTACCTCCTTACTTCATTTGCACACACTGTATACAGATGTTTCTATTGTGTTATTGACTGTACATTTGTTTATCCCATGTGTAACTCAGTGTTGTTGTTTTTGTCGTACTGCTTTGCTTTATCTTGGCCAGGTCGCAGTTGTAAATGAGAACTTGTTCTCAACTGGCCTAGCTGGTTAAATAAAGGTGAAATAAATAAGGATCTCCATTAATCATCCACTGAGGTATTAGTAAGTGCATATACTCACATATACTCACATTTATAAATGCACACATTAACAATTCATAAATATACCATTCACGACATATACAAATACATGAATATATATGTATGTCAATGGTGAGTCAAACCATTAATCAACCATTGACAAATGCCTTATAAATAATCTTATGAGTTGACAGTAACTCCTTCATAACTGGTTTATAAGTACATTAGTAGTACATTATTAATAATTTACAAATTGTGAACATGATCTATGATCAAACACCTTATTAATGACATTATAAATCATTAATAAATCACTTAAAAGTGTTTATAAATGCAGCAATTACTATTTTGAGATTGCTTATTGACATTTACAAATGTCGGAATTATTATTTAGTAATTGGTAAGCAAACTGTTAATAAATCATTTATTAAAGGACCTTTTTATAAAATGTTACCCTTCTTTATATTTATGTTTTAACATGTCAAGAAGACGTCTGGGTTTTAGCATGGTCATACAGAATGTTCCTTCTATGATACAATGGGTGGGAATAGAAGCAACCAGTACAGTATTGTACACTTACAATAGCGCTTTGGATTAAATGCTACTCTGAATTTGAAACCATTTAGATTTTCTCTGACAATAAGAACCACTATGCTCGACTCTTTACCACCAGATGCGCCTGAGCTGCACGTTGCCTATTAACCTGGTAAAGTCTCCACCCACCTGTGGTTTCGACAGCTTTTTAGAGTTCCCCACAGTGTTTTGAGGTGTTTATTAACCACCTCTGTGTGTGCTCACTCCTCTCTCCTGAAGCCCACCTGGCTGCTGCTGCAACACCCGATTGTTGCATAGCAACTGCTTGCTCAGCACCTGTTTTTATCATTTAGAAGTCTGCAGACTCAAATGTGTGGCCAGAACCACCCATGTGGGTCAGTGTCTGACTCTGCCAGTGTCCAAAAACATGCTCCTTCCCTTTTAGAGACAGCGCTGATGCATGCTGGGTAACCAGCTACTGTAACTCATGGGTTGAGTCCCAAAATGACATTTTAACTATAGTGCTCTACTTTTGACCAGAGCCCTATAGGCCCTGTACCAAAGTAATGCACTATACAGGGAATATGGTGTCATTTGGGACACAGCCATTACTCCATTGAGCATGCTCTCTGTGACACAACTTATGGCTGGATATCATGCCATATAGCCCCCTAGAGAAACACATCCCGTTTATGTCTGATATATTGCTACCTAACAAATATGGTGACTGATAGGTAAAGTGGCCACGGTGTTGATGGCACTGCAGGGCTATGGACCGATAATGGCTCTTAGATTGTACGGTTTTAATTAAGCCCTCCAGGAAAATCCAGACTGTATCATCAGTGAAGCCTTATACATCTAAATTCACATTTGGAGAAGATAAGTGCATGCATGATGCCCCCCATTTAACACTGCTTCTTATCGACCCTCTAGTCGACTATGAGTGACTTGTTTCTCAGGCAAATGCTGAGCTTATTCATCTGTTTACTTCTACACACCCAACCAACAACTGGAAAGTCATTGATGACTTTCTTTGTAAACAGCTCTTCTGTTGTGTTCAGAGGGTAAGTCGAGCAGCACATCTTCTATGGGAACATTGGTTGGCTTCAGTGTGCACTTTGTGCCATTTGCCAAGTTTAAACCATTGAGTCATATCGCCATTCACTCAAATGAATTCTCTGTTGAATACTTAATGTATTCCTGTAAGCCATCTATAGCGGATGTCATTCATCACATAATATTTTCATATTGTGTTAAATGCTTAGTTCTGTGATACACACATGAAGATGTCTAGATGACAGCCTGCTATTATAATTCATGTCATGTGGAGGTATAGTGAAGTCTTGGATATAATAAATAAACAGTATATATGGAACTATTCTTAGTGTGTAACTCAAGCCGTAGGCACTTTCCTGTTACCTATTTCCAGGTGATCCTCAATAAAAATAAATATTCTGAACATTAATTGAGAAAATAATATGTTCCCTGTAGATACCAACTCTAAACTGTTGTGCAGTGTTCATAGAATCAGGGAAAACTCACGTCTGTATTGACCTTGCCTTTGGTAGCTCTGCGTTGAGATGATGTCCATCCTGCAGCTACTCCAGCATGATGAAAGACAACTGATATGAGAATCTGATACGCTCTGTAAACAAATCCAACTGTAGAGCATCCTCCAGCCTTTATTCATCCATTTCTAACCAATAAGCCTACCTATACCTCTCCAAGGCTCTGTCTAAGGACATTTGTCACAACCCTTATCACTAAACTTAATCAAATGCTCAACAAGATTCAGGGCTGAATCTCCAATGAGGAAAAAAGTTACCTGCTCTAGCTATTAATTGGCACATTTACTTCTTCATACTTCATTAAATACTTTCGTTATCGCCCATTTCCCCTCTCAGCTAAGAAGTTCTTATTTGACACCCAGGCCTCCAATATACTGTAGCTGTAAGGCTCAATTTCTCATCTTAAATGGTTTAAGGAGTCAGGATGAAAGTGCTGTGTGAGTAATAATTCACTCCTTTTGTATTTCCATAGCTCTAAGCATGTGAATGAGGAGATATTGTAGCCAATACCCAATTTATCTTCATAGGCCATTTAAGACATTCAGCTGAGTACAGTATGTTCTGTCCCAAAAGAGATCAGAATGATAGTGTCCTGTTCTGAGCGTTCTTCAATCGGTTCCTTTTATTAAACCCATAAGTATCTTCCCAAATTAGAGAACCACTAGTTCAAAAGTTTTTGATAACTTTCTAGCAATAGAAAACACAAAAATCAGCATGTTTGTAGATTCACTACAACAATACACTCTAGGGTTTATAAATGTTAAAGCTTCACTGCATACTGTAACTCTGTGTGTACAGGTGTTTTTGGATTCACCTCTGACAAGAATTTGGTCTTTTATTTGTAGATTTCAACACGATTTCCCATAAACCCCGTTCTCATAGGTAGTTTTGCTGAGGCCCAATGCAGCAGTTTTTATCTCAATATCAAATCATTTCTGGGCAACAATTAAGTACCCTATTGTGATTGTTTTCAATTAAAATGCAAAAAAAAAAAGCTTATTAGCAAAGAGCAATTTCTCAAGCAAGAATTTAGCTAGGACTGTCTGGGAGGGGTCTGAGACAGGGGAAACCTGAAAACTAGCTGTTATTGGCAGAGAGGTTTGGAACTCTCTTTCTTATTGGTCTATTAACTAATTTACAGCCTGGTGACGTCACCAGCAGGCCAAAACTCCAACCCACCAAAACAGGCGGAAAAGGGCATTATCCTAATTTTCACAATTTCACAATATTATTTCAACCTTGTAGTGTGGAAAAGTATATAAAACACAAGAAAATCTGGTTTTTGACAGGACTGGGCCTTTAATATAGAGGAGAAAAGTTGTATTTTTATGACCAGATCAAGCACCCATATATGAAGTAAAGTCAACATAGCAGCTTACTGGGGGGGACAGAAAGGAGACAGAAAGAAAATGCCATGCACAAAACTAAACTGGCTCACGCTAGGACCTGGAGGAGTGCTGGTGGGTGTTCCAGAAGTGACAGATAGGAGAACGGAGCACGGAAGTCAAATTTCTGGTAGGTGAAATGAATGTAGGCTGCTGTTGAGTGAGAACGAAGGATTTTAAGATCAATCGAAAGTATCAAAGAGAAGGAAATTGGTTATATTTTTTCCTGTTTTAGTAGTAGGAGATTGGCGTTGTTTGCTTTCAATGCACATTGGCAGCTAGTGCACGCGTGGACCTTGGCTAGCTAGCTAGCTAACGTGACATAATCCGTGTAGTGATGAGGTCGCGAGGTGACTGGATTGGTTTATTTCAAACATGTGGCACAAATATATGAAATAACTATTTATATATATTTGTAATAAACTGTCACGCTTTTGTCCGAAGCTGTCATCGGTATTCAAAAGTATGTTACACACATGTTGTGCACAGTGCTGCAGACCAAGACAGGAGACTCTGGCACATTGTTTACCCTTGGAGAGTACCCACCGACACAAATGAAAACAATTATGCATTTCATTATATTTTCACAATCAAATGCAAATAGCACGTGATGGCAATGTTGTGGTGGTTACTGCTCAATGAATGCCATTCCAAGTTTCCCATGACAACAACACTGAACAGTGTACTTATTGAATTTTTTTTCGTGATCAGGTAAACGCGATCAATTTCATTCAAAAAAAAAACAAGGCACTCTTCATACTAAAATGCCCTATTGCAGTAGTGTAGCATAAAAAACGCACCAGTGGTGAGTGAACATCTAGCCGATTAAACTCAACTCCACGATTTATGATGGACTAGTGTGGGCAGACTGGAGTTCCCGAATCAAATCCCATTTTATTGGTTGCATACACATATTCAGCAGATATATTGCCGGTGTAGCGAAATGGTTGTGTGCCTAGCTCCAGCCGTGCAGTAATATATAACAATCTAAAACGTTAATAATATAGAAATATTAGGATGAGCAATGTCCGGAGTGTGTGTGTATCTATGGAATTTATAGACAATATGGACAGTATGTGGATATAATATGTAGTATATCTGAAGAGTAGTATACCGTGCCTTTGGAAAGTATTCAGACACCTCGACTTTTTCTACATTTTGTTATGTTACAGCCTTTTTCTAAAATTGATTTTAAAAGAAATACTCAACAATCTACACACAATACCCCATAATGACAAAGCAAAAACAGGTTTTTAGAATTTTTGGCAAATGTATTACAAATAAAAGACAAATACCCTATTTACATAAGTATTCAGACCCTTTGCTATGAGACTCGAAATTCAGCTCAGGTGCATCCTGTTTCCATTGATCATCCTTGAGATGTTTCTACAACTTGATTGGAGTCCACTTGTGGTAAATTTAATTGATTGGACATGATTTTGAAAGGCACACACCTGCCTATTTGAGGTCCCACAGTTGACAGTGCATGTCAGAGCAAAAACTAAGCCATGAGGTCGAAGGAATTGTCCGTAGAGCTCTGAGACAGGATTGTGTCAAGGCACAGATCTGGGGAATGGTACCAAAAAACATCTGCAGCATTGAAGGTCTCCAAGAACACAGTGGCCTCCATCATTCTTAAATGGAAGAAGTTTAGAAACCAAAAGACTCTTCCTAGAGCTGGCCGCCAGGCCAAACTGAGCAGTCAGGGCAGAAGGGCCAAAACTCGATGGTCACTCTGACAGAGCTCTAGAGTTCCTCTGTGGAGATGGTCGTCCTTCTGGAAGGTTCTCCCATCTCTGCAGCACTCCACCAATCAGGCCTTTATGGTAGACCGGCCAGATGGAAGCCACTCCTCAGTAAAAGGCACATGACAGTCCACTTGGAGTTTGCCAAAAGGCACCTAAATACTGTCAGACCATGAGAAACAAGATTCTCTGGCCTGATGAAACCAAGATTGAACTATTTGGCTTGAATGCCAAGTGTCACATCTGGAGGAAACCTGGCACAATCCCTACGGTGAAGCATGGTGGTGGCAGCATCATCCTGTGGGAATGTTTTTCAGAGGCAGAGACTGGGAGACTGGTCAGGATCGAGGCAAAGATAAACAGAGCAAAGTACAGAGAGATCCTTGATGAAAACTTGCTCCAGAGCGCTCAGAACCTCAGACTCGGGCGAAGGTTCACCTTCCAACAGGACAACGACGCTAAGCACACAGGCAAGACAACACAGGAGTGTCTTTGGGACAAGTCTCTGAATGTCCCAGAGCCCGGACTTGAACCTGATTGAACATCTCTGGAGAGACCTGAAAATAGCTGTGCAGCAACGCTTCCCATCCAACCTGACAGAGCTTGAGAAGATCTGCAGAGGAGAATGGGAGAAACTCCCCAAATACAGGTGTGCCAAGCTTGTAGAGTCATACCCAAGAAGACTTGAGGCTGTAATCGCTTCCAAAGGTGCTTCAACAAAGTACTGAGTAAAAGGTCTGAATACTTATGTAAATGTGATTTTTATTTTAAAATGTTTAATACATTTGGCATTATGGGGTATTGTGTGTAGATTTAGGGACAAAAACATTTATTTAATACATTTTAGAATAAGCCTGTAACGTAACAATATGGAAAAAGTCAAGGGGTCTGAATACTTTCTAAAGGCACTGTATGTACAGCAATAGTTTAATAGGATAGGCCTTGACTAGAATACAGTATATACATATGAAGTGGGTAAAACAGTATGTGACATTATTAAAGTGACCAGTGTTCCATGACTATGTACATAGGGCAGCAGCCTCTATGGTGCATGTTCGAGTTATTTGGGTGGTAGCCGGCTAGTGGCAGTGACTAAAGTTTAAGGCAGGGTACTGAGCGGAGGCTGGCTAGTGGTGACGATTTAACAGTCTGATGGCCTTGAGATTGAAAAACAGCTTCTATCTCTTGGTCCTTGCTTTGATGCACCTGTACTGACCTCGCCTTCTGGATTCTAGCGGGCTGAACCAGCCATGGCTCGGGGGGCTGAGGTCCTTGATAATCATCTAGGTCTTCCAACATAATTACACACAACATTGTTCTGTGTAATTGGGGGCTATTCTTTGGGTGCTGAAATCAGTTGTTTTTGAATAAAACGTAATTTTATGTGACATTGGAGATCCAGTCTGCCCACACTAGTCGCCGCTCAACTCCATCGCAAATCGTTGAGTTTAGTCGGCTAGTAAACATCATGCAATGATCAAGTGGGCTAATTCACAAGAAAGTATTTATGTGCCTGGCCCCTGCAGCAAACAATCAGATTGTTTTCTCTGGCATTATTTCCCTGCTGCATCAATAAAGACTGAGGGTACATTTGTGACCGACCGTCTCGATTTGGTCTTACATTGGATAAAAGTAGAGACTCAAAACTAGAAAATGGTATATCATACACTACAGCTGAGGAACAATTGGAAAGTAATTCTGCTTTGAAAGTTGACAAACTTGTAACCCCACTTTTGAGAAAATGGCCTTGAATGTTTTGGTACACCTTCTGGAGAGCTCTTCTTTGTCTACACCCATTCAGAATTGTTCACACACGCTTAAGCCTTAGCCCACCCATCTCTTTAAGGATTCACATGTGAGGCCATGTGGTAAACACACGCTACATCAAATACAAATAAAATCTACGTTTATTTGTCACATGCACAGGATACAGAAGCTCTAAACGTTACAGTGAAGTGGTTACTTGCAATATCATAAACAGAAAGTGTCCAGATAAATATTTTATCATTATTAGATGATGCTTACCCAGACACACTTGTCCAAATTGATGGGTCATGTGAAAGAAATGCTATAACCACCTCCCTACCACATCTAGCTAAGTGGATTTGTCACTATTGTCTAGACGTGTTCATGAAATACAGTAGATGGCCGTAATCATCCCCAGACACACATGGCTAATTTGATGGGTCATGTAATAATCTGGCCAAAGTGGTCTTTTGTTTAGACATGTAGCTAGCTAGCTAAACAATAAACCGACATAATCCCAACTCCTACTACCACCAATACAAAATGATCATAGCTGTAGTAGGAATCTGCAGGTAGCTAAAGCTAACCAACTAGGTTCAATGCTAGCTAGCTAACATTAGGCTATAACTAGCAATGCAAATGGTTTCGGATTCAAATAATATTACTACACAGATCATACACGTAACGTTAGCTAGCGAGCCAGCAAGCTAACGTCTGCTAGCTAACTAACAGTAAGCTTTAACTTGCAATAAAAATGACTCTCACAAAATGTGAAACTTCTATCTGAAAATGTAGCTAGACTCTTACCCGCATACATGGAGGAATGCTTGATGGCAGACTGGAACAATGTAACTCTGTTTTTTTTTTGTAGTTACATCTTGTTTGGCCAGCGCTGTGTCAACTCACTCTGCTTCACACTGACCTTGGCGTGTGCAGAAAGTAGCCCATCAGTTTTTCCAACTGATCTATCTAAAGCATCTGTTAAATTTAGGGCATTAATATTGAGAAAAGTAGCAAAACGTTTGTAGTTCTCGATGGCTAACGTTATATCTTTCAAAAACAGAGTGGTAGAAAGGACTGTCAATACATACTGAACTGCTCACGTTCTAGAACGAAGCATCCTACATGGCAGACCAATCCAAACTCATCTCCCAGCATGTCCAGCCCATCCATTATCTCGGCCAATCATGGCTAGCAGGAAGGTTCCTGTCTTTTTCTGTGGCTAAACCAACTAGGCTCGTAATTGAACAATTTTCTTTGTATTTATGAATGGAATACAAGGTTGTTATTAAGGCACATGAAAGTTCACATGTTGCAGAAGGCAATTCTGGCAATAAAACACTTCTATAAAAAATACATGTTTACGTTCCAATGCCGCTCCTGTGAAGTAGTGACGTGCGACATACACCTAGTTTCCTTAAACGAGTCACATTTTATTTATTCTACACTTCTGAGTGGTATTTACAGTATTATGTCTCAAAATAAGTAGGCTATACCCTTCACAGTGATTAGCCTAGATTTTGGCACTGACCTCAAACTTCCCATTGAATACCCAAGGTATCAGAAGCTGGGATTTGTTGTAATGCTCATTCCAGGTGCAGGCAGACAGTAATTCTGATGTTCTGCTTGAGAGACAAATCCCATTTGTGGGCCTGGGCAGTACCCATGAGCTCCATTAATCACCTTAGTTTTGGCTGAGCGACCATGGTCCTGCCCTACATCACACCAGGCTGCTCGGTGTCTGGAGGAGATGAATAAACAGTGATTAGGGTAAAGGGATTAGTCAGTATACAACTTATTTTATAGAACCTTTTGAAGACTTCTGAAGACTATACCACCACCCAGTCTAACTACTCAAAATAGATTGTAATACAGTATATGAATCACAAATGAAAAAAGATTGATTAAATATATGGAGTCAGCAAAGCAGACATTCCCCCCCCCCTTCTTTGAGGAACGATACATACATCTGCCATGCACCATTTCACACATGTGGACTGGCCACATGGACCCTGCCTGCTGAGCAGAGCGATAGTGGTAGTCACAGACGGAGGCAGTGAGGTGCTACTTCTCCATCTGCGGAGGACTCTTGTCTTTAATTAAGCACTCATCAGGAAAAGTCTATCTGCTGCTCGCTGGCTGGCTCTCAGTGGTGTGCTGTCTCTCTCTCTCTGGGGTCTCTCATGAAAAAAAAGGGTCTCATATTGATAATGGGATTCTCTAATTGGTGCTTTAGTCCTGTAGTTGGTGAAAAGATGGAGAGAGAAATAGTTGGTGTTTTTGAGCACACTGGACAAAGTTTACTTATTTGTTTGTTGCTTGTTATGAGGCTGTTTCCTTCGGTGTAGTCCATGCAGAGTCTGAACCCACTGAACCTTTCAGGACTGGTGAGATGGGCTAACTGACGACAGGCCTGGTTGTGGTGAGATTTGCATGACAAGCTCTCAGACCAATGTTTCGCTTCCTTTAGGCTATATGGGCAGCAGGTAGCTTAGTGGTTAAGAGCATTGGGCCAGTAGCTTAGCGGTTGAGTGTTTGGCCAGTAACTGAAAGGTGTCTGGTTCGAATCCCCGTGCTGGCAAGGTGGAAAAATCTGCAATTCTGCCCTTGAGCAAGGCAGTTAACCCCAAACAACAACTTCTCCCCGATGATGTCGGTTAAGGCAGGCCCCCTGCACCTCTCTGATTCAGAGGTTGGGTGAAATGCATTCAGTTGTGCAACATACTAGGTATTCCCTTTCCCCTTACTAGCGCCTAGCTCTGTTGCCCTCACTCCCCCACATGACAATGGTGATTACTGATTTCATATGTGTTCCTGTCTGAAGCTCTGAATGTTGCTTCAGGGGTCTTAAACATCTAGAAAAATACTGTCTTCGTAGCCGATTTACCAAATAGTTACTGTTTTTTGATTTTTCGGAAGTTTAGTGTTTTTGTAAGCCATTACATTTTGAACTTTGGGATCCCAGAAGCATGCTAATACCCATGATTACAGTACTCTAGTAATGGGCAGTGGTCTGCTTGCTACATCTATGTATCTTCATCTGTGTATTCATGAGTGTTCTCTTGATGAAACTGCTTGAGCCATAGCTAAAACAGACCAGAGATGAGCAGTGATTGTAGCCCTACGTGTGTTAGAGGTCGTCTGTTTATGCTGTGCTCCAAAAGTTTACGTTTCCCAATGCAACATACTGTAGGCATGGCTTAGTGAGAGAGCAGCTGGTACCTGGCTCGATTGTTTTGCTTCTAGGTAGGCTACTGACTTCATCTCTCGCATCAGTGTTTGTTTGCTGATATTCCTGTAGCCTAAATGTCATCCAAAGAAATTATCAATCATTGAGGTTATTTGACCTTAAAACCTGTTAGGGCTAGGGGGCAGTATTTGCACGGCCGGATAAAAAAACGTACCCGATTTAATCTGGTTACTACTCCTGCCCAGTAACTAGAATATGCATATCATTGTTTGATTTGGATAGAAAACACCCTAAAGTTTCTAAAACTGTTTGAATGGTCTCTGTGAGTATAACAGAACTCATATGGCAGTCAAAACCCTGAGACAAATCCTGACAGGAAACTGAAATCTGATGTGTGGATATCACTTCAAACATTTGCCATTGAAACACACAGGGGCTTGTGATTCATTTAGCACTTCCTATGGCTTCCACTAGATGTCCCCAGTCTTTACAAAGTGGTTTGAGTCTCCTACTATCAAAATTGACTGAAAGAGAGGATGTGTATCTTGGTCACAAGGGATGGGCCATTACCATTGTGACGTCGGCGCCCATGGGTACTCTCCCTTTTCGAAACGTTTTGAAAGACAATGGAATATTATTGAAGCCCTGGTTGAAAAAGCCCCTAAAGATTTATGTTATTCAACGTTTGACATGTTTGAACGAACTTAAATATATTTTTTTGGCTCATTCCTGACGACAAGTCAGACGCACACGGTACATTTTCACTAGCCTTCGGAGCGCGCTAACACTATTGGGACATAAATTATTAACTTTTTTGAACAAAACTACATTTGTTATGGACCTGGGATTCCTAGAAGTGCCTTCTGATAAAGATAATCAAAGGTAAGGGATTATTTACAATAGTATTTTTGATGGTTGATCGTTCCAAGATGGCTCCAACATTTATAGCCTAGACTTTTTTTCTGGGCATACCACATCGTTTATTGCGTCCCACTGGCCCAGACAGGTTAACAGCATTCATTACCTACATTTGAATTGATTCTGAAGTTTGATACATTGCTCAGTATTATGCATGGTCTTGACATCGTAAAGTCTTGGTTGGTACCCTGCCCTTTTCTCCAGTTCATTCTGTTGCTACAGCCAAGCTTTTTTTCAAGCTCTAATCAAGCCCCTTCTCCGGGTCATGGGTTTTTATTTCTTTTATTTCACTTTTATTTAACCAGGTAGGCAAGTTGAGAACAAGTTCTCATTTACAATTGTGACCTGGCCAAGATAAAGCAAAGCAGTTCGACAACATACAACAACACAGAGTTACACATGGAGTAAAACAAACATACAGTCAATAATACAGTACATTTACATTTTAGTCATTTAGCAGACGCTCTTATCCAGAGCGACTTACAGTAGTGAATGCATACATTTCATACATTTTTTTCTCCGTACAGTAGAAAAATAAGTCTATATACAATGTGAGCAAATGAGGTGAGATAAGGGAGGTAAAGGCAAAAAAGGCCATGGTGGCAAAGTAAATACAATATAGCAAGTAAAATACTGGAATGGTAGATTTGTAGTGGAAGAAAGTGCAAAGTAGAAATAGAAATAATGGTGTGCAAAGGAGCAAAATAAATTAATACAGTAGGGGAAGAGGTAGTTGTTTGGGCTAAATTATAGATGGGCTATGTTATGTACAGGTGCAGTGATCTGTGAGCTGCTCTGACAGCTGGTGCTTAAAGCTAGTGAGGGAGATAAGTGTTTCCAGTTTCAGAGATTTTTGTAGTTTGTTCCAGTCATTGGCAGCAGAGAACTAGAAGGAGAGATGGCCAAAGGAGGAATTGGCTTTGGGGGTACCCAGAGAGATTGGAGTGCTTTCCCGGTAAAGCTGAGGAGAAATGCTGCGACGGCAGAACTGCAGAGAGTTTGGGGAAAGCAAGTGACGTCTGGCTGTATTCAGTATCCCTGGGTGCCTTAGTGTATCATCCCTGGGGGATTTATTGGTCTGAAATGCCTTTCCTGTGTGAACATTACTCATTGGCTGATACGATACACAGAGCCCTGGAAATCCAATTGTAGCAAAATAGAACTCATCATTTGATGTAGGGTAGAGACAATGTGGAAAACACAACAACAACGGATCTACTTTATCATGCATCTGAATATGGGGCCTTTGTGAAATGCATTTGTTGTGTATGCCCAATGATTTTCATGGTTAAATTCGTTCCAAACAGTAAAATGACGTGATCAATGGAAAATACTGTGCATGGTTAATAGGAACAGAAATGTTACAATAAGAGCTTTTAAAAAAAATTATAATGCGATAATAGCGAGACTATCATCTCATATTATTGAACATGCAAATACTGTAGCCTGGTTGCCATCTCTGTTCGGCTGTTACATTCCACTCCTTGCCACTCCTGTCACTTAAAATGACAGGAGTGGCAGGGAGTGGAATGTTAGCTGTCGTCTGGGGACCAGTCTTTTTAACTATGTAATGAAGCAGCAGGGGTTTGAACCAAAATTATTTTCCAATCGTTTCATTCTGAACAGAGGCATTTTTTGTAGTTGTTGTTCCGACCAGCAAAATAAAGTTTTGAACCGGTTCGAACGGTTTATATCGTTCCTGTATAAACCTCTGAAATTGGCATTTAAAAAAATATTTAGCTCTACATTAAATTACTTCACCAATGGATAGAGCAGCTTGCTATGGAGTGGGCAAGTGTAGTGTAGGATGCAACAAACATTTTGCGGGTGAAGAGAGCGCTGGGCATGAAGCGTTGGGCATCTTGTTGTTATAACATGCATTATCTGAACAAAGCCCACAGAATTATACCTACGAAAGAGCGGCTTCTATGAAGGAGCTTCAGTGATTGCTATTCAACGGCTCAGACACGAGACGTATGTGGCAGGGACTCCAGACAATCACGGATAACAAAGGGAAAACCAGCCATGCCATGGACACCGACGTCTTGCTCCCGGACAAGCTAAACACCTTCTTTGCCCGCTTTGAAGATGACACAGTGCCACCAACACGGGCCGCTCCCGAGGCCTGTGAGCTCTCGTTCTCCGTGGCCGACATGAGTAAGACGTTTAAGCTTATTAAGACTCACAAGGTTGCCTGCCCAGACAGCACATTTTTTGTCCATTAAAATAACATAAAATTGATCAGAAATACAGTGTAGACATTGTTAATGTTGTAAATGACTATTGTAGCTGGAAACGGCTGATTTATTTATGGATTATCTACATAGGTGTACAGAGGCCCATTATCAGCAACCATCACTCCTGTGTTCCAATGGCATGTTGTGTTAGCTAATCCAAGTTTATCATTTTAAAAGGCTAATTGATCATTGGAAAACCCTTTTGCAATTATGTTCGCACAGCTGAAAACTGTTGTGCTGATTTAAAGAAGCAATACAACTGGCCTTCTTTAGACTAGTTGAGTATCTGGAGCATCAGCATTTGTGGGTTCGATTACAGGCTCAAAATGGCCAGAAACAAAGAACTTTCTTCTGAAACTCGTCAATCTATTGTTGTTCTGAGAAATGAAGGCTGTTCCATGTGAGAAATTGCCAAGAAACTGAAGATCTTGTACAACTCTGTGTACTACTCCCTTCACAGAACAGTGAAAACTGGCTCCAACCAGAATAGAAAGAGGAGTGGGAGGCCCGGTGCACAACTGAGCAAGAGGACAACTACATTAGTGTCTAGTTTGGGAAACAGATGCCTCACAAGTCCTCAACTGGCAGCTTCATTAAATAGTTCTCGCCAAACACCAGTCTCAACGTCATCAGTGAAGAGGCGACTCCGGGATGCTGGCTTCTAGACAGAGTTGCAAAGAAAAAGCCATATCTCAGACTTGCCAATAAAAAGAAAATATTATGATGGGCAAAAGAACACAGACACTGGACAGAGGAAGATTGGAAAAAAGTGTTATGGACAGACATTTAAGTTTGTGTTCGAATCACAAGAACATTTGTGAGATGCAGAAAAAATGAAAAGATGCTGGAGGTTGACGCCATGCTATCACTCCATTTTGCAACGCCATGCCATACCCCGTGGACTGCGCTTCATTGGAGCCAATTTCCTCCTACAACAGGACAATGACCCAAAGCACAGCTCCAGACTACGCAAGAACTATTTAGGGAAGAAGCAGTCAGCTGGTATTCTGTCTATAATGGAGTGGCCAACACAGTCACCGGATCTCAACACCTATTGTGCTGTTGTGGGAGCAGCTTGACCCTGTGGTACGTAAGAAGTGCCCATCAAACCAATCCAACTTGTGGGAAGTGCTTCAGGAAGCATGGGGTGAAATCTCTTCAGATTACCTCAACAAATTGACAACTAGAATGCCAAAGGTCTGCAAGGCTGTAATTGCTGCAAATGGAGGATTCTTTGACGAAAGCAAAGTTTGAAGGACACAGTTATTATTTCAATTAAAAATCATTATTTATAACCTTGTCAACGTCTTGACTATATTTCCTATTCATTTTGCAACTCATTTCATGTATGTTTTCATGGAAAACAAGGACATTTCTAAGTGACCCCAAAACTTTTGAACGGTAGTGTACATGGAACACTGGTCACTTTAATAATAGAAAACTTTTCACTTTAATGTTTACATACTGTTTTATAGGGCTGACCCCTTTAGTCGACAGGTCGATTGTTTGGTCGATTGGCTGTTTGACCAAGATTTTCTTTGGTCGAGCAGTGGCAAATATATCTATAAAAAATATATATGGCGCACGAGACACCTGATTCACGCCTGTCTGAAGGGACTAATCCATTGCGGAGGCTGCGGAGATAGCACACCAGTATCACCAGTAGTACATTTTAAAGTTAATTACCATCATTTCTAATCTACAATGTTTGCTTGGTTACGGTAATTTCTGTTAATGCATTCAATATTATATTATTACAGGGGGCGCTGGTGAGCAGCAACATGTGAAGACGCGTTTTCTCGGTGCTCCTGTCTAGGGAGAACAATTTACAATTAATTCTTGACCAACACCTTTCCTACCGTGTTAATTTTGTATCAAACCCTCGCTCACTTTTTTTCTGACATTTTATGGTGGAAATTACAAGATTATGTTATAATGCTATTATTGCATCAAATAAATGGTTGTTTTATGCAACAGAATAAAGTTTGGTAGAAGGCTCACCTGTGTGTGTTCTACTGAGGATAGACCTCTGGGAGATAACACTGACAGGAGATTTACCATGTCTTTTGGGTGATAAAACCTAAAGAGACCACATTCCAGAGCATGCCTTAATGTTTCTGTTCTATATGGTACCAGGAAGAGAGGGAACTGTTTTTACAGCAGATACGGTCTGCTGTGAATTATAAGTATATTTCATACAAATCTTAACCGTGTGACCCATTCTATACATCTGTTGTTCGTCATGTAGGTTGAAAGGGGTGTATCTTGGCTATAAAATACTTTTGTACTTTTGTCTCGGGGCTTTCAACGAGTCATCTGAGGGTGATTCGTCGACCAGCCATCATTATCGTAGAGCACTCAATCGATTCACTTTATATGTGTACGTTGTATTGAACTGCTCCCTTATTAATAAGCGATTAAATATTTAGTTTAAGTTTAACTCTGACTTGTGTGATAAATGTGTCTATCCTCATTTGATAGTAAAGAAATTAACTACCACACATTTTGGGCTTTTTCATTGGAAAATGTTAAAACAACAACGGCCACGAGTCACAAATGAGCAGGCCTCTACTAAAGCCTCGGGCTCACCGGACACTGACATGGACTCTGATTCCCCCCCTCCCCCCAGACCTAGCGGCCATCACTAAGTCTGAACAGACGTGCTGGCTAAGGTGGAGTCACTATCCACTGACCTATCCTCACAAATAGCCACTCTCGCCACCGAGGTCAACACAAAGATCGACTCTGTTAAAGAAGACTTGGCGAAACAGGACACCCGTCTGAATAGCATGGAAGGCGGCGCAAATACTTACTCCGACAAAGTGGTGACACTGGGAAAGCAAGTCACCTGGCTATCATCAGTCATGTAGAAGAGGTCAGCCTTCAACAAGGTGATGGGGCTCCTACTTCACTGTCTGGACACCAAGTTCGGTGTTCTCTACCCAGGAGTGCTGAAGATCACTACTCCCTCCGGCGAGCAGAAGACATGCGTGGACCCAACAAGGGCCAAAGCATACATCGTCGCGCACCTACATCCACAGGAGGATAGGCGACATATGACTAACTAGCCATTTTAGGCCCATACTCTGCCCCTGACCCTACACTAGCCATGCTAACGCGTTAAGGACCAACTAGTGAACTCATTTCTTGATTAGAAACGTGCCTCCACCATGCCGCCAAAAAAGGACAATTATTCTTCCAGTAACTTAATGTTATGAACAATGATGGTATGTATATGGTGACATATTCTCACAAGGACAATATAGTTTTCATCGTATTTTATTTACAGTACATAGCACAATTAGCTTTTACCAACTAGCTGCGGCTGGACAGCCCCGGTGCTAGGTGGCACGGTACGAATTAGCCTAGTCACTTCCTTTTTTTATATATGCATATTGCATAAGATACATGAGAGAACTGAGGTGGTTCCCTCCAGAATCCTTTCCCTATGTTTAAACTTGAATATGTTGGCCCTGGATAGAGCTCTACTGAGGTTCATTTTAACATGGTAGTATTTTGCTCTAGTCTAGGAGAGGTAGATGCAGCCTTCCAACAAGGGGAAGGCCAGCGTAGGTTTTCTCCAGGGTATTTTTGTTGTTTTTAGCTGTTTTTTTTGTTTTCTTACACTGGCCATATGATTGTACTAACATTCATTTCTAAGTTGGGGGATCCTGAGTGGTGCAGCGGTCTAAGGCACTGCATCTCAATGCTAGAGCTGTCACTCCAGACACCCTGGTTCATATCCAAGCTGTATCACAACCGGCTGTGATTGAGAGTCCCATAGGGCGGCGCAAAATTGGCCCAGCGTTGTCCGGGTTTGGCCGTTGTAGGCCGTCATTGTAAAAAAGAATTTGTTCTTTAGTGACTTGCTTAGTTAAATAAAGGTTAAATAAAGAAAAACTTTAAAAAACAAAACAATGAATTCCTAATTCACATACTCCAGGCTCCACTTGCTTTATCAGCTGGAACTTAAAAGGAATTAATCATGTGGTCAAGCGTAGCCGAGTTTATGCTCATCTTAAGTCTTTAAGTCCGGACATTGTTTTTCTCCAAGAGACCCATCTCCGGTCCAGCGACCTTGATAAACTAAAGAGAGGCTGGGTAGAGCAAATATTTTACTCCAACTTTGGTGCTAAGGCCAGAGGGGCAGCCAGGAGCAATCCCACTGCTAAACAGTACTCCTTTTTTTCTCCAGTCCACCACTCATACTCTAGGATTTACTTTTTCGTGCTGGACAATAGAATTCTTCTAATAGCCAATATCACAGCATCATTATCTCAGACCATAGCCCTGTCCTGCTAGATATCCGCTTTCCGGCCAGTACTGCATCACAACGCGTGTGACGACTTGACCCACTACTACTATCCTGGAATGCCTTTAAAAAATACATATCTTTATACATATCAACTGCACCCCTGACGTGTCTCACTCTACCCCGTGGGAGTCGTTAAAAGCATATTTAAGGGGCCAAATTATTTCATACACAGCATATGACAATAAACACCGCACAAAACACTTATGGGAGCTATCTCAACTCATTCTAGATGTGGACAACAGGTATGCCTCTTCTCCGACTCCTGAACTCTACAAAGAGAGACTGCTACACCAATCGGAATTTGACAATCTTTCCACTAAACAAACGGAGAAGCTTCTGTTTAAGTCGAGTCAGACATTTTGTGAACACGGAGAGAAAGCTGGCAAGTTCTCACCAGCTTCGACAATCCGCTGCTAGCAGCACCATTCCTAAAATCTGTGTTGCTTCTGATTTAACGTCTACCAATCCCAAAGAAATCAACAGTCAATTTAAGCAATTCTACTCTGCTCTTTACTTATCAGAGGCTCTTCCTTCCCAACCTGGGCTTGAACCAGGGACCCTCTGCACACATCAACGACTGACATCCACGAAGCATCGTTACCCATCGCGCCACAAAAGCAGAGTAAGGGGAACAACTACTTCAGGTCTCAGAGCGAGTGACGTAACCCGATTGAAACGCTATTAGCACGCACCACCGCTAACTAACTAGCCATTTCACATCAGTTACACTGACACATCTTAGATGCATGCATTTCTAGACAATCTGGACATCCCCTGTCTCAATTCAAATGAACAAACTAACACGGATGCCTGAATAAGTGATGATGAAGCTACTCTGGCGATCCAGTCCATGCAGAGCGGTAAAGCTCCTGGGCCTGATGGCTTCCCTATTAAATTTTATAAACATTCTCTTCCAGACGATCTCCTATCCTCAGCTCAATGTACAATGAAATCCTTTCTAGTCAGAAACTGCCCCAGACACTTACCCAGGCGACTATTTTGGTTTTGCTTAAAAAGGACAAGAATCCCCTAGACTGTGGCTCATACAGCCCTATAAGCCTTTGTGCTGCGATAATAAAATTCTCACTAATGTCCTCTCATGCCGTTTAGAGACAATGAGGCCTCATATAATTAACTCTAAGCAAACCAGATTTATCTCAGGTAGGCAATTTTTCTATAATATGCGGCGGCAATTTAATGTTCTTTATTCTGCCCACTCAACTTGACAGCCAGAGGTTGTAATCTCTCTTGATGCTGAGAAGGCTTTCGACTGGGTTGATGGTAATATCTATTTACAGTAGTAGAGAGATTTGGGTTTGGCCCGTCATTCCTTTCCTGGATTAAGAATTTGTACTGGTCCCCAGTGGCTTCTGTTTGCAACAACAATCTTACCTCCAGCTACTTCCCTCTCCACAGGGGGGCCAGGCAGGGTTGCTGTTTATCCCCTTTGCTATTTGATATGGCTATTGAGCCTCTTGCTATCACCCTGCGCCCGGAGGAGAGGTTTAAGGGAATATTGAAGGACGACTAAAGACGATCTTATTTTATACGTCTCTAACCCTGTGGAGTCTATACCCTATCTCTTGGACATGCTACAAGGTTTTGGGACATTCTCTGGTTATGTTAAACCTAACAAAGTGTGCTCCTCCCCATTACTCAGTTAGCAGAAGGTATTGGGTATGCCAATTTCCCATTTAAGGTGGATCATCAGGTCTTTACTTATTTGGGGATAAAGGTGACGTTCATTTAAGGCTCTGTTTTATCATAACTTCAAAACACTCCTGGAGCGCACTAAGCAGGATTTCAAAGGTGGTCGTCTCTTCCCATTTCATTAGCAGGTCGCATTAATTCTGTTGATGACTGTACTACCTAGTTTGTTGTACTTAATCCAAATGATTCCCACTTTTTAGCCAAAGTCGATGTTCAAACAACTGGACAGCTACATTTCCAACTTCATTTGGAATAAGTCAAATCCACGAATGAGAAGGGTATATCTAGAGAGACCTAAGCCCGCAGGTGGACTGGGCCTTCCCAATTTTTTACACTACTACTGGTCAACAAATATATCTAAATGTGTTTATTAGGTTTCTACATTTGTAAACTACGATGGTACAACTTGGGCCATCATGGAGTTACAGTCAAGCCTTCCAACTTCTCCTGTCTCGCTTTTGTGCTCCCCACTGCCCATGAACGTAGGCACCCATGTTTTGAATCCCATTGTCAAGAACTCCCTTAAAATCTGGTTCCCATTCTGAAATCAATTTGCCTTAAACAAGCAAACTGCTTCTTTTTATTACATTTTTTTAAATAAATACTGGCCTTCTAGGCACAGTTCCTCTGTCCAGTGTCTGTGTTCTTTTGCCCATCTTAATATTTTCGCTTTATTGGCCAGTCTGAGATACAGCTTTTTCTTTGCAACTCTGCCTAGAAGGCCAGCATCCCGGAGTCGCCTCTTCACTGTTGACGCGGTGACTGGTGTTTTGCGGGTACTATTTAATGAAGCTGCTAGTTGAGGACTTGTGAGGTGTCTGTTTCTCAACCTAGACACACTTGCTCAGTTGTGCACCGGGGCCTCCCACTCCTCTTTCTATTCTGGTTGGAGCCAGTTTGCACTGTTCTATGAAGGGAGTAGTACACAGCGTTGTACTAGATCTTCAGTTTCTTGGCAATTTCTCGCATGGAATAGCCTTCATTTCTCAGAACAAAAATAGACTGACAAGTTTCAGAAGAAAGTTCTTTGTTTCTGGCCATTTTGAGCATGTAATTGAACCCACAAATGCTGATGCTCCAGATACTCAACTAGTCTAAAGACAGCCAGTTTTATTGCTTCTTTAATCAAACCAACAGTTTTCAGCTGTGCTAACATAATTGCAAAAGGGTTTCCTAATGATCAATTAGCCTTTTAAAATGATAAACTTGGATTAGCTAACTCAACCATTGGAACACAGAAGTGATTGTTGCTGATAATGTACGCCTATGTAGATATTCCATAAATAAATCAGCCGTTTCCAGCTACAATAGTCATTTACAACATTAACAATGTCTACACTGTATTTCTGATCAATTTGATGTTATTTTAATGGACAAAAAAATTGCTTTTGTTTCAAAAACAAGAACATTTCTAAGTGACCCCAAACTTTTGAACGGTAGTGTGAGTATTCAGACCCTTTACTCAGTACTTTGTTGAAGCACCTTTGGCAGCGATTACAGCCTTGCGTCTTCTTGGGTATGACACTACAAGCTTGGCACACCTGTATTTGGGGAGTTTCTCCCTTCTCTGGTCACAGATGCATAAAAAAAGGTAGGGGTACAGTATGGATCAGAAAACCAGTCAGTATCTGGTGTGACCACCATTTGCTTCATCTCCTTCGCATATAGTTGATCAGGCTGTTGATTATGGCCTGTGGAAAGTTGTGCCACTCCTCTTCAATGGCTGTTCGAAGTTGCTGGATATTGTCGGGAAATGAAACACGCTGTTGTGCATGTCGATCCAGAGCATACCAAACATCCTCAATGGGTGACATGTATGGTGACTATGCAGGCCATGAAAGAACTGGGACATTTTCAGCTTCCAGGAATTGTGTACAGATCCTTGCGACATGGGATCGTGCATTATCATGCTGACACATTAAGTTATGGCCGTGGATGAATGGCACGACAATGGGCCTCAGGATCTCGTCACGGTATCTCTGTGCATTCAAATTGCCATCGATAAAATGCAACTGTGTTCGTTGTTCGTAGCTTATGCCTGCCCATATCATAACCTCTGTTCACAACGCTAACATCAGCAAACCTCTCGCCCCACAAACTGTTGCCACAAAGTTGGAAGCACAGAATTGTCTAGAATGTTATTGTATGCTGTAGCGTTAAGATTTCCCTTCACTGAAACAAACATACTGCCAATGTTTGTCTATGGAGATTGCATGACTGTGTGACCGATTTTATACACCTGTCAGCAATCATAACTGGCACGCAGATCGGTAGAAATGGTAGGATAAATTGTAAGCATCCCCAAACTTAAAACTCACGCGCCAACTATGGTCTTTACTGTAACACCCATTAAAAAAATTGTGCAAGTGCGTGCACACACAAAGGTTCCATAGTTGTCCCCCCTGTGAAATTGAATGTTGCCGGCCCTGGGTTTCATGTGGTAGAGATGAACATCTCCGTTAGAAACTTAGAAAGAGGGGAAATCTAAATATGCAACAACTAGGATGGGTTGTTAATAGGACTAGGTTAATGCTTTTGGACAACAAAAGAAAGTTCATATAAAAACCAGAACAACAGGAGAGAAAATGCTGAAAAACTTGGTTTCTAGCTTAGCTGTTGTTAGCTGCTGCGTGCTGCTCCACTCTGTCTCTCCCTCAGCTCCACTGCTGCAGCCTGCATCTGTGAGTTGCCTAGCAATGAGTCTCCACTCTGGCTTTTCATAGCTCACTCTGACTAGAGACAGAGCCATCATTAGTTGATGTTAAGCAGGCTACTTTCTAACTCTATAAACTCACTGTACATTACTGTTTTTGGCAAAATAATAATTCCGGTTTTATGACTGACGAGAATTGTTTAATTCTGACACCAATTTCATTCCATGAAAGTATGCAAATGAACCTATAGACTGATAAGCATGACCTTTTACATTTATTTTTGGCGGCTAACTGACTAATGGTTAACTATTAACATCCCTAAGCTGAACAGAACAGTACGCCAGTGGAAGGGAGGACAGTAGCAGGTGGTCAGAACTATGGTTTGTGACTACTACGATTTCCCATTGTAGACAATTCAATTGCAGTAATTCCGTTAGATTTTTCTGTAATTCTGTTACTGATTTGGTAACAGAAATACGCGTTTTAATCACTTAATAATTTGTCTCATCGCTGCAACTCCCCAATGGCCTTGGGAGGCGAAGGTCGAGTCATGCTCTGAAACATGACCCGCCTAACTGTGCTTCTTAACACCTGCCCGCTTAACCCGTATTCCAGCCGCAGCAATGCGTTGGAGGAAAGAATGTTCAACTGACGACTGAGGTCAGCTTGCAGGTACCCGGCCCGCCACAAGGAGTTGCTAGAGCGCGATGGACCAAGTAAAGCCCTCCCGGCCAAACCCTCCCCTATCCCGGACGACGCTGGGCCAATTGTGCACCGCCCTATGCGACTCTCAATCACGGCCAGTTGTGATACAGCCTGGGATCGAACCATGGTCTTTAGTGACGCCTTAGACCGCTGTGCCACTCGGGAGGCCCTAATACCTTAGAAAAGTATTCAGGTAAATGTTGTCTAAGACCCCTTTTCCACCTATTTGACCAGAAATCAAAGACTTAGCTTATTCCACATTTTTTGGATGGAAAATGGTTGAAAAATGTATATATGCCTTCATTTAAAAAAAATATAGACTCTTCGCTTTCATTTGACGCTCAATTTGACATGCGCTTCACATGTTGGTGCTCATGGGTCCTTTTAGATGGAAATGCCCCCATTTTACTTTCTATCATTTGGTGTATTTTTCAAAGAGTATGCGACACCAATAGAAACTCTGTTTTCATAAGGCTTAGGCCTATGCTAGTTCCAATATATTTTTGGAAATGTTCAGACATGGGCTTCATAAACTGATTACTTGGGTAGCTACACTGTCATGACTTTGTAACAGCTACAGTCCATTGTCTTTTTCAGCAACAGAATCTCAGATGCCCGCTTTTACGGAGCAGCACAATAGAATAACATCACCAGATAAATGCTTGTTTATGATAACCTGTCTAGTGTATTACCACAGCTTGTTACAGAGCCTGCTCCTGCGCATTTGGGTATTGACATGAATACAAATGCTCAAAGAGAGATGTAGTGCGTTAACTCGTTTGTCACCGTGTCGACAGTATTAATGCATTTGCCTCAGACTTGATGAAGGCTTTTTCCCTCAGTGGAGCTCACTTTTTAATGTGCTTGAGTGCAGTTGTCACATCACAGTAAACAATGCCACGCTAAGGCACCCTGTGCACGATTGATAGGCCTACAGATAATACTGTAAAGGAAGATGTTTCGGGCCAGTGGCAGAAAATGCTAAACCTATGGTGGAAAAGAACCAGGAGAGGTGAGGTTTAGGGTGGTTGGTGGTGGGGAGGAAAAGTTAATTCCCCATGCATTAGCCTATGTGCGCACACACACACACACACACACACACACACACACACACACACACAGTGTGTTACCTTGACATACCATCAGCCAACTCCGGTACCTCGGGCTATACCTCAAGCTCTATAACCTCTGTCTCACCTTTCTTATTCTGACTCTTTCTTTGATACTGCATTCACGCTCTCTCCTCGCTCTGTAGTCTTGTCATGGCTGAATGGAGAAAACGCATGGGGAAATTTACAGTGAGAAACTAGACTTTTGCTTCCCAGATACCAGGTAATGTGGTGGTAATAGTATCCTAATGGGTTTACAGATCTATACTGTTTTACTGCATTGTCTAGTAGTGATGAGGGGAAAACATCTATGCAGTTACATATCGCATTATTCTAATGATCATTTTTTGCTACTGAAGGTAGCATTAGCTAGAGTTAGTCGGCTGTACCTGCGCCAAAACTCTGGTATTTTTCATCAGATAGCTTGTTCTCCATCTTATTTTTAAATAGTGAGCCAACATATTTATTTCCCTGACTGATCAAAACTCGTTTACTTATGCTCTCTCTCTCTGCAGCAGACATAAAGTGAGCAATATACAGTTGAAGTCGGAAGTTTACATTTACATTTAAGTCATTTAGCAGACGCTCTTATCCAGAGCGACTTACAAAATGGTGCATTCACCTTATGATATCCAGTGGAACAACCACTTTACAATAGTGCATCTAAATCTTTTAGGGGGGGGGGGGGGGGGGGTTAGAAGGATTACTTTATCCTATCCTAGGTATTCCTTAAAGAGGTGGGGTTTCAGGTGTCTCCGGAAGGTGGTGATTGACTCCGCTGTCCTGGCGTCGTGAGGGAGCTTGTTCCACCATTGGGGTGCCAGAGCAGCGAACAGTTTTGACTGGGCTGAGCGGGAACTGTGCTTCCTCAGAGGTAGGGGGGCCAGCAGGCCAGTGGTGGATGAACGCAGTGCCCTTGTTTGGGTGTAGGGCCTGATCAGAGCCTGAAGGTATGGAGGTGCCGTTCCCTTCACAGCTCCGTAGGCAATCACCATGGTCTTGTAGCGGATGCGAGCTTCAACTGGAAGCCAGTGGAGAGAGTGGAGGAGCGGGAGTTTACATACACTTAGGTTGGAGTCATTAAAAGTTGTTTTTCAACCACTCCACAAATTTCTTGTTAACAAACTTTAGTTTTGGCAAGTCGGTTAGGTCATCTACTTTGTGCATGACACAAGTAATTTTTCCAATAATTGTTTACAGACAGATTATTTCACTTATAATTCACTGAATCACAATTCCAGTGGGTCAGAAGTTTACATACACTAAGTTGCCTGTGCCTTTAAACAGCTTGAAAAAATCCAGAAAAGGATGTCATGGCTTTAGAAGCTTCTGATATTCTAATTGACATCATTTGAGTCAATTGGAGGTGTACTTGTGGATGTATTTCAAGGCCTACCTTCAAACTCAGTGCCTCTTTGCTTGATATCATGGGAAAATCAAAAGAAATCAGAAAAAAATTGTAGACCTCCACAAATCTGATTCATCCTTGGGAGCAATTTTCAAATGCCTGAAGATACCACGTTCATCTGTACAAACAATAGTACGCAAGTATAAACACCATGGGACCATGCAGCCGTCACATCGCTCAGGAAGGAGACGTGTTCTTTGGTGCAAAAAGTGCAAATCAATCCCAGGACAACAGCAAAGGACCTACATCCACAGTAAAACGAGTCCAATGTCGACATAACCTGAAAGGCCGCTCAGCAAGGAAGAAGCCACTGCTCCAAAACCGCCATAAAAAGCCAGACTAGGGTTTACAACTGCACATGGGGACAAAGACCATACTTTTTGGAGAAATGTCCTCTGGTCTGATGAAACAAAAATAGAACTGTTGGCCATAATGACCATCGTTATGTTTGGAGGAAAAAGGGGGAGGCTTGCAAGCCGAAGAACACCATCCCAACTGTGAAGCACTGGGGTGGCCACATCATGTTGTGGGGGTGCTTTGCTGCAGGAGGGACTGGTGCACTTCACAAAATAGATGGCATCATGAGGGAGGAAATTATGTGGATATATTGAAGCAACACCTCAAGACATCAGTCAGGAAGTTAAAGCTTGGTCGCAAATGAGTCTTCCAGAAGGACAATGATCCCAAGCATACTTCCAAAGTTATGGCAAGATGGCTTAAGGACAACAAAGTCAAGGTATTGGAGTGCCCATCACAAAGCCCTGACCTCATCCTATAGAAAATGTGTGGACAGCACTGAAAAAGGGTGTGCGAGCAAGGAGGAAAACAAACCTGACTCAGTTACACCAGCTCTGTCTGGAGGAATGGGCCAAAATTCACCCAATTTATTGTGGGAAGCTTGTGGAAGGCTTTCCAAAACGTTTGACGCAAGTTAAACAATTTAAAGGCAATGCTACCAAATCCTAATTGAGTGTAAGTAAACTTCTGACCCACTGTGAATGTGATGAAAGAAATAAAAGCTGAAATAAATAATTCTCTCTACTATTATTCTGACATTTCACATTGTTGAAAAGAAGTGGTGATCCTAACTGACCTAAGACAGGTAAGTTTTACTAGGATTAAATGTCAGGAATAGTGAAAAACTGAGTTTAAATGTATTTGGCTAAGGTGTATGTAAACTTCCGACTTCAACTCTATTTGGAACATCAAATTGCAAATAAAATCACAGTATCGAATCGCAATACATATAGAATCGTGAGAATTGCAATACATATCGCATTGGCACGTAAGTATCGTGATAGTATCGTGAGGTCCCTGGAAATTCCCAGCCCTATTGGCTAGGGCTTGATATGAATCAATGAAAGGTTGTCAGTTACCATGAACACAACTCTGCAAGAAGTCAGCACAGGAGGAAAGCTGGCCTAATGCAGAACAGCTGCTCTGTGCCACCCTCACACCTCACTGAAGCGCTCTATAGGCCTTATGTGATTCAATTTGTTTTGATATGGATTATGTACTCTATTAATGTGCAGGAATGGCAATATGTTCATGTCAGGATGGATTGTTATGCTACAATGGATTTTCTGCCAACCATGCTGGAGTGCCTCTCCCTCTAGCACATGGTAACTGATGTCTTACAATATCCTATGGTGGGTTCGGAAAATAGATGACTGTGTTTAATAGGACGTAAAAGAAAATATACAGGGGTGCGGAAATCGTTCATTTGTTTAGGGTAGATGCTGTAGGGCTCTGTGCTCTGTGGGCAGGCTACATAATGTGTGTAGGCTACACACTCACTGGGCACCTCACATCATTTCAATGTGGGAATTGGGTACTCTTTTTGCTCATCCATATATCGTCCATATATTTATAGATTCTTATTCCATTCCTTACTGAGATTTGTGTCTATTAGGTATTTGTTGTGGAATTGTTAGATATTACTTGATAGATATTGCTGCACTGTCAGAACTAGAAGCACACACCTTTTGCTACACTCGCAATAACGTCTGCTAACCATGTGTGTGTGTGTGTGTGTGTGTGACCAATTTAAAATTGAATTTGATATTTGGTTGATCAATGAGATTACAACCTATAGTCAAAAAACTGCCAAAATGTTGTTGAATTCTCAATGTGTTATCACTATGCTTTCAACCATCTAAAAGTACAACCAAATTCCAATAGAAAATCAATGTCTGATTTTTGGTTTAGATGTCACCTACAGTTGAAGTCGGAAGTTTACATACACTTAGGTTGGAGTCATTAAAAGTTTTTCAACCACTCCACAAATTTCTTGTTAACAAACTATTGTTCTGGCAAGACGGTTAGGACATCTACTTTGTGCATGAGACAAGTAATTTTTCCAAAAATTATTTGCAGATAGATTATTTCATAATTCACTGTATAACAATTCCAGTGTGTCAGAAGTTAACATACACTATGTTGACTGTGCCTTTGAACAGCTTGGAAAATTCCAGAAAATGATGTCATGGCTTTTGAAGCTTCTGATAAGCTAATTGACATCATTTGAGTCAATTGGAGGTGTACCTGTGGATGTATTTTAAGGCCTACCTTCAAACTCAGTGCCTCTTTGCTTGACATCATGGGAAAATCAAAAGAAATCAGCTAAGACCTCAGAAAATAATTGTAGACCTTCACAAGTTTGCTTCATCCTTGGGAGCAATTTCCAAATGCCTGAAGGTACCACGTTCATCTGTACAAACAATAGTACGCAAGTATAAACACCATGGGACCATGCAGCCGTCATACCACTCAGGAAGGAGACGTGTTCTGTCTCCTAGAGATGAACGTACTCTGGAGCGAAAAGTGTAAATCAATCCCAGAACAACAGCAAAGAACCTTGTGAAGATGCTGGAGGAAACAGGTACAAAAGTATCTACAGTGGGGAGAACAAGTATTTGATACACTGCCGATTTTGCAGGTTTTTCTACTTACAAAGCATGTAGAGGTCTGTCATTTTTATCATAGGTACACTTCAACTGTGAGAGACGGAATCCAAAACAAAAATCCAGAAAATCACATTGTATGATCTTTAATTCATTTGCATTTTTATTGCATGACATAAGTATTCGATCACCTACCAACCAGTAAGAATTCCGGCTCTCACAGACCTGTTATTTTTTCTTTAAGAAGCCCTCCTGTTCTCCACTCATTACCTGTATTAACTGCACCTGTTTGAACTCGTTACCTGTATAAAATACACCTGTCCACACACTCAATCAAACAGACTCCAACCTCTCCACAATGGCCAAGACCAGAGAGCTGTGTAAGGACATCAGGGATAAAATTGTAGACCTGCACAAGGCTGGGATGGGCTACAGGACAATAGGCAAGCAGCTTGGTGAGAAGGCAACAACTGTTGGCGCAATTATTAGAAAATGGAAGAAGTTCAAGATGACGGTCAATCACCCTCGGTCTGGGGCTCCATGCAAGATCTCACCTCGTGGGGCATCAATGATCATGAGGAAGGTGAGGGATCAGCCCAGAACTACACGGCAGGACCTGGTCAATGACCTGAAGAGAGCTGGGACCACAGTCTCAAAGAAAACCAATAGTAACACACTACGCCGTCATGGATTAAAATCCTGCAGCGCACGCAGTGTCCCCCTGCTCAAGCCAGCGCATGTCCAGGCCCGTCTGAAGTTTTCCAATGACCATCTGGATGATCCAGAGGAGGAATGGGAGAAGGTCATGTGGTCTAATGAGACAAAAATAGAGCTTTTTGGTCTAAACTCCACTCGCCGTGTTTGGAGGAAGAAGGATGAGTACAACCCCAAGAACACCATCCCAACCGTGAAGCATGGAGGTGGAAACATCATTCTTTGGGGATGCTTTTCTGCAAAGGGGACAGGACGACTGCGCCGTATTGAGGGGAGGATGGCTGGGGCCATGTATCGTGAGATCTTGGCCAACAACCTCCTTCCCTCAGTAAGAGCATTGAAGATGGGTCGTGGCTGGGTCTTCCAGCATGACAACGACCCGAAACGCACAGCCAGGGCAACTAAGGAGTGGCTCCGTAAGAAGCATCTCAAGGTCCTGGGGTGGCCTAGCCAGTCTCCAGTCCTGAACCCAATAGAAAATCTTTGGAGGGAGCTGAAAGTCCGTATTGCCCAGCGACAGCCCCGAAACCTGAAGGATCTGGAGAAGGTCTGTATGGAGGAGTGGGCCAAAATCCCTGCTGCAGTGTGTGCAAACCTGGTCAAGAACTACAGGAAACGTATGATCTCTGTAATTGCAAACAAAGGTTTCTGTACCAAATATTAAATTCTGCTTTTCTGATGTATCAAATACTTATGTCATGCAATAAAATGCTAATTAATTACTTAAAAATCATACAATGTGATTTTCTGGATTTTTGTTTTAGATTCCGTCTCTCACAGTTGAAGTGTACCTATGATAAAAATTACAGACCTCTACATGCTTTGTAAGTAGGAAACACTGCCGATTTTGCAGGTTATCAAATACTTGTTCTCCCCACTGTATATCCACAGTAAAACGAGTCCTATATCGACATAACCTGAAAGGCCACTCAGCAAGGAAGAAGCCACTACTCCAAAACCTCCATACAAAAGCCAGACTACGGTTTGCAACTGCACATGGGGACAAAGATTGTACTTTTTGGAGAAATGTCCTCTGGTCTGATGAAACAAAAATAGAACTGTTTGGCCATAATGACCATCGTTATGTTTGGAGGAAAAAGGGGGAGGCTTGCAAGCCGAAGAACACCATTCCAAACATGAAGCACGGGGGGTAGCATCATGTTGTGGGGGTGCTTTGCTGCAGGAGGGACTGGTGCACTTTACAAAATAGATGGCATCATGAGGGAGGAAAATTATGTGGATATATTGAAGCAACATCTCAAGACTTCAGTCAGGAAGTTAAAGCTTGGTCGCAAATGGGTCTTCCAAATGGACAATGACCCCAAGCATACTTCCATAGTTGTGACAAGATGGCTTAAGGACAACAAAGTCAAGGTATTGGAGTGGCCATCACAAAGCCCTGACCTCAATCCCATAGAAAATATGTGGGCAGAACTGAAAAGGCGTGTGCAGGCAAGGAGGCCTACAAATCTGACTCAGTTACACCAGCTCTGTCAGGTGGAATGGGCCAAAATTCACCCAACTTATTGTGGGAAGCTTGTGGAAGGCTACCCAAAACGTTTGACCCAAGTTAAACAATTTAAAGGCAATGCTACCAAATCCTAATTGAGTGTAAGTAAACTTCTGACCCACTGTGAATGTGATGAAAGAAATAAAAGCTGAAATGAATGATTCTCTCTACTATTATTCAGACATTTCACATTGTTAAAATAAAGTGGTGATCCTAGCTGACCTAAGACAGGGAATTTTTTACTAGGATTAAATGTCAGGAATAGTGAAAAACTGAGTTTAAATGTATTTGGCTAAGGTGTATGTAAACTTTCAACTCAACTGTAAATGAGTTATCACTGTGCGTGCGGGTAACCGTCTAAAAGCACAAGTTCAAATGGGAAAACAATGTCAGATATTGTTTTATTTGTACACCAACTTAATTGCGTTATCACTGTGCTTCATCTAATAGCACAACCAAATGACCTGGGTTGCAGTTGAGATTACATTAAAGTACATGGTGCAAGTGGTCAATGCCTTTGCAGATTATTATAGCATTTGTGAAGATTTCCACAGACCTGCAACCTTTGCATGTTATCTTGAACATGCACGCTTTCTATGAATACATAAGAATACATTTGTTACAGTAACCTCAATGTGGCCATGATGTGTTACTCATTTTAAGGTCGAATAAATACTGTAACATTAGTTTGTAAAATAGCCTTAAAGGAAAGGTTCACCCATTTTTGAATGTTATATTGTTTTTGTGCATCTCTGAGTGATGTTCTATCGATTCCCTGTGTCATTTCATGTTTTCACGTGTATCTTAGATATTATGTTTCAAACAGGCAGAAATCCGGACGGTATGACGTAGTACTGTGATAAAGGCGCTCTCACTACACTGGAAGTTAATAGGAATATGACTTTTAGATCGCAAAAACATCTATTATACATGTCAGATTTCAATACTGGCCGATGTCATAACTCGGGATGATGTCTTCTCTCGATTGAGCCATTGGTCAAATTTTTGCGATATCCCTACCTCTAGAAATGTGTAATTTAACGAAGGCTCTAGCACATTTTTCCTATTTGTCTGCCTCTTTAGTCCAGGGTGCATTGCATTGTGCCGTTGCCAGAGATATTCTAGAAAGGAGAAAGGAATCCAATGAATAAAGGAATGTGTAACGCCCCACCCAGCAGACTGTCGATCTATTGCGTTCACTTTGTTATGCTGTGTCACATGGTTGCAAAGCTAATCGTCACGCAATATCTTCTCAAAGTCAGTGTATATGTTGACGTGCCTATTTTCCTCGAAAGTATGTAATGACACGATTCCTAAACTTTACGATACTACAGATAGCAACTTAATTATCTCACATCTTGGAAAATATTTGCACTTCTTCTTGACAAAATTGATGCGAATGTTGGGATTTTGACCTAGCGCCCAATAGACTCCCCCTTCACTCCTTGAAGGAGAGCGCACCTTGTCCCAGAATTGCCCAGAATGCATTTCCCATTGACGTAGCATGGGCAATGTTTCCCATCTCCTCAAAAGTCTATCTGCCATTGTGAATGTTAGACTACTCTGTGAGGCACATCAATCTGCATTTTGAATATGGTGACGTTGTAGACTGTAGTGCAGTTTGTTTAGGCAATTTTACAGCTAAGTAGCTAAATTACTTGCTGATGTTGTCTTTGGTATTATTGTGTATACCTACATTTCACAAATTTGCTAGCTAGCCAGCCCATAGAGAGAGCATTGCATTGTGGATTTTGTAGATGACTTAAGCTACAACAGATATTCCGAACGATTTTCCATGTTGCTACCAACTTTATTATAACGCTAAAATGAAACATTCTTTCGCAAAAATACTGTAAATGAAAGGAATGAGTGGTTTTGGGTGTTTTTAAAAAAAAAATTTTATTGTAGACTATTTTTTGTATTACAAAGGTAATATTGAGTTTGGTTGTATTTGGTTGACAACTCAACCAAATATCAACATTTTAAAGGAGATGGATCTACTGCATGGATAGTTCCATCTGAGCCACAGGCTTAATCACATTCTTTAACTTTTATTTTTGGTTGAGATGGAGAATTGAATCGAACATTTTTACTGTATTGTAAAAGGGATATTGAATATTGTTTGGTTGTCAACGCAACCAAATATCAATGTTTGAAGGAGATGTATCTTCTGCTTGGATAGTTCCATCTGTGCCAGGATATAATTCAGTTTGTCTACAAATTAATAATTCACATGTTGGATTCACGTCTCCATTTCAACCAAGCATCTAAGTTAAAGAATGTGAATGAATCAAATCAAACTTTAAATGAACATTAAATACAGTCCTATTCTTTAACTTAGATTTTTGTTTGAGATGGAGATGTGAATCCAACATATTTGGTATTAACTTGTAAATTCCATTTAAAATCAACCAAAGGTTGGAATCCTAGGCCGATAGGGACTGTTTATATCATATTTTATGTAAGGTTTGTCTGTTGAAAATTGGTTACCATGATGACAAACTCCTGTGGTTGAAATTTCACAAAACAGTTTTGTAAAATTGATTACTTATTTTCCACGTAAATTTCCAAATTATGTTGAAACAACGTTGATTTAACCAATGTGTGTCAAGTGGGTTTTGTGTGTGTGTGTGTGTGTGTTTCCTCAGCCCTGTGTGAGTGCTATGGGTGCAGGTTCACTCCACCTGCTCTGTGCTTGGCCTTTTTAAAGCTGCAATATGTGACTTTTTGGGCGCCCTGACCAAATCCACATAGAAATATGAGTTACAGATCTGTCATTCTCATTGACAGCAGGTCTAAGACGTTGTAGATCTGTTCTATGTACACCATTTCTATGCTTTCATTCTTAAGTTTTGTTTTTGCGTCTTAAACTTTCGGTTTTGTACACCAGCTTCAAACAGCTGAAAATACAATAGGTTTGGTTATGGGAAATATATTTCACAGCAGTTTAGATGGTACAATTATTCTCTACACCATAGTTTCTTGTTGTGTCACAAACTGAAATTAGGCAAACTATTAGAATTTTAGCAACCAGGAAATGGCGTAGAGATTTCTGCATAGCACATCTTTAATTAGCTTCATTACAGCAGGTTGACTCGGGCTGGAGCAGAGCAGTCATGGGGCCAGAGGCTGAGAGGATGTGTGATGCGGGTTGGCCTTAATTGGCTAGGCGGTTGTGTCCTTGGGCGGATCTTGTTATGTCCTGGTCTACTTATGTCCTGTTCTCCTCTGTTGAAAGGCTTCTATTCTTTTACTTCTAACTCAGTCACATTCATTAACACTGTTTAGGCTACTTATTGCACATTCAACCAACTAGCCCAAAAGGTTGATGCAACACTAATGCAGGAAGTTGAAATAACAAGGAAAGTATGTTGAAACTATATTGTTGACAATTTTTGCCAGCCATTGGAAAACAATATTTGCACGGAGGGTTGTTATTGTTTCAAAGCAATAGCCACTAGTGTTGTCATGATACCAGCATTTTGATTTCGAAACCGATACCAGATTTAGTGTATTTTTCCATGTAGAGACACCCTATGTTTGACTAAAATCAACAAATATATAGGCTACTTTGCCTACAAATTACTAAAGAGTGAGCCAAAGATTAATATATCTTAACCGGAAGAAGAAAAAAACTGATTCCGACCCGACCCTCCTCCTTCCGCTGCCTGCTGCTGCTGGCCTTCACAGATTCTGCCGTTATGCTCCTGAAGTTGCCGGTAATAGGCTACACCAGCTTTCGGCAACCTTTTCCATTTGGAGTCCCAAGTAATCGTATAATTTCTTTCTACTGATCTGCATGCCAGTTATGATTTTCATATGCACATTTTGTGGAACAGGTTCATTTCATTTATAATAAAGTCTTTAATAAAGTGGTTAATCAAAATTATATCTAATTGAAAATGATACTTTTAGATTTGTAACTTCTATTGCCTTTGCCAATATGTAAAAATAGCCTACATAAAGCCAACAAATAATAATATTTTAGCTCACAGGTAGAAAATAGCCAGATTAAAAAATATATATATATCCTATACATCGCATGGCCTGTCTGCAAGGAACTTGAAACAGTGTATCAACTATGAACTTGGGTACAGCTTGAAGCTGGTGCTAGCAAACTTGCAACATTGTATAAAATATTCTGGGCCCTCAGAGTTTCTGTGCCAGTGAGCTCTGGACAGACAGAAACAGCTGTAATCTATTTGCGCAAGGGATGAGAAGTAATCAGGTAGGCCTTTTTTCCACCAGATCAGAGCATGACATTTTTTCTCCTTTCATGCTGAGCGGTTATTGAAAGGGAGAGAGATGGAAAGATTTTTCAAATAGGCTACGTGAACTATTGTCATTCTCAATGGATGTAAAAACAGACTTTGTTTACTTGCTTTTTGAGGCGAATAAAAATGTACTTTGAGAAGCTCCACAATGATGCTGATTTAAGACAATCAGAAATCGTATCAGATCCCCAAATGGGAACATTCATAAGCCTACATTTGCGCACAAGCCAGGTAGCCTAATCAGGTACGCCGTGTCCTTACTCATAAATGGAATGAGATAAACCAAACTTAGGTTGTGCGCTCTAAAAACGTGTCTGCTCCTACAATGAGAACGGTAAGACTATAATAAAAATATATTGAAATGCATTAACATAAATGACCATAACCAAACAAACATTGTAGATGACAAATTATGGTAATTAACGCTAAATGTACTACTGGTGATATTGGTGTGCCATCCCTGTGGCCTCCGCAATGGATTAGTCCAATCAGACAGGCGTGAATCAGACGGATGTCTCATGTGCCAAATATATATATTTTTTTATATATTTGCCACTGCTAGACTAAGAATATCTCAGTTGACCAACAGCCTATCGACCAGTCGACTAAACGGGGTCAGCCCTAAGTTCAATATCATTACATTACACATTTTTTATGTCCACATTTTTCAGAGACAGCCATGTTTGCATTAATTAATAAATTATACAATCAACTTGGCTTTGGTTAAAACAATCTATCTCCATAACAACATAATGGTAATAATTTATTTGAAACGTAAAATCTCTATTGATAAACTGGGTAAATCAAGATGTAGCCTTGGTCTATTCACAATACAGGTGAGTGCATATGCAATAGGAGTGTGCATGCATTGAGTTATTGAACTTCTTTTGGCTGATTGCATGGGGCTACAGATGACAGACAATCAGTTTCCATTCCATTTCGGACTTATTTAATTGTACTTATCAACAACATTTGCATAGAAGTAGCTTATTTGTATAAGAATGTGTCTTTAAGCAGTAATGACATCATTCACGAGAGAAGAGGGGGTGGCCCGTCGGAGCACAGTCAATTCGATGACACAATAGATCATCTTTGGGAGAGATGTGGGAATGAATTGAGTTTTTTGTGTCTATCAGCATATTTTGCGTAATGGTTTGCATATTACCATAAACAAAGTACTAGAGTAGTGAGTTGATGTTAGCTTTAGCTGTCAGCTAGCAACAAAAGTTAGCCTGCAAAGTTGGAAGCTACTGGTATCTTTTTGCATTGTGAATTCTTCTAGCTTGTATGGACATTGTTTTGCGAACAGTAAAAGTTTTTTAAAATTTCTACATGCCGTGTCAGATTCAAATGTGTTATCTTCTGTGCAGCATGAGTGGGGAGCTAACATGACGCAGCCCAGACTCCCAGTGCAGGCTAGCAATGGGTAAGTGGAGCAGGTATGGTGCACGCTATAGTAAGGGATCGGTTGCGCTGACAGACAGGCTTGATCCGTGAGACACATTGACAGAAGTACAGAAAGTAAAATAAAAAAAATAAAATATAGTACCCGAGACGTTATTCATGTTCTAGTATCGAAAAAGTACCGAAGTTTCGGTATAGCGTGCAACACTAAGGATAGGTAAGGACATGCTATAGTACCACCAAGGAATATTTGATGCGCCTCTGAAGCATAAACTTTTTAAAGTATCTCACGATCACAATCAGTAACAACAAAGTTTGAGTATCTGCCTGATGGTTGTGTTATTTAAAGCCACTGATGCATTAGCCTGCCTTTGGTCTTTGGTCTGTCACTCTGTTATTTCACACTTGTCTTGCTGTCCTGCTGTCGTTTTTGAGAACAGAGGGCAGAGAAGGATGAGAAATGCCTGCATGCAATATGTGCTCTCTCTTTGAGTGAGAAATTACAGAAATTACATTCTGTTCTTGCCAACACAAACTCCCTACTATCTGATTCTCCATTGGCTGTTGCATGCTGAGTTCTTATGGCTGTGTTCCAATTCTGATGGCTGAACTGTGTTCTCCTGTCCCTAGGTGATGGCTCAGCAGGCCGGGGCTGGGCGCAGGTATATCCGGGCGTTTGTGAGCGGCTTCTTCGTGGCAGTGCCCGTAACTGTCACTGTTCTGGACCGCTTTGCCTATGTAGCACGAGTAGAAGGAGCCTCAATGCAGGTGAGCCATGCTTTTTGCCGCCTTCATCAATTCCTACTGATCTTGTTGTACTTTTTCAAAGCCCCACTTTCCTTTTGTAACAGAGTTAATTGCATCTAGGTATCTACTGTATCATATTGTAAAGTGAGGAAGAGGTTCTATTGAATGGATTAAATTGGCCTCACCCCACCCTTCAAATGCCACAGAAGACATTTAGCCTTACTCAGATTCAGAAGCCGTGCAATACAACAGAAGTCATACTTCATTGCCTGGGTTGACACTTGGCGTTATGAAATGCATCTCACAGCTTTGCTCACATTAAGAAAACATACATAAACACTTGTTTTAAACCTCTATATTTAATGCACGTTCATCTTTCATTCTGCTGTCAAACAGACTTAATCTGGTATACATCTGTAGCTATATAGGCATCAAGGTAAGTCAGTCGGGCAACTGAGACCCATTGGTTTCGCCTCATTGGCTGGGGCTTGTCCTCCCTGTTGACAGTGTTGGATGGCAGTTTAGCTTCTTGTGAATGGTTGACTAGAGAATCTATACAGCGTGATATAGTTTCTTTGTACCATCCCATGTGACGTAATTAGCATCCAAGTATATTTACATGGTTTTCTAAGTAAGTAAGAAAGAAATGTAACAGCAAATGTTTGTCTGAAGAAGATCGTTATTGATCTCCCTCCTCTCTTCCCATACTACTAATTAGTAAGTCAATACGTTCAGATACTGAAGGCTGTTTACATTGTTGGAGTTGTTAGGATTTCGCTATGTTCTAGTTGTGTAGACAGACAGTTGCCTCACTTTGCCTCTCATCCTACAAGACCGTGATAGTTTAAACAAGAATCCTTTCAAAACCCCTGCGTTGTCTTGCATAAGGCTGCAGTGCTCACAAGATTGAATTGTTGACCAGACAATCTTATTTGATCTAACTTTCCTTGTCTCCTGTGTTGTTTTTTTTTTCTCGGTTTTTATTAATTCTAGGGTGCTTTCAAGCTGGAAAGATAGACGTCTTTGAAACAATACAGCATGTAATATGGTAAAATATGACTGAAAGTGAAAATGATAACGTATCCAACTGTAACAGATACATTCTGCGGCTGGCAGCACTCGTATGGGATATTTATTTTCAGCAGACGGATAAGAGATATTCTGTCAATTACCCCGGCAAGCGTGAAATGGCCTGTGCACATCCTGTTTAATGAATCATTCTTCCTGTGTCATGTCACCCGCTGCTTGGAGTGGGGCTTCGTCACACACTAGCTCTTCGATAAAGTGACACAAACTAAGTTGTAAGAATGAATTATTTCTGTGGGGGGATTTCACAGACTATAGGCGTACTACACTGTATACGATAGAGTTAGTCATGGTTGTTGAGAAACCCTCTTGTGTTTCCCATTGAGGGTGAAATTGTTAATTTTGTGGAGTCACTGGGTAAAGAGAAAATTATACAGGGTCATGTTCACAAGGTACAAAACTGAGGGAAACTGGAGGGTACTAAACTTGTCCAACCCTGACGTACTCTGTAAGGTACTGTAGGAGTTATGTGCATCATCTTGTTTGTGTTGTTGTTTAGATTATTGACCTCTGTACTGACCCTTGCCCCGAGACATGACTGTAGACTTCTATGGCGTCAGACTCTATAGTTAATTAGCCTACAGCCACAGCTCAGGGCAAGCATTCCACTCCAATAGATTTTAAAGGTATGACATATGTTTCACCCATATCTGTCGGTGTGAATCTGTAGGCACAGGAAGACATACAAATGTATTTATAAAATGGCGCCGGAAGAAATGGCAGCAGTTTAACAGGCGCCCAGCTAATTGTGCTATTATGTGGGTTTTTTTGGCGTTATTTGTAACTTATTTTGAACAAAATGTTTCTGCAAACGTATCTTACGGCAAAAAAGAGCTTCTGGATATCAGGACAGCGATCACTCACCTCGGATTAGACAAAGATTTTTTCTTCAACAAGCAAGACGCACAGGACATTCTCCGAACACCCGACAAGACCAACATCCCAGTTATTTGCAAGAGGAAGAGACGCAGGTACAGAGGACACAGAGCAGGGTGCCTCGTTAGGATCTGCAGAAGGCGAGTGGGAAAGCTGCCGTTGCATGTTGGCGAGTAATATTGACGGTAATCATTGGACAATAAATTAGACGAGATACGATCACGAATATCCTACCACGAATATCCTACCAATGGGACATCAAAAACTGTCATATCCTATGTGTCACGGAATCGTGGCTGAATGATGACATGGATATTCAGCTAGCGGGATATACGCTGCACCGGCAAGATAGAACAGCACACTCTGGTAAGACGAGGGGGGGGGGGGGTCAGTGCATATTTGTAAACAACAGCTGGTGCACGAAATCTAAGGAAGTTTCTAGATTTTTCTCACCTGAAGTAGAGCATATTGTGATAAATTGCAGGCCACACTACTTGCCTAGAGAGTTTTCAGCTTTACTTTTTGTGGCTGTTTATTTACCACCACCGACGGATGCTGGCACTAAGACTGCACTCAGTCAGCTGTATAAGGAAATAAGCAAACAAGAAACCGTTCACCCAGAGGCCGGATACTTTAATGCAGGGAAACTTAAATAAGTTCTACCAAATTTCTATCAACATGTTAAATGTGCAACCAGAGAGAAAGAAATTCTAGATCACCTGTACTCCACACACAGAGACGCGCACCAAACTCTCCCTCGCCCTCCATTTGGTAAATCCGACCACAATTCTATCTTCCTGCTTACCAGCAAAAATTAAAGCAGGAAGCACCAGTGACTAGGTCTATAAACAAGTGGTCAGATGAAGCAGATGCTAAGCTACAGGACTGTTTTGCTATCACAGACTGGAACATGTTTCGGGATTCTTCCAATGGCATTGAGGAGTACACCACATCAGTCACTGGCTATATCAATAAGTGCATCGAGGACATCGTCCCCACAGTGACTGTACGTACATACCCCAACCAGAAGCCATGGATTACAGGCAACATTCGCACTGAGCTAAAGGGTAGAGCTGCTGCTTTCAAGGTGCGGGACTCTAACCCGGAAGCTTACAAGAAATCCCGCTATGCCCTCCGACGAACCATCAAACAGGCAAAGCGTCAATACAGGGCTAAGATTGAATCGTACTACACCGGCTCCGACGCTCGTCATATGTCGCAGGGCTTGCAAACTATTACAGACTACAAAGGGAAGCATAGCCACGAGCTGCCCAGTGACACGAGCCTACCAGATGAGCTAAATCACTTCTATGCTGGCTTTGAGGCAAGCAACACTGAGGCATGCATGAGAGCATCAGCTGTTCCGGACGACTGTGTGATCACGTAGCCGACGTGAGTAAGACCTTTAAACAGGTCAACATTCACAAGGCTGCGGGGCCAGACGGATTACCAGGACGTGTGCTCCTGGCATGTGCTGACCAACTGACAGGTGTCTTCACTGATACTTTCAACATGTCCCTGATTGTGTCTGTAATACCAACATGTTTCAAGCAGACCACCATAGTCCCTGTGCCCAAGAACACGAAAGCAACCTGCCTAAATGACTACAGACCCATAGCACTCAGGTCCGTAGCCATGAAGTGTTTTGGAAGGCTGGTAAGGGCTTACATCAACACCATTATCCCAGAAACCCTAAACCCACTCCAATTTGTATACCGCCCCAACAGATCCACAGATGATGCAATCTCTATTGCACTCCACACTGCCCTTTCCCACCTGGACAAAAGGAACACCTATGTGAGAATGCTATTCATTGACTACAGCTCAGCGTTCAACACCATATTACCCTCAAAGCTCATCACTAAGCTAAGGATCCTGGGACGAAACACCTCCCTCTGTAACTGGATCCTGGACTTCCTGACGGGCCGCCCCCAGGTGGTGAGGGTAGGTAGCAACACATCTGCCATGCTGATCCTCAACACTGGAGCTCCCCAGTGGTGCGTGCTCAGTCCCCTCCTGTACTCCCTGTTCACACACGGCTGCATGGCCAGGTACAACTCCAACCACATTAAGTTTGCAGACGACACAACAGTGGTAGGCCTGATCACCGACAATGACGAGACAGCCTACAGGGAGGAGGTCAGGGACCTGGCCTGGTGGTGCCAGAATAACAACCTATCCCTCAACGTAACCAAGACTAAGGAGATGATTGTAGACTACAGGAAAAGGAGGACCAAGCACGCCCCCATTCTCATCGACTGGGCTGTAGTGGAGCAGGTTGAGAGCTTCAAGTTCCTTGGTGTCCCCATCACCAACAAACTAGAATGGTCCAAACACACCAAGACAGTCGTGAAGAGGGCACGACAAAGCCTATTCCCCCCTCAGGAAACTGAAAAGATTTGGCATGGGTCAAGAGATCCTCAAAAGGTTATACAGCTGCAACATCGAGAGCATCCTGACTGGTTGCATCACTGCCTGGTACAGCAATTGCTCGGCCTCCGACTGCAAGGCACTACAGAGGGTAGTGCGTACGGCCCAGTACATCACTGGGGCTAAGCTGCCTGCCATCCAGGACTTCTGCACCAGGCGGTGTCAGAGGAAGGCCCTAAAAAGACATGGACTGTTCTCTCTACTACCGCGCGGCAAGCGGTACCGTAGTGCCAAGTCTAGGACAAAAAGTCTTCTCAACAGTTTTTACCCCCAAGCCATAAGATTCCTGAACAGGTAGTCAAATGGCTACCCGGACTATTTGCTTTGTGTGCCTCCCCCCAACCCCTCTTTTACGCTGCTGCTACTCTCTGTTTATCATATATGCATAGTCACTTTAACTATACATTCATGTACATACAGTTGAAGTCGGAATGTACATACACTTAGGTTGGAGTCATTAAAACTCGTTTTTCAACCATTCCACAAATTTCTTGTAAACAAACTATAGTTTTTGCAAGTCGATTAGGACATCTACTTTGTGCATGACACAAGTAATTTTTCCAACAATTATTTGCATTCAGATTATTTCACTTATAATTCACTGTATCACAATTCCAGTCGGTCAGAAGTTTACATACACTAAGTTGACTGTGCCTTTTCATCAGCCTGGAAAATTCCAGAAAATGATATCATGGCTTTAGAAGCTTCTGATAGGCTAATTGACATCATTTGAGTCAATTGGAGGTGTACCTGTTAATGTATTTCAAGGCCTACCTTCAAACTCAGTGTCTCTTTCTTGACATCATGGGAAAATCAAAAGAAATCAGCCAAGACAATCAGCCAAAAATTGTAGGCCTCCACAAGTCTGGTTCATCCTTGGGAGCAATTTCCAAACGGCTGAAGGTACCACGTTCATCTGTACAAACAATAGTACGCAAGTATAAACACCATGGGACCACACAGCCGTCATACCGCTCAGGAAGGAACGCGTTCTGTCACCTAGAGATTAATGTACTTTGGTGCGAAAAGTGCAAATCAATCCCAGAACAACAACAAAGGACCATGTGAAGATGCTGGAGGAAACCGGTACAAAAGTATCTATATCCACAGTAAAATGAGTCCTATATCGATATAACCTGAAAGGCTGCTCTGCAAGGCAGAAGCCACTGCTCCAAATCCTCCATAAAAAAGCCAGACTACGGTTTGCAGCTGCACATGGGGACAAAGATCGTACTTTTTGGAGAAATGTCCTCTTGTCTGATGAAACAAAATATCACTTTTTGGCCATAATAACCATTGTTATGTTAGGAGGAAAAAGGGGGAGGCTTGCAAGCCGAAGAACACCATCTCATCCATCCAGGAGGGACTGGTGCACTTCACAAAGTAGATGGCATCATGAGGGAGGAAAATTATGTGGATATGTTAAAGCAACACCTCAAGACATCAGTCAGGAAGTTAAAGCTTGGTTTCAAATGGGTCTTCCAAATGGACAATGGCCCCAAGCATACTTGCAAAATGGCTTAAGGACAACAAAGTTATTGGAGTGCCCATCACAAAGCCCTGACCTCAATCCTATAGAAAATGTATGGGCAGAACTGAGAAAGCGTGTGCGAGCAAGGAGGCCTACAAACCTGACTCAGTTACACCAGCTCTGTGAGGAGGAATGGGCCAAAATTCACCCAACTTATTGTGGGAAGCTTGTGGAAGGCTACTCGAAACCTTTGACCCAAGTTAAACAATTTAAAGGCAATGTTACCAAATACTAATTGAGTGTATGTAAACTTCTGACCCACTGTGAATATGATGAAAGAAATAAAAGCTGAAATAAATCATTCTCTCTACTATTATTCTGACATTTCACATTCTTACAATAAAGTGGTGATCCTATCTGACCTAAGACAAGGCATTTTTACTAGGATTAAATATCAGGAATTGTGATAAACTGAGTTTAAATGTATTTGGCTAAGGTGTATGTAACGTTCAGTCTTCAACTGTACTACCTCAATTGGCCTGACCAACCAATGCCCCCTCACATTGGCTAAATGGGCTATCTGCATTGTGTCCCGCCAACCCCTCTTTTACGCTACTGCTACTCTCTGTTTATCATATATGCATAGTCACTTTAATCATATCTACATGTACATACTACCTCAATCAGCCTGACTAACCGGTGCCTGTATGTAGCCTCGCTACTGTTATTTTTCACTGTCTTTTTACTCTTGTTTTATTTCTTTACTTACCTATTGTTTACCTAATACCTTTTTTGCACTGTTGGTTAGAGCCTGTAAGTAAGCATTTCACTGTTTTATTCCGCGCACATTACAAATCAGTTTTGATTTGATAGGCTACATACAGCATTTAGCTCAGTACGGCAGGAGTCCGGTTCACTTCTCTAAGAGGAATATGTCATTGTCTGTCTTCTGTTCCCTGGTTGCCCTCTGCTTGGCCCTTGCTGCGGTTCTTCTGTCCAGGCCACTAATGACAATGTTGCTCGTTTCCCCTGTCCCTTGTTTCTTTCTGATGTGACTGACTCGCCTCTTTCGTGTTTGTGTGCATGTGTGTGTCGTCTCAGCCTTCCCTGAATCCTGAGGGGAATGTGACAGGGTCTGACGTGGTGCTCCTGAACCGCTGGAGTGTGAGGAACTACCAAGTACGACGAGGTGACATTGTGTCAGTCCTGTAAGTAACCAAGTTTTAACCACGTTTACATCAACTTTTGTTTGTTTGTTTGCTGTCAGACAAGCTGGGACCTTGTTAGTTGCTAAGATCAAGTGGATTTGGATACACATTCTCTCCCTCCACCTCTGGAGTAGGCCCCTCTGCCAATGGGTGGCTGAGCAGTGACGCTCTGCTCCCCTATAACTCCCCTGTGCTGTTTTTAAAATGGAGGACCTGTTGACACTGTTGGGTCCACAAGAGAGGGAGGGGGAGAGAGAGAGAGAGCAATTAGAGCGCCACACAGCCACGTGAAGGCTCCCTGCTTTCAGACATACTCTTTGTTCTGAAGCACCGTGGGAAGCCAAATGTGGCCCTGGCTGCTAATGAAAAAGACTCAGTCACAAATGGCATCGTATGCCCTATATAGTGCACTACCTTTGACCATAGTGTACTGCTTTTGGCCAGAGCCCTATGTCGGAAATAGGGTGTTATTTGGGAAGCAGTCAAAATCTCCCCTGAAATAAAGTATTTTCTCTCTCTTTCTCTCCTCGTATGTTCAAGTCCCTGGCCGCACTTATCCCAGAATACTTATCTCAGTCTTTGTTTTTGCGATGGCTTCTGAGACCTCAATATGTGATAGCGCAGCTGTCTGATGCATTTGTGCTGTGTTGCCTTGATGGGATTCAGGTTTGATGTTGTTTGATGCAGAAGAGCAGAGCAGAGGTCATGAATAGGCAGACATAGAGGTACGGTCAAGGAATATAACTGCATTATGTATTTTCTGTGTTCATTAGTTAAACTGGGTTTGACAACCTCAGGGTAAGGTTTTGCCACGACTGGTTTATTTGGGTTCTACATTACTATTGTGATTCAGCACAGATGTCCACAAACCACCCATCCATGCAGGTTTCCCTTAGAAAAGAGGTATTCTGACTTCAATGGGGCTACCTGGTTAAATATAATAATAAATTAAATAAAATGCTATTAAATGCACCTATTTGCTGCTGTGGGGTTTGATGTGATGTGCCTTGTGGATTGTGTGGGCTCAGACAGACAGACAGCGGCAGGCAGGATAAATCCCTCTTCCATAATTACCCCAAGATGGCAGCCTCTCCCTTCCCATCCCTGCAGGGGACGTGTTGCGCTTGTGAACAGGATGTTCAGCCATTTATGAAGCAGCATTCCTAGCAGAGCAGAGAGAGAGAGTGAAGGTGAGAGCGGGAGAAAGAGGGAAGGGGAGAGGGGGAAGTGATAGAAAGCGAGTGAGAGAGCTAGCGTGGAATGCTAATTTAATGTACTCTGACAAACTAAGTTGTAAGAATGAATTATTTCTGTGGGGGGATTTCACAGACTATAGGCGTACTACACTGTATACGATAGAGTTAGTCATGGTTGTTGAGAAACCCTCTTGTGTTTCCCATTGAGGGTGAAATTGTTAATTTTGTGGACTCACTGGGTAAAGAGAAAATGATACAGGGTCATGTTCACAAGGTACAAAACTGAGGGAAACTGGAGGGTACTAAACTTGTCCAACCCTGACGTACTCTGTAAGGTACTGTATCAGTTATGTGCATCATCTTGTTTGTGTTGTTGTTTAGATTATTGACCTCTGTACTGACCCTTGCCCCGAGACATGACTGTAGACTTCTATGGCGTCAGACTCTAATTAGTCTACAGCTGCGTCTCAGGGCAACCGTTCAACTCCAATAGATTTTAAAGGTATGACGTGTGTTTTACCCACATCTGTCGGTGTGAATCTGTAGTCACAGGAAGACATACAGATAGGCTAGATACAGCATTTAGCTCAGTATGGCAGGAGTCTGCCTCACTTCTCTAAGAGGAATATATGTCATAGGTACACCAATTAACCTGCATGCTTTTTAAGAATGTTTTTTTTCTAAAGCAACATTTATGAGGAAGGGCAACGTGTCAAGTAGATCTGTATCAACAACTGTTGTTGGGTGGGATTTCATAAGAAAATGTAAAAGCGTATTTCTCATCTGCCAAAGAATTCCACCCTGGCCTGTACTGTATTTACATGTCAAGAGTGATATTGGACTACTGCTACAGCAAGGCATACTGAATTCCCTCTTCTAATTTGAAAAGCAAATTGTCCAAGGCAATATTCTGATCCTCTGAATAATTTCTTATTTACAGAGTAGAATACTCCTCGTTTCAGGGCCATAGTAGTGGATGAGGAAAATGGTCACCGTATTTGAGTGCATATATGGCAATTTATCTGCCACATCGGGTTTTTGTCATGATTTCAGTGCAGGCTATTAATAAGCTGATTTGATTTTATGTTCTCCTTGTAAACACAACCATTTAATTATTAATTTTTTTGAGCAGCCCCAGAAACAGGTTTCTGCTAAGCAGAATTTCCTTGTGGAAGAGGAGAAATGCTCCTCTCTGGGTTATAAATAGCGGGTTAATGAATCCCCTTTTCTGGCACCGTGCTTTTGTTAATGACAAGGTTTTAGGATTACCATCCTGGTACAAGACGATAGAAAAACAGATGTTGAAAGTTTTGACGTGGCACGTTTTTTAGTGTGTATGAATATTCATGGCATGCACAGCAGCAGTTGTGTAAACCTTCAAAAGCTTCAAGTCTGTAGTTGCTTCTCTTCCTGTAGTTCGTCTTTGAAGTGTGGATGCCAGGAAGAGAGAAACAGCACCCCTCTTGTTCGTTTGGTCTCCTCTGCAGACATGTTGTTAGGGCAACAGTAGAACGCGGTCTGTGGAGGTAGGAATTCCTTCCTGGACACAGGAAAAGGGGAGCCGACTGGCTTGACCACCCTTCCATGAGCCATTAGGCCACTGTGGAGCACACTCTGGCCCCCAGGGAGGGGATAGGAGGGGAGGTTAATAGGGTTTGTTTTGCCAAAAGAGATCGCTTCAGTCTGTCTCCTAATCTAGCAGATAGATAGGGATGTTTTGACATGTCTGCTGCCTGGCTGGCTGTAATAGTGTTATTATCTATCATTTGTGTGATTTCAGCAGCGTGATGGCTGGGTAATGGCCTCTGTTAAAAGCAAGACATTGGCCTCTTGAGCTAAGAATCCCACTCTGCGAAACACACACACACACACACACACACAAGCTTGTGCACACACACACACAGATGGTGCTCAGAGCACGCACACCTGCATTCATTACATGTGTTTCATTTTATCTTTAAAGTTTGGCGTTCCCTCCAACCAGCTTAGAGGCAGCCATTTCATTCAACATGTAAACAAGAACGAACTGAATTAGTAAATGAATTCAATGCCCTGCGAAATCAAATTGAATGTAATTTGTCACGTGCTTAGTAGACAAGTGTAGACTAACAGTGGAATGCTTACTTACGCGCGTGCATTTCCAAAAATCCAGAGTTAAAGATAAACTATAATAAATAAATAAATAAATAAACAGAAATAGTGACATGAGGAATTAATACACAATGGATAACGAATAAAAATAACAAGTAAAAATAACATGGCTATACTGTTGAAGTCAGAAGTGTACATACACCTTAGCCAAATACATTTAAACTCCGTTTTTCACTATTCCTGACATTTTAATCCTAGTGAAAATTCTCTGTCTTTGGTCAGTTAGGATCACCACTTTATTTTAAGAATTTGAAATAAATAATAATCGAATAATAGTAGAGTGATTTATTTCAGTTTTTATTTTTTTCATCACATTCCCAGTGGGTCAGACGTTTACATACACTCAATTAGTATTTGGTAGCATTGCCTTTAAATTGTTTAACTTGGGTCAAATGTTTTGGGTAGCCTTCCACAAGCTTCCCACAATAAGTTGGGTGAATTTTGGCCCATTCCTCCTGACAGAGCTGGTGTAACTGAGTCAGGTTTGTAGGCCTCCTTGCTCGCACACACTTTTTTTTAGTTCTGCCCACAAATTCTCTATAGGATTGAGGTCAGGGCTTTGTGATGGCCAATAGCAACTGGTTTGATACATTCACCTCTGAAGGTAAATAATATACTTACATTCAGTGATCCTGCTCTAATTTCTCATCCTGAGGGTCCCAGAGATAAAATGTAGCATAGTTTTGATAAAATCAATTTTATATTCAAATGTAGGAACTGGGTTCTACAGTTTGAACCCCTGCTGCGTATCAATTCAATACAACATTTAGAACAGTAATGCAATGGTTCATCGGATCAGTCTAACACTTTGCACATACACTGCTGCCATCTAGTGGCCAAAATGTATTTTGCGCCCAGACTCCCAAGGGATATAATGGCCTTTGTCTTCCATTTCACAGATGGATAATAACAATAAAAATAAAAGCACTTGTTTTTCTTTATATTACCAGATCTAATGTGTTATATTCTCCTACATGAATTTCACATTTCCACAAACTTCAAAGTGTTACCTTTCAAATGGTATCAAGAATATGCATATCCTTGCTTCAGGTCCTGAGCTACAGGCAGTTAGATTTGGGTATGTCATTTTAGGTGAAAATTGAAAAAAAAGGGTCCGATCCTTAAGAGGTTTTATTTAGTTTTTCTCCGTCATCAATCTACACACAATACCCCATAATGATAAAACAAAAAACAGGTTTTTAGAATTTTTTTCTTATTTGTAAAAAAACAACTGAAATATCACATTTACATAAGTATTCAGACCCTTTACTTTGTTGAAGCACCTTTGGCAGCGATTACAGCTTTGAATCTTCTTGGGTATGAGGCTACAAGTTTGGCACACCTGTATTTAGGGAGTTTCTCCCATTCTTCTCTGCAGATCCTCTCAAGCTCTGTCAGGTCGGATGGGGTGTGTCGCTTCACTGCTATTTTCAGGTCTCTCCAGAGATGTTCGATTTTGTTCCTGTCTGGGCTCTGGCTGGGCCACTCAAGGACATTCAGAGACTTGTCCTGAAGCCACTCCTGTGTTGTCTTGGCTGTGTGCTTAGGGTCGTTGTCCTGTTGGAAGGTGAACCTTCGCCCCCAGTCTGAGGTCCTGAGCGTTCTGGAGCAGGTTTTCATCAAGGATCTCTCTGTACTTTGCTCCCTTCATCTTTCCCTCGATCCTGACTAGTCTCCCAGTCCCTGCTGCTGAAAAACATTCCCACAGCATGATGCTGCCACCACCATGCTTCACCATAGGGATGGTGCCAGGTTTCCTTCAGATGTGACGCTTGGCATTCAGGCCAAAGAGTTCAATCTTGGTTTCATCAGACCAGAGAATGTAGTTTCTTAGGGTTTGAGAGTATTTAGGTGCCTTTTGGCAAACTCCAAGTGGGCTGTCGTGCCTTTTACTGAGGAGTGGCTTCTACCATAAAGGCCTGATTGGTGGAGTGCTGCAGAGATGGTTGTCCTTCTGGAAGGTTCTCCCATCTCCACAGAGGATCTCTGGAGCTCTGTCAGAGTGACCATTGGGTTATTGGTTACCTCACTGACCAAGTCCCTTCTCCTCCGATTGCTCAGTTTGGCCGTGCGGCCAGCTCTAGGAAGAGTCGTGGTGGTTCTGAACTTCTTCCAAGAGTGATGGAGCCTACTGTGTTCTTGGGGACCTTCAATGCTGCAGAAATGTTTAGGTAACCTTCCCCAGATATATGCCTCAACAGAATCCTGTCTCGTAGCTCTACTGACAATTCCTTCGACCTCATGGCTTGGTTTTGTGCCTTTCCATATTATGTCCAATCAATTGAATTTACGGACAGGTGGACTCCAAGTTGTAGAAACATCTCAAGGATGATCAATGGAAACATGATGCACCTGAGCTCAATTTAGAGTCTCAAAGCAAAGGGTCTGAGTACTTATGTAATAAGGTGCACTGTATGTGTCACCTTATTCCGAATGCAGTGTATGTGTCACTACAAACTGTAAGACTGGATACACAGGGCTGACCAGCCAGAGCTCACAGTATGCATTTCAGTTGTATATCCGTATTTCAGTAGCATGCATCCTCACTGTCACTGTTGCAGGATGTTTTCACAACATGGACATTGACTTCTACTGAGCGAGAGAGAGCGAGAGAGGGGCAGCAATTGTATTTGTCACATTCGCTGAATACAACAGGTGTATTTACTCTTTGCCTGTTTATTGGTTCATCTGAGGGCATAGCGGGATTTCTTATAAGTGTTCGGGTTAAAGTCCCGCTCCTTGAAAGTATCTCCTCTACCCTTTAGCTCAGTGCGGATGTTGCCTGTAATCCATGGCTTCTGGTTGGGGTATGTATGTACTAGAGGTCGACAGATTATGATTTTTCAACATTGATACCGATTTATTGGAGGACCAAAAAAGCCGATACCGATTAATCGGCCGATTTTTATTTTTATTTTTTTATATTTAGTATATACACTGCTCAAAAAAATAAAGGGAACACTTAAACAACACAATGTAACTCCAAGTCAATCACACTTCTGTGAAATCAAACTCCACTTAGGAAGCAACACTGATTGACAATAAATTTCACATGCTGTTGTGCAAATGGAATAGACAACAGGTGGAAATTATAGGCAATTAGCAAGACACCCCCAATAAAGGAGTGGTTCAGCAGGTGGTGACCACAGACCACTTCTCAGTTCCTATGCTTCCTGGCTGATGTTTTGATCACTTTTGAATGCTGGCGGTGCTTTCACTCTAGTGGTAGCATGAGACGGAGTCTACAACCCATACAAGTGGCTCAGGTAGTGCAGCTCATCCAGGATGGCACATCAATGCGAGCTGTGGCAAGAAGGTTTGCTGTGTCTGTCAGCGTAGTGTCCAGAGCATGGAGGCGCTACCAGGAGACAGGCCAGTACATCAGGAGACGTGGAGGAGGCCGTAGGAGGGCAACAACCCAGCAGCAGGACCGCTACCTCCGCCTTTGTGCAAGGAGGAGCAGGAGGAGCACTGCCAGAGCCCTGCAAAATGACCTCCAGCAGGCCACAAATGTGCATGTCTGCTCAAACGGTCAGAAACAGACTCCATGAGGGTGGCATGAGGGCCCGACGTCCACAGGTGGGGGTTGTGCTTACAGCCCAACACCGTGCAGGACGTTTGGTATTTGCCAGAGAACACCCAGATTGGCAAATTCGCCACTGGCGCCCTGTGCTCTTCACAGATGAAAGCAGGTTCACACTGAGCACGTAACAGACGTGACAGAGTCTGGAGACGCCGTGGAGAACGTTCTGCTGCCTGCAACATCCTCCAGCATGACCGGTTTGGCGGTGGGTCAGTCATGGTGTGGGGTGGCATTTCTTTGGGGGGCCGCACAGCCCTCCATGTGCTCGCCAGAGGTAGCCTGACTGCCATTAGGTACCGAGATGAGATCCTCAGACCCCTTGTGAGAACATATGCTGGTGCGGTTGGCCCTGGGTTCCTCCTAATGCAAGACAATGCTAGACCTCATGTGGCTGGAGTGTGTCAGCAGTTCCTGCAAGAGGAAGGCATTGATGCTATGGACTGGCCCACCCGTTCCCCAGACCTGAATCCAATTGAGCACATCTGGGACATCATGTCTCGCTCCATCCACCAATGCCACGTTGCAACACAGACCGTCCAGGAGTTGGCGGATGCTTTAGTCCAGGTCTGGGAGGAGATCCCTCAGGAGACCATCCGTCACCTCATCAGGAGCATGCCCAGGCGTTGTAGGGAGGTCATACAGGCACGTGGAGGCCACACACACTACTGAGCCTCATTTTGACTTGTTTTAAGGACATTACATCAAAGTTGGATCAGCCTGTAGTGTGGTTTTCCACTTTAATTTTGAGTGTGACTCCAAATCCAGACCTCCATGGGTTGATAAATTGGATTTCCATTGATTATTTTTGTGTGATTTTGTTGTCAGCACTTTCAACTATGTAAAGAAAAAAGTATTTAATAAGATTATTTCATTCATTCAGATCTAGGATGTGTTATTTTAGTGTTCCCTTAATTCTTTTCAGCAATATATATATATATATATATATATATATATATATAAAATGACAATTACAACAATATGGAGTGAACACTTATTTTAGCTTAATATAATACATCAATAAAATCTATTTTGTCTCAAATAAATAATGAAACATGTTCAATTTTGTTTAAATAATGCAAAAATAAAGTGTTGGAGAATGATGCGGTGAAGTTGTCCTGTCCCCTTAGCAGAAAAACACCCCCAAAGCATAATGTTTCCACCTCCATGTTTGACGGTGGGGATGGTGTTCTTGGGGTCATAGGCAGCATTCCTCCTCCTCCAAACACGGTGAGTTGAGTTGATGCCAAAGAGCTCCATTTTGGTCTCATCTGACAATCATTCAGATGTTCATTGGCAAACTTCAGACGGGCGTGTATATGTGCTTTCTTGAGCAGGGGGACCTTGCGGGCGCTGCAGGATTTCAGTCCTTCATGGCGTAGTGTGTTACCAATTGTTTTCTTGGTGACTATGGTCCCAGCTGCCTTGAGAGCATTGACAAGATCCTCCCTTGTAGTTCTGGGCAGATTTCTCACCGTTCTCATGATCAATGCAACTCCACGAGGTGAGATCTTGCATGGAGCCCCAGGCCGAGGGAGATTGACAGTTCTTTTGTGTTTCTTCCATTTGCGAATAATCGCACCAACTGTTGTCACCTTCTCACCAAGCTGCTTGACGATGGTCTTGTAGCCCATTCCAGCCTTGTGTAGGTCTACAATCTTGTCCCTGACATCCTTGGAAAGCTCTTTGGTCATGGCCATTGTGGAGAGTTTGGAATCTGATTGATTGATTGCTTCTGTGGACAGGTGTCTTTTAAGAGTGTGCTCCTAATCTCAGCTCGTTACCTGTATAAAAGACACCTGGGAGCCAGAAATCTTTCTGATTGAGAGGGGGTCAAATACTTATTTCCGTCATTAATATGCAAATCAATTTATAACATTTTTGACCTGCGTTTTTCTGGACTTTTTGTTGCTATTCTGTCTCTCACTGTTCAAATAAACCTACCATTAAAATTATAGACTGATCATTTCTTTGTCAGTGGGCAAACGTACAAAATCAGCAGGGGATAAAATACTTTTTTCCCTCACTGTAATTAATCGGCCATTCTGATTTAATCGGTTGATCTCTAGTACGTACGGTCACTTGGGGACAACGTCATCGATGCACTTATTGATGAAGCTGGTGATTTATGTGGTATACTCCTCAATGCCATCAGATGAGTCCCGGAACATATTCCAGTCTGTGCTAGCAAAACAGTCCTATAGCTTAGCATCTGCGTCATCTGACCACTTCCGTATTGAGCGAGTCACTGGTAGTTTCTGCTTTAGTGTTTGCTTGTAAGCAGGAATTGGGAGGACAGAATTATGGTCAGATTTGCCAAATGGAGGGCGAGAGGGAGCTTTGTATGCATTTCTTTTTGTGGAGTAAAGGTGGTTTTGGAGACCTATTTTTCAAGGCTATTTTTCACATTGAGTTATCCTTTTAACAGGTAGACCTCTCAAAGTTACTACAGTACAAGGATGTCAGGAGTAAACAACACAACACACTACTATCTTTCCCTCTACCTCAGCCTTTTCGCCTCTCTCGTTGCAGGGCTGTTGTCCCTCAACGTGTCAAATTGGCAACCTACGTAAACCTCTACCTACTACAGTACCATGATTTTGAGGTTTAAACGACAAAGCAGACTACTATTCCCCCTAACACAGCCCTCTGCCTTTCTCCTATAGGGACGTTCTCCCTCATCCCCTCTCACACAGTGACTCAGCTCCCTGTTCCTTTCCACTTATCAGATGTGATGAATGAATGCGTCCACCTCCGGTAAATTTCAACGTTTAGATAGGTCCACTTGAACTCGGATGTGCCTCCGAAAAGTTGATTGGGGTAAAATTCCGCAGTATACAACAGGGAAACATTTCTGAGAGCCCTTTAGTAGTTGTATATGTCAACATGAGCTATGAAGGAAGAGAGCAGCAGCATGCCAGTGTAATAAGAACCTCTGAGAGATTGAGAGAGAGGCGCTGTGACCAGATTAAAGCAGGGCGGCTTGGGTGGAATGAGGTTTGTGGTTCAGTTCATCAGAACTGCTGCAAGAACAGTTGAAGTCGGAAGTTTACATACACCTTAGCCAAATACATTTAAACTCAGTTTTTCACTATTCCTGACATTTAATCCTAGTAAAAATCCCCTGTCTTAGGTCAGTTAGGATCACCACTTTATTTTAAGAATGTGAAATGTCAGAATAATAGTTGAGTGATTTATTTCAGCTTTTATTTCCTTCATCACATTCACAGTGGGTCAGAAATGTACATACACTCAATTAGGATTTGGTAGCATTGCCTTTAAATTGTTTAACTTGGGTCAAACATTTCGGGTAGCCTTCCACAAGCTTCCCACAATAAGTTTTGTGAATTTTGGCTCATTCCTCCTGACAGAGCTGGTGTAACTGAGTCAGGTTTGTAGGCCTTCTTGCTCGCACACGCTTTTTCAGTTCTGCCCACAAATTTTCTATAGGATTGAGGTCAGGGCTTTGTGATGGCCACTCCAATACCTTGACTTTGTTGTCCTTAAGCCAACTTTGGAAGTATGCTTGGGGTCATTGACTATTTGGAAGACCCATTTGCGACCAAGCTTTAACTTCCTGACTGATATCTTGAGATGTTGCTTGAATATATCCACATAATTTTCCTCCCTCACGAAGCCATCTATTTTGTGAAGTTCACCAGTCCCTCCTGCAGCAAAGCAGCCCCACAACATGATGGATGCCACCCCCGTGCTTCACGGTTGGGATGGCGTTCTTCGGCTTGCCAACCTCCCCCTTTTTCCTCCAAACATAACGATGGTCTTATGGCCAAAGAGTTCTATTTTTGTTTCTTCAGACCAGAGAACATTTCTCCAAAAAGTACGATCTTTGTCCCCATGTGCAGTTGCAAACCGTAGTATGTCTTTTTTATGGCAGTTTTGGAGCAGTGACTTCTTCCTTGCTTAGCGACCTTTCAGGATATGTCGATATAGGACTGGATTTGCTGTGGATATAGATACTTTTGTACCTGTTTCCTCCAGCATCTTCACAAGGTCCTTTGCTGTTGTTCTGGGATTGATTTGCACTTTTCGCACCAAAGAACGCATCTCCTTCCTGAGCGGTATGACGGCTGCGTGGTCCCATGGTGTTTATACTTGCGCACTATTGTTTGTAAAGATGAACGTGGTACCTTCAGGCGTTTGGAAATTGTTCCCAAAAATGAACCAGACTTGTGGAGGTCTACAATTGTTTTTCTGAGGTCTTGGCTGATTTCTTGATTTTTCCCATGATGTCAAGCAAAGAGGCACTGAGTTTGAAGGTAGGCCTTGAAATACATCCACAGGTACACCTCCAATTGACTCAAATGATGTCAATTAGCCTATCAGAAGCTTCTAAAGCCATGACATCATTTTCTGGAATTTTCCAAGCTGAAGGGTCAGTCAACTTAGTGTATGTAAACTTCTGACCCACTGGAATTGTGATACAGTGTCATGCACAAAGTAGATGTCCTAACCAACTTGCCAAAACTATAGTTTGTTAACAAGAAATTTGTGGAGTGGTTGAAAAACGAGTTTTATTGACTCCAACCTAAGTGTATGTAAACTTCCAACTTCAACTGTATATCTGCATTGATACGTGCCCGTAGTCCTAATAATAGGATTTTCTGTAAATCAGAATCTATATACGGTAAACATTGGGTTTGCATATACACAATGAGGTAGGGTTGCATTCAGAGGGAACCACATAGATAGCAGCAGGTTTTCATGGAATGTGGAAAATACCCACTTGGCTGTGGTGGTCTATTTTCATCTTACTTTCTTTCAGCCATCCCTTGCTTCCTGGCTTCGTGTTCCTCTCTCTCTCTCTCTCTCTCTCTCCCTTCCTTCTGGTGATTTTCCTGATGTTCCTGTTCAGAACCTGCCTTCACAAGGAGACAAGGTGGTTGAGGAGAAAACAACCTGTCTCCAAACACAAATGATGTTTTTCATTACACAGGAGCTCTGTCACCAGCCCTGGCGGGTACTTTGGTTATACAGCCAGGAGATATTCCTCTCATTCAGCCACCGTGTAATTGTACAAACATCAAAGCTGCTTTCCTGGCATTCACATCCATCAACAGGCATGCAATGAAATGGGAATGACCTCGACATGAAATATTCCCTCATTTCTCCATTTAACAGAAGCAGCAGCAGCTTGGAAAGCACCCTGCCGATACAGAGTGAGCTGTGCGTAGTGGGCAGGTTACTCACTTGACACATTGAGGGCATAAAAGCTTTAAATTAAAATTGGGCTCTGGATGGAAGGAAATTGGTGTTTCAAATGCCACAGGGACAGGATTGATCATTTAGGCTGTTACAGTGACACATTTCCAAGTCAGAGATAGTATCCGCATTATGCCCATGCCCTAAATGAAGGATGGTTAAGGAACCAAACCAGACTAGTTGGAACTTGGAGTTCACTTGCTTCCATGGTAGGGGTAGGCCTACAAACTTAAGTGACCCTGAACTCCTTCTTCATTGGTAAAATGTGACAAATAAAGGATAAGTGAAAAATGAAGTGACTCCTTGAGAGTAGAGTTCTAAACGAATATAACCATTTACTGACACAGTATATTTTGAATCCCCAGTGAATAACATATCTCATCCTTCCAAACGTCTTATCCAGTTATAATGTGCCTTTTGAAACAAGAATCCATCCAAGCTTATTTTCAACGCTCGACTGCTCTGTGGCCTATTTGAGAAATGGCTCATGGTTTGTGGTTGTCCCACATGCTACCTACAAGGCTTTGTGTTAAATTCCCTGACACACACACACACACAAACACACACAGTGCTATGTTAAATTGGCTGTCAGTGGCATTTTAGAACAGTTACGCAAATGGGGCTGAGGGTTAGCATAGCGGCGGTGTCAGACCCGTGTGGTGTTTGGAGGGTTACAGATTAAGACACAGCCAACCACTGTCAACACACTGAGCACATTAATAAGGACCTCACCCCTTGATATGACTGGAGGAAGAGGGCAGTCCGAGCAGGGCAATGTGTGGGTGGATGGGAGAAGAGAGGGAGGGGGGGGGGGGTGATTTGGGGAATGTGTGTGTGTGTGTGTGTGTGTGTCTTAATTCTCATGCTTGTTACGCTAATGCAGGTCAGGGCCAGACAACATCATCTTGCTCTGGGGTAGCAGAAAAGGTGAGAAGTTAAGATTATAGAAACATGAATGTTCTTTCCTCTTGCAACAGAAAGAGCAAAACAAGAACAGCGTTATCAGTAAGTAGGAGAAGGACGATTAATGCCTGTAATTTAGCTAAACTGTGCCTCTTTAATGTTCAATGCTTCATGCTTTGTGAAGTGCTTCTCCTCCAATAGCTCAGACTTCCCTCCCTCCCTCCCTCCCTCCCTCCCTCCCTCCCTCCCTCCCTCCCTCCCTCCCTCCCTCTCTCTCTGCCAGTTTGGCAGGCATACATGAACTTAAAAATAGATTGTATCGCTGTGCGTTGGCAGATCATTCCAGTGATAAAGGTTTTTTCATCAAGCCTCACATGGATCATGGATGTTCATGCACGTGTCCCAGTCACACTACTGGTAACAGCTAGGCCTATACAGCTAGCTATAGGGGAGAAATTACAAATAAAACAGATATGCAGTCAATCTTCAGAGAATATTCGTCTCTGCCAGGAAAACTTCAATTTTCTCTGAATTATGCCTGAAAGTGGACCTTGGGTCTCTGAATCTGCGTGTAGCAGCACAGTTTGAGGGCAGCTTTACATTACATTCAGTATCTGTGGGAAAAATGTGTATCATTGCTAGGGATTAGTACTGATACCCCTATAGTATTGTATGTATCCTATATTATTCTATATGGAATATTTGATCATAGACAGAACGTTTTTTTTATCTCTATGTATTATTTTGTTATCATTCTAGTTGAGGCCCCTGTTTTGGAGCTAGTGGAGTTAACTATAGCGATGGGTGGCAGCAGGCAGGCTTCTCACCTTTAGTCCTGACGTGGGTATTTATAAACTGTCATTGAGGGAGATGGATGGTTCTTCATTGGGGGGCAGGCAGGGACCTTCATTGGGGGACAGGCAGGGACCTCGTTCTGTGTGCATGACTTTGTGTTGACTTCTGGTTGTGAGGACCAATAGAATCCCGCAGGTGAGCTGCTTTTCGGCCCCTGCAGGTCACAGTGGCAAAGGGTGGGGGGTGGGGTTAAGTAAGCATTCAGCATGTCATCATCATCCAATTGGCCCAATCTGTCACCGGAGTCACTGACCCAGATGCCCCCTGGGCTGACTTTACCCATTTTTCACCTCACCTCCGCTCAGGGGAAATGGAGGGAGATGAAATCTGCTATCCAGTCGTCAACGGCCCGTCGATGAATAGGAATTAAATGTATGAATTCGGCAGATTTTTTGACAGGTTTTAATTTTTAGCTCAACTTTTCCTTGCTGCTCAAGTATAAGACATTCTGAAATGCACTAACCTTTTCATAGAGTAACTCGTTTTTACCTATCACAGTTTATTTGGTGAATTGATAATGCGGTCTAGAAAGTACTTTTTTGGCAGGTATTCGTACATGAAATAATTTTATATAATAGGGGCCCTCCAACTTCTGAATCAAATCAATTAAATGATATTGGTCACAAACACATGGTTAGCATATGTTATTGCGAGTGTAGCGAAATGCTTGTGCTTCTAGTTCCGACAGTGCAGCAATATCTAACAAGTAATCTAACAATTCCACAACAACTACTTAATACACACAAATTTAAGTAAAGGGATGGAATAAGAATATATACACTACCGTTCAAAAGTTTGGGGTCACTTAGAAATGTCCTTGTTTTCCATGAAAACAAAGATGAAATTAGTTTGAAAATGAGTAGGAAATATAGTCAAGACGTTGATAAGGTTATAAATAATGATTTTTAATTGAAATAATAATTGTGTCCTTAAAACTTTGCTTTCGTCAAAGAATCCTCCATTTGCAGCAATTACAGCCTTGCAGACCTTTGGCATTCTAGTTGTCAATGCTTCCTGAAGCACCTCCCACAAGTTGGATTGACTTGATGGGCACTTCTTACGTACTATACGGTCAAGCTGCTCCCACAACAGCTCGTTAGGGTTGAGATCCGGTGACTGTGCTGGCCACTCCATTATAGACAGAATACCAGCTAACTGCTTCTTCCCTAAATAGTTATTGCATAGTTTGGAGCTGTGCTTCGGGTCATTGTCCTGTTGTAGGAGGAAATTGGCTCCAATTAAGCGCCGTCCACGGTATGGCATGACGTTGCAAACTGGAGTGATAGCCGGAGTCGCCTCTTCACTGTTGACGTTGAGACTGGTGTTTTGCGGGTACTATTTAATGAAGCTGCCAGTTGAGGACTTGTGAGGTGTCTGTTTCTCAAACTAGATACTCTATTGTACTTGTCCTCTTGCTCAGTTGTGCACCAGGGCCTCCAACTCTTTCTATTCTGGTTAGAGCCAATTTGTGCTGTTCTGTGAAGGGAGTAGTACACAGCATTGTACGAGGTCTTCAGTTTCTTGGCAATTTCTCTCATGGAATAGCCTTCATTTCTCAGAACAAGAATAGACTGACGAGTTTCAGAATAAAGTTCTTTGTTTCTGGCCATTTTGAGCCTGTAATTGAACCCACGAATGCTGATGCTCCAGATGCTCAACTAGTCTAAAGAAGGCCCGTTTTATTGCTTCTTTAATGAGCACAACAGTTTTCAGCTGTGCTAACATAATTGCAAAAGGGTTTTCTAATGATCAATTAGCCTTTTTAAAATGATATACTTGGGTTAGCTAACACAACGTGCCATTGGGAAACAGGAGTGATGGTTGCTGATAATGGGCCTCTGTATGCCTACTGTATGTAGATATTCCATAAAACAATCAACAGTTTCCAGCTACAATAGTCATTTACAACATTAACAATGTCTACACTGTTTCTGATCAATTTGATGATTGTTTTTATGGACCAAAAATGTGCTTTTCTTTCAAAAACAAGAACATTTCTAAGTGACTCCAAACTTTTGAACGGTAGTGTACATGTTAATATATGGATGAGCAATGACCAAGCGGCATAGGCAAGATGTAATAGATGTTATAAAATACAGTATATACATATGGGATGAGTAATGCAAGATATGTAAACACCATTATTAAAGTGGCATTAATAAAATGACTTCAAGTCTGGCCAATGATTTCAAGTCTGTATGTAGGCAGCAGCCTCTCTGTGTTAGCGATGGCTGTTTAACAGTCTGATGGCCTTGAGATAGACTGAAAAATAGCTTCTATCGGTCCCAGCTTTGATGCACATGTACTGACCTCGCCTTCTGAATGATAGTGGGGTGAACAGGCAGTGGCTCGGGTGGTTGTTGTCCTTAATGATCTTTTTTGCCTTCCTGTGACATTGGGTGGTGTAGGTGTCCTGGAGGGCAGGTAGTTTGCCCCGGTGATGCGTTGTGCAGTTGCCGTACCAGGCGGTGATGCAGCCCGACAGGATGCTCTCAATTGTGCATCTGTGAAAGTTTGTGAGGGTTTTAAGTGACAAGCCAAATTTCTTCAGCCTCCTGAGGTTGAAGAGGCGCTATTGCGCCTTCTTCACCACATTGTTTTGTGGGTGGACCATTTCAGTTTGTCCGTGATGTGTATGGCGAGGAACTTGGAACTTTCCACATTCTCCACTACTGTCACGTCGATGTGGATGGGGGGGGGGGGGGGGGGTGCTTCCTCTGCTGTATCCTGAAGTCCACGATCAGCTCCTTCGTTTTGTTGACGTTGGGGGAGAGGTTATTTTCCTGACACCACTCCGCCAGGTCCCTCACCTCCTCCCTGTAGGGTGTCTCGTCGTTGTTGGTGATCAAGCCTACTACATATGTGTCGTCTGCAAACTTGATGATTGAGTTGGAGGCGTGCATGGCCAAGCAGTCATGGGTGAACAGGGAGTACAGGAGGGGCTGAGCACGCACCCTTGTGGGTCCCCAGTGTTGAGGATCAGTGAAGTGGAGATGTTGTTTCCTACCGTCACCACCTGGGGGCGGCCCATCAGGAAGTCCAGGACCAAATTGCACAGGGTGGGGTTGAGACCCAGGGCCTCAAGCTTAATGATGAGCTTGGAGGGTACTATGGTGTTGAATGCTGAGCTGTAGTCCATGAACAGCATTCTTACATAGGTATTCCTCTTGTCCAGATGGGATAGGGCAGTGTGATGGCGATTGCATCGTCTGTGGACCAATTAGGGCAGGATGCAAATTGAAGTGGCTCTAGGGTGACAGGTAAGGTCGAGGTTATATGATCTCTGACTAATCTCGCAAAGCACTTCATGATGACAGAAGTGAGTGCTACAGGGCAATAGTCATCTTGTTCAGTTACCTTTGCCTTATTGGGTACAGGAGCAATGGTGGCCACCTTGAAGAATGTGGGGACAGCAGACTAGGATAGGGAGAGATTGAATATGTCCGTAAACACACCAGCCAGCTGGTCTGCGCATGCTCTGAGGACGCGGCTAGGGATGCCCTCTGGGCCGGCAGCCTTACGAGGGTTAATGCGTTTTAAACGTCTTACTCACGTCGGCCATGGAGAAGGAGAGCCCGTAGTACTTGGAGCGGGCTGTGTCGTTGGCACTGTATTATCCTCAAAGCGGGAAAAGAAGCTGTTTAGTTTGTCTCGAAGCAAGACATCGGTGTCAGTGACGTGGCTGGTTTTCTTTTTGTAGTCTGTGATTGTCTGTAGACCCTGCCACGTACGTCTTGTGTCTGAGCCGTTGAATTGCGACTCCACTTTGTCCCTATACTGACATTTCGCTTGTTTGATTGCCTTGTGGAGGGAATAACTACACACACTCCATTGAGTCAATAGGTGGACTTCACAGTCTGTGAACTGTGGTTAACCTACAGGCCACTTAAACTGTTTCTCATGTTGTTAACTTGCTATTGAATTTACTGCAGAGCTAACTCAGTGTTACACACCCTAACCCCCTCAAAACAAGATTGTCAATAAAGATGCATGATAAGGAGAGGAGACCTGCAACCAAGGTTATAGCCTACCAATGCTGTTAACACACTCCGCTCCCTGCTCTCAGGCTAAAGCTTGTAAACTACATGGTCATTGTGTGCTCACTGCTCGGGGTGTGGTCCTTGGAGAGATTGACTCAATGGAGTGTGTGATGAACAGACTCCTCCAACACCACTGCTTGGCAGTCCTGGGTTCTAATACTGTTTGAAATAATTTAAAATGCGTTATCTGTGCTTGATTAAGCATGCCTAGCACAATGGTCCAATAGAATAGTCCCAAAACTGCAAACCCTGCACCTAATATAGCACTGCAGTCAGGTTACAGCCAACACTCAAAGTATTTAAATGATCTCAAATACTATTTGAACCCACATCTGCTGCTGGGGGGGGGTGTTTATCTCTGTTATCGCTCATCTCAGCTGGGCAGCAGATCCAGAGGGGAGCAGAGGGGAGGAGAAGAGAGGAAGATGACCCATAGCCTTAGGCCAGGGTGTCTGTGCCACACTCCGCTCCAAATCCACAGTTCAGGACCAGGGACGAGCTCCCACAGTGGCCCTGCTTTAAAGATGATAAATGACAGGCACACCAAGGGTAGCCCCTCGATAACGTGAGGAAACGAAAGGGAAAGGTGGATGCCTAGTCAATTGTACAAATGATTGCATTCAACTGAAATGTGTCTTCTGTCCCAGCTATCAGCTGAGGAATAATACCTCCATTTTTTTCAATAAATGTGATGTTCTGTGACACGGATTTCCAATGGCTTCTATAACTCTGAATGTACACTTACAAGTACATTGGTTTAATGTGACTAACATTTTATAATGGAATAGGGTTGTCATTCAATGGCTTTCTGAAACTGTATTATGCATAATAGTTATGTGCCTTATGCTCCATTGGGACTCCAATGAATTGAGTCTTCAGTGAAAAATATTGTGAAATCTTACATGTTGTCATGTAGCACCCGCTCCTCTCTACCCAACCCTGTGTGTGTCCGTTGTCGTCTCTTCTATCTTGACTATGAACCACTCTACGTAAACTGCCACTTCCACTTACTGTTGTTTGTACCATTTCTGTCAGTCAGGTCACGCATGGTGCATCCAGCAGGCAACCTGCCTGTCTGTCACAACCCCCTCCCTCACTGGAGTACTAGGCCGACTTCTTCTGCCTGCGTATTCACACGTTTCTATGGTAACACGGGGAAGTTGAGCCTCTGCTGCTATCTGCCATCTCTACCTCCATCCATGGAGGACTTTTTTTATAGGTCACACCCAAATTCGGTGTGCATGTACAGGTTGTGGCCATTTTAATGCAAACCGGAAAGGCAACTACGATTATGGAGGTGACATTTGAATGAACAGGACTGGAGGGCTGCGATTTGACTTCAGGAAATTCCAACACTTAAACAAATGAACTTCACACAACTACAACTTTTTGGTATTTTTATACAAGCACAGCATTATCTTTAAGCAGCCAGATATTCTGTTTCATTTTACAATTCAACCGTGAATTTTATTTATTTTTACAGGGAAGAGATAACAAGACCTTACCTATTCAAGCAGTACGTAATAAGATATTTCAGCACAATAGATTTCCCCTTTTCTGTTTAGCTTTTTTTTTATGGGAAAATGTAAATGTTATTCTCTCTAGACTCACTATGACAAGAGTATTTCGTCATATGATTGAAAATGGTTGGAAATGTGTGCATTATGATTGTATCGGACGTATTGAGTATGATGGTGATATAGGCCTATATGGTCAAACTAACACAAGACCGTTTAAGGGTACAGTCAGCAGTTTAAATGTTGTTCATACATCGCCTTTTCAGAGGTGTGCCTTAGACTGCATTACTACATCCTTTAATTGTCGAGCAAAGTATTTCCTGCTCTTGTTCCATTGATTTTCATTTGCATAGTTTTTTTGTGGATGGACACAAAACCATTTGTTATCTGCTAATTAGACGTAGCTAGGGTCCTTTTGAGTTCAAGACCGGAGCATCACAAAACTGTAGGCTGTGTCAAACAGTGAATTCTCCAGGTTTGCAGTTGATGTGTCTGTATTTTGACAGGATGGAGTCATACAGTCACTTCCTCTTACTCCAATGTGGATATCTTATGTTAGGCCTAGATGTATTGAAACAACATCAAAAGTGTCCCCCTCAAACATAATGGCAGCGGCTGGCACACACAGATATTCATAGATGAAATCAAAAGGTTTTTCTCCGGTATCCATCCTTTGATGCGTCAATCATTGTCTTTTATGATATGGTTTCCTGTCACAGCCGGATAGGAATATTCATCTTTTCCTTTTTTTTAATTGAGCGAAAAACAGTCTTGTGGAGGAATATTTTGCTCTCCCCCAGGAATAGCCCAGATATCTGTTATAGTTTGTGCATTTAAAAAAAATAAAACATCTATTTGGGGGCCTGTCAAAGACCAATGTCCGTTTGCAGACCTGTGCTTCAAAGGGAGTGTCGTGTTCACCGAATGCTCAGGTGTATTCATTGGGCTCTGTGTCACTCAAGCACCAAAGTCATTTGGCACTGGATCAAATGTTCGGTCTTAAGTAGTAGAATATTTAGTCAACCCTTTTATCCTTTTGGCTCTGTTTTCTGCCGTGTCGTGTATGCAGTAATTATCTCAAATGAATTTTGCATGAGCGAGAGGAGAATGAGAGAGCACTCATTTATATTTCAAGCACAGCAAGCAAGCACACAGTGCAAATGAATCTTACATTATAATAGGTCACTGAATTAATTTTCTAAATGGCAATTGGTGTGATTTCTCCCGGGAAAAGTGACTGGCATGTTGGCCTGGCTGGTGTATTGCTGCACCTGTAGGTGTGCATTTCAAGTTATGAGGAGTAGATCAGATGCAGTCGACTCCACATGCTTTGACACAAATCACACCCTATTCCCTTTATAGTGTCCTATGGGCCCTGGTCCAAAGTAGTGCGCTACATAGAGAATAGGGTGCCGTTTGGGACGTACCCTAACATGCTCTGTCTGTAGGGGAGATGCATGCAGCTTAGTGTGTAACTGAAATGTTATCTTAGGCATAACACACACTCAGTTCTGTCCGGAATGGAATCGACAGGAAGATCTGACGTGAGGAAAACCATTTTGAGTTGGTGGGTGTGGAATTGATGAGGCTTTGATGTAATAGAGTGAAGTGGAAGCCCCTTGAAAGCCATCATTTAAACCCGGGGCTGTAGTGGTAGGCCTATTCCCTTTTCACCTTTAGTCAGTCACTGAGGACGGATGTTTCTGATGGGTTTTATTTACTCCCATTTTTAAATAATGAATCAATTAATGGATTGATTGGTCAGAGGTCAATCACCAATCTCATAACCTGGTTTCCCATGCAGGTCTTCGTCAGTTGCTGATATGGAATAAAAACGAATACCTATGCCGTGCAGCTAGATTACAATTCTCTTGATGATCCTGTTAAGACATAACAATTTGCCCCCTGTAGCTTTGTAACATTTGCTGAGGTAAACTGTTTATCCATTGAACTGTAGGAGACCATTAGGAGACCGGTGTGAAAAATGAGTGGATGTGACTTTGACTAATTGCCTCAAACGAGTAAGGCGGGAAGTTCAGGATTGTTTCCACTGATTAAACTTCAGCTGCTAAGTAATTGTTCCTCAGAGACTGAGATGTCTGTAAGTTACAATAACTGTTCTCTGGCCTCCATATTGGAAACAGGAAATGCCCCAAACAGCATTTTTGGACTAACAGAACAACTCCAACAGCCTTGAAGTATTCTCCACCACTAAACAAAGCTATTGTCTCACAAACCCACTCATTAACAGGGCATGGCTATATTATTTACCCCAGCATTTAGCTACTGTTGGCATGGGACAGTTTGTTACTTGTGCACTTAAATCCTTGGAGAACCTTCTGGAATCAATGGGAAGTACCAGCATAAAACACAGCCATTGAGCTGGACACGGTTCTGTGTTGAATGCCATGGAAGGAAACAGCACGGCTTGCTGCAGATATGTTGCATCCCAAGTGACACTCTATTCCCTTTATAGTGCACTTCTTTTCACCAGGGCCGATGGGGCTAAGTAGGTAATAGGGTGTCTAATGGGACATAGCGGGGCGGCAGGTAGCCTAGTGGTTAGAGCGATGGACTAGTAACCGGAAGGTTGCAAGATCGAATCCCCGAGCTGACAAGGTAAAAATCTGTCGTTCTGTCCCTGAACAAGGCAGTTAACCCACGGTTCCTAGGCCGTCATTGAAAATAAGAATTTGTTCTTAACTGACTTGCCTAGTTAAATAAAGGTGAAAACAAAAATAGCCATTACTTAGCAGTGACTGAGCAGAAGAGGCCTCGGGCGGATTCTAGAACATCCCATGAGGCTGGTGTCATCATTTTTGAGGCCACTTTTGACATAAGTCAATCAAGTGCGACCTCTCCCTTTTGAAAATCAGTGGGCCTTTGTACAGGTTGTCGCCATTACACAGGCAATTAAGCCCGTGGTGTTGCCTCCATTAATGTAGTGCAGTCTCCCAGCCTGTTCACTTTTAATCAAGGCCCGTTTTGGGAGATGGAAATGAGCATCGTTTGTAGTTACCGCAGGCTAATTTTCACCAGACTAAAGGAGCTAAGATCTGCCGGTACTTGTCAATGCCACTGATTTATACTGTTCATCGTATACATTTAATGCACGCTCAGTACATCGTGCTCCAAGCCGAGACTAAGACACAATGGATCCAGTTCAGTACGACCAGCTTTTTTTGTCAACGAGGACTGACGTGTCCCCAATGTCACTCTAGGTAATAGGTTGGCGTTTGGGTGATATCCTTTATATACTCCTATCTAGAGCAGAAGATGTGCTGCTGTGCCAATAACGTCGCTGGACCTTAGTTTCAAATGCATGCAAATGCAACGCTCTAGTCTGTTTTTGGATGGAATATTCGTCCTGTATGGATGGAAAAACATGTCTGTTTTCTCCCTAGAATGACTCATTTTGAATTTTTGTGTGTCATTTTTATTGTCTGTTCGGTTCCCTGTTCCTGGGTGTATAGCCCAGTGGCAGGTCATTATGCACCTGTCGGTTAGCTGTGTCTGGACTGGGTTGCATCCCAAATGGCAGCCTATTCCCTACATGGTGCACTGCTTTTGACCAGAACGCTATGCATGCCCTGGTCAAAGTAGCACACTATATGGGGAATAGGGTTCAATTTGGGAAGTAGCCAAGAATGTGAGCTGACTCTAAGCAGTCTGACAGGATGTTGTAAGAATAGTTTTGGCATGACTGTGGTTATGTGAAGCGCTCTGTGTGGCTGTCTGACTGTGGTTATGTGAAGCGCTCTGTGTGGCTGTCTGACTGTGGTTATGTGAAGCTGTCTGTGTGGCTGTCTGACTGTGGTTATGTGAAGCGCTCTGTGTGGCTGTCTGACTGTGGTTATGTGAAGCGCTCTGTGTGGCTGTCTGACTGTGGTTATGTGAAGCGCTCTGTGTGGCTGTCTGACTGTGGTTATGTGAAGCGCTCTGTGTGGCTGTCTGACTGTGGTTATGTGAAGCGCTCTGTGTGGCTGTCTGACTGTGGTTATGTGAAGCGCTCTGTGTGGCTGTCTGACTGTGGTTATGTGAAGCTGTCTGTGTGGCTGTCTGACTGTGGTTATGTGAAGCTGTCTGTGTGGCTGTCTGACTGTGGTTATGTGAAGCTGTCTGTGTGGCTGTCTGACTGTGGTTATGAGAAGGTGGCTGTGTGGCTGTCTGACTGTGGTTATGTGAAGCTGTCTGTGTGGCTGTCTGACTGTGGTTATGTGAAGCTGTCTGTGTGGCTGTCTGACTGTGGTTATGAGAAGGTGGCTGTGTGGCTGTCTGACTGTGGTTATGTGAAGGTGGCTGTGTGGCTGTCTGACTGTGGTTATGTGAAGCTGTCTGTGTGGCTGTCTGACTGTGGTTATGAGAAGGTGTCTGTGTGGCTGTCTGACTGTGGTTATATGAAGCTGTCTGTGTGGCTGTCTGACTGTGGTTATGTGAAGCTGTCTGTGTGGCTGTCTGACTGTGGTTATATGAAGCTGTCTGTGTGGCTGTCTGACTGTGGTTATGTGAAGGTGGCTGTCTGGAGTCTCGTCTGCCTTCATACAGTGACAGGCCTAGTTTACTAACCTGCCCAAGGGACAGTTCTGTTCTAGACTCCATGTTAGCCTTATTCCTCTTTCAGATGAATAGACCGGAGATGGCTTGCATCCCAAATGGCACCCTATTCCCTTTATAGTGCACTACATTTGACCAGGGCCCATCGCTTTAAAAGCCGCTTCTCAGATTGCTACGCTTGACTCATAATATTATTTCATCATTTCATCAGTGCGAGTTAGTTATCAGAAACCACTTGGGAGCCAAAACAAGCAGAGTAATCTAATTTATAAATAGGATGCGTGGTGTCTATGATCCACTGGCTGCTGTGCTGTGTCTTGAAGGATGAATTCCAAATGGCGCCCTATTCCCTATAGGCTAGTGCACTACTTTTGACCAGGGCCCTGACCAAAGCGTATGGGTCCTGGTTCAAAAGAAGTGCACTATGTAGGGAATAGGGTGCCATTTGGGACACTTCCTTAATTAACCTTCGCGCACCATGATAAATGTGATTCTGATAGCTGTTAGAGACAATGCGATGCAGAGAAGAGGACAGGAAATCTGGCTTCTAACTAGTGTTTTGTGATGTGATCCATCTCCCACCAGGACTCTGGCCGACTCGGGTTTAAGCATGTTTGAGTTCCCAGGCAGTCTGGTTTATGGAAGTGGTCTTATTTCGCTGCCGACGGAGACTACACCCTATTCTCTATTAAAGTGCACTACTTTTGACCGGACACATATGGGCCCTGATGCACTAAATGGGGAATAGGGTGCCATTTGGGATACGCCTGAGCGAGAGCGCTGATCTCGCTGTGAATCTTGATAACGGAGACTGAAGTTCGACTGCAGCTGGAGAATCAGATTGCTGCTGCTGCTCTGTTCTCTTTGGAGGCGTCTCTGTAGGAGCCTGAACGCCTCGTCTGGCTTTCTCTTTCTGTTTGATAGAGTTAGCCTGTTGGCTGCTCACGACTCTTTCAGCCAAGAAGTGGATTCTGTTTGATATTTCATGTTCTCCTTTTTGTTTTTATGAACCGAGGATGTTGTAACTTAATAGTTCCCTCCTGGGGTTTATTTATGCATCTGTCGATCTGAGCTTCAGAGTGTTGGTTTGTTTTGTCTCTCGTAGTTGTGTTTGTAGGGGTCGGTTGTAAGTCACGCTGCCTTCGTGTTGTGCCTCATCTACGCCCTGTTGGACAATCTGCACAGTTAATTATTTCATACGCCCTATTTCATATTCCCTATTTCCTTTCCTTTCCTATTCACATTCCCTCTTCCCTAGTTCGTATTCATAATTCTTTATTTCCTATCAACTATTCTCTATTCACCACACCGATTCCTGCTGCTGTTTGGAAACCCTCTGGTTCAGTGTGAAAAGGGCCCAGAGCGTCTGGTGTGTGTTGTACTGTGCCATGAGGTGAGACGCCATCGAGGAGATATAACGTCATCTGTCACAGTGAGCCCGGTAGCAAGGCGTAGCGGGGGATGGCTTCCCGCGATAAGACGGCAGAATGAGACGACGGGCCTCTCCTGAGAGGCACTGTTGATGAGTCTGGAGACGTCTTACAGTGTAATGTCTTTCTAAGGGCCTGTTTTCAGTAGCTCTCTAACGCAGATCATCTATCACTGTCGTACATCTAGGTGTACTCCCTCCCATGGTTTGTTTCTGTCTCCCAGACTCCATTGCGATTTGATATAATGCTGTGTGACGTAATGTTGATGTCTCTCGTCTCGGTCACAAAAGTGTCCATTCTTTCAGGCAGGTGGACAGACCAACCTTTATATTTACTTACTGTATTCTTTATTTAGCCAGGCAAGCCAATTCGAACAAATTCTTATTTACGAAGACGCCTGATTTAAACTGATATTGACACGTTTTGGTAGTATAGCAATTAGCTGGTTTCCTGACATTAACGCGGAGTTGGTTTGAACTGCGTGGTTGATAGCCGACTACAAATGACTTGATTAGTGTAGAGCAGGGGGTCGTCGACACGGGACTCATTATTATGAAGATAGTGTTCTGTTTGTTTGGCTAATTGCTCCTCAGAACTCTATTTACAGTCATGGTGAATGTAGATATGAACAGCCTCGGAAGTTTCTATTCAAAATGCGAGACCATTGCACCCTGGGATTCTCGGAACATTTGTCTTCATTCACCGTTTATCCCAGAAGGTAACCATATGGAAGGGTGCTTGTCTCTGAATTCTGTATAATGCAGCGGTGGGCTGATTGAACTCCATTCCCCATCAGTCAGAATTGACAGTATGCAACCAACCGTTGACTCTGGGTGAGAGAAGTCAAGCTAGGCAACACTGTGCCCACTTCAGGACAAAGGCAAGTAAAGCTAACACTCCCAGTGAGTGGACATTTTGATTGGTTGTCCTTTTTAAGAATCTGTAGTGCGTAACCAACCGTTGCAACCGACCGCTGACTCTTGCTGAGAGGAGTCAAGCTATACCGTGCCCGGTCCACAGCAGGCCAGGGCACCGATAAGTAAAGTACGGCTAACACACAGGTATCCCAGTGAGTGGACGTTACGGATGGTTGTCCTTCAGAATCTATTCCACAGTATGCAACCGACCGTTGACTCGGGCTGAGAGGAGTCAAGCTACACTGTCCAACTGCCCAGGACAGGACACACAGGTACTTCAGCAAGTACTGGTATCTCAGCGAGTGGACATTATCTATGGATGGTGAAATAGAGTCGTCCATCTCTGATTCCGAGCGGTGATGGGTCTCTCAGGGCTTTAGTGCCGGCCCTCCCACCCACAGCAATTTTTTTTAATTATTATTATTATGTTAAGGGCCATCCTGTGGACTCAAGGGCCCAGTCAGAGAGATATGATACTTTTTATAACTTGTGGCTGCCCTTTTTGCCGCTGGTTCTAATTTTAATTAAACAAAGGGAGATGAGCGGGAGGAAGGAAGGGAGAGAGAGGGCGAGAGAAAGAGGGGGCGAGACAGAGATGAGCGAGGTAGTGGGGAGGAAGAGAGAGAGCGAGGTAGTGGGGTGGGGGAGAGAGTAGTAGTGGGGAGGGGGAGAGAGAGCGAGGGTAGTGGGCAGGGGGAGGGAGAGAGACAGGGAAGGAGAGAAAAAGGGAAATGAGGGAGAGGAAGGGAGGGAGAGAGAAAGAGATGGTGTGTAGGTTTTTTGATAACATAGTGGAGGACAGTGGTGGGATGAATAAGAGGCTGGTTGGACCTACCTGGAGAACTACACCCTTCACTGACAGCATTCTTTCCTATCCAGTGTATTTTATTATCTGCATGTAGAACCATACTGCTAGGAACATGAAAATCGTATGCAGTCTAGTGGTGTCTGATATAGAAAGTGCAGGCTACAGAACTGTATTATGTGTGTGCACAGATAAGAGTATTCATGTCAGTGTGTTGTAGAGTCATTGACAGATGTACACACAGGATGAGGTCGATACAAGTCAAACCTGTTATGTAGTACGAGACTCTGCTGCACAGCCGTCAAAACGCAAAGAAGCCAAAGGAGTCCGTTAAACGGTTCCCCGGGAAACGCTCCGGTGCCTTTTACTTTTAGGCTTCTCTCTCTCACTCCCCCCCCCCCTGTATAATCTACCTCCACAACTACCCTACGTTTCTTTTCTCCCCCCAACCAGACACCTGCAGTCGCTCTCCCATCTCTGGCTCAAATTGGCTCACATCTACAGATACTGATGTCTTTTATGGTAGGAGCGGTGGAAGAGAGGAGGATAAAATGACAAAGAGAACTGTCCCTGTTGAATTAATGGTCTGGTGTGCCGCAGTACTGTGTGTGCGATTGAGTGTGCGCCCGTGTGTCTGTTTGTGTGTGTGTGTGCGCATGTGTGTGTGCAAGAGAGTACTTTGTGTGTGTGTATGGCAGAGAGAGAGAGGGGAAGAAAAGAAACAGAAGGGTTAGCTGCCGTCAGTGTGCGACAGGGTCTGGATCCATCTTTACTCGCTTAAACCCTTGTTTGTTAATGATGGCGAGGCGTCTGCGGGCGCTGCTCTGCAGATGAAGGATGGGGGCGCTTGGAGGACAAACAGAGCAGCCCACGGCTTTAATTCTCACTCACTCACTCACTCACTCACTCACTCACTCACTCACTCACTCACTCACCCCAATTTCATGGTATCCAATTGGTAGTTACAGTCTTGTCTCATCGCTGCAACTCCCGTACGGACTCGGGAGAGGCGAAGGTCAAGAGCCGTGCGTCCTCCGAAACACAACCCAAGCAACGCCGCACTGCTTCTTGACACAATGCCCACTTAACCCGGAAGCCAGCCGCACCAATGTGTCGGAGGAAACACTGTGCACCTGGCGACCGTGCGTGATGGGACTAGGACGTCCCTGCCGGCCAAACCCTCCCCTAACCCAGACAACGCTGGGCCAATTGTGCGCCGCCCCATGGGTCTCTAAGGTCGCGGCCGGCTGCGACAGAGCCTAGACTCCAACCAAGAGTCTCTAGTGGCACAGATAGCACTGCGATGCAGTGCCTTAGACCACTGTGCCACTCGGGAGGCCTTGTGGTCTCTAATACCATCTCACTGATGACACAACACCATTAGCCTGTTTTCTGAGGTCTTTCCTTTGTATGAGCATCTTCTGACTTTGTTGAGGGAGCGGCTGGATGGCTCCTTCCTTATGCCCCTCTATCCAAGAGCTAGTCAGAAAATGCTCCTTTTGACATGAAAGTATTTGTACGTGATGTATTTTTTATCTGCGTTTGGATTTGTATCAATGTACGATGTGCTTTCAATATCTGTCCCTTGCTTTGACGAAGTAAACTATCCTTAAAGTGTCAAATGTTGAAAGACGTAAATTATGACAAGATGCAAGCATTGCTTGTTACTTTTCGAGTTGGTCTGAACCTTCATTTATATGTGCCATCTTTTTTGTTATGCAACTAGCGCAATTCTATCTGGCCAGCCAGTAGTTCGTCAACACGTTTCTTCAACATTACTCAGAGAACAGACTTCTCTCTCTGTCTGTCTCTCTCTCTCTCTCTCTCTCTCTCTCTCTCTCTCTCTCTCTCTCTCTCCCTTTCCATTAACGGGGGAACATTTCTAAATGTCAGTGTGAAATTAGGCCACCTAATTGGCAGGCTAATGAGCAGATAGACGAGCATTAAGTGCATTACTATGCAGTCGTAGCCTTTTTAGGCACGCTCCCCCAATTGATGCCTGCTGTCTCCTCCTCTTTATCATGATTTCTCTCTGTCGTTGGGAGGACAGGAGGACACCGTCAAAAAGAGCAGTGCCTCACCGTATGGCGTACCGTATGGATGGGGATAAACGGGCTGTTTTGACACAATGGTTTTGAGAAAAACAGAGGGGACTAGCAAGAGCAGAGAAGAAAAAAAACTTCTCCATTTACTGGCTGGGTTGAGTGAAGGATCAGCGCTCTGCGACATTGGATTTCAGGAGTCACGCACAGAATGCTAACCTGGTGTCCCCGGTGCTCTAAAGCAGTGGTTCCCAAACTGTGAGGTCGGTGGTGGGGGCGCAGGGGTCACTCCAAACATCACTCCTGTCTTCTAAAGGCACGTTGTGTTAGCTAATCCAAGTTTATCATTTTAAAAAGCTAATTGATCATTAGAAAACCCTTTTGCAATTATGTTAGCCCAGGTGAACACTGTTGTCCTGATTTAAAGAAGCAATAAAACTGGCCTTAGACTAGTTGAGTATCTGGAGCGTCAGCATTTGTGGGTTTGATCACAGGCTCAAAATGGCCAGAAACAAAGTCCTTTCTTCTGAAACTCGTCACTCTATTCTTGTTCTGAGAAATGGAGGCTATTCCATGAGAGAAATTGCCAAGAAACTGATGATCTCGTACAACGCAGTATAGTACTCCCTTCACAGAATAGCGCAAACTGGCTCTAACCAGAATAGAAAGAGGAGTGGAAGGCCCCGGTGCACAACTGAGCAAGAGGACAAGTACATTAGAGTGTCTAGTTTGAGAAACAGATGCCTCACAAGTCCTCAACTGGCAGCTTCATTAAATAGTACCTGCAAAACACCAGTCTCAACGTCAACAGTGAAGAGGCGACTCCGGGATGCTGGCCTTCTAGGCAGAGTTGCAAAAAAAAAGCCATATCTCAGACTGGCCAAAAAAAAGAAAAGCTGGGCAAAGAACACCGACACTGGACAGAGGAACTCTCTCTCTCAGATGTTGAGACTTGTGTTTTACGGTTACTATTTAATGAAGCTGCCAGTTGAGGACTTGTGAGGCGTCTGTTTCTCAAACTAGACACACTAATGTGCTTGTCCTCTTGCTCAGTTGTGCACAGGGGCCTCCCACTCTTCTATTTCTAGTCCAGATCAACTAGCCCATGTCAGCAAAAACATTTTAGCTACAGTTGAAGTCGGAAGTTTACATACACCTTAGCCAAAATCATTTAAACTCAGTTTTTCACAATTCCAGACATTTAATCCTAGTAAAAAATCCCTGTCTTAGGTCAGTTAGGATCACCACTTTATTTTAAGAATGTGAAATGTCAGAATAATAGTAGAGAGAATGATTTATTTCAGTTTTCAGTTTCAGTTCTTTCATCACATTCCCAGTGGGTCAGAAGTTTACATACGCAATTAGTATTTGGTAGCATTGCCTTTAAATTGTTTAACTTGGGTCAAACGTTTCGGGTAGCCTTCCACAAGCTTTCCACAATAAGTTGGGTGAATTTTGGCCCATTCCTCCTGACAGAGCTGGTGTAACTGAGTCAGGTTTGTTTTCCTCCTTGCTCGCACATGCTTTTTCAGTTCTGCCCTCAAATTTTCTATGGGATTGAGGTCAGGGCTTTGTGATGGCCACTCCAATACCTTGACTTTGTTGTCCTTAAGCCATTTTGCCACAACTTTGGAAGTATGCTTGGGGTCATTGTCCATTTGGAAGACCCATTTGCGACCAAGCTTTAACTTCCTGACTGATGTCTTGAGATGTTGCTTCAATATATCCACATAATTTCCCTACCTCATGATGCCATCTATTTTCTGAAGTGCACCAGTCCCTCCTGCAGCAAAGCACCCCCACAACATGATGCTGCCACCCCCGTGCTTCACGGTTAGGATGGTGTTCTTCGGCTTGCAAGCCTCCCCCTTTTTCCTCCAAACATAACGATGGTCATTATGGCCAAACAGTTCTATTTTTGTTTCATCAGACCAGAGGACATTTCTCCAAAAAGTACGGTCTTTGTCCCCATGTGCAGTTGCAAACTGTAGTCTGGCTTTTTTATGGCGGTTTTGGAGCAGTGGCTTTTTCTTTGTTGAGCGGTCTTTCAGGTTATGTTGATATAGGACTCGTTTTACTGTGGATATAGATACTTTTGTACCTGTTTCCTCCAGCTTCTTCACAAGGTCCTTTGCTGTTGTTCTGGGATTGATTTGCACATTTCGCACCAAAGTACATTCATCTCTAGGACACAGAACGCGTCTCCTTCCTGAGCGGTATGACGACTGCCTGGTCCCATGGTGTTTATACTTGTGTACTATTGTTTGTACAGATGACCGTGGTACCTTCAGGCATTTGGAAATTGCTCCCAAGGATGAACCAGACTTGTGGAGGTGTACAATGTTTTTTGGTTGATTTCTTTTGATTTTTCCCGTGATGTGAAGCAGAGGCACCTAGTTTGAAGGTAGGCCTTGAAATACATCCACAGGTACACCTCCAATTGACTCAAATGATGTCAATTAGCCTATCAGATGCTTCTAAAGCCATGACATTTTCTGGAATTTTCCAAGCTGTTTAAAGGCACAGTCAACTTAGTGTATGTAAACTTCTTACCCACTGGATTTGTGATACAGTGAATTATAAGTGAAATAATCTGTCTGTAAACAATTGTTGAAACAATTACTTGTGTCATGCACAAAGTAGATGTCCTAACGGACTTCTACTCTCCTCTGTTGCCTTTTTATAGCTGGCCTCCTTAAGTCTACTTCATACAGACAAGGATAGAAGAACTGGAAATCACATTGACTGGTTTAGAAGACCCCCCCCATTTAGGCCTGTAGTTGAGGTCCATTAGGAATGCATGATCTCAGGTCGTCAGACAGTCAGTGTATTACTTTGTATTCAGGTCACATTACTTAATTATCGCTTGATTTACTGGGGGAATATGTTCCTTAAAACCCATTCATCAAGCAAGTATCATGTGGATTATGGAAACCAGACTAGCTGTATTGGAATTTTGAGTACTCATAAATTAACCGACGGTTGCTAGCAAGTTTTTAGAAAATGAATAGCAGAGATTCACATGACATGCTACACTGTGGCTAGCCCCCTCTGTAATACAGTACTGGGTGTGTGTTTCTTTGTCTGTTAGGGTTGAATCGACTATATTAAACTAAGAAAGAGCTCTTGGTAGAATATTATGATCAACCAGATGGGTCATTTTTGCCCATACACATAAACACACAACGACCAACAACAACCGCCTTTAAATGGTTGTATCATGTAGTGATTTGTATCATGTCCTGCTGTTTCCTCTCACAGACTCACTGTGTTCTTCCTGCTGAGCGCGACACAATGTTTTCCTCCCCGCTACTAGGTATAGATAGGCCTACTATAGTACACACACTACAAAACAATACAACTTTAATCTCACCCCACAGGGCAACTAAACGGGCTGAAGTCAGCAGAGGCAAACGCATACCCTGCTGTACACACAGTGGCTAGGCATGGCTAAGGCGTTTAGCTCTGAACTCTTTGCCAAGTATTACTGTCTTACCTCTTTTGTTTTGGTGTGGTGGGTATTTCATGACTTTGCATTTTTTCCCCCCATGAGCATTAACATTCCAACACAACCTGCACTTCACCACGGGATTCATTACACCACTGCTAAGTCAAGTCAAGCCCTTATTCCTGCCAGGGATTAGCTTGTTATTCACATGGATTCTTAGACCGTCTTAGACATTGACATACAGCACAGGCCAGGCAGGAGGAAGCTAGATAAGCCATCTGATAGCAGCAGCAGCAGCGGTAGTGGGCTTGTATCTAGGGCTAGGTCCTAAATGGCATCCTATTCCCTACATAGTGCACTACTTTTGAACAGAGCCCTGGTCAACTGTAGTGCACTATATGGGGAATAGGGTGTCATTTGCGACGTGACCTGGATTACTCTCCACTCCAGGCGTTTTTTTTCCCCCTCTCCAGCAGATTGCGCTGGGACACTTGCCTGCCCAGACCCATGGAGTCTGACGCTTGCATATTTAAAGAGCAGCCTATATTTTTTGATGTGTTGAAAAATGTTTATTTTAATGTGGACTGGACTTTTTATCTTTAAAGCCACTTCATCACCTCAGTTTATTTTATTGTTTAAGTAGACTTCCCCTGTAAGTGAGTTGTGCGAACTGTACATTTTAATTTCATCTGTAGGGAAATAGCTGGATATGAAGAGGTTTTACATAAAATTATTTGGTGCTTTTCTTTCGTCCTGTATTTTTATTTGCGTAATGTGCACTGGGCCTTGGCTAGTGCAATTACTTCAACTTGTGATTCAGTACTCACAGAAGGCTTCAGAAATCATGATAAACCAGCAGAATTCTCTCTAATCTTAATCGTTGACTTCAAACAAATGCATGTGTTGGATTGGGATACGAATGAGTCTAAGAACGTGCCGGAATTTGGAATATTGGCCTCATGCATTGAAACACTTTGAAGCTTGGTGCTGGTATGTAGCTCTAGATGATACAGTACAGCTACTGAACAGACAGCTCAGAGACCGTTTCAATTCCCCCCTCTGAGGAGAGGAGGTGATGGGACACTAGGAATTTATGATGTTTAGTCCGCTAAGCATTACTATGATTGATACACATTATTCATACCAGTTACAGAAGACAAAGTGTACGTACATTCCACTCCAGCAGTCATTTTGAGTGCATGAAATCAACAAAGACGATTACATCTAGTGTGGTTGAGGATTTAATGTTATTTTTTTCACACTTTTATTTGCTGTTCTATTTAGCTGGAGTAGTGGATGTTCTAGCACCTACCGCCGTTTTAGGCTAACCTAGTGGGTGTATGCATGCTAATGCTCACTATTCAGTGGGTGGAGTGAAATAGGTCATTTCAGTGCTGTGACTCTGAAACGTTTGAATATTAGGATTATTCCATTGTTCACATTCAAAAGACCTGGTTTCCTTGATTAAACTCATGAAAGGCAGTAGGCAGCGGATTAGAATGGTCCATTCCCGACAGAGTCCAATTGTTTTGGATGAAATTATATAGGAGGTCTGTTTTCCTTGTATAACTAACTCATTACAATCTCTCGTTTAGGGGCTGATAATTCATCATAATATTTATTATGGTTTTAGGCTTAATAGTGCATTAATAATGTCCCTTATTTATCTTATTCTGTCATGGCAAATTCTCAGCTTTACTGGTGTGTGTGTGTGTGTGTGTGTGTGTGTGTGTGTGTGGGGGGGGGGGGGGGGGGGGAGACATTTCAGAATCAACACGCATCACAGATGTTCTAATTGTTGGTTATAAATCTCGACTCTAATGGTGCTGTCAAATACACTCCTATTAGCGTGCAAATACTGGAAGCATTCAGTGATGCACTATGTCTTTAGAGGTAATTAGTCAATGGTAATTGGGATACAACATTTAATGCAGCACAATGTTATCACTCCCTGTAAAGGACATTACTGCATGTATTTCAGTCTGTGTCCCATAGATAAAGAAAATGTTGTTCTGTCTCTATGGTCTGTCCTCTCTAGTGGGGAAAAAGAGACCCTTTCCCTGTGGACAGGATTGTGTCAAGTGGTTCAGATCTCATGTTTTATATGTAGTCCTATTAGATACGGGCAATTCCAAAGTAACGGAATTACACTTTGACTACGATTTTCTTTTTCTCCCCTTTCTAAAAAAAACATTGATTTCAAAGTTTTACAAAACATACTATATGCACAAGGACTACTTTGAACAATTTACACAAAGTTTCACAAAAATCCATTTACTGGAGGGACTGTGCTGATGGACATTTTGGTAACAGAATTACGGTAAAATCTCCCTCGGTTTGTGACCACGTTTTCCAAAAACTCTGTTAATTATCTGATTCTAAGATGACTACTTGAGTTTGAAAAAAATATATATTTTGGTTATTGAACTACCAGTAGGTGAAGTGGATTTACATCTGGTAACAGAATTATGGTAACGGAATTACATCATGGGTCCCTGATTTGTACTATACAGAAATGCATAATTATGGATATGAATATCATTCTCTCCATGGTGATGTATCCTGAATAGGTACACACATGTAGAAATATGCAATATCTTTATTTTGCATATTTGGGTATTATTCTACGCACTGGCTATTATTGTAATGAGCTCCGCACCCAAAAAAACAACCCCCACATTTGGTTGGACCAGAGCAAATCTGTAACAATTACAGAGATCCATGTTTCACAAGTTTGGACACCACAGTAGAGTAGAGTACCCCCTTTCCATCTGTTTCCACCAGAAATTAAAGCCTTTGCTTATTCCTAAAAACAGAAATACGATTCTTATAATAAGTATCCAGAACCTTTGCTATGACACTAGAAATTGAGATCAGGTGCATCCAGTTTCCATTGATCATCCTTGAGATGTTTCTACAACTTGATTGGAGTGGTAAATTCAATTGATTGTACATGATTTGGAAAGGCACACCTGTCTATATAAGGTCCCACAGTTGACAGTGCATGTCAGAGCAAAAACCAAGCCATGTGTTCGAAGGAATTCTCCGTAGAGCTCCGAGACAGGATTGTGTCGAAGCACAGATCTGGGGAAGGGTACCAAACAATTTCTGCAGTATTGAAGTCCCCTCCATTCTTAAATGGAAGAAGTTTGGTACCACCAACACTCTTCCTAGAGCTGGTCGCCCAGCCAAACTGAGAAATCGGGGAAGAAGGGCCTTGGTCAAGGAGGTGACCAAGAACCTGATGGTCACTCTGACAGAGTTCCTCTGTGGAGATGAGAGAACCTTCCAGAAGGACAACCATCTCTGCAGCACTCCACTAATCAGGCCTTTATGGTAGTGGTCAGACGGAAGCCACTCCTTAGTAAAAGGCACATGACAGCACGCTTGGAGTGTGCCAAAAGGCACCTTAAGGAATCTCAGACCATGAGAAACAAGATGCTCTGATCTGATGAAACCAAGATTAAACTCTTTGGCCTGAACGCCAAGTGTCACATCTGGAGGAAACCTGGCACCATCCCTACGGTGAAGCATGGTGGTGGCAGCATCATGCTGTGGGGATGTTTTTCAGCAGCAGGGACTAGGAGACTAGTCAGGATCGAGGGGAAAGATGAACGGAGCAAAGTACAGAGAGATCCTTGATGAAAACCTGCTCAGGACCTCAGACTGGGGGTGAAGGTTCACCTTCCAATGTGACAACGACCCTAAGCACACAGCCAAGACGACACAGGAGTGGCTTCGGGAGGCTGCAATCGCTGCCAAAGGTGCTTCAACAAAGTACTGAGTAAAGGGTTTGAACACTTTCGAAGGCACTGTAGGTAATGCTCTTCCAGCTGACTTGCTTTCAGCTGGTTCTCTCTTCCTAACATTGTTAACGCATACAATAACCTATACTAGCTCTCCCGCTGTTGAAGAAATTGTTAAAAGCACAGACACTTTGTCTTTTCAGGAGAAATCATTAAAGCTTGACTCTATAATGTAGATCACAAGGGACTAGTCACTAATGCACTCAGGGAAGCAAGGGGGTGAAACACCACTGCTTTTCAAATATACAGTTTGTGATGTGCTCAATGTAGGTCTAGACAACTATCATGTCACAATGGTCGAACCAGTTCCCAGGAAGGAATTCCAAGAGGCAGCATCACAAAACAAGAAGTAGTTCGGCAGTGTAGACATACAAACAAAACCCTGTTTGTGACATGTCGGAACCCTGCATGAAATCCATACGGAATCATTTTTTTTGTTTCGGATACGAGATAGGAGGGGGTGGGCCCTCTGTGAAGGATCTCTTTTATATGAACTCCCGCTACGCCGATTTTGATGACCACACGCAAGGCTGCCGGATTCATTTCCAGGGTTCTGTGGACTCTCTTCAGTTGAGAAGCTGCCAAGGAAATCTCCATCTCCAAGTCTTATTGTGCATGCCCGCTTACCCTCTGAATGTTCCGGGTTGGATGATCATCAACATGTGCTTCTGCTACCTCTGTCCTCCATAGTGACTCTAGGAAACCCTGAACGACTTTTTTGTTGCTACGTTCATGTTGATATAACCTGTTTTTAAAAGCACATACTAGACAATGGGAAACTGTAAATAATGGTTGTACATCCTGTACAAGGTTCTGATGTTTATATAGCAGTGAACAGGAGAGTTTCCTAATTAAAAAAAGGTTTCCCCAGTACCATTCCTAATCACCTATCCGTCTTCTCCTCTCGTCACTCAGTTACGCTGTGTATTTTGCTGTCCTTTATGGATTTCATAACTCAATCTTTATCTTTTCCTCTCTCAGGACAACCCCCAAACTCTTTAATTTCCTCACACAATAGGATTTGCCACGGCTGGGTTTCTGGGAATATGTAATTGAAAGGTGGCACTGTCATATGTCAACGGCAAGCTGTGGCTAGCAGTACTGAGGCTGTGTGCTCCCCGCTGGGGCATCAACATGGGGCTGCGTAAAGGAGGTGGAAGTGTCCTGCTCTATGAAATAGTGTCACAGTTGCATCACCTTAATTGCAGCCCCACTGTTCATTACCATAACTAAACAAAGGGTGTGCGTGTGCATGTGCGCGCGCACACCTCAGTGAGGATAGGTTAATACCCATAGTATTGATCCCGGCATGCTGTCTGAGGAGTGTGGCTTAGGGACGTGTGACCTGATCCAGATGTAGCCAAAGAGCCAGGCTAGATCAGGTCTAACGTACAGCACCAGCCGAAGGCCGTAATTAAGCTCAGAGAGCAATTCTCAGAGGTGAGGGAGGCCATGACTTACTATACCAGAGCCTTGGCTCTCCGTGCATCTGCTTCCAAGATAAATAATCTTTACCCTTTCTTAATTCTCTCCTCCTTCTCTTTCTTTTCTTCCACCTCTACCTAATTTTCTTCTTCCTCTTCTTCTTTGTCCACCACCTCCTCTTCTTCCTTATTGACTGTAGCCTCTTCCTCCCTGTCCTCTTCGTACTTATACCAATAGACTAGCTGTAAGTCCAGATTCACTTCTCTCCTCCTCAGTCCTCTCTGAGTCACACAATCATTTTCAGGCCGATCCATCAATCACTCTATTTAGTGCCAATCAATAGGAGGCTCTGATCTATCAGCTGTCAGGGGCATCATGTCTAAGGTTCTAAATTATGTCACCGCTGCCCTTGATTCTAACCAATGTGGTGCTGCTATTTTTATTGACTTGGCCTAAGCTTTTGATACGGTAGACCATTCCATTCTTGTGGGCCGGCTAAGGAGTATTGGTGTCTCTGAGGGGTCTTTGGCCTGGTTTGCTAACTACCTTTCTCAAAGAGTGCAATGTGTAAAGTCAGAACATCTGCTGTCTCAGCTTCTGCCTGTCACCAAGGGAGTACCCCAAGGCTTGATCCTTGGCCCCCGCTCCTTTCAATTTACATCAACAACATAGCTCATGCAGTAGGAAGCTCTCTCAACCATTTATATGCAGATGATACAGTCTTCTACTCAAATGGCCCCTTCCCGGATTTAGTGTTAAACACTCTACAACAAAGCTTTCTTAGTGGCCAACAAGCTTTCTCTGCCCTTAACCTTCGTCTGAACACCTCCAAAACAGAAGCAATGTGGATCGGTAAGAAGAATGCCCCCCCCAGCATATATCCAAGCTGCAGGTTAAGGTTAAATTTAGATTTGGTTTCCTCTTTCGTAATCGCTCCTCTTTCACCCCAGCTGACAAGCTAACCCTGATTCAGATGACCATCCTACCCATGCTAGATTACGGAGGTGTAATTTATAGATTGGTAGGTGGTACTGCAAATATCTTGTGTGACACTGCACTCTTTTTGTTACGTTGTACTTAAATCACTCCAATAAAGGTTTCTAAGTAATCCCGGGCATGAAACAAAACCAATCTCATGGGTGTGCTCTAGTATGTTTTAGCATATTTATTTTCTTCAAGGAATAAAACGTGGACAAACTAACTAAACATTCGATGACTTAAAAAAAAAAAAATGTTTTGGAGAGTTTTAGTTTCCATTCCGTATTCAGTCATACCATCTAGGGCTAAGCGTATATTTTACAGGTTGTCCTGTAAAAGGGTACATGGAATAATACATATTCATGATGTCACCCCTGGGATGGAAAGGACCAAGGCAACTAAATGAAAAGTGTTTTCTAACTTATAACAGAACATGAAAGGAAATGCATGTATTGATGTGTCTTGTTGCTGGTGTTTTCCTTTGTTGCAAAAGAGCAATAGAATTTGAATTCCTTGTAGAGTGTTCCGAAATAAATGGTTTCAAAATAGCCTCTCTCTCGACCTCGACCTCGACTACAGCTGGTTCTGGTAGCCGTGTGTTGTCTTCTCCGCCCTGATGCTCACCTCAATAACTTCCTGTAATAAAGGGCGCGGCCGCTCAGCCCAGTGCAAAGCATTTAACCTGGCGCCAGGAACTATTGATCCGCGGAGTTAATTGTTATGGTTATCTGATGTTCCTTTAGAGCCCTTAAATGCCCTTGGAGATAATGACAGATCAAAATCAACGAACGCAAACGCATGCACTCGCACACCATCAAAAGACTGGCTGAGCAGCATGTTAAGTTTGACCATGCGGGAATATCAGTCACCTACAGTGCAGTGAGACAGCCATCAAAGATGTTGTAGAAGTTAGAACTAGGAACACAAGCATTTCGCTACAACCGCGATAACATCTGCTAAATATGTCAACGCGACCAATAAGATTTGATTTGAGTTAAACAACCCTGCTAGCCTAGTGAGGGCACTGATTTCATTTGAATGGGATCTGTCAATCATGCTAACTTTTAAGTCTAGTAGTGGTAACTGGTAATGAATCGTTGCAGATAGCGGATTTTGCAAGTAAAATTGGGGGGAGGGGATCCATAATCTGCAACTATTGGATTCCAGCCATAGTCTTTGTACGTGGCATGTACCCGAATGCCACAGAGTTTTATGTAATTTGACATAGAGAAACATAAAAGCACCTTGTCTCCATTATTACTAGGATGCGTTCTTCGATACATTATTTATTGTAGTAATTGGCCCAGCATTCTCTTTATTACATGGTCCCTGAAGGTTTTTCTCTGAATCGTATATGCTCTGAAATTCTGTCTATACTAAGAATATGTCACGAGTTTGTAGCCTGGGATTTGTGAGAGCAAACAATGTATTACAAATGCATATTCCCGAAGACAGCATTTATAGCTAAAAGTAACACCGCCTTCTGTATAGTACACAGGTGGTTCAGCACATCGAGCTGAGTGTGTGCGCGCGTGCATGTCCGCGTGCGTGTGTGTGCTTGCGGCTGTGTGGACCACATTTATACTTGTGCATGTGGAGGTTACTTGTGTAGTATCCAGCCAGAGCCAGGGCAACGCTCTCTCCTCTCCTCTATGCTGAGACAGTGTGATGGGTTTCTCTCACAAGTTCCAGGCTTTATGAATCTACAGTATGTTCCTGAAGCCCAAAATATTAGCTAACACGCCTGTACATTACAGACGTTGTTCAGCACGTTGAGCTGCGTGTGAACGGTTAACCTTGTGTCTGTGAAGGTAACCTAGTACCTACCCAGCCAGGACAATGTTCTCGCCTCTCCTCTCCTGAGATAGTGGGGTGGTTTTCACTCTCTGTCAGGTGCCGTGCCATATGGAGGGAGTGCTGGTGTCTGACCTACAGTGTGGAGGGATTTTATTTAGTTGTTTTATTCTCCACTCTGCGAGGGCGAGCTACCCTTTGAACCAAGGCCTCTCTATCAGGGGCGAAAATCTGATATCAACTTTGGAGGGGACAATTACATTACATTTTCTCAAGAGCAATTCCTGAGGGGGACACCAAAAGTAGTGCTGTAACACATAGCCTACGTTTAATATGGTAAATGTATATTGAGGAACCAAAGAAATAAGGTGTTTGCCGTACTCCTAACTACCGGTACCCAAAACTACACAACTAATCACAACAGCAATACCATTGCCTTTAACAAATCTTAGTTCAGTCACCAGTTTAAGTTGAGAGTGGGGGTATCCATGGCATTTTCCAATTATGTTCCTATTTTACAAGTCAAATTGAGAACCTTTCATAATGTTGCCAAACAAAGACTCAACAAACTTACCTGAGACTCCCTGTCTCTGCCAGTCTGTCCCTGCATATCTGTCCCCAACTCTGCTGTCTGTGTGCCATCTGTTGCCTGCTCTGCCTAATGACATCATTGTGAAACATTTCCATTAGAATTTCATTTCTTTCTTATGAACATTTTATCAACTAGTCTTTGAGATATTAGGCTACGAGGGTTCTTACTTTGCGTTTTGGTGTACTGAAAAATACTCTGATGTCCGTCTTTTTTCTGCCATTTTTCTACCTGGTTGGCTACACTCACACAGTATGTAGGTTATTTACAGTAGGAGATGGGCTTCTATCATCTTATCTTCTATCATTCTATATGGGCTTCGATCTAAAAGGTAGCTAGCAAATGTGAAACGGATTGCAGTGACGAGTTGACAGCTGTATGAGTTCACCATTTACACAACATATGCTGCAACCTTTTGTAATTTTAATCGTTTGTTTCATGTTAGCTGGCTTCTAACAATAGCTGAATTTGCAAAGCTAGCGAGCACCAATTCAGTGGTGTTTGCTATAATCTTTGCTACCCGGGTTAAATAAAGGTGAAATAAAATATATAAATAAAAGTTCCCTTGCGACAATTTAGCTTTTGCAACGAGACCATTAAATATATTTAAAACAATGGTAGAAGAGAGTGTAGTTCTGTTCAGTTTATCGCTAACCTTATCACAGGGACTTTGAAGCACTAACTTACATGCATGCTGATCTTGGAATAAATTGACGATAGCAAAGATTCCATATTTGACGACGCCACATAAATAGAATAGGTACTAGCTAGCTTAATAGTTAATATTTGCGCGCTAGCTCTGCATATTCAGCTAGTGTGTGTGCGCGATTGACTGGATTAACCTCACGTCAGTTACGTGCATTGAGTGCCTTTCAGACAGTAGATACGACCTCTACATTACCTCGCAAGCTAAGGAACTGGCAGTGGATCAAACCATTGTGAGGCAAATGGTAAAAACGAGCTATTAAGTGTCTATAATCAGCACAATTGCTTTCATTGCGTATTATTCATATTATTTAAATTACATAGTTATGTTTCAGTGATATATTGGGGGGGACAAATCATATTTTTCCCAGGATGGGGGGGTCGTGTTCCCCCCGTCCCCCCCGGGATTTCCGCCCCTGCTCTCTATTACCTCCACTCTTTTATTGGTGCCTATCCTCCTCCCTCTCTCCCTCTCCTCCACCTTTTCTGGCATCACAGCTCTTTCATTATGGCCACTTCATATTTCACTCCGTTTTCATCATCCGCAGGCTGGAGAGGTGGAGTGGGAGAGAGGTGGAGTGGGAGAGAGCTTTCGGCGATTTTACGCAGCTTGAAACAAACAGGTGTGTTGGGAGATGCACTGCAGAAACCACACAGGTGCAACTTGTACCGGCTAAAAATAAAGTCTTCCAGTTCTCCAACCTTTTGCTTGTCATAAATCTTGTAAATCATATTTCATGTCATTTGAGTGGTAGGCCTTTTTAAGGCAGACAGGGTGCATGTACATAACTCTAATATGAAAGAATGTAGCCTATATGGAGTTAATATTTGTTATTCACAATGTATTTCTGCCTGATTCACTATCATTCAAATATTACACCTGTTGGCTTGTTTGATAGCGTGAAGCCACGCCCTTAGACAAACAGTATGAAATGTGTATTAGGCAGCTGAAAGCGATACTTTTTATTTTTGAAAGTTAAAGTAGAGCAGTAGAACAGCCTCCACCTCTTGGGCGACTTGTTTAGCTATTGGAGCCTATAATATAGGAGGCTGTGTGTTACGCCACACAGTGACCGCGTGGTGTAGGTAGACCCAAAGCTGCCAAGGGAGTGTGTCTCTGACAAGACGGGTGAGGGGGTTGACACAATGACTGAGGGTGGGACAGGGTGGGACAGCGAGCGGTACAGGTGATGAGACGCACTTATTAATGTAAAGAAAACTCATACTGTAGGACAAGGTGACGCAGAGCGATGTTAGTATGTACAGGTAACTGCTAATATAATGGAAACAACGTTTATTGAAAGCAGGTGCTTCCACATAGTTGTGGTTCCTGAGTTAATTAAGCAATTATCATCCCATTAGGCTTTGTGTCATGTATAAAAATGCCGTGCAGGCCATTATTTTGGCCGTAGGATGATAATGCCCCCATCCACAGGGCATGACTGGTCACTGAATGGTTTGATGAGCATGAAAACTATGTAAACCATATGTCATGGCCATCTGTCAGCAGATCTCAACCCAAGCCTGAGACAACATTGTCCACCACCGTCAACAAAACGCCAAATAATGGAATTTCTCGTGGAAGAATGGTGTCCCATTCCTCCAATAGAGTTCCAGACACTTGAAGAATCTATGCCAAGGTGCATTGAAGCTGTCCTGGCTCGTGGTGGTCCAACACCCTATTAAGACACGTTATGTTGGTGTTTCCTTTATTTTGGCAGTTACCTGTATATCATCTCAGTAGAAGGGTATGGAAGAATAGTCATGTTAACAGCTGAGAAACATTATGGAAAGGGTAATAAAATAGGGTAACATGTATTCATCTATGCACTTCTCCATGCTGTCCTACGCAAACAGGCTCACTAGCCATGTTTAGCCACTGTTCAGTTATTGTTTTCAGTTTTCAACATTACCACCCAGAACAATTCCTTGAATGTCACTGGCAAAAACATTGAATGGTTCTCTCTTTGCTTTTGTTGAGTCTGAATGTGTCCAGAACATTTGTTGACTCAGTCCTCAATGACTATACAACTCAATGGCAGGAAACGATTCTCTCCGGCCTCCAAAAGTACACCCTTGCTGCGTGCCAAATGGCACCTTTTTCCTTTTATAGTGCACTACTTTTGACCAGAGTCCTATAGCTATCCTATGGGCCCTGGTCAAAAGTAGTGCACTATATAGGGAACAGTGTGTCATTTCGGATGTAGGCCCTGAACCAGATGAGCCAAGGGAAGTCATTATGCTAGCGATCTCCGGGGCATTTAACCAGAAGCAGACTGACTCCATGGTTCAGACTAGGCTGGCCCATTGATCTACCACACTAGACTGCTTACGTAATTACAAATCCAATGGTACACAATGCTAAGGCATTCTTTAGAGTGGAACAGCACATTAAGACCCTTGCTCTGTTCTCTTCAAGATAGCTACATCTTTGGCATTCTTTCAAACTGCCATTGCCTGAATTCGCTGCTGATGAAGTTCCAGGAGTTTGAATGTAGGGCTTATATAAGATACACAATTAGGAAATGTTACCAGCATCAAGGCAGCTCACTTTTCAGGACAGGTAAGGAAAGCATGCTTTGTAGTATTTAGGTGTGCCAGCATTACTAAATGTATCCAGTATTGGGCTGCTTATCTGGGTATACGATGTTTGTTGTTGATTTAGTACTTTTCTTTCTCTCTGATGTGGTGTCCATTGTCCACGTTTGTTATTCATTTGCTTTAAGTTCTTGTGAAGCAACCTTCGCAGTTTGCTTAGTTGTTTTTCTTCCTCCTGATCCATTCAAACCTCTTGCATGTCATGCTTGCTGTACTTTGATCGTCCAATGCTTTATTTTCGCAGACGTCGATTCAGTGTCTATTCCACGTTGGTTCAACGTAATTGAAATGACGTGGAAACAACGTTGATTCAACCAGTGTGCGCCCAGTGGGTTCTATTAATAAAGGATGGGTTTTGGCCTTCTCTTTCTGTGTGATTAAAAAAATATCAAAGAAGCATTTTTCCCCACCCGCTTGGTCTCAGTAAAAGGTCCCTCTCTCTGGCTATGGAAAGCTACTTTATGCTTTTTCAGAAAAACAGCTCCCTTCTCCCCTCTCTTAAGAAATATTCAGGGTTAATGTAGCCTACATCTCTCACGTTCTGTTTCAAAAAGATACAATTATGTCCTGTGAATGTATGAGTACAAAGGAGAGGATGATGTGTAGAAAGCCAAATATAAAGAAAATATGTCGCCCAGTCAGTAATGGTGGATTGGTTAGATGCGCTCTGTTGGCAGGCTACTGTGTACATTGTGCATCTACTCTTAGGGGAATTGAAAAGATGGGCTACCATTAAGAGTCCTACATAACAGGAGCCAAATGGCTTGTTAAATAAGGTTATACAGTGTTTTCGGAAAGTATTCAGAGCCCTTGATTTTTTTTTCTACATTTTTTTACGTTACAGCCTTATTCTAAAATGAATTAAATAGTTTTTTTCCCTCATTAATCTACACACAATACCCCATAATGACAAAGAAAAAACAGCAATGTTTGCAAAAAAAACCACAAAAAACCCCACAGAAAAAGGACATTTACTTACGTATTCAGACCCTTTACTCAGTACTTTATTGTAGCACCTTTGGCAGCGATTACAGCCTCAAGTCTTCTTGGGTATGACACTACAAGCTTGGCACACCTGTATTTGGGGAGTTTCTCCAATTCTTATCTGCAGATCCTCTCAGGCTCTGTCAGGTTGGATGGGGAGCGTTACTGCACAGCTATTTTCAGGTATCTCCAGACATGTTCGATCGAGTTCAAGTCGGGGCTCTGGCTGGGCCACTCAAGGACATTCCGAGACTTGTCCCGAAGCCACTCCTGCGTTGTCTTGGCTGTGTGCTTTGGGTTGTTGTCCTGTTGGAAGGTGAACCTTCGACCCAGTCTGAGGTCTTGAGTGCTCTGGAGCAGGTTTTCACCAAGGATCTCTCTGTACTTTGCTCTGTTCATCTTTCCCTCGTTTCCCAGTTGGCAAACTCCAAGCAGGCTGTCATGTGTCTTTTACTGAGAAGTGGCTTCCGTCGGGCGCTCTACCTTCTGTCCTTCTGGAATATTCTCCCATCTCCACAGAGGAACTCTGGAGCTCTGTCAGAGTGACCATAGGGTTCTTGGTCACCTCCCTGACCAAGGCCCTTCTCCCCTGATTGCGCAGTTTTGTCGGGCGGCCAGCTCTAGGAAGAGTTTTGGTGGTTCCAAAGTTCTTCCGTTTAAGAATGATGGAGGCCAGTGTGCCAAGCCAGGTGGGTCCTTCACCAGATTTGATTTCACGCTGACATATTGCCAGGTGGGTACACACAGCTGTCGTCATTGGACATCCAGGTATGACCCGCACCATTCAGTCCATCTCTGGAAAGTATTGGTGGCCCACCTTGGCGCAGGATGTCACTCTTTATCTCAACTCCTGTTCCGTATGTGCCCAATCCAAAAACTCCCGGAACACTCCAGCATGGAAACTCCTTCACCTTCCCGTTCCTCAGCGTCCCTGGTCTCATCTGTCCATTTATTTTGTCACTGATCTCCCCTCTTCTGATGGTTTTACCACCATTTTTGCGATAGTTGACAGATTCTCAAAATCATTCCATGTCATCCCTCTCTCTGGTCTCCCTACCGCTATCCAGATCACTGAGGCACTGTTCCAGCAGGTCGCCCGGCACTATGGCCTTCCAGAGGATATTATCTCCGATCGCGGTCCTCAATTCTAATCACGTGTATGGAAGACCTTCATGGAGGAGCTGGGGAACACGAGGCTTTATCGTTGGGTTTTTTACAGGAATGTTTGGCGATCGACTAGGAATGCCTTGGAGATCGACTAGTCTATCGCGATCGGCCGGTTGGTGGCCACTGCTCTAGAAATTTGAGTGAAGTTCAATCTCGTTCTCTCTGTGGCCTGATATTTCTGCGCGGCAGTCTCGGGTATATTGAGCATGCGCGCAGCTTAGAGGGAACGTCACTTTATTTTTTACCTTTTACTGCAGTGGGCTAAATCAGGGTCACAGTGTTTCTTGGTAGTCTTAAACAAATCTACTTTGAAACAAACGTATAGACCTCACCGACATGGTTATGGGCTTAAAAAAAGAAGACACCTGTACCATGTCAGATATAGAGTTGAAATGTATACAATTTTGAGTTTGCATCCCAATATTACAATTTATTTATACAACGGTGGGTCTAATCCTGAATACTTATTGGTTAAAAGGGCATTCCTGCCTGTGTCTATTCCACAAATTACCACCGGCTAAATCTATGACGTTAAACTGCCTATTTACTCTGTTCCATCTGACTGCGCAATCCACTTTCTCATCAGCCCAGCCAGGCAAATTATAAAGTTGATATCCGCTATTAAAAACATTACCTCACATTTCTTTTAGACTAACATTTAGTTTTAAACAGCGGAGATTTGTATAAACCTTGCTGTCTGCCTCTCTGACATTTGCAACATTGTTTCAGTATTTGATCTCCAGCTGCCCCATAGTAATGAAGGTGTAGGAGTCGGGACAAGACAGACAAGCAGGCAGCGTTTCTCAGCCAGTCAAAGTCATGAATCAGCTGGCATCATTTTTATGAATACATAAAAAGTTATAACGAATCGAAGTGCAGCTAGTTTGCAGTCTTTACAGCTTCAGTGTTTGAAGAACACTGAACAACAGTGTCCTGACGAGAGAGCACATTTTCTATACCAGACGAAATCGCTTCTCATTAGGTCATTGTTATGGATTTATCCAAATAAATGTCACTAGAAAACAGCTTAAACAATTGCAAATGCAGCTACTGTTGTTATTATTTTTGAAGTTTGACGTGACTCTAAGTTAGCCGTACTTGGCTAGCTTGCAAGCAAGGGATAAGAACGTTGCCAGCCAGTATGGCAATGGAACCTTTAGAATGAACGACTGGGTCGCGTCCATAGAAACAGAACAAAAAGACGTAACGACTGTGTCACGTCTCTGGCAACCGAACCAATAGATCAAACGACCAGCTGCCTTGGGTAGCAACCCTAGATTTGTGTCAGGATTATATATATTGTGGAAGGATGAAAAAGTATGAATAAATTAATCAAAATAAAGTTTTTTTATGAAAATATGTCAAACATTGAATATGTTGGTAACCCGTTGTGTAAAAGTGATAAATACATCACAGAAGACGTAAATATAACAAAACTGTTTGACATACACTGGTTTTTCAGCGGGCTTTTGAAATAATGTTTATTTATGAAATTCTGAGAAATATTCTTTACATTCCACCCATGAGGCCAGTAGGTCATTTGACTGCAGGAAAGGGCTACCCCCACCACTCCTCCCCCGATTGGAGTAAACTGATGGACAGCAGTATGTCTTCTACTTCTCCTTACAGCTATTTTCACTCACATATACTGTACACTCTAATCTTAATTCCAACACTCAGATGTCTACAGACTAACCCATCTTTGCCAGTACACTAGCCTTTTACTATTTGGTTTTGCAATACATCCTATTTTTACTGTGATTGTCTTACGAGGGCAGGGACACCGAGAAAAGTGTAGTGAGACGGCATTTGCCACAGCACTTTTCAATCGGGTGAAACAAAATATATCAACGCTAAGCATTTAAAAGAGAGCGAAGGGGTTGTTTTTTTTACCTTGCCAGATGACTTATCAAATCGCGTCCAATTTCTCTGTCCTTCACATCGGAGTGCTGCTGCAGGCTCTTTGCGTGTCTTGACCAGTCAGATTCATGTTTTTTTTAAGCCACACCACTCTGGTACCAATACGAGGGTCTTGAACCTCTATTTGTACAATTTCTACTGAGATTTCCCTTAAAATAAATACTTTACCTAAGAGTATAATCATGTTTCCCATTTAGTTGATGGTGGTTTCTCAGATCTCCTAACAGTAGTACTGTTTGTAGGTCATCTGAACACAGACAATATGACTTGACATAACCACTCCAGGACCTCACTCCAAAAGCGAGCCACCAAAAGAGACACTCTATTGATTCTGTTTCCTTGTGGCAGAGTCTGCACAGGGCTGACTGTTCAATGCCCCATATACTGAGCATTATTTTTGCGGCAATGATTTTCTATAATAGTTTAAACTGAAAAGATCAGATTGATGCATCAATTGTTGTTTTGTATGTCAGTTCATAACCCCGATGTCATGGTATTGACACATAAAACATCTGTTTTCAACTATCTTGAATTTTATGCAGCATAGTTGTCAAACCTCTCGACCTTAAGTGAAACTGATACAGTTGAAGTCGTAAGTTTACATACACTTAGGTTGGAGTCATTAAAACAGACCTAAGACAGGGAATTTTTACTAGGATTAAATGTCAGGAATTGGTAACTGTGTTTAAATGTATTTGGCTAAGGTGTGTGTAAACTTGTGACTTCAACTGTACATACGATTTATACTAGTCATTTTAAGCCATGTATGGGTTCTCATTGGAGGCAGACAAACCAATTTTATTCCTTTCTCTTTTTAGTCATTGCCTTTTCTGTTTTTGTGACAGAGCTGCGTTGAGTTGGTTATACTTTTGTATTGAGCATACATCTCCATACACCTTTGTTAATGGCTTGTATGACAATTTTACCGTCCTTCTTTACAATTTAATTCATAAACATGATACCTTCCTTATGCATTTTTTTCAAGTAAATATGTCTTTCCTCTGAGATATGGCGCCAATAGACATGGCCACCTTGTTTCCGGCTCCTAAGCATCTTTGCAGTATTATTATTTTTTGGTGTTTTATCTCATATTACTAGCCCAGAACGTTTTTTGCATGATTATACACAGCCGGAAAGAACTTTTGGATATCATCACTAGCATTTCGACTAGAAATATGACTTTCCTGAATTGGATCCTTTGTTCGTATCCCCCAAGGCAATTGAAATGATCCCAGAGGCTGTTCCAAGAGGCCACCGGCGTAAAAGAGGTATTCGGCGTGGTATTTTAGTCCATCTCTAGGGGTGTGCACACCATCCACTGCTTCAGAGTATTTTACTCGCTAATGTTCAGTCCCTGGACAATAAAGTAGATGAGCTCAGGGCGAGGATCTCCATCCAGAGAGACATCAGGGACTGTAACAAACTCTGTTTCACAGAATCATGGCTTTCTCCGGATCTACAGTCCCCGTCCATAGATCCAGCTAGGTGTATGCAAATTGCAGTGTGTCCAGGGTGCCGGGTAAGGTGGAGGTGATATGATCCTTAACTACGATCTCCATCCAGAGAGGAGGAACACAGGAGTGATGGTTGCTGATAATGGGCCTCTGTACGCATATGTAGATATTTCATTGAAAATCTGCCGTTTCCAGCTACAATAGTCATTTACAACATTACCAATGTCTACACTGTATTTCTGATCAATTTGATGTTATTTTAATGGACAAAAAATGTGCTTTTCTTTCAAAAACAAGGACATTTCTAAGTGACCCCAAACTTTTGAACAGTAGTGTGTGTGTGTATGTGTGCGTATGTATATATACTGTATTTATACAGTGGCGATTTTAGCATGCAAATCTTTGTGGGGCAAACTCTAAAACATTGTTTAATGGAGACAAATGTTGACCACAAACTGTTAGGGCTTACACAAAGCTGTCCCAACAGCAGAGCTTTCCTTTCAGCACCATGGAGTCTGGCAGCTAAACAGTTCATTCAGCCTTATTTACTGCTAGCAGATATGTCTGACTTGCTTCAACAAATGTGGTTAAATTATTTATTCTGAGTTTTGACTTTTCAACCATACAAACATTATTACATTAATGTTCAGTAAATTCATAATGTTTATAATTTTCTCATTAACACTTACGCTCCAAGAATAAGCAAGTGCAAGAAAAAGAGCTCCGATTTGTTCAGCACTTTCAAAATGGACACTGACAGAAATTCAGATGTTAGTTCCGATTAAATCAGCATGGTGTTGAGGCCTTAACTTGAGAGATTTTATTAGGCCTATGTGTTCTAAAAAGGAAGGAAAATACAATCATTAGGATCCACTTTTATATACAGACGCACAGACAGCGCAAAACCACCCTCGCAATATCAACTGAAATTACATGAGTGTATTACTGAACTGGCAAACATGGTTACAGACCCAACAACATATTTTATCTCCTCCTTGTCAAGAAGAGCACATACGCTAATTATAATACACAAACGAAGCAAAACAATGAACTCCTTCCAACATTGCCTAAAAGGATGAATGAGATACTAATGAGATAGACAGACATATGTAAGCAATAGGCGTATGACAATTGAGATGTACAAACTATAGCATATGGGAACAATGAGTGGATGAGAGGCAATCCGTCATTTCGATTAAGACTTTAATGAGCGAGTTAAGATGGACGTAGTCAATAGAAATATTTTGTTCAGCACTTTTGAAATATACAACGACAGAATAAGTACAAAAACAAAGAAGACAATCCATCTCATCATTGCAGTTACATCGTAGGGTACATTCATATGGGCACAGAAGACATCAAACTGTTTTTCACTTTGTTTTTAAAGCTGCCCAGATAGGATGTCGTTTTTTATGGGCAAAGGCAACTCATTTCACAATGAGGCTCCAGTATACAATGAAGTAGCTTTCCCAGCATTACTCCTGAATCTGTATAAGCACACATTAGCAACATCTGATCTGGTGCTGTGATTGTGTGCGACCCTAACATGGGGAAAGTAATCAGTTAGATATCTGGTCGCAGAACCATAAATACTCCTGTAAACCAAACCCAGTCTAATCTGGGACACTCTAGCCTCAACAGGCAGCCAGTTGATTTCCTGAAAGCAGCTCCTGCCTATGTGAGTACATGGACTTCAATACTACCCTGATCAGCTTATTCTGGGCTATCTTGGAGTTTTATCTGGAGTTTTATCATTTTATCTGTGGCCAATGACCTTGAGCCTTCTTGGATGGGCACTTCTGATGTAAATCTATGGTTGCACCCAAGGGGGCTTGAATTGCCTAGTGCTCCCTGTGGATTCTGCAGTGACGGAGTGTCCCAACGAGTGACCGAACAATCACAGAGTAAATAGAGAACATTACCAACCCCTATGCTCTGTATTGCCCGCTGGCTGCCCCTCCACCACAGAAAGCACTGAGCTAGGATGAAACACCTTCATTTTGAAGCTGCCTTACTCAAGAAAGCAAGAAAGAGAGAGACCATGTTTGTATGCGGCTTTATTCACTAAATAAATGTGTTTTTACATTGTTTGCAAACTGATTTGTGACACTAATTAATTGCAAAATAACATGCAAAACAGGTGGGGCTCTGCCCTGAATAAGTAGCCTAGTGGTTAAAGCGTTGGGCCAGTAACCAAAAGGTTACTGGATCGAATCCCCTAAGCTGACAAGGTATCTGTCGTTCTGCCCCTAAGCAAGGCAGTTAATCACCTTTCCCCGGGCGCCGAAGATGTTCTTGAACGTAGCCCTGTTTCTTTGTGTTCTTGAACGTAGCCCTGTCTTTCATTTTTGGTCATTGATTTCACCTGTGTTAGTTACTCACCTGGTCTCATCAGCTCCCTATTTAGTTCAGTTCATTCTGTTTGTGCCTTTGTGAGGTATAGTTCGATTTGACTCTAAGCCTTTTCCTAGCTCGTTTGTGAGAACCTGTTTGTAGCCTTCAGTCCTAGTTTTGATTCACCTGCCTGTTTGCCTACCTGTGTATGACCATTGCCTGCCTGTGATCACAATTCCTGCCTTCTGCGATGTGCGTGAATCTACACCTTTTTCTCCCTGAGTATTCATTACATACATAGGTGTACAGAGGCCCATTATGAGCAACCATCACTCCTGTGTTCCAAAGGCACGTTGTGTTAGCTAATCCAAGTTTATCATTTTAAAAGGCTAATTGATCTTTAGAAAACCATTTTGCAATTATGTTAGCACAGCTGAACACTGTTGTCCTGATTTAAAGAAGCAATAAAACTGCCATTCTTTAGACTAGTTGAGTATCTGGAGCATCAGCATTTGTGCATTCGATTACAGGCTGAAAATGGCCAGAAACAAAAAATACTTTCTTCTGAAACTCGTCAGTCTATTCTTGTTCTGAGAAAGGAAGGCAATTCCATGCGAGAAATTGCCAAGAAACTGAAGATCTCGTACAACGCTGTGTACTACTCCCTTCACAGAACACTGTGGCTCTAACCAGAATAGAAAGAGGAGTGGGAGGCCCCGGTGCACAACTGAGCAAGAGGACAAGTAGATTAAGAGTGTCTAGTTTGAGAAACAGACGCCTCACAAGTCTTCATCTGGCTGCTTCATTAAATAGTACCCGCAAAACACCAGTCTAAACGTCAACAGTGAAGAGGCGATGCTGGCCTTCTAGGCAGAGTTCCTCTGTCCAGTGTCTGTGCTCTTTTGCCCATCTTTTGTTTTTATTGGCCAGTCTGAGATATGGCTTTTTCTTTGCAACTCTGCTTAGAAGGCCAGCATCCCGGAGTCGCCTCTTCACTGTTGGCGTTGAGACTGGTGTTTTGTGGGTACTATTTAATGAAGCTACCTGTTGAGCCTGTAATTGAACCCACAAATGCTGATGCTCCAGATACTGAAGAAGGCCAGTTTTATTGCTTCTTTAATGAGAACAGCAGTTTTCAGCTGTTGCAAAAATTGCAGAAGGGTTATCTAATGATCAATTAGCCTTTTAAAATGATATACTTGGATTAGCTAACACAACGTGCCATTGGAACACAGGAGTGATGGTTGCTGATAATGGGCCTCTGTACGCCTATGTAGATATTCCATAAAGAATCAGCCGTTTCCAGCTACAATAGTCATTTATAACATTACCAATGTGTACACTGTGTTTCTGATCAATTTGATGTTATTTTAATGGACAAAAAAATTTGCTTTAATTTCAAAAACAAGGACATTTCTAAGTGACCCCAAACTTTTGAACGGTAGTGTGTGTATACACACTACATGGTCAGAAGTATGTGGACATCCCTTAAAATTTGGCTATTTCAACCACACCTGTTGCATAAAATTGAGCATACAGCCATGCAATCTCCATAGACAAACACTGACAGTAGAATGGCCCGTACTGAAGAGCTCAGTGACTTTCAACGTAGCACCATCATAGGATGCCACCTTTCCAACAAGTCAGTTTATCAATTGCTTTGCCCTGCTAGAGCTGCCCCGGTCAACTGTTAGTGCTGTTATTGTGAGGTGGAAACGTCTAGGAGCAACAACAGCTCAGCCGCGAAGTGGCGGTGAAATGGCAGAGCGCAAAATTAAAAAGAAATGATTAGAAATATTTAACTTTCATACATTCACAAGTGCAAGACATCAAATTAAAGCTTAACTTCTTGATAATCTAGCCAACGTGTCAGATTTCAAAAAGGCTTTACGGCGAAAGCAAACCCTGCTATTATCTGAGGACAGCACCCCATCAAACAAATACAGACAATCAGAATTCAACCCGCCAGGCGCGACACAAAACTCAGAAATAACGATATAATTCATGCCTTACCTTTGAAGATCTTCTGTTGGCACTCCAATATGTCTCATAAACATCATAAATGGTCCTTTTTGTTCGATAAATTCCGTCGTTATATCTCCAAAATGTCCATTTATTTGGTGCGTTTTATTCAGAAAAACACCGGTTCCAACTCTCGCAACATGACTTCAAAATAATATAAGTTCTAATAAGTTACCTGTAATCTTGATCCAAACATTTCAAACAACTTTCCTAACACAACTTTAGGTATTTGTTAATGTAAATAATCGGTTAAATTTTAGACGGGATAAACTGTTCAATACCGGACGAAAACAAAGTGGAGCGAGCTTTCAGGTCGTGCGCCCCAACCACAACAGTACACTAGACTCGACCCTCGTTCTGAACAGCAATACTTCTTCATTACTCAAAAGAAAAACATCTACCAATTTCTAAAGACTGTTGACATCCAGTGGAAGCGATAGGAACTGCAAGCAAGGGCCTTAGAAATCTTGAAAACACTGTCACCTCAACAACAAAAAATCCTGGATGGTTTGTCCTCGGGGTTTCGCCTGCCAAATAAGTTATGTTATACTCACAGACATTATTTTAACAGTTTTAGAAACGTTAGAGTGTTTTCAATCCAAATCTACAAATTATATGCATATCCTAGCTTCTGGGCCTGAGTAGCAGGCAGGTAACTTTGGACATGTTTTTCATCCGAAATTCCGAATGCTGCCCCCTATCCTAAAAGAGTTAAAACCAATCATTTACAATGGATTGGCAATGGAACCCTGTTTAAAGTATCCCTTTTTAAATTAAGCCATACAAAGTTGATTACAATTCCAATTTCATCCTCCAGTAGAGGCAGAACAAATATTACAGCCAATAATATGGCTAAACTCCAATGTACTGATATCAAATCATATTTGATTGGTCGTATACACATATTTAGCAGATGTTATTACAGGTGTAGCAAAATGCTTCTGTTCATAGCTATAACAGTGCAGTAATATCTAACAATACAAACATCTAAAAGAATGGAATTAAGAATTACTGTATTAGGACAAGCAATGTCGGAGTTTAGAGTGTGTGTGTATATATACAGTTGAAGTCGGAAGTTTACATACACCTTAGCAAAATATATTTAAACAATTTTTTTTCACAATTCCTGACATTTAATCCTAGTAAAAATTCCCTGTTTTAGGTCAGTTAGGATCACCACTTTATCTTATGAATGTGAAATGTCAGAATAATAGTAGAGAGAGTGATTTATTTCAGCTTTTATTTCTTTCATTACATTCCCAGTGGGTCAGAAGTTTACATACACTCAATTAGTATTTGGTAGCATTGCCTTTAAATTGTTTAACTTCGGTCAAACGTTTTCCTGACAGAGCTGGTGCACCTGAGTCAGGTTTGTAGGCCTCCTTGCTCGCACACACTTTTTCAGTTCTGCCCACAAATGTTCCATAGAATCGAGGTCAGGGCTTTGTGATGGCCAATCCAATACCTTGACTTTGTTGTCCTTAAGCCATTTTGCCACAACTTTGGAAGTATGCTTGGGGTCATTGTCCATTTGGAAGATCCATTTGCGACCAAGCTTTAACTTCCTGACTGATGTCTTGATATGTTGCTTCAATATATCCACCTAATTTTCTTTACTCATGAAGCCATCTATTTTGTGAAGTGCAACAGTCCCTCCTGCAGCAAAGCACCCCCACAACATGATGCTGACACCCCCGTGCTTCACGGTTAGGATGGTGTTCTTGCAAGCCTCCCCCCTTTTCCTCCAAACATAACGATGGTCATTATGGCCAAACAGTTCTATTTTTGTTTCATCAGACCAGAGGACATTTCTCTAAACAGTATGATCTTTGTCCCCATGTGCAGTTGCAAACCGTAGTCTGGCTTTTTTATGGCAGTTTTGGAGCAGTGGCTTCTTCCTTGCTGAGCGGTCTTTCAGGTTATGTCATATTGGACTCGTTTTACTGTGGATATAGATACTTTTGTACCCGTTTCCTCCAGCATCTTCACAAGGTCCTTTGCTGTTGTTCTGGGATTGATTTGCACTTTTCGCACCAAAGTACGTTCATCTCTAGGAGGCAGAACGCGTCTCCTTCCTGAGCGGTATGACGGCTGCGTGGTCCCATGGTGTTTATACTTTCGTACTATTGTTTGTACAGATGAACGTTGTACCTTCAGGCATTTGGAAATTGCTCCCAAGGATGAACCAGACTTGTGGAGGTCTACAATTTCTTTCTTTCTAGGGTCTTGGCTGATTTCTTTTGATTTTCCCATGATGTCAAGCAAAGAGGCACTGGAATTGAAAGTAGGCCTTGAAATACATCAACAGGTACACCTCCAATTGACTCAAATTATGTAAATTAGCCTATCAGAAGCTTCAAAAGCCATGACATCATTTTCTGGAATTTTCCAAGCTGTTTAAAGGCACAGTCAATTTAGTGTATGTAAACTTCTGACCCACTGGAATTGTGATACAGTGAATTTGAAGTTAAATAATCTGTCTGTAAACAATTGTTGGTAAAATTACTTGTGTCATGCACAAAGTAGATGTCCTAACCGACTTGCCAAAACTATAATTTGTTAGCAAGAAATTTGTGGAGTGGTTGAAAAAATGAGTTTTAATGTCTCCAACCTAAGTGTATGTAAACTTCCGACTTCAACTGTGTGCATGTATGTGTATATATACACGTATGTGTGTGTGTGTATATATATGCAAGAATGTGTTTTTATCCCTGTTATTGAGCATTTCTACTTTGCCAAGATAATCCATCCACCTTTCTCCTTTGCCAAGATAATCCATCCACCTGACAGTTGTTGCATATCAAGAAACAGATTTAAACAGCAGGATCATTACACAGGTGCACCTTGTGCTGGGGACAATATGTGCAGTTTTGTCACACAACACAATGTTAATTTTCCAACATAAGCCGCCTCTAATGTTGTTTTGGAGAATTTGGCAGTGCGTCCAACCGGCCTCACAACCTGCAGACCGTGTGTATGGCGTCGTGTGGGCGAGCAGTTTGCTGATGTCAACGTTTTGAACAGTGTGCCCATGGTGGCAGTGGGGTTATGGTATGGGCAGGCATAAGCTATGGGCAACGAACACAATTGTATTTTATCAATGGAAATTTGAGTGCACAGAAATACCGTAACGAGATCCTGAGGCCCATTGTCGTGCCATTCATCCACCGCATTCCCCTCATGTTCTCTAAGGAGCGTTATGAGTGGCTTGTGAGCATCTCTAACAGGTTGTGGTGACGTTGTCGACGACTAAGAACACTATGATGTTCCCTCAGGAAAAGTAACGTTCTTCTATGTCTTCGTCTAAGATATGATGGAAGGACAATCTCAGATGGAGCATTTGTTTGTTTTTACGGTCTTGGTGGGGTTTCCAAGTCTTAATCAGACTTCTGTTAACCTCTATGGGCTAGGTGGGACGCTAGCGTCCCACCCGTGGTGCACTCCATCAACAGCAGGTGCATTTCAAGAGCGGCAAATTTGAATCCAAATAAATGTCAAAATTCAAATTTTTCAAACATACAACTATTTTACACCCTTTGAAAGATAAACATCTCCTTAATCTAACCACGTTTTACGATTTCAAAAAGGTTTTACGGCGAAAGCATAAATTTAGAGTATGTTAGGACAGTACATTTACAAGAGTTGTGTGTAATGTTTTGTCAATTCAAAGACAGGGTCACCAAAACCATAAAACCAGCTAAAATGATGCACTAACCTTTTACAATCTCCATCAGATGACACTCCTAGGACATTATGTTAGACAATGCATGCATTTTTAGTTCTATCAAGTTCATATTTATATCCAAAAACAGCGTTTTACTATGGCATTGATGTTGAGGAAATCGTTTCCCTCCAATAACCGGCAGTCAATTCAACACCACAAATTAAATAATTAAAATTAGAAAACATTGGTAAAATATTATATTGTCATTTAAAGAATTATAGATTTACATCTCTTGAACGCAATCAACTTGCCAGATTTAAAAATAACCTTACTGGGAAATCACACTTTGCAATAATCTGAGCACTGCGCCCAGAAAAATACGCGTTGCGATACAGACTAGACGTCATGTTTGGGAGATCTAAAATCGAAAATACTATGTAAATAATCCATTACCTTTGATTCTCTTCATCAGATGTCACTTCCAGGTATCACAGGTCCATAACGAATGTAGTTTTGTTCAAAAAAGCTCATCATTTATGTCCAAAAATCTCCGTCTTGTTAGCACATGATCTAAGCCAGCCGGACTTCTCGTCATGAACGAGGGGAAAAAATATATTTACGTTCGTTCAAACATGTCAAACGTTGTATAGCATAAATCATTAGGGCCTTTTTTAACCAGAACATGAATAATATTCAAGGTGGACGAATGCATACTCTTTTATAACGTATTGGAACGAGGGTACCCAACATGAACTCGCGCGCCAGGTGTCTAATGGGCCATCATCGTTCCATGGCTCTTGTTCGGTCAGATCTCCCTCCAGAAGACTCAAAACACTTTGTAAAGGCTGGTGACATCTAGTGGAAGCAATAGGAAGTGCCAAAATATTCCTCAGCCCCTGTGTTTTTCAATGGGATAGGTTTAAAGGTAATACAACACATCAGGTATCCACTTCCTGTCAGAAAATGTCTCAGGGTTTTGCCTGCCAAATGAGTTCTGTTATACTCACAGACACCATTCAAACAGTTTTAGAAAATTTAGGGTGTTTTCTATCCATATGTAATAAGTATATGCATATTCTAGTTACTGGGTAGGAGTGGTAACCAGATTAAATTGGGTATGTTTTTTTATCCAGCCGTGTCAATACTGCCCCCTAGCCCTAACAGGTTTTAATGTCCTGCGATGACATTTCATTTGACCATCATGGTCTGTTGGGGATCAGCATTATGAGAGTAGCGCCCCAGCAGCACTAACTAGCCTAATGGTATGTCTATGGGATAGACAACCCCTCCTGAGCCAGTGGTAATTCCTTCTAATCTACCTCTCTCACGTTGGCTCCCAGCTACTGTATAATCACTGCACTAGGAGGAGGAAGGCGCTGTTTAAATGAACCAGCTTACCGGGTCATTAGGAAAAGTTAAATTATTCATTACGGAATGTGTAATTATAGCAGAGCCTTGGTGGCAGGCAGCTGTATAGCATAACGCTACTTGCTTCTTGGAATGCTATATACGCTGCTGGAAGAGGGATAAGGGAATTCTCACAGTCCCACCTTTTGAGCGCTAGCTAAGCTAACCATGCCCGCCCGCTTGGCGCACACCACTCGCTCACATTAGCAGGAGCCATGAAGAAGCGCTGGGATCAAAGGATCCAGAAAGAGGATAGGGAGCTGTGTGCAAATTGCGTTGGTAATTAACTATGTAGCAACTCAGAATTCTCATCACGCACGCCAGGGTTTGTGTTTAGTTTGTTGTTGTTGTTGCTGCTGCTGCAGTTGCCCCCCTTGCATGAAGAAGCCTCACTCAGTGAACAACAAGTAGGCTAGATATAGCCTCGAGTGGTGAGGTGACACTTGACTGTCCAGTACTAAAGCCATTCTTGGAGTTGGCACACAGTTTATACAGTTCTAAAGTGTGATTTAGCTATGGTAGCCTCATTACTTACATATATAACCAACATAGAATTAAATAGAACACAATTGTATGTATCCTATGGATATAACCACAGGCACATCCTACATACTGTAGAGCTGTTGCTCATAATGAATTGCCTTTTTTATTAAATGTTTGCTAGTCTTATTATTGGAGAAGCTTCAGATGTAGATGTAGTTGCTTTCTGGCTTCCATCTATCTCTGCCCACAGTGTGGTATTGATGGTCATCCCATACAGCAGTGATGAATGCTTTAGAGTGCTTCCTTTCCTTATTAAACTCTGAATTGACACATAGAATACCAGTATTCAGACTGACTTTTCTTCCACATTTTGTTACGTTACAGCCTTATTCTTAAATGTATTGAATAAATGATTTCCCTCAACATTCTACACACAATACCGCATAATGACAAAGTAAAAAACAGGTTTTATAAATGTTACGCTAATTTATTAAAAAATAACAACTGAAATATCACATTTACATAAGTTTTCAGACCCTTTGCTATGATACTCGAAATTGAGCTCAGGTGCATCCTGTTTCCATTGATCATCCTTGAGATGTTTCTACAACTTTATTGGAGTCCACCTGTGGTAAATTCAATTGATTGGGCATGATTTGGAAAGGCACACACCTGTCAAAATATTTCCCACAGTTGACAGTGCATGTCAGAGCAAAAACCAAGCCATGTGGTCGAAGGAATTCTCCGTAGAGCTCCGAGACAGCATTGTGTCGAGGCACAGATCTGGGGAAGGGTACCCAGAAATGTCTGCTAGATTGAAGGTCCACAAGAACACAGTGGCCTCCATCATTCTAAATTGGAAGAGGTTTGGAACCACCAAGACTCTTCCTAGAGCTGGCCGCCAGGCCAAACTGAATAATCGGGAGAGAAGGGCCTTGGTCAGGGAGGTGACCAAGAACACAATGGTCACTCTGACAGAGCTCCAGAGTTCCTCTGTGGAGATGGGAGACCCTTCCAGAAGGACAACCATCTCTGCAGCGCTCCACCAATCAGGCCTTTATGGTAGAGTGGCCAGACAAAAGGCACATTACAGCTTGCTTGGAGTTTGCCAAAAGGCACCTAAAGGACTTAGACCATGAGAAACAAAATGATCTGGTCTGATGAAACCAAGATTGAACTCTTTGGCCTGAATTCCAAGTGTCATGTCTGGAGGAAATCTGGCACCATCCCTACCCCGAAGCATGGTGGTTGCAACATCATGCTGTGAGGATGTTTTTTAGCAGCAGGGACTGGGAGACTGGTCAGGATTGAGGGAAAGATGAACGGAGCAAAGCACAGAGAGATCCTGGATGAAAACCGGCTCCAGAGCGCTCAGGACCTCAGACTGGGGGCAAAGGTTCACCTTCCAACAGGACCCTAACCACACAACCAAGAAAACTCAGGAGTGGCTTCTGGACAAGTCTCTGAATGTCCTTGAGTGGCCCAGCCAGAGCTAGGACTTGAACCCGATCGAACATCTCTGGATACCTGAAAATAGCTGTGTAGCAACGCTCCCCATCCAACCTGACAGTGCTTGAGAGGATCTGCAGAGAAGCATGGGATAAACTCCTCAAATACAGGTGTGCCAGGCTTGTAGCGTCATACCTGTAACGATGTGTGCTGCTAGTCGGGAAGCAAGTTCAGGGAGTGAGTGTTTTTAATAAACAAATGAAGCATAATACAAAACAAGAAACACGAACCATGCACAGACGGGAAACAGAAACAATGCCGCCTGGGGAAGGAACCAAAGGAAGTGACAAGGAGGTAATCAAGGAGGTGATGGAGTCCAGGTGAGTGTCATAATGCGCTGATGCGCGTAACGATGGTGACAGGTGTGCGCCATAACGAGCAGTCTGGTGACCTAGAGGCCGAGAGGGAGCACATGTAACAATACCCAAGAAGACTTGAGGCTGTAATCGCTGCCAAAGGTGCTTTAACAAAGTACTGAGTAAAGGGTCTGAATACTTATGTAAATGTGATATCTCAGGTTTTATTTTTAATAAATGAATGAGAAAAAAACCCGAATGTATCCATTTTAGAAAAAGGCTGTAACGTGGAAAAATGCATGATTTCCGAATGCACTGTATTTCCACACTATGAGGTTGGAATAATACTGTTAAATTGGGAAAATTATGATAATGGCTTTTTAGTGTAGGAGCTGTTTGAAAAGACTGCCTGAATTGTCAGCCTGTTTTGGTGGGATGGAGTTTTGTTCTGCTTGATGACCTCACCAGGCAGTAAATTAGTTAACCCTATCCGTCCCGAGACCCAGCTTTTCATTTATCTGACTGTCATTTATCTGCATGTCCAGCCCTTATATTTAGCCTCACAAGGAAGTGTTTTATATTTTTTTATTTTCAGGACTACATGAGAACAAAATAATTTGATATAACAGTTGCATTTGGGAGTTTTATTGACAAAGCAAAAACCTGATAAATGAATTTGTAATAATGCTGTATGAACAGAAATGGTTTGCTCAGTGGGAAATTAATATCCAGCTAATTAGTGACAGCTGTTTGGCGTTTGTGACAGCCGCTATGTGAGTTTATTACAGTAATATAGACACCATGTCCTGGGATTTCCTATGTAGAATAACCCTTTACCTTATAAGGACTGTTGTGTAGCTTGTGAGTGACAGAGCAAAACATGTGCATGTTTGTCAGTCTCTGCTTTTCATAGATGGCTTTTAATAGTTTGTAGCTCGTAACAAAATACCCTCCTTCAGGATCTGCCCTTGTCTCACAAACACTGTCTAGCCCAGCCCCCGTTTATCACACAGACTAATGGTTGGGATCAGCGAAGTCTGTAGCTCAAACAGGGGGTTACAAGGTGTTATGCGCCTGCGTCACGGTGGGACTGTAGGCGTTAATAGACGAATAAGCTAAGCGCTCGTTTTCCCCTCCCCACTCAGACCACTCCTAGACTGTCCCAGCAAAATTCTTGCTTGAGAAATTGCTCTTTGCTAAGAAGCTATTCTTGTTTCTTTTTGACCACTTTAATTGAAAACAATCACAGTAAGGTACTTAATTCTAACCCAGAAATGATTGGAAAATTAGATTTAAAAAAACTGCTGCATTGGACCTTTAATAAAAAAAAGGACTTTGGCAGTTCTGGTGTAGCTCTGCAAGACTTTTCCTATTTCCTGCTTCCCGTGGTGAGCCGCAAGGATAGTCTTCCTCCTCAGAAACACTCACTGGTCCGTTAGTTGTCATCAGTGTGTTCGCCACTATGAGGGAGTGCAATTTCTCCCTTTGTTTGACCTTTTTATTTCTGTTTTATCCAATATGATTTTGTATAAAAAAATGGGTGTAAGGGAGAGCAGTCCTCAATGCCTATTCAAACATTAAAAAAACAAATCAAAAGTTGTTCATAATCATAGCCAGTTTATTAGCAAAGATTAAGGTTCCCTGTCTCAGAGTTAAAGTAATGAAATGCACACAAAGAAATGCCAATCCCCTATTACAAGATTGCACAAAGTCACCAGTGTTGTTTTAACTTAGTGGGCCACTGAGTGGGGAAATAATTACTTCAAGCCCAGGGTGCAGTTTGAGGAAAGCTTGAGAAATGTCAGCATTTCTATTTTAACACTGTAGGCTACTTACTCTAAGCAACGAGCTGGAGGTCTGGCCCCAATACAACAACCGGATAATGTGGCAATATTTCAAAATGGGATGACTTCACACAACTGTTGAAAAAAAAATAATGAATATATATATATATATATATATATATATATATATATCCACAGATTAGGCTATTTTCTGGCCTGACAAATCGCAGAGGAATTGGGCATTTTAGAAGTGGAAACATTATAATAAGAGATATTTGTTTACTTCAACCAGAGGTCATTATGCTCTTCTCCCAGATGTTTTACAGAAATGAAAATAAACAACCGAAGAATGTACTAAAACCCTGCATTCCATGACTAAAATGTACATTTGAATTGCATTAAGTTCTGAGGCTTGGTTTTGGTCTATGTGATTGATTACATTTTGATCATGTCATCACAGTGGATCTTGATTGCTAGTGATAGTACTGCATTGTTATGAAAAGTTAGCAAGTTAGCATTTCACTGTACCGTTTCGACCTGTATCCAGTGCACCTGTCCAATAAACATTGATTTTGATTTGACAGATCCATTACCTGGTCTGCTGGATAGTTTTTCTTTGACATGTTATTGTCCTCTCTGGGCACGCCTCCCCCTTTCACTGCTGAACCCAATCACCACCCTCTCTGCCCTCTTCTCACTCCCAGGCTTCCATTCTTCTATACCACAATTCTCTTATCATCTAATTTTCCCACATATAGTCTCGGTCAGGGATCATCAACTAGATTCAGCCGCGGGACGTTTTTTTTATTTTCTTGAGCAGATGGTCGGGGGACCGGAACGTAATTTGTGGCCTGCAAGTTGACCGCAAGGAGTCCAAACGGATATATTTGACTAAAACATAATCATTTCAAACCTTGCTTACATTTATATACGATCATGTATTTCTCTATTACGTGTGGGAATACTTGGGAACAGGTCACTTGGCGCTGTTTTCCTGGTGTTTTTTACAGTCTTATGTCCAACAATTAAAATTCCAAAATAATAAGAAAAATAATTTGCTAAGAAAACTTAAGGGGCCACCAGTTGGCAAACCCTGGCCTAGGTACTGTATACATAGAAAATAATGATCATTCCACAGCACAGCTTTTGAATTGAGAGTATCTACACCTGCTATTGTATCCGATGTATTGAACTAATATTCTACTTCCTCTGAGTAGTTTGTATTTCTTTAGTTATTGGGTGACTATTCAAGGATTATACATTTGCCATTTGAGGTTTTACACACCTGTATCACACATTTTCACATAAATCTCTGTATTGATGTCAACGACAGATTTGCAGTTCATGTTACAGCTAAAGGTCAGGTTGCACCTGAATATTTCAGATTATAGGATTCTGCCCAACAGTATTACTCACACTATACAGTTGAAGTTGGAAGTTTACATACACCTTAGCCAAATACATTTAAACTCAGTTTTTCACAATTTCTGACATTTAATCCTAGTAAAAATTCCCAGTTTTAGGTCTGTTAGGATCAGCACTTTATTCCTCAGACCAGAGGATATTTCTCCAAAAAGTACGATCTTTGTCCCCATGTACAGTTGCAAACTGTAGTCTGGCTTTTTTTATGGCGGTTTTGGAGCAGTGACTTCTTCCTTGCTGAGTGGCCTTTCGGGTTATGTCGATATAGAACTCGTTTTACTGTGGATATAGATACTTTTGTACCTGTTTCCTCCAACATCTTCACAAGGTCCTTTGCTGTTGATTGATTTGCACTTTTCGCACCAAAGTACGTTCATCTCTAGGAGACAGATCGCGTCTCCTTCCTGAGCGGTATGACGGCTGCGTGGTCCCATGGTGGAGGTCTTGTGGAGGTCTACAATTTTTTTGGCTGATTGGAGGTCTTGGCTGATTTCTTTTGATTTTCCCATGATGTCAAGCGAAGAGGCATTGAGTTTGAAGGTAGGCTTTGAAATACATCCACAGATAAACCTCCAATTGACTCAAATAATGTCAATTAGCCTATCAGAAGCTTCTAAAGCCATGACATCATTTTCTGGAATTTTCCAAGCTGTTTAAAGGCACAGTCAACTTAGTGTATGTAAACTTTTGACCCACTGGAATTGTGATACAGTGAATTATAAGTGAAATAATCTGTCTGTAAACAATTGTTGGACAAATTACTTGTGTCATGCACAAAGTAGATGTCCTAACCGACTTTCCAAAACGATAGTTTGTTATCAAGAAATGTGTGGAGTCGTTACAAAACGAGTTTCAATGACTCCAACCTAAGTGTATGTAAACTTCCGACTTCAACTATATATACAAAAGTATTAAAACCCCTTCAAATTAGTGGATTCAGCTATTTCAGCCACACCCATTGCTGACAGGTGTATAAAATTGATCAAACAGCCATGCAATCTCCATAGACAAACATTGGCAGTAGAATGGCCTTACTGAAGAGCGCAGTGACTTTCAACGTGGCACCGTCATAGGATGCCACCTTTCCAACAAGAGTTTGTCAAATTTCTGCCCTGCTAGAGCTGCCCTTGTCAACTGTAAGTGCTGTTATTGTGAAATGGAAACGTCTAGGAGCAACAATGGCTCAGCTGCGAAGTGGTAGGCCACACAAGCTCACAGAACGGGACCGCCGAGTGCTGAAACGTGTAGCACGTAAAAATCGTCTGTCCTCGGTTGCAACACTCACTACGAGTTCAAAACTGCCTCTGGAAGCAATGTCAGCACAAAAACAGTTTGTCGGGAGTGTCATGAAGTGGGTTTCCATGGCTGAGCAGCCGCATACAAGCCTAAAATCACAACGTGCAATGCCAAGCGTAGGCTGGAGTGTTGTATAGCTCGCCGCCATTGGATGAATCACGCTTCACCATCTGGCAGTCCGACGTACAAATCTGAGTTTAACGGATGCCAGGAGAACGCTACCTGCCCGAATGACTAGTGCCAACTGTGAAGTTTGGTGGAGGAGGAATAATGGTTTGGGGCTGTTTTTCATCTTTCCGGCTAGGCCCCTTAGTTCCGCTGAAGGGAAATCTTAACGCTACAGAATAACTAGAGACATTCTAGAGACGATTCTGTGCTTACAAATTTGTGGCAACAGTTTGGGGAAGGCCCTTTCCTGTTTCAGCATGACAATGCCCCCATGCACAAAGCGAGGTCCATACAGAAATGGTTTGTCGAGATCGGTGTGGGAGAACTTGACAGGCCTGAATAGAGCAAGTCCCCGCAGCAATGTTCCAACATCTAGTAGAAAGCCTCTCCAGAAGAGTTGGAGGCTGTTATAGCAGCAAATGGGGGACCAACTCCATATTAATACCCATGATTTTGGAATGAGATGTTCGACGAGCAGGTGTCCACATACTTTTGGTCATGTAGTGTATCTCTATGAAAAGCATAAAGCTCTGAATTCCCTCTGCATAGAATTTGTTGCCTTCAATTATAATATCCTAATTGCAGATATGCAATCAACCCAACACTGTCTTGTCCTGGTTGGGAGATTATATTAAAAATGACAATGAATTACTTTATATGTGGAGGTAGAAAAATTACTTACTAATTTTCCTAGATCTGCCCATGGATATCATAATTCAATTGCAGTATATCATATGCTGCCTATTTGTCATACACAATGTTATACACATATTTCCCTGAGAGAATGATCAGTGGGTTAATCATATCTACATAAGAGCAATTCCCACCAGTGTGTGTACGGTTACTGTTGAGCGATTGGGTGATTTAACACTCATAACACACCCCCGTCGGAACAAGATTAACTTAATTTACTGAGAAGTATGGCACTTACATTCCCCCCCCCCCCCCCCCCCCCCTTGTTGATTGATACTGGTGTGCCGCAGACATTAATATCAAAAGCTGTTGAACATGTTATTATGACACTGTAGTGTAGGAGTTTATTGTTGGAAACAGTTTAACAGTTAAAATTAGGGTTGCAAAATGACGGGAACTTTCAATAAATTCCCTGCGTCTTACAGAAATCCTGCAAAAAAAAAATAATAATAAACAGACGAACGGAGGAATGAAGAATATGTGATGAAACCTCAGTGGAGATCCTGTCAGTTCTTCTCCTTTCAAGTAAGCTACCCTAATGAACCAGGGAATATTAATACAGACCCAAGATCTCCAAACAAGCATTCTTGTCTCGTTGTGCAATTATCTCTCTTTGCCAGTAAATTAAAATAAAAAAATACACACATCTCTAATACCTACAGCAGTGTAGTTGCTCCACTTTCTAGATATCAAACTTGTTCCTCGTCTGTCCTGTCCCTTCTGATTTATGGCCCTTGTCAGTGTTGTGCATTTTCCGCCAAGATAGAACTGCCAAAGGGGGTGGGGTCACAATCTACTGCAGAGATAGACTGCAGAGTTCTGTCATGCTATCCAGGTCTGTGCCCAAACAGTTAGAGCTTCTACTTCTAAAAATCCACCTTTCCAGAAATAAGTCTCTCACTGTTGCCGCTTGTTATAGACCCCCCTCAGCCCCCAGTTGTGCCCTGGACTCCATATGCGAGTTGATTGCCCCCCATTTATCTTCAGAGTTCGTACTGTTAGGCGACCTAAACTGGGATATGCTTAACACCCCTTGCCATTCTACAATTTAAGCTAAATGCCCTCAATCTCACACAAATGATCAAGGAACCTACCAGGTACAACTCCAAATCCGTAAACACGGCACCCTCATAGATATCATCCTGACCAACCTGCACTCTAAATACACCTCTGCTGTCTTCAACCAGGATCTCAGCGATCACTACCTCATTGTCTGTGTCCGTAATGGGTCCACGGTCAAACGACCACCCCTCGTCACTGTCAAACGCTCCCTAAAACACTTCAGCGAGCAGGCCTTTCTAATAGACCTGGCCTGGGTATCCTGGAAGGATATTGACCTCATCCCGTCAGTAGAGGATGCCTGATTATTCTTTAAAAGTGCTTTCCTCACCATCTTAAATAAGCGTGCCCCTTTCAAAAAATGTGGAACTAAGAACAGATATAGCCCTTGGTTCACTCCAGACTTGACTGCCCTTGACCAGCACAAAAACATCCTGTGGCGTACTGCATTAGCATCGAATAGCCCCCGAGAAATGCAACTTTTCAGGGACGTTAGGAACCAATATACACAGTCAGATAGGAAAGCGAAGGCTAGCTTTTTCAAACAGAAATTTGCATCCTGTAGTACAAATTCCAAAAAGTTTTGGGACACTGTAAAGTCCATGGAGAATAAGAGCACCTCATCCCAGCTGGGCTAGGAAACACTGTCACCACCGATAAATAAATCCACGATATTCGAGAATTTCAGTAGCATTTTTCTATGGCTGGCCATGCGGCTGGCCATACAACACTCCTTCCGTGGCCTCCAACTGCTCTTAAATGCTAGTAAAATGAAATGCACGCTCTTCAACCGATCGCTGACCACACCCGCCCGCCCGACTAGCATCACTACTCTGGACGGTTCTGAGTTAGAATATGTGGACAACTACAAATATGTAGGTGTCTGGTTAGACTGTAAACTCTCCTTCCAGACTCACATTAAGCATCTCCAATCCAAAATTAAATCTAGAATCGGCTTCCCATTTCGCAACAAAGCCTCCTTCACTCATGCTGCCAAACATACCCTCGTAAAACTGACAATCCTACCGATCCTTGACTTCGGCAATGTCATTTACAAAATAGTCTCCAACACTCTACTCAGCAAATTAGGTGTAGTCTATCACAGTGCCATCCGTTTTGTCACCAAATCCCCATATACTACCCACCACTGCGACCTGTATGCTCTCGTTGGCTGGCCCTCGCTTCATATTCGTCGCCAAACCCACTGGCTCCAGGTCATCTATAAGTCTTTGCTAGGTAAAGCCCTGCCTTATCTCAGCTCACTGGTCACCAAGGCAACACCCACCCGTAGCATGCGCTCCAACAGGTATATTTCACTGGTCATCCCCAAAGCCAACTACTCCTTTGACCACCTTTCCTTCCAGTTCTCTGCTGCCAATGACTGGAACGAATTGCAAAAATCACTGAAGCTGGAGACCTATATCCTCCTCACTAACTTTAAGCATCAGCTGCCAGAGCAGCTTATCGATCACTGCACCTGTACACATCTGTAAATAGCCCACCCAAATACCTCATCCCCATATTGTTATTTCTTTTTGCTCTTTGCACCCCAGTATCTCTACTTTCACATCATCATCTGTACATCAATCACTCCAGTGTTAATGCTAAATTGTAATTTTTTCGCCACTATGGCCTACTTATTGCCTTACCTCCCTAATCTCAGTACATTTGCACACACTGTATATAGATTTTTCTATTGTGTTATTGACTATACGTTTGTTTATCCCATGTGTAACTGTGTTGCTGTTTTTGTCGCACTGCTTTGCTATATCTTGGCCAGGTCACAGTTATAAATGAGATCTTGTTCTCAACTGGCCTACCTGGTTAAATAAAGGTGAAAAAAAAAAATCATGGATGCCAACGGAAGCCAGGCTTCCACAAAAAATGGACCAAGAAAAAATATTTTTTCTCTCTGTGTTTCATAATTTTCCTTCGCTGAGAAGGTATCCGAGCAAGCGAAACAGCGCCCTTCTGTCTATGTATGTGTTAGCCATCTATCTGATGCTGTCTGGTCCAAAAGAATGACATTATTGCCACCCGTAGCATTGTATGCAAGAGAAGCCAGCAAGCATTTGGCCTCTCTTGATAAAAAAAATAATAGCCAATCAGCTCAACTGTGAATGGTCCTGGTGCACCAAAAAAAAATGTCAAGAGAAGCCAGTTTGGATTGGGCTTCACTCCGATCGCATCAAGAACATACGTAACTGACAGAAACGTGTTATGCATCTCGTTGTGTTGATGTGCTCCGGTGGCTAGCTAGCTAAAATGATCCCTTTCCAATATCAGCCAGGGAAGGAGATAGGGATTTGGACTTGTGGTTTTACTTAATTCTCCGTACTGGCCAATGATTATAACGGCAATTCTGACCCAACCATTAATTTATACATTGTTGTGCCCCTGGCCTGAGAGGATGGAAGTTCAATATGTAGTTAGATGTAGAAGGCTAATGTTAACTAGCTAATGTTGCCCATGAAGGGAAGTTTGGCTAGCGAGCAAGCTTTTTAGAATGCTAGCCTAGGACAACAACAAATGAATGTGTGTACTGTATAAGTGATAGATGGTTTCTTCAACATGAAAAAATCTAATCAAAGAGATGGTGTTGGCGTTTCTCTACAAGTAGGGTGAGTCAACATCTTTTTTCTACTTACACGAACGTGTGCACACACACACACGCAGAAATCAAAACCATGGACAGCCACATCATATTTCGCTTATGTTGATTGGACTAAATTGTTTTTGGAATCTTTTAGTTGTCACTGTATTTGACTAAGCATAGGTGATTTTGATAATGTTGAAATTAAAATGGTGCTGGAATAGTGGAGGCAGCTCCGGTTTTCTTTGCGACTTGCGGTAACTCTCCGTGGTTCTAAGTCAATAGTTGTTTAGTGGTCCGAAACATTACCTTGCTCTGTTTGTTACATGCAGTATGCTTTGTGGACTTCACCGGACAGAGGTTGCTCTCCAGTTTTGTGATTAAACAAAGGTGTGGTTGAATTTATTATGCCACTGTGTCTTATTGTCTCGGCCTTAGGCCTATATATCACAGTCGCAAGGCATATGAACTAACAGGTTATAGAGCAAACAACGCAATTATCACAACATTGGTTGCATTATGGCTTTTTTTTCTGGCTTGGCTTCCCCAGTGATTTTCCCACGCACCACTGCTGGCCCTAGTAGGCACTTTGTCCTCATTTTGCACTCCATTTGTCTCATTCCCCTCTCGGTGGGTCGGTTCAATGTGAAGTGCTTAGCAAATTAGCCAGAGAGTTGCTGAGCTGTTCTTGTAATGGCGTCCGTGTTTCACCAGGGTCATGGAGGGAAGGGGAGCACTGCACTGCGCTCAGGGGCTAGCAGCCTCCAAGTTTTTTGCTGACCTATTCACTACCTGCGCTCTAATGGGTCATATTTTAGGTCCTGTGGCGTTGACAAATGGCACCACTCTAAATGCCCTGTCCAAGGTGCTGAAACTCAGTTGATATATGGTGGAGTCCCTCTGATAAATGCCCCCCATCAGTCCGCATGTGTCGCCGATTCATCACCTCTATGAGGTTTGTGTTAGGAATCCATATTGGATTTTTAATGAAAGAGAATATAATGCAGTTCAAAGTCAATGGGTTTTTCTGATGCCGTGCACACACACACACACACACACACAGTACAGTACAGTGTGTATACACACACACCCTCCTACTCCCAGGTCATTGACAAAACATGTCCTCCTGTCTGAGATTGCATTTTGGTAACAATGTTAAAATGTCCGCCTTCAAGGGCAGTCCCAGTAATTGTGTTTGTCTACATCACTCTGTTTTCCTCTTGCAATGTTTAGACCGTGACATGGAAAGATTTATGGGACTCATATTTTTGAATTATAACATTTTCCATTTTATGGACAACTGAATGTTATTGTTGAAGGGAGCTTAGATTGTTTACTTTCAGAGTATCCCAATATCGTATTCAGATTGTCCTAAGCAAGTCATCCTTGGAAGTTGGGTCTTTCATAATTACAATGTACTGTTTTTAATGAAAAACGTGATCATAAAATTGTTTACATCATATACACTTATTGTCTACTAATCTAACACGTTTTGCCATTATAAACTGTATATGAGCGATATTTCTTAATGATGATCCTAGAGCGTTGATTAAACAGCACAGGAAATATTCCTCATTGTGGACCACAAAGACATCTCCACGAGGCGTTATAAAGCACAAAGCCATAACAGAGGGAGACAACAGTCTTTGTGCTCTGCTTTATTCCAGTTGCACTTCATGAATGACAGACCAGTAGCCACGTATATCACAATCTAGATACCGGTCTGTGAAAGTTTTTGCCACAATGACACAATTTTGTTGTATAAAATAGTCTATGGGTCAGAGTTTAGCTGGTTAAATATTTAAGCGTGAGGGCTCCGGCTTTTGATTCCATCGTGTTCCAGGAGTTTCAGAACGCGGTGTCCTGTCATTGTTTCGAAATGAGGGGGCACGAATCAACATAGTTCTGTGTCCATCACTATTTCACCTTGTTTAAAATCCAGAACATTCATTTTCCTTCTCCAAGGACATTTGTTACATTACATGGAGTTTTCTGGCAAGTCTATCACTGTCGCCCTCACCTTGACTCCAGCCACACAGAGTTCCGTGAGAGAAGAGGCGGAGCCGGGGCAGGTGCTAGGACTGAGCAAGGACTGAGATTGGTCCACCATCAACTTCCTGTAAATGTGTTGGCTTTGCAGAGATGTGTATATGAGAGAGCAAGCCATAGCGACCACGATGAACAGCACAGCACAGGCAGCCATCACCGCTGTGTCCCACGTTTCCCTGCTCTCCACGGGGTGAGCCAGTCCCTTTGTGGTGACGTTGACACAGTCCCTGTTGTGTCCGAGTTGCATGCTCATGACTTCCACACAAACCCGGTACTGGGTGGAGGGGTTCAGGTGGGTGAGACGGTACTCCTTCACATCGGATGGTACTCTCGCAGTGTGTACCATGGAGGGGTGCTTAGCATTTGCCACTGTGAACCACTTTATATTGGATACAAGACCACCGTGAGTATTATCCCAAGACACTGAAACAGAGTTGGGCTGCACTGATCTAACGTATATATGTAAAGCATTAACAGAAGGATGTGGGAAGTATCTGTCAACCACCACCAACACAGACTTAAGGTCTGCGCCAACAAGATTGTGAGCGACGCAGGTGTACAGTCCTGCCTCACGCTCGGTAGTGTCATAGATTTCAAAGGTTCCCTCTGGATGCATGTAGTGCTTATCAGACACACTGTTGGGCAGGACTCTGTCGCCAGAGGGGGTGACCCAGTAGATCTCTGGCTCCGGTTCTCCAAAAGCCCGGCAGTGCAGCGTCACCAAGCTCCCTCTCCCGACCGTGACTCGATCTGGAAGGCTCCCAGGCGAGATGAGTGGGAGGCAGATCTCGGTCATCTCCCGGAAGTGAACCTGACGGACATGCTGGCCCTGGTACTCAGGCGGCTCCACGCAGAGGAGGGAATTGGGCTCCATGAAGCGTACTCCGGTCCGATTCATGTTGATCCAGCGGATGACGCAGTCACAGCGGATGGGGTTGCTGTGCATGCTGACCTCACGCAGGTTGGGCAGGGAGTCCACAGTGCCGCGGTGCAGAGCACTGAGGGCGTTGCTGTTCAGCATCAGCGTCTCAAGTCTCGGCAGCTTGTGGAAGGCGTTGGGATGGATGTAGGACAGCTTTGGGTTGTTGGTGGCCTCTATCTTTGTCAGCTCTGGGAGGTTGTTCAGGGCGAAGCTGTCAATGGACACCAGTGCAGGCATGCTGTTGATGCCCAGCTCTTTGAGATGGAACATGTCCACAAAATCCCCTCTCTGAATCCGCTCAATGGGGTTCTTGTTGAGATCCAGAAACTTCAGGTTCTTGGCTTTCTTCAGAGCAGCCCGGGGGACTCTGACAAACAGGTTGTCGAAGAACGAGATGCTCTCCAGATTGTCGAGGCCGACCAGAGTGTCGTCCGGGATTTCAGACATATTCATCCTGGCCAGAACCAAGCTGCGTAGGTTGACCAGGGGCTTAAAGTTCATGTCTGACAATTGGACGATGGGGTTCTCCCCAATCATCAGGATCTCCAGGCGGGTTAGCGGCTGGAACCATTCCCTGCTAATGCCCCTCAGACGGTTGGAGTTGAGATGGAGCCGCAGGAGCCTCCCCAGCCCCTGGAAGGCTCCAGGACTGATGGAAGAGATCAGGTTGTGGTTGATGTAGAACTCCTGGAGGTTGGGCAGGGACGGGAGACAGCTATCTGATAAGGCCGGAACCCAGTTCTCTTCCATGTGCAGTGACAGCAGATGGGGAAGAGGACCCAGACGGACATCGTTCACAGAGGATATGTTATTCTTGGATAAGTCTATATCTGTGACATTAGCCAGGTAATCCAAAGGTTTCTCGACGCTGATGATATTGTTGGTCTGTAACAATAGCACCTGTGTGTCTGAGGGCAGTTTCTCTGGCAGTGTCGATAGGCCTAAATCATTACAGTCCACCGTGGGAGCCTCTGTATAAATAGAGCTGGGAGAGAACCAGGGTCGTATCTCACACCGGCACAATACAGGGCAATGAGCAGCGCCCCCCTCTGAGGCCAGAACAAAGGCAGTCAGCGCTAGCTCCGCTAACAAACAAGCCACAAACGCAGTCTCCTTCATCTTGGCCCACTATTCCCTTCAGATAGTAATTGGTCCTTATGGAGTCTGCCGTTAGCACTGTTAACTTCACAAATAAAGGCTCATTTGTTACCGCAGCCAGACAGAGCGGATTTCTGCTGTCACCTGGTCCCCAAAGCTTTGGCCCTGTTGTAGTCGTTTCGTCCTTGGCAGAGAGGAGAGGAGCAACCTTTCAATGTACCCTGCTCCAGGTTGTCAGGCAAGCTGGATGTGTGAAGGTCAATGTATCCTTCAGAGGGCCGGTCGGTGAAGCGAAGGAAGGGTTGAGGAGGAACGCTCTGGCTTGGGCTGGATCACTCTGTCTTCCATCATTGTTATCCTCAATCACTGTTGCTCCTCATGTCAATTTCCATCTGGGGAGAAAATGGACAGAAAAAATTTACTCAGTACAACAAGGCATTATTGAGAGACTGAGGCATGTATTGACATTTAGGAATATTGAAACATTCTGTGCTCATTTGATTTTAATGCTGTCACTTTGCCATCAAAATTTGAATTTATGGTTGACTTGACATATATATATAATTTGACAAGTTGGTGACTAATAATGGAATGCGTTCCAAATGGCACCGTTATTCCCTATATAGTACACTACTTTTGACCAGAGCGTTATGGGCCCTCGTCAAAAGTTGTACACTACAGGGATGCACACAATAGCACTGGAGTCGCTCAATATCACTGAAGGGCAAGAGATCTGCTGGAGGATCTGAATTTTTAAACAGCGATTCATATCTTGCTCACAGCAGTAAAACAACCCCCCCCAGTTTTACCATACTCCCCAATTAGCTGAATTTCTCTCTGCCATGAATATATTAACTATTCACATGCACACATCAACTCTCTCTCTCTGTTACACACAACCACCCATGGAGAAGGTGGTAGCTGCAGCTCAATGTGGCGTCCGGAGTACAGCATGGGGCGTGTCGAAAGGAAAGTAGTGGGTGTGTGGAAAGGTTAGACGGTTTTGATTGAGCTGTGTTTTTTTTTCCCTTCTGTTTCTTACCACACAACTACCGAAGGGGCACTGTCTCCCGTTGTTGTTGCCGTTCCTGCCCTTCCCATTGAGTAGACTGTATGTGCATATATCCAGGTGACGTCTAGATGGTTTTCAATATTGGTTATTTCTTGTGTAGGCTGCTATTCTACTTGTAATCAAATCATGGAAGGGGAAGGAAATTGCCACGTTAGCTACCGCCGGCGACACGATCGTGTCAGGTCTCCGGTTGGCAGGCATGTCTATACAACACCGGTGTAATGGTCGTGCAGCCCAATCAGCCATGCAAAACGGTCTTGAGAAGCAACAAATCTGCCCAATTAGCTGACCTCAAGGCATTTCAGATTCTGCCAAAATAGCTCCGAAGCTTGCCACAGGTCTTGTTCTGTGACTCTTCTTCCCTCTTGCATATTTATGATGAGTTGAATCAAATTGTTCCCACAGGTGACAGGTCTGTGCCGGGTTTTGCTTGTGTCGACTGCACATATTGATGTTTTGATTCATTTAGGACCTTGAGGGCAGAAGCCAAAGGCTCTGTGGGCCGTGGTAGAGGAAGCTCTCTGTAAGGCTATAAGAGCAAGGCTGCTGATGAAGACGCACTATGACAGAGCGTGCCTATATTAGCTCGTTTATGGCAGTCCGTCAACACACGCAGGTGGAGCCAAGTGTTGGAAGATTGTCTTTTGTGCCTAATGGTCTCCTGCTCAGCCATCTGTGTAGGACCTGTGTACAGATTTTGTCCAAGCTGCTCCATGTCTGATATTATGCAACATGTTGAATATTCACACACATTTGGTGTTTTATTTCGAACGCTTTTTTATGTTAAGTGTTGAAAGAAATACTAAGAGACAGGGAGAGAGTTAAGTGTGTTAATGCTATTTGTCATTTGCGATGATCGTTTTCAGACACTAATTTAAGTACTCCTGTTTGCTTCCGCGACGCTCACGAGCATTTCCCAGTTATTAATTTAATCTGGAATCCATATAGCGGTGAAACTGCCACGTCCGTTTGTGGTATTACAACAAGAAAGACGTTACTTCAAACAATGAACACAGTTGTTTTCCCCCTCTGACGTCATTGCACACGCGATAGAACAGCAGATGTACCGCTATTTTTTTCTTCTTTTTTTAATTATTTTTTTTACCTCGAGCTGGATGCTCATTTCCTCAAAAACAAAACAAATGCGCCTGGGGCTGTTTTACGTACCTTCCACTCTGAATTAGATCAAATGGAGGTTTGAGTGGTGTTCTATGCTCTTCCATCATGATGTGGCTAACACTGCTGGCCTGTGTTTTTATACTGGTGATAACGCCACGCACTTGTATAACGTATTGCCTAGTTATTTATCGTATTTAGCTCCCTTAGTGATTTCACTTGTTGTTTGTTTAATACAATATGCTGCAGAGTAGTTTCAAGATGCCACAGCAGAACACTTATTTAACGTAACTCTTCTCTCTCGCTCTCTCTCTTGCTCTCTCTCTCTCTCTCTCTCTCTCTCTCTCTCTCTCTCTCTGAATTGCTGTGATGTGTGATGACATTGCCTCTCTGAATTGCTGCGATTACATTGCCCTAGTCCCAGAATCGGTTTCAGCAGATCAAACAGAGTAAAGAAATACCTGTTTTTTTTTAACAGTGCATGGAAGTAGGAGTTGTGGCCGTGAGGTTGTGGTAACAGGAAACAATTGATTGTGCGAAGAATTGACATCTGTGCAACCATTTGTGGTGCGGGAACAGAGGGAAAAGTCCACTCACAGTCAGCCACATGCCAGTTAGTAGAGAGTGCATTGCATTACCAATTACCAAATGCTGCAGTTAGGCACAGTGCAAAGGCAGCATTCTTTAAATAAACTTCAACTCTACCAAAATACAGCACACTTACAAAAATCCCTTCAAAGACTACAAAAATTGAATTGTGTTTGTTACTTATAAAATGGAGAAGAATATGTTCTAATAATAAATGCCATTTATCAGACACTTTTATCCATCCATTTTACGTACGGGTGGTTACTGGGAATCGAACCCACTACTCTGGCGTTACAAGCACAATGCTCTACCAATTGGGCTACAAATTACGATAACAGTGTGTGAAGTTGCTAGCATGCTAGCAAAGAATAGCTGGGAAAGCATTATAGCTATATAAAAGCGATCTAACTCACAAAAAAATGATTGTACTATATTTAACCCTGCGAGGTTGCATGCCACAGCATTTTTAAGTGCTGAATATTGACATTCTCCAAATGGATTTTGGGTGTATGGCAGAAAGGAAGGGGGGTTGAGATGTACCTAAAATATTGATGTACCTTTTCATACAGTGAAACAAGCTCTGTACTGTATGAGGCCACAGTGCAGTGAATTCCTTCCATCCACCTCCTTATGTGGTAAACATCTCATAAAGTGGTCCCATTCCACCATGTTTTATTCACCATCCATTCAGGCAAGAAGTGATGAGGAGCAGGTTGCAGTGATACAGGGGTTATGGTGAACAGTGTGCCAAGGGGATCAGGTGATGTGAACATTTAAGTGTAAGGGTTTTCCCGTAATATCTTTGTGTTATTATCTAGCCCCCTTGAGAACGGATTTATCACATAAGACCAAAAGACAGAGTCACCGAAATGGCTATGTGACTGCAACTCCCCTCCTCTAATATACTACCTATTAGCTACAGTGCCTTAAAGTATTCATAGCCCTAGACTTATTCCACATTTTGTTGTGTTACAGCCTAAATTCAAAATGGATCAAATACACACAATACCCCATAATGACAAAGTGAAAATATGTTTTTAGAAACATTTGCACATTTACTGAACATGAAATACAGAAATATCTGTATTCACAACCGAGTCAATACAAGTTAGGATCACCTTTGGCAGTGATTACAGCTGTGAGTCTATCTGGGTAAGTCTATAAGATTTTTGCACACCTGGATTGTACAATATTGCACTTTTTTCTGGTGGTATTCAAGATCTGTCAAGTTGGTTGTTGATCATTGCTAGACAGTCATTTTGCAGTTTTACGTCAGTGATTTATTGCAAACAGGATGCATGTTTTGGAATATTTGTATTCCGTACAGGCTTCCTTCTTTTCACACTGTCATTTACAGTGCATTCGGAAAGTATTCAGACGCCTTGACTTTTTCCACATTTTGTTACGTTAGCCTTCTTCTAAAAAAATAATTGATCAAAAAAACATAAATCTACATGCAATACCCCATAATGACAAAGTGAAAACAGGTTTATAATTTTTTGCAGTTATTAAATACAATAAACAGAAATACCTTATTAACATAAGTATTCAGACCCTTTGCTATGAGATTCTAAATTGAGCTCAGGTGCATCCTGTTTCTATAACTTGATTGGAGTCCACCTGTGGTAAATTCAATTGATTGGACATGATTTGGAAAGGCACACACCTGTCTATATTTGGTCCCACAGTTGACAGTGCATGTCAGAGCAATAACCTAGCCACAACGTCGAAGAATTGTCGGTAGAGCTCCAAAATAGGAATGTTTCGAGGCACAGATCTGGGGAAGGGTACGCGTATCCAAACTGAGCAATCTGGGAGAAGGGCATTGGTCAGGGAGGTGACCAAGATCCCGATCATCACTCTGACAGAGCTCCAGAGTTCCTCTGTGGAGATGGGAGAACCTTCCAGAAGGACAACCATCCCTGCAGCACTCCGCCAATCAGGCCTTTATGGTAGAGTGGCCAGACGGAAATCACTCCTCAGTAAAAGGCACGACAGCCCACTTGGAGTTTGCCAAAAGGCACCTAAAGGACTAACCATGAGAAACAAGATTCTCTGGTCTGATGAAACCACAATTGAACTCTTTAGCCTGAATGCCAAGCGTCACGTCTAGAGGAAACCTGGCACCATCCCAACGGTGAAGCATGGTGGTGGCAGCATCATGCTGTGGAGATGTTCTTCAATGGCAGGGACTGGGAGACTAGTCATGATCGACAGAAAGATGAACGGAGCAAAGTACAAAGCAATCTTTGATGAAAACCTGCTCCATAGCGCTCAGGATCTGACTGGGGCGCAGGTTCACCTTCCAACAGGACAACAACCCTAAGCACATAGCCAAGACAACGCAGGAGTGGCTTCGGGTCATGTCCTTCAGTGGCCCAGCCAGAGCCCGGACTTGAACTCGATCGAATATCTCTGGACAGACCTGAAAATAGCTGTGCAGCAACGCTCCCCATCCAGTCTGACATAGCTTGAGAGGATCTGCATAGATGAATGGGAGAAACTCCCCAAATACAGGTGTGCCAAGCTTGTAGCGTCATACCCAAGAAGACTTGAGGCTGTAATCGCTGCCAAAGGTGCTTCAACAAAGTACTGAGTAAAGGGTCTGAATACTTATGTAAATGTGCTAATTATTATTATTTAACTTTTTTACATTTGCAAACATTTCTAAAAAACAGTTTTTGCTTTGTCATTATGGGGAATTGTGTGTAAATTGTGTGTAGATTTTTAAAGAAAAAAAACAATTTAATCAATTTTAGAATAAGGCTGTAACTTAACAAAATGTAGGAAAGGGGGGGTCTCAATGTAAATGCACTGTATGTTAGTATTGTGGAGTAACTACAATGTTGTTGATCCATCCTCAGTCTTCTCCAGTCATTAAAGATTGGCCTCATGGTGAAATCCCTGAGCGGTTTCCTTCCTCCGGCAACTGCTTTAGGAAGGACGCCTTTATGTTTGTAGTGACTGGGTGTATTGATACACCATCCAAAGTGTAGTTAATAACTTCACCATGCTCAAAGGGATATTCAATACACCCAGATATATATATATTTTTTTAATCTACCAATAGGTGCCCTTCTTTGCAAAGCATTGGAAAACATCCCTGATCTTTGATGTTGAATCTGTTTGAAATTCACTGCTGGACTGAGGGTATCTTACAGTTAATTGTATGTGTGGGGTGCAGAGATGAGGCAGTCATTGAAAAACCATGTTAAACAATATTATTGCACATAGTGAGTCCATGCAACTTATTATTATTTACTCCCGAACATATTTAGGCTTGCCATAACAAAGCGGTTGATACTTACTAATTCAAGATATTTCAGCTTTTCATTTTGTAAAACTGTCTAAAAACAATTCCAGTTTGACATTATGGTGTGTACTATAGGCTAGTGACGTTTTTAATTCAGTCTATAACACAACAACATTTGGAAAAGTCAAGGGGTGTGAATACTTTCTGAAGACACTGTATATCCCAGCTGGGAGCCTGTTTGTGGTCTTTCCATCGGCAGACCATGCCCTCTGTTGTTCTGTGATACACAGTCGACCAGCCGCTCGGTCATACCCTTCCCACCTCTCTGCACCCAAGGGAATTATTGATCCCTCTCCATCTCTCAGCACCTCTCTGTTGTGTAGGATGTTAGAGTCTTAACTACATCAAGAGGCCACAGCCTGGCCGTGTGCATGCTGCTGATGCCTCGGGGTGGGTGGGGAGGAGGGGTGAGGGAAATGGAATGAGCTAAGTGCCCCTCTTGTCTATGGCCCCCACCCCCATGTCTTTTCATTGATTAACCATTAAATCTGTCCAAGCTAAAACTGTGTTCCTTCAACGTGACCTGCTCCCTTGTGTTTCCGTATAGTGCTACCTGCTACAATATCACAGCCTGCTATGTAGCCTAAGTCAACAACAACAACAAAATGTTTTGCCTGCGCAGCCCACGATGAAAACCTGCATTAGCTATGCTAGAAATGTGCCTGTTATTAGCATTAGCAGTATGACTACATGTATTAGGCCAGCCTATTGTGTAGTACCCATGCATAATGTAATCTGGAGAGGAGAGCTTCCCTCTTACATCAGCTCAACGCCGTCTGCAAATAATCAGCAAGTCAACAATTCATTAGGGATCGATGTTAAGCTGTCAGCTCCCCAAGGCATCCTACCAGCCCTTTCCTACTATCTACCCACCCCATCTCCTATGGTCTACTGCCACACTCTGCACACACGCATGCATGCACGTGCGTGCACACACCAGACACACACACAAGTAAGGTGCACATGTACACATGAACTGCCTGTTACTTGTATGTATAAACCATAATCAATACGTTTTGTTTGGTGCAATGAACTAGCCACATGGACATTTTTCACTTTGCATTAAGCTATCAATATGACCGATCATTGCATTAATACCTAATGTAATACATTAACTGGAAATGCTTGGGGTGTTAGATGTCACCGTTCCCTTTCCACAGGCCCAGGTAGGACTTGCTCTGCTGCTCTCACTGAAAAATGCATGGCGCTTCAGAATCCGAGTCATACTTGCTGGGAATGAGTTTTCCCAGTGTATCAAATCAATCTTTGTTTAGCCCATGAATCCATGTGCTACGGTATATTGATATTCTCATAGTGGGGATTTTGTAGGATAGGTAGGTTGTGTGGCTTGGTTTCCATTTGGCTCTTTTCTTTATTAAGCAAGGAGGTTTTAATAAATCAATTGATTGTTTTCGCGCTAGCCTAAACCTGTCTTTGGCTCTAACAAGGCATGGTACAGATGTCGGATCTTAACTTGATCAATCTTTTGTCGTGGAAAATGTTTCTGCGCATCAGGAAATTCAAATGAGCCTCATGAAACCCACAGTTCTCTTTCTATCCATGTGGGGGCAGTCTAGTCATTCGGACCAGTGGAGCCATATTTGTTCATATTCTGTATTCTATCCATTGTCACATATTGAAAGGTGTGAAAATTGATGAACACTGTTTGTGTTTCCCTGGCTGAGTTGATGAGGTGATTTATTTTTTAGGAATCAACTGTAAAAAAAATATATTTAAAAAAAAGAGTTCAATCGTGGCCTGGGGCGCCTATACACTGAGTGTACAAAACATTAGGAACACCTTGCTAATATTGAGTTGCATCCCTTTTTGCTCTCAGAACATCCTCAATTTGTCGGGGCATTGGGCTCTACAAGGTGTCGAAAGCATTCCACAGGGGTGCTGGCCCATGTTGACTCCAATGCTTCTCACAGTTGTGTCAAGTTGACTGGATGTCCTTTGGGTGGTGGACCATTCTTGATACACACGGGAAACTGTTGAGCATGAGAAACCCAGCAGCGTTGCAGTTCTTGACACACTCAATCCGGTGCGCCTGGCACCTACAACCATACCCCATTCAAAGGCACTTAAATATTTTGCCTTGCCCATTCACCCTCTGAATGGCACACATTCACAATCCATGTCTCAATTGTCTCAAGGCTTAAAATATTTTTTTAACTCATCTCCTCCCCTTCATCTACACTGATTTGAAGTGGATTTAACAGGTGACATCAATAAGGGATCATTGTTTCACCTGGATTCACCTGGTCAGTCCATGTCATGGAAAGAGCAGGTGTTCCTAAAGTTTTGTACACTCAGTGTATAGGCCCACTGTGTATAGGCCCACACCCTTCTGGCTCAAGTAACTCATTCCCCCCGATTGACTAGATTTAGTTACACATTTCAAATATGGACAGTGCAGGGATATTTTACCCCCGACCTTGGTAAGAACTTACCATACCAGACACTTTTTCATTTTAGGCCATGGCTGAGGATCCAACTTTTTCAGGATCTTAGTCTTCTGGACAAAAAGATCCGGAGCTTCCAGAAGCTTCTGCGCATGTGTACACGTAGAGAACAGGCTACTCAGACGAATGGCGCCCGTTTATTACATTTAGGTCAAAGCCGAATCAATGTCTGCAAGATCACGTAATGATAGTGTTCTACATTACAGAACCAAATATAATAGCATAGTATAACGTTGCCATAAGACAAAGACACCACCGCATTCAATTGTGAATGTTAATTCTTCAAGTTTTACCGGTGACACTTTCATACGTTATCTGCATACAGTGCATTTGGATTCCGAAAGTATTGATCGTTACAGCCTTATTCTAGAATGGATTAAATTCATTTTTTCTCATCAATCTACATAAAATATCCCATAATGAGAAAGCGAAAAAACAAATGCCCTTTTCACATAAATATTCAGATCCTTTGCTATGAGACTCGAAATTGAGCTCAGGTGCATCCTGTTTCCATTGATCATCGTTGAGATGTTTCTACAACTTGATTGGAGTCCACTTGTGGTATATTCAATTGATTGAACATAATTTGGAAAGGCACACCTGTCTATATAAGGTCCCACAGTTGACAGTGCATCTCAGAGCAATAACCAAGCCATAAGGTCGAAGGAATTGTTCGTAGAGCTCCGAGACAGGATTGTGTCAAGGTACAGATCTGGGGAAGGGTACCTGCAGCATTGAAGATCCCAAAGAAGACAGTGGCCTCCATCATTCTTAATGGAAGAAGTTTGGTACCACCAAGACTCTTCCTAGAGCTGGCGTCTGGAGGAAACCTGGCACCCTCCCATCGGTGAAGCATGGTGGTGGCAGCATCATGCTGTGGCGATGTTTTTCAGTGGCCGGGACTGGGAGACTAGTCAGGATCGAGGGAAAGATGAACGGAGCAAAGTAAAGAGAGATCCTTGATGAAAACCTGCTCCAGAGCGCTTAGGACCTCAGACTGGGGGTGAAGGTTCACCTTCCAAACAGGACAACGACCCTAAGCACACAGACAAGACAACGCAGGAGTGGCTTCGGGACAAGTCTCTGAATGTCCTTGAGTGGCCCAGCCAGAGACTGGAATTGAACCCGATCGAACATCTTTGGAGAGACCTGAAAATAGCTGTGCAGCGACGCTCCCCATCAAACCTGAGATTGCTTGAGAGGATCTGCCCAACTACATGTGTGCCAAGCTTGTAGCATCATACCCAAGAATACTCAAGACTGTAATCGCTGCCAAAGGTGCTTCAACAAAGTACAGAGTAAAGGGTCTGAATACTTATGTAAATGTGATATTTCAGTGATTTCTTTCTTAAAACCTGTTTTTGCTTTGTCATTATAGGGTATTGTGTGTAGATTGAGGACATTTTTGAATAAGGCTGTAACGTAACAAAACGTGGAAAAGGTCAAGGGGTCTGAATACTTTCCGAAGGCACTGTAGTATCCATTTGATTTCAACCAGTTTGATGGGGACATGCATTTAGATCTTTAGTTATAGTGTTGTGAATGATGTAGCCTACAGCGAGATATATTTTAGAGCAAATGGTGTTAACAAACTGTAGCATAGCCTACCTGTGTATTTGGCTTAGTGGCACGCGCTGTTGAGTTTTGGCCACGAGAGAGAAATGCTTTTTTTTTTTTTTGTCTTACAGTAAAGTTATGCTATGCTATTATACCGTATTTGGTTCTGTTATGTAGAATACTGTGATCGTTATGTGATTGTGATCTTGCAGACATTGATTCAGCTTTGATGTAAAAAATTAAACAAGCACTTATCGTCTGAGTAACCTGTTCTCTACGCGTAAAGTAGAGAATATACACATCCGCACATGCGCAGAAGCTTTAGGAATAAACGGCGTGGCTGCGGATTCGACTTTTCCACCATCTTTAGTCCCGAAAAAGTTGGATCCACAGCCACGCCGTTTATTTTAAAGACAGTTGTACTTAATGGATAACCTAAATAAGGCCGGCTCAGTTGGTAGAGCATGGTGCTTGCAACGCCAGGGATTTGGGTTCGATTCCCAATGGGGACCAGTAAGGGAAAATGTAAATAAATGAAGTTGCTTTGGATAAGAGTATCTGCTAAATGACACCAAAAAATGTGAAATAACAGTAGGCTACACCAACATTAGTTTCCATTTATATAAAGTATCAAAACGATTGCCTAGCACTGAGAGCGAGCTCATGATGCTTGGAGCCAAAGCATGCTGCAAAGACCACTCCTCTACGGCAGTTCACAATGCTCTAGCAAGCCGTGAGAATACTTGATGAAAGAAGGTTGGTTCGTAATGCCATCCCCAAAATATTAGCCTATGTACTTAACTCCATTGTACAGCCTTCAAACACTGCTTCCAGCTGCCCCCTGGCGGCAAATTCTAACTATTCAATATTCATTCAAATTCTCCTGCTGCGGGATTGTTTTCCTCCTGCAACGAAATGGGTCAAATTAAAACCTGACATCTGTAGGCTACACAGGAGTTTGAGGTTTGCATGTGGATCTCAAGTCAAGATTCCAGTAGCAAATTGAAACCGCGTGTCATAAATAATGAATGTCTCATAGTAATGCCATTTCACATCATTTCAATTAGCCGGCATTTTATGTTTGCGAAAAACTCGATATACAGCAGTGTCTATTGAGAGATGCAAACATTACCGCCATTATTCTAGCATGGAATGGTGTTGAGTGTGAGGTACAGTATCTTGTAGCAACCTATTCATCTCACTTGTTTCTGTGCAGCCTGACACTCGGCCAGTATTTTGCTTTAGTGCTGTCTGTTAAGACTGACATCAGGGATTGACCCTGAACACTTTCACTTTTTTTCTCACAAGTGTAAAGGTGCTAGTATTGCGTTCTCTTGTGGATTCATCTCCCCACCAGTCTACATGGAGAAACTTGGGAAAGCAGGATGGCCGTAGAGGAATACTGTACGACAACTGCTTTTTGAAATATATGCATAGCCAGGATATTCAGCGTGATATTGGTGCATTTCTGGCATTTTTATGCATGATTAGGCTAATTCTGACCCCATTTAGTAGCTAATGTTGTGACAGTGCTGAATGAGGTCTGCTGCTCCCTAAAGATGCCTCGGTATGATGTTGTTTAATTATGAACAAGCCCTAAATACAGCCAGAGTGATGGGAGATGGAGAGGGGGGGAAAGAGAGTAGGAGAGAGATGTAGATGGAGTGTGTGCTGTTCTGGTAAATTAGGCAGGCAGTGGTGGGAATGTCTTTTCCTATGGTTAGAGGAGTACTCCCAGCACTACAGCTCTCGCGTCATATTGACCTGCCTCACCTGGATTCCTTAATGACGCTAACAAATCCTAAATAAATCCTCGTAGAAATCCTATATCTTCCTCCTCTTGGCACACACAGCCAAATAGTGTTTAACTTTAGACACATCCAGTATTTATGTGTTATGATGTGCTTTCACTGAAAACGGAGGGGGTTCTATTTTACCTCAGGCTTATTACTGGTTTACCTCGTTAAATTCTGGTCTTTTCTACTGACGGCAGATCCTTGTCTTGTCTTCCTATCTGTTCAAGCCCTGACAGACACACAGAGGCGATTATACTTCAGGGCTGTTCTTTTTCTCAAATGTACCTGTAGAGCGATGCTGCCGAGAGAACACCACGTCCATTCTGCTTCAGCCTGAAACCCACATCTGTCTCATTGCTTTCAAAATACTCCAGAACAAAATGTCACCAGAAGGGAAAGCCCGACGCAAATAACAGGTAGTTCCCTCTCTAAAACCTCTGCAACACCTACACATTCATCCAAACCGTGCATAAAGTAGCAACAACAAAAGCCTGTGTTGGACTGAGCAGCTTTCTCTTTCCTCAATCCTCCCCCTCAGCCAAGCCTCCTACATAACTATAGGCTGTGCCCTCTACCTTCTCTGCTGCAAACTCCCTCCACACTCAAGGACTACCGCAGTGCCACACTGAAAACCAGACCTCTGTCGTCGTTTCCCCCCCCCCCCCCAACCTACCACATATGACTCATACACATAGGCGAGAGAGATTAGTAACTTACCAGTGGGAGTGAGCCCCCTCACATACTGTATTGAGCGGCAGCAGGTATTCACCTCATGGCTGGGACCCATGTTTTAGAGCAGCAGTCCAGCGTGACACCTTGAGACTCAGATCACAGCCGGTTTTTCATATCTCCAAGTCCAATAGTCTTCTTCTCCTTTCGTTGCGAGAGAGGCAGAGGGAAAGAGAGAGAAACAGGAGAGGGAGGGAGAGATGGGTAGCTCCAGCTCTGATGCTGTTCCACTGTGTGTGTGTGAGAGAGAGAGCGAGAGAGAGAGAGAGAGAGAGAGGAGGGAGGCTCTGTTAAAGATGCTGGGTACAGAGCAGAGCGACGGGGCGGGCGCTGTTCCCTGTCTATCCCTCCGTTTCTCCATCGCGGTTAGAGAGCAGATCACTCAGCTGATCAACCATCACTCTGCCCCGCTGCTGCCAACTCCACCGTCATTAATAACAGAAACGTTTTGGAACGAACAGCTCACTGAAGATGGGACTTTCGGGCATTCGTGTGGCTGAGTCTGTTTCTGCGATCACGTGGACTCTTAAAAATGTGATAAAACTTTGTTGCTCCTTGCTGAAACAAGCAAGGTGTTGTAGCAAACAAGTCTTTAGTTGCCATGGCAACACCACCCTCCCTGCAGCAGAATGGAAAGAACAGGCTTGGAACCTCTAACCCTGGCAATTTGACTGGTAAAATCCTTGTGCGGAACGCCTAAGTTCAAACAGTGTAAACTTAAACGGCTAAAGCCAGATATAAGGTACACTACTTGACCAAAAGTATGTGGACTGCTCGTTGAACATCTCATTCCAAAATCATGGGCATTAATATGGAGTTGGTCCCCCCTTTGCTGCTATAACAGCCTCCACTCTTCTGGGAAGGCTTTCCACTAGATGTTGGAACATTGTTGCGGGGACTTGCTTCCGATCAGCCACAAGAGTATTAGTGAGGTTGGGCACTGATGTTGGGCGATTAGGTCTGACTCGCAGTCAGCGTTACAATGCACCCCAAAGGTGTTCGATGGGGTTGAGGTCAGGGCTCTGTTCAGGCCAGTCAAGTTCTTCCACACCTATCTCAAAAAAACATTTATGTATGGACCTCGCCTTCTCCAAAATGTTGCCAGAAAGTTGGAAGCACAGAATCATCTAGAATGTCATTGTGTGCTGTAGCGTTTTAGATCTGCCTTCACTGAATTTAGGGGCCTAGACCGAACTATGAAAACCAGCCCCAGAACATTATTCCTCCTCCACCAAACTTTTCAGTTAGCACTATGCATTCGGGCAGGTAGCGTTCGCCTGGCATCCGCCCAAACCAGATTTGTCCGTCAGACTGACAGATGGTGAAGCGTGATTCATCTCTCCAGTGAACGTGTTTCCACTGCTCCAGAGTCCAATGGCAACGAGCTTTACACCACTCCAGCCGATGCTTGGCATTGATCTTAGGGTTGTGTGCAGAAATTGGCTTCAGCGTGTAGAAAAATCTCTACACCGCCAAGATGGGGGCCTCTAAAATAATCTCAAAAATTCACTCATGCCGACCCCGCCAATGGCCAAGCCCCATGCCACGGCCACCACCTAAGCTCCGTTTCGATCCAGAAAAAACCCTGGATACAATGGTTGCCTGGTATTGTCATGCAATCATTGTCATGGTAATGTAGAATGTTTGTTCAATTGATGTTAACTGATGTGGCTCATGCAATGGAATGTATTTCTTTGTAATGTCCGTTGAGTTGAATCAACAAATCACAGCACATATTGATCGATACACTCCCTGCTTTGATCCTCGCAGTGGCTGCCAGTCCACACATTATATTATCATTGTCTTGAATAGGGATACCCGTTCTATTCATTCTATTTCTATGGCAGCACATGCAGTCAGGAGAGGAGAAAATGTGCTTAAAACAGATGTTATATATATAACTCTTTTTTGTGTTGCTATTCAAACGGTTATTACGTTGTCCGTGGTCATTTGGCTGGCCAATTACCGTCATCCAAAAATCCATGACCGTCACAGCCCTAATACACACACACACACACACACACACACACACACACACACACACACACACAGCCTCTCTAGAGACAGGCTAACCCCTGTTTAGCTTGCGGCTCTGTTCTCTGAGCTGCTGGTAATTCTGATTGGCTGAGCAGGCTGCCAATCAGTCATGATCCCCTGTATCCCTGAGGCAAAGAGGGAGGGGGGATGTGGAGGAGGAAGGAGGGAGGAAGAGAGAGAGAGAGCAAATGTGTGTGTATGCGTGGTAGAGAGTGGGAGAAAAGGAGTGACAGAGTGTGCTTGTGTGTGTGTGTGTGTGGGCCTCTATCTATCAGTGTGTGTGTGTTAAAGGGAGACTGAGGGAGAGGGAGTGCAGGGAGGGATGGAGAATGTATGTGGCTTCTTATTAAGACTGGCATTTCTGTTTGATTCTCTGGGCATTTGAAGGCAACGTTTAACAAACTGCAGTTTCTGTGGGTCATTATTCAATGCCTTTGTGTAGATGTCCCTCATTTGGCCAGACACTCTGAACTGAACACCATTGTATCACTGGCTCCCTGGTTGCCTCACATTTATCTATAAAACCTGTGGATGGAATAGAAGATTTTTGATCATTGTAATACTGTTGATCATGGCCTTGAACATCACGCCCAAGCGAGAGAGTAAAAAACGACAAATCTTTTCTATATTACCCATTTGTTAGACTGATTTTGTGCCCAGAATCCGAATGCCATTGCTTTGCATGGCCTCAAAAGGACTGTCGTTGTTGATATCAAATGAATCGTGTCCTCTGTTGGCTACTTAGAAGTATTACGTGGCTTGGAGAAGGTCATCGGCATGGCAATAATGGTTGTAGAATTCATTAACTGAGCATTGCGGTATTACGGGTTATTAAGGATTTATTAGAAACATAAAGTGAATGAACTCTCTCTACCATGGTGCTGCTATGTTTGTGTTCCCCGGTGGTGTGTGAGGTCCACATGTTGGGAGGGAGGGAGGGAGGGCAGTCAGTGATGAGGAGGAGGAATGACATCCTGGTACTTGAACCCACCCAATAGTCACTGCAGTATAGTCCGTTTCTCTGTCTGCTGGTGAGGAACACTGATTCCAGTTCAATCTAGTGTTGTGAACAGGGTCGCTACAGCACAGGGTTTATTGGTGCTACGTGCTGATGGATAAATATATCTCTTTATCATATATCTTAATTGATATCATATATCTTTATTGTTTCAGGTCTCCCAAGAACCCCCAGCAGAAGATCATCAAGCGGGTCATAGCCCTTGAGGGAGACTTCATCAAGTACGTATAGCTTTATCAAATCAAACTTAAAACCCACGACACATTATACAGTAAAAACGAAACAAAAGGTAATAAAAGAATGTAAAACAAAGGGTGTCTTAAAGGCCTATTCAGAGACTTTCTATGAGTTAGTCTACTGCTACAAGACAACTGATTGTTTACTCAGGGATTTGAAGCTCCGTCTTAAACCTCTATTTCTTATCTACCAGCTTCAAATCTTCGGCTGCCACCTACTCATACCACAATGTCGTCATGTAAATCAACTATTTGTGACGGGTGCCGCTGAACAAATTACGAGTCACTTGTATTGCCTGGGAGGAGATAGATGAATAATTAACATGGGGGTTTGATGATGGCTGGTGTGCGTGTGCGTGTGTGTGTGCGTGTGTTAGCCTGCGGGTCCGCCATGCTATAAATCACAGCTATGGTTTTAATCTTGCTACGCACAGAGACTGTCTGCTCTGCCTGACAGAGGAAGAGGCCTCTCAGCCAATTACAGCCCTCTGAGTTGTGTGTGTGTGTGTGTGTGTGTGTGTGTGTGTGTGTGTGTGTGTGTGTGTGTGTGTGTGTGTGTGTGTGTGTGTGTGTGTGTGTGTGTGTGTGTGTGTGTGTGTTTTTTTTTGCTATGTGTATCCCTCTGAACTGAGCCCCTCAGAGATATAGAGGGCCATTTCGGAGATTCATCTCCAAACAATGATGGCTTACGGGACATAAATCGCGTTTCAATCGAATCGCAGCTTTAAAAAAAAAAAAAATGAAAGTGTTACGCCACTGTATTGTCAGGGAAAAGTTGTTGCTACGCTGTGTAAAGCTGATGACTGGAATGCACACATTGAGGGAAATGCGGAGTATATTCATGTGAGGTGTATGAGGAAGAGCTACCTCAAGATGGAGATTCTGGTGTTCGTAGAGGTACAGAACAACCCAGTGCGGTGTGCCAGGCAGACTGTCAGACATGGCTGGTGGACAAGACTATGGCTGTGGGTTCCCATGTCCATGATAGCATACCGCTTAGGATGCATGTCCAACACATTTGATTCATTCGCAGTGGTATTCTTCCTAGTCTAGATATTGAAACTGAGCCTTTGACTTGACCTGTCCAATTCACCTCAGGCTTTTACACATCATCGTCGTCATTATCGTGTTTCATATGTCCATTATCATGTGTATCTGTGCCCTATAGGTCTCCCGAGTGGCGCAGCAGTCTAAGGCGTCACTACAGACCCGGTTTGATCCCGGGCTATACAGGCCGGGATTGGGAGTCCCATAGGGCGGCGCACAATTGGCCCAGCGTCGTCCGGGTTAGGGGAGGGTTTGGCCGGGATAGGCCGTCATTGTAAATAAGAATTTGTTCTTAACTGACTTGCCTAGTTAAATAAAGGTTAAATAACCTCCACTGTACCAGGCAGCTATTGTTTAAACCTACTACACTGAGAGGTAGAGAGTGCATACATTTCTAACACAACTCAATGCTGAGAATCTGCCCAAACTCCTGAACGCACCCTAAACCCTTTGTAGCTGCTAGACACTGCCAGGCAGTGAGTCGCATACAAACAGCATTAATACAGGGGTCTGTCTATTCCCTTTGAACTTTGTATATTCGCTTTGCTCTGCGTCCCAAATGGCACCCTATTTAGTGCACTACCTTTGACCCAGACCCAACCAGCTCTGGTCAAAGTAGTGCACTATGTAAGGAATAGGGTTCCAGTTGGGATGCTGCAACCTGTTTTTGTCTTCCCACAAAACTCAAGACTGTTCTTTTTCCTGAGCATAGCCGGGGTAGTTGATTAGGTAACACTTTATAATAATGTTCATTAATAAACTATTTGATAAACTATTAATAAGTACGTAGTGTAAGCCCCATTGAATAATAATTTATTAATACATGTATGTGAACACTGCTTATAAATAGATAACAAATGTCTCGTTAAAGTTATTATAAAGTTTTACTGCAAACTATTCTACTGTACAAATAAGATGGGGACTATTTGTATTCTAAAGGATATAATCACTAGATTTTGAAGTAGCCAGTATTTTGTTCTCGTATTGTTTGTGTTCAGATGCTGTATGTAGACGCTTGACCCCTGACATTTAAAAGTCACTGAACTTCAGTTTGCTGGAGAACAGACAGGGCAAAGGGTAGCCTAGCGGTTAGAGCGTTGGGCCAGTATCCGAAAGGTCGCAGGTTCGAATACCCGAGCAGACAGGCGAAAAATGTGTTGATGTGCTCTTGAGCAAGGCCACTTAACCTTAATTTGCTCCAGTGGCGCTATACTACTATGGCTGCTGACCCTGTAAAACAACATATTTCACCACCTATCCGGTGTATGTGGCAATAAAAACTTTTTTTTCCCCCCCCAGCAGCAAAATCAGTATTTTTGTCCAAGGTCTAAAGAGTAGTCATTTAGGCTCCTGTAACATTGCCCTGGAAAGGAATAGGAGAAGAATTGTCATTTAAAAAGTCATTTCTCCCGTAATTTACAATGTTCCTGAGATGAACCATGCATCACGCCTCAGTCACAGCTAAGTCCACATGTGATTGATGGTGTGTACCACCCTGTCCTCACTCCGCAAAATAGTTGATTGAAGCTAAACTAGTCTGGAGGGTATCTGATCAGACAGAGGTTACGTGCCAAATGGACCCTATTCCCTAATATAGTGTACTACTTTTGACCAGGGCCAATAGGGCTCTATATAGGGGATAGTGTGGCATTAAGGGACTCAACCAGAGACTAGACCTAAGGGAGTGTGCTGTCCTGTCCATATTTCGTTAGTCATTACACACAATCGATATTTGTCCTCATCTGATTAGATTAGATTCTTGTCTACAAAATACTCTAATCTAAAGGGAGGATGACAGGCAGATGGATGATTTAGTAAAAAGGTGATGCACCATAATGAAACAAAAATGTCAATTTCCTTAATGCAGATATAGATAGATTAACTTTATTCTCAATTGAAGCTTTGCCTTTTGTCTTGTCTAATTTCAATGTATTTATTGTTGTTTTCAATTGATCCCGTAGCTCAATCAATGTTAAAGACTGCCTTTCTTTCGTAGCTAGGTTCTGTAGTAAATGTGGGTTGTATTAACCTGGCTAATGCGTTTTATCCATGATCCAAACCTCCCGCCCTCCATTTCTCTCTGCAGGACACTTGGCTATAAGAACCGCTATCTCAGGGTCCCTGATGGCCACTTTTGGATCGAGGGGGACCATCACGGCCACAGTCTGGACAGCAACAGCTTTGGACCGGTAAGCCACTTTTCTGCTCAGTCCTTTACTACTCAATGAGAATGGCATATGCCAGAGCCTTATACTTGGATATAAAAGACTTATGTTTGCATATAAAAGCCTTATATTTGTATCTAAGTATAAGGCTTTGGCCCATGCCATTGAAAAGCAAAGCAAAGCACAGCTTGTCTGAGTCTCGTCCAGCAGCTCCACATTTGAACTCCAACAATGGGGCCTAAAAAGACCCTGGGAGTCCTTAAAAGGAAAATAATTGAATAGCCATGCATTGGAGAACAAACCTGGGTTCTAAATTTGTCATTTTTGTGCTGCTTATTAAGACAAAGTTGTTCCTTTAGAGGAAAGAAACTCTGAACAGTTTCTCCATTATGGCAGGTAGGTACAGTCAGTGCTATTCATCTTTGGCAGGCCTCATTGGGCATGTGAGCCCGGCAGCCTCTCCTGCCTGTGGAGAAAGAAGGCTTAGCGTATTTCATTGTTGTATTTTCCATACATGTCCTCATCCTTGTCGGGCAATAACAAATGTGTCTTGATTAGGGTCTGAAAGTAGTGACGAGGAGTGAGTGATCGGGCAGCGAGGCGCTCTGTGCTTTTCTGGGTTTTGACCAAGTATTTCAGGGAGCTGTCATTGGATGGAGGAAGGAAGCAGCAGAGCTGAGTAGAGGCCAGGGAATTATCTATCTGTAGCATTCCAATCCTATAAAGAAACAACTTTGTACTTGACATTTAACTGGGTCAGCTGCTGGTTTGCGGAGGGATTTATTTTCTGATGTTGCTTTTGGATGGTTCCATGTCAGTCAGTACTCTCTCTGTCTGTTGCTGGATCTGAACTTTGAAATATTTGGATAGAGGAGTTTGGGGTGGTTTGGGGATGATTTTGTGGATGACATTACTGTAAGCAGTTTATCGGCCATGAACAGAATACTATAAGGGAACAGTTTAATGTAAGAAAACCGTTTCCTTAACCAATTGTCTTATTATACCTTATTTCCCGTTGGATCTACAAGCCCTCTGTAATGGTTATATGGTTACTTCTTATGTAGGCCTATACAGTGCGGTACTGTATGTATGCACTATGACCACTATTAGCTTATGCCTGCATGCTTATTAGGTCATCTCACCACCTCAGTAAAAATGCATTGGTCATACTGACATTGTCATTTGTGTTGTTTCCCAGTGCAGGCATGTGTGGCACGTTTTAAACGCATGAAAGCCATTGAGGGCATTGTAAAAAATTTTTTTTATCCAAAACCAAATTGTTTAAATGGCTAAATCATTTAACAGTGCACCAGAGGGGTATATAGCCAGATGTGCCCAGGCTTTTCTGAAATTAGCTAGCTTCAGTTAGCTTCACATTCCAGCTCAGGCTTCATCCATATTACGACGGTGGATATTGCTCATTCGTCTGCCGCTAACTCTAGCAGGCTTGTAACTGTGCGTGCACATCGCATGCAGTGTTGCCAACTCCTCAGTAAGGAAAGTAGCTATTGGCTGTCCTAAAAGTCGCTAGAAGTCGCTAAATGACGTCATCGCCTAATTTGTATAATTGGCCATGTGCATGTAATTGTGATAGATGCTGTAGGAGAGAGGAATAACATCGTGGGAGAGACAAAAAGTGAGTAAAAAAACACCCTAAATATGTTTAGAACTACAAATAAACTTTCTTCTATCGATTCTTGTTTTTTTTTATGTCACAATTCCAACCCTCCTCCTTTATCCGGGCTTGGGACAACCGAGTGGCGCAGTGGTCTAAGGCACTGCATCTCAGTGCTAGCTGTGCCACTAGAGATTCAAGGTTCGGTCGCAGCCGGCCGCGACCAGGAGACCGATGAGGCAGCGCACAATTGGCCCAGTGTCGCCCGGTTTAGGGGAGGGTTTGGCCGCCAGGGATGTCCTTGTCCCATCACGCACTAGTGACTCCTGTGGCGGGCCGGGCACAGTGCACGCTGACACGGTCGCCAGGTGCACGGTGTTTCCTCCGACACATTGGTGCGGCTGGCTTTGTGTCAAGAAGCAGTGCGGCTTGGTTGGGTTGTGTTTTGGAGGACGCATGGCTCTCTACCTTTGCCTCTCCCAAGTCTGTACTGGAGTTGCAGCGATGAGACAAGACTGTAACTACCAATTGGATACCATGAAATTGGGGAGAAAACGGTAAAAAAATAAAAAATGTTGTCCGAGATTGAAACAGTAACCAAGGGCGTCTGGGCTTAACGAACAGTCCATTTTATAATGTACAGTGCCTTCAGAAAGTATTCACACCCCTTGACTTTTTCCACAGTTTCTTGTGTTACAAGGTGGGATTTAATTGTCATTTTTTGTCAATGATCTACACAAAATACTATAGCTGTGTTCGAATACCCATACTGCATTTTTTTTTCTTTTTTCTTTTATTTAACCTTTATTTAACTAGGCAAGTCAGTTAAGAACAAATTCTTATTGACGATGACAGCCTAGGAACAGCGGGTTAACTGCCTTGTTCAGGTGTAGAACGACTGATTTTTATCTTATCAGCTCGAAGTTTCAATCTAGCAACCTTTCGGTTACTGGCCCAAAGCTCTAACCACTAGGCTACCTGCCGTCCCGGTATATGCTACATACTATATACTATAGAGGTCGACCGATTAATCGGCATGGCCGATTAATTAGGTCCGATTTCAAGTTTTCATAACAAATGGTAATCGGCATTTTTGGACGCCGATTATGGCCGATTACATTGCAAACCACGAGGAGACTACATGGCAGGCTGTGACCACCTGTTACGCGAGTGCAACAAGGAGCCAAGGTAAGTTGCTAGCTAGCATTAAACTTATCTTATAAAAAACAATCAATCTTAACATAATCAGTAGTTAACTACACATGGTTGATGATATTACTAGTTTAACTAGCTTGTCCTGCATTGCATATAATCAATACGGTGCCTGTTAATTTACCATTGAATCACAGCCTACTTCCCCAAACGGGTGATGATGTAACAAGCACATTCGCGAAAAAAGCACAATCGTTGCACCAATGAACCTAACCATAAACATCAATTCCTTGCTTAAAATCAATACACAAGTATATATTTTTTAAACCTGCATATTTTGTTAAAAGAAATTCATGTTAGTAGGCAATATTAACTAGGGAAATTGTGTCACTTCTCTTGCGTTCAGTGCAAGCAAAGTCAGGGTATATGCAGCAGTTTGGGACGCCTGGGGTTGTTGCGAACTGTGTGAAGAGCATTTCTTCCTAACAAAGACCGTAATTAATTTGCCTGAATTTTACATAATTATGACATAACATTGAAGGTTGTGCAATGTAACGACAATATTTAGACTTAGGGATGCCACCCGTTAGATAAAATACGGAACGGTTCTGTATTTCACTGAAAGAATAAAAGTTTTTTCGAAAAGATAGTTTCCGGATTTGACAATATTAATGACCTAAGGCTCGTATTTCTGTGTATTTATTATATTATAATTAAGTCTATGATTTGATATTTGATAGGGCAGTCTGACTGAGCGGTGGTAGGCAGCAGCAGGCTCGTAAGCATTCATTCAAACAGCACTTTCCTGCATTTGCCAGCAGCTCTTAGCAATGCTTGAAGCACAGCGCTGTTTATGACTTCAAGCCTATCAACTCCCGAGATTAGGCTGGCAATACTAAAGTGCCTATAAGAACATCCAATAATTAAAGGTATATCAAATAGAAATGGTATAGAGAGAAATAGTCCTATAATTCCTATAATAATTACAACCTAAAACTTCTTAATAAATCCTCTTACGACACCAATCCCGTTAGCGGGATCAACAGCCAGTGAAAAATCAGTGCCATATTCAAAACCAAATCTAATCATTTCTATTTCTCAAACATAGGACTATTTTACACCATTTTATAGATACACTTCTCCTGAATCGAACCACGTTGTCCGATTTCAAAAAGGCTTTACAGCGAAAGCAAAACATTAGATTATGTTAGGAGAGTACATCGACAAAAATAACCACACAGCCATTTTCCAAGCAACTAGCATGCATCACAAATACCCAAAACACAGCTAAATGCAGCACTAACCTTTGACGATCTTCATCAGATGACACTCCTAGGACATCATGTTACACAATAAATGCATTTTTTGTTCGATAAAGTTCATATTTATATATAAAAACAGCATTTGACATCGGCGCGTGACGTACAGAAAATATTTTCCCTCAAATACTGCCGGTGATCAGCGCCACAATTTACAAAAATACTTGTCATAAACGTTGATACAAAATTAAACTGTCATTCAAAGAATTATAGATGAACATCTCCTTTATGCAAACGCTATGAAAGATTTCAAAAAAGCTTCACGAGGAAAGCACTCTTTGCAATAATCTGAGTACTGAGCTCAGAAGAATACACTAGGCTATACAGATAGCCGCCATCTTGGAGTCATCTAAAATCATAAATTGCATTAGAAATATTCCCTTACCTTTGATGATCTTCATCAGAAGGCACTTCCAGGAATCCCAGGTCCACAACAAATGTTGTTTTGTTCGATAAAGTCCATAATTTATGTCCAAATAACTCCTTGTTGTTCGCGTGTTCAGTAAGCCACTCCAAATGTAGGAAACGCGCGGACAATGTCACGAAAAAAGTAAAAAACAGTTGTATTTACGTTCGTTCAAACATGTCAAACGTTGTAAAACATCAATCTTTAGGGCCTTTAGAACGTGAAGATTCAGTAATATTTCAACCGGACGGTTCCTGTGTCTTGAAAAACGTTTTGAAACGGAGGATCCACGTTCGTGAATGCGCGCCAATGAAGTGATGTCATTCCCTTGGTGACCAAGTTCCCCACCTTCTCATTCGGTCTCTGTTCATCGTAGACGACTCAAACAACTTTGTAAAGACTGTTGACATCTAGTGGAAACCGTAGGAAGTGCACAATTATTACTACGTCACTGTGTATTCAATAGGAAACGACTTGAAGAGAGCCCATGCATCCAGATTTCCACTTCCTTGTAGGATTTCTCTCAGGTTTTTGCTTGCCATATGAGTTCTGTTATACTCACAGACACCATTCAAACGGTTTTAGAAACTTCAGAGTGTTTTCTATCCAAATCTACTAATAATATGCATATCCTAGCTTCTGAGTTTGAGTAGGAGGCAGTTTAATATGGGCACATATTTTTTCCGAAATTGTCAATACTGCCCCCTATCCTTAAGGAGCTGTAAGAGGTTCTTAACTGGGAATATTGAAGACTCATGTTAAAAGGAACCACCAGCTTTCATATGTTCTCATGTTCTGAGCAAGGAACTTAAACGTTAGCTTTTTTACATGGCACATATTGCACGTTTCATAATTTTTTGGAGACTAAATAGATTTTATTTATGTATTATATTACCGTAATTTCCGGACTATTAAGCGCACCTGAATATAAGCCGCACCCACTGAATTTAAAAAATATATATTATTTTGAACATAAATAAGCCGCACATGTCTATAAGCCGCAGGTGCCTACCGGTACATTGAAACAAATGAACTTTACACAGGCTTTAACGAAACATGGCTTGTAACAAAAATAAATAGGCTTTAACGAAACACGGCTTGTAACAAAAATAAATGGGCTTTAACGAAACACAGCTTGTAACAAAAAATAATTTGCAGTAAGCTTTAGTTGTCTTTTTGCACTGAGTCAATTCCTCTCGCTGCTGTTTCCAACGTCTTATCATCGACTCATTAAGACCAAGCTCCCGTGCAGCAGCTCTATTTCCTTTTCCAACAGCCAGATCAATGCCTTCAACTTGAAAGCTGCATCATATGCATTTCTCCGTGTCTTTGCCTTGATGAGGGTGACAAAATGACTACCATAATCATAATGATGGGAAGTTTGAGAGCGCTCGATTTAATCTAAACAGTAAACAAAAAAGTTGTTTGACCTTAACCCGTTCGGCAATTTCATTGGTCTAATGAAAGCTTCATGCCGCCAAAAAACTGAGCACGTCACAGAATGTGTTTTTTTGGAGCGGGAAAGCGGGAAAAATCCCAAAATTAGCCGCGTCATTGTTTTAAGCCGCGAGGTTCAAAGCTGGGAAAAAAGTTGCGGCTTATAGTCCGGAATTTACGGTAAGTTAAAATAAAAGTGCTCATTGTTAATTCAGTATTGTAGTAATTGTCATTATTACATATATATATATGAATGAAATGGCCGATTTATCGATATCGGCTTTTTTTGGTCCTCCGATAATCGGTATTGGTATTGGCATAGCATGTCTGCTTGTGGAGTCAAGGTGGTCTACAGTTTTCTTCCCTCTGGTTGCACATGTGACATGCTGGTAGAAATGAGGTAAAACGGATTTAAGTTTGCCTGCATTAAAGACCCCTGCCACTAGGAGCGCCGCTTCTGGATTAGCATTTTCTTGTTTGCTTAGGGCTTTATACAGCTCGTTGAGTGCGGTCTTAGTGCCAGCATCGGTTTGTGGTGGTAAATAGACGGCTACAAATAATACAGATGAGAACTCTTGGTAGATAATGTGGTCTACAGCTTATCATGAGGTACTCTACCTCAGGCGAGCAATACCTCGAGACTACTTTAATATTAGACATCGCGCACCAGCAGGCATTGACAAATACACACCCCCCGCCCCTCGTTTTACCAGACATAGCTACTCTGTCCTGCCGATGCACGGAAAACACAGCCAGCTGTATATTATCCATGTCGTCATTCAGCCACGACTCGGTGAAACATAAGATGTTACCGTTTTTAATGTCCTGTTGGTAGGATAGTCTCAACCGTAGATCGAGTTTGTTTTCCAGTGATTGCCAATAGAATGGATGGTAGTGGCGATTTACTCACTCATCTCTGAATGCTGACCTTTTCCCTCTGTATCTCCGCCTTTTCTTCACGCGAATGACAGGGATTTATTCTGATGTCCAGAAGCTCTTTTTGGTCATAAGAGACGGTAGCAGCAACTTTATGTACAAAATAAGTTAAACAATGTGAAAAAAATGTAACAAAATAGAACAGTTGGTTAGGGGCCCGTAAAACGGCAGCCATCCACTCTGGCGCCGTTATAGGGTATTGTGTGTAGGCTTGTGACAAAACAATCTCAATTGAATACATTTTAAATTCAGGCTGAAGGCAAATACTTTCTGAAGGCATAAAAATATATATTTTTTGTGAAATGTAAATCCTGTCTTGATTTACATTTCACAAAAAGTGTGTTCCACTGACGTGAAAGGTTCTTTGTTACTAAAATATACGTGGAGCAACCAAAGAGGAAGAATTAATTTTAAATGGGTGCGCTGAACCTTGTTTTGCTTCTAAATATAAGTGTATTTCTCACCAGGAAGTGAATTAACATGCCTCTCAGTACCTACCTGCCACTCCCTCGCTTTCTTTCTTTCTCTCTCTTCTATCCCTCTCTTTCTCTATCTCTTCTGTCCCTCTTTCTTCTCTCTCTCCAACTCCCCCTTTCTCTCTTTCTCTCTCCCCCCTCTCTCTCTTTTTTTCTCTCTCTCCAACCCCCCTCTCTCTCTTTCGCTTTGTTATTTATACTTGTCTAAAACCCCATAGGCTCTTTGGGCTCCCTGGAGAGCCAGGTGCTGTATAAAGTGCTGCGTGAGATGAAGTCGCTGAGTGAGCTGTCAGGTTGGATAGACCTAAACAAATATCACAGTCATACCTTTTTGCCAAAATCAGATTATGTCTTGTAGCTTGAAATATGCTGAATGCCTGAAATGGCGTTCAACGGCTGCTTTGCATACAGGTTTTGGGAGCACAAACAACAAAAATAAATGTAACTTTATTGTATTGCGGGGCTTCAATGTCTTACTCTTTTCCAGGTCACAGATTTCTCAGCGGCATTTAAAATGACATTTAAAACTAAAATCTAAAAAGCAAGCATATTCGTCGTCCAGATCAAGTCAATAAATGGCGTAGTGATTATCACCCACCCAACAACAGCAATAAGCTTATGAGTTGTGTACCAAATCCATTCCTATACGACAACGTTTAGTGGGTCTTTTCTCACTCCCAGTCTCTAAACTAAGCCTTCTGAGGAAGGAAGGAGAAGTGTTGGTATTCTGGAGCCATTTGTCAGATACCCCTGATGTCTTCAAGGCCGTAGCACTCATTTCTCTTGTGTGAGGGACCGAGTGGACAAGCTAGTTTAGCCTTCTACGCTCCCTCGCCTCACTCCCACAGCCTTGAAATGTTATTTGAAGATTATATTGTGTATTTATGAAAGCCTTGGCATCCGTCTCCAGTCCTTTGTGTGTCGGATTTTTTTTATGCACCTAAACACCTTGCTTTTGTCTTTCTATATCATTATCCCAAAATGGCTGATTGATATAGTGCCTTCAGAAAGTATTCATACCCTTTGACTTATTCCTCATTTTGTTGTCTTACAGCCTGAATTCAAAATGGATTAAATAGATAAACACAATACCCCATAATGACAAAGTGAAAACATATTTTTAGAAATGTTTGCAAGTTAATTGAAAATGGGGAATTGGGATTCCTGGGAAAATGTTGTCAGAGGTTGCAACAGTAACCAAGGGGGTCGGGCTTAGTGAAGGGTCTCTCTCTCCCCTCTTTCTCTTCTCTCTCCCCTCTTTCTCTTCTCTCTCCCCTCTCTTTCTCTTCTCTCTCCCCTCTCTTTCTCTTCTCTCTCCCATCTCGCTCTGCTCTCTCTCTCGCTCTCCCGTCCGTCCTCTCCTATTCCTCTCTCTGCTCTCTCCCGTCCGTCTTCTTATTCCTCCCTCATTTACCCTCTCCCTCCTTCTTCCCTCCGTCCCCATGTCATCTCTCCCCCTCTTCTCACCCACCTTTGTCTGTTGACTCTCTCCCCTCCATCACCCTCTTTCCCTCATTCACCCTATCCATTTCTTTCTACCCCTCCCTCACTCTCCCCCTTCTGTCTCCCTCCTCCCCCCTCCATTCTCTCTCCATCATTCCCTCCCTCCCCGTCTTCTCATTTCTCTCCTCTTTCCCACCCCATAGACAGGCAGGCAGACAGATATACGCATGCAGACAGACACAGACACATACAGTTTTAAAGCAACCAATCCCCCCCCCCCCCCCCCCAAAAAAAAATGAACCAATATTTACTTCTGAATTAATTCTAACAAGGCTCTTGGTTTCTAGAACTGCAAGACCATTGTAGCCAATGGAGGTTAAAAAAAATGCTTTTGCGTCGATTGACTTCAAATTTTATTTGGAGCGTCATGACGGTCCCGCGGTCTGCAGGAAGAGAATGAAGCACCATGTTGAGGATGAATTAAGCTATTTCCTGTTTCCACAGTAAGCTGAACCTCAACACAGGAGAGCATCCCCATAAGGTCACGGTGGGTTGTGTGAAAGGACGGTTAGCTAGCTCAATTGCAGTCCACGGGGGGTGTCATGGTTATGTGAGGGCTGTAGGTAATTATTTTCCATGGAAAAAAGGCCTTGTTCTCTGTGGGACCTAGTTTTCACTTTGAAGAGTTGAAATTGGTTGACACTCATCATTTCCCATTGACTGGAAATGTATTGACCTAAGGTTCAAGCCTGTGACCCTCATTTTCCCATTGAATGCAATGGATTGATGTAAGTGTCAATTGGTTGAAGCTCATATTTTCTCATTGAATGCAATGTATTGACATAAGCATCAACCCTCTGAAACATCTTTTCCCATTGAATGCAGTGAATTGACGTAGGCGTCAATTGGGTGACACTTACCTTTTTCGCATCGACTGCGATGTATTGACGTAAGCGGCAACCTTGTGACGCTCTTCTTTTCCCGTTGAACGCAGTGTAGGGAAACGTTCTGAATGGACATATGCCTACAGGAAGAATCAGCAAACTCACTCGCGCACACCCCTGTAAATGCACCCGTCAATCAAAGCCGCCAGCGTGTGTCAGACACGAGCAAATATATATCCTTTCCTTAAAATGTGTTTTAAAACAACCTTATGTTTTCAAGAAAGTAGGCTACAAGATAATGAATCGACAAGTAAGGTATGAAGGGGATGGTTTATACTACAAGTAAAAGAAACATGCCCATAGCCTATTAATCAGGGATGCTGATTACCGAGGGGGGAGGGTGTTGGAAAGATTGTTCAAGTACTATGAGGAACTATTACAATTTGAATGGATGTTTAAATATTTTTTTTTAAATGTGTGTGTGTATATATATATATAAACGGACTTCCTACATTTTGACATTTGGGAGAAGCCGGCCAGGTGCTTCTGTGTGTGCTCAGGGGCGCACGCGCTCCATCAGCATTAACACGGGCAGATAAACCAGACCCATTGCTCACATGGAGCGTGTAAATGATGGTATGAAATAAACCGAGACTTGTTTCTCACAAGTGTCTCAGGTTGTGAGGCTCTGCAAACAATTTGTCCACTCCGAGAATGTGAATGGCATGTGACACTAATTAATACATGCATTAAGAGAAATGAATGTAACCAAATGACAGAATAATGGTAAATTGTCTTTTTTTTTACAAATGGTTGGCTACGGCATGGGCATTCATAAAAGTCCATTGCGGGCCGACACTGTATAGCCCAGGCTACTGTTTTACTTTGCAGGGATAGGGGGGCAGCGTGTCTGCCGGGGCCTGATCAGCGTTGATTAGTGTATGCAGTCCGTATCAAATTATACCATGCCAGGTTCGAGAGAATGGTCCATTTGACACAACATTAGTGCATTATAGGCCTCAGAGCCAGCACAACCTTGTCAACTGCTGTTAATACATCATTCATGAGTAGTCAGACACATCCAACCTTTTTAAAGACCAATTGATTTATTTACTAGCAAGCAATGAAAACATGCATTGTATAAAATCCAGTTTTTACTGAAATGCCATAGCCTATAGCGCTCTACACCCCTGTGCATCTAGCGATTAGCTGCTCAAGCATCAAAGGACAGTTGGAGAGAGGAGGCGATGTAGGAAGTTTCATAGACAGACTAAGTTACCAAAACAATTTGTAATCATTAAACACTCCTGCTATTAGGAAACTTCTTTATTTTTTTGTTATCCTAATATGAATGCAGGTAGGCCTATTTTTAAATGGTTTTGACAGTTATTTTATTATCATGATTGTCTTCATCCACAACTATCAGTTACTAGATAATTCAGTCACAGACCCAGTTCCACCCAGCGCAGCGGCAGCCCTGCAGGGTGATGGAAGGGAGATCCCCCCCCCCTTCAGTCTCTGGCTGGGTGCCATTTGGGACGTGACCTTTGTCTCTTCTTGTCTCCTCGCCTCTCCTCTGTGGAATTGAAGTGTTTATGCTGGCTGCTGTGAGGGGAAATTACACTCTGATCCTCAGGCCAGGGCTCAACTCTAAAGCTCTCCTCTCACAATGTGCTGCTGCAAGGGGAGATGACTTGATTTACACTGAACAAAAATGTTGGAATGTTGCCCCATTCCACTTCAATGGCTGTGTGAAGTTTCTGAATATTTGTATTTATATATTTCACCTTTATTTATATTGGCGGGAACTGGAACACACTGTCGTACACGTCGATCCAGAGCATCCCAAACCTGCTCAATGGGTGACAATGTCTGGTGAATATACAGGCCATGGAAGAACTGGGACATGTTCAGCTTCCAGGAATTGTGTACAGATCCCTGTGACAAGGGGCAGTGCATTATCATGCTGAAACGTGAGGTGATGGCGGCGGATCAATAGCACGACAATGGGCCTCAGGATCTCGCCACAGTATCTCTGTGCATTTAAATTGCCATCGAAAAAATGCAATGGTGTTTGTTGTCCGTAGCTTATGCCTGCCCATACCATAACCACACCGCCACCATGAAGCACTCTGTTCACAACGTTGACATCAGCAAACCAGGCGCCCACACGACGCCATAGACGCTGTCTGAAATCTGCCCGGTACAGTTGAAACCGGGATCCATCCGTGAAGAACACACTTCTCCAGTGTGCCAGTGGCCATCGAAGGTGAGCATTTGCCCACTGAAGTCGGTTACGACGCCGAACTGCAGTCAGGTCAAGAAACTGGGGAGGACGACAAGCACTCAGATGAGCTTCCCTGAGACGGTTTGTGCAGAACTTCTTCGGTTGTGCAAACCCACAGTTTCATCAGCTGTCCGGGTGGCTGGTCTCAGACGATCCCGCAGGTGAAGAAGCCGATGTGAAGTTCCTGGGCTGTCATGGTTACACGTGGTCTGCGGTTGTGAGGCCGGTTGGACGTACTGCCAAATTCTCTAAAATAACATCGGAGGCTGCTCATGGCAGAGAAATTACTATATTCTCTGGCAACAGCTCTGGTGGACATTCCTACAGTCAGCATGTTAATTGTATGCTCCTTCAAAACTTGAGACATCTGTGGCATTGTGTTGTGACAAAACTGCACATTTTAGAGTGGCCTTTTATTGTTCCCAGCACAAGGTGCACCAAATCATGCTGTTTAATCAGCTTCTTAAAATGCCACACCTGTCAGGTGGATGGATTATCTTGGCAAAGGAGAAATTCTCACTAACGGGGACGTAAACAAATTTGTACACAAAATCTGAGAGAAATCAGCTTTTTGTACATATGGTAAATGTATAGCATCTTTTTATTTCAGCTAATGAAACATGTGACCAACACTTTACATGTTGAGTTTATATTTCTGTTCAGTGTATTAGGGGAATATTGAAGGAAGATTCTGTAATGGAATGTATCTCATGGAATGGCACTGTACAGGATCTCTGTCTGTTGTATATTATGTCTGGTAGTACAATATATTTAGAAATACTAACCAAATTGATTTATTTATTTTTCTGTGCCAATACCTGGGAATGAAGCATGGACCAAATGTATTTTTAAGGGAATATTACTTAATCTATTTATCAGCCAGGAACTAGTGTAGTTCAATTGAAGTAGAGAAGAAGAATACATTAATCCATTAATTTCATTGTATTTCAACCTTGACATGCCAGAATTAAGGTATTGTATTGGTAGTTTAAATGTTTTTTTTTCAATTATCCATGGCCAGAGGCCTATGTTGTGTTGACATCACCCCCCAGGACATGTATTACCAAGGGAGCCAATCAGAAAGGCCTCCTCCTCTATCTGAGTCTGAAAAGGCACCCTATTCCCTATATCGTAGTGTGCTATTTAGGGAATAGGGTGCCATTTCGTACTCACTGAGAAAGCCCTGAGGCATGAGCCAAACTCAGCCTTACCTTCAAGAAGAACAGAATAATGGTGTTTCTCATTTGTAAATAACAGGCCTTTTGAAAGATAGGCATCATTAATAGCGTTTGATATTGGTCAGTGTGTTTTGTGCTAACCGCTTAATTGACATAGACGTGATTGTCTGGGAAAACAATAACAAACCTTTGCAGTTGGTCCAACATTTGTTGTTTTTAATGTGCTTAACAGTCCACATATTAAAGTCTATTTAACTTATGTCGTGACGTCACAGCTAAAGTAATAATTAAAACAATTCCATCTTAAAAAATAAAACACTTTTTACATTTATTTTTATTAGAATCATTTTCCTTACAGATTTTTGTCATATCAGAGGCCCCCAGTTTCCATGTTATATTTGTCTTGAAAAAGATGGCCAGCACTATTCACAATGGACAAGTTTCGGCCATCAAGCCTTCTGCAGCCATGTTATTAACGCCATGGAACTTCCCCTTTATTCTAATGATCACTTAGAATGAGCGATAGCATAGTTCTTTGACCAGGGTCTTCTCCTCCCTCTGTTCCTCTCCACAGGTGTCCCTGGGGTTGGTCCACGGTCGTGCCTCCCACATCATCTGGCCGCCCAATCGGTGGCAGAGGATCGAGCCGTCCCTCCCCCCTGAGCGGAAGCCCTTGTTGAACTGGCACGGGGACACAACAGAGGAGGAGGACTGAGGAGAGGCCTGCTCATGGCTGTATACATACTGTACCTACCTACACACACTCTCTCTCTCTCTCTCTCTCGCTCGCTCTGTCATACAGTACATGTGAAAATGTCATAATCCTTTGATGTGGCATAGTTATGATATCTCTTTGTTGTTAAGAAGCTGAATATGTCAATGGATCAGATACCCATACAGTTACGGCCAAATATATTGGCACCCTTGCACGTTTCTTAAATAATTGCCTATTTCTTCTACAATACGTTGAAAAATTATAAAGTAAAGTTTGGTCTCCACACCTTGTTTTTCGATATTCAACATTGCAGAACCTATTTTATTTTTGTAAATATAAGTTTAACATTTACTTAAAAAATAAAGACCAATGGCATGGACACAATTATTGCCACCCCAGAGCTTGTACTTGGTTGCACAGCCTTTGTCCAAGATAACTGCCAAGAAATGCTTCGTGTAGCCATCATGAGCTTGCTGCACACTTCTACTGTTTTCACCTCTCGCCATAGGTTATGGATGTGATTCAGATATGGACTCTTCACTGGCCACTCCAGAACAGTCCAGATTTCTTCTTAAACCTTTCCAGGGTGATTGCTATGTATGTTTGGGGTTGTTGTCCTACTGTGGAAGACAGTTTCTGGACACTGGGTTGAACATTGCACTCCAAAACATCCTTGATAATCTGCTGATTTCATGTCTTACACACATTCAAGGCACCCAGTACCAGAGGCAGCAAAGCAACCCCACATCATTATTGAACCTCCTCCATAATTGATTTTAGTTGTTGGTCAACATAGGAAGACCCCACTGCTGAAGGAGACAAGTAAGCCTGATTGAACTTCTCAAAAACCCACCTAAACAACGCTAAATCCTGGGGGGGAATGCTCTGTGGACCAATGAAACAGAATTAGAGTTCTTTGGCAATACAGATCAGCGTTCGGTTTACTGGCCTCCAAATGAATCATTCAATGAAAAAAGAACCCTCCCTACAATGAAAGATAAGGGAGGTTTGATAATGCTGTGGTGTTGCTTTGCTGGTACTGGGGACCTTGACCGTGCACAATGACATGAAATCAGCAGATGATCAGGTTTGTTGTGGTCCAATGTTCAACCCAGTGTCCAAAAACTGGGTCTCGTTGAAGGTTGTATCTTCCAGCAGGACAACGACCTCCAAACGCACATCAAAAAGCACCCAGGAATGGTTAAGAAGAGATGTTGGACTGTTCTGGAGTGGCCAGCGAAAAGTACAGATCTGAATTACATCCAAAAGCTACGGCGAGGTCCAATATGGCGAGCTGTTGGTAAAGGGCACCCATCAAATGTTGAATAATTAAAACAGTTTGCTTCTGAAAAGTGGGCCATATTGCTAGATGAAAGGTACAGAAAGCTCATTGATGGTTACAAGAAGCGTTTGTCTACAGTTATCTTGGCCAAAGGTTGTGCAAGTACTAGCTACAGAGTGCCAATAATTTTGTCCATGCCATTTGTCTTTGTTTTCTACATTAAAATTGTACATTTTATGTTTACAAAAATAAAATAGTTCTGCAATATTGAAAATCTAATAAGTTGACAAAACATTTTTTTTTTTTATGTTAACTTATTTTAGAAGAAATAGGGAATTATTTAAGAAAAGTATGAAACTGTCTGTGGCCAATTGTAAAAAAAAAAATAATAATTATAATAATAATAAAAAATAAAAATTAAAATTGCAACCATGTAATGTGAACAACTGAACGCTGAGATATATATTTTTGTGTTGTGGAGTACCATGTTATTAAACTAAAACTGTTTGGGCTTTGAAGGAGCCTGTGGCATGAAAGGCTGATTGAAACTACCTGATTTATAGATTGAACACATACAGTTGAAGTCGGAAGTTTACATACACTTAGGTTGGAGTCATTAAAACTCGTTTTTCAACCACTCCACAAATGTCTTGTTAACAAACTACAGTTTTGGCAAGTCGGTTATTAGTAATTTTTCCAACAATTATTTACAAGCAAATGATTTCGCTTATAATTCACTGTATTACAATTCCAGTGGGTCAGAAGTTTACATTAAGTTGACTGTGCCTTTAAACAGCTTGGAAAATTCCTGAAAATGATGTCATGGCTTTAGAAGCTTCTGATTGGCTAATTGACTTCATTTGAGTCAATTGGAGGTGTACCTGTGGATGTATTTCAAGGCCTACCTTCAGACTCAGTGCCTCTTTGCTTGACATCATGGGAAAATCAAATGAAATCAGCCAAGACCCCAGAAAAATTATTGTAGACCTCCACAAGTCTGGTTCATCCTTGGGAGCAATTTCCAAATGCCTGAAGGTACCACGTTCATCTGTACAAACAATAGTATGCGAGTATAAACACCATGGGACCACGCAGCCATCATACCGCTCAGGAAGGAGACACGTTCTGTCTCCTAGAGATGTACGTACTTTGGTGCGAAAGTGCAAATCACTCCCAGAACAACAGCAAAGGACCTTGTGAAGATGCTGGAGGAAACAGGTACAAAGTATCTATATCCACAGTAAAATGAGTCCTATATCGACACAACCTGAAAGGCCGCTCAGCAAGGAAGAAGCCATTGCTCCAAAACCGCCACAAAAGCCAGACTACGGTTTGCAACTGCACATGGGGACAAAGATCGTACTTTTTGGAGAAATGTCCTCTGGTCTGATGAAACAAAAATGGAACTGTTTGGCCATAATGACCATCGTTATGTTTAGAGGAAAAAGGGGGATGCTTGCAAGCCGAAGAACACCATCCCAACCGTGATGCACGGGGGTGGCAGCATCATGTTGTGGGAGTGCTTTGCTGTAGGAGAGACTGGTGCGCTTCACAAAATAGATGGCTTCATGAGAAAGGAAAATTATGTGGATATATTGAAGCAACATCTCAAGACATCAGCCAGGAAGTTAAAGCTTGGCGCAAATGGGTCTTCCAAATGGACAATGACCCCAATCATACTTCCAAAGTTGTGGCAAAATGGCTTAAGGACCACAAAGTCAAGGTATTGGAGTGCCATCACAAAGCCCTGACCTCAATCCTATAGAAAATGTGTGGGCAGAACTGAAAAAGTGTGTGTGAGCAAGGAGGCCTACAAACCTGACTCATTTACACCAGCTCTGTCAGGAGGAATGGGCCAAAACAAATGACCGGAATTGTGAAAAACTGAGTTTAAATATATTTGGCTGAGGTGTATGTAAACTTCCGACTTTAAACTGTATATGGACTTCTTATTTGATAATTACTTGAAACATGGCCTACATCAGTGATGTGCGGTGAAGTTATCATCAAAGCCAGATTTACTCAGATATTAACCCTGACGATGCCCAAGTTCAGCATACAGCAGATAGCTCCAACAACCAGAGTGACATAAGCTATTAACCGAAATTGACAAATATTTTCACCATATATAAATAACAATGTAGCCAAGATACACAAGCGATAGCGGCATATTTCATATCATCTGACAAGATGACACACTGCTCAGCTCAGCTCAGCCATAGCAGGCATCCACAGTTACAACTGATAGGTGGCACTAAAATACCAATATGGACGCATTTCATCAGAATAATTTGCAACGCGAACTTCATAGCCTTTCACAATGGATTTACAATTCTTTCAATGCACACGTAAACACACACACACATAATAAAACTGAAATGTTATAACACACATATATAATCAATAAGGTTCTAATGAAATTTCTATATCAACAATCGAAATGACTGAAAAATGCAGTTCAAAACTTGTGTCTCATCAAAACGAAATTCAAGCTTCATAAATCGAATGCATCATTGGGATGTTGTTCGTAAATCCAAACCATACAGCTAGACCGCTTTAGGAAATTAAATGCACATATTAAAGACACTAAAGTATAGGCAATGGTCGAAAATGAGGAAGTAAGCTACAAATGAAAATCTTTCGCTCATATGATAGCCTACAGGTTAACTCCATGGTGCTGAATGGACAGCAGCACTATTCTCTTTTTCATTCAACAGTAGCCTAACCCACCCAAAAAATCTAAATGAGGCCTACTTGTAAATGAAGTACATCAGGGTGAACCTCTCGGTGACAGCGTTGAAGTCTTTATTCCTTTTGAGTTTGAAAGTCTCAGTTGACATGAGGGCCTAGGATGGCGCTGTTGTACTTCCCCAACACTCCCAATACATAATCCACCAAGGCCGCAGCTTGTTTGTCATCGCACACATCATCATACCAAAAACGGCTCCTTGACTTCACTTTTAGCCACAATGCAAAATCATAAAGGTCTGGCCTTTGTTTGTAGTGTCTAGTAGTTGTCTCATCAACTGCAACAAATGTGGCTGCATTAATCTCATCTTCAATGTCTTTTCGAATCACATCCCTGACTGCTTCAATGAAATCATACTGTATTCTGTTTGATGTACCTGGAAACACAGTGGAAGTCTCAAGTGTCTAGCTAACCTTTTGCCTTTTTCAGCAAAGGTATCTAATAACTCTACATAGTTGCCACGATTACATGAGCTTGTACTCGCATCATTACCACAAAATGCTAATTCTTGTTTCCCTAGGTAGCATGTTACTGTAATAAGGTCCTTCAAAATCTCAGTTTTGCCCAGAAAACAGGAGGTCCTGTGGACATTCAGCAACGTTTTCTTTGGGGGATCTTTGTGTAGTTCATTGTAAGTTACCAGGCCGTCACTGAGGGCCATGTCAGGACCTTTTTATGACATTCTTAGTCCTTAGGACATTGCGTGATGGTCCCAAGAGACCTTTTTTAATTTCCCGGTTTGTCCCGAGACATTTTTAAGACGTTCTTGGGACGTTGTGTCATGGTCCCCTAGAGGTTTTGTCTAGTTACCGGTTTGTCCCGGGGAGGTTTTTGGCACGTTCTTTGGACGTTGTGTCATAGTCCCCTGAACATTCTTAGGATGTTGTCATGGTCCCCTGGAGGTTTTTGTCACGTGATGGTCCCAGGTTTTCCAAACCATTATAAGTCAGGTAATGAAATGGTATGTGGGTTTTAAGGTAAGTGGTACGCTGTTCAACTAAAATAGTGTAAAAATCTTTAATCAAGTTGGAAGGTGAACCTTCACCCCAGTCTGAGCACTGGATCTAGGATCTCTCTGTATAGTTCTTTGCTCCATTCATCTTTCTCTCAATCCTTTCTAGTCTCCTAGTCCCTACCACTGAAAAACATCCCACAGCATGATGCTGCCACCAACACGCTTCACCGTAGGGATGGTGCCAGGTATCCTCCAGATGTGACACTTGGCATTCAGGCAAAAGAGTTCAATCTTGGTTTTGTCAGACCAGAGCATCTTGTTTCTCATGGTCTGAGAGTCTTTAGGTGCCTTTTGGCAAACTCCAAGTGGGCTGTTGTGCCTTTTACTGAGGAGTGGTTTCCATCTGGCCACTCTACCATAAAGGCCTGATTGGTGGAGTGCTGTAGAGATGTTTGTCCTTCTGGAAGGTTCTCCCAACTCCACAGAGGAACTCTGGAGCTCTCTGAGTGACCATCGGGTTCTTGGTCACCTCCCTGACCAAGGCCTTTCTCCCCCGATTGCTTAGTTTGGCTGGGCGGCCAGCTCTAGGAAGAGTGTTGATGGTTCCAAACTTCTTCCATTTAAGAATGATGGAACTGGGTTCTTGGGGACTTTCAATGCTGCAGAAATGTGTTGGTACCCTTCCCCAGATCTGTGCCTCGACACAATCCTGCTCGGAGCTCTACGGACAATTCCTTCGACCTCATGCTGTTTTTGCTTTGACATGCACTGTCAACTGTGGGACCTTATATAGACAGGTGTGTGCCTTTCCAAATCATGACAAATCAATTGAACTTAAAAACAACAACAACAAAAAAATATGAGCTGGCACACACCCAGAGAATAGTTTGTGTGGAGGTGCTGACTAACGGCAAATAAACTATCAAAATAAAGAAAGTCACACACTCCATGTATAATCTCCCAACAATTTAATGGGTATTTACCAATATTTCGGCATCACTCTGCCTTCCTCAGGGTAATGTCATGAATACTTGAACCAGGTTATGTAGACAAACAGTGCAATTAGTGTAACCAATGACAATAGACTTACCACAGGCAGACTCCAATCAAGTTGTAGAAACATCTCAAGGATGATCAATGGAAACGGGATGCACCTGAGCTCAATTTCGAGTTTCATAGAAAAGGGTCTGAATACTTATTTAAATACGTTTTTTTTATTTGCAACAAATTTGCTAGAATTTCTAAAAACCTGTTTTCTCTTTGTCATTATGGGGTATGGTCTGTAGATTGGTGAGGAACATTTTTTATTTCATCCATTTTAGAATAAGGCTGTATTGTAACAAAATGTGGAAAAATTCAAGGGGTCTGAATACTTTCTGAATGCACTGTAATTGCATGTGTGGGTTACAGAGGTGAGGTAGTCATTCAAAAATCATGTTAAACACTATTATTGCACAGAGTGAGTCCATACAACTTATTATGTGACTTGTTGAGCAGATTTTTTATTTAGGCTTGCCATAACAAAGGGGTTGAATACTTATTCACTCAAGACATTTCAGCTTTGGATTTTTAATTAATTTGTAACATTTTCGAAAAACATAATTACAATTTCACATTATGGGTATGTGTGTAGGCCAATTACAAAATATCTAACTGTAATCCATTTAAAATTCAGGCTGTAACACAACAAAATGTGGAAAAAGTCAAGGGGTGTGAATACTTTGAGGCACTAAATGTCAGTGTGTCAAATATGTAAGTTGAAAAGCACTGCTTGTTTGTGTGGGGGTGTTGGTGGCCCTAGCATATCCAAAAGACAAAGAGCTGTGACTGAATCAGTGGTTCGCCAATCAGGGCCTTGATGGACTTGGCAAAAGTAACAAGGGGTGATGTGTAATGTAACTAGGTTGTGAACGCCCTGGGTAAAATGTATGATTATTTTTGCAAACATCAGGTGATTAACCAAGAACTGGAGAAAAACTTCCATGGGATCATGACAATGTCCGAAGAACATTCAGGGGACCCTGACACAACATCCCAAGAAACTACTAAAAACGTCCTTGGGGGACGTTCCCAAAACAAACCGGAAACTAGACAAAACCCCCAGGGGACCATGACCATGACACAACAACTTCAGGCCACCATTTCGTGACGTCCCGGGGACATCCTAACGACTCATTATTGTTTTCAGGGTAGTTCCCTGTCTAAACATTTTTAGGATGCTCTCAGGACTTTCATTTTACTAGTTCTTAGGATGTCGTGTGATGTTCCCAAGGTAATGTTCTCTGCGGATCTTTTTTTCTAGTTTCCGGTTTGTTCCGGGGACTTCCCTGAAGACACTTTTAGAATGTTCTTGTGACGTTGTGCCATGGTTCCCTGGGTGTCTCGTCTAGTTCCCGGTTTGTCCCAGGGACATCCCTGAGACTGTTTAAGACGTTCTTGGGATGTTGTGTCATTGTCCCCTGGAGGTTTTGTCTAGTTACCGGTTTGTCCTGGGGACGTCCCAGAGGATGGCTTTTCATAACCCCTTTTTCATAACATCTTTTTTTTATTAGATTAGCACTGCATGTCAATACATTCTAAGTGCAATTCCAGATGAAGTTGAAATCCGCATGGCGTTTAAGTGTATTCTGTGGAATCAATCATGTGATGTGCTTCACATTTCCATATCATAAAACTCAGGTCCTATACAGTGTCAATTTTATGATAACTATGTTTGATGTACAGTTACAAGATGACATGGCTTCAGACCCTGGGTTGTTCTGAACAGAATGTGCCTAAGCTTGTCTATTGTGAAGAAACGGCACGCACCTCAATGCACTCACTTAAACCCTTGTCAATTGTTTGCCTTATGTGTCACCTACCCCACACGTTCCAGGAATATTCTTATCATGTTACTGAATGTATCCAGAGTATTTTCAGATGTTGTTATGAACAAATGCAGCGAAAAGTACAGTAATTCTAAAATGCTAATAAAATCAACAGTGTAATGTTTGGCTACAGTCTCGTGTCAGGTGAACTGCGTCCTCACCTTATGGTATAATAATTTTCCCATAATCTCCAAACAGTTCCCTTTCAATTGCTACCACTACCATGGTTATGCATATGCTTTTCAAACATTTAAATTTAGCCCTATCCATGTAGGCCAATTCCCACAAGTGTAAAGGGTTCATTTCCAACATACCAGTAAATCTTAAACGGCACACTCAGCAAGATGACGTCGTCATACTCAGAGAGGCATCCTACTTACAGAAAACAATATCAGCAAATTGTGTTTTGACAGATTTTAATTTTGTCATTTTGTGTATCTATGATGTGTTGTGTATCTATGATGATGTAGTTTTGCTGAATGTACCTTTTTAACATTTTACGTGACTATGCTGTTATGCTGACATGATGACGATCGTGTACTGCCAGCAGATCTTCATTTGCTTCATGCGAGTAGGCTATGTTTTCTTATGCGAGAACTCATCACGAGCATGCTTTCTTTAGTAGGAAACACTACTCCAATCCCCTGTAGAAACTGCCGATCCATGTTGAGTCCTCCACATGACACATTTGTTCGAACTCGCAATTTCACTTCAATAGACTGCAACAAAGAATGCGGAAGTTCACTACTACTGAGATTTTATTGATGCATTTTGGAGCCAGAAACTCTTCTTCTGGTAAATGTAGCAAATTGAGCAGTGTGGTTGTTGACTGTGGGATGGGAACAGCTGTGTCAGTCTGGCAATGAGAGAGAATCAGTGCAGGTGTCTTCTGCCCGCCCACTGAGTCAACACACACACAATGCTGTGATGATAAAATATGCATAATTAATCAGAGAATCCTATTTGAATAGTCTGAAATGTAATACTGTAAGATTTCCAGTCCGAAGACCTTCATTTTCTGTAAACGCATGCAAACACAAGGATTTGTGTGCACACCAATGGCACAACAAATTGTCCCAATGCTTGTTTATAATTAACACATTTGAGATTGTCTACCATATTTCATTGCATTAGCTAAGAATGAATATCCAAGATGTTGCTTGTAACTACACTCCGAGGACTTAAAGCATCTCTGAAATGTTGAATGTTTACTTGCATCTACCAAGTTTACAAAACGCTGAAAAGGCTGACCTCTTAATACATTTATACACTGCTCAAAAAAATAAAGGGAACACTAAAATAACACATCCTAGATCTGAATGAATTAAATAATCTTATTAAATACTTTTTTCTTTACATAGTTGAATGTGCTGACAACAAAATCACACAAAAATAATCAATGGAAATCCAATTTATAAACCCATGGAGGCCTGGATTTGGAGTCACACTCAAAATGAAAGTGGAAAACCACACTACAGGCTGATCCAACTTTGATGTAATGTCCTTAAAACAAGTCAAAATGAGGCTCAGTAGTGTGTGTGGCCTCCACGTGCCTGTATGACCTCCCTACAACGCCTGGGCATGCTCCTGACGAGGTGGCAGATGGTCTCCTAAGGGATCTCCTCCCAGACCTGGACTAAAGCATCCGCCAACTCCTGGACAGTCTGTGGTGCAACGTGGTGTTGGTGGATGGAGCGAGACATGATGTCCCAGATGTGCTCATTTGGATTCAGGTCTGGGGAACGGGCGGGCCAGTCCATAGCATCAATGCATTCCTCTTGCAGGAACTGCTGACACACTCCAGCCACATGAGGTCTAGCATTGTCTTGCATTAGGAGGAACCCAGGGCCAACTGCACCAGCATATGGTCTCACAAGGGGTCTGAGGATCTCATCTCGGTACCTAATGGCAGTCAGGCTACCTCTGGCGAGCACATGGAGGGCTGTGCGGCACCCCAAAGAAATGCCACCCCACACCATGACTGACCCACCGCCAAACCGGTCATTCTGGAGGATGTTGCAGGCAGCAGAACGTTCTCCACGGCGTCTCCAGACTCTGTCACGTCTGTCACATGCTCAGTGTGAACCTGCTTTCATCTGTGAAGAGCACAGGGCGCCAGTGGCGAATTTGCCAATCTTGGTGTTCTCTGGCAAATGCCAAACGTCCTGCACGGTGTTGGGCTGTAAGCACAACCCCCACCTGTGGACGTCGGGCCCTCATACCACCCTCATGGAGTCTGTTTCTGACTGTTTGAGCAGACACATGCACATTTGTGGCCTGCTGGAGGTCATTTTGCAGGGCTCTGGCAGTGCTCCTCCTACTCCTCCTTGCACAAAGGCGGAGGTAGCGGTCCTGCTGCTGGGTTGTTGCCCTCCTACGGCCTCCTCCACGTCTCCTGATGTACTGGCCTGTCTCCTGGTAGCGCCTCCATGCTCTGGACACTACGCTGACAGACACAGCAAACCTTTCTGCCACAGCTCGCATTGATGTGCCATCCTGGATGAGCTGCACTACCTGAGCCACTTGTGTGGGTTGTAGACTCCGTCTCATGCTACCACAAGAGTGAGAGCACCGCCAGCATTCAGAAGTGACCAAAACATCAGCCAGGAAGCATAGGAACTGAGAAGTGGTCTGTGGTTACCACCTGCAGAACCACTCCTTTATTGGGGGTGTCTTGCTAATTGCCTATAATTTCCACCTGTTGTCTATTCCATTTGCACAACAGCATGTGAAATTTATTGTCAATCAGTGCTGCTTCCTAAGTGGACAGTTTGATTTCACAGAAGTGTGATTGACTTGGAGTTACATTGTGTTGTTTAAGTGTTCCCTTTATTTTTTTGAGCAGTATATTCCGTTACCTTGCCAACAAACCATGCACGCTGCAGCTGCTAAGATACTCTGGTCCTCTTGTTGAGATATGCCCTTATTTAGGCACGCAACCAACTGACTCAGACTCCAAGCAATGGAGTTCTCTTTAGAAGAACATCTTAGCAAACACTGCACAGAGAGAGGCCCATCCTTCTGCTGTCAGTGGATGGAGAGAGAGAGAGCGGCCTCCTTCAGACTTAGTCTTATCCACAATTTATGGCTTGTTCAGGATGTGTTGTCTTGCTGGGAAATACATTCAATTATATGAAGGGAAATGTTATGCATGAAGTGATTTAAGAATTCTGACAATGGTATATCCCAAGCTAATAGGTGCATCAGTCAGCCATATGTCAGTATGACGTTACTGCTCCCCAGTTCCCCCCGCTTATTAGTATGTTATTCCTCATGTTGTCTATTTTCACTGTTCCTTAGTCCACCGAGAGTGACATTACAGTACAATATTGTACCTACAATAGTATTACCTTACACCAAGGTGCTACTGCCAATCTTAAAGTAAGAATACCTTGCGAACAATAAGAGAGATGAGTCATTGCTAGACCCTGAAGGTTACATAGAGCAGAAGGGAATAAAAATCCTCCATTTCAATGTCATGTGTTCATCATATTGCAATAGTTTTTTGCCCTGGTATTGCCCTCTGTCGGTTTTCCCTACTCTGTAATGAATTATTGAGGCAGTCTGCGACGTGCCATGCCTCATTTGGCCGTTTGATTGGTGGTCTCTTTGTTACGGTCTTAACCAGTTTGAAATGCAATTATGATCAATCGGAGCACGGTCCAGGGTCACTACAGCACTTTGGGGCTCTTACCTTGCCTCAGAATGTTTTACCCACACCCCCTCCACCCCTTCTCCTCCCTACCCCCATACTCCGAAGGCGTTTGAGTGATCAAAAGGCGTATAATCTGGCCCAGTAATAGATATTAAACAGTGAGTGGCTGCTGAAGGAACCTTCCCTCACTCATGAGGGCTCCCAAGTGGCGCAGCGGTCTAAGGAACTGCATCTCAGTGCTAGAGGCGTCACTACAGACCCTGGTTCGATTCCAGGCTGTATCACAACCGGCCGTGATTGGGAGTCTCATAGGGTGGCGCACAATTTGGCCCAGCGTCGTCCGGGTTAGGGTTTGTCCGAGGTAGGCCGTCATTGTAAATAATTAGTTCTTAACTGACTTGCCAGTTAAATAACAAAATTGAAATAAAGGAGGCTAGGAGCAGAGCGATTGTCTCTTTTGACTTTAAATGAACCTTGCCGTGATGGTTTGCGCCCGCGGTACTCCTTCATAAAGGCTGCAGAAGGTCAAAGCAGCAGAAGCAACCAAAATCCTTTTATATCATGTTTGATACCTAACAAGTGGCCTAACCCCTAATGATGAGTAGGAGTGTTTAATGTGAGACATTAATACTGTGTTGTTTACAGTGCTACGCGACGCCGGGCGGAGCAGAAGAGGGCGGCAGATGTGTGTTTAAAAGCATGGAATAAATGTGCCCTGGGCTCACGCTGATATAATAACCCAGAGAATTCCTCTCACTAGTCTATTCTGGGATAATTGTATATGGTTAGTCAGTGTGAGCATTCAGCAGCAATTAACCTGCTATTTCTGATCCTCATCAACACTTCACCAAGCAGGAGATCAGGGTAGAAGTCAGTCTAAAAGCAAAAGTTAAAATTTTAAAAACGGGTGTTTTAAAAAATAAAAGAATGTATTCGATGGTCATAGAGATTGGTCAGTAGAATGTTAACGAACATTCAAGTCTTTTAAAAAATCTGAACGAATAATCAGACCTTTAAAACCTATATCATTAGCCGATAACAATCATAAGTGCAATAGTATTCGATGTCAGCATCTCTAGGTCCATTTTATTCACATACATCATGAACTGTCCGGCGGCTGTATTGGTCTATCTATGTCCCCTTCACCTCCAGTTCTTGCCTTTACTGCTGACTCCATACTCAGAGGCAGGGTCCTTTAGGCCTGGTAAAAGATGTCCTCCATTTTGAAAATCTAGAGTTGCATGTGACACCAAGACTTCGCCCTCGGCCATGGCTGATGCTAGTGAGGCTGTGAGAGTTGAGTCAGAGTTCATACCGGAGCTGGGTCAAAAGAAAGATAGTTGCTCCAGGAGTCATATATAAGTCTGAAAAGTTCCTGTGCCAGAATGTGACAACCAAATATGTATACAGCATAATAACTAACTCGCTGTATTGGTGGCAGGTAGCCTATAGCCATTAAGTGTTGGGTCAGTAACCGAAAAGGGCGCCGGTTCGAATCCCCTCAAAATCTGTCTGTGCCCTTGAGCAAGGCACTTAACCCTAATTGCTCATGTAAGTCACTCTGAATAAGAGAGTCTGCTCAATGACTAAAATGTATTTGAAAGGTTAAGTCAGCCCTTTGTTTCTAAGCAAAGCTTCTGGCAAAATCCAAGCACCTATATATTCCGTTCTGATACTTGTTATCAATCCTTTTTAGCACAAGAGAGCCCATGTCCAACGCTTTTCTCATCGGTGATGGATAAATTATTCTCTGACAATGACAATAATATTGATTCCGTGAGATAACAACTGATAACGACTGTTTTTTGCATATTTAGAGTTGCATGATGCTACGATTACTGCAGCCTTGGACAAAAATGTAAGTTCATTATCTGCAGGCGAAGTCCTCGTCTAAATGAGAAAAAAAAATGTTATGCTCTTATTGCAATTTAAAACTGTAACGATAATATTCAAATTGCAGTATTACCAGCCATTTTGAATTAAGCTTCAGTGGATCTGTATCTCCTCCATAAGCCACAACCTTTATACTTTATCAAGAAAGTATCCTTTAATATGCATTTGTCATCTTAAGTTGATCCAATAATGAAAGATAATGAAGTATGTATTTAGAATGAGATTAAAACACAGTTTTATTATCCCATTAAAGCATGAATCCACAAGTTGACAAACTGATATTTGAGGATGAAATGGCCAAATCTAGAAAATGCTGTGGGGTTTCAAAATTCTCCAGGTCTCATGAAGGGTTCTACAGCATGTTCGTGTTTGTTTAAATGTTTTTATGAATATCCCTACCAACAATATAATTAACACATTTTGGATTACATACATACTGTAAAAAAGAGGAGAATGTCTTCTTTCTATTTCTTAACTCATATTATTGAGCATATTACACTTACTGGAGTATCTGACATAGGCTTTGATAAAGCATCAGTGAATAGGCTAACATTGCTACATGTGCTGCTGGCTGCTGGTAAGCTTTCTTGACTTGGCTATATATTTTTGCCAACACATGGCTAACCTTTGTTTAAACAGCTGCTCTTAGAAAAAAAATGTTGGAGTTACCTTTCTAGCTAATAGGCTATGTTAGAGTTTACACTTCCTCTTCCAATTATATTTTGGGGAAGTCAAAATAATGAAAAACGATAAATCTATAAATGTTGATTTCTTATCCTTGCTATTATCATTCACCTGATAAGACAAAATAGGAGATTTTGTATTATTTTTGTTAATGTATGATGGGAGGAGGTTCCTGGGCAAGAAAAGGTTGAAGACCCCTGCTGTATTGGATCCACATACAACTGAGGTAAAACAGTGTTACCTAATCACTGTGGCAATAAGCCTTATTCAACTTCTTGTGTCGCAGAGGAAGCATATTTTGGGCCTCTTGTTGTGCTAGCAGTTGGAATAAATCCTTTATGGAACAGGTCTTCCTAGGATACATCATAGTTACTTTGTCATTTATAATTATTGCTTAACCTTCCCTACAATACAATTAAAGTGACAACCATTTCTTTAATATGACCGGCAATAATGCTGTTGTGCCTTCTGTGAGAAGGTTGTGAGCTTTCATTAGATATAACAATGCAGCGGAGGCTGCTGACGGGAGGACGGCTCATAATAATGTCTGGAACAGAGTAAATGGAATGGTATCAAACACATGGAACCCATGAGTTTAATGTATTTGATACTATTCCACCTATTGCGCTCCAGCCATTACCACGAGCCCTTTCTCCCCAATTAAGGTGTCGCCAACCGCTTATCCTGTAGCTAAAGTCGGTCATTGCAATTGGACATGTTCAAGTTTGTTTATTAGTCATATACTGTACACACGATATACGTGGATTACATGCTGACCACACCGCTCGCGTCGCAAAAATAAATGTACACATACATGTTATTCAATCATCGCACCCACACAGTTCGCACGCGTCAACAAGCGTCTGCGTAGCCAGGCGCTAAAATACAACGTGGTTCTATTTGGGATACTTGATGCGCTGCAAGTCCCGCCTCTCCCATCTCCTCATTGTTTTTTTGGAGCGTATAGCCACATGCCATGTCCTCATTGGTTTTTAGGAGCATATACCCACGTGGGTGATTGAAAGATGAGCTGAGGTCCACACTCCAATCCAGTTGGTAGTGGTACTGTAAATGCACCTTAAAGTTGGTTGTCAACTGCCATATAAAGTCCAAAGAAGAAGAAGAAGCCTGAAGGTGGAGGGATTACCAGAAACAAACGTTTACCCTTTTATCTGTGGATTAATTGTGTATTTCAGGTAAAATAGCAACCCGATGTTTATATCCCAGGACAAATTAGCTAGCAACAGCAAGTTAGCTAGCTAAATTGCCATAAATGCTTAATGCTTTTTGACCTGTCCCCAAATTAATTTAGTTGGTTCCGAGTTCGTTTTGATATTTGTTACACAGTGCAACGAAATGCTTACTTGCAGGTTTGCCTCTCGACAATGCAACAACAATTAGAAAGTAATTAAGTGAACAATAAAGTGCTAAAAAATACAAGCTCAATTAATAAAAATAGGATACAACATTTAGCACTTTTTCTTTACAAAAAGGCAATCAAACGAATTGAAGTAAGATATTTACACGTGCCGAGGATTTGCGCAATAATAATAATACAGTAATATAAATAGGAGTCTAGCAGAAGCAGTCATGGAGTGTGCATGAGTGGAAGTCTGTTTGTGTGTGTGAGTGAGTGCCTGTGTGTTAAGGTGCAGGGAGTTAGTGCTGTTGTTGTGCAGGCGTTCAGTCCCAGTGTAAGAGTTTAGTAGTCTGATGGCTTGTGGGTAAAAACTGTCTTTGAGCCTGGTGGTCCAGGACCGATGTTCCGGTACTGAGCGGAGTCCTTGATGATGTTGCAGGCCTTCCTCAAGAACCGCTTGGAGCAGATGTCCTGTATGGTGGGGAGCACGGCTCCAGTGATGTACTGGGCCATCTTCGCAACCTGCTGATGGGCCTTGCGGTCTTGAAAGGAGCAGTTTCCATACCAGGTGGTGATGCAGCTGGCCAGGACGCCGTCAATGGTGCTGCGGTAAAATTTGGAGAGGACCCGGGGGGGGCATGAAGGGGGGGGGGGGGGGGTCTGCACAACGCATCACCAGGGGAAAACTACCTTCCCTCAAGGACACCTACAGCCCTCGATGTCACAGGAAGGACAAATAGGTCATCAAGGACAACAACCACCCGAGCCACTGCCTGTTCACCCCGCTACCATCCAGAAGGCGAGGTCAGTACAGGTACATCAAAGCTGGAACCGAGAGACTGAAAAACAGCTTCTATTTCAAGGCCATCAGACTATTAAACAGCCATCACTAACACAGAGAGGCTGCTGCCTACATACAGACTTGAAATCATTGGCCACTTTAATAAATGGATCACTAGTCACTTTAATAATACCACTTTAATAATGGTTACAAATCTTGCATTACTCATCTCATATGTATATACTGTATTTTATACCATCTATTACATCTTGCCTATGCCGCTCTGTCATTATAACGCTCCTCTTCGTCTGAAGATAGAGAGAAATCGCTGTCGGAAAAAGTGGACCAATACGCAGCAGGTTGCGTGCTCATCATTATTATTATTTATTAAATGTGAACACCAAGAAAAAACAAGAAACAACGACCGACAGGAACAGTTTTGCAGGCTATAACGAATACTAGCAGTGCAAAATCAACAACCCACAAACCCCAGGTGAAAAACACACTCCTAATATATGACTCCCAATCAGGAACAACGATAACCAGCTGTTCCTGATCGGGAGCCACACAGACCAACAAAGAAACAGACATACTAGAAAAACCATACAACACAAACCCTTCTGCCACGTCCTGACCAAAATACTAATACAATACTCCCTCTGCTGGTCAGGACGTGACAGTCATTGCTCATCCATATATTTATATGTATATATTCTTATTCCATTCCTTTACTTAGATTTGTGCGTATTAGATAGTTGTTGTGGAATTGTTAGATTACTTGTTAGATATAGCTGCACTGTCGGAACTAGAAGCACAAGCATTTCGCTACACTCGCAATAACATCTGCTAACCATGTGTATGTGATCAATAAAATTTGATTTGATTTGAGCAAACGTGATGGAGTTGGTGCCGTGCTTCGCCACGCAGTCATGGGTGAACAGGGAGTACAGCAGCAGGCTGAAGACGCATCTCTGGATAGCCCCCGTGTTGAGAGTCCAATCCTCACAGCTTGTGGCCTGCCCGTCAGGAAGTCCAGGATCCAGTTGCAGAGAGTGGTTTTGAGACCCAGGGCCCTGAGCTTGGTGACCAGCTTGGAGGGAACAATGGTGTTCAATGCTGAACTATAGTCAATGAACAGCATTCTCACATAGGTGTTCCTCTTGTCCAGGTGTGATAGCGCCATGTGGGTAGCAATGGAGATGGCATCTTCTGTGGATCTGTTGGAACGGTAGGCAAATTGGAAGGTCCAGTGTGTCTGGCATGCTGGCCTTGATGTGGACCATGACCAGCCTCTCGAAGCACTTCATGATGACGGTTGTGAGTGTCATTTAAGGGTAATAATCACCTTTGTGTTCTGGAATGATGGTGGTTGTCTTGAAGCATGTGGGGTGACGACATGTGTCGTGTGTCTGAGTTGTCATATTGTGATTCCAGTTTGAGTTTATATTGCCTTTTTGCATCCTTATGGGTTTTCCGGAGCTCGCACCTGCTCACCTAGTGACAGATTTGTCCGTTCATACAGGGTTTTTGGTTGGGGTCTGGATTTTTTTCGTCGGTACAACCATTTTTTTTTCTTCATGAAACTCATGATTGATGTGTATTCCTCAATGTTTGTCGATGAATCATGAATCATATAAATATGTGTATTCTCAAAACAGTCTTGGAGCATTGAATCCCTCTGTCCAGCTTCACTATTCTCTTTGTTGGTTGTTTGTAGTCAGGGGGTAATAACAGCGAGCCATGATCTGATTGGCCAAAATGGGGGCAGGGGATGGCTCTGTATGAGTCCCGGATGTTGTGTTAACATGGTCCAGCATGTTCCGTTCTCTCGTAGGACAGGAGACATGTTGATATTTTGGCGATATTTTTGGAGAAGGGCATAATGGAGCAAATTAGAGACAAAGCACATTCAACCTGTTTTTTCCCCCCTTAATTAAGGGTATTATTGGCATTTATTTCTTACCCAGGTGAAATAAAATGTATCTTTTCTCATGACCTCTTATTGTCTGCACATCTTACTTCATTGTATGACATTAGCTATGATTTTTTTTTTGCCGACGTTTAGAAAGTTCGCATAGAAAATAGATGCAACAAGTGCCTGCTAGGATCCGTTTCCATTTAACGAACGTGTCGAAAACAGCTGGACATAATAACGTCACACCCCAAAAAAAACTATTAAACAGTGTTGAATAAAAATGTGGTGGTTGAAGTTTTTCCATTATCCATTTAGTTCAATGGTTAATGCCCTCCCACCTAGCCTTTTGTTTCATGTCTCAGGTAGCCTGTGAAAGCCAGCATGGCTAGAATGCAATAATTGACTAATATTCGCAATATTCTAATCATTCTCATCTGCCAATGTATCGCCACCGTCCGTGCCTTGGTGAAACTTGCACTCCTGTAGATCTGAAATAATTAGATGGTGAAACTTGCCAGCCAACCAGAAAAGCAAGGTGAAGCAATTCAGGCAATTATGAAAGTCAGGACAATCCTTGTCATGCAAATAAACATTATTTTTATAGTAAAAAAAAAAAGATTTTGCAAGACATAGGCATTTATAATTAATTGTGGAGTGGCGCTTTATGTGGTGACATCACATGCCCAGCGTACCTTCAAAATTATTAGGCAATCATAATTTATTCAAAAAACACAGATTCCATCAACATTCATTCCTGTCGATCTTTTTAACATTTCTATATCTGCCGTTTCCATTAAACCTGGGTCAACCTGCCTAGTGTTTGGCACCAGTGGCGAACCGTGACTATAGACTTAGCCTGTTTGGGGGCAAAAAATCTTGCTTTTAACTGCAAAAAAGCAACCCATTTATAATAAGCCAGTAGGCCCCCATTCATAACAAATACAACCATTAATCATTTCCAAATCGAAAGGTTCAACTATTACTTCCCATTGCAAACATATTTCATCACATTCAGCACACACAGTAACTGGCGATCTAAAGTTTAAATGCAACAACGTTTCACACACATTATTTTCAAGCAGACAAGCAAGCTGCAAAACACAGTGCCACTCACCAAATTGTGATCATTTTAAACTTAACTTCTTGTTGAAAGTTCATCTTGATAAAACATTTCACGACAGGCCTGATGGAAACAGCAAATTTGTCAGCAAACTTTCCAAATGTCGACAGTACAAAATACGTTAGACAAGGTGGGATCTTTTTCTGTCTGTATCATGAATTATGCGAGAAATGGCAGTGGAAACGCTTTTCTGCACAAATATTTATATAATAAGCATCATATCGAGTAAACTTGGAGTCACACTGATGATATGTTTTCTGGTCCTTCCACTATGACTTGGGAAAAGATGCAGTTTATTGGCTACCAATAGCAGTGTGTGGGTAAAATCAATGGGGAAGCCAAGCCAGGGGAAAAAGACAGATTACACCCCATGTGTTGTGATAATTGCGTTGTTTGCAGCTCTATAACCCGTTAGTTCATATACCACCGTGATATATAAGGCAGAGAAAGTAAGAAGACAACAGTCACACTGTGTGCAGAATAAATTCAACCACACGTTTGTTTCATCACAAAACCATCTGTCCGGTGAAGTCCATAAAGCATATTACATGTAACAAACAGTTACATGATCTACAGCATGGTCAAGCAAGTTAATATTTCACAACATTTCAGACAACCGAACAGCTTGATTTAGAACCACGGAGAGTTACAGTGGAGCTGTCCCCACTAATGTCTTTCCAGCACCATGTCAACATTTGAACATCATCCAATCACCTATGCTTAGTCTAATAGTGAGATCTTAAAGATACCAAAAACGATTTAGTCCAATCAACGTAAGCTAAATATCATGCTGCTTTCCATATGACTGATTTCTCTCTCTCTCTCTCTCTCTCTCTCTCTCTCTCTCTCTCTCTCTCTCTCTCTCTCTCTCTCTCCCTGTGTAGAAAAAAACATGTTGACTCACCCTTCGTTGTAGAGGAATGGCAATTACCTTCCTCCTCTCTTTCCTGTTGCCAAAACGGTCTATGACTCGTCCCGTAGCCACACCTAAGGGGCCTAGGCCCTAACTAAAAGGCTTGCTAACTAGCGTAACTTACCTTTGTATTTGTATTTATTAAGGATCCCCATTAGCTGATTCCAAGGCAGCAGCAACTCTTCCTGGGGTCCAGCAACATTAAGGCTGTTATATACAATTTAAAATATTACATGACATTACATTTCATAACACTTTTCACAACACATTGTATTCCCTCAGGCCACACTACTCTACTACCACATATCTACAATACAAAATCCATGTGTACGTGTATGTAAAGTGCGTGTCTTATCATGTGTGTGGGCTGTGCCTGTGTGTCTCTTCACAGTCCCTGCTGTTCCATAAGGTGTATTTTTATCTGTTTTTTACATCTGATTCTACCGCTTGCACCAGTTACCTGATGTGAATATAGAGTTCCATGTAGCCATGGCTCTATGTAGTGCTGTGCGCCTTCCATGGTCTGTTCTTGACTTGGGGATTGGGAAGAGACCTTAGGTGGTATGTCTTGTGGGGTATGCATGGGTGTCCGAGCTGTGTGCTAGTAGTTTAACCCTTGTGTTGTTTTAAGGGTCAAAAATGACCCGCCACTATGTTTAACAGCAGAGAAAACCCCCTAAATTATATTTTTTGAAATTTGATTACTTTTCCTACTTTCCCCAACATTAGAAAAATTGAAACATCGCCTTTGTTCATATTTTCATGAAAGCTGAACACCACCAGGGTACAAAGATTGTCTTAGGGTCATTTTTGACCGGGCAGTTATAAAATCATTTACACACCACAAAAACTATAAAGATACAAACACACACACACACACACACACACACACACACACACACACACACACACACACACACACACACACACACACACAATGAGGAATTGAGATGATGTGTGCTACTGATTGAACTCAGCCAGCAGCTCCTGAAGAGGAAGATCACCATAGTTGGCACAGATAGAAAGGACAAGCCTGAGCTCCCCCCTGCACTCCTCGCAACAATGGGAAGAGAGGCCTTCTCATCAAAGTTTGCCTTCACCATCACTCTAGTTTCTTACCTCCCAATGAGGTAATCACTTTATTACTGAAGCTGGAGACTCATATCTCCCTCACTAATTTTAAGTATCAGCTATCAGAGCAGCTTACAGATCATTGCACCTGTACATAGCCCATCTGTAAATAGCCCATCCAACTACCTCATCCCCATACTGTTATTTATGTTTTTTGCTCCTTTGCACCCCAGTATCTCTACTTGCACATTCATCTTCTGCACATCTATCACTCCAGTGTTTAATTGCTAAATTGTAATTATTTCGCCACTATGGCCGATTTATTGCCTTACCTCCATTATCTTACCTCATTTGCACACACTGTATATATACTTTTTTCCTATTGTGTTATTGACTGTATGTTTGTTTATTCCATGTGTAACTCTGTGTTGTTGTTTGTGTTGCACTGCTTTGCTTTATCTTGGCCAGGTCGCAGTTGTAAATGAGAACTTGTTCTCAACTAGCCTACCTGGTTAAATAAAGATGAAATAAAAAAAAAAAATTGTCATTAGTAAAGATTGAGAAAAGTAAGGGGTCTAGACAGCTGCCCTGGGGAATTCTTGATTCTACTTGGATTATGTTGGAGAGGCTTCCATTAAACAACACCCTCTGTGTTCTGTTACAGGTAACTCTTATCCACAATATAGCAGGGGGTGTAAAGCCATAACACATACGTTTTTCCAGCAGCAGACTGTGATCAATAATGTCAAAAGCCGCACTGAAGTCTAACAAAACAGCCCCCACAATCTTTTTATCATCAATTTCTCTCAGCCAATCATCAGTCATTTGGGTAAGTGCCTTGCTTGTTGAATGTCCTTCCCTATAAGGGTGCTGAAAGTTTGTTGTCAATTTGTTTACAGTAAAATAGCTTGAATTTTTACAAAAGTTTTGTAACGGTTTGTAACAGGCTGATTGGTCGGCTATTTGAGCCAGTATAGAGGGCTTTACTATTCTTGCGTAGCAGAATTACTTTTGCTTCCTTCCAGGCCTGAGGGCACACACTTTCTAATAGGCATTGATGAGCCAGCTAGCGAGTTAACCTGTTTAGGATAGGGGGCAGTATTTTCACGGCCGGATAAAAAACGTACCCGATTTAATCTGGTTATTACTCCTGCCCAGAAACTAGAATATGCATATAATTGTTTGATTTGGATAGAAAACACCCTAAAGTTTCTAAAACTGTTTGAATGGTGTCTGTGAGTATAACAGAACTCATATGGCAGGCCAAAACCTGAGAAGATTCTAAACAGAAAGTGCCCTCTCTGACCATTTCTTGGCCTTCTATACCCTCTTTATCAAAAACAGAGGATCTCTGCTGTAACGTGACATTTTCTAAGACTCCCATAGGCTCTCAGAAGGCGCCAGAATGTTGAATGATGACTCTGCAGTCCCTGGCTGAAAAACAGTAGCGCATTTGGATAGTGGTCGATCGGAGAACAATGAAACGGGTGTGCGCGTGCACGTGAAGAGTCCATTTTACATTTTCAGTCTTTGAACGAAAACAACGTCGCCCGGTCGGAATATTATCGCTATTTTATGAGAAAAAAACGCATAAAAATTGGTTTTAAACAGCGTTTGACATGCTTCGAAGTACGGTAATGGAATATTTAGAAATATTTTGTCACGATACGCGCCGGCGCGTCACCCTTCGGATAGTGTCTTGAACGCAAGAACAAACGCAGCTATTTGGATATAACTATGGATTATTTGGAACCAAACCAACATTTGTTGTTGAAGTAGAAGTCCTGGGAGTGCATTCTGACGAAGAACAGCAAAGGTAATCAAATTTTTCTTATAGTAAATCTGAGTTTGGTGAATGCCAAACTTGGTGGGTGTCAAAATAGCTAGCCATGATGGCCGGGCTATCTACTCAGAATATTGCAAAATGTGCTTTCACCGAAAAGCTATTTTAAAATCGGACATAGCGATTGCATAAAGGAGTTCTGTATCTATAATTCCTAAAATAATTGTTGTGTTTTTTGTGAACGTTTATCGTGAGTAATTTAGTAAATTCACCGGAAGTTTCGGTGGGTATGCTAGTTCTGAACGTCACATGCTAATGTAAAAAGCTGGTTTTTGATATAAATATGAACTTGATTGAACAAAACATGCATGTATTGTATAACATAATGTCCTAGGAGTGTCATCTGATGAAGATCATCAAAGGTTAGTGCTGCATTTAGCTGTGGTTTTGGTTTTTGTGACATTATATGCTAGCTTGAAAAATGTGTGTGTGATTATTTCTGGCTGGGTACTCTCCTGACATAATCTAATGTTTTGCTTTCGTTGTAAAGCCTTTTTTAAATCGGACAATGTGGTTAGATAAAGGAGAGTCTTGTCTTTAAAATGGTGTAAAATAGTCATATGTTTGAAAAATTTAAGTTTTGGGATTTTTGAGGAATATGTCATTTGCGCCACGCCCTATCATTGGATATTGGAGCGGTGTTCCGCTAGCGGAACATCTAGATGTAAGAGGTTAAAGTTAGCCTACTACATCTAGCTACATATTGAACGTCCATCCTCTTAGGCCAGCGGCACAATGTATGATTTTATGGTTGGATCAGAATCGCCGTTATAATCATTGGCCGGTACACAAGTCCAAATCCTTATCTCCATCAATGATTCATTTAGGAAAGGGACAATTTTAGCTAGCTAGCCACTGGAGGACAACTATACAACAATTCACATTTTTCTGTCAATTGCGTTTTGCTTTTGATGTGATGGGATTTGTGTGAAGCCAATTCCAAACTTTCTTACATTGACACTTTTTTTTGGGTGCGCCAGGACCATTCACAGTTGAGCTCATTCAGGTTAGTTCAATGCTGATTGGTTATTCTTTTCAACAACAACAAAAATATAAAGGGAGGCCAAATGGTCGCTTGCTTTCCTTGCTATTGAATTCAATAATACAGGTGGCAACAATGTCATACTCTTTTTGACCAGACAGCATCAGATAGATGGGCTACATGTACTAAGATAGAGGGATGCTGTTTTGCTTACTCTGATGATTTCTCAGGTGAGATACATTCAGCCACTTACGAATTGAAGTAGAGTTATGAAACACAGAGGTGAAATACCCATTCTTTTTTTTCTTGGTCAGATTTTTTGGGAAGCCTGGGTTCACTTGGCATTCATGAATACACACCACTGTAGCCTACAGATTAAATAAGTTATGATGAACTTCAGTAGGGTGAAAGTGCACGGTGATGAGCTTGATGCTCCTTTCCAATAAATATCAAGGGTCTTATTCTGGTGATATGATGATTGATCCTTGGCTGCTCTTTTGAACATAATAATCTCATCATGTAGGCTAGCCTACCCGCACTGTATATCTGCGAGCTGTTGGCTAGAGCACCCATGCCAAGACCAGAGTGGGCACATTTGCTATATATTGCAAAAAATATACACTACTGGTCAAAAGTTTTAGAACCCCTACTCATTCAAGGAGAATGTCAAGATTGTGCAAAGCTATCATCCCGGCAAAGGTTGGCTATTTGAAGAATCTCAAATATAAAATATATTTTGATTTGTTTAACACTTTTTTGGTTACTACATGATTCATGATTGTGTTATTTCATAGTTTTGATGTCTTCAATATTATTCTACAATGTAGAAAATAGTAAAAATAAAGAAAACCCTTGGTGTTCTAAAACTTTTGACCGGTAGTGTATATTTGGCAAAATCATCAGTAGAGTTGAAAATGCGATGGAATCCCAATTAACTTACATTTTTTATTCGGTACATGGGGATTTAACTGCAAAAGTTATTTTCATGTGCACAACATCATCACGCACAGCCTTTTGTCCGCAACAAGTCACTTTGATGGAAACAACATCTCTGGTGGGAAAATGTTTTTATGCAGATTTTAGAATATTCGCATGAAAATCTGTCGCCAATTGGATGGAAACCTAGCTAGTGTTAACCATTCACTTTCCAACACAACTGAAGAGATTAAATCAGAATATCATTTAAATTATAGAAAAGATTAAATAGAAATGAAAATGTTTATTTAAAATATAATAAATCATTTTATAAATCCTTAGGCCTTCTCTGAAGGCATAGAAGGCCCTTACTGTTCAACACTGTTAAAGAGCTGTTAAAGTGCCATTAATGAGAAATTTGCCCCCAAAAATAATGTCATTCTGTCCTGACCCAGGTTTATTCAACAAAATGAATGTCGCAAAAAAAAAAGCATTGTGACATGTGTATGTAAATGGCAGCTATAGAGAAATGTTCTAAAGATCAACAAAATGTTTATCTGTTCGAATGGAGATTTTTCTTTGTCAAACTTTATTTATTACAACAAATGATGATAGAAGCTGTGTTTTTCAAATAAATTATGATTGTTGAATCATTTTGAAGGTACACAGGGCGTGTGATGTCATCACGTAAACAAACTACAGTATAAAGCGTCCCCAAAGATTCTTTAGAAATTCTGTGGCTCAACTCCACATATAATTCCAAATGCCCACTGCTTGTTAAATCAATTTTTTCAACTATAAAAATGATGTTTATTTGCAGGACAAGGATGGTCTTGACTTTCAAGAATGCCTGAATTGTTTTACTGGTTGGCTGGATGTTTCACCATCCAATTATTTCAGATCTACAGGAGTGCAATGTTCACCACGTGCACGGGCTGTGGCGAAACATTGGAACATGAAAACGTTACATCTGCTCCTGCCACGCCCTCTACTTCTCATCCTGAACCTCCCTATACCTGCCACCACCCCCCCCCAGTGCTCTCTCCCTCTCTGTGTGTATGTGATTGTGTGAGTGGAGACAGGCGTGCTGGAAGCAGAGCGGATTCCCACCAGCTGCAACCTGTTCCATAATCAAGAACCCTACAAATACTCAGCCCTGCCACTTCCACGCTGTCAGATCGTAGCCTCTACTCAGTCAGTCTGCATTTCTAGCTGTTTGTTCCTGCATAGATTTTGTTATCCTGTTGTGCCTGATTTCCCTAGCTTCACACTGCTTTTTCTCTCCGCTACAGTCCCGTCTGCTCTGACACTGGTACCTGTCTCCAGTCCCTCGTCTCCTCAGTCCTGCTTCCCTGCCCTGGATCCCCGCACTACTGCTTCATTGGATTCCGCTCCAGACCTGCTTACCCGGTTCCTAATCTCCTTGCCCCCAGCCTCAGCCTCAGTCCGGATTCCCTAATACCCAGCCGAGATTCCCCTGGACTGCACCCCATCTCCTTTCCCACTTTTCAATAAATACATTGGTTACATGTCCTTGTCTCCTCATCTGAGTTTGCATTTGGGTTCACCTGCTCTGCTCCGCGTTTCAGAGAATTATTAGAATATGGCAAATATATTAGTAATTTCTTGCATTCTCTCCATGCTGGCTTTTGCGGGCCACCTGAGACATGAAACATATAGATGGGAGGGCATACAGTCTGTCGCCAATTTATTAATGCGCAATTTGCCTAAATGGATAATGGAAACAATTCAACCACTTCATTTTTATTCGACACTAGGTTTTTGCAATAATTTTTTTTCTCCCAGTGTGACGTTATTATGTCCAGCTGTTTTCATCAACCCAAGGCAGTTAAATGGAAACGCACCATAGCAGGCAGTTGTTGCATCTATTTTCTACTTCAGTGATGTGAGGTCGGTGGCTGGGCTATTATCAAAGGTAGATTTACTCACAAATAAACCTTGATCAAGCCCAAGTTCACCATACAACCAGAGTGACATAGGCTATTAACAGAAATGTACAAATATTTCCACCAAATATAAATACCAATGTAGCCAAGATACACAAGTGACAGCCTCCGATTGCGGCATATTTCATATCATCTGACAAAATGACACACTACTCAACTCAGCCATAGGCCGATGTAGCATCCACAGTTACAACTGAGAGGTGGCACTAAAATACCAATATATGAACACATTTCATCAGAATAATTTGCAATGGAAACTCCATAACCTTTCACAATGGATTTACAATTCTTCCAATGCACTGCACACGGCGCGCACAAACATTCACACAATAATATTATTATGTGAAATATTAGTACACACACTTATATAATAAATAAGGTTCTAATGAAATTTCCATATCAACAATCAAAATGACTGAAAAATGCAATTTAAATCATCACAAAAGTGTCTTATCGAAACAAAATTCTAGCTTGATAAATCAAATGCATTCAAAGGGATGTTAACCCGCAAATAGCAGAGGAAAATGCATTTAGGCCTACCTTTACTTGTATTAAATGAAGTCCATTCTTCTGTCCTTAAGGGTAAACCTCTCAGTGTCAGCATTGTTGAAGTCACAGCAGAACCCTATGTCAATTATTTAATTCTGCATGCACACAGCAGGCCCACCATCTTGTGGAAGACACATCCCCGAGATCTCATTCGGTTCCATTTTCATAGTGACACAAAAAGTCACACACACACACACACACACACACACACACACACACACACACACACACACACACACACACACACACACACACACACACACACACACACACACACACACACACACACACACACACACACACACACACACACACCACACACACCACACACACAATGAGAAATTGAGATGATGTGTGCTACTGATTGAACTCAGCCAGCAGCTCCTGAAGAGGAAGATCACCATAGTTGGCACAGATAGAAAGGACAAGCCTGAGCTCCCCCCTGCACTCCTCGCAACAAGGGGAAGAGAGGCCTTCTCATCAAAGTTTGCCTTCACCATCACTCTAGTTTCTTACCTCCCAATGAGGTAATCACTTTATTACTGAAGCTGGAGACTCATATCTCCCTCACTAATTTTAAGTATCAGCTATCAGAGCAGCTTACAGATCATTGCACCTGTACATAGCCCATCTGTAAATAGCCCATCCAACTACCTCATCCCCATACTGTTATTTATGTTTTTTGCTCCTTTGCACCCCAGTATCTCTACTTGCGTATTAATTGGTAATGACGTTTCAGACAAGTGGACAGTCCAGTACTCACTGTTAGCCTGCCTGACAGCTACTGTAGCAGTATGGGAGATGGTGGTTATCTTGCCTGTCATGAATAAAGTAATGTCTTGTAGACCTCCTGTATGCTGACACTGTCTGGTCTGAACTTTCATTATAGTTGACGTTCCGCTCTTCGAACCCACCAAACGACTCTTTACATTATTCCAACTTGGAAAATTGCTTGAGGTGCAGTAGTGTCTGGTTGTTTTTGCCAGCTTCGTTCAGTTCAAGTGATGCGCGCGCCAAATTATATAGACGCCCAAATGTGCAGTGTTTACCCCAGGCAATACCGCGTCTTTCTTTTTCCCAACGCAGTTCGTCCAAAACCATGCCCCATTATTCATAGGGGCGTTCTACAACACTTTGAGCTCTCCAAGTTTCTAAGTCCGGAAGTGAATATCACGTAGCGCGAAATTTCAGTCACTGATTAATAACATTGTATTTCAAGGTTGAAAAATATAATAACGTAATGTCATGGACCGAGCTAGCCATTAACGTCCCTTAATGCTCAAAGACAGGTTCAATGGCTGTAGCATAGCATATTCGACTGAATGATTAGCTAATAACTATTTGAGAAATTATGAATAATAAGCATATGCTTTTACCCGATAATAGACTCAATGATAATATAACAACTTCAAATACAGAGATAGTAACGTTAAGTAGCCTAGGTTAACTTAGCTGACCTTCAATTGAGGGAATTCAGCAATGTGAGTTCTCTGAGACATTTTTACAACTCATTGAAAATGAAAATAAATACATGGGCAAATGTTACCAAACATCATGATAATAGGCCTGCATTACGGTAGGCAGATAATTGTTAAATTACACTTTCCACGCTGATTGCCTGTGAGTGAGACGATGCTAGCTAGCCAATGGGAGCGTAGTATAACGTCCCTCTGAATAACGGGGTGTGGTTTTAGCATAACTGCGTCGGGAAAAAGAAGGATGCCGCGGCAATACCCACACAACATTGTTAGGTAATACGAATGCGCAAAATATGAAATCGGTTCAATGCAACAAATTAACCTCTATGGGCTAGGTGGGACGCTTTGACAATTTTTAGGGCCTTCCTCTGACACCGCCTGGTATAGAGGTCCTGAATGGCAGGCAGATTAGCCCCAGTAATGTACTGGGCGGTATGCACTACCCTCTGTAGTGCCTTGCGGTCGGAGGCCGAGCAATTGTCGTACCAGGCAGTGATGCAACCAGTCAGGATGCTCTCCATGATGCAGCTGTAGAACCTTTTGAGGATCTGATGATTTGAATGGATGGGAAGAAATGGATGAATGGCGCCTTCGCTGAGGTTTTGATGCGGTTAAGCAAATGTTTAGATTTTGAGCATAAAAAACAACAGAGCCATTGAGAAAAAAACATTAGACACACAAAAATAATGACAATTATTTATATAATTACATTTTAATTTGTTATTGGATTATCACAGGGTAAGCACTGCCAAACCGTGGCGGTATGCCTGTTGAAGGTGGCAGTTCTAGGGGTAAAAATCATACTTCAACTGGATCTATAAGAAGCACATACCAATAGATTGATGTTTACTCTGTTGTTCTAAAAAGCAATTCTAAACATTCATTCATTTCACTTCATATTGACTTAAAGATCCGTGTATGCAATTTGCACATCTTTTCCACACGATGGAGGCAAGACATGACAGCTTGTAACCGTTTAAAATGGCTCATCCAGTCTTCCCAGTAAACAAGCTGTCTTGTTTGTAAGAAAACATATCATTCAAATAAGCTTTTAATCTGTTCAAGAATGACCCAGAGGACAGCCACTGTCATAGCTCCTTATTCCAATACTCCAGAAAGCCCCTTGGATGAGCAGCATCCTCTTATTGAACACGACAATCATATTACCAACACAGCAATAGAAAGCAATAGAAATGAAATGGTAAATTGAATTCATAAATCCGAGTGAAGAGAACGTGGCTTTTACAGTGGAGAAACTTTTTTTTGTTGTTGGTCAAAATCACTTACAGGAATTTTTTGGGGGGCAGTTTGAGCTATTTTCTTTCACACTCTACTTCTTATTCATGCTGCAACATGTCTAAACTGAGTACAGGTCGTGGCGCTATGAGCGATGCCCATCTGAAATGTAATTCCCCTGCGCTTGGAGGCGCGCTACCTCCAAATGTCAGTGGTGACTCTACTGATATCATTAAACGCACTGGGCAGTGCAGAGCACTGGGGGGGGGGGGGCTTTCAACCATGGAGGTGTGAGAGACCACCTCGACTCCAGCACACCCCACTAGCTCCTAACGTTGAAATATAGCATAGATAAGATTAAGCTTGATCTATTGATTTTGTAAACAGCAGTAGCGATGGTTCATTTACATCATGGATGCAATGTAGATTCACTGCATAATGGTTCACCAGCCAGTCACAGAGTTAATTAAGCAAATTGGGTTGTTTTCAGGGAGGGTCTGGACTTTTTGTTTTTGTTTTTAAGGGTAGAATAAAATTCTCTGACTGCATTTCATATTTGGGCAGCTTTAATATTCATGACATGTTATTATTCAAGACATCATGATAAAGGATGTGCTGCTGGGAGACATGGGTCACCAGTTCTTGAACCATAGCCTCTTCTAGAAAGAATTATGGATTCTGATATGGCTACTCAATCCAACCCAGTCCAAGTCAAAGGGCCACACAGTAAAACAGTGCATACCTAGTGTCTAGAAAGGATTCCTCAGTCTAGCCAGGGAGCCCTGGACCCCTGGCTTGCTTCATTATATAACCCCAGGTTCTTTATGGTATAGGTATCTCCTAGTATCACAACCTTGTCTCATAGACTACACGTAACATAGTAAACGTAAATCCGTGACGCTCAAATTAGAATGATGTGTTACTTTTGGTATGGTTACATAAAACTCTATTCGGACTGGATACGTTTTACTGGGGGAGCTCAGGTAATGTATGTGCACGACCACAAATCACCACATCGGTTATTTTAGTCCCGTCCAAATCTGCCATGTCAGTCATTTCTAATTGGCAGGAAGGTTATTATCCCAGCACTAAAAACTCCAAGGTCCTCTGATTATACTTATCCGGTGCGAATTGTCATCCCCGAATCGTCATTGTCACCACTGTGACAGTTTGGGTAAGAACATGGGAACAAATGCTTAAAACAAAGTGCTACGCACGTAGCCTACAGATGAATGATCTGTTTTCTCATATATCAACGTTCCTAGTGCCATACTTCTCTTGTAAAATATGAAGTGGACAATATTGTGCCAATTAATTGATAAACTGCCAAATATGTCAGGTAATTAAATGTCAGCATAGGTTACTGTTCATAGTTCTTATTCGTATGCATTATTATTTTGACGTTCTCCAAACTGAAGGTCATTAGGCCAATATTAGGCTATACCTAGACATTTTAAATATCTTTACGCCTAGAAGAGCCTTCAGGCTTCCATCATAATGTTAAATTGTGAATGAGGGGGCAAAAATAATTACAGGGGCAGTTTGGTCAAACTAATCCCGTCTGAATCATCCACTGGAAAAACGGGCATGCTGGGGTAATAATTACATAACTGACATTTTATAATAAAACTAGTCCCTTGCAAATAGAGCTTTAATAAGACAGAAGGCTATTTAAGACAAAAACTAAAGTCGGGGTCAGTGTATAACGCGAACGTCTAGCAACCCAAAGGTTGGGTGTTCGAATCTCATCACAGACAACTTTAGAATTTTTGATAATTAGCAATTTTACAACTACTTACTTCTTTTGTAGCTACTTTGCAACTAATTAGCATGTTAGCTAACCCTTTCCTAACCTTAACCCTTTAACCTAACCCCAAGCCTAGCTAACGTTAGCCACCTAGCTAACATTATCATTAGCCACAACAAATTGTAATTCATAACATATCATACGTTTTGCAAATTCGAAAACATATTGTATGAGTTGCAATTCATAACATATTGCACGAATTGTAATTCGTAACATATCATGCAAAATGAATGATGGACATCCACAAATGAATACATACCATACGAAATGTAACATATCATATTAATTATAGTGTCCCGGATTGACTTTTACTAAGTTACGTCTACCCCCGAGTCCAGATAGCCAAACCAGATACTTTAGCCAAGTAGTCTCTTTCCATAGCCACTGGAGTGCCATTAGTCTGGCAAATAGCGCTAGACTAGTTATAGCCCCAACCAGTGGTGGAAAAAGTACCCAACTGTCATACTTGAGTAAAAGTAAAGATACCTTAATAGAAAATGACTCAAGTAAAAGTCACCCAGTAAAATTCTACTTGAGTAAAAGTCTAAAAGTATTTGGTTTAAAATATACTTAAGTATCAAAGGTAAAAGTATAAATCATTTCAAATTCCTTATATTAGGCAAACCAGATGGCACCATTTTCTTGTATTTTTAATTTACAGAAAGCCACAGGCACACTCCAACATCATTTACAAATGAAGAATGTGTGTTTAGTGAGTCGACCAGATGTATTTTGTATTATTATTTATTTAACTTGGCAAGTCAGTTAAGAACAAATTCTTATTTACAATGACGGTCCGTCGGCCAAACCCGGACAACGCTGGGCCAATCACAGCCGATTGTGATACAGCCTGGATTCGAACCAGGGTGTCTGTAGTGATGCCTCCTGCACTGAGATGCAGTGCTTTAGACCGCTGCGCCACTCGGGAGCCCCAAAAATAAAATTTAAAATAAACGTGTAAAAGTACAGATACCACAAAAAACGACTTAAGTAAAAATACTACTTAAGTACCTTACACTACTGGCCACAACAGGCATCTCAAATGCCACATGCCCCCCTCAGCGACTGACTGGTGCCCCAGCCCCAGCACAGAGCAGAACCAATTAACACTCAATTCAGCCGCTCATTTTCCTGCAGAGAGAGTGACAGGCCGGTCAGCCTGATAAGAGGCTCAGCAACATGCTATACCAGCAGCATTACCATGCTGTTCTACAACTGGAGCTGTCACACTGAGGCCCCGTCCCAGTGCTATCTCTATGTCCAAAACTGGAGTCATCAACAGACAATTTACAGAGGTTAGAGGCTAATTATGCTAGCTAATACAACTCAGTGTATGTTTTCTGTTATCACACATTTCATAACATGTTTGGGTGTACCCAAGGGGGTAGGTAATCTATGTGTAAATTATGTAAAGATATTTATCAGATGTATTTCTCTAAATATTGTTAGACTATAACACAGCGGTCAGATCAAGTTGTTGATTGGGTTTGCTTTTCTTCCGAATTCCTGGTACACAGTGAGAAAACAAGCAAATATTTGAGTCTCTTTTTCTTGGCGCTTATCTCACCAAGGGAATTCACCGGAACACATAATGCAGCCTGGGACCCAGAGGCCTCTATCTCTAATCTTATTCGCTTCCTCCCTCCACCTATTTTTCTCTCTATCTCCCTTTCTACCCTCTTCTCTCTCTCTTTTTTCCCCCTCCTCTCATTCTTTATTTCTCTTCCTCTGTCTTGGCCCTAACCTAGTGTGAGAGAGGAAGCTACACAAAATGTCCATATAAAGTAATTGTATTGTTTTCTACAGAAGTGGCATGCATGGGTGTTAGTCAGTGAGTGGTGACATACATGCCTTGACCTCTCATGACCTGGTCAGACAGAGACAGGCCATCACAATCAGTCTTACTGGACAGGGCTCTGTAAAGGTCAGGGGTCAGGTATTGCAACATGCCTCATATAACACACAAACACACATAGTGGACATGAGTCGGGCTCATGGTCTAGTGATGACGTAGCCCTGCTTGGACTTCAAAATCTGTGTCACCCTAGGCCCTAAAGGTAATTTCCTGTTTTCTTGGTCTAAAGATCAGATGTTGGTTTCTCCCATGCAAGACCAAGGTTCAGATCCCACCCGTGACACATACACACACATCCACACAAACTTCATGGATTTTAGAAAAACTTTAACATATGGTATCGCTAGAAGCTTTATGAATTTACACAGGTAGCCTAATTCTGATCTTTTGTCCAATTAATGTCAAAAGATCTGATTGGTCAAAAGACCAATTAGTGAAGAAATATCAGAATTGGGCTGCCTGTGTAAATGCAGCCTGAGGAAGTCTCAGGAAAATGTTTACCTTGTGATGAGTGAGACATAAGATGTACACAGCTGATGTTCCCTTGTGAACAGTGGTGTACTGCTACTGCCCTCTAGTGACAAATTACACAAAGTCACAGTCGGAGTACAATAGTAATATGTACGGTAGTGGTATTTAAAGTTTTCCAGCGGGGAACCCGTTTTTTTTTTGGCCAGAATTTCTGGTGACCCCATTTCCTTTTTTGCCAGAATTTCTGATGACCCCATTTCCTTTTTTGCCAGAATTTCTGATGACCCCATTTCCTTTTTTTCCAGAATTTCTGGTGACCCCATTTCCTTTTTTGCCAGAATTTCTGATGACCCCTCCCCAAATCTAATGATACAACCTTAAAATGTATACATTTCTATTTATTTTTACACCAACTGAAGAAAAATAACATTAAATTAATTATATTTACGTCTCTCTTATCAAATTCTTATGTTATTGGTCATATTTTGGGGGGAAGCCTGGCTTCCCTTGGCATCCATGAATACCGTGTATGCCAAGGTAAGCCAGGCTTCCCCCCAAAAAATTACTAGTAAAAAAATAAAATAATGTATCTTTCGTCTCTTTGTGTTTCATCATTTTTTTTTTCAATTCGCAAGAGGCTGAATGTATCTCACCGGAGCGAGCAAAACAGCGCCCCTCTGTCTCTGTATGTGTAGCACATCTATCTGGGCTACACATGGGCTCTGTATGCTGTCTGGTCAAAAGTTGTTTGATATTGTTGTCGTCCGCAGCATTGAATGCAAGGGAAGCCAGTGAGCATTAGGCCTCCTCAATATTTTTTGAATATACAGTAATAGCCAATCAGCGTTGAGCTAAACTGAGTGAGCTCAACTGTGAATGGTCACGGTGCACCATAAAAAACGGTGTCAAGGGAAGGCATTTTAGATTTGGCTTCACACCAATCACATCTCATCAAGCCAAACGTCATTGACAAACAATTTTTGTTGTGTTGTTGTCCTCCGGTGGCTAGCTATTTAAAATTGTCCCTCTCCTAAATTAGCCATGGACGGAGATAGGGATTTGGACATACTTCATTTTTTTACGTAATTCTCTGTAATGTCCAAAAAGTTATAATTATGAATCATCTGTCCATAGAACATTCTTTCAAGAGTCTTGATGATCATCCAGGTGCTTTTTGGCAAACTTTAGTCAACTTTTTGGATGACATGGATCCCATTATGCCTGGCGAAAACCAAACACTGCGTTCCACAGTAAGAACCTCATGCCAACGGTCAAGCATGGTGGTGGTAGTGTGATGGTTTGGGGATGCTTTGCTGCCTCAAGACATGGACGACTTGCCTTAATAGAAGGAACCATTATGCTGCTCTGTATCAGAGAATTCTACAGGAGAATGTCAGGCCATGTGTCTGTGAGCTGAAACTGAAGCGCAGCTGGATCATGCAGCAAGACAATTATCCAACACACACAATCAAGTCTACTTGAAAATGGCTAAAAAGCAACAAATTTGAAGTTTTGGAATGGCCTAGTCAAAGTCCAGACCTAATCCCAATTGAGATGTTGTGACAGGACTTGAAACGAGCAGTTCATGCTTCAAAACCCACAAATGTCGTTGGGTTTCAGCAGTTCTGCATGGAAGAGTGGGCCATAATTCCTCCACAGTGGTGTGAGAGGCTGATCAACAACAGGAAGCGTTTGGTTGGAGTCATTGAAGCTAAAGGTGGCACAACCAGTTATAGAAGGTAAGGGTGCAATTACTTTTTCTCATTGGGTGTTGCATAACTTTGGATACTTTTTGTATTTAGTTATTTGTAAACTCAGGTTTCCATTATCTAATATTAGGTTTTGGTTGAAGATCTGATAACATTCAGTATGAAAAATATGCAAACATTTAGAAAATCAGGGAGGGGGCAAATAATTTTTCACAGCACTGTAGGTACTGTACCAAAACACACAATATGCTCAGTTGTGATGACATTCATACAATGTTTAATTTACTGGAGGTTGCATTCCTATAATGCTGTAATAATGTCGACAGAACACCTGCTCTAAGTTCTTTATAGGTTCCCAGAACATTTAATTAAGTTATGGGAGTTGCCCTCCCTTCCAGTTGCATTGCTGGGAATTCTTTGTTGTTGTACTTCATCATCCTCAAGTCTCATTATGAATTTCACAAAATGTATGCAGCACACAACATGCTGTAATTAGTGTGTTTATTATGTCAATGTGAGAGTCATTGCGTTGAAGCAAACACCTCCATCTTCCCTTCAGTCGAGCAAAAGCCCTATACAGTCATGCACGAACTACTGAGCCTCTCATTAAAGTTGGTCAGCACAGGTGTGATTCCTTCTCTGTCTGAGTAGAGCTTCATCAGCCACGGAAGAAGTAGGTAGGCAGCGTCTCCTAATATTACAAGTGGCACATTCCCTCCATGAAAGGTCTGTCCATCTTGGGAGTAGTCTGCCCTCCTGACCCTTGGTAAATAGTGCTGAGTTGGCCAGCACATGGCTATCATGAACTGTGCCAGCCCTACCAATGTGTATGTCCCAAAATGTTAATTTGTAACCTCCAACCCCTTGTAGGACCACTGATTAAAACCCCTTTCTGTTAAAATAGTCCTCCTTGTCTTGTTGTGGTGCTATGATGGGTACATGAGTGCCATTGATTGCTCCACAGAATTGAGGGAATCCGGGTTGACGGTCCCGGAATCCGTTTACTACGTCCCTGAACTCAGACTCTGTTGGTCTCTTGATGTAAACGTGCAACATTTTCTCCCGGATGAGACTGGCAATTTGATTAGGGACAGCAGTTGACAAACCTAACCACAAAAAAATGTCTCCACAGACAAATGGCAACACGCTGCTCCACAGACAGTGCTTTCCTGTAAATGACACTGTTGATGGACAAGAGAAGGACCAAGAATATCACATAGACTGAGGAACGTTGTCTTCCTCATCCTAAAGTTCGCCCTCCTCTCTGTTAGTCCAGCCTTCAAATGCAGTCAGCCACTGTGCCTCCCTTGGAACAACCCATATACTACTGGTAAAAGAGAATTACAAGGTTTAGGCTTAGGCTACTACTTCAAATTGTAAAAATGAATGGTAGGCTACATTATAACAATTCTAGCCAGGATAGGTCTTAACAGACCTTAAATATAGATCTGAAAGTGCATGCATGTCAATATCACTTATTTGAAAACAGAATATAAAACATTTCAAAGGAAATTATATATGTCTGCCATTGTGTCATTTTTTATTTATTTTATTTAACTAGGCCAGTCAGTTAAGAACAAATTATTATCTACAATGACGGCCTACCCCGGCCAAACCCGGACGATGCTGAGCCAATTGTGTGCCGCCCTATGGGACTCCCAATCACGGCCGGATGTGATACAGCCTGGAATCGAACCAACGACTGTAGTGACTCCTCTTGCTCTGAGATGCAGTGCCTTAGACCGCTGCGTCCGTGTGTGTTTGTTAATAACTATTTAACTGTACTAGAATGCTTAAAAGGCCCCAAAAATTTTAAATATCGGTTCTCTGTATCGTTTTTTTTTGGTAAGGAAAATATCGGATACCGGTATCGGCCAAAAGTGTAATATCGGTGCGTCACTAATTTGTTTAACACTTTTTTGGTTACTACATGATTCCATATGTGTTATTTCATAGTATTGATGTCTTCACTATTATTCTACAATGTGGAAAATAGTAAAAATAAAGAAAAACCCTTGAATGAGTAGGTGTGTCCAAACTTTTGACTGTTACTGTACTTAATTATCAAAAGTAAATGTAATTGCTAAAATACATATAGAAAAAGTATAAATAATTTCAAATTCCTTATGTTAAGCAAACCAGATGGCACTTTTTCTTGTTTTTTATTTTATTTACTGATAGCCAGGGGCACACTCCAACACTCAGACTTAATTTATAGTGTTTAGTGATTCTGCAGATCAGTGGCAGTAGGGATGAGGGACGTTCCTTCATAGGTGTGTGAATTGGACCATTTTCCTATCCTGCTAAGCATTTAAAATGTAACGAGTACATTTGGGTGTCAGGGAAAATGAATGTAGTGAAGGAAAAGTTATCAAAAATATATATAGTTAAGTACAGATACCACCTAAAAAACTACTTAATTAGTACTTGAAAGTATTTGTACTTAAGTACTTTACACCACTGCAAATAAGTCCGTTTTTATGATGTTCATAGCATATTTGTTTCAGGTTTAACTTAATGCTCCATTGATGTTCACGGTATATACATTTTACCTTGCTTGGAGGTCCTCAGAACATTTCAAGAACATTTAGAAAATGTTATATTTAAGTTTTACCTAATATTACCACAACATTCTCAGCATACAAATGTGTAGCTCCTTAAAGCGTAAGAAAGCAGATTGGAATACGTCCCCATTGGAATACATCCCCATTATGTTTCTCTACAGATTTAATGGCAATTCGCATTTTGACGGTGATCTAGAGACACATGGCATTTTAATTAAATTCATAGGACATTTGAACAGCATTTAATCATACAAACACAACCAGGGCCGGATTAAGAAATCATTGGCCCTGGGGCTTTGATGGCCGATGTGCTCCTGTTGGCAATAGCCTATCTCACAATGAGCTACTTAGAAAAACAGTACTGCTCTTCGCCAAAAATTGGGAGTTGTTGAGATTTTTTTATTCTATTGGGTCTTCAATCATATTTTGAAATTAGCAAAAGGCAAACAGACAGCCGCAACCAAGCATGAAAATATAATCCATAGATGATAGTTCCCATTCAAGTCAGGACTGACAGCTATTGCTAGTGTACCCATGAGTTTAACACAAAAATTGCCAGGGTAAGAGTTTCCAAAAACCCAACTATGGATTATGCCTATTTTTGTTAATTTGTTTGCCACTTGAGCCCAGCCCGACTCACACAATTGACCAGTCACATGTATTTATTATGCAGTATATTCTTTATTAATCCGTTTCCCAATCAAGGCAGGGCCCCCCAGTTACCCATGTGGGCCCCCTACCTCCTTTCCTCCTCCCATCTGATGATTAGCAGTGCAGCAGCAGCAGGCTGTCTACACTCCTTGAGAGTGGGCTCCTGAATCCTCCTGTAGTTGGCGGTTGTAGTGTAAGAATAAAAGATTCATATATATGTTGTTGTTTTTTTTCCTATAGGACCCCCCATGGTCCCGGTAAGCCCCTGCATTAATCCGGACCTGAACACTATATTCTTTACACTTCATATGTTGACATTCTGCACATTATTTCCTTCATAGGATATTTGAACAGCATTTAATCATACAGACACAACCATAGTTGTTATACTTTATATATTGACAATCTGCACATGTGGGGTTTGTACCTGCAATGTTTGGTTTCCAAACCAGGTATTTTATCCTCCTCGCCACCAGCTCTCTTATATATTTTTTCTGTATATAGCCATGCCAGTATGGTCAATCAGGAATTCCATGCTTCCTTTTTAAACTTCTGACACATAACTACCCCAGGGAAATACTGGTAACTGGGCCCGATTCAAGCCAAACCTTGATCTAGAAAATATAAAAAACTATCGGCCTATATCGACTCTCCCATTCCTCTCAAAACAAAATTGAAAAAGCTGTTGCGCAGCAACTCACTGCCTTCCTGAAGACAAACAATGTATACGAAACGCTTCAGTCTGGTTTTAGACCCCATCATAGCACTGAGACTGCACTTGTGAAGGTGGTAAATGACCTTTTAATGGCGTCAGACTGAGGCTCTGCATCTGTCCTCGTGCTCCTAGACTTTAGTGCTGCTTTTGATACCATCGATCACCACATTCTTTTGGAGAGATTGGAAACCCAAATTGGTCTACACGGACAAGTTCTGGCCTGGTTTAGATCTTATCTGTCGGAAAGATATCAGTTTGTCTCTGTGGATGGTTTGTCCTCTGACAAATGAACTGTACATTTTGGTGTTCCTCAAGGCTCCGTTTTAGGACCACTATTGTTTTCACTATATATTTTACCTCTTGGTGATGTCATTCAGAAACATAATGTTAACTTTCACTGCTATGCGGATGACACACAGCTGTACATTTTGATGAAACATGGTGAAGCTCAAAATTGCCTGTTTCGAGGACAGCTTTTTCCATCTACGTAACATTGCAAAAATCTGAAACTTTCTGTCCAAAAATGATGCAGAAAAATGTATCCATGCTTTTGTCACTTCTAGGTTAGACTACTGCAATGCTCTACTTTTCGGCAACCCGGATAAAGCACAAAATAAACTTCAGTTAGTGTTAAACACGGCTGCTAGAATCTTGACTAGAAACAAAGAATGTGATCATATTACTCCAGTGCTAGCCTCTACACTGGCTTCCTGTTAACTTCTTAAGGGCCGGGGGCAGTGTTCGGAAATTCGGATGACTGACGTGCCCAAGGTAAACTGCCTGTTGCTCAGGCCCAGAAGCTAGGATATGCATATAATGGTAGTATTGGATAGAAAACACTCTGAAATTTCTAAAACTGTTAAAATAATGTCTGTGAGTATAACAGAACTGATATTGCAGGTGAAAACCCGAGGAGAATCCATCCAGATTTTTGTTTTTTGAGGTCACCACCATTTAAAATGCCTGTCTATGGAAAAGTCAAAGGAATACCTCCCAGATTGCAGTTCCTATGGCTTCCACTAGATGTCAACAGTCTTTAGAAAGGGTTTCAGGCTTGTTTTTTGAAAAATGAGCTAGAATTTGTAGTTTTTCTTGGTGACTCTCATTTTGACTGTAGTGTTGTGGCGCGCACTTCGTTATTTATCTCCGGTAATGAACATACTATTCTCCGTCTTAAATGTGATCATTTATTTACATATTAGGGTACCTGAGGATTGATTAAAAACGTTGTTTGACTTGTTTGGACGAAGTTTATTGGTCACTTTTGGGATTCCTTTGTATGCATGTTGAACTAGTGGAACGGGTGGATTACTGAATCAAACATGCCAACTAAACTGACTTTTTTGGGATATAAAGAAGGACTTTATCGAACAAAATGACCATTTGATGTGTATCTGGGACCCTAGGGATTGAAAACAGAGGAAGATCTTCAAAGGTAAGTGATTTATTTTATCGCTATTTCTGACTTTTGTGACGCCTGTGCTGGTTAGGAAAATGTTTTTAATGCTTTTGTGTGTGGGGTGCTGTCCTCAGATAATCGCATGGTATGCTTTTGCCATAAAACCTTTTTGAAATCTGACAAAGCGGCTGGATTAACAAGAAGTTAAGCTTTTAAATGATGTAGGACACTTGTATGCTCATGAAAGTTTAATATTACAATTTTGTCATTTGAATTTGGCGTGCTCCAGCCTCACCGGATGTTGTCGATTTTGATCCCGTTAACAGGATCCGTGCGCTAATTAAGGCAAGGGCTAATTTCAAGGTTTTACTGCTAACCTACAAAGCATTACATGGGCATGCGCCTACTTATCTTTCCAATTTGGTCCTGCCGTACATACCTACACGTATGCTACAATCACAAGATGCAGGCCTCTTTACTGTCCCTAGAATTTCTAAGCAAACAGCTGGAGGCAGGGCTTTCTCCTATAGAGCTCCATTTTTATTGAATGGTCTGCCTATCCATGTGAGAGATGCAGACTCGGTCTCAACCTTTAAGTCTTTATTGAAGACTCATCTCTTCAGTAGGTCCTATGATTAAGTGTAGTCTGGCCCAGGAGTGTGAAGGTGAATGGAAAGGCACTGGAGCAACGAACCACCCTTGCTGTCTCTGCCTGGCCGGTTCCCCTCTCTCCACTGGGATTATCTGCCTCTAACCCTATTACAGGGGCTGAGTCACTGGCCTACTGGTGTTCTTCCATGCCGTCCATGGGAGGGGTGCATCACTTGAGTGGGTTGAGTCACTGACGTGATCTTCCTGTCCGGGTTGGTGCCCCCCCTTGGGTTGTGCCGTGGCAGAGATCTTTGTGGGCTATACTCAGCCTTGTCTCAGGATGGTAAATTGGTGGTTGAAGATATCCCTCTAGTGGTGTGGGGGCTGTGCTTTGGCAAAGTGGGTGAGGTTATATCCTGCCTGTTTGGCCCTGTCCTGGGGTATCGTCAGATGGGGACACAGTGTCTCTTGACCCCTCCTGTCTCAGCCTCCAGTATTTATGCTGCAGTAGTTTATGTGTCGGGAGGTTAGGGTCAGTCTGTTATATCTGGAGTATTTCTCCTGTCTTATCCAGTGTCCTGTGTGAATGTAAGTATGCTCTCTTTAATTTGTTCTCTCTTTTTCTCTTTCTTTCTTTCTTTCTTTCTTTCTTTCTTTCTTTCTTTCTTTCTTTCTTTCTTTCTTTCTTTCTTTCTTTCTTTCTTTCTTTCTTTCTTTCTCTCGGAGGACCTGAGCCCTAGGACCATGCCTCAGGACTACCTGGCCTGATGACTCCTTGCTGTCCCCAGGTCACCTGGCCGTGCTGCTGGCCCAGTTTCAACTGTTCTGCCTGCGGCTATGGAACCTTGATCTGTTCACTGGACATGCTACCTGTCCCAGACCTGCTGTTTTCAACTCTCTAGAGACAGCAGGAGCGGTAGAGATACTCAGCTATGATGATCGGCTATGAAAAACCAACTGACATTTACTCCTGAGTTGCTAACCTGTTGCACCCTCGACAACTACTGTGATTATTATTATTTGACCCTGCTGGTCATCTATGAACATTTGAACATCTTGGCCATGTTCTGTTATAATCTCCACCTGGCACAGCCAGAAGAGGACTGGCCACCCCTCATAGCCTGGTTCCTCTCTAGGTTTCTTTCTAGGCTCTGGCCTTTCTAGGGAGTTTTTCCTAGCCACCGTGTTTCTACGCCTGCATTGCTTGCTGTTTGGGGTTTTAGGCTGGGTTTCTGTACAGCACTTTGTAACATCAGCTGATGTAAGAAGGGCTTTATAAATACATTTGATTGATTGATTTGATTGATTCCGACTTAGGAAATTATGCCTTTCTTATGCACTTCTCAGTAGTTGGTATTCAGACTTACCTTATTAAGGTGCGTAATGCGCTTTGTAGGTGTGGTTCCCTTGCACCTGCTGAAAACCCTCCCACTTGCTGGCCAACAGATTTGTACTCAATATGTATTGAAATTGTATTGAGAGTACGGGTTCCGAATATTAGAGATCAATGAAAGAAAGCCATCTAAATATATATTCTCTGTTTCAGCACCAATTGGTAGATTTTAAAATACTCTGATCTAATAGATTATTTAGGGTTAGGAAAGTATTTATGGATCATAAAAAAATTGTTTGGAGAGCCTACGCACGAAAGAAAGTAAACGGTGGTTTGATTCATTCAGAAAATTGCCACATTCAGTTCTTTAACCCATAGTAAGTCAGTGAACGTTATTTATAACGGTTACATGGAGAAAATCAGAACTCTCTGAAATGAAAATATATGGCCCTCCCTTCAGCAAAATCTATTTCACCTAAACCCTCTCTGAACGCTTGAAAAAAAATGTTATTGTACATTTTATGTGGACTCCAGGAAGAGTAGTTGCTGCATGTACAGTAGCTAATGGGGATTCTAATAAACTTAACTAAACCAAGAAGACAATGAATGTGGCCGAGTTACAGTTTTGACTTAATTCTGTTTGAAAATCTATGACAAGACTTGAAAATGGTTGTCAAGCAATGATCAACAACCAATTTGACAGAGTTTGAAGAATTCTGGAAAGTATAAATGGGCAAATACTGTACAATCCAGGTGTGCAAAGCTCTTCGAGACTTACCCAGAAAGACTCACAGCTGTAATCCCTGCCAAAAGTGATTCTAACATGTATTGACTCAGTGGTGTTTATACTTACGTAAATTAGATATTTCTGTATTCTTGTTTCTGACTGGATTGAAGGGCATTCCAGAGTGTGCATTATTTCCCTATAACCCACAGTATATTTGCACAGTAGAATTCAATGGATATAGCTCATTCTTACATGTTCTATGTTTGAGCTGCTTTTGAAAGCAAAAGTTGAATTGAAAACATTACTGGCATTGTTGAATTAGATTTTCATAATACTGGGACCGATGGTTTGGTTAGCTAAACAAGCAAGTCTGTTTGGTTATCAAAGCAACACTGTCGCTATCTAGTAAACTTGTTAGCTACTTCAGTGGATGTTGAACACATTTCTAGAGGCAAACTAAATTAAAATGTTATTAAAGCCATGGTAATAAAAGGGACAATCAACTCCTGGTTCTATGCGTTCTCTAGAAAATAATGCAACTCCCTGTAAGGTTAGTTCGACTCCGCTAGCGTGTCGTGGAACACACCTTCCACGTCATTAATTTTTCCCCTATAGAATCCATAGCCTCTTGTTGATTAACCCTTACGTAATAATACTAAAAGTCAAAGTGTAACGGTTGTCGTCGGATTTAGACCAAAATGCAGCGGGGAAATGTGCACTCATCTTCTTTATTATAAACGGACAAGAAGGAGAACCAAAACAAACACGTACACAAAGAAAACACAACGACTAATCACAGGCTGGTAAGGCACAAATCAATACACAGCAAAATCTCCCACAAAGTACTCAACAAACACATACCTATATATAGGACTCTCAATCAGAGGCAACTAGAAAACACCTGCCTCCAATTGAGAGTCCAACCCCAATTAACAAAACATAGAAATACAAAAGACTAGACAGAACACAGAAATACACTAACATAGAACAGTGCCCAAAACCCCCCCGGAATACATAAATCAAATACCCTACTGCCACGTCCTGACCAAACTAAAATAACCCCTATTACTGGTCAGGACGTGACACAAAGCTTGCCGTTTGAAAGGTAAATGAACATTTAAATACTGATTTCTATTTTATTCTAATAAATCATTATATATGTTCCAGTAAGCTTGTTCCACAGCCAATTTAAACCTCAGCAAACCTCAGCTCTCCTGTCATATACCGAATGTGACATTAAACGTGGCTGTCACGGTGTCTGATTCAAATACTGGCATTCCTTGAGTGACACAGTGGCTAAATCACATCTGAGATCTGAACCAAAGCAAATACTGTTTTGGTATAAGCAGAGCCACAATCGACTAGAATCTTTCAAGGCCTGAATTCAATCGACCCACTTTAGAACGCGTCGTGTCCTGTTTTCATGACTCACATTAATAAGACATCGTTAGTTTGAGGATCACTGGATCAAAAGTAATAAACAGACAGAATGACTCATGGATTTAATGCCAAAGTGTGAAAGCAGCAGGAGCGTCAACTTAATTCAGGCCAGGCATTAATGCTCTGTACTCCTGGGGTGAGAGAGACTGATTAAAGCTGTAATATCTATGACAGAACCCAGTCCCTGGTATGGCTATAGCTCCCAAACAGCACATTTAAAACACAGCATGGGAAAAATGTTATCATGCACATTTCTTGTCTGCTCAGACTAATTCAATGGATAGATCATTCAGTGGATAGATAGTAGTTCCTGATCGTGGACTACATGAAACAGAGGGCCGAGCATGCCCCCATCCACATCAATGGGGCTGTAGTGGAGCGGGTCGAGAGCTTCAAGAACCTCAGTGTCCACATCACCAAGGAATTAACATGGTCTATACACACCAACACAGTAGTGAAGAAGACACGACAACGCCTCTTCCCCCTCAGGAGGCTGAAAAGATTTCGCATGGGCCCTCAGATCCACAAAATGTTATACAACTGCACCATTGAGAGCATCTTGACTGGCTGCATCACCGCTTGGTATGACAACTGCTTGGCACCCGACCAGAAGGTGCTACAGAGGGTAGTGCGTACGGTCCAGTCCATCACTGGGGCCGAGCTCCCTGCCATCCAGGACCTCTATACCAGGCGGTGTCAGAGGAAGGTCCTAAAAACTGTCAAAGACTGCAGCCACGCAAGTCACATACTTTTCTCTGCTACCGCACGACAAGCGGTACAGACAGGACCCTGAACAGCTTCTACCCCCAAACCATAAGACTACTAATAGTTAACCAAATAGCTACCCGGACAATCTGCATTGACCCTCTTTGCACTAACTCTATTGACTCATCACAAAGGCTGCTGCTACTGTTTATTATCTATCCTGTTGCCTAGTAACTTTACCCCTACCTATACGTACCCCTGCACATTGACTCGGTACTGGTACCCTGTGTATATAGCCAAGTTATCGTTACTCATTGTGTATTTCTTCCTTGTTTCTAGATTTTTCTCTCTGCATTGTTGGGATGAGCCCATAAGTAAGCATTTCACTGTTAGTCTACACCTGTGGTTTACAAAGCATGTGACAAATAACATTTGATTTGATTTGAGACAGTCCATTCAGTAGCCTACTTCAGCCCTAGAAAGACTCTGGGATCTAGAGGGGGCAGGTTTGGTGCTGCTGGGAGACCTGATTTATAATCCTATAACTCTTACTGAAGGGCATACCTTCATTGTACTCATCATCATTATCGTCGTTCATGGCAGCGGTTTCCTCAGGGCTCTTACTCTTACTCAGATATCTCCCGCGAGAGGAGACATAGAAAAGGGTTAGGGTTCTGGCTGAGGCTAGGGTCAGGGTTGAACCGGGATGTGAACATTAAGCTAGGGTTAGGCTTGTGGTTAATGTTGGTATCCTTTCAAATAATTTAGCTCAGGTTAATTTAGCTTGCCTGGTGCAATGGAACCAATGGAATAATCCCTAAAGTGCAACTGCAAACCCTGTCCGTCTGGCAAATTCACTGCCCAAAGTATTTGAAAGACAAGTACTTTTTGAAGCCAGACGTGTTAATGTTATGGGGCCAGAGGACATGGGTGTGCTAATGGGGTCCGTGCTGCCCAGAGCCTCATCATCATTAGGGCTAATTAGCCAACGCTGCTAATAGATTAGTACCATTAACAGGAGCATGAGAAACAGAATGAGCTAAATGGATATCAATGGAATAGAGAAAATGAAATGGAAAAAAACTCAGGGTAACATACAGGATAAAATATTCCAACAAAAACATCCATAGTCAAGTGTGCACAAGTAGAGCACTGAAAGGTAATAAATAGGAGGAAATCTTTTTAATTGGCATCATTCACACTGTCCATAATAGACTGTAATTTGACAATCCAGGCTAGCAGGTTAGGAACTGGAAGTGTTCCTTTAAAGTCTATTGAAAACAGTGCTTTTAAATAAGCAGACACAGTACCTGCATGCGCATAGCAGTATCTCATCTTTCCTCTGCTGCAGCATCTTCTTTCTCTCCTCGGCTGACTTGGAGAAGCGGCAGCACCTGAGCTCAAAGTCCTCCACCTCAGGGGTCACAACCTTTGAAGTCCCGCTGGCCCCACCCACATCCTCTGGGGAGAGGTTGACCTGGGAGACTATGCGATCCACAGGCTGGAGAGGAAGAGGAACAAAGCAGACCTTTTAGGGACTATCCTGGAAGTTGCGTCTGTCCAAATGTACTGTTGAAGTCAGGCATCCCACTCAAAACATTTTATAAGTAATTTGTGATATTGGCTCATAGGATGAATTGACCCTGAATTCTGTTTTAGTACTTCCCTATGTTAATGTACCATCCAAGGAGACACATAAGCTCAGATAAGCAGACACAAACACCTTATGAAGTTAGTGAGGTGGAGATGTGGGACTGACCTGTGTGAGAAAGGGTTTGTGGTGGGAGTGGGACTGGGACTGGATTGACCTGTGTGGGGAAAGGCACCACGATGCGTCCCACCAGGAAGTTGTCAGTGGTGACCTCTACAGAGTGGGTCAGCTGCAGGTCCTGGAGCACCAGATGGTCGGGAACCCGAGGAAACATCTCCCGATCTGATGGTCCTAAAGATAGCGAGAGGGGAGAATTATAATTATTTTAATGTTTACCTCATTTTCTTCATTGGCACTGACGTGAAAGAATAGGACAGGTGAACGGTATCACAATAAGTGCACAAGGCACTGGAAGCACACAAGTCATGGATCAATGGACCATAGGAATACTGACCATGGCATTAAGCTGGGAGTTGTTGGCCGGCTGTACAATGCCCAAGACGTTGGTTGTGTGCATGACTTCCACTGAGAAATTGGGCGGCCAGCTTGCAATGCGAGAACCTTGTACGGGTGACATACATGTAAATTCAAGCCCATAGAATATTCATGAGAGGTGTACTTTCTACACTGTATTTGGATGTCTTGTGTTTAGAGAAAAGCCTGAAGAGTCGCTAACTGTTTCAGCGTAACCGCTGAGGGGATGTCTATCTGCATGTTGTATGCGTGTTACTTTCCCGCATGCTCTTAGCCCAACAGATACTATGGCCTGATGCAGAAAACAACAACAAAACTAGTAGGGACGACAGATGCAATTTATTTTCATAGGAATATTAACATTGATGAGGAAGCCAAACTGTTGATTAATGTCTCCTTTCCCAGTTAAATACATTGCATACATACGTAAATGGAGTAGTTCTGACAGCTAGGAGAGAAATTAGGATACTGGATGAGTTTTGGGGCCTCACTGTTAAAGTGGAAAAAGTGGTTGTGTTGGTTGAGGTGTGGCCGTGCCTCGGGCCCGGGGCCTCCAGGGCCCATGTTATCCTCCAGCAGGGGCTCCCTCTGCCTCTCCTCTCTCTCCCCTCTGGGCCCCCTCACTGATGTTCAGAGACATATGGCATGTGGGACACGACGTGTACTGCTCCAACCAGGAGCGCAGGCAGGAGCTGGCCACACAAAGGCATTTATATATTCTACATTTACAATACCAGTCAAAAGTTTGGACACACCTACTCATTCAAGGGTTTTTCTTTATTTTTACTATTTTCTACACTGTAAAATAATAGTGAAGACATAAAAACTATGAAATAACACATATGGAATCATGTAGTAACCAAAAAAGTGTTAAACAAATCAAAATATATTTTATATTCTTCAAAGTAGCCACCCATTGCCTTGATGACAGCTTGCACACTCCTGGCATTCTCTCAACCAGCTTCATGAGGAATACTTTTCCAACAGTCTTCAAGTAGTTCCCACATATGCTGAGCACTTGTTGGCTGCTTTTCCTTCACTCTGCAGTGCAACTCATCCCAAACCATCTCAATTGGGTTGAGGTCAGGGGATTGTGTAGGTCAGGTCATCTGATGCAGTACTCCATCCTTCGCCTTCTTGGTCAAATAGCCCTTACACAGCCTGGAGGTGTGTTTTGGATCATTGTCCTATTGAAAAACAAATGATAGTCCCACTAAGTGCAAACCAGATGGGATGGTGTATCGCTGCAGAATGCTGTGGTAGCCATGCTGGTTAAGTGTGCTTTGAATTCTAAATAAATCTCTGACAGTGTCACCCCCACACCATCACACCTTCTCCTCCATGCTTCACTTTGGGAACCACACATGCAGAGATCATCCGTTCACCTACTCTGCGTCTCACAAAGACATGGCGGTTGGAACCAAAAATCTCAAATTTGGAATCATCAGACCAAAGGAGAGATTTCCACAGGTCTAATGTCCATTGCTTGTGTTTCTTGGCCCAAGCAAGTCTCTTCTTCTTATTGGTGTCCTTTAGTAGTGTTTTTTGTTGTTGCAGCAATTCAACCATGAAGGCCTGATTCATAGTCTCCTCTGAACAGTTGATGTTGAGATGTGTCTGTTACTTAAACTCTGTGAAGCATTTATTTGGGCTGAAATTCTGAGGCTGGTAAGTCTAATGAACTTATCCTCTGCAGCAGAGGTAACTCTGGGTCTTCCTGTCCTGTGGCGTTCCTCGTGAGAGACAGTTTCATCATAGCGCTCAATGTTTTTTGCGACTGCACTTGAAGAAACTTTAAAAGTTTTTGAAATGTTCTGGATTGACTGACCTTGATGGACTGTCATTTCTCTTTTGCTTATTTGAGCTGTTCTTGCCATAATATGGACTTGGTCTTTTACCAAATCTTCTGTATACCAACCCTACAACACAACTGATTGGCTCAAACGCAATAAGAAGGGAAGAAATTCCAAAAACGTACTTTTAACAAGGCACACCTGTTAATTGAAATGCATTCCAGGTGACTACCTCATGAAGCTGGTTGAGAGAATGCCAAGAGTGTGCAAAGCTGTCATCAAGGCAAAGTGTGGCTACTTTGAAGAATCTCAAATATAAAATATATTTTGATTTGTTTTACACTTTTTTTGTTTACTACATGATTCCATATGTGTTATTTCATAGTGTTGGTGTCTTCACTGTTATTCTACAATGTAGAATATAGTAAAAAATAAAGAAAACCCTTGAATGAGTAGGTGTGTCCAAACTTTTGACTGGTACTGTATATATTGTACATTTATATAGCACTTCCACATTGGATGGTGGAGAACTCACATCATTCATTCAGTATCAGTTGATGTCCACCAGCCAAAAAATATTTGACCCAGCCATTTAAACATCAATATATACATATTCAACAGCCTTTGCAAACGAAAACAGATAGATGTTGCGTTTGTTCAAATGTGCACAGAGTGGGGGGGAAAAAGTTACAGTTTACAGACAGCTGCTCACTTGTGGAAGAGATGTCGAAACGACAGCTTGCGTTCTGTAGTCGTTGAGTCCCAGCAGATAGCACAGTCATCATTGTCGGCTACCAGCTCATTAGAGGTGGCCACAGCAAACCTGCAATCAACCAATCAGCCACATATTTAGACAAACACTTTGTCCATTTTCTTCTTAGATCACGGAAATCCATTTTCTGCTTTCATTTTGCCTTCAAATGAGCCTCAGAGCATAGATAGACACAGTATAAAAGGTGATTGAAACACGTACTGTAGGCTACACACGTACTGCCACACTCTTTGAAGACGGATAAAGCTAGCGGATTGAACAACAAACCTGGCCTCCATGTTGTGGATGACGCGGAGGTAGTTCTTGTGGCGACGGACTTCGTCAAGCAGGTAGCGTAGATCACCAGGCTGGCCATGGAGAGCCAGATGGTACTGAACAGCTGAGAGGTTGGAGGGGTAAGAAGGGGAGAGAAAGAAGACATTACGGTTACAACAAGAAGGGACCTAAAGACGAAAGGACATTAGTAACATCGCTAGTAATGCAAATACTAATAACAGATGTGACAGAACATCTGAGGATAGGGGGTTGAACTGTGGATGTGGTGCGTGAGGTCCAGCCCCAGCAGAGCCAGCTCCATCACAAAATCAGTGGAGTAGATGTATGATACCTTACTCTAGTCCCCTCATGGTTCAGGTCCCACAGGTGGATAGAGTACCTGGAGGGAGCAGGAACATGTGGTTCAGTGTGTGTGTGTGTGTGTGTGTGTGTGTGTGACCCTTTTCAGATGTACCACCAGTTGGTAATGGGTTCATACAAGATATGCATTATTTTGGTAATTGCCAGCACAATCACTTACCGGATAATGACATGTCCGGTTCTAACGGACAACAGTATTCACTGAAAGGAAACATGAGAAAACAATGAAAACAGAGAGCGTCATCAGATAAGTTCATGCTGTATACATAAAACAAAGGTAAGAGGATCCAACAGAATTTTTAAAGTCATCTCTTTATTAAAATGCATCGGGAACCACCCGGAAACCATTTTGTCATTGATAAGCACCTACATTTAAATACATTGGCTGTACATTAACATTCTATGCAGTGCATTCGGAAAGTATTCACACCCCTTCACTTTTTCCACATTTTGTTAAGTGACAGCCTTATTCTAAAATGGATTAAGTTGTCACCCCCTCAATCTACACACAATACCCTCTAATGACAAAGCAAAAACTGTTTCTAAGACATTTTTGCAAATGTATATATATATATATATATATATAAAAACGTAAATATCACATTTACAGAAGTATTCAGACCCTTTACTCAGCACTTTGTTGAAGCACCTTTGGCAGCGATTACAGCCTCGAGTTTTCTTGGGTATGACGCTACAAGCTTGGCACACCTGTATTTGGGGAGTTTCTCCCATTCTTCTGTCGTGTCTTTGGGTTACCATTAAACGGAAGATATGTTTATCAATTAGCTCCCTGTAATTATTATCACGCGATTAAACTGATTAATCGTTTAATTGTAATTAACTAGGAGATCGGGGCACCAAGGAGAATATTCAGATTACAAAGCTATAATTTTCCTAATATAACTTTCCTGTACTATAATATTATATTCTATTATAGTATAGGCCGATTATCTTCTAGTTTAATTGGTGTATTTTACCTCTAGTCCAGTCTCATTCCAAACGTCGTAAATTGTTGTATCTGCACGAACCCAGTCTTTACTAAAATCATCCATACATCAATTGTCTTAAAATCATTTATTTACTACACTAAGTAATTAACAGAAAAACACACAAACAGTCATTATCGTCACAAAGGATTGTTAGAGGAATGTGCCCTTGTGGGCTAAACAGGCAGGTCGGCCTGTTGAACAATGGGTCATAAACGGTCCGCTGAGAAGTTACACAGAGTTCATTAATATTAACAATTGACAATTGAAGGCTCACTCATTCGGGAACAATTGCAATCAATATATATTTACGCTCAGTGTGTCGTCGTTCTTTGTTGGAGAGTTCGGTTCTGTTGGAGAGTCTCTCTCTCGGTTAGAATGGATCTTTCAAAGCGACATTCATTAATGTCGTCATAGAATGGTTGTTTCGTTGGTCTTCGCGTTCGATGATATAATTTACTTAGCTGCAGACTAATAATTAATATCAAAGACTTGTTCTTATTCTGTCGGTATCAATAGTCTAAAAGTTAACCACGTGGTATGGTTCACTTTCAGTAGAGGAATTAGATGGTAGAACCTATGTGGCCACGGAGTGTAGGCCTGGTCTGGAGAAATGTAAATCAGGGGGTGTTTTATAGTGCCCATAGAACAGCTTGTCAAATGACGCCTGGTCCTGTATGGGTCCCTGGGGGCGTGCCTATGACTGAGTTAGATTTGGTTACAGAAATACAATTCTATCACATTACATCAGTACATAGCATCTCAATGTCTTACAAAAGCTTTATCCTTATTAATACATTCTATACAACCATTATGATGCTATTATATAAACAGTTTTATGGTAATATGGCTATATTGTCTCTTCTGAGTATCACAAAATTGTACCAAGCGGATCAGTTCGTAGCTGGATTCTTCACCAATCTTCCATACCTTCTCCAGAACACAAAATGTCGCTTGGCTCTCCAATTCTATGAGTTGGAAGAATTTCCTGTGTCTCTCTATGGGCCATGTGGCCAGAGACTCTCCTGGAATTTTAGAGTTTTTACGACCCTTTACACACAGGGTGGATTGGGTGAAAAAGGGAGGGGTCAACTGTCCTCCCTGTACCAAAAGAGGCCAACGTCATGACACTTCTCTGCAGATCCTGTCAAGCTCTGTCAGGTTGGATGGAGAGCGTTGCTGCCCAGCTATTTTCAGGTCACTCCAGAGATAGATAGGGTTCAAGTCCGGGATCTATTTGGGCCACTCAAGGACATTCAGAGACTTGTCCTGAAGCCACTCCTGTGTAGTCTTGGCTGTGTGCTTAGGGTCGTTGTCCTGTTGGAAGGTGAACCTTGACCCCAGTCTGGGGTCCTGAGCGCTCTGGAACAGGTTTTCATCAAGGATCTCTCTGTACTGATCTCTCTGTACTTTGCTCCATTCATCTTTGCTGAAAAACATTCCCACAGCATGATGCTGCCACCACCATGCTTCACCATAGAGATGGTGCCAGGTTTCCTGCAGATGTGACACTTGGCATTCAGTCCAAAGAGTTCAATCTTGGTTTCATCACACCAGAGAATCTTGTTTCTCATGGTCTGAGAGTCCTTTAGGTGCCTCTTGGCAAACTCCAAGCTGGTTGTCATATGCCTTTTACTGAGGAGTGGCTTCTGTCTGGCCACTCTACCATAATGGACTGATTGGTGGAGTGCTGCAGAGATGGTTGTCCTTCTGGAAGGATCTCCCATCTCCACAGAGGAACTCTGAATCTCTGTCAGAGTGACCATCGGGTTCTTGGTCACCTCCCTGACCAAGGCCCTTCTCTCCTGATTGCTCAGTTTGGTCGGGCGGCCAGCTCTAGGAGTCTTGGTGGTTCCAAACTTGGTGGTTGCAAACTTCTTCCATTTAAGAATGATGGAGGCCACTGTGTTTTTGGGGACCTTAAATGCTGCAGACATTTTTTGGTTCTTCCCCAGATCTGTGCCTCGACACAATCCTATCTTGGAGCTCTACGGACAATTCCTTTGACCTCATGACTTGGTTTTTGCTCTAACATGCACTGTCAACTGTGGGACCTTATATAGACAGGTGTGTGCCTTTCAAAATCAAGTCCAATCAATTGAATTTACCACAATCAAGTTGTAGAAACATCTCACGGATGATCAATGGAAACAGGATGTACCTGAGCTCAATTTCGAGTCTCATAGCAAAGGGTCTGAATACTTATGTAAATAAGGCATTTCTGTTTTTTAATTTAAAAAAAATTTGCTAACATTACTAAAAACCTGTTTTTGATTTGTCATTATGGGGTAGTGTCTGTAGATTGATGAGGGATTTAAAAAAAAAAATGTCAAAGTAAGGCTGTAACCTAACAAAATGTGGAAAAAGTCAAGGGGTCTGAATACACTTTATATGACGCCAGAGCTCTGGCTCTCTGCTTTACATCGCTGTATGGGTTTCATGTGTACGTGTGTACCTTGCGCAACAAAAAGATGCCCCCATCCCTTCTGCTAACTGGCCCACTTTAGCAAATGTGTTGTTGTCTGAGTGATGGGAATGCTGTAAATCGAGAGGAGTCAATGTGTTCTGAAAGATGAGATGTTGAGGATTTTAATAATACCGCTTTGATGTCATACAAGCAAACCACACACCCGTGGGTTCAAATGTGCACTTCACATGTCCATATTTGGAACAGAATGAGCGGTTGATTGTCATACTGTGAAGACAATTTGCCGCAGACACGCACATGAATGAAACTCATGACTCCATTCTGTGCACACCAAAATTACAGTCTGTTTGTCTGAAGTGCCTTGTGAAAGTCTAGCATCGTAAGATCGTATTTTAGAACTTAGCTGGTCATGTTGGCAATATAATAAGCTTTAAAATGATGCCCACCTGACCCAGATTGTGATTTATAATGGAATGTTTTAGGATTGAGTAAACAACAATAGTAAATGTGTGATGGTGGGGATGAAGGGCTGTGTTGCAAATAAAAAAACTTCAAGTGTACTTGCTTCAGTTCCTCAACGGAAAAGCTAGGAGAGCTCAAAAAAGCACCTTATAGTTGAAGGCTCTTTCCTTGAGTCATAAAAGTGCATATTTTGGAGAGGTGTGTGGCCAATTAGAAACACCAGTTAGACCATTCACTCCAACCCTTGTAATCGTTTTTTTTATAATGTTGCACCTACCAGCAAATGTACATTAATATTTTTATATTACTAATGTATCCAGAGTATTTTCCAATTTTGTTATTGACAAATGCTGCGAAAAGTACAATAAATGTCAAATGCACATACAGTGCCTTCAGAAAGTATTCACACATCTTGACTTTTTCCCCAAAAAATTGTTCCAATGTGTGATTAAAATGGATTTAATAAAAAACGTGTTGTCAACAATCTACACAAAGTATTCTGTAATGTCAAAGTGTAGGAAACAATTCTAAAAACAATTCTGAAAAATAAAAAATAGAATATATCTTGATTAGATAAGTATTCAACCCCCTGAGTCAATATGTTATAATCACCTCTGTCAGTGATTATAGCTGTGAGTCTTTCTCGGTAAGTCTCTAAAATAAGAGCGTTCCACACTTGGAATGTGCAATATGACCCTTTTACTATTTTCAGAATTCTTCAAGCTCTGACAAATTGGTTAATGATCATTGCTAGACAACACTTTTCAGGACTTGCCATAAATTGTCAAGCAGGTTTAAGTCAAAACTGTAACTCGGACACTCAGAAACATTCACTGTCTTCTTGGTAAGCAACTCCGATGTAGATTTGGCCTTGTGTTTTATGTTTTTGTCCTGCTGAAAGGTGACTTCATCTCCCAGTGTCTGGTGGAAAGCAGACTAAACCAGATTTTCCTCTCGGATTTTGCCTGTGCTTAGCTCCATTCTGATTCTTTTTTATCCTGAAAAAAAAAAAAAATGTCCTTAACAATGACAAGCATACCCATAACATGATGCAGCCACCACTATGCTTGAAAATATGGAGAGGGGTACTCAGTAATGTGTTGTATTGGATTTGCCTCAGACGTAACACTTTGTATTAGTTTAGTGCCTTGTTGCAAACGGGATGCATGTTTTGGAATATTTTTATTCTGTACAGGCTTCCTTCTTTCCCCTCTGTCAATTAGGTTAGTATTGTGGAGTAACTACAATGTTGTTGATCCATCCTCAGTTTTCGCCTATCAACGCCATTAAACTCTGTAACTGTTTTAAAGTCACCATTGGCCTCATGGTGAAATTCCTGACCGGTTTCCTTCTTCTCCGGCAACTGCGTTAGGAAGGACGCCTGTATCTTTGTAGTGACAGGGTTTATTGATAAACCATCCAAAGTGTAATCAATAACTTCACCATGCTTAAAGGGATATTCAATGTCTTGAATAAGATATTTGAAAGTCTAGGTTTGAGAAAAAATAAGTCACCAATTACTGTTCCAAAAGGATTTTAAAGAAATTCAAGAAACATATTTTGTCAGGTATTCTACTGAATAGTGGCGCTCTAAACATGCGCAAATTCCCATAGGAACACAGACATTTTAAAAGTGCAGGGTTTGTGCAACATGCCATGCCTTCATTTTTAGTCTTACATGAATGATTTACATACTGTATGAGGAGAAAGCTGAAATCTCTACCTATCCATTGATGTAAATAAATATATCACTTGTCTGATTCCCAGTTCATCCACCAGATGGCAGCAGTAGATCACATGATGTCTCTTGCCCACTTGAAACCAGTTGTGTCTGGTTTTGGTAGTGAGTTACTGTTTCAAAATGGCTGAAATGGTTTTCAAGCCTTACATCTTAAAATTACCTTAGCAATCAGGGCTTTCAAGTTATGGAGTTTTTTGTTGTTGTTGAAATAACACACAGACAGGTGAAGACACTTCAAACCTCTTTTCCCATTCACTTTTCCTATTGTAAACAATGATCTAACTAAACGGAGGATGGGGGGCTGGGGGGAGATTCTTATGACATTGCCAGCTGTAAGAGACGGGGGGGGGGGGGACCCCCCATACTCACCGGGCCTTGTACAGGGCCCAAAACAATCGCTCTGAGTTTTTACCCATCTACCAATAGGTGCTCTTCCTTGTAAGGCATTGGAAAACCTCCCTGGTCGTTGTGGTTGAAATTCACTGCTCGACTAAGGGACCTTAGAGATAATTGTATGTGTGGGGTACAGAGATGAAGTAGTCATTCAAAAATCATGTTAAACATTATTAGTGTACAGTGAGTCCATGCAACTTATTATGTGACTTGTTAAGCAAATGTGTATTCCTGAACTTATCTAGGCTTTTCATAACAAAGCGGTTGAATACTTATTGACTCAAGACATTTCAGCTTTTCATTTTTAATTAATAAAAAAATGTAAAATACAGTTTGACATTATGTGGTATCGTGTGTAGGCCAGTGACAAATCTCAATTTAATACATTTTCATTTCAGGCTGTAACACAACAAAATGTGGAAAAGTCTATAAATATGCATGTACACAAATTAAGGCACTAATATCAAGTGTAATGTTTGGATTCAGCCTTGTGTCAGGGGAACTGTTCTGTCCCCACTTCTGGTCTGAATCTCCAGAAGTGTTCTCTTTCAATTGGTACCATGGTCATGCATACGCTTTGAATATTTATTCTGTTTGAAACGTTTCTAATCTGCCCTATCCAAATAGGCCAATTTCCATATCAATGACGTTAACAAACACAGAACACATTCCTGCTAACCTGTTTGTCACTGATGCGGAACAGCCAAAAGACAATGCACTGGATCACCTTTACAATTAGCATCAGGACACAGCAGGCTGTATTCATGAGCAGCATGACATATTGAACCGAAACGTTCATAATCAAATCATCAAATGGAACACAGCAAACGTACACGATCCCAAATCCATTATTTCAATATCAAGGTGAAAGTTTTCCTCAGGTTGTGAGGTGAAAGTCTCAAATGCAATGGCGTTGTTCTTATTCAACACAATTAAAAGACAAGTCAGTGCTATTCAAAGCCTGAAGATCAACAAACCGGAGGCTAAGTTTACACACGTACCCAAACCAGGTAGGCTACAATAGGACAGTGGCTGCACATCTCCAAGGCAGGTGAATTGACTGAATTGACAACATCACCACTTTCTACAGGAGTACTGCCATGTGTCTGAGACAGTAGAGTAGCTACTCAAGATTATCATGGCGAGCAATACAGTGCTCAAAGCCGTGTATGTCTGCAAACTGGGCCATGGGGATCTCTCCAAAAACAGCAAGGCCTGTTGATCTGTCGCGAGGTTTGCCAAAATCAACAAACCACTACTTTGGGGAGTTTTGGACTAGATTGAAAGGATCAGAGTGCACCCCCTACTATTTTGAAAGCTTTTTGTCAATCATGATTCAAACTAGCTAACGTTAACTTTATATTAGCTCGCTTGTAGGTAGTAAACTGGTAACGTTTGATATGTATCATCCTTGGATAGCTAAGTACAGTAGGTATGGACCACAGGTATATTAACATTTTAGCTAGCAACCCAAGACTAAGGGGCTAGCTAGCTACCAGGCAGAGGATTAAAAGCACGGAGTAATATGACAACTCATTCACGTTGATAACGTTATCGGCAAATAGCAGTGGTTCAATCTTCTCAGTGTAACAGTTGGGTTATGGGGCAATTTGGAGTACAACACATTTGTCATCCCTGGATTGAGGTACTTTTCGCGAGCCATATCTCACGCCGGCTCATCGATGTCTTAATATACACAGGACTGACGTCTGGTATCGACCATCCTCCCTTGCAAGTTTCTGTAACAATTTCTTTGAGTTTCCATCTTCCGGTACTGGAATGTTGACATACTTCCGGTTTTGGACCCTCTGGATCAGAGAGCACTCTAGTTAACATGTTGTCACAGGGGCCTCATTCAGGGTCATGCATGATACCTAAATGTTCTCCCATTCCTGTGTGTGGCAACATCGTGCATGTGTTGATCCAGTGGGAAAAATTGCTGAGAGAGTATGTACAGTTGAAGTCAGAAGTTTACATACATAGATTGGAGTCATTACAACTCGTTTTTCAACTACTCCACAAATTTCATGTTAACAAACTATAGTTTTGGCAGGTCGGTTAGAACTTCTACTTTGTGCATGACACAAGTAATTTTTCCAACAATTGTTTACAAATTATTTCACTTATAATTCACTGTATCACAATTCGTGGGTCAGAAGTTTACGTACACTAAGTTGACTGTGCCTTTTAAACAGCTTGGAAAATTCCAGAAAATTATGTCATGGCTTTAGAAGCTTCTGATAGGCTAATTGACATCATTTGAGTCAATTGGAGGTGTACCTGTGGATGTATTTCAAGGCCTACCTTCCAACTCTCTGCCACTTTCCTTGACATCATGGAAAAATCCAAATAAATCAGCCAAGAACTCCACAGGTCTGGTTCATCCTTGGAAGCAATATCCAAATGCCTGAAGGTACCACGTTCATCTGTACAAATAATAGTATGCAAGTATAAACACCATGGGACCACACAGCCGTCATACCACTCAGGAAAGAGACGCGTTCTGTCTCCTAGAGATGAATGTACTTGGGTGCGAAAAGTGCAAATCAATCCCAGAACAACAGCAAAGGACCTTGTGAAGATGCTGGAGGAAACAGGTACAAATTATCTACACTGCTCAAAAAAATAAAGGGAACACTAAAATAACACATCCTAGATCTGAATGAATGAAATAATCTTATTAAATACTTTTTTCTTTACATAGTTGAATGTGCTGACAACAAAATCACACAAAAATAATCAATGGAAATCCAATTTATCAACCCATGGAGGTCTGGATTTGGAGTCACAGTCAAATTTAAAGTGGAAAACCACACTACAGGCTGATCCAACTTTGATGTAATGTCCTTAAAACAAGTCAAAATGAGGCTCAGTAGTGTGTGTGGCCTCCACGTGCCTGTATGACCTCCCTACAATGCCTGGGCATGCTCCTGATGAGGTGGCGGATGGTCTCCTGAGGGATCTCCTCCCAGACCTGGACTAAAGCATCCGCCAACTCCTGGACAGTCTGTGGTGCAACGTGGCATTGGTGGATGGAGCGAGACATGATGTCCCAGATGTGCTCAATTGGATTCAGGTCTGGGGAACGGGCGGGCCAGTCCATAGCATCAATGCCTTCCTCTTGCAGGAACTGCTGACACACTCCAGCCACATGAGGTCTAGCACTGTCTTGCATTAGGAGGAACCCAGGGCCAACCGCACCAGCATAAGGGGTCTGAGGATCTCATCTCGGTACCTAATGGCAGTCAGGCTACCTCTGGCGAGCATATGGAAGGCTGTGCGGCCCCCCAAAGAAATGCCACCCCACACCATGACTGACCCACCGCCAAACTGGTCATGCTGGAGGATGTTGCAGGCAGCAGAACGTTCTCCACAGCGTCTCCAGACTCTGTCACGTCTGTCACATGTGCTCAGTGTGAACCTGCTTTCATCTGTGAAGAGCACAGGGCGCCAGTGGCGAATTTGCCAATCTTGGTGTTCTCTGGCAAATGCCAAACGTCCTGCACGGTGTTGGGCTGTAAGCACAACCCCCACCTGTGGACGTCGGGCCCTCATACCACCCTCATGGAGTCTGTTTCTGACCGTTTGAGCAGACACATGCACATTTGTGGCCTGCTGGAGGTCATTTTGCAGGGCTCTGGCAGTGCTCCTCCTGCTCCTCCTTGCACAAAGGCGGAGGTAGTGGTCCTGCTGCTGGGTTGTTGCCCTCCTACGGCCTCCTCCACGTCTCCTGATGTACTGGCCTGTCTCCTGGTAGCGCCTCCATGCTCTGGACACTACGCTGACAGACACAGCAAACCTTCTTGCCACAGCTCGCATTGATGTGCCATCCTGGATGAGCTGCACTACCTGAGCCACTTGTGTGGGTTGTAGACTCCGTCTCATGCTACCACTAGTGAAAGCACCGCCAGCATTCAAAAGTGACCAAAACATCAGCCAGGAAGCATAGGAACTGAGAAGTGGTCTGTGGTCACCACCTGCAGAACCACTCCTTTATTGGGGGTGTCTTGCTAATTGCCTATAATTTCCACCTGTTGTCTATTCCATTTGCACAACAGCATGTGAAATTTATTGTCAATCAGTGTTCCTTCCTAAGTGGACAGTTTGATTTCACAGAAGTGTGATTGACTTGGAGTTATATTGTGTTGTTTAAGTGTTCCCTTTATTTTTTTGAGCAGTGTATATCCACAGTAAAACATGTCCTATATCGACATAACCTGAAAGGCCTCTCAGCAAGGAAGAAGCCACTGCTCCAAAACCGCCATAAAAAAGCCAGACTATGGTTTGCAACTGCACATGGGACAAAGATCGTACTTTTTGGAGAAATGTCCTCTGGTCTGATGACACAAAAATAAAACTATTTGGCCATGATGACCATCGGTATGTTTGGAGGAAAATAAAATAAAATTTGTGAGCAGAACTGAAAAAGCGTGTGCGAGCAAGGAGGCCTACAAACCTGACTCAGTTACACCAGCTCTGTCAGGAGGAATGGGCCAAAATTCCCCCAACTTATTGTGGCAAGCTTGTGGAAGGCTACCTGAAACGTTTGACCCAAGTTAAAACCTCTTCAGCGTCTCGTCCCGTCAGCGGGATCAAAATCCAGGGAAAACTCCTAGCGACATTAGCATAACGAAATTTAATATATATATTTTTTTCAAATATAGGACTGTCTCATATCGTTTTATAGATACACCTCTCCTGAATCGACCGACGTCGTCCGATTTCAAAAAGGTTTTACAGGAAAGGCAAATCATTAGATTATGTTAGAGGAGTCCATCGTAAAAAGCAGCAACATAGCCATTTTCCGACCAACCACATGCATCACAAATAACCAAAAAACAGCTAAATGCAGCACTAACCTTTTACAAACTTCATCAGATGACACACCTAGGACATCATGTTACACAATGCATGCATTCTTTTGTTCAATAAAGTTCATATTTATATATGAAAACAGCATTTTACATCGGCGTCTGACGTTGACTAACTATTTTCCCGTCAAATGCAATCCGGGGAAACAGAGCTACAATTTACTGAATTACTATTCGAAAACATGTTTAAAATGTAATATTGTCATTCTAAGATTTATAGATGAATATCTCTTGAAAGCACCCGTCATACCAGATTTAAAAATAACTTTACTGGGTAATCACACTTAGCGATAAAAGGGGATGCGATACTCAGAAAATGAGCTAGTAAATACAGCTCGGCGCCATCTTGGAACAATCGCATATCACATCTAATGTTGTATAATATTGTCAATAATCCCTTACCTTTAGTTGTCTTCATCAGAAAGCACTTCCAGGAATCCCAGGTCCACAACAGATGTATTTTCGGTCGAAAAAGTCCATCCTTTATGTTCCATTAGCTTGCTGTTGTTAGCGCGTCTGAAGGCTGTATCCAAATGCTCCGTCGTGCGAGCCACAGCCGTTCCGAAATAAAACATTTTTTTCCCATTTAGGTTCGTTCAAACATGTCAAACGTTGTATAACATAAATCTTCAGGGCCTGTTTCAACAAGAGAGCCAATAAGATTCGAGGGGGATGATTTCATTGTGTTTCAAAACGTTTCCAAAGGTGGGGGTAGACAGGGCCGCCGGCGTAATGGTGATGGCCCTCCCCCTGTGACCAATTTCCAACGCGTCTCATTCACTGAGTTTCGACAGTAGAAGGCTCAAAACACTTTGTAAAGACTGGCGACATCTTGTGGAAGCAATAGGAAGTGCTCAATGAACGATATCTCACGGTGTGAATAATAGGCAACGACGTGAAGTTGAGTCCACAATTCAGAATTCCACTTCCTGGTTCAATCGGTCTCGGGGTTTTGACTGCCATATGAGTTCTGTTATACTCACAGACACCATTCAAACAGTTTTAGAAACTTTAGGGTGTTTTCTATCCACAGGTATTAATTATATGCATATCCTAGCTTCTGAGTCTGATTAGTAGGCCGTTGAAAATGGGCACGAATTATTTCCAAAATGCGCTGTGGCGCCCCCTATCGTAGGGTAACGTCAAGAGGTTAAACAATTTAAAGGCAATGCTACCAAATACTAATTGAGTGTATGTAAACTTCTGACCCTCTGAATGTGATGAAAGAAATAAAAGCTGAAATAAATCACTCTCTACTATTATTCTGACATTTCACATTCTTAAACTAAAGTGGTGATCTTAATTGACCTAAGACAGGGCATTTTTACTAGTATTAAATGTCAGGAATTGTGAAAAACGGAGTTTAAATGTATTTGGCTAAGGTGTTTGTAAACTTCCGACTTCAAATGTATAACCACACCTACCCCCACCTTTTGTATATGTTTTTGAAACCACTCACAGATACACAGAGAACAGGCTTATTAATTGCTTTTCTTTTAATTGAACAAAAACCTGATGAAATGCACTGAACAAAAATATAAACGCAACATGTAAAGTGTTGGTCCCATGTTTCATGAGCTGAAATAAAAGATCCCAGAAATGTTCGACACACAAAAATCTTATTTCTGTTAGTGAGCATCTCACCTTTGCCAAGATAAGCCTCCAATGTCCTTTTAGACAATTTGGCATTATGTCCAACCCACCACGTATGTGTATGGGCTCATGTGGGTAAGCGGTTTGCTGATGTCAACATTATGAACAAAGTGCTCCATGGTGGTGGTGTGGTTATGGTACGGGCAGGTATAAGCTACGGACAACAAACACAATTGCATTTTATCGATGACAATTTGAATGCACCAAAATGCCGGTACCAAATCCTGAGGCCCATTTTTTTAAGGTGTCTATGACCAACAAATGCATATCTGTATTCTCAGTCATTGAAATCCATAGATTAGGGCCTAATGAATTTATTTCAATTGACTGATTTCCTCATATGAACTGTAACTCAGTAAAATCAATGAAATTGTTGCATGTTGCGTTAATATTTTTGTTCATTATAACTTTGACTTTGATATAGCTACTTCACACCTAAGCATACTGCCAAAGTATCATATAATTCTTGATAATATACTGTACATTCTTTGCAAACTAAAATCTTAAAATAGAAAATAGGCATACAATACCAGGCATTAGAAGGTTATGAAAATGTATCATTATTCTAAAGAATCATACAACTGCAAGAGCTACAGTATCAAAAATAAATTTCAATCGAATGTATTTCACCAATAAATATTAAATTAACACAGCATTTGGTATTTGGCCTTTTTCAGCCTCTTCATTGACATCAATGTTCTTTCCACACCAAATACCTAATTTTCATGCATTTACAGACAATTAGTTATATTTCAGCTGTGCCTTAAGGGCAACAAATAAAAAATCTTTGGTATGAGAAGTATTTCCATCTTTATTCCTAAGCTATATTTTAGTTTGACTTGAAAATCCTGAACTGTTAGATAAGCAAACAAACAGGCATACCCACTGGGCACACTGGTCGAGCCAGTTGTTTCCACTTCATTTCAATGGAATTACATTGAACCAACGTGGAATAGATGTTGAATTGACATCTGTGCCCAGTGGGTACATTCTCTACAGTCTAACCACCTCCACAGGTGTATGCATTACCAGCAACTGGGTTAATTGCACCAGTTAAACCACCACAGCTTTGCCGTCAATATTGTGGTCAGTGTGTAATAGAACCGCCAAATGCATAGATAGCACAATTCAACTCCTGTTCTGAGTAATGATGATGATTAATAGAAAACGAATGAAGGCCACAGAATGGAAGAACAATATCACTGGAGTATCACAGTATCCCATCCATAAGTATCCTGTTCTGGTTGATTGGACTCTGCTGCCCCACCACCGCCACTGAGCTGAGATATGTCTCTATCGATGATCTCATTCACTGCAAAAGACAGACATACGGGGGGTTTAGTTTCGAGGCTCTTGTCGTTTCTTACTTTATAGTTGTTGAATCAACGTTGTTTCAACCAGTGTGTGTGCACAGTTTGTTGTAATGCTAAATGTATAATTGACTTATTTTGACGTGAACCGATGTGGAACGGACGTTGAATACCATGCATTGTTGATACACATTGCTTTCTTTTAGTTTTAACAGTCTCCCTCTGCAGATGTCACACATTATGAAAAACGGTCTAAAGGTTAGAGATGGCTGAATGGTGAGAACACATTTTGGAGCTTTATCAAAGGGTGGGATCCATGTCGAAGGCTGAGGTTCCAGTCTGTATTTGTGATGTCTATTTATACTCCCTACAGTGCAACAAAAACACATGGATCAAATGGTCACATATACACCGTACTCATAGCTTTTCCATGAAAAGGTGGTGTGTATGCAACCCGAGCTGTGTATGAGGGTAGATGATAGACAACACATGTAAACAAACAGGCTAGCACTGAGGGAACGGAAATAACCTGTCCCTGTTTTTTTCAACTCATAGACTAACAGGAACTCCGACAGCTTGACTGCACCTGCTCCCTTCCTCCAAGAACACTTAAGACATTGTAAGGGCCTAAAATTAGTAATTAAGAAAAACAAAATCATTGAAACTAAAATATCACACAACTGTACATCAATGAAATCACTTTAATTTGAAATTACAAATTGATTAAATCCTTTCAATTAAATAATTATCTAATCTCACCTAACGAGGCATAAACTCGCAGTTTCATAATTTAAGTATCAGAGTTGCAGAAACCCTGTAGGGTGAAAGTCAAGTTCAAAGAGGACCCTTCCACCCAGCTCAGGCCAGGGGTCCTATTTCCAAGCCGTATGTAGTGAGGGGGTTGTGGGGGTCTTATGAAAGCCTGTCTGTCATTACTGCCCTGTGACAGCTGTGCCACAGACGGTAACTGAAGCAGATTAGTGTGAAAGGTATCTTTAGCCTCCTCTATGTGACTATAGTTTGTAGACTATACTAACATACAGTTAAAAGTGTCATCTCCTTAGCTAGCAATCCGGGCCTCTGCCTATAATTAACCTACATCATAATGCACGCAAACACACATACACATACAGTATGTGCACAAGCGCACACACACACGTATGCATGCACGCACACACAAATGCACACACATGGGCTGGCAGCCATGCAGCCCTGTAGAGGAGCAAACAAAGACCTAGTGGGCATATGGTGACAAGAATACTGGGCCACAGTGACTGTGTTGTCGGGACAAACACAGTCCGGCCAGCGCGAGGTGATTAATTAAAAAATCAGGTCGGCATAGTGAGATCCTGAGAGCTTTATGGTTCATCGCCTAGCCCCTAAAGGCCTGTAATTACAGCCAGCCCTACTTTAAGCTGGGTAAATCCATATGAATTCAATCACTTTTTGACAGCACCTCTTTTGATTTGAATGAAACCTTCCATACATATTTGCCCATTGTAGAAGTGCTCAGAAAGTGACTTTTTGGAGATAAAGGTTCTCAAAGTTGACCTATTTTGTATACCACACCATACCACGAGGCATCCATGTCTACATCACTGGAAGAGATAAATGGTTCAGATTGATAGCTTACAAACAGAGTTGTCAAACTATTGAAGAAATGTTTTTGTGGTAATTTTTTTGACCTTAAACGTCAATTATCTAAAAACGCGTACTCAGATGTATTAATAATTCACACGTTGTAGTTTAGACCCTATTTTACATAATCTGAGGTTGTTCTGTTATGCCCGCCATCTGTGGAGACACAACATACTCTTGAATACAGGGTGGGTGTAGTGTTTTGGCTGATCAATGTACTAAAATGGTACCACAAAGCTGGTTGGAGGTCCACACATTAGAGAATGTTGACTTGAATGGGAATATCTGTTGTTTTAAATTATACTGTCAATCCTTCATAAGAAACCTACTAAAATCCTAGAAATATAAATAATAGAAAACACATGACCATTTAAGTTGACATTCGACAATGGGTGGACCGGCGGCCATCTTTGTGGTAGTAATTAGAAGTTAAAATGTTAATTCAATTACAATTTCAATGGTGTACCAGCTAAATTGCTGTGGTCTGAATGGATAGGTCCATTCTAAGAATTAGATTTCTATGATTGAAATGACATCAAACCTGTATTCAAGAGCAAGTGTCTCAACCGATGGCTGGCACAACAAAAACCTTAGGTGATGTAAAGTAGGGTCTAAGCTACAATATGAAACAAATGTGGGTTTTACTCGTTTTTAGATAATTGACAGTTGCCCTTTACATTCATACCCGTACACGGGTTGAAAATGGCAGATTGGGGCACTGATAAGCACCTAAATTAGACAGTGGCTGTACAGTAACATGCTATAAATGATGTCAGAGCTGTATGAACTTGAGCACAGCACATGACTAGAAGTTACCGCCATCTCTCCCGCTAATTGGACAACTTTAGCAAACTGTTGACAGAGTGAGGGAAATGCTGTAAACTAAGAGGACTCGATGTATTTTGAAAGATGTGACGTTGAGGATTATAATAAATACTGATTTGATGTCATACAAGCAAGCCAAACACCTGTGAGTCCCAATGTGCACTTCACATTTCCATATCATAAGACTCATGTCCTATACAGTGACAACGTTTATGATCACTATGTTTGATGTAGTTACAAGGTGACATGGCTTCATACCATGGGGTTGTTCTGAACAGAATGGGCTTATGTTTGTCTATTGTGACGAACATTTGCAGCAGAACACGCACCTGAATGCACGCATGACTCCTTTCTATGTGCACCAAAATTACCATCTGTTTCTCTGAATTGCCCTGTGAAAGCCTAACACTGTAAGATCATTATTTTATAACTTAGCTAGTCATGTTGGGAATAGAACAAGTGTTGAAGTGAAGCTCACCTGACCCAAATTGCGATTTATAATGGCCGTTTTTTGGATTGCGTAAACAACAACAGTAATTATGTGATTGCTGGGTTGTGTTCCAAACAAAACAAATACAAGTGTGCTCTAGTTCCTCAACCGCACAGCTAGAAAAAAAAGCTATCTTTGAGTCATAAAAGTGCATTGAAATGACTTAGGAACTGTGCACACTTTGGAGAGGGGTGTGGCCACTTGGAGACAGGTAAAATCAACAGTGTAATGTTTTGGATTCACTTGGATTCGATTTTGGTGAACACACGATGTCTGGCCGACCTCGCGGTTGTCCATGACAAACCAAAGTATAGATCAATTATCTCCCATAATAATCATTTTGTAGTCGCGAGCTGTCAGAGCTGTATGGCTCATCCGTGGTCGACATATGCCGCTCGTTTTGGTCAATACTGGGCAAGATTGAAATACACCGTCAATCTAGATCCACCAAGTTGTGACTATGTTGGAGAGACACTCTTATTCCAATCCAATTAGATTTGTGTAGTTGATGCTTACTGATTCGTTGCACTTCCGAACAGGAGAGATTTACAGCTCGTCTTTAAGGAAGAACCCCCATTACGCCGCTTCCTGGAGTCCATTTAGCCCAAGAGACAGCCACAAATTAGAAGGACTGGACAGTGGAGTCCTCCATTGTGCTGGACGTCAAGATGGTCTTTGTAAAGTTCTGGACGGGAAGAGTTCCAGATCATGACGTCGAACTGTTTCTAAATGGGTATTGCACTATTTTACAACCTGCAGTGAAACTGGTGGATAAGTTCGGGATATGGTGTGGAGTACGCAAGTACAAAGTGCACAAAACCACTAGTGGGCAGTCGACAACAATCCCTAACTCAATATCGCTTGACCCGTACAACGGGAAGATCTCCTACCCCGGAAAAAACCCTCGGTGTTACATCTGCCAGGGGCTGGACAACCATGTCAAGGATTGCCCAGAGGTGAAGTGTTGGAGATGTGGAGATCTTGGATACAAATCCAGGGACTGTGAGTCTCCAAGCAAGTGCACCTTGTGTGGAAAAGAGGGCCACAACTTCCCCAGAACATTATTCCTCCTCCACCAAACTTTACAGTTGGCACTATGCATTTGGGCAGGTAGCATTCTCCTGACATCCGCCAAACCCAGATTCATCCGTCGGACTGCCAATGGTGAAGAGTGATTCGGCACTCCAGAGAACGTGTTTCCACTGATCCACAGTCCAATGGGGGAGAGCTTTATACCACTTCAGCCGACGCTTGGCATTGCGCATGGTGATCTTAGGCTTGTATGTGGCTGCTTGACAATGGAAACCCATTTCATTAAGCTCCTAACGAACAGTTCTTGTGCTGACCTTGCTTCCAGAGGAAGTTTGGAACTCGGTAGAGAGGGTGGCACTACGCACTTCAGCGGTCCTGTTCTGTTAGCTTATGTGGCCTACCACTTCACGGCTGAGCCGTTGTTGCTCCTAGACATTTCCACTTCACAATAACAGGACTTACAGTTGACCGGGGCAGCTCTAGCAGGGCAGAAATTTGATGAGCTGTCTTGTCAGAAAGGTGGCAACCTATGACGGGGCCATGTTGAATGTCCCTGAGCTCTTCAAAAAAATTGTCAAATGATGCAGATGCTAAACTACAGGAATGTTTTGCTAGCACAGACTGGAATATGTTCCAGGATTCTTCTGATGGCATTGAGGAGTACACCGTATCAGTCACTGGCTTTCTCAATAAGTGCATCAAGGATGTTGTCCCCACAGTGACTGTACGTACATACACCGACCAGAAGCCATGGATTACAGGCAACATTCGCACCAAGCTAAAGGGCAGAGCTGCCGCTTTCAAGGAGCGGAACTCTAACCCAGAAGCTTATAAGAAATCCCGCTATGCCCTCTGACGAACCACCAAACAGCCAAAGCGTCAATACAGGACTCAGATTGAATCGTACTACACCGGCTCCGACGCTCGTCGGATGTGGCAGGGCTTGCAAACTATTACAGACTACAAAGGGAAGCACAACCGAGAGCTGCCCAGTTACATGAGCCTACAAGACTAGCTAAATAACTTCTATGCACGCTTTGAGGTAAGTAACACTGAAACAAGCAAGAGAGCATCAGTTGGTCCGGATAACTGTGTACGCAGCCACTGTCTACACAGCCGCTGTGAGTAAGACCTTTAAACAGATCAACATTCACAAGGCCGCTGGGCCAGACGGATTACCAGGACGTGTACTCCGAGCATGCGCTGACCAACTGGCAAGTGTCTTCAATTACATTTTCAACCTCTCCCAGTCTGAGTCTGTAATACCAACATGTTTCAAGCAGACCACCATAGTGCATGTGCCCAAGAACACTAAGGTAACCTGCCTAAATGACTACCGACCCTTAGCACTGACATCTGTAGCCATGAAATGCTTTGAAAGGCTGGTCATGGCTCACATCAACACCATTATCCCAGAAACCCTAGACCCACTCCAATTTGCATACCGCACCAACAGATCCACAGATGATGCACTCTCTATTGCACTCCACACTGCCCTTTCCAACCTGGACAAAAGGAACACCTATGTGAGAATGTTATTCATTGACTACAGCTCAGCGTTCAACACCATAGTGCCCTCAAAGCTCATCACTAAGCTAAGGTCCCTGAGACTAAACACCTCCCTCTGCAACTGGATCCTAGACTTCCTGACGGGCCGCCCCCAGGTGGTAAGGGTCAGTAACAACACATCCACCACGCTGATCCTCAACACGGGGGCCCCTCAGGTGGGCCAGATCATTGGTAGGCCTGATCACCGACAACAATGAGACTGCATGGCAACCGGTCCTCGAGCACCAAGTCTAGGTCCAAGAGGCTTCTAAACTGCTTCTACCCTCAAGCCATAAGACTCCTGAACAGCTAATCAAATGGCTACCCAGACTATTTACACCCCCACAACAAGCTGCTGCTACTCTGTGTTAACTATGCATAGCCACTTTATTAACTCTACCTGCATGTACATAATTACATCAATTACCTCGACACCGGTGCCACAGCATTGACACATTGACTCTGTACCGGTACCCCCTGTATATAGCCCCACTTTTTGTTATTTACTGCTGCTCTTTAATTATTTGTTTTTCTTATCTCTTAATGTTTTTTGGTATTTTCTTAAAACCGCATTGTTGGTTAAGGGCTTGTAAGTAAGCATTTCACTGTAAGGGCTACACCTGTTGTATTCGGCGCATGTGACAAATACAATTTGATTTGATTTAGTACGGGCCATTCTACTGCCAGTGTTTGTCTATGGAAATTGCATGGCTGTGTGCTTTGTTTTATACACCTGTCAGCAACGGGTGTGGCTGAAATAGCCGAATCCACTAATTTGAAAGGGGTGTCCACATACTTCTGGCCATGTAGTGTATCATATGAGCCTCTTACCATCATCTAGTGTGATCTCCTGGAGCCCCATGGAGCCAAGAGGCAGCTTCTCCTCTGGTTCCTGCTTGATGTTCACCCTCCCTCTGTCGTTTGAGAAGAGGGAATGGGGTGCCGGGGGACACTCCTGGGGGTCGATACCAGAGGCCAGCCCTTGAGCGCTGCTGGGGGACAGGTGCCTCAGGGGACCCCCAGAGGAGGCTGATGCTAACGGGGAGGTGGAGCAGGTTGCTGCTACTCCAGGGGTGGGGGAATACGAAGCAGGCAAGTTTTTGTCAGAATGGTAGCTCAGATTATACTCAGCCTGTAGAGCCGCTAGGTCAGAGTCTGAGTGGGAACAGTGGTATTTTAGAGACTGCAGCTGGGTTGCATTCTGGGTGTGGGTTCTGGCAGACTGGAGAGTGGCGATAGAGAGATCAGGTCCAATGAGGCTCTGGTACATCACACTTTCCCTATGAGGGCTGGAGACAGCTGGCCTGGGCTGGGCAGACTGAGGTCGAATGACCTGGAGTGCAGCAGGACCAGGTCTCATTGGAGAGCTGGCCTGGCCACTATAAGGCACATTATGTTGTGTGGCCTGGTAGACAGGCTTTGTCCGAGGGGGTGGCATTGAATCAGGTGTATGCATAGGGCTTATCCGCTGGTATCCCATACTGGGACTGTAGCTGTGGAGGTGAGGGGAGTGCTGAAGAGGCGAGGAGCCTGAGGGAGTGTATGCTGGCTGGGAGGGCGGACCACAAGGCACAGGGTGACCACCAGAGGAACCATACAAGGGCCTGTCCTGAGAGAAGGCTCCGTCAGAAGAATTCTGCTTGCTGCTGGTTGGATATAGGCCAGGGAGATTGTTGCAAGTAGACAGATAGGTTGAGTCGGTGAGCTCCTGCTTCACCCGAGGAGCCACAACTGCATGGTCACTGGCAGTGGGATAATGGTGTGGAGAAGCACCAGCCAAGTATGTGAAGTTTTGCCTTTGGCTTCTTCTCCTCTTCCCATTGCACACGTAGAACTGCACCTGGACTGCAGAGCTCACAGTGGTGTTGTGGTAGGTAGGAATCTCAACCACGATTCTGGACTGCAAAGAGAATGTTTCCAAATTATTTATCATCTATTCAAGGGATCCAGGGTTTGGGAGGTCGATTTCATGTAGGCTAAGTTTAATAATGTAATTTAGGTTTCTACTTACTCTTTTACTCTTGTCTCTAATAACTTTTCCGTCAACTTCCCACTGTGTGCGTCCATCTGGAGAGATAAAACATCACAATTAACACACTGTTGTGTTGTGTTAATGGAAAAATATTTTCCTTTTCTGGCATCGTTTTTATACCCTTTTCACACTACTGAGCCAAGTCACGTAAAGCTGCACTGTGCTGGCCTGGTTATGCACCACCATAGTTGTTGGCCCAACTCGGTGGACTCGTGGTTACAGTATCTGCCCTGAGATCATAGGAGCCTCGCACAAGGCAAGGCTACTTTACTATAGTTGCTGGAACGGTGCTGGAAAGAACATATCCAAGTGAGTACGGTTCGGGAAAAGGATAAACCAGGCTTCTCCCCTAGCCTTTCTATGAACTCTATAATGTCAAGGCAGCGTCAGCGTCTCTTACCAGGGCCTTTCTCCAGGAAGATGACCTTTGACTCGGGGGATATGTTGGAGCCAGTAATTACCATCTCCTCCCCCCCACTGACCAAGCAGCTGATGGGACTGCAGCTCTGCATCTGGGGAAGGTCTGTGGCCGAGCGCTGGGCTGCAAGCCAATTACATTTAACTATTACATATACTGAACAGTGAATGACATAGACATATCTGATATTGTCAGAAAACTTAAATTCTTGTTAATCTAACTGCACTGTCCAATTTGCAGTAGCTATTACAGTGAAATAATACCATGCTATTGTTTGAGGAGAGTGCACAGTTATGAACTTGAAAATGTATTAATAAACTAATTAGGCACATTTGGGCAGTTTTGATACAAAATTCTGAACAGAAATGCAATGGTTCATTGGATCAGTCTAAATCTTTGCACATACACTGCTGCCTTCTAGTGGCCAAAATCGAAATTGTGCCTGGGCTGGAATAATACATTATGGGCTTTCTCTTGTATTTCAAAAAACACGTTTTTTGCTTTGTATTATCTTTTACCAGATCGAATGTGTTATGTCCTCCTACATTAATTTCACATTTCCACAAACCTTAAATTGTTTCCTTTCAAATGGTATCAATAATATGCATATCCTTGCTTCAGGTCCTGAGTTACAGGCAGTTAGATTTGGGTATGTAATTTTAGGTGAAAATTGCAAAAAAGGGTCTGATCCTTAAGAGGAGCTCTGGCCACAAGTTATAGCCTTTAACTAATTATTATACCAATAACTTAATATAGATTATATAAATAAAGGTTATTTCTGGTGAAGTCCCATAATCGGGAAAAACTCAGGACTCTATTAATTATGTATGTGGATCTTTGAACGCATGTACAGTACCAGTCAAAAGTTTGGGAACACCTACTCATTCATTTACATTTTAGTCATTTAGCAGACGCTCTTATCCAGAGCGACTTACAGTAGTGAATGCATACATTTCATACATTTTTTTTTCTGTGCTGGCCCCCCGTGGGAATCGAAACCACAACCCTGGCATTGCAAACACCATGCTCTACCAACTGAGCTACAGGGAAGGCATTCAAGAGTTTTTCTTTATTTTTACTATTTTCTACATTGTAGAATAATAGAATAGAATAATAGAATAATAGAATAGTGAAGATAGTGAAGACATCAAAACTATGAAATGACACATATGGAATCATGTAGTAACAAAAAAGGTGTTAAACAAATCAAAGTATATTTTATATTTGAGATTCTTCAAAGTAGCCACCCTTTGCCTTGATGACAGCTTTGCACACTCTTGGCATTCTCTCAACCAGCTTCATGAGGTAGTCAAATGGAATGCATTTCAATTAACAGGTGTGCCTTGTTAAAAGTTAATTTGTGGATTTTCTTTCCTTCTTAATGCCTTTGAGCCAATCAGTTGTGTTGTGACAAGGTAGGGGTGGTATACAGAAGATAGCCCAATTTGGTAAAAGACCAAGTCCATATTATGGCAAGAACAGCTCAAATAAGCAAAGCGAAATGACAGTCCATCATTACTTTAAGACATGAAGGTCAGTCAATCCAGACAATTTCAAGAACTTTGAAAGTTTTTTCAAGTGCAGTCCCAAATAAAATATATTTTGATTTGTTTAACACTTTTTTGGTTACTACATGATTCCACATGTGTTATTTCATAGTTTTGATGACTTCACTATTATTCTACAATGTAGAAAATAGTCAAAATAAAGAAAAACCCTTGAATGAGTAGGTGTGTCCAAACTTTGGACTGGTACTATTATTACAGTATGTAGGCCGGCCTACTGAATAAAGGTACTCACAGCACTCCACAGGAATAGAGGCAGCTTGCAGACACAGGACCTTGCCGCTGGGCTGAGGGATATACACACGGAATGCCACTCGCACACGCGTGTTCTTCCTCCCGATGTCAGTCTCCCCCTTCCTGAGCTCAATGTCAGAGTTCCTCAGCTTCAGGATGCCTGCACAGTCAATACTGTAGAGGGAGAAATACAAGCATGAGACAACATTATATAAAGGCCAATATAAACATTTCCATTTTAATATTTACAGTAAGCTAATAATAATAATACTTTTGGGGGGGGCTCATATTTTTCCTATTACACACAAGTGTGTAATGGAAATGTGTTTTTTTTGCCTATCCCAACTCCCCCTGAGACACCAGCAGGATGTGGGGTCATGGCCAGGGTGCCATTGTACAGCCCCCCTGGAGCAATTAAGGTTAATTGCCTTGCTCACATTTCCGTGACAAAATAGTTATGCTCTGTCTATTTCTATTTGTTCTAGGTGTAGAAATATGCTTATTCATAGACCAAAATCCATTCCCATTTTTAACACGCTATCATCTGTTCTAAATCGTTCAAAAATGATGAGAACTCACAGTGGTAGCCATTTTACATTTTAGATCATAATACCAATAAATCACAAGCACAAATGTTCTATTTTTAGCCTTGTGATGCTTAGAAAACATAAATATGACATGGTTATGACCAGTACCTGGTGGACATATTGTTTTCGGGGAGGAGAGAGATTTCCAGAACCTTTGTACTGCTTATTACGCTTTCCTGGCAAGCAGTAGCCACCGTCTTTCCCGTTACTCTGTGCACCTGGTAGAAGACATGTGGTCTCAAGTACCGATCGTCTGCCGTTCCAATGAAAATCTGCAGGTTGACTGGCTTCTCGTTGTATCCAATGAGCTGTAAATGACACCAATCCGTAGAAATCATATATATGCATTCTACCGCATTTGATTTACAAATATATGAATACACCATGTTTCACTTCTTCTTATGAGCACTCTTGTTCTCTGCACTGTACATTTGAATAACTGTGTTTGGGTCTGTTTAGAAACAGTATGCCAAACCAATGCCAAAGCTCTGTACAGACAGCAATACACCCAGACAATGTCTAAAATGTGACCTGCACTATGCAATTTACATCCTGGATTGCTTGCAATGAAATTACCCAATTGAAACCATTTGAGGTCACCAAAAATAAGTCGTGCCCCTGAAGAGCCAGCATGAGGTTGAGGAATGTCCAACACGCCTACGTGATGTAATGTACGGGGAAACACTGCTTGTGGCATTACAGAGGACGAGAGTGTGAAGCTGTGTGGCTTTAACACTAGAGTAATGAAGCCACCCCAAAATAAACTAGCTGGTATATATTACATGAGAGCCAGGCCTTAATAAAGCTTTGCTTATCTCAGCCTGCATCTGTTCCAGCCTGGCTGCACCTTGATCCATAGATGGTAGTTCAGTCCCACTGCAGTCCTACTGGCAAATAGTGCTCTGCTAGACGGTACCCACTGGCAAATAGAGCTCTGCTAGACGGTACCCACTGGCAAATAGAGCTCTGCTAGACGGTACCCACTGGCAAATAGAGCTCTGCTAGACGGTACCCACTGGCAAATAGTGCTCTGCTAGACGGTACCCACTGGCAAATAGAGCTCTGCTAGACGGTACCCACTGGCAAATAGAGCTCTGCTAGACGGTACCCACTGGCAAATAGAGCTCTGCTAGACGGTACCCACTGGCAAATAGTGCTCTGCTCAATGTTAGGTGATACTCTGAGCCCTGATCCAGGGATTGTATTCCAGCCCCACTGGCAAGTAGTGCTCTGCTAAACGTTAGGTGATACGCTCTGGTGATATACAGTGTGATGCCCAGTGTGATACCCCAAGCACAGACTACTTAAAATGGTAAGAGATCAAAGGGTGTAGTTGTTGGTGTATGTGCAGCACTTTGGAGTAACTAGAGTACGAGCTGTGATCCATCCATGGGTTTAAATGCATACGCCTTGTATCCCTCCTCTCTCATGTAGCGAGTCACAGCACAGCCTAGTTGTTTACTAGAGTTATGGCTTCCAAGGCAATGCTTGATGTGGACTTGAATATACAGAACACAAAGCTCACATGTACACACACACACACACACGCTTGCACGCTCCTGTACTAAATGAAGAGCTGATGGGCTACAATAACAGGCTGTCTGTCTGAGGGTTACCATGTATCTGTCGTTTACAGAGAAGGAGAGCAAGAGAGCGAGAAACTACAGTATGAGATTTGGGCCGCCAGTGCTCTTGTGGTTGGTTGGGTTTGAATTAGCTACGTCACCCCCCATATTTACTGAGCCTAATATATGAACAAGTGTCACCAACCCCTGATAACATTGTTAAATAAATGTCTGATTCAAGTAATAACAAGGAGGGAGTAATTGCACAAAACGCCTACTCAAGACAGTTCATTGTAACAAGAACACTTTGATATCTCAGGATGTCACACGTTGATTGACACCTCGAGGTTGCAATTGCAAACAGCAGTTTATCAAAACACAACTTCTTATGTGAACCAGGCATAAAATTTAGCGCAATCATATTGATCTTCTTGGTCAGAGCCGACAATGACCCTCTATACATACAGTTAAAGTTGGAAGTTTACATACACTTAGGTTGGAGTCATTAAAACTCGTTTTTCAACCACTCCACAAATTTCTTGTTAACAAACTATAGTTGTGGCAAGTCGGTTAGGACATTACTTTGTGCATGACTCAAGTAATTTTTCCAACAATTGTTTACAGACAGCTTATTTCACTTATAATTCACTGTATCACAATTCCAGTGGGTCAGAAGTTTACATACACTAAGTTGACTGTGCCTTTAAACAGCTCGGAAAATTCCAGAAAATTATGTCATGGCTTTAGAAGCTTCTGATAGGCTAATTGTGTCAAGTGTGTGTGTACTGGTGGCGAAGTCAGGTGCATGAGAGCAGAGAGTTGTGAACAAGCGCACACTTTATTCAGGCTGGAGTGAACAAACAGACGGACGCAAACTGCGTCAAAACCTCCAGCAAAAAGGCAAAAGTGGAAAGCGCGAAAAACACTCACCAAAGCTAATGTACCAAATAAACATACAACGTGCACAAACACGGCACATGGAAACATAGCCTGGCGCGTCACAATAACCACATAACAACAAACAATTTCACACAAAAACATGGAGGGGAACAGAGGAATAAATACATGCAGTGTGATATGGGAATGAAAACCAGGTGTGCAGGGAACAAGACAAAACCAATGGAACAATGAAAAATGGAGTGGCGATGGCTAGAAAGCAGGTGACGTCGACCGCCGCCCGAACAAGGAGAGGAGCCGACTTCTGCGGATGTCATGACAAATTGACATCATTTGAGTCAATTGGAGGTGTACCTGTGGATGTATTTCAATGTCTACCTTAAAACGTAGTGCCTCTTCGCTTGACATCATGGACAAATCTAAAGAAATCAGCCAAGACCTCAGAAAAAAAATTGTAGACCTCTATAAGTCTGGTTCATCCTTGGGAGCAATTTCCAAAAGCCTGTGGATACCACGTTCATCTGTACAAGCAATAGCACGCAAGTATAAACACCATGGGACCACGCAGCCGTCCTACCACTCAGGAAGGAGACGCGTTCTGTCTCCTAGAGATGAACGTACTTTGGTGCGAAAAGTGCAAATTAATCCCAGAACAACAGCAAAGGACCTTGTGAAGATGCTGGAGGAAACAGGTACAAAAGTATCTATATCCACAGTAAAACGAGTCCTATATCGACATAACCTGAAAGGCCGCTCAGCAAGGAAGAAGCCACTGCTCCAAAACCGCCATAAAAAAGCCAGACTACAGTTTGCAACTGCACATGGGGACAAAGATCATACTTTTTGGAGAAATGTCCTCTGGTCTGATGAAATAAAAATATAACTTTTTGGCCATAATGACCATCGTTATGTTTGGAGGAAAAAGGGGGAAGCTTGCAAGCCGAAGAACACCATCCCAACCATGAAGCACGGGTGTGGCAACATCATGTTGTGGGGGTGCTTTGCTACAGGAGGGACTAGTGCACTTCACAAAGTAGATGGCACCATGAGGGAGGAAAATTATGTGGATATATTGAAGCAACACCTCAAGGCATCAGTCAGGAAGCTGAAGCTTGGTCGCAAATGGGTCTTCCAAATGGACAATGACCCCAAGCATACTTCCAAAGTTGTGGCAAAATGGCTTAAGGACAACAAAGTCAAGGTATTGGAGTGGCCATCACAAAGTCCTGACCTCAATCCCATAGAACATTTGTGGGCAGAACTGAAAAAGTGTGTGTGAGCAAGGAGGCCTAGAAACCTGACTCAGTTACACCAGTTCTGTCAGAAGGAATGGGCCAAAATTCACCCAACTTATTGTGGGAAGCTTGTGGAAGGCTACCCAAAACGTTTCACCCAAGTTAAACAATTTAAATGCAATGCTACCAAATACTAATTGAGTGCATGTAAACTTCTGACCCACTGGGAATGCGATGAAAGAAATAAAAGCTGAAATAAATCACTCTCTCAACTATTATTCTGACATTTCACATTCTTAAAATAAAGTGGTGATCCTAACTGACCTAAAACAGGGAATTTTTACTAGGATTAAATGTCAGGAATTGTGAAAACTGAGTTTAAATGTACTTGGCTAAGGTGTATGTAAACTTCGGACTTCAACTGTACATTTGTCATGCAGACCTGGATTCAAATAGTATGTGTTTAAATACTTTAGCTGAGCTAGATTGAGCTTTACACGTGCAAATACTATTTGGACCCAGGTCTGGTGTCATGAGGTTGGGGAAGACTTTCTCTTAACCTTGACTACAGGGTGTCCTCCTGAGGCAGCCTTGACGGCCCCCCGACTCCCCTCTGTCTCGTAGTGGGCCCTGTGGTGGCCCCGTGGCTGCACATCCACCTTCAACTCGCACTGGCCAAACTGGCTGGGCAGGGGCCAGTCCAGTGGGGGTAGGGATGAGGTCCTGGGTGGGAAGGCACAGGGTCATATTAATTAGACAGCAAATGAAAGAAAACAGACTGAAACAGGTAGGGATTACCCGAACTTGCCCAATAAGAAATGCTAATTTTCCATTGCAAGAATGTTTGCTACAGTGTGCGTTAACGACTACAACCCAGACATTATTGCTCATAAACATACAGTCATTCAGATTTGGTGTTAAAAAATTATAGGGGTCGGTATCTTGTTCTTCACCTCTAGTTATGATCTCCTGACCCTTGGCCTTGCTAGGGTTGCTATGGTAGTACAATGTCTGCACCATGCTGAGTGATTGCAGAAATGAGAGTGTTCAACTGGTGGTTAGCATGATGAAGCACACGTGAGAATTGATGCTTATGTAATTATGAATAACAAACCTGAAAAGGGGTGTGTTGCCAGGTTTGGGTTTGTTCCAGGAGAAGTGTGAGGGAACCGAGAGAAAAAGTTCTTCAAAAAGGCCATCCTGTTTTAGAGTAGACCCAGACTCATCTGCAGGTGAGTCCAGGTGAGGCAACACGACTCCTTGGTCTTCGGGCACCAGCCCTGAGTCTCCTTGTCCATGCAGTAGACCCATGTGAGCCTGCTGAGAGGTCCTCCTGGTTTTGGAGGGAATGTCTACCTCAGAGAGGTTGTACAGGAGGGCCCCCATGGCACCAGGGCTTCCAACCACCCAGGTGTCCTCTGTTACGCTGCCCCTGGGAGAGTGGCTGGGGGTGGGGCAGGGGGACTGATGAGGGGATGGGGAGGGGGAAGGTCCCTGTCCGTAGACGTCTGCGCTGGAGTGTCGTCTCTTCCCACAAGGTGATGTGGGCCTTGAGCCGGACCTGGAGGTGGGGCGCGGGTTAAGCCAGTTCTCGTCTGTGACGCTGTTGCGCGGAGAGTGACAGGGGGACTGACGGGGCGACTGGCGAGGGGACTGGTGAGGCGAGAGGGAGTGGGTGTTCATGAAGTACTGCTGCTGCCACAGCTCTACCCCGAATCCCCCCGCGGCCTGGCCTTGTGGGGAGCAGCCAGGGGAGGCCAGGGGAGAGGCCAGCGGGGAACCCATGGTGAATCGGGCGGCCGCCTCGTTCAGCTCAGCCTCCACGTCGTCGTAAACGTGAGAGAAGGACTCGCAGGAGGACACATCGGACAGCCAGCTCCTGGAGGACAGGCTGCTGCAAGGGCTGGGGTTCAGGGACGATGAGTCCCTGTAACAGGGGTCCAGGGGTAGGTAGAGGTGATCCCTGGACCAGGACCGTTCACGACCGCACTCCCCCCCGCCGTCTGCCCCGCTGATGGGCACGGCATCCTGGCTGGTTCCCAGCTCTTGGTGACTGTGACTGATAGATGTGATCTGGATGCTTGGGCAGTCGAACGCCTTGGGGAGGTGTCCCATGGGACAGTATCTGGAACTGTGAACTTCATAGCTGGAGCTGGGGTGGTAGTTACTATAGGTTTGGAGAGGAGCTTGTTGAGAAGCAGCCTGATGGTGCTGCTGGCTCTGTTGTAAGTCTTGGGCCTGGGCAATAGGCTGATTGACCATAGACTGGGTGGTACAGTATGGCGTGCTGTCACCAGGGTCTGGACCTGGGTATAAAAAAAGTACACTTAGAAAAAGGTGTTCCAAAAGGCTCCTGCGGCTGTCCCCATAGGAGAACCCTTTTTGGTTCCAGGTACAACTATTTTGGGTTCCACGTAGGACCCTCTGGAAAGGGAACCTGGTTCTACCTGGAACCAAATGTGGTGCGTCAAAGGGTTCTCCTATGGGGCCTGCCGAAGAACCCTTATTGGTTCTAGATAGGAGTGTAGGCAAATTGAGGGGGAGGTTCATTTGTAATGCAAAGTGTCTAGTCTTTAGGGCATACAGCAGCAGATAAAAATGGTGCCATTGCTCCCTGCATTACTCCAGAGAGGAGATAACAGACAAACAAATGATAATTCTCTGATCAACTACTCACTATAGCCTACTCTCTCTTTTGATCGACCCTTTAACACCGACAGCCTAGACTAGTCATCCCTAACCCACTGGGAATGTTGTCATAAATGCCATTTCAGAGTCTCTCCAGAAACTGTGGGGAAGATCAGACATAGAGATTGACCTGTTTGGCAGGGGCTCCTGTGGCTTGGCGATGGATAGATTAACAACAGCAGCACTCACCAGTCTAAATCACACAACTAACTAACTGTATGTTCTCACAGGTGTCAACTGAGCAACAGCAACAAAAGCGGCGGCCTTCTAGAGCTGGTCGGCAATATGGACAAAATTCCATATCATGAGAAATTGCCTGCATTTATTCCATAACAATAAATAGAATGATACATTTCTAACATTCATGTGCACCATGTTTTTCTAAATCATCCTACTACTACTCGTTTCATGATTGTAGCCATCAAATGGTCCAAATTACCCATATTAGCAAACTTATTTAATCTCAAACTTCACATTTCTCTAGTATAGGCTACCTATCTTCATGAACAATATCAGGAAAATGCTTGCGATAAGTGGTCGTGTCGATACTTTTAAACTCCACAGCCTACTGTCTACACTAGTTCACACAAGGACAAACATAACCACACACTGTCATGCTCTGGCCTGGTCTGCACACAAAATGCAAAGATGGTGAGATGTCCAAAGGGCTATGTGCCACGATATGGAGCACATAAAAGAACGGCCCTTCGCCTTGACTTATTTGCAAAATGAATGTAATGAATGTAAACGTTATCTGATGCAACACCAACTCGACGGCCCCTCGGGCTGGATGGTAGATTGTGTCAGCGCCTGACTGAGATGTGGGTGCTATTTACAGGAGTTGGAAATAAGGAAGGAAACAGACAAGAGAAATGGCTGATGGAGAACAGGTTGCTATCATGTTTTATTCTCTTCTATTACAATAGATATTAAAGATATAAAAAGTTAATTCTTATTCAACTTAATCTGTAGGCTACTCTAGGCTTATTCGGCCTCTCAATTGATAGCCTAGGTTATGAAGAGGGCTACAGATTGGTCAATGAATGCAGCCTACAGTCGTGGTTCGGCTCTATGACCAGATACCGCAATCTAGCCAAGGCGAAACAAACCCCAATGTCACTGACATTTGACCCTTTCCCCAGGCCTTTGTCCTGTAATGTCTGTGCAAGACATTGACAAAATGGGCAGTTGTCAATACAATAGTGATTACTCTACAAATTACACAGTGATACTGTATATTGAGACACTTAGATTTGGCATATATCGAAATTTAAACTGGACCAGGATCTGATTAGATATAATCAAATGCAACTGTGTAATAAACTCCATGTCATTCAAGATGTCTGGTGTGTTATTATCAGTGGCGATGCGTCATTCAGGGCTGTTTAGTTAATAAAAATAAATAAAAAAGATAATAATAATAATTATATATATTTTTATTCTGTTTTGCATGTTATTTTGGCATTAATACGTGTCACATATCATAAATATATAATTGAGTTAATAAAGCCGCATACAAACATGGTCTCTTTTTTGTTTTCTTGAGAAAGGCAGTTCCAAACTGCAGGTGTTTTAGCCTAGCTCAGTGCTTTCTGTGGTGGTTTGACATTGCTTCCTTTGACACATTGGTGTGGCTGGCTTCCGGGTTAAGCAAGCAGTGTGTCGCGAAGCAGTGCGGCTTCACTCTCGACCTTCGCCGAGTCCGTAGGGGAATTGCAGCGTTGAGACAAGATCGTAACTACCAATTGGATATCACGAAAAAAGGGGTTAACGCCATGGGCCAGAAAAGTTTGAATACATTGGCCATGCTGTCAATCCAGCATGACTTCTGCCACATTCAAAACTCGGAATTGGTCATCCAACTCTGAATTCCAAGTCGGGATTTTGGGCCTCTTTCTATAGCCCACAAGAAGGACCGCCGCGCCACCTTCCTGTTCAAGTCAGCACAGCACAACAAGGTGAGTCCAAAAACGTTTTGTTTGCTGCTGCATAAATTATGTAACATTCCAGGGAGATATGAAAACTGTAGCTAAAAAAGTAATACTAAGTGTATGTTGTGTAGTAAGCTGTTAGTAGCCCATGTGCCTCACCCTAATAATTTGTTCCCTTTTCACCTTATAACTGACTGTTCTGACTTGGTGGTGCACATTTAGCCTATAGCCTGTTTTAGAGAAATGTCATCATCGAATATTGTCATCATCGAATATTGTAAGAGCTTCCATTGTCTGCTTATATGCCCCCTTTATTTATCCTATGGTTGTGACTTGGTCTGAATTCTGTCACTGTACATTTCAAATGTGCTGAACAAACAGTTATATTGACTACGCCCGTGTAGTCAATCGATATTACGGATTGCCTCTTATCCGCTCATCGTCCCCTTATGCCATAGTTTGTTGATCTCAACTGTCAGTAGAAACCACATTTGTTTAAGCAAGTCATCCATATCAGCTATATTTTTTAAAAGGCAGTAAAAGAGGCTGAATGAACTGTTTCGCTGCCAGACAAGGCTCTGCTGATAGCCAAGTGTAGCAGTGGTAAGGTGTTGGGACAGCTTTATGAAGGCCCTAACCGTTTGGGGGCACTGTTTGTCACCGTTATAATGCAATGAATGTATTGTTTAGTGTTGTGGCATGCATTGCTGGCATGCATGTCAAAAAAAATTTGGGGGGGTTTGCCCCACCAAGATTGACATGCTAAAAGATTGACATGCTAAAATCGTACAGTACAATACTAAAAAAGAACTTAATCCTAACATTTAAAGATATAAAACGTACATTCTTATTGAACTTAATCTGTAGGCTACTCTAGGCTTATTTGGCTACTCAATTGATAGCCTAGGTTACGTAGACGGCTACAATAGCCGACACATGCTTCAAGATGGCCACCATGGTTTGTGTTCCCAAGAAAGCTAAAGTAACTGAACAAAATGACTATCGCCCCATTGCACTCACTTCTGTTATCATGAAGTGCTTTGAGAGACTAGTCAAGGAGCATATCACCTCCACCCTACCTGATACCCTAGACTCACTCCAATTTGCTTACCGCCCCAATAGGTCTACTGACGATGCAATCGCCATCACACTGCACACTACCCTATCCCATCTGGACAAGAGGTATACATATGTAAGAATGCTGTTCATTGACTACAGCTCAGCATTTAATACCATAGCACCCTCCAAACTCGTCATTAACCTGTTAGGGCTAGGGGGCAGTATTTACATGGCCGGATAAAAAAACGTACCCGATTTAATCTGGTTATTACTACTGCCCAGAAACTAGAATATGCATATAATTATTGGCTTTGGATAGAAAAACCCTAAAGTTTCTAAAACTGTTTGAATGGTGTCTGTGAGTATAACAGAACTCATATGGCAGGCAAAAACCTGAGAAGATTATGTACAGGAAGTGCCCTCTCTGACAATTCCTTGAGCTTCTTGGCTCTGTTTATTGAAAACTGAGGATCTTTTCTGTAACGTGACACTTCCTACGGCTCCCATAGGCTCTCAGAACCCGGGAAAAAGCTGAATGATGTAATTCCAGCCCCTGACTGAAAAACATTATCGCCTTTGGTAAGTGGCCGATCAGAGGACCATCAGACTGAGGCTCGTGCACGAGGGGATCCCATGTTTTTATTTTCTCTCTCTTTGAACGTAAACACGCTTTCCCAGTGGGAATATTATCGCTTTTTTACGAGAAAAATGGCATAAAAATTTATTTTAAACAGCGGTTGACATGCTTCGAAGTACGGTAATGGAATATCTAGAAATGTTTTGTCACGAAATGCGTCGTGCGCGTCACCCTTCTTTACACTTCGGATAGTGTCTTGAACGCACGAACAAAACAGAGGATATTTGAACATAACTATGGATTATTTTGAACCAAACCAACATTTGTTATTGAAGTAGAAGTCCTGGGAGTGCATTCTGACGAAGAACAGCAAAGGTAATAACATTTTTCTTATAGTAAATCTGACTTTGGTGAGGGCTAAACTTGGTGGGTGTCTAAATAGCTAGCCCTGTGATGCCGGGCTATCTACTCAGAATATTGCAAAATGTGCTTTCACCGAAAAGCTATTTTAAAATCGGACATAGCGAGTGCATAGAGGAGTTCTGTATCTATAATTCTTAAAATAATTGCTATGTTTTTTGTGAACGTTTATCGTGAGTAATTTAGTAAATTCACCGGAAGTTTGCGGGGGGTATGCTAGTTCTGAACGTCACATGCTAATGTAAAAAAGCTGGTTTTTGATATAAATATGAACTTGATTGAACAAAACATGCATGTATTGTATGACATAATGTCCTAAGATTGTCATCTGATGAAGATCATCAAAGGTTAGTGCTGCATTTAGCTGTGGTTTGGGTTTATGTGACATTATATGCTAGCTTGAAAAATGGGTGTCTGATTATTTCTGGCTGGGTACTCTGCTGACATAATCTAATGTTTTGCTTTCGTTGTAAAGCCTTTTTGAAATCAGACAGTGTGGTTAGATTAACGAGTCTTGTCTTTAAAATGGTGTAAAATAGTAATATGTTTGAGAAATTGAAGTAATAGCATTTCTAAGGTATTTGAATAACGCGCCACGGGATTCCACTGGCTGTTATGTAGATGGGACGAAATCGTCCCACTGGCCCTAGAGAAGTTAAGCTCAAGACCCTGGGTCTTGACCCCGCCCTGTGCAATTGGGTCCTGGACTTTCTGACGGGCCGTCCCCGGGTGGTGAAGGTAGGAAACAACATCTCCACCCCGCTGATCCTCAACACTGGGGCCCCACAAGGGTGCGTTCTCAGCCCTCTCCTGTACTCCCTGTTCACCCATGACTGCGTGACCATGCACGCCTCCAACTCAATCATCAATCACCAACAACGACGAGACAGCCTACAGGGAGGAGGTGAGGGCCCTCGGAGTGTGGTGTCAGGAAAATAACCTCACACTCAACGTCAACAAAACAAAGGAGATGATCGTGGACTTCAGGAAACAGCAGAGGGAGCACCTCCCGATCCACATCTATGGGACAGTAGTGGAGAATGTGGAAAGTTTTAAGTTCCTCGGCGTACACATCACGGACAAACTGAAATGGTCCACCCACACAGACAGCGTGGTGAAGAAGACGCAATAGCGCCTCTTCAACCTCAGGAGGCAGAAGAAATTTGGCTTGTCACCTAAAACACTCAAACTTTTACAGATGCACAATCGAGAGCATCCTGTCGGGCTGTATCACCGCCTGGTACGGCAACTGCACCGCCCTCAACCGCAAGGCTCTCCAGAGGGTGGTGCGGTCTGCACAACACATCAACGGGGGCAAACTACCTGCCCTCCAGGACACCTACAGAACCCGATGCCACAGGAAGGCCAAAAAAAACATCAAGGACAACAACCACCCGAGCCACTGCCTGTTCACCCCGCTATCATCCAGAAGGCGAGGTCAGTACAGGTGCATCAAAGCTGGGACTGAGAGACTGAAAAACAGCTTCTATCTCAAGGCCATCAGACTGTTAAACAGCCATCACTAACATAGAGAGGCTGCTGTCAACATACAGACTCAAATCTCTGGCCACTTTAATAAATTGACTTAATAAAGGTATCACTAGTCACCTTAAATAACGCCACTTTAATAATGTCTACATATCCTACATTACTCATCTCATATGTATATACTGCTCTATACCATCTACTGCATCTTGCCTATGCCTATCATTTGTCACTTTAAATTACGCTACTTTAATAATGTTTACATATCCTACATTACTCATCTCATATGTATATACTGCTCTATACCATCTACTGCATCTTGCCTAAGCCGCATGGCCATCGCTCATCCATATATTTATATGTACATATTCTTATTCATCCCTTACATTTGTGTGTATAAGGTAGTTGTTGAGAATTTGTTAGATTACTTGTTCGATGAATTTGTTAGATTACTAGATATTACTGCATTGTCGGAACTAGAAGCACAAACATTTCGCTACACTCGCATAAACATCTGCTAACCATGTGTATGTGACCAATAAAATATGATTTGATATTGGTCAATGAATGCAGCCTACAGTCGTGGTTCGGCTCTATGACCAGAACCCGCAATCTAGCCAAGGCGAAACAAACAGAACATTTGCACCAAATGGATAACTTTGTAACATTCTATTAAGGCTTTGTGGTATACGGATACATTGTAAAAAAATATATAATAATTAAAAAACTCACCTGTGGGGCCTAGCTGTTGTTGCACGTCCTCTCCGAAAATAAGTCTGAAGTCCAGTTCCTCATTGCCGCTACAATTTACAGTAGTCATTCGGTCTTACGAGTCGGTTCTTTACAGTTCTTTATTCCAGGGTTGTTTCAAAACTGGATTCAAAAGGTTAACGATACAACAGGAGGAAATTATTTTAGTTTACACTATAAACAGCGACAAGAAGCCTATCCGAAGTTGGGAATAACTAAAGCGAATCCTAAATGCGTGTTCCCTCCAGGCGACATTTATTACGATGATATTATATTCTCTTGATACTTCACCAGTTCAGTTCTCGCACTAAAAAAGACGCATAGACAATAGTTCGACCGTAGTTACTCTTGATGACCGATGAAGTAGGCTAGTAGTCTACTCTAAACTTCCACATTACAAACAAAGCATAACAGACAGCTCCGTTCATGACGTCAGCAAAATACTACAGCCGGCATCACCCCGCGTACAGTAGCTGGTGAGAGAGTACTGTAGGCCTACAAGCTACTAGACGATTTTAGACTATCAAATCACCTGGCAAGACAATGAATGTATTTCTGAGAGACTGCACTCAATCAATGATGCGAATGCTTATCTCCTTAGAAGCAAACAGTTTCAAAACAAAGAAACCATCCGTGATCAGACACACACACACCACTCATACTACAATCAAAACGTAAACCTTTATAGTTGAACAGTGATAGAGCAACAACTACTTTATAAGGATGAAAACTGCAAAAAAAAAGTACGTTTTCAACAATTGTGTAAGGCCCCATAGAAGACAATGGTACAATAAATACTGTCTGAAAATACTAAGTAGCTTTATACAGCTCCTGTACTGCCCTCCTCTGGCACCTTTTATAACACAGTACATACACTCCTGTCAATAGCAATAAAACAAAACCAATAATTACCTTGCTTCTGGTCAATATGATGTGGTGCTGAAAGTTGATAAGTGGTTTTCTATCGTGACTTTACAGCAGAAAACATTCAGTATGGCAAGCATAAGGAGAATGTGTGATTTCAAGTAGACTGCCATACTTGTCTTGTTACGTATTTGACCAGTTTTTTCATAAACAAATCAAATTAACAGTTTTGGTTATCAAATCAAAAAAAAAATATATATAAATATATATATATATAATAATAAAAAAAAAAAAATATATATATATATATATATATATATAGTTTTTTTTTTTAAAGAATAGGGCCGTTTCTTAATCCCCGTAGAGCATGCCTTCTTCACACAAACATGCTTGTTGTCTATGAACAAAATAATCCAGGAGAGAAAATGAATAGCATGGAACGCCTCATGCTGATTGATGTTTGACTATTGGGGCGGGAGCTGATAGAATATCTCAGTTACTCACTGTACGCTGCTCTTGTAGGCTCATGTCTCAAACTCACAACAATATGGCCGCTACTGTATCAATCACTCCCCCTGGCAAGAGCTGACCCCTGCTGCAAATCCGCCACCATTTAATATAAAAGGAGCATACTGTCTTATTGCGGTCGTAAAGCATTAGTCATTTTACACAGTGCAGTATCACTCTGTGCTTGTCTGGTGCTGTACACCATTTGGAATAGCTGGTGCCCTGTTGTCTTCCGCAGCTGTTGCTCCTTTGGATTTTTAGACAGGGGTCTTTTCCTGGCTCCATACTCTACAGTGGTGTCCTCGTCATCTGGCTTCTCATTCCTCTTCTCCTCCCTCTTTCTCTTGCCCACCAACCCAGAGTACTCTTCACCCGTCCACCCCTCTGGCAGTCCCAGAACACGTAGACATACTATAGCAGCAGCCTGTTCTGCACATTTCTTTCACTTCTCCCTGCATGTATATAAAAGAGAAAGTGTTGTGTTAAGTCATTTAGCATTATTATGAGTTAATAACACATCTGTTAAGTATTATTATAGCATTGTTACGTAATATGCATTATTATAACAGTGTTATCAAGCATTACATTCACAGGGTTTAACTTGGGTCACTCCCTGGGTGACTAACACATTCACTACAGTGCCTTCAGAAAGTATGCATACCCTTTGACTTATTCCACATTTTGTTGTTACAGCCTGAATTCAAAATGGATTCAATATGTTTCTCACCCACCTACAACGGCAATACCCCATAATAACAAAGTGAAAGCATGTTTTTAGAAATGTGTGCAAATTGATTGAAAATGGAATCTCATTTACATAAGTATTCAAACCCCTGATACTCTGTAGAAGCACTTTGGCGGTGATTACAGCTTTGAGTCGTCTTGGGTATGTTTCTATCAGCTTTGCACATCTGGATATGGGGATTTTTTCCCTCATTCTTCCTTGCAGATTTTCCCAAGCACTGTTAAATTTGATGGGGAGCGGCGTTGAACAGCATTCTTCCAGTCTTTCCACAGATTTTCAATGAGATTGAAGTCTGGGCTTTGTGTGGGCCATTCAAGGACTTTCACATTATTGTTCTGAAGCCATTCTAGCACTGCTTTGGCTGTATGCTTGGGGTTATTGTCCTGTTGGAACGTAAATCTTTGCCCCAAGCCTAAGGTCATTTGTACTTAGAAGCAGGTTTTCATTGAGGATTTGCCTGTATATGGCTCCATTCATTGTTCCCCCTGTCCTTACCTGTCTCCCAGTCCCTGCCGCTAAAAAGCATCCCCATAGCATGATGCGGCCAACACCACGCTGCCACCACCATGCTGACATTCCAAATATATTTTCAATACATTTTCTAAAAACATGTTTTCACTTTGTCATTATAGGGTATTGTGTGTAGATGGGTAAAAATATACATATATTTAATACATTTTCAATTCAGGCTGTAACACAACAAAATGTGGAATAAGTCAAGGGGTATGAATACTTTCTGAAGGCAGTGTATAAACTCACCGCAGAGTGGTGTGTACTTTTTCTTCGTCACTGTAACTATGGATTGGAACGCCTGGTCTTGAGAGCGCTTTACTTGAAAACATCATACACAATACATTTGTTAGAAACCAAACGCACATATCAACACTACACATAAATGGTTTTGACAGCTTGTATGTTGTAAGACCATGGCTAATATAAAGTGGTCAACTTACCATCTCATATCGTGGTTGCTCCAGTTTCTTCTTGCGGCTCCACTCTACCAGGAACATCTTAGGGCTAAACTCCCCAGGGTACTCCCTCCTAACACACAAACATCACACTACTGTCATAATATGTACAGTCATAATAATATGTACAATCATAATGTACAATATGTAATATTTACAGTCAAAAGTCATAAAGTACCAGTCAAAAGTTTGTACACAACTACTCATTCCAGGGTTTTTATTTATTTGTACTATTTTCTACAATGTAGAATAATAGTGAAGACATCAGAACTATGAAATAACACATATGGAATCATGTAGTAACCAAAAAAGAGTTTAACGATTCAAAATATATTTTATATTTGGGCATTCCAGGTGACTACCTCATGAAGCTGGTTGAGAGAATGCCAAGAGTGTGCAAAGCTGTCATCAAGGCAAAGGGTGGCTACTTTGAAGAATCTAAAATATATTTTGATTACTACATGATTCCATATGTGTTATTTCATAGTTTTGATGTCTTCACTATAATGCTACAATGTAGAAAATAGTAAAAATAAAGAAAAACCCTTGAATGAGTAGGTGTGTCCAAAATTTGACTGGTACTGTATATATTACTTACAGGAAATAACTGCCTACATAGATACTAACTGGTGACTTAACTAGGGACTTACTATAGCAGGGGTGGGCAATTATTTAGGCTCGAGGGCCACATGGGGATTTCAAAATTCAGCGGAGGGCTGCACAGATTTTTGTGTGGACTGATTTGTTAGTCAAAAGATTTTTGTGGGCCAGAAAAAGGGCAGTTATTTGAAAATATAGGACCATTATAATTTCTATACACTTTCTATTACGTTTTAGACGTTCAAGAGTGGCCTGCAAAAAACTCAACCAGGAAGTACCAGTGACACGCTCAATACAGAAGTGGTCAGATGAAGCGGATGCTAATCTACAGGAATGTTTTGCTAGCACAGACTGGAATATGTTCCGGGATTCATCCGATAACATTACCAAATCAGTCAACGGCTTCATTAATAAATGCATCGACGACGGCGTCCCCACAGTGATCGTATATACATATCCCAAACAGAAGCCATGGATTACAGGCAACATCCGCACTAGAGCTACCCGACCCGAGCCTGACGAGCCCCGACATTTTAAATCAGGTTAGGGCTGGGTAGGGTCCTGTTTTCTTCATCATAACTAGGGTACGGGCAGGGCTCAGGTATCACTAAACTGATCATTAACACTTTAAAGCTGAGCCATTTGCTCATGCTCTGCAGTGCAGTCATATCTAACACCATTACATTGTGTCAGAAGTGCTTCAACCTTGTCGAATATAAAACAGGAGAGATTATTTCACAGAAAATAAATGTGAATTGAGTTTTGTCGGAGTTTAGAGTGATAAAGTAGCTAACAGCTGACTGCTCTCTCATATCTCTCATTGAGCAGAAAACCCAAAGCGTAGCCGTTGCTATGGCTACACAGACTCAGAACCGCCATGAGCAGAGTGCATGCAGGGTGCAAGTGACAGACACTGAGGAGCAACTAATGGATTTACTAATGGAGGACGTTCTCTGATTTTGGGTTTCGGGCGGCCGGCCAGGCAGAGCAATTGGGTAGGGTACGGCCTGAACATCGCAGGCATGGGTAAAGTTTGGGCTTAAAATTCATGCCCGTGCAGGGCTCTAATCTGCACTGAGCTAAAGGCTAGAGCTGCTGCTTTCAAGGAGCGGGACACTAATCCAGACACTTATAAGAAATCCCTCTATGACCTCCGATGAGCCATCAAACAGGCAGTGTCAATACAGGACTAAGAACGAATCCTACTACGCCGGCTCTGGCGCGAGTGGGATGTGTCAGGGCTTGCAAACTATCACAGATTATAAAGGGAAATCCAGCCGCGACCTGCCCAGTGACGCTAACCTACCAGACGAGCTAGAGCTAAATGCCTGCTATGCTCACTTCGAGGCAAGCAACACTGAACCATGCATGAGAGCACCATCTGTTCTGGAAGACTGATCTCACTCTCTGTAGCTGAGACCTTTAAACAGGTTAATCTTCAAAAGGCAGCGGGGCCAGACAGATTACCAGGACACGTACTCAGAGCATGCGCTGACAAGCTGGCAAGTGTCTTCACTGACATTTTCAACCTCTCCCTGACCCAGTCTGTAATACCTACATGTTTCAACCAGACCCCCACGGCTGTCGAAAGGAGTGGACCAAAGTGCCATGTGTGTGTAGTTCCACATTTTATTTCATCTGTGAAACTTTGCAATACATAAATAAACTGAATCGACAAAACAACAAACCGTGACGCAGAGGAGAAACAAACACTACTCAAAAATAATCACCCACAAAACCCAGGAACAAAACCCCTACTTAAATATGATCTCCAATTAGAGACAACGAGGACCAGCTGCCTCCAATTGGAGATCATCCCAAACAAGCCAACATAGAAATACAAAAACTAGAACCAAAGAACATAGAAAACAGAAAAACACAAAACACACCCTGTCACGCCCTGACCAACTCTACCATAGAAAATAACATTTTACTATGGTCAGGACATGACAGTACCCCCCCCCCCCCCTCCCCAAAGGTGCAGACTCCGAATGCTACTAATAAACAAAAACAAAAAAGGGAGGGTAGGGTGGGTAACTACTGTTTATGGCGGCTCTAGTGCACTCCACATAACCATATTCTCCAGCAGAGGAAGCGGCTCCGGTTCAGGGCTCCACCCCCGCTCCACCCGCTGATCCCTCTGCTTTAGTACCACCGGACCGTGGATCGTCGTCGAAGGAACCGGACTGTAGATCATCGCAGGAGGTTCTGGGCTGCAGGCCGCCGCTGGAGGTCCCGGGCTGCAGGCCGCCGCTGGAGGGTCCGGGCTGCAGGCCGCCGCTGGAGGTTCCGGGCTTGTCATGTTGTCATGCTCTTGCTGCCTCCACCTGTTCCCCTGGGAGGTGCTCTTCTCCTGCCCCTAAATACTCCAAAGCCCTGGATATACTCCTCCTTATCTCCTCAAATGTCCACAGGTCCATATCACGCTGCTTGGTCCCTTGGTGGTGGGTGATTTTGTCACGGCTGTCGAAAGGAGTGGACCAAAGTGCAGCGTGTGTGTAGTTCCACATTTTATTTAATCTGTGAAACTTTGCAATACATAAATAAACTGAATCGACAAAAACAACAAACCGTGACACAGAGGAGAAACAAACACTACTCAAAAATAATCACCCACAAAACCCAGGAACAAAACCCCTACTTAAATATGATCTCCAATTAGAGACGAGGACCAGCTGCCTCCAATTGGAGATCATCCCAAACAAGCCAACATAGAAATACAAAAACTAGAACCAAAGAACATAGAAATAGAAAAACACAAAACACCCCCTGTCACGCCCTGACCCAACTCTACCATAGAAAATAACATCTTACTATGGTCAGGACGTGACACATAGTCCCTGTGCCCAAGAATGCCAAGGTAACCTGTCTAAATGACTATCGCCCTGAGGCACTCACATCTGTAGCCATGCAATGCTTTGAAAGGCTGGTCATGGCTCACATCAACACAATCATCCCAGACACCCTGAACCCACTCCAATTCACATACCGCCCAAACAGATCCACAGATTATGCAACTCAATTGCACTCCACAATGCCCTCTCCCACCTGGACAAGAGGGACACCTATGTGATAATGCTGTTCATTGACTACAGCTCAGCATTAAACACCATAGTGCCCTCAGGACCCTGGGACTAAACACTTCCCTAAGCAACTGGATCCTGGACTTCCTGATGGGCCGCCCCCAGGTGGTGAGGGTAGACAACAACACATCCGCCACACTGACTCTCAACATGGGAGCCTCTCAGGGGTGCGTGCTTAGTCCCCTCTTTTACTCCGTGTTCACCCACAACTGCGTGGCCACGCACGACTCCAACACCATCATTAAGTTTGTGGTAGGCCTGACGACGATGAGACAGCTTATAGGGAGGAGGTACAGTGGCTTGCGAAAGTATTCACCCCCTTGGCATTTTCCCTATTTTGTTGCCTTACAACCTGGAATTAAAATAGATTTTTGGGGGGCTTTGTATCATTTTGTCACGCGATTCTTCATCATCCGATGATATAGCGAAATCATCGTCTGAAAAGGTGGACCAATATGCAGCAGAGTTGGTGTTCATTTTCTTAATTTATTAACGAACGTTGAACACGGAAAAACAAGAAAACAATAAGCACGACAAATGACAGTTTTGCAGGCTATACATACGCAGTGCAAAAACAATCTCCCACAAATACAAGACAAACACACCCAACTAATATAGGACTTCCAATCAAAGGCAACACCAAACAGCTGCCTTCAATTGGAAGTCCACCCCAATTAACTCAACATAGAAACACACTCACTAGACTACACATAGAAATACATAAACATAGACCATAACTCAAAACCCGGAAATAATAAATCAAACACCCTTTTCCCAAAACACCACCCTGAACCACATAAAACAAATACCCTCTGCCACGTCCTGACCAAACTACAATACCAATTAACCCTTATACTGGCCAGGACGTGACACATTTGACTTACACAACATGCCTAGCACTTTGAAGATGCTAAATATTTTTTCTTGAGAAACAAACAAGAAATAAGACAAAAAACTGAAAACTTGAGCGTGCATAACTATTCACCCCCTTAAAGTCAATACTTTGTAGAGCCACCTTTTGCAGCAATTACAGCAGCAAGTCTCTTGGGGTATGTCTCTATAAGTTTGGCACATCTAGTCACTGGAATTTTCGCCCATTATTCAAGGCAAAACTGCTTCAGCTCCTTCAAGTTGGATGGGTTCCGCTGGTGTACAGCAATCTTTAAGTCATACAACAGATTCTCAATTGGATTGAGGTATGGGCTTTGACTAGGCCATTTCAAGACATGTAAATGTTTCCCCTTAAACCACTCAAGTGTTGCTTTAGCACAATTAGGGACATTGTCCTGCTGGAAGGTGAACCTCCGTCCCGTTTTCAAATCTCTGGAAGACGGAAACAAGTTTCCCTCAAGAATTTCCCTGTATTTAGTGCCATCAATCATTCCTTTAATTCTGACCAGTTTCCCTGTCCCTGCTGATGAAAAACATCCCCACAGCATGGATTTGCGACAGACATAGCGTTTTCCTTGATGGCCAAAAAACTCTATTTTAGTTTCATCTGACCAGAGTACCTTCGTCCATATGTTTGGGGAGTCTCCCACATGCCTTTTGGCGAACACCAAAAGTGTTTGCTTATTTTTTTTTTTAAGCAATGTCTTTTTTCTGGCCACTCGTCCGTAAAGCCCAGCTCTGTGGAGTGTACAGCTTAAAGTGGTCCTATGGACAGATACTCCAATCTCCGCTGTGGAGTTTTGCGGCTCCTTCAGGGTTATCTTTGGTCTCTTTGTATCATTGTATCATTTCAAATCCAAATCGATTACAGAGCCAAAATAACAACAAAAGTGTCACTTGGCAAATACTTTTGGAGCTCACTGTAATTGAAGTTAAAGCTTCATTATTATTTTTAAATCAAAGAATAGTTTGACAACCCTGTTTGTAAGCTTTCAAATGACATCAAACTCAACCGTTTATATTCTTATTGTAAGGTATGCAAAATGGGTCAACTTTGAGCACCTCCATCTCCTGAATATTTTCCAAAAAGTCCAAAAAGTTACTTTCTGACCACTTCTACCATGGGAAAAGATGTATGAAATGCGTTGTTAAAATCAAAAGCAGTGCAGTCAGAAAGTAATTGAAATCATATAGAACCTAAACAAATGTTTACAAACTGGTCTGAATGTCCCCCAAGTGACAACTGGCATCCCCAAAAAGAATGATGAGGAAAAGCAGTTGTACTGTAAATAGGACAAACCTTTCAAATTTCACACACATTGTGGTGACATCACTGTCTAGGACAGGGTGGTCCAGGTGATTTAAGGTTGGTTTGGATGGCTTCCTTTCTGGCTTGTAGTTCTGCCTGGGAGTTCTTGTGGTATTCCTGAAGCCCATAGCCCTCACTGGAAAACATAGGTGTAGATTTAAATACCCAAACATCAAACTTGAGTACCATACCAATACTACAATGTTTGAGTACCTTTTACCAAAAAAAGTTCACAAATCGAATAATATATTAAATAGAACTACATTTAATAGGAAATTAACTGGAATACTGGAATTCACAGTTCAAGTTCTCTCTGACATCATGATTCAAAAGACGTGTACCAGATCTCTTTGTTTGTTTGGGCAGACTTTAGTTGCTTCCCCAGTGGACACTGCACCTAATCCCTCAGCATCTGACACAGGCAGTACAGGCATGGTTGTCTTAGCGGATGGCCTACAAATACAAAAACCACAAACATTTCTTAATATACTTCTAAGATGACAATTTATAATTTGCTTGGTAAAGTTGGTATATAGCAAGTCACCTCTGATTTACACCCTCTATATTTTGTGATTGAGTAATTATCAGATCAAAAGACAAACCTTGAATTACCTATGCAATATTCCTATGTCATAGTGTCACGGGTGTGCGTACTGGTAGCGAAGTCAGGTGCAGGAGAGCAGAGAGTTGTGAACAGGCGCACACTTTATTGAGGCAGGAGCAAACAGCAGACGGACGCAACTGCGTCAAAACCTCCAGCAACAATGGCAAAAGTGCAAAGTGCGAAAACAGTCACAAAAGCTATAGTTTAGCAAATAAACATTCTTCATGAAATAAACACGGATCATGGAAAACCAGCCTGGCGCGTCACATAAAACACCTAACACAAAACAATTCCACACGAAGACATGGGGGGGACAGAGGAATATATAGCAGTGTAATTAGGGAACGTAAAACAGGTGTGCAGGGAACAAGACAAAACAAATGGAACAATGAAAAATGGAGCGGCGATGGCTAGAAGGCCGGTGACGTCGAATGCCGAACGCCGCCCGAACAAGGAGAGGAGCCGACTTCGGTGGAAGTCGTGACAGTACCCCCACCCTTGACGTGCGGCTCCAGCAGCGTGCCGACACTGACCTCGGGGACGACCCGGAGGGCGAGGCGCAGGTCGATCCTTCCGGAGACGGTGGAACTCCTGCAGAATTTCAATGTCCAACACGTCCGCCGCTGGAACCCAGCGAGGTACTGAAGGCCCCTCGCCCGATGCGTCGATTCCAGGATGGAACGGACGGAGTACGCCGGGGCCCCCTCGATGTCCAGAGGGGGCGGAGGAACCTCCTGTACCTTAGACTCCTGGAGCGGACCAACCACCACCGGCCTGAGGAGAGACACATGAAACAAGGTGTTAATACGGAAATCGGGGGGGGGGGGGGGGCTGTAACCTGTAACACACCTCGTTCACTCTCCTCAGGACTTTAAATGGCCCCACAAACCGCGGACCCAGCTTCCGGCAGGGCAGGCGGAGGGGCCACACCGGGGCCTAACTGCGGTGACGGTCTGCGCTGGTCTTTTGGTGCAGTGCGGCCCGCTGGAGGTGACCATGGGCAGCTTCCCATGTCTCCTCCGCACGCCTGAACCATTCGTCCACCGCAGGAGCCTCAGTCTGACTCTGATGCCACGGCGCCAGAACCGGCTGGTACCCCAATACGCACTGAAAGGGGGAGAGGTTAGTGGAGGAGTGGCGTAGCGAGTTCTGCACCATCTCGGCCCAGGACACGAACGCCGCCCACACCCCCGGCCTGTCCTTGCAATAAGACCGCAGAAACCTGCCCACATCCTGGTTCACTCTCTCCACCTGCTCATTACTCTCGGGGTGAAAACCCGAGGTGAGGCTGATCGAGATCCCCAGACGTTCCACGAATGCCCTCCAGACTCTTGAAGTGAACTGGGGACCCCGATCAGACACTATATACTCAGGCACCCCGTAGTGCCGGAAGACGTGTGTAAACAGGGCCTCCGCAGTTTGTAGGGCCGTAGGGAGACCGGGCAGAGGGAGGAGACGACATGACTTAGAGAAATGATCCACAATGACCAGAATCATGGTGTTTCCCTGTGAGGGAGGAAGATCCGTCAGAAAAATCCACCGACAGGTGTGACCAAGGTCGTTGTGGAACGGGTAAGGGATGTAACTTACCTCAGGGCAGGTGTTTCGGAGCCTTACACTGGGCGCACACCGAGCAGGAGGAAACAAACCCTCACGTCCTTTGCCAAGGTAGGCCACCAGTACTTCCCACTCATACAGCGCACCGTCCGACTGATCCCCGGATGACCAGAGGACGGTGACGTGTGGGCCCAATAGATCAACTGGTCACGGACAGCAGACGGAACATACAGACGGCCGACAGGACACTGGAGGAGAGCGGGCTCTGTACGTAACGCCTGCTCAATGTCCGCGTCTAGCTCCCACACAACCAGCGCTACCAGGCAGGAGGCCGGGAGTATGGGAGTCTGATCCATGGGCCGCTCCTCTGTGTCATACAGCCAGGACAGTGCGTCTGCCTTCACATTCTGGGAACCTGGTCTGTATAAAGGGTGAAAACAAAACAGGTGAAAAACATGGCCCACCTTGCCTGGCAAGGGTTCAGTTTCCTCGCTGCCCAGATGTACTCCAGATTGCGGTGGTCAGTCCAGATGAGAAAAGGGTGTTTAGCCCCCTCAAGCCAATGTCTCCACGCCTTCAAAGCCTTGACGACAGCCAACAGCTCCCGGTCCCCCACGTCATAGTTTCGCTCCGCCGGGCTGAGCTTCCTCGAGAAGAAGGCACAGGGGCGGAGCTTCGGTGGCGTACCCGAGCGCTGAGAGAGCACTGCTCCTATCCCAGCCTCGGACACGTCCACCTCCACCATGAGTGCCAAAGAGGGATCCAGATGGGCCAGCACGGGAGCCGAGGTAAACAGAGCCCTCAGGTGACCAAAAGCCCTGTCCACCTCAGCCGACCACTGCAAACGTACCGGTCCCCCCTTCAGCAGTGAGGTAATGGGAGCCGCTACCTGACCAAAACCCCGGATAAACCTCCGGTAGTAATTGGCAAACCCTAGAAACTGCTGCACCTCCTTTACCATGGTGGGAGTCGGCCAATTACGCACGGCTGAAATGCGGTCATTCTCCATCTCCACCCCTGAGGTGGAAATGCGGTACCCTAGGAAGGAGACGGACTGTTGGAAGAACAGGCATTTCTCAGCCTTGACGTACAGGTCATGCTCCAACAGTCGACCAAGCACCCTGCGCACCAGGGACACATCCTCGGCGAGTGTAGCGGAGTATATCAGAATGCCATCAATATACACCACTACACCCTGCCCGTGCAGGTCCCTGAAAAATCTTGTCTACAAAGGCTTGGAAGACTGATGGAGCATTCATCAACCCGTACGGCATGACGAGGTACTCATAATGCCCTGTGGTAGTACTGAACGCCGTCTTCCACTCGTCTCCCTCCCGGATACGCACCAGGTTGTAAGCGCTCCTGAGATCTAGTTTGGTGAAGAAGCGCGCCCTGTGCATTGACTCAATCGCCGTGGCTATAAGAGGTAATGGGTAACTGTACCTCACAGTGATCTGGTTAGGCCTCGATAGCCAATACACGGGCGCAGACCTCCCTCCTTCACAAAAAAAGAAACTCGAGGAGGCAGGTGAAATGGAGGACCGAATGTACCCCTGATGCAGGGATTCGGAGACATATGTTTCCATAGCCGCCATCTCCGCCTGTGACAGGGGATACACGTGACTCCTGGGAAGTGCGGCGTCTACCAGGAGATTTATCGCACAATCCCCCCGTCGATGGGGTGGTAATTGAGTCGCCTTCTTTTTGGAGAAGGCCAGAGCCAAAATCGGCATATTCCTGGGGAATACGCACGGTGGAGACCTGGTCTGGACTTTCCACCGTAGTAGCACCAACGGAAACCCCTAAACACCTACCCGAGCACTCTCACGACCACCCTGTGAGAGCCCTCTGTTGCCATGAAACAGTGGGGTCATGACAAGCTAACCAGGGTAGGCCTAGCACTACGGGAAACGCAGGAGAGTCAATGAGGAAGAGACTAATTCTCTCCTTGTGACCCCCCTGCGTCACCATGCCCAGAGGAGCGGTGGCCTCCCTAATCAACCCTGACCCTAATGGTCAACTGTCTAAGGTGTGAACTGGGAAAGACATAGCCACTGGAACAATGGGGATCCCTAAACTATGGGCGAATGATCTGTCTATAAAATTCCCAGCCGCGCCTGAATCGACGAGCGCCTTATGCTGGGAATGCGGGGAAAACTCAGGAAAAGTAACATACAAAAACATGTGCGCAACAGAGGGCTCTGGGTGAGAATGGTGCCGGCTCACTTGGGGTTATGTGAGAGTGCCCTGCCTGCTGCCTCGACCCCCAGAGGAACCAACCGGCAGTGTGACCTCTGCGGCCACAGATGGTACACGAGACGGAACCTCCTCCGGTGGTGCTGGGGGATGGAACCGACAGACCCCGCTCCGCGGGTAGCCAGCAGGTTATCCAGCCGAATGAACAGGTCCACCAGCTGGTCGAAGGTGAGGGTGGTGTCCCTGCAGGCCAACTCCCGACGGACGTCCTCGCGCAAACTGCAGCGATAGTGGTCGATCAGGGCACTTTCGTTCCATCCCACGCCGGCGGCCAGGGTCCGAAGTCCATCGCGAACTCCTGGGCGCTCCTCGTCCCCTGCCTCAGATGGAAGAGACGTTCACCTGTCGCTCTACCCTCGGGCGGGTGGTCGAAGACCGCCCGGAAGCGGCGGGTGAAATCCTCGAAATGGTCCAGCGCCGCATCTCCTTCTCCCCACACGGCGTTGGCCCACTCCAGGGCTTTCCCCGAGAGGCACGAGACAAGGGTGGACACCTTCTCATGGCCCGAAGGAGCCGGGTGGATGGTTGCCAGGAACAGATCCAGCTGTAACAGGAAACCCTGGCAGCGTGCAGCAGTCCCGTCGTACTCCCGGGGAAGGGCGAGATGAATCCCACTGGGAGTGGGTGCAGGGGGGGGGGGGCGAGTAGTGGAGACCCTGGTTGTGCTGGTGGAGGCACTGGAGGAACTCCCTGTCTCTCCCAGCGGTCCATGGTTTGGACGACGCGGTCCATGGCGGCGCCGAGATGGTGGAGCATCGCCGCATGCTCCCGGACGCGCTCCTCGACCCCTATACCAGGGGCACCAGCTCTTGCTGACTCCATCTTGTGGGTGTGAAATTCTATCAAGCGGTGGGTGTAGCTGGTGCATGGAAGCCAGGCGCAGGAGAGCAGAGAAGAGTGGACAAAACACTTTACTGAGGCAATCATTTGAACATAACGCAACCGCGTCACAAAAACAAATACCCAAAGAACAAGTGAAGCACCACAATGTACAAATAACCAAGTACAAAGTACCGGCTGCCACAAAGCACGGGTGTAAAACAAAACCTGGTGCAAACCAGCCGGAAGCGTGCCAACCTGACAATAAACAATTTCACACACAGACATGGGGGGAACAGAGGGTTATATACATGACAAGTAATGAGGGAATGTAAACCAGGTGTGTGGGAAAACAAGACAAAACAAATGGAAAATGAAAGGTGGATCGGCGATGGCTAGAAGACCGGTGAAGTCGACCACCGAACGCCGCCCGAACAAGGAGAGGAACCGACTTCGGCAGAAGTCGAAAAAGTTACATACTGGACAGACGGCTAGCCAGATATTTTCAAAACATTGGATTACCAACTTGAGCGGTGACGTCTCAATTTGCATCACATTTTCACATGGACGTATATTCAATACAGCCTTGTGTAGGTCTACAATCTTGTCCCTGACATCCTTGGAGAGCTCTTTGGTCTTGGCCATGGTGGAGAGTTTGGAATCTGATTGATTGATTGCTTCTGTGGACAGGTGTCTTTTATACAGGTAACAAACAGATTAGGAGCACTCCCTTTAAGAATGTGCTCCTAATCTCAGCTCGTTACCTGTATAAAAGACACCTGGGAGACAGAAATCTTTCTGATTGAGAGGGGGTCAAATACTTATTTCCCTCATTAAAATGCAAATCAATTTATAACATTTTTGACATGCGTTTTTCGGGATTTTTTTGTTGATATTCTATCTCAGTGTTCAAATAAACCTACCATTAAAATTATAGACTGATAATTTCTTTGTCAGTGGGCAAACATACAAAATCAGCAGGGGATCAAATACTTTTTTCCCTCACTGTAGCTACATTTTCAGATATTACACATTTCTAATTTTGACAGAAAGTGGTTTCATTTCAAGTGTAGCTTGCTAACATGAGCTGGCTGGGCCGCTAGTTAACGTTATGTGTATGATCTTATTCTTCGTATCTCAGACACATTTGCTTGACTAGTTATAGCCATAGAACCTGGTTGGTTAGCTACCTGCAGATTCATGCAGGGTAGTAACGTCATGAGTTGTGATTATGGTCCATTGTTTAGCTAGCTAGCTACATGTCTTAACAAAAGTCTCCACTAATTTTGACAAAGTATTTTATTTTCAAGTTAGTGTACAGCTAATGTTAGCTAGCTGGCTTGCTAACTAACATTACGTCATGCATTGGAATTCATTGTTCACCTAGCTAGCTACATTTATTAACAAAAGACTATTGTCTTAGTGTGCCAGAGCGCAAGATTATCTGATACAGTCTTGATTGCTCAACACATATTGAATATGTCCGGTGTCAGTAAACGTTGGCAACAAAGTATAATTCAATTGTTGCCAGCAGCACAGTTGCAGTCACCAATGCTCTGGATAACATGAAAACTGCCTAACCAGCTCTGCTAGGGGGAGTAAAAGTCAGTGGGGTGTTCTCACATTATGTGTCTGCAAGTAAACTCAGCAAAAAAAGAAACGGCCCTTTTTTAGGACACTGTCTTTCAAAGATAATTCGTAAAAATCCAAATAACTTCACAGATCTTCATTGTAAAGGGTTTAAACATTGTTTCCCATGCTTGTTCAATGAACCATAAAAAATTTATGAACATGCACTTGTGGAACGGTCGTTAAGACACTAACAGCTTACAGACGGTAGAAATTAAGGTCACAGTTATGAAAACTTAGGACACTGAAGAGGCCTTTCTACTGACTCTGAAAAACACCAAAAGAAAGATGCCCAGGGTCCCTGCTCATCTGCGTGAACGTGCCTTAGGCATGCTGCAAGGAGGCATGAGGACTGCAGATGTGGCCAGGGCTATACATTGCAATGTCCGTACTGTGAGACGCCTAAGACAGCGCTGCAGGGAGACAGGATGGACAGCTGATTGTCCTCGCAGTGGCAGACCACGTTGAACAACACCTGCACAGGATCGGTACATCTGAACATCACACCTGCGGGACAGGTACAGGATGGCAACAACAACTGCCCGAGTTACACCAGGAACGCACAATCCCTCCATCAGTGCTCAGACTGTCCGCAATAGGCTGAGAGAGGCTGGACTGAGGGCTTGTAGGCCTGTTGTAAGGCAGGTCCTCACCAGACATGGGCACAAACCCACCATCGCTGGACCAGACAGGACGGTGTGTCACAGCATCAAACTGAGCTTGTTGTCATTGCAGGCAATCTCAACGCTGTGCGTTACAGGGAAGACATCCTCCTCCCTCATGTGGTACCCTTCCTGCAGGCTCATCCTGACGTGACCCTCCAGCATGACAATGCCACCAGCCATACTGCTCATTCTGTGCGTGATTTCCTGCAAGACAGGAATGTCAGTGTTCTACCTTGGCCAGCAAAGAGGATCTCAATCCCATTGAGCAGGTCTGGGACCTGTTGGATCGGAGGGTGAGGGCTAGGACCATTCCCCCCAGAAATGTCCGGGAACTTGCAGGTGCCTTGGTGGAAGAGTGGAGGAGATGCACTGCAGTACTTAATGCAGCTTGTGGCCACACCAGATACTGACTTTTACTTTTTACCCCCCCCCCCCCCCTTTGTTCAGGGACACATTATTCAATTTATGTTAGTCACATGTCTGTGGAAGTTGTTCCGTTTATGTCTTAGTTGTTGAATCTTGTTATGTTCATAGAAATATTTACACATGTTAAGTTTGCTGAAACACAGTTGACAGTAAGAGGACATTTCTTTTTTTTGCTGAGTTTAGCTAGCCAATGTTAACCAGTTAGCTTGGGTGCTTGACTGTCGTTGTGAGGTCAGAGCTTTCGGAACAACCCTACTTATTGGCCAGAGCGTCCAGTGTGCACTTAGAATGCGAAACGCTATGAATTTACGAGCGGACAATCTGACAGCACAGTTGCAGTCACCAATGCTTTGGATAACATAACAGCCTAACCAGCTCTGCTAGGGCGAGTAATGTTCAGTGAGCTGTTCTCTGTCTCTTAGATGTCTGGAAGTAGATGGCAAGTTAGTACAGAACACATGGATCAAACCCTTAAAGAGATGGGTGGGGCTAAGGCTTAAGAGGGTGTGAACAATGCTGAATGGGTGTACATTTACATTTTAGTCATTTAGCAGACGCTCTTATCCAGAGCGACTTACAGTAGTTAATGCACACATTTCATTAAAAAAATGTTTCTTCTCCATACTGATCCCCCCGTGGGAATCGAACCCACAACCCTGGCGTTGCAAACACCATGCTCTACCAACTGAGCCACAAGGGACCCTCGTAAAACATATTAAACATGTCTGTAAAACCACAACACTTAATCAGCATGGCTACCACAGCATTCTGCAGCAATACACCATCCCATCTGGTTTGCGCTTAGTGGGACTATCGTTTGTTTTAACAGGACAATGACCCAACACACCTCCAGGCTGTTTAAGGGCTATTTGACCAAGAAGGACAGTGATGAGTGCTGCATCAGATGACCTGGCCTCCACAATCAACCGACCTCAACACAATTGAGATGGTTTGGGATGAGTTGGATAGCAGAGTGAAGGAAACTCAGCCAACAAGTGCTCAGCATATGTGGGAACTACTTCAAGACTGTTGGAAAAGCATTCCTCATGAAACTTGTTGAGAGAATGCCAAGAGTGTGCAAAGCTGTCATCAAGGCAAAGGGTAGCTACTTTGAAGAATCTCAAATATATTTTGATTTGTTTAACACTTTTTTCTTACTACATGATTCCATGTGTGTTATTTCATAGTTTATGTCTTCACTATTATTCTACAATGTAAAAAAAATTGTAAAAATAAAGAAAACCCAAGAATGAGTAGGCGTGTCCAAACTGTTGACTGGTGCTGTATAGCTGGCAAACAGTAGTGAATTTCATACAACTAACTTGATCACCTCACTTAAGTTGCTCTTTGTGCTTCTTTGTAAACAAGCGCACGTGACTGGCTCAAACAGCTGTTTTGGGAAACTAGTAAGCGTCATAATAAGAAATAATCTAACAGGCAAAATGATGAACATAATGTGCTTTATCTATTACCTAGTGCACAAGTTGACTGCAGGTATCTATAAAAATAAAATAAAAATAATAAAAAGGACTAATATTACATTTTATAACCAACACTAAAATTGTATTGGAAACTCACACCGATGGTATTTCAAAATACCCGGGATACAGTATACCGCCCAACCAAGAGTTTCTCTCTACATTTCCTTCATAACGCTAAGTTTGACAATTATTTGCTAGGAGATAGCTAAGCTAGTCGACATGTTTCAGGTAGCTAAGCTACCTAGCTTGAAGATGTGCTAACAGTGCATGATGTTGGGTCCTAAGAATATGAAATATATACTGCTCAAAAAAAATAAAGGGAACACTTAAACAACACAATGTAACTCCAAGTCAATCACACTTCTGTGAAATCATACTGTCCACTTAGGAAGCAACACTGACTGACAATAAATTTCACATGCTGTTGTGCAAATGGAATAGACAACAGGTGGAAATTATAGGCAATTAGCAAGACACCCCCAATAAAGGAGTGGTTCTGCAGGTGGTAACCACAGACCACTTCTCAGTTCCTATGCTTCCTGGCTGATGTTTTGGTCACTTTTGAATGCTGGCGGTGCTTTCACTCTAGTGGTAGCATGAGACGGAGTCTACAACCCACACAAGTGGCTCAGGTAGTGCAGCTCATCCAGGATGGCACATCAATGCGAGCTGTGGCAAGAAGGTTTGCGGTGTCTGTCAGCGTAGTGTCCAGAGCATGGAGGCGCTACCAGGAGACAGGCCAGTACATCAGGAGACATGGAGGAGGCTGTAGGAGGGCAACAACCCAGCAGCAGGACCGCTACCTCCGCCTTTGTGCAAGGAGGAGCACTGCCAGAGCCCTGCAAAATGACCTCCAGCAGGCCACAAATGTGCATGTGTCTGCTCAAAAGGTCAGAAACAGACTCCATGAGGGTGGTATGAGGGCCCGACGTCCACAGGTGGGGGTTGTGCTTACAGCCCAACACCGTGCAGGACGTTTGACATTTGCCAGAGAACACCAAGATTGGCAAATTCGCCACTGGTGCCCTGTGCTCTTCACAGATGAAAGCAGGTTCACACTGAGCACATGTGACAGACGTGACAGTCTGGAGACGCCGTGGAGAATGTTCTGCTGCCTGCAACATCCTCCAGCATGACCGGTTTGGCAGTGGGTCAGTCATGGTGTGGGGTGGCATTTCTTTGGGGGGCCGCACAGCCCTCCATGTGCTCGCCAGAGGTAGCCTGACTGCCATTAGGTACCGAGATGAGATCCTTAGATTCCTTGTGAGACCATATGCTGGTGCGGTTGGCTCTGGGTTCCTCCTAATGTAAGACAATGCTAGACCTCATGTGGCTGGAGTGTGTCAGCAGTTCCTGCAAGAGGAAGGCATTGATGCTATGGACTGGCCCGCCCGTTCCACAGACCTGAATCCAATTGAGCACATCTGGGACATCATGTCTCGCTCCATCCACCAATGCCACGTTGCACCACAGACTGTCCAGGAGTTGGCGGATGCTTTAGTCCAGGTCTGGGAGGAGATCCCTCAGGAGACCATCCGCCACCTCATCAGGAGCATGCCCAGGCGTTGTAGGGAGGTCATACAGGCACGTGGAGGCCACACACACTACTGAGCCTAATTTTGACTTGTTTTAAGGACATTATATCAAAGTTGGATCAGCCTGTAGTGTGGTTTTCCACTTTAATTTTGAGTGTGACTCCAAATCCAAATCAAATCAAATGTATTTATATAGCCCTTCTTACATCAGCTGATAACTCAACGTGCTGTACAGAAACCCAGCCTAAAACCCCAAACAGCAAGCAATGCAGGTGTAGAAGCACGGTGGCTAGGAAAAACTCCCTAGAAAGGCCAAAACCTAGGAAGAAACCTAGAGAGGAACCAGGCTATGAGGGGTGGCCAGTCCTCTTCTGGCTGTGCCGGGTGGAGATTATAACAGCACATGGCCTAGATGTTCAAATGTTCATAAATGAACAGCATGGTCAAATAATAATAATCATAGTAGTTGTCGAGGGTGCAACAAGTCAGTAACACAAGAGTAAGTGTCAGTTGGCTTTTTCATAGCCGATCTTTGAGAGTATCTCTACCGCTCCTGCTCTCTAGAGAGTTGAAAACAGCAGGTCTGGGACAGGTAGCACGTCCGGTGAATAGGTCAGGGTTCCAGCAGGTCTGGGACAGCAGGTCTGGGACAGGTAGCACGTCCGGTGAACAAGTCAGGGTTCCATAGCTGCAGGCAGAACAGTTGGAACTGGAGCAGCAGCACGGCCAGGTGAACTGGGGACAGCAAGGAGTCATCAAGCCAGGTAGTCCTGAGGCATGGTCCTGGGGCTCAGGTCCTCCGAGAGAGAGAGAGAGAGAAAGAAAGAAAGAGAGAAAGAGAGAATTAGAGAGAGCATATTTAAATTCACACAGGACACCGGAAAAGACAAGAGAAATACTCCAGATGTGACAGACTGACCCTAGCCCCCCGACACATAAACTACTGCAGCTTAAATACTGGAGGCTGAGACAGGAGGGGTCAGGAGACACTGTGGCCCCATCCGATGAAACCCCCGGACAGGGCCAAACAGGTAGGATATAACCCCACCCACTTTGCCAAAGCACAGCCTCCACACCACTGGAGGGATATCTCCAACCACCAACATACCGTCAAGGGACAAGGCCGAGTATAGCCCACAAAGATCTCCACCACGGCACAGCCCAAGGGGGGGGGGGGCGGGGGCGCCAAACCCAGACAGGAATACCACGTCAGTGACTCAACCCACTGAAGTGACGCACCCCTCCCAGGGACGGCATGGAAGAACACCAGCAAGCCAGTGACTCAGCCCAGACAGGAAGACCACGTCAGTGACTCAACCCACTCAAGTGATGCACCCCTCCCAGGGACGGCATGGAAGAACACCAGCAAGCCAGTGACTCAGCCCCCGTAATAGGGGTAGAGGCAGAGAATCCCAGTGGAGAGAGGGGAACCGGCCAGGCAGAGACAGCAAGGGCGGTTCGTTGCTCCAGCCTTTCCGTTCACCTTCACACCCCTGGGCCAGACTACACTTAATCATAGGACCTACTGAAGAGATATGTCTTCAGTAAAGACTTAAAGTTTGAGACTGAGTCTGCATCTCTCACATGGGTAGGCAGACTATTCCATAAAAATGGAGCTCTATAGGAGAAAGCCCTGCCTCCAGCTGTTTGCTTAGAAATTCTAGGAACAATTAGGAGGCCCGCGTCTTGTGACCGTAGCGTACGTGTAGGTATGTACGGCAGGACCAAATCGGAAAGATAGGTAGGAGCAAGCCCATGTAATGCTTTGTAGGTTAGCAGTGAAACCTTGAAATCAGTCCTTGCCTTAACAGGAAGCCAGTGTAGGGAGGCTAGCACTGGAGTAATATGATCAAATTTTTTGGTTCTAGTCAGGATTCTAGCAGCCGTATTTAACACTAACTGAAGTTTATTTAGTGCTTTATCCGGGTAGCCGGAAAGTAGAGCATTGCAGTAGTCCAACCTAGAAGTAACAAAGGCATGGATTAATTTTTATGCGTCATTTTTGGACAGAAAGTTTCTGATTTTTGCAATGTTCCGTAGATGGAAAAAAGCTGTCCTTGAAACAGTCTTGATATGTTCTTCAAAAGAGAGATCAGGGTCTAGAGTAACGCCGAGGTCCTTCACAGTTTTATTTGAGACGACTGTACAACCATCCAGATTAATTGTCAGATTAAACATAAGATCTCTTTGTTTCTTGGGACCTAGAACAAGCATCTCAGTTTTGTCCGAGTTTAAGAGTAGAAAGTTTGCAGCCATCCACTTCCTTATGTCTGAGAAACAGGCTTCTAGCGAGGGCAATTTTGGGGCTTCACCATGTTTCATTGAAATGTACAGCTGTGTGTCATCCGCATAGCAGTGAAATTTAACATTATGTTTTCGAATGACATCCCCAAGAGGTAAAATATATAGTGAAAACAATAGTGGTCCTAAAACGGAACCTTGAGGAACACCGAAATTTACAGTTGATTTGTCAGAGGACAAACCATTCACAGAGACAAACTGATATCTTTCCGACAGATAAGATCTAAACCAGGCCAGAACTTGTCCGTGTAGACCAATTTGGGTTTCCAATCTCTCCAAAAGAATGTGGTGATCGATGGTATCAAAAGCAGCACTAAGATCTAGGAGCACGAGGACAGACGCAGAGCTTCGGTCTGACGTCATTAAAAGGTCATTTACCACCTTCACAAGTGCAGTCTCAGTGTTATGATGGGGTCTAAAACCAGACTGAAGCGTTTCGTATACATTGTTTGTCTTCAGGAAGGCAGTGAGTTGCTGCGCAACAGCTTTTTCTAAAATATTTGAGAGGAATGGAAGAATCCAGACCTCCATGGGTTGATAAATTGGATTTCCATTGATTATTTTTGTGTGATTTTGTTGTCAGCACATTCAACTATGTAAAGATAAAAGTATTTAATAAGATTATTTCATTCATTCAGATCTAGGATGTGTTATTTTAGTGTTCCCTTTATTTTTTTGCGCAGTGTACTTATTCATGTCACTGAGGGTGAGAGGGTAATGTATAACGTTACATTATATCAGTTATCCTATTGAAATATTGAGTGCAACGAAGCGTTCACATGTGGCAGGCATTGATAAGGTGTAGACAAAGAAGGGCTTTCAATAGTTGTACCAAAACACTGAAAGGTGGTGAGTTCTCAAAAGAGAGTTTACAAGTTGATCAACTTTCAAAGCAGAATTACTTTCCCATTGTTTCCTCAAATGCGGTGTATGATATACAATTTTGTAGCTCTGAGTCTCTACTTTTATCCAGTGTAAAAAAACAGAACTTAAAATGTTGCTACATAAGACCGAATCCAGGTTGTGAGTCACAAATGCACAATGAACAAGTGTAATGAACGCATGTAAAATGCCCATAACAAGCGTTCTAATCATCTGTAAATGCACATTGAACAGGTGTAATGAACGCGTGTAAAATCGCCTGTAAACACACACTGGACAAGTGAAAAAATCACGTGTACAATAAATGACATTTGACACTAGAAAAAAGCAAGTGAAAAATGATAATTACAAGTGTAAGACGAGTAAGACGATTTGAAACTCTTGGCCTTCCATAGTGGTGTAGCAGTTTGCTTGCGTTCAACTAGAGAAACGTGTAAATCAAATCAAATCATTGTCACATGCGGTATAGACCTTACCGTGAAATGCTTACTTACAAGCCCTTAACCAACCGTGCAGTTCAAGAATAGTTAACCTGTTTAGGATAGGGGGCAGTATTTTCACAGCCGGATAAAAAACGTACCCGATTTAATCTGGTTATTACTCCTGCCCAGAAACTAGAATATGCATTTAATTGGATAGAAAACACCCTAAAGTTTCTAAAACTGTTTGAATGGTGTCTGTGAGTATAACAGAACTCATATGGCAGGCCAAAACCTGAGAAGATTCTATATGGGAAGTGCCCTGTCTGACCATTTCTTGGCCTTCTGTAGCCTCTTTATCAAAAATACAGGATCTCTGCTGTAACGTGACATTTTCTAAGACTCCCATAGGCTCTTAGAAGGCGCCAGAACATGGAATGATAACTCTGCAGTCCCTGGGCGAAAAACAGTAGGGGTTTTGGAAAGTGGTCGTTCTGAGAACAATGACACGGGAGCGCGCGTGCATGTGACGACTCCATTTTCTACTTTCAGTGTTTGAACGGATACAACGTCTCCCGGTTGGAATATTATCGCTATTTTACGAGAAAAATCGCATAAAAAATTGATTTTAAACAGTGTTTGACATGCCTCGAAGTACGGTAATGGAATATTTTGAAATTTTTTGTCGGATAGTGTCTTGAACGCAAGAACAAATCGCAGCTATTTGGATATAACTATGGATTATTTGGAACCAAAACGACATTGGGTGTTGAAGTAGAAGTCCTGGGAGTGCATTCTGACGAAGAACAGCAAAGGTAATCCAATTTTTCTTATAGTAAATCTGAGTTTGGTGAGTACCAAACATGGTGGGTGTCAAAATAGATAGCCCGGCCATCATGGCTATCTACTCAGAATATTGCAAAATGTGCTTTCACCGAAAAGCTATTTTAAAATCGGACACCGCGATTGCATAAAAGAGTTCTGTATCTATAATTCTTAAAATAATTGTTATGTTTTTTGTGAACGTTTATCGTGAGTAATTTAGTAAATTCACCGGAAGTTTTCAGTAGGTATGCTAGTTCTGAACAAAACATGCTAATGTAAAAAGCTGGTTTTTGATATAAATATGAACTTGATTGAACAAAACATGCATGTATTGTATAACATAATGTCCTAGGAGTGTCATCTGATGAAGATCATCAAAGGTTAGTGCTGCATTTAGCTGTGGTTTTGGTTTTTGTGACATTATATGCTAGCTTGAAAAATGGGTGTGTGATTATTTCTGGCTGGGTACTCTCCTGACATAATCTAATGTTTTGCTTTCGTTGTAAAGCCTTTTGGAAATCGGACAATGTGGTTAGATAAAGTAGAGTCTTGTCTTTAAAATGGTGTAAAATAGTCATATGTTTGAAAAATTGACGTTTTTGCATTTTTTAGGTATTTGTAATTCGCACCAAGCTATAGCATTGGATATTGGTGAGGCGTTCCTAAGCAAATATTTACCAAATAAACTAAAGTAAAAATAAATAAATAAAATAACAATAACATACAGGAGGTACCGGTGCCGAGTTAGTGTGCGTGGGTGAAAGTTAGTTGAGGTAATTTCTTCATGTAGGTAGTAGGGGTGAAGTGACTACGCATCGATAATAAACAGCGAGTGGCATATATTGCTCGTAAAATAATTGGAGGACACACATCTGGCACATATTAAGTTTTTAATCCACAATTAAAGTAACTCACTGTCATTTACAGAAAGTACATTGTAGTGGTCTTCATTAGAAGCTTCCAAAGTCGCGTGTTGACTCGCTATTTCCTTGGGTCATCAAACCTAGCCGACTCAGTATCGAAATATACTGCATAGAACAGGTATACACACTATAAGAGTAATGTGTTGTAAATATAATAATTCCATTGAATAAGTCCCTGGTGTGTTGTGTGCTGCATACCTCACTGTATATTGTGTATAAACCTAAAAATAAAAAAAAAACACAAGATAAGTAAGGGATAATCAACGATGGGCTATGCATTCTACTAGCGGGGTACAACTGACCTTCCAAGGAATTCTATTATTTTTCCATAGACCCCTGAGTTGATTACCCCTTTATACCACATTTCTACCACAAATGTGTTAATTTGCCGGTAGAAATGTGTTAGCAAGTAGCTAGCAAGTTTACTAGATAGCTACAGTAGTTGCCGTGGTAACCAAACCATCTGTCCTAGTTTGACATAATTTACATTTTACATTTTAGTCATTTAGCAGACGCTCTTATCCAGAGCGACTTACAGTAGTGAATGCATACATTTTTCCCCCCCCGTACTGGTCCCCCGTGGGAATTGAACCCACAACCCTGGCGTTGCAAACACCATGCTCTACCAACTGAGCCATACGGGCCAACTGAGCCACATAGATGTCTATGTTTTATAGGTTTGGACAGCACAGTAGAGAACAGTACTGCGCTAAAAACTCTACTGATCTCTACTGTGATGTCCAAACCTGTGAAACAGATGTCTGATTGGTTCAGATTTGGTCTGGATTAGAGGTCGCCCGATTATGATTTTTCAACGCCAGTACCGATTATTGGAGGACCAAAAAAAGCCGATACCGATTAAGTCGGTCGAATTTTTTTTGTTTATTTGTAATAATGACAATTACAACAATACTGAATGAACACTTATTTTAACTTAATATAATACATCAATAAAATCAATTAAGCCTCAAAATAATGAAACATGTTCAATTTGGTTTAAATAATGCAAAAACAAAGTGTTGGAGAAGAAAGTAAAAGTGCAATATGTGCCATGTAAGAAAGCTAACGTTTAAGTGCCTTGCTCAGAACATGGGAACATATGAAAGCTGGTGGTTCCTTTTAACATGAGTCTTCAATATTCCCAGGTAAGAAGTTTTAGGTTGTAGTTATAGAAATTATAGGACTATTTCTCTCTATACAATTTGTATTTCATATACCTTTGACTATTGGATGTTCTTATAGGCACTTTAGTATTGCCAGTGTAACAGTATAGCTTCCGTCCCTCTCCTCGCTCCTACCTGGGCTCGAACCAGGAACACATCGACAACAGCCACCCTCGAAGCAGCGTTACCCATGCAGAGCAAGGGGAACAACCACTCCCAAGTCTCATAGCGAGTGACGTTTGAAACGCTATTAGCGCGCACCCGCTAACTAGCTAGCCATTTCACATCGGTTACACCAGCCTAATCTTGGGAGTTGATAGGCTTGAAGTCATAAACAGCGCAATGCATTGTGAAAGATGCTGGCAAAACGCACAAAAGTGCTGTTTGAATGAATGCTTGCGAGCCTGCTGGTGCCTACCACCGCCCACTGCTCTATCAAATCATAGACTTAATTATAATAAACACAGAAATACGGGCCTTAGGTCCTTAATATGGTCGAATCCGGAAACTATCATCTTCGAAAACAAAACGTTTTTATCTTTCAGTGAAATACGGAACCGGTCTGGATTTTATCTAACGGGTGGCATCCCTAAGTCTAAATATTCCTGTTACATTGCACAACCTTCAATGGTATGTCATAATTACGTAAAATTCTGGCGATTTAGTTCGCAACGAGCCAGGCAATGAACACAAGAGCAGTGACACAATTTCATGTTAGCAGGCAATAGTAACTAAATATGCAGGTTTAAAAATATACTTGTGTATAGATTTTAAAGAAAGGCATTGATGTTTATGGTTAGGTACATTGGTGCAACGACAGTGCTTTTTCACAAATGCGCTTGTTAAATCATCACCCATTTGTTTAAGTAGGCTGTGATTCGATGAGAACTTAACAGGCACCGCATCGATTATATGCAATGCAGGACACGTTAGATAAACTAGTAATATCATCAACCATGTGTAGTTAACTAGTGATTATGTTAAGATTGATATCTTATAAAAAACTAAGTTTAATGCTAGCTAGCAACTTACCTTGGCTTCTTGCTGCAGTCGCGATTGTTATGAAAACTTGAAATCGGCCCTAGTCGACCTCTAGTCTGGATCAACCAAATGGTGTGTGTTTGGGGACGGAGCTCATTACAATAGCCAATGTGTAGAATAACACCCAAATACATATTTCTACCTTTGTGTACCTATTCAACCATGAAGAGAATGAAATCCATAATTATGCATTTCTGTATACTACAGATCAGGGGCCCATGATGTAATTCCTATACTGTAATTCAATTACCAGATGTAAACCTATTTCTTCAATAACCAATATGCATGTTTTCAAACTCAAGGTGTCATGTCATAGCTGACACCCCAGTCTTTCTGCAGACGTCTTTGAATCTAAATTCTGAACAGATTTTTAACAGGGTTTTGTAAAACGTGGTCGCATAAAAAAAAACTGGACGTTATACCGTAACTGTTACCAAACAGTGCTTTTGCAGTGTTTTTTGAAATGCTCATGTAAATTGTTCGAAGCAGTCATTGTGCATAGAGTTGTATGGTTTGTTAAACTTTGAACTCAATGGTTTTTGTTTAAAGTGAAAAATCTGAGTCAAAGCATAATCCAGTTACCATGTAATTTCCCAGTAGGCCTACAGGCATGTGTTAAGGGCACCTTGTATCAATGCAAGTAGACTAAACCACAGGCAAAACAGAAACATGCAAACACTGGGCGTGAGTTCTACACAAATCAGTGTTTGTTTACTGTGTCCTTCCACTCTGAAGCAACTGTGTAAGCTTATTTGTCAAACAGTCAGGAAGTGAAGCATTTTATAATACAACATGTGGAGAGTTGGTCCCATGTTTAATGAGCTGAAATAAGAGCCCAGAAATGTTTCAAGGGCACAAAAAGCTAATTTCTCAACTTTGTTTACATCCGTTAGTAAGCATTTCTTCTTTGCCAAGGTAATCCATCCAACAGGTGTGGCATATCAAGAAACTGATTAAACAGCATGATCACTACAAAGGTGCACCTTGTGCTGGGGACAATAAAAGGCCACTAAAATTTGCAGTTGTCACAACACAATGCCACAGATGACTCAAGTTGCGGGAGCTTGCCATTGGCATGCTGACTGCAGGAATGTCCACCAGAACTATTTCCCGAGAATTTTAATATGAATTTCTACCATAAGCCGCTCCGTTGTTTTAGGAAATTTGGCAGTAAGTCCGACCTTTCTCACAACAGCAGGCCACATATAACCCCACACCAGCACAGGACCTCCACATCCGGCTTCTTTAACCTGTTGGGGATAGGGGGCAGTATTTGCACGGCCGGATAAAAAAACGTACCAGATTTAATCTGGTTACTACTCCTGCCCAGTAACTAGAATATGCATATAATTAGTAGATTTGGATAGAAAACACTAAAGTTTCTAAAACTGTTTGAATGGTGTCTGAGTATAACAGAACTCATATGGCAGTCAAAACCCTGAGACAAATCCTAACAGGAAATGGAAATCTGATGTGTGGAATCACTTCAAACCTTTGCCATTGAAACACACAAGGACTTATTAATCATTTAGCACTTCCTAAGGCTTCCACTAGATGTCGAAAGTCTTTACAAAGTGGTTTGAGTCTTCTATGGTAGAAACTGACCCAAAGAGAGGCTTGGGAAGTTGGTCACAGGGGGAGGGCCATTTACTACTATGACGCGGGCGCCCATGGCTACCCTCCCCATTCGAAACGTTTAGTAAGACAATGCAATCGTCCGCCTTGAATATTATTGAAGCTCTGGTTGAAAAAGGCCCTAAAGATTTATGTTATACAACGTTTGACATGTTTGAACGAACGTAAATATATATTTTTTGCACATTCCTGACGACAAGTCCCGCACGCTTCAGTACATTATGAGTAGCCTTCGGAACGCGCTAACAAGAAGGAACTATTGGGACATAAATTATTAACTTTTTCGAACAAAACTACATTTGTTGTGGACCTGGGATTCCTGGAAGTGCCTTCTGATGAAGATAATCAAAGGTAAGGGAATATTTACAATAGTATTTTTGATTTTAGATGGTTCCAAGATGGCGCTAACATGTATCGCCTAGCCTATTTTTCTGAGCATACCACGTCGTTTATTGCAAAGTGTGATTTCCCAGTAAAGTTATTTTTAAATCTGGCAATGCGGTTGCATTCACGAGATGTTAATCTATAATTCTTTGAATGACAATATTACATTTTAACAATGTTTTCAAATAGTAATTCTGTAAATTGTAGCGCTGCTTCACCGGAAGCATTTGAGGGAAAATATTTTCTGAACGTCACGCGCCGATGTAAAATGCTGTTTTTATATATAAATATGAACTTTATCGAACAAGAAATGCATGTATTGTGTAACATGATGTCCTAGGAGTGTCACCTGATGAAGATTGTCAAAGGTTAGTGCTGCATTTAGCTGTGTTTTGGGTATTTGTGATGCATCTAGTTGCTTTGAAAATGGCAGTGTGATTTTTTTGGCAGGGTACTCTCCTGACATAATCTAATGTTTTGCTTTTGCTGTAAAGCCTTTCTGAAATCGGACAACGTGGTTCGATTCAGGAGAGGTGCATCAATGAAATAATAATAATAATAATGAATGAAATTCAACAATTCCAATACTGTTTTCAATTTGTATTTTGCTTTCAAAAGCAGCACAAACATAGCAGTGGCGATTTTAGCATGTAAAGCTTACTACACAACATACACTTCACGTTAGTATTACTTTCTTAGCTACTGTATACATATCTCCCTGGTATATTACATAAATTATGCAGCAGCATATAAGACATTTTTGTACTCACCTTGTTGTGCTGTGCTCATTTGAACAGGAAGGTGACGCGGCGGTCCTTCGTGGGCAAACTTTGTCATCAAACTTTGTCATCAGTCTGGCATTCTCTGGATTTATGGTGCTTCCAAGACCTCGGAAAAAAACAGGGTCGAATCTTGATGACGTCAGTGATCAAATAAACTTGCGTTTGTCACATGCGCCGAACACAACAGGTGTAGGTAGACCTTACCGTGAAACGCTTACTTACAAGCCCTTAACCAACAATGCAATTTTAAGAAAATAGAGTTAAAACCTGTTGGGGCTCGGGGGCAGTATTGAGAAATTTTGAAAAAAATATGTGCCCATTTTTAACTGCCTCCTACACCAACTCAGAAGCTAGGATATGCATATTATTAACACATTCGGATAGAAAACACTCTGAATTTTCTAAAACAGTTTGAATGGTGTCTGTAAGTATAACAAAACTCATATTGCAGGCAAAAACCTGTGAAAAATAGATTTAAAAAAAATTGAATTTTGTGACTGTACTATTTAGTGTCATTGTTTTATAGATACCATAGTGAGAAAGGATTCATTTCGCAACTCCTACGGCTTCCACTAGATGTCAACGATCTTTATAAAGTTGTTTGAAGCGTCTATGATGAACAGAGACCGGATGACAAGGAAGAGAAGTTGACCTCCCTGGGATGTCGTCACTTCATTATTGGCTGCACCTGCGCAATCATGTGATGCGATACATTTTTCAAAGACGTTTTTCAAGACACAGGAGAGGTCGGGTTGAAACATTACTGATGTTTCACGTTAAAAATGGCTCTAAAGATTGATGCTAAACAACGTTTGACATGTTTGAACAATGTAAATAGATTATTTTTTTTACTTTTCGCCGTGACTCCCCCCCCGCGCTACTTTTTAGTAGCCTACCGAAGGCTAACAACTTGGAGTTATTGGGACATCAATTATGAACTTTGTTGAAAGAAACCACATTTGCAGTGGACCTGGGATGCGTGGAATTGCCAATGGATGAAGAGAATCAAAGGTAAGGGAATATTGACAATAGTAATTTTGATATTACATGGTTACAAGATGGTGCTAACCTGTATAGCCTAGCCTATTGTTCTTAGCACAGCACCCGGTTAATTGCAAATTGTGATTTCCCAGTAAAGTTATTTTGAAATCTGGCATTGCAGTAGCATTTACGAAATGTTAAACTATGAATATTTGAATGACAATAATATAATTTACCAATGTTATCGAATAGTAATTTTGTGATTTGTAACGTTGTTCACCGGAAGCATTTGAGAGAAAAAAAAAATCTGATTTTCACCGCTTCGGTAAAATGCTGTTTTTGGATATAAATATGAACTTGATGGAACAAAAAATGCATGTATTGTGTAACATAATGTCTTAGGAGTGTCATCTGAGGAAGATTGTCAAAGGTTGGTGCATAATTCTAGCTGGTTATCCGCTTATGGTGACGCCTGTCTTTGAATTGACAAAACATTACACACAGCTATTTTCAATGTACTCTCCTAACATAACCTAACTTTATGCTTTCGCCGTAAAGCCTCTTTGAAATCGGACAATGTGGTTGGATTTAGGAGATGTTTATCTTTCAAATGGTGAAAAATAGTTCATTGTTTGAGAAATTGAAATTATTAGATTCTTGCAGTTTTGAATTTCCCGCCATGGTCTCTTGACAATGAATCCCGATACCGGGATAAGATCCCCAACAGGGGAAATATTACTAAATAAAAAATATTTACTAAATAAACTAAAGTTTAAAAAAAAAAAAAAGTTCATGGGGGGGGGTACAGGTTAGTCGAAGTAATTTTTACATGTAGGTAGGGTTAAAGTGACTATGCATACATAATAAACATTGAGTAGCAGCAGCTGCCTTACTCAAGAAAGCAAAAAAGAGACCATGTTGGTATGCGGCATTTACACTGTTTGCAAACTGATATGTGACACATATTAATGCCAAAAATAACATACAAAATAGGCCCCCCCAAAAATATACAGTACCAGTCAAAAGTTTGGACACACCTACTCATTCCAGGGTTTTTCTTTATTTTTTACTATTTTCTAAGTTTTAGAATAATATAGTGAACACATCAAAAAAATAACACATATGGAATTATGTAACCAAAAAAGCGTTAAACAAATCAAAACAGATTCTATATTTGAGATTCTTCAAAGTAGCCACCCCTTGCCTTGATGACAGCTTTGCACACTCTTGGCATTCATTCACGTAAGAATGAACTATAGCCATTGAATTCTAGCGTGCAAATATACCGTGCTTTTTATGGAAATAATGCACTTTCTAGAATGCCCTTCAAGCCAATGAGAAACATGTATTCAACAATGCGATGGTTAAAATATTTCAAAGTGACGTAAATACTTTTTTATTTTTGTCTCTGGCTGGCAGTTAACGGTACATTATTGGCACATTTAAACAGTTGAATACTACATAGTGTGTGCAAAAGTATGGTAAATGAGAATGGCAATGAGAAAAAGCATTTCCGATAGGTATTTGATTTATTGTGGTATTATTGTTATTTTCTCATTTACAAAAAAGTGCACTAAAATACATTCCAGTTAACATTCCAAGTACTGAACCCATTGTAAACACCTGATGCTTTACAAATAATTTACAGTGTAAAATCTCTTCATACCAAGACTGCTCCAGAAATCTAAACTAAACTGCATATAAAGTAGTAATAAACCTTGCATAAGCAGTGTGCTTTACCTGACTGGGTCTTAATGGTTAGGGCAGCTGTTGGAGAGAGAGAGATAACTCAATGTTGTACTTACAAACTAAATAATGATACACTATATATACAAAAGTATGTGGACACCACTTCAAATGTGGATTTGGCTACTTCGGCTACACCTATTGCTGACAGGTGTATAAAAGCGAGCACACAGCCATGCAATCTCCATAGACAAACACTGGCAGTAGAATGGCCTTACTGAAGAGCTCAGTGACTTTCAACATGGCACTGTCATAGGATGCCACCTTTCCAACTAGTCAGTTCATCATATTTCTGCCCTGATAGAGCTGCCCTGGTCATCTTTAAGTACTATTATTGTGAAGTGGAAACGTCTCGGCGACCGCCAGGTGCTGAAGCGCGTAGTGCGTAAAAATGGTCTGTTCTCGGTTGCAACACTCACTACCGAGTTCCAAACTGCCACTGGAAGCAACCTCAGCACAAAAACTGTTCGTCTGGAGCTTCATGAAATGGGTTTCCATGGCCGAGTAGCCGCACACAAGCCTAAGATCACCATGCGCAATGCCAAGCGTCGGCTGGAGTGGTGTAAAGCTCACAGCCATTGGACTCAGGGGCAGTGGAAACGCGATATCTGGAGTGATGAATCACACTTCACCATCTGGCAGTCCAATGAACAAATCTGGGTTTTGCATATGCCAGGAGAACGCTATCTTCCCCAATGCATAGTGCCAACTGTAATGTTTGGTGGAGTAGGAATAATGGTCTGGGGCAGTTTTTCATGGTTCGGGCTAGTCCCTTAAATTCCAGTGAAGGCAAATCTTAACGCTACACCATACAATGACATTCTAGACAATTCTGTCCTTGCCACTTCTTGCGAACAGTTTGGGGAAGGCTCTTTCCTGTTTCAGTATGACAATGCCCCCTTGTGCACAAAGCGAGGCCCATACAGAAAGGATTTGTTGATATTGGTGTGGAAGAACTTGACTGGCCTGCACAGAGCCCTGACCTCAACCCCATTGAACACCTTTTGGATGAATTGGAACGCCGACTGCGAGCCCAACATCAGTGCCAACATCAGTGCCCGACTCCTCTAACGCTCTTGTGGATGAATGGAAGCAAGTCCCTGCAGCAAAGTTCCAACATCCAGTGGAATGTCACGAGTGCTAGGAGTGGTGGTAGGAGTTAGGCGCAGAGAGAGCAGAGGTAGGGAACAAAATGAGATTTATTTTCTCCAGTAACACGGTCCACGCCAACACAACAGGCGCGTGAAACAAAACGACCAACCCAATAACCAACGGGCTCACAGTCCGGAAAGAAAATAAATCCAATAGGATCGCCAGCACATCCAAATAGCAAACTGACTAATAAAATAATCCCGCACAAACCTGGGCGGGCTAAACAGGCTTAAATAACCAAAAATCAAGACACACAAAAGGAACAGGTGCAACCAATAAGACATACCAACAGAAAAGGAAAAAGGGATCAGCGGCGGCTAGTAGGTCGGCAACGACGACCGCCGAGCACCGCCTGAGCAGGCAGGGGAGCCGCCTTCGGTGGGATTTGTGACATGGAAAGCCTTCCCAGAAGAGTGGAGGCTGTTATAGTAACAAAAGGGGGACCAACTCCATATTAATGCCCATGATTTTGGAATGAGATATTCGACGAGCAGGTTTCCACATACTTTTGGTCATGTGGTGTATCTTAATCCTAAACCATTTGATCTGGTTATTGGCATAACATATTTTCCTTGAGTAATTTGTGGTATCTATCTACAGTTGAAGTCTGAAGTTTACATACACTTAGGTTGGAGTCATTAAAACTCGATTTTCAACCACTCCAAAAATGTCTTGTTAACAAACTGTAGTTTTGGCAAGTCGGATAGGACATCTACTTTGTGCACGACACAAGTAATTTTTCCAACAATTGTTTACAGACAGATTATTTCACTTATAATTCGCTGTATCACAATTCCAGTGGGTCAGAGTTTTACATACACTAAGTTGACTGTGCCTTTAAACAGCTTGGAAAATTCCAGAAAATGATGTCATGGCTTTAGAAGCTTCTGATAGGTTACTTCACATCATTTGAGTCAATCGTAGGTGTACCTGTGGATGTATTTCAAGGCCTACCTTCAAACTCAGTGCCTCTTTGCTTGACATCATGGGAAAATCTAAAGAAATCAGCCAAGACCTCAGAAAAAGTATTGTAGACCTCGACATGTCTGGTTCATCCTTGGGAGCAATTTCCAAACGACTGAAGGTGCTACATTCATCTGTACAAACAATAGTAAGCAAGTATAAACACCATGGGACCACGCAGCCGCTCAGGAAGGAGACGCGTTCTGTCTCCTAGAGATGAACGTACTTTGGTGCGAAAAGTGCAAATCAATCCCAGAACAACAGCAAAGGACCTTGTGAAGATGCTGGAGGAAACAGGTACAAAAGTATCTATATCCACAGTAAAACGAGACCTATATCGACATAACCTGAAAGGCCGCTCAGCAAGGAAGAAGCCACTGCTCCAAAACCACCATAAAAAAGCCAGACTATGGTTTGCAGCTGCACATGGGACAAAGATCTTACTTTTTGGAGAAATGTCCTCTGGTCTGATGAAACAAAAATAGAACTGTTTGGCCATAATGACCATCGTTATGTTTGGAGGGAAAAGGGGGAGGCTTGCAAGCCGAAGAACACCATCCCAACCATGAAGCACGGGGGGTGGCAGCATCATGTTGTGGGGGTGCTTTGCTGCAGGAGGGACTGGTGCACTTCACAAAATAGATGGCATCATGAGGAGGGGAAATTATGTGGATATATTGAAGCAACATCTCAAGACATCAGTCAGGAAGTTAAAGCTTGGTCGCAAATGGGTCTTCCAAATGGACAATGACCCCAAGCATACTTCCAAAGTTGTGGCAAAATGGCTTAAGGACAACAAAGTCAAGGTATTGGAGTGGCCATCACAAAGCCCTGACCTTAATCCTATAGAACATTTGTGGGCAGAACTGAAAAGGCGTGTGTGAGCAAGGAGGCCTACAAACCTGACACAGTTACACCAGCTCTGTCAGGAGGAATGGGACAAAATTCACCCAACTTATTGTGGGAAGCTAGTGGAAGGCAACCCAAAAATGTTGACTCAAGTTAAACTATTTAAAGGCAATGCTACCAAATACTAATTGAGTGTATGTAAACTTCTGACGCACTGGGAATGTGATGAAAGAAATAAAAGCTGAAATAAATCACTCTCTACTATTATTCTGACATTTCACATTCTTAAAATAATGTGGTGATCCTAACTGACCTAAAACAGGGAATTTTTACTATAATTAAATGTCAGGAATTGTGAATAACTGAGTTTAAATGTATTGGGCTAAGGTGTATGTAAACTTCGGACTTCAACTGTATCTATCTATCTATCTACAGTATATAACTATCTACAGGGGAAAGAAAAAGTATGTGACCCCTTTGGAATTACCTGGATTTCTGCATAAATTGGTCATAAAATGTGATCTGATCTTCATCTAAGTCACAACAATAGACAAACACAGTGTGCTTAAACTACTAACACACCAATTATTGTATTTTTATTTTCTATATTGAATACATCATTTAAACATTCACAGTGTAGGTTGGAAAAAGTATGTTAGCCCCTAGGCTAATGACTTCTCCAAAAGCTAATTGGAGTCAGGAGTCAGCTAACCTGGAGTCCAATCAATGAGACGAGATTGGAGAAAGTGGTTAGAGCTGCCCTGCTATTCACAAGAAGCATTTCCTGATGTGAACCATGTCTCGAACAAATGAGATCTCAGAAGACCTAAGATTATGAATTGTTGACTTAAAGCTGGAAAGGGTTACACAAGTATTTCTAAATGACTTGATGTTCATCAGTCCACGGTAAGACAAATTGTATATAAATGGAGAAAGTTCAGCACTGTTGCTACTCTCCCTAGGAGTGGCCGTCCTGCAAAGATGATGCAAGAGCACAGCGCAGAATACTCAATGAGGTTAAGAAGAATCCTAGAGTGACTCGTCATCTCTGCTGACGAGTCTACGATACGAAAACACTAAACAAGAATGGTGTTCATATGAGGACACCACGGAGAAGCCACTGCTGTCCAAAAAAAACATTGCTGCACGTCTGAAGTTTGCAAAAAAGCACCTGGTTGTTTCACAGCGCTACTGGCAAAATATTCTGTGGACAGATGAAACTAAAGTTGAGTTGTTTGGAAGGAACACACAACACTATGTGAGGAGAAAAAAAGGCACAGCACAACAACGTGAAAACCTCATCCCAACTGTAAAGTATGGTGGAGGGAGCATCATGGTTTGGGGCTGCTTTGCTGCCTCAGGACCTGGACAGCTTGCTATCATCGACGAAAAAATGAATTCCCAAGTTCATCAAGACATTTTGCAGGAAAATGTAAGGCTCGTCTGCCAATTGAAGCGCAACAGAAGTTGGGTGATGCAACAGGACAATGACCCAAAACACAGATGTAAATCAACAACAGAATGGCTTCAACAGAATGGCTTCAACAGAAGAAAATACGCCTTCTGGAGTGGCCCAGTCAGAGTCCTGACCTCAACCCGATTGAGATGCTGTGGCATGACCTCAAGAGTACGGTTCACACCATACATCCCAAGAATATTGCTGAACTGAAACAGTTTTGGTAAGAGGAATGGTCCAAAATTCCTCCTGACCGTTGTGCAGGTCTGATCCGCAACTACAGAAAATGTTTGGTTGAGGTTATTGCTGCCAAAGGAGGGTCAACCAGTTATTAAATCCAAGGGTTCACAAACTTTTTCCACCCTGCACTGTGAATGTTTACACAGTGTGTTCAATTAAGACATGATATAATTGTTTGTGTGTTATTAGTTTAAGCAGACTGTGTTTGTGTATTGTTGTGACTTAGATGAAGCTAAGATCAAATTTGATGACCAATTTATGCAGATCTACAGGTAATTCCAAAGGGTTCACATACTTTTTCTTGCCACTGTACCTATCCATTTAGTACAATACAGTATCTATCAAGGTATGTCAATTCAAATCTATTTAAAAAAGAAATACAACAAATCACAAGTTTTGTTTTACAGTAACAGTCAAGGGCCTGGCCATAATGTAGAACACATAGTTGTTAAAGAACTCTGTTTGGGGCCGAGAAATTCAATGGCAGTACAGTACTCCACTGGAAAAGCAAATGCCTTTTGAATGTTTTTGTCAGGTTCCCAGCACATGTAAGGATGTTTAGTTTTAAGTGTGGTAGAATTAAAACATAAAATAAGTTAACTTGATATTACAATCTTAGTTTAGAAACAAACATTAGAAAAGTGCAGCAAGCATTTTGTGAGGAGTTTTACTTCCACATATAAATTGGAGTTTGGGTAATTTAGTCAGCTGTGAACATTACAGTTGTGTGTATTTATAGTATGACATAGAATCAGTAGTGTAAAAGGCAATGGCAAGCATTAAACTAAGTAAAAACACAGTGACCCTCAACTATCAACTACAACCTATCTTGTTTGCTGCTGCTGGCTAAAGAGATTAATTTCCAAAGGAATCAAGTCAAAGGCTCTGAAGTCTATGTTCACAGATAGTTCTGAATATGTTCACAAATCCGAGGAACCCATTTCATGTGGCAAATTAACAACTGGCAAGAAGCAGAATATGGAAGACCACAGTGCTTTTTCTAATTCTCATAAGGAACACACAAAGCGTTAAGCGTTCCAAAATACATTAAGAGATAATATTAATTAATAAGGAACACATTTCTCCCTATAAGGCACAGTGATACACAGTAAATCTCAGGTCAAAACCAAAATACTGCCAATGTTGAAAAGTTACAGAAAAGGCGCAAATAGTTCCTTAGGGAATATGAAGTCTGTTTCAAAACGTGATACTGTTGGCATTAGCTTGTACTTGACAACTTAGTAGAAAAAGAGAAGAAAAACATTTGCAAGTGGCCCATGCATCAAAACGCAGGCAATTCCACTTAGCAGTAAAGAAATGGATATGAGTCTCAGGTGACCAAAGACCAGACAAGGGGCTCCACTAAAATGAACGGACCATGTCATCATACAGTGACAGAATATACAAAAAGAAAAATACTTCAGAAGGCAAAAAGAGTTTAAGACTTCCCAGAGAGAATGTTGGAAGATTTGTCAGGCCATTCTTCGATCGGACTGATCTCGATGGGGTCGAACTGGGGGAAGACCACGAAACACAGCCTCTGTGCCACGTAGGTCGCTGACTCTGTGAGAAAACAAGGCCCACATTTAGCATCACATCAAGGTATCTGACCAGACAACTAAAATAGGATTCCTTTTAAATGCCATATATCTGAGTCTACTGAAATAAAGAATGGTTTGATACTTGCCATATACAGTATACAGGGTTTAGGGAGGTTGGATACTATTAAACACGTGGTTGAATTTGAATTCAGAAATTCAGATACTTTGGGGAAAAGTAAGAGCCCGCGATTATTAAGACAAACATGTATTTGCAGGATTGAAGAGGACACCCACCGATGAAGTCACAGATACACTTTGGCTTGGATTTCCAGTACACCCCCAGGAAGTAAACTGGTACACCAGTGAGCATGATGACCAGCCCAACACCACACACCACTGGCTCAGAGTACAGACTGAAGCCCAGCAACAGGGCCCAGAACATCAGGTAGGTGACAGGGACAAGGAGGTTTACCTGATGAGCAGGGATGAGAACAGATTCATTTTTATAATGGAGAGAGTGTCACGTGCCGCTCCACCTTTCAATGAATCCCCTGGCGAGGAGGACAGAGGAAAGAGCTGCTTCTACTCTGAAGTTTTCAACAGTAGGTGAGAACAGGTTCACTGTATTGCTGTAGTTTGCTCTTATTTGTCAATTACTGTGGCAATCATTTATCTCTAATGCAAACTAGCACAAACTGACATCCTGCTACATAAAAACAGTTGTAAACTTTACAGAAATGTCAGAGAGGGGCCATGATTGAACCATGACCGGAGTAATAATACCTTAATTGGTCTGTAAAGTTTGGGCTTCTTCCATCGATAGTAGAGCAGGCCTGCGATGGTGACTCCATAGGAGAGGTAGTTGATGAAGGACACATAGTTGATCAGGTTGTGTGTCTCTCCTATACACAGGATTACAATGGTGGCAGTACACTGCAGGACAAAGAGAGATTTAGAAAGGGAGTGAGGGAGAGAGAGGGAGAGAAATAGACGGAGACAGGGGTAAGGAGGAGAGAGAAGAGAGGAGAGGACAACTGATAAATACCTGAGTGAGGTATAGAATACAGAGGAAGCCTACCGTAGACAGTGGTTAAGGGCTGTAACAGCGGCATTGAGTTGGCCACTGAGTGTGCACTAGAAATAAGTATTTGTTTCTTACACAGCAGAGGAGAGCTGGGATGGGGGTGCAGTTCTTAAAGTGGATCATGGCCAGCAAGCTGGGTAGATGTCCCTCTCTGGCCCCAGAGAAACACAATCTAGAAAGACACATAAAAACATATAGGACGTATAGACCCATGTACAATCATTGAACTAACTTCAAAAACATGCATGTACCTCCGTTTCCAGCATGTCTCAATCCAAAGGCAGCATCCTTGTGGATTGAGACACGGCCTAGAGGACATTTTTCCCCAGAGTTGACCTCCTCAACTCTATTCCACATCAGGTAACTTATGCAAGCAGTAGAATCAGATTTTTTTTTAAACTGATAAAAATACACCTTAAGGAACAGCGGGGACTGTGAAGCAACACAAACATAGGCACAGACACATGCATACACACACATGATAACATATACACTATACACACACACATATCTACAACATTTGTGTTGTAGATATGTGGTAGTGGAGTAGGAGCCTGAGGGCACACACTTAGTGTGTTGTGAAATCTGTTATAAATGTACTGTAATTCTTTTAATTGTATATCTGCCTTAATTTTTCTGGACCCCAGGAAGAGTAGCTGCTGCCTTGGCAGCAGCTAATGGGGATCCATAATAAATACAAATACCTTGAGGAGGTGAAGAGGTAGCCGTTGATGCCTCCGAACGTGGACAAGGCTACAGAGATGGGCATAATGACAGAGAACATCCCCAGGAGCTTCTCTCCAAATGTCTGCAGCAGAACAAGGTTTACATTTAGGACAAAAAACAAGCCTTGGATAGCTTGATGCAGAGAAAGTATTTTTCATAAATTAATGGCATCTTTATGTGAACATGCATTGTGTTGAACATTCATTAAAGGGCACTACATCAAATAATGACACCATTAAAGTACAGTACTCCAGGCAATATTTGTCTTGTTGCAAAGCAAAGCGAACAGCGTTACTCACGACGGCCACAGCGTTGGATGAGAGCAGCTCCTCGGGTGACATGGCGGAGAAGTAGGCGATGTTGGTGAGCGTGTACACAAAGGTCACCAATGGGATTGAGATGTAAATGGCACGAGGTAGGTTCCTGATGAGGTAATCCACATGGTACAAAAACTACTGATGAAGACATCCACAAGGTACACAAACTACTGATGAGTTCATCTACAAGGTACACAAACTACTGATGAGGTAATCCACATGGTACAAAAACTACTGATGAGTTTATCCACAAGGTACATAAACTGCTGATGAGGTAATCCACACGGTATAAAAACTACTGATAAAGACATCCACAAGGTACACAAACTACTGATGAGTTCATCCACAAGGTACATAAACTACTGAGGAGTTCATCCACAAGGTACATAAACTACTGATGAGGTAATCCACACGGTATAAAAACTACTCATAAAGACATCCACAAGGTACACAAACTACTGATGAGGTAATCCACATGGTACAAAAATGACTGATGAGGTCATCCACAAGGTACACAAAGTACTGATGAGGTAATCCACATACTATACAAACCATGCAATCAACACACAGTCTCATAAATCATGCATTGTTGGGGAAGTAAGAAGGCAGCTGACGTGCAATATACACTATATATACAAAAGTATGTGGACACCCCTTCAAATGATTGGATTTGGCTATTTCAGCCACACCCGTTTCTGCCCTGCTTAGAGCTGCCCCGGCCAAATGTAAGTGCTGTTAGGAGAAACAATGGCTCAGCCGCAAAGTCGTATGTCACACAAGCTCACAGAATGGGACTGCCGAGTGCTAAGGCGCGGAGGACGTAAAAATCGTCTTTCCTCTGTTGCAACACTCGCAACCGAGTTCCAAACTGCCTCTGGAAGCAACGTCAGCACAAGAACTGTTTGTTGAGAGCTTTATGAAATGGGTTTCCATGGCCGAGCAGCCTAAGGTCACCATGCGCAATGCCAAGCGTCGGCTGGAGTGGTGTAAAGCTCGCTGCCATTGGACTCTGGAGCAGTGGAAACGCGTTCTCTGGAGTGATGAATCATGCTTCATCATCTGGCAGTCCCACGGCTGAATCTGGGTTTGACGGATGCCAGGAGAATGCTACCTGTCCCGAAGCATAATGACAACTGTAAAGTTTGGTGGAGGAGGAATAATGGTCTGGGGCTGATTTTCATGGTTTGATTAGACCCTTTACTCCCAGTGAAGGGAAATCTAAACGCTACAGCATACAATAACATTCTAGATGATTCTGTGCTTCCAAGTTTGTGGCAACAGTTTGGGGAAGGCCCTTTCCTGTTTCAGCATAAAAATGCCCCTGTGCACAAAGCGAGGTTCATACAGAAATGGTTTGATCGGTGTGGAAGAACTTGAATGACCTGCAATTGACTGGGCTGAATGGAAGCAAGTCCCTACAACAATGTTCCAACATCTAGTGGAAAGCCTTCCCAGAAGAGTGGAGGCTGTTATAGCAGCAAAGAGGGTACCAACTCCATATTAATGCCCATGATTTTGTAATGAGTGGTCCGACGAGCAGGTGCCCACATACTTTTGGTCATGTAGTGTACTTTATATTGTGTATATAAAAAAATATAACTCTTTATATATATTTATTTTGCATTATATCACTTACATTTCTTATCAATATTTTAATTGATATACCACCCCAAGATCACAACATACAACTGTGCATCGCCCCACAATGCTTGCTTTCATGCCGGACTGGTTATACAGTACACAGCATTGGATGGATAATTGCGAATAGAATAGAATGCAAAGTAAAATAATGTTTGGTGAACCAGAAGCTCACCGTCGCGGTTCAACCACTTCCTCTGTGACATAGTTCAGGAAGTTCCATCCACTGAAGGCGAAAGAGGCCTGGAGGAAAGCCAGAGCGACTTGCCCAACTGAGGGCGTCCTGCTGAACTCAAAAGCCACCTGAGGCGTTAGTCCCTCGTAGTTACCTGAAGGGACACAAATTCACCATCAATGTCTTGAGGGGATGTTTTAGGGAAATAGCATGATAGCCTCTTTGATCAATAAAAACGGGTAAATATCACAGACGTGCAAGTTCCTATTGGTTTGTTGAAGGTCCTATTAAAACCTCTCTAGGCTAGGCGGGACGAATTCGTCCCACCTACGTAACAGCCACTTGCAGCCTGTGGCGCGATTTTCAAAACATTAAAAATCCTATTACTTCAATTTCTCAAACATATGACTATTTTACAGCTATTTAAAGACAAGACTCTCGTTAATCTAACCACACTGTCCGATTTAAAAATGGCTTTACAACGAAAGCAAAACATTAGATTATGTCAGCAGAGTACCAAGCCAGAAATAATCAGACACCCATTTTTCAAGCCAGCATATAATGTCACCAAAACCCAGAAGACAGCTAAATGCAGCACTCACCTTTGATGATCTTCATCAGATGACAACCCTAGGACATTATGTTATACAATACATGCATGTTTTGTTCAATCAAGTTCATATTTATATCAAAAACCAGCTTTTTACATTAGCATGTGACGTTCAGAACTAGCATACCCCAAGCAATTTTCCGGAGAATTCGCTAACATTTTACTAAATGACTCACGATAAACGTTCACAAAAAGCATAACAATTATTTTAAGAATTATAGATACAGACCTCCTCTATGCACTCAAAAGGTCCGATTTTAAAATAGCTTTTTGGTGAAAGCACATTTTGCAATATTCTAAGTACATAGCCCAGGCATCACGGGCTCGCTATTTAGACACCCGGCAAGTTTAGCACTCACCATAATCATATTTACTATTATAAAAGTTTGATTACCTTTTGTTGTCTTCGTCAGAATGCACTCCCAGGACGTCTACTTCAATAACAAATGTTGGTTTGGTCCAAAATAATCCATCGTTATATCCGAATAGCGGCGTTTTGTTCGTGCGTTCCAGACACTATCCGAAATGGTAAAGAAGTGTCGCGCGCATGGCGCAATTCGTGACAATAAAATTCTAAATATTCCATTACCGTACTTCGAAGCATGTCAACCGCTGTTTAAAATCAATTTTTACACCATTTTTCTCGTAGAAAAGCGATAATATTCCGACAGGGAATCTCCTTTTCGGCAAACAGAGGAAAAAATCACAAAGGCGGGGGCGGTCGGGTCATGCGCATAAGCCCAGAGTCCCTTGATCGGCCACTTGAGAAAGGCGATAATGTGTTTCAGCCTGGGGCTGGAATGACGACATTCTGTTTTTTCCCGGGCTCTGAGAGCCTATGGAAGACGTGGGAAGTGTCACGTTAGAGCAGAGATCCTTAGTAAAAGATAGAGATGGAAAAGAAGTTCAAGAAATGGTCAGACAGGCCACTTCCTGTAAAGGAATCTCTCAGGTTTTGACCTGCCATTTGAGTTCTGTTATACTCACAGACACCATTCAAACAGTTTTAGAAAATTTAGGGTGTTTTCTATCCATATGTAATAAGTATATGCATATTCTAGTTACTGGGTAGGAGTGGTAACCAGATTAAATCGGGTATGTTTTTTATCCAGCCGTGTCAATACTGCCCCCTAGCCCTAACAGGTTTAACCGTCGGCACCTGGATCATGTTCAGTAGGCATATAATGGTAGAAAGCAGTCCGAAACTGGGAGGTATTATCTGAACTTGCTAAATAAGAAACCCGCATTTTCAGTCGCAAAACGCTTTGCTACAGTGTGCGCTAATGAAAATCATTCTATAGAGAAGGTGAGTGTGTGTCTCACCCTTGCAGATCTGCACAAGGCCGACCACTATGATGAGACCCAGGGCTGCCAGCTTCCCCACCGTGAAAACATCCTGGATCCTGGTGGCCAGACACACACTAGAGCAGTTCACCCAGGTCAGGAACACTGCAAACACACATGCACACACAATACTTTAAGCGTTTCATTGAGAAAACAAAATACTATTTAAACCCTAAACCCAAGTTATATACAATGATTTGTCAGAAGTGATGTTTGCCCTCACATAGGGGACCTCTTGCCCAATCGGAATGTGGCATTAGGGATGCCAGCCAAGCCGTGAGGTGCACAGTACTGTGACATGTTCTCTGGGCACCTGGGCACATGGTGTTGATATTGTGGCAGTGGCCATGGCAGGCCGGAATGTGGTAAATGGTAAGGCTAAGGGGTGGGCACATTGTTTCACCTCATCCATCACTGTCATTGGCTCGCCTCTCTCTCTCATGGTGGCCTGGCTCTCACAGACAAAGGGGAGCTGTCAAGGCCACCAAAACAAACCGCTTCCAATGCAACAGAACAAAACCTAGAAAGGAAAGGTGGGCAGGTCCCTGAAGAGGCTGAGCGAAAGCTCACGTTTTCTCCAGATCACTGGCATAAAGAACCCAAAAAACAAGTGTGAATAATGTCCCCTAAAAGAAGGGATTACACGCAAAAAAAACCCTGTTGTTTCACCTCATGGGTCATAACGCTGTTGGCTTGTTGGCTTTTCTGATGCTCACTCATAGTACATTTTGCTCACTCATGGTACAATGGGGTTTTTGTGTGTTTTTATTTTCTCTACTTAAGAGGGTTCATTGGAGGTACTGTGCAGGTACTCTTAGGCTTGGTTCCAAGTAATTAGTAATACTAGCACGTCCACATGGTCAATAGAGTGAGGGATGCAACCCAGTGAAAAGCAACACACAAATCACAGGCGACAAAATTGGCTCTAACTTCAACAAATGGGACAGGCACTGTACTTGACATTGAAACTGAGGCCTAGGTTCAATCAGATCAAGCGTTAACCAGCAAAAGCAGACACCTGCTCGCATTAGAAGTTCAGAACGAGAAAGTGTAGGCTATATAGAAAGAATTATTGAACTAAATAATGAGGGTTTCTATCATCTTAATGGAGGTGTAGATTCCATCTCACATTCCAGTGTTCCAACTTGTACACAAGGCTGCATGGGATTTCTGTTAACCCGACTCCGTTTTAGGTATAATGCCAGGAGCCGCTTGTGGATTTGACAGCTCTAACGCAGTTCCACCTCCAACACTGCCAAAACAACTGCTATGCCGATGTCTGCTAAAGTGGATCTGATTGCATAGAGCCCTAAGTACAAGTTCCCTCAGGTTTACAAAACTGGCTGCAGTGATGTCATTCTGATGTCTTTATGGCATGACGTTCAGGTTGGTTGTAAAATGATGTTTTTTTTATATCTTTTAAGCAAACCAATAAATAAGTCTATAACCAGATAAAAATCAAATATTCTGGAAAAAGAACTGAAAAATAATTACGAAGCAGAAGGTTAGGTCATCCTGACATCCCATGGCATAATTTGACCACAGGAATAGTTTGTCCATTGGGATGATTTCCTACATCCTTCAGAAACTTTACACTTCATCAGTCTTTGTTTCCCTAACTTTACTGCCCACTCCTTCCTCCTGTCTCTCCCTTCCAATTTCTATTTGACACACCCATGCATTGTTTTTATATTCCTGTCTCCAACTCTGAAAGTTTTAAAAGGCTTCGAGGCAATGGTTATGCAAGAGATATTTCATTGTGTTGTACCAGATAAACTTGAGGTCGAAAGAAACGCACACCTGTTTAGGCGAGGTGCTGGCTAGCGGAGTGGAACACTTGAAAAAGAAAAGGAGAGGCACACGGTCTAGGAGCTCAGATGCAATCATTTAATAACCTAATAACCAACGTTTCGACAGACAAACTGTCTTCATCAGGGTATATTAACAAACACTGCGCGTCACTAGTTTATATATTGTCAAAGGACACACAGAGTTGTCTGTAATCATGGCCGGGTGTGCCTTGATATCATTGGTTAATTTACAGATATAAATAGAACATATAAAAAACAGAAATGGATAGCATACGATCATAGATACAATTTGGCTACATAGCCCTACAAACATTTACAATGAATAGTAAAATCACAATAATCACAAAAATGGTTTCAGATCAAAGTCTATGTTGAGACCGAAGGGAGCAAGGGTCTTTAAATTAAAGATCCAGGCAGCTTCTCGTTTTCACAATAAATTGTTGAGGTCACCCCCCTCTCCTAGGGAGGGTGACATGTTCGAAGCCGATATAACGTAGGTACGAAATCGAGTGGTTCGCTTCCAAAAAGTGGGCTGCAACTGGGTACGTCAAGTTTTTAGATTCGTACTTTTAATTCGTGCTTCATTTTACCCACATACTCTTAACCACAAGGACAAGTTAAAATACAAATAACTGCTTTAGTAGAGCATGTGATAACACCTTTGATTGGGATCTGTTTCCCTGTTTGGGGGTGTATGAAGGATTTACATTTGTAAGTGCCATTGCATTGAGCACAGCCATCACACTTGTAGTTTCCATCCGGTAGAGGCGCAAATAGACGTTGTGCAGGGTTATTTTGGGGTGGTAAATCAGAGTTTACCAATTGATCTCTGAGATTTCTGCCCCGCGAGTATACGACCAAGGGAGGGTCCAAGAACACATTACCGATACTGTCATTGGATCTTAGAATGTGCCAATGTTTGTGTAAATATTCCTTTAATTAATTTGTTCCGAGCACATTGAATAGCGGGTAGTAAAAACGCAAGAATGCTTCTTTTTGCGAGATCCCAATCAAAGAAAAGACAATGTATTCCATTAAACTTATTTCAGCCATTACCAGGGTGTGTTTGACAGGTCATTTGACAGGTCGTAACGCTAACGGGAAAAAATGACAGGCACAAGCAAGACTATGAAAGAGTCGCAGGAGTAAAATGAAAGCAATCAATCCAGCGAGATTAAAGTGACAAGTGGATTTTGGAACCCCTCAAACACAGAAAATATATGGCTGAAAAAGACAGATTCTCAGGTGGGGCACACAGTAGATCTATTTGGGGTTACCTTAATGTTAATTTAACACATTTCCTTTACATAAGTGAGTTCAGGCACAGGAACATGGTACTTACAGAGACAGACTGTTGACAGCAGGCGTGTGGCCATGTAGGGAGGGACACAGTCGGGGAATACAGGCTGAAGGACATAGTTAGAGAAGGTGAGGGCGATGACAGCCAGGGTAGTGGGGTACATGATGAGCACCGCACTCCACAGGAGGAGAAACCTGGGAAGGGAGAGAAACAGTCAAATATGCCACTGCTTTGATCCAACTTTGTGTTTTTTAATGAACAATTTGTTTATCGCATGAACTGAACAGTCAATGGAACATTCAACCAACCCTTCTGACCCCCAATACCAAGCAAATCCAACCTCGTACTGTTTCATAATAAGCTCACAAACTATACACATTGGATGAGAGGTACCTACCCAACAAGGCCTCCAAATATTTCTGTGACGTAGGAGTAGTCCCCCCCTGACTTGGGGATGGTGACCCCCAGCTCAGCATAGCAGAGGGAGCCCAGGGCAGCTATGCAGCCCCCTAGTACCCACACAATCAGTGCTAGACCCACTGAACCCGAGTGCTCTAGAACCCCCTTAGGAGAGATGAAGATTCCAGAACCAATTATGTTCCCTGTGGAGAGGGAGAAGGTATTACTAGAATACACACACACACAAAACAAGAAAAATTGAAATATTGCTAAAAACAATATGACTATTATAAAAATCTTCCTATTTGCAGGTAAATCTTTACAGAAACTGTATCATGTGTTAATCAGTTATGTTGAAAGGTTTTGGGAAACAATAAAGCAGAAGAACTTTAGCTGGACTGTTTAGATATATTGCAGTGTGGAAAGGGAGGGATGTGATTATCAGCTGCTCTGTACACTTCCCCCTGAGCGAGCTGGAGGGTGCTCGCCACAGCCCATTTTGAGCTAAGAAAAAACCCTGAAACGACATAGCGTTCTCTCTTCAAATATTCAAATATACGTGACAAAAATAAACCTTCTCTGATGATCATCGCAAGTTAACACATCATCCTTCAGAAATAGAACAATCATACTGTTGATGTGAGGGAACAGATCAAACAGTCACATAGTAGGAAGTGCTACCATCAAACCCAAGAGGCTTCAACATCAACCACACGCATTGTTGAAGTAATACAATGATCTGGGTTCCAATATGGCTGTACCATGTCCAAGGGTGTATCAGAAATGGCACCCTGTTGAAAAGTAGTGGCATTATGGAATAGGCTGCAATTTCAGATGCAGATCAAGTGTATCCTAACCAACACATTCAGGGTAGTAGCACAGCAGAAGGCAGCCAAGTGGCACAGACCTCAATTACATAACTGGACTTACGTAAATGATTTACTCATAACTGTCGAGCTCAGTCGTTGCCCTCGAGAATTCAATTAAAAACTCATCTATTACATTATTTCTAGACTCTACCGGCTTTCCCTTTGGTTTGTGACCTTGTCAGAAATGCTAAGACTGGGAGTAAAGCCTGGTCTCATAGAATAGACGTAACATAGTGAAAGTAAATACGTTTGGTATGGTTACATAAGACAGAAGGCTACTTAAGGGAAAAACTAAAGTAGGGTGGTTGGCTGGGTGTTAATGCGACCATCTAGCAACCCAAAGGTTGCGTGTTCGAATCTTATCACGGACAACTTTAGTATTTTAGCTAATTAACAACTTTGCAACTGATTACTACTCTTAGCTACTATGAAACTCTTAGCTAACCCTTCCGCTAACCTTAAGCCTAAACTTAACCCCTAGCTTAGTTAACACTAACCACCTAGCTAACGTTAGCATTATCCACCTAGCCAATGTTAGCCACAACAAATTGGAATTGGTAACATATAATATTTTTTGCAAATTCGTAACATATTATACAAATTCTAATTTGTAACATATCATACAAAATGGATAAGGGATGGATTAACATGTACAGAATGGGTACCTGGAGGAAAATGGGGGATGGTCATGCTTTTTAAATTTCAGTCAAGGGGAGGGTTTAGTATTTTTTTTCATCTAGTCCAGAGGAGGGTCATGTCATTTGTAATTGATGAAATTTCACTATTTCTCTGTGTTTTAGAATTCATGGCTTATTAGGCTACATATCGATGTGTGCCCGATGCCGACCCTCATCTCTGATTCTCAGCTGGGCGTGCATAAATAGCCTTCAAGTGCGCCTAAAGGCTATTTAGTGTGGTCTCAATCAAATGATCCATAGACTATAGACTAAAGGCTACGAAGTGCATGCTCGAAGAAGCACAGAGCAAAGTTATTTTTCTAAGATAGCTGCTGGGATTGTGTAAATAAAACTAGGCTGCATTACACACTGCAATGGATATGCCAACCCTGTGCCCCGGCCTGCTCTGCTCTTGCTTATCAAAACCTGTTTTGTGTGCTGCCTAACCAATGGCTGTGCTGTGTAGGCCTATAACGCCAATTCAGGAGGAGAGTCAAAGGCTTCTTCTGTTTCTTTTTTTAAAATTAGGCCTAGTCCAAATAATTCACAATATTGCGTGCGGACTAGCCTATAGCCTATGGTCAACTTTGATAGCTTGCTACTACTATAATAGATTTGATTAAAAACAGTACGTTTATTGCCCATGATGTGGGCAGAGGGTAGTGCGTACGGCCCAAGAACATCCCTGGGGCAAGCTTCCTGCCATCCAGGACCTCTATACCAGGCATTGTCAGAGGAAGGCCCTAAAAATGGTCTAAGACTCCAGCCACCCAAATCATAGACTGTTCCTCTATGCTTACCTCACGGTAAGTGATACCGGAGCGCCAAGTCTAGGTCCAAAAGGCTCATGAACAGCTTCTACCCCCAATCAATTAGACTGCTAAACAGTTATGGCTACCCGGACTATTTGCATTGCCCCCCTTTTACACGCCTCTACTACTAGCTAATTATTATCTATGTAGTGATTATTATCATAGTTATTATCATATTATTATCATAGTGAGTTTAACCCTACCTACATGTACATATTACCTCAATTACCTCGACTAACCTGTACCCCCGCACATTGACTCGGTTACCGATACCCCTTGTATATCGCCTTATTATTGTTATTGTACTGTGTTACTTGTTTAGTATTTATTATTATATATTTTTTTTTACTATAGTTTATTATAAAAACATTTTTTTTAGAAAATATCTTCGTACTTACTTTTTAAAAATTCTGCATTGTTGGTTAAGGACTTGCAAGTAAGCATTTTACCGTAAGGTACACCTGCTGTATTCTTCACATGTGACAAATAACATTTGATTTGATATTGACCTCACAATAAGTCAGATTCAAATAACTTACATTGTGGTGCTGAAACTTGAAGCAGCAGCCGCGGCACAATCAGTCGGAAATGGACAGCTCATGGTGCTGAAAGTAGGCAAATTCGAGTAGGCATAATTCATTTAAACCATCTTCATTTTAATTAGACTTTACTAACAACAAGAGGGCTTTGTGTTGGAACCATTTTCTTCCTTTTGAATAAATAAGAGATAGGCCTACCTGTTTGACAGACGAAATTAGGCTATAGGCTGCTATATCCATAGATTTGTCGGTCAATTCCTCCACCCACCATGCACTATTTAAATAGCCTACTTCCATGTCAGTAAAGGGCTGCTAAGTTAAAACCAAGGCTGCGTTTCAAACTCATAAAAGACACACCCTCGTCCACTTACCCTTCCTTGCCTTATGACCTTGGGGGAATGCCCGCGGCCATATTTGTCGTCGGTCCAAACGATTAGCCAAGCAAGGGAAGTTTGCAACATAAGCCCCTCATCCCGCGTTTTTCATGGAGTTTGCGAGTGTACAATTATGTTCACTTCGGGGCCTGAAACGCCCCATAATTAAATTCGCGACAATTGCACATCCGCTAAGAAACATCGGACAAAACTTAAAAGCTCAAGGTCAATATGGAGTCAACATACAAGTGTAAGTAAAAACAAATGTAAATAAATTAGAAATTGTGCTACTAATGCACAAACACCTCTCGTAAAAGTAATGATGTTTTTGTTTGGTTAGCTTTTGGAAATGGTAGAAATAAAACATTTTCCTTCTTCAGAAGTTCCAGCTAGGCAGGCTAACGTTAGTCAGCTAATTCATTTGCTAGCTATCACAGAGTAGGCATATATTAATAAATATATAGTTAATATAAGTAGACATGCAATCATAATTGACTGTAGCGCATATAAAACACCCACAAGCTACCAGTGGCTGAAAACACGATTTTCCGGGCAAGGGAGGTCCATTTAAAATGAATTCCTCCCTCGCCCCTTGCCCTGCAAGTGTAAACTCGTCAGACGTCATGATACGTCATCAGCAGCATCCATCTAATTTGAGGGCTGAGGGGAGAGGGTGTGTCTGTTAAGTGTTTGGAATGCAGCCCAAGACTCAAATGAAGGGAGTATGAGAGGGTATGCCATACGCTGCATTTAGACGAGGGATGCAAAAAACGTCATACTAGTCGGCATAGCGGGACAAGACAGCAAGAAAGATGGTTAATGCAAAAGCAAGCCAGCACGACGGTATGCGTTACCATTGGGATTTCAGTAAACAAACAGTTCAAATCAAAGTCTGGCAGAAAACAACGCTACGGAAGACGGCAAAGGTTGAAATATTTGGACTCTGGCGGCAAGTCCCATGTACGGTGGCGGCTGAAAGCATTCACGGCCAGCCTCAACGCGTTTACTATCGTTCCCTCATCAAAATCAATGACATGCGGTTTGCCGTCAACCGCCTACCTCGTGCCATCTAAACGCAGCAATAAGGTTACATTTTAATAAAGAAAATTGCAAAGATTTTGAAGAAAATAAAACAGATCCGATTATATAAAGTGATCTACAGTTCTACTTGATGCTTTATGCTAGACACAAGCTGTAAAATACCCGGGAAAGACGTGACTTGGAAGCATATGGGGATATCATTGTTTAGTTTGTTTGACATTCAGAGGCTGAGCTACAACCTTCTATAGCCAAGGAGACAAAAAATTTACTTTACTTGGGAAATACAGTGCATTCGGGAAAGTATTCAGACCCATTGAGTTTTTACACATTTTGTTTTACATTACAGCCTTTTTCTAAAATGGATTACATTCATGTATTTCCTCATCAATCTACACACAATACCCCATAATGACAAAGTGAAAACAGTTTTTTAGAATTTTTTGCAAATGTATTAAAAATTAAAACCAGAAAAACCTTATTTACATAAGTATTCAGACCCTTTGCTATGAGACTTGAAATTGAGCTCAGATGCATCCTGTTTCCATTGATCACCCTTTAAATGTTTCTACAACATGATTGGAGTCCACCTGTGGTAAATTCAATTGACTGGACATGATTTGGAAAGGTACACACTTGTCTATATAAGGTCCCACAGTTGAGATGGTTTTTGCTCTGACAAGACATGTCAGAGCAAAAACCAAGCCATGAGGTCGAAGGAATTGTCCGTAGAGCTCCGAGACAGGATTGTGTCGAGGCACAGATCTGGGGAAGAGTACCAAAAGAATTCTGCAGCATCGAAGCTCCCCAAGAACACAGTGTCGTCCATCATTCTTAAATTGAAGAAGTTTGGAACCACCAAGACTCTTCCTAGAGCTGGCTGCCCGGCCAAACTGAGCAAGAAGAAGGGAGGTGACAAGGGAGGTGATCAAGGCCCGCTTGGAGTTTGTCAAAAGGCATCTAAAGGTCTCAGACCATGAAAAACAAGATTCTCTGGTATGATGAAAATCGAGATTGAACTCTTTGGCCTGAATGCCAAGTGTCACGTCTGGAAGAAACCTGGCACCATCCCTACGGTGAAGAATGGTGGTGGCAGCATCATGCTGTTGGGATGTTTTTCAGCGGCAGGGACTGGGAGATTAGTCAGGATCGAGGGAAAGATGAACGGAGCAAAGTACAAAGAGATCCTTGATGAAAACCTGCCCAGGAACGCTCAGACTGGGGCTAAGGTTCACCTTCCAACAGGACAATGACCTTAAGCACACAGCCAAGACCACACAGGATTGGCTCAGCAGCCAGAGCCCGGACTTGAACCCGATCTAACATCTCTGGAGAGACCTGAAAATAGCTGTGCAGCAACGCTCCTCATCCAACCTGACAGACCTTGAGAGGATCTGCAGAGAAGAATGGGAGAAACTCCCCAAATACAGGTGTTCCAAGCTTGTAGCGTCATGGCCAATAAGACTTGAGGCTGTAATCGCTCCAAAAGGTGCTTCCACAAAGTACTGAGTAAAGGGTCTGAATACTTATGTAAACATGATATATCCAGTTTTTTTTTTAAATGAATTTGCAAAAAAAATAAAAGGTTTTTGCTTTGTCGTTATGGGGTATTGTGTGTAGATTGATGAGGGGAGAAAAACTATTTATTCAATTTTAGAATAAGGCTGTAACGTAACAAAATGTGGAAAAAGTCAAGGGGTCTGAATACTTTCAGAATGCAGAATTAAACCCAGACAGCTTTTAGGGAAACACTTGTGACCTTCTCTCATTGGGTTAAGCCACAGAAGAAGAGTAGCCAGCAGTTAAAGCTTACATTTTTCTGCATTGGTAGGGCTACTCTGTCTGGGGTGGAAAGGTCAGCCTAACTTTTGAAAGTACCATGCTCAGATTCCTAATGACGTCTCAGATGTAATTATTTGCAAACAGGGACAGCTTAGTTGCAAACAAGACGCACTGATTTGGCATTGGAGAAATATGATAAGATGAACAAATATCTGTCTGTCAATGTTTTGCCTGTAATTTTGGTAATTTGTGTGGTATTAAAAAATATTGTGCTAATATGTAAAATTACGTAGAATTGCATGACATTTTTATAAACAGCAATTTTTTTTCAGATCTGCAAATACGATGATAGATTCATGCAATGCTTTTACTATAAATGAGATCTCTCTACGCCTAATCTTGTCCACAATGGTCTGTGAATCAAAATTCTTCTGTTGCCATGTAATGCTTACAGAACAAAGAACAGTTTCTAAAAATCCATATCTAAGGCTCTGGTCTGTCCAAGAAATGTCGGTAAATGGTAAACATGTTCTCTGCTATCCACTTTGTTTTAATTATTATTTTTGGTATACGGGAGGGTCACTTTTTTTTTTTTTTTCAAAGGTTCAGCATTTAGGTAAAATATATTTGTTAAAGGGAGGGCCATCCATTTTTATTTCAGAGAGGTCCGATTTTCTCCATGTAACCCTTATTATAAATAATGTTCACTCCCTAATTGACATCCACAAATTAATACATGCCATACGAAACTTAACGTATCATACTAATTGAAGTGGGTCGGTTTTACATTTACTATGTTACGTCTACCCCTGAGTCCAGGTTGGGGAGTAAGATGTATAGCTTTGAAACAACAGGGTGGATGCTAGCATGGGCTTCCTGGTCTGGATTGCTCATCAGTTGGCAGTCTGTACTCGGTCTCTCTTCCACACACACAAGGAGGCAGGAGCCTGATTCAAAGGGATTTCTGACTTTTTGCTCGTGTTTGAGGTCTTAATTCAGGACTGATCTTGTTAAAAAAAAAAACGGCACTAATGTAACTAACTAAAAGCCACAAGAGTAGGTTGGGGAGTAAATGTAAATGAAAAGCATCGATGTCTGTATAAATGGCATGAAGAGCATAGGCCTATTCTTATACAACTTTCAGTTTAATAATCATTTAACAGTAACTCTGAAACTAAAGTCAGAACATATGTAATAAACACCCCAGGACTTTCATCAGCAGTCCGGGGGCCCTGAATATCAAAACCAACTAAAGTTACATGTATCAGTCATGATAAATATACCTCTTCCTAACTGTATAGTGGCATTTACCCTACTGTAGGTGTAACTTGGGCCTATATCTTCATTTGCACCCTTCAACAAGTGGATTCGATTTATTATAGCAGCCCCTGCCATTTCCTCTGCTTCGGCAGACAATTTTCTTCTGCTTGACAACCAATGTGCTACTAATTAATATATTTTGGCCACGTAAGCATTGAGGTAGACATTTAATGCACATCTATTTCTCATGTAGTCGCACTGGCATGACATCTGAAATAGGACCATCTTCTTATCATGACAGGTGAGAAGATGGGCCTATTTCTAACCACTACAAATATAGGATACTGACTTTAATGACACATAATCCATCATTGGAAAACGAATGTTCTATTCAGCAAAGGCAAATTGGCTGTAAATGGCAAACTTACATCAAAGTTATTTTATAAAATAAAGCAATGACCAAACACCCCCAAGTAATAGATTTTAAAATGCAATACACTTTTACCAACCTTACCTATGATTATTGTACAGGCGCTTAAAAGTCCTATTTCTTTTTTCAGAGTCACTCTATCGGGGATTTCGTCGCGCTTGTTGTTCCCATCTTTCAAGATCTTCAGTGCAGCTGATGGCTCTTGCCGTGAGCAGATACTTCTTTTCCGCTTTTCTCCATCCATGTCTGCGACCATATCAAAGGCTTTCTCGAATTCCTCTCTTGAACTCACACACCGTATTGATGCACACTGAATAGGGTGCGCATGCGCAACAATCTGTCGCTGTCCAGGGTAGAATGCTAACTACCCCACTCTCGTGCCATCAACTACTTGAGCGTCGCTGGACGTTTTTCACTAAATCTCACTCGGAGATCCCTTCGAACTTCGAAGTCCATCTTTTTACCAAATGTTCGGTTTCAATACCGACGATAATAGCTGAGGCTTGCGTGCATCAGAGTTTGGGGCACTGTGTCTGCGTAATCTCGATTGCTCAGTTTTCAGGCCCCCATTTCAGAGTACACAAATTCACTTAATCCTCTCAAATATTATTGATAGGGAATTTTAAGGTATTTAATCTTGTGAATTGCAACCAGACCGTCAAATAAAAATAAATACATGTTAAAGAAAATGATTAAACAGTGACCACAGTAAACACAAGCGCACACCATTATGGAATATACTAAATGATTGACCAGCTAATCAATATTTCAAAGGGAGTGAAAGAGCAAATGCAAGGTTTGATTGAACTATCTTCAGTCCCATCAAAGCAAAAATTAACAAGCATGCACGCAGTGGTATTGCAGGCCTATATCTACTACAGTATAGGAGAAAATTGATCTCAAACTGACTCCAAAGAAAAGTAGGTAAATCAATTTCAATAAAACTACTATTTTCAATTGTGGAACAAAGAAAGTGTAAATAGATTACAAAACATGTGGATGACAGGGATTTCCCAAGAACAAAACCAAAAAAAAGAAATTAAAATCATGTACCTGCTTTTAAATAATTTACTTGTGAACATATCATATTTTGGCAAATATGTTTCATGTCGGATACACCCATTCACACAACTCCGCCCCTCTGTTTCCTTTTGTATCTAAAATTAGGCCCAGTCATGTTATTGATGCAACTCTGAACAGCCTCATGATGAACTGTTCGGAAGAAGAAACTCAAAGAGAGGCGGACTTGTTCCTCTGCCCCACCAGCGCATGCTTCCCAAAGAGGGTCTCCTTCATGTTTCCCTTCGTCTCTGAAAGGACCCTGGTGGAATTTAGGAAGCCAAATTGAGCGGTCGTACCAGGTCTTTTCTCTGCCTCCCTCGCTAACACCACAGACTGCCCAATAAAGGGCCTGGATTCAGCTGATCCTGTTAGAAGGCCAATAAAACGGCCGGCTGCTTTGTGTGCAGGGAGTGAGGAAGGACGAACACTGCCAACAGTGTGCTGCGACGCTTAAAGGAGGAGGCCGAGCAGAAAACCAATACATCACAGGAGCCACTCTGGGTAACTGAGGAAATGTGGACAGAGGGAAGGAGTGAGATAAAGAAAGAGAGAGAAGTCTTCTTTAACCGACTGCTGTTTAACTGCCAGCAGGGTGTTATCTCATTATGAAGTGCAAAGGTTCACAGCATCACACTGGGTCAAAAGTTTAGATGACGCTGAACTGAAATAATACATAAACAAAAAAAGCAAACAGAGACTGTCCAGACCAAATGTAATAACACTAATAAAATCCCAAAATTAGTAAAGTTACATTTTTTTTAGGTCCAGTATAAAAAAATAAAAAAATGTAAGTTCCAGTTTTTAAGAATGGATATGAGCTGAGGTAGCAGTTAATTAATTCAGTCAATTCATGCTTTGGCCAGCATGCCAATGTTACTTCTTGTTGGATTGGGATGGAATGGAGTGTCACAGGGGTAAGTCACTGGCCAGGGAAAGCTCCATGCAGCCAGCCCAGGTCACATGGTCAGACTGGAATAAAAGGCAGTCCTGACTGTGGATTTGGAAAGAAGGCCTTCCACAGCCTTGCCAAGAAAGTACTCCTCCATTGAGACAAAATGCTTCAGTGCAAAGGGATTGGATTGAACTAAGCCAGGGGATCTGTGGTTTCTGTTTGAGCTCCAAGAAGCCCTGACATGGGTTGGAAAAAGGTTGTCATATAGTATTTCCGTTGGCACCTGCTATCAGTTCTAGTAAAACAGGCCTTGGTTAAGGTGGTATTGTTCCAATGGAAGTTTATGAATTGTTCTGGATGAGGAAAAGGCATCTTACTCCATCTAGTGGTCAGTCAGACACACACACACACACACACACACACACACACACACACACACACACACACACACACACACACACACACACACACACACACACACACCAAAATATATACAATATTATATATCAGTAGTTCAGCCATACACAACACTGGCTATCTGAACTAGATTATGCTGTAGGATGTGAAGGTCAGTGCAAAAATAAAGAAAACACCAACATACAGTCGTGGCCAAAAGTTTAGAATGTCACAAATATTAATTTCCACAAAGTTTGCTGCTTCAGTGTCTTTAGATATTTTTGTCAGATGTTACTGTGGAATACTGAAGTATAATTACAAGTATTTCATAAGTGTCAAAGGCTTTTATTGACAATTACATGAAGTTGATGCAAAGAGTCAATATTTGCAGTGTTGACCCTTCTTTTTCAAGACCTCTGCACTCCGCCCTGGCATGCTGTCAATTAACTTCTGGGCCACATCCTGACTGATGGCAGCCCATTCTTGCATAGTCAATGCTTGGAGTTTTTCAGAATTTGTGGGGTTTTGTTTGTCCACCCACCTCTTGAGGATTGACCACAAGTTCTCAATGGGATTAAGATCTGGGGAGTTTCCTGGCCATGGACCCAAAATATTGATGTTTTGTTCCCCGGGCCACTTAGTTATCACTCTTGCCTTATGGCAAGGTGCTCCATCATGCTGGAAAAGGCATTGTTAGTCACCAAACTGTTCCTGGATGGTTGGGAGAAGGTGCTCTCGGAGGATTTGTTGGTACCATTCTTTATTCATGGCTGTGTTCTTAGGCAAAGTTGTGAGTGAGCCCACTCCCTTGGCTGAGAAGCAACCCCACACATGAATGGTCTCAGGATGCTTTACTGTTGGCATGACACAGGACTGATGGTAGCGCTCACCTTGTCTTCTCCGGACAAGCTTTTTTCCAGATGCCCCAAACAATCAGAAAGGGGATTCATCAGAGAAAATGACTTTACCCCAGTCCTCAGCAGTCCAATCCCTGTACCTTTTGCAGAATATCAGTCTGTCCCTGATGTTTTTCCTGGAGAGAAGTGGCTTCTTTGCTGCCCTTCTTGACACCAGGCCATCCTCCAAAAGTCTTCGCCTCACTGTGCGTGAAGATGCACTCACACCTGCCTGCTGCCATTCCTGAGCAAGCTCTGTACTGGTGGTGCCCCGATCCCGCAGCTGAATCAACTTTAGGCGCTTGCTGGACTTTCTTGGTCGCCCTGAAGCCTTCTTCACAACAATTGAACCGCTCTCCTTGAAGTTCTTGATGATCCGATAAATGGTTGATTTAGGTGCAATCTTACTGGCAGCAATATCCTTGCCTGTGAAGCCCTTTTTTGTGCAAAGCAATGATGACGGCACGTGTTTCCTTGCAGGTAACCATGTTTGACAGAGGCAGAACAATGATTCCAAGCACCACCCTCCTTTTGAAGCTTCCAGTCTGTTATTCGAACTCAATCAGCACGACAGAGTGATCTCCAGCCTTGTCCTCATCAACACTCACACCTGTGTTAACGAGAGAATCACTGACATGATGTCAGCTGGTCCTTTTGTGGCAGGGCTGAAATGAAGTGGAAATGTTTTTGGGGGATTCAGTTAATTTGCATGGCAAAGAGGGACTTTGCAATTAATTGCAATTCACCTGATCACTCTTCATAACATTCTGGAGTATATGCAAATTGCCATCATACAAACTGAGGCAGCAGACTTTGTGAAAATTTATATTTGTGTCATTCTCAAAACTTTTGGCCACGACTGTAGTGTCTTATTAGGGCGTTAGACCACCACGAGCTGCCAGAACAGCTCCAATGCGCCTTGGCACAGTGTCTGGGACTCTATTGGAGGGATGTGACACCATTCTTCCATGAGAAATTCCATCATTTGGTGTTTTGATGGTAGTGGAAAACAGGCGTTGCTCCAGAATCTCCCATAAGTGTTCAATTGGGTTGAGATCTGGTGATTGACACACACACACACACACACACACACACACACACACACACACACACACACACACACACACACACACTCTATAAACCCCCCCATGCTCTATTGAGACCCCGCTTTAAAATCTCTTCTTCTAGCCATGGTAGCCAAAATAATGGGCAAGTGGGCATTTTTATGCATGACGGGATGTTAATTTCTTAATTAACTCAGGAACCACACCTGTGTGGAAGCACTTGCTTTTAATATGCTTTTTATCCCTCATTAACTCAAGTCTTTCCTTTATTTTGGCAGTTACCTGTAGCAGCATAATCAAGTCGTAGTGGTTTAATGGTGTAGTGCCAAACACCAAAAGAAGATTTATTTTTCTATACCGAACAAGGTTTCTTTTGTAGTTGTTACCAACCACATTGTCAGTTTCAGAGACATACAGAATGCAGCTGTTGTTAAATGGATGAAAGTCCACCACACCAAGTTCTTCCTCAAATATGTTTTTCTCACGTCCAGTTCCTGGAAACAAGACTGGGAGAGAACGGGTGTCACAGAAGTCTTGTTAGACTTCAGTGCAGCTTTTGACATTATCGATCAGTCTGCTGCTGGAAAAACTTGTGTTATGGCTTTACACCCCCTGCTATAATGTGGATAAAGAGTTACTTGTCTAACGGAACACAGAGGGTGTTATTTAATGGAAGCCTCTCAAATATAATCCAGTTAGAATCAGGAATTCCCCAAGGTAGCTGTAACAGTATGCGCTGAGAGTCAGGAAGCAAGTTCAGGAAGTGAGAATTTTAATAAATAAACGTAATGTAATACAAAACAAGAAAACACAAACAACACACAGACATGACGCTGGAACAGAAACAATGACGCCTGGGGAAGAAACCAAAGGGAGTGACAAAAAAGGGCAGGTAATCAAGGAGGTGATGGAGTCCAGGTGAGTGCCATTATACGCGTACCGCTGGTGACAGGTGTGCGCCATAACGAGCAGCCTGGTGACCTAGAGGCCAGAGAGGGAGCACATGTGACAGTAGCTGTTTAGGCCCCTTGCTTTTAAAATGTTTTACTAACGACATGCCACTGACTTTGAGTAAAGCCAGAGTGTCTATGTATGCGGATGACTCAACGCTATACACGTCAGCTACTACAGCGACTGAAATGACTGCAACACTCAACAAAGAGCTGCAGTTAGTTTCAGAGTGGGGGGCAAGGAATAAGTTATCCCTAAATATTTCTAAAACTAAAAGCATTGTATTAGGAACAAAACACTCACTAAAGCCTAAACCTCAACTAAATTTTGTAATAAATAATGTGGAAATTGAGCAAGTTGAGATGTCTAAACTGCTTGGAGTAACCCTCGATTGTAAACTATCATAGTCAAAACATATTGATGCAGTAGTAGCTAAGATGGGGAGAAGTCTGTCTATAATAAAGCGATGTTCTGCCTTCTTAACAACACTATCAACAAGGCAGGTCCTACAGACCCTAGTTTTGTCGCACCTTGACTACTGTTCAGTCGTGTGGTCAGATGCCCGCAAAAAAGGACTTAGGAAAATTGCAATTGGCTCAGAACAGGCCAGCACGGCTGACCCTTGGATGTACACAGAGAGCTAATATTAATAATATGCATGTCAATCTCTCCTGGCTGAAAGTGGTATTTATGAGAGGTATTGACATGTTGAATGCACCGAGCTGTCTGTCTAAACTACTGGCACACAGCTCGGACACCCATGCATACCCCACAAGACATGCCACAAGAGGTCTCTTCACAGTCCCCAGTCCAGAACAGACTATGGCAGGCCACAGTACTACATAGAGCCATGACTACATGGAACTCTATTCCACATCAAGTAACTGTCGCAAGCAGTAAAATTTGATAAAAAAAACAGATAACAAAACACCTTATGGAACAGCGGGGACTGTGAAGCAACACAAACATTGGCACAGACACATGCATACACACACACACACACACACACACAAACACGATAACATACGCACTATACATACACATGGATTTAGTACTGTAGATATGTGGTAGTGGTGGAGTCGGGGCCTGAGGGCACACAGTGTGTTGTGAAATCTGTGAATGTATAGTAATGTTTTTAAAATTGTATAAACTGCCTTAATTTTGCTGGACCCCAGGAAGAGTATCCATAATAAATACATGTTGTATTTATTATGGATCCTCTTCCCCTTGGAAGAGGATCCATAATAAATACAAATACAAATTCAACAACACCACGTTCAAAATGGAACAGACTGGGAGAGAACGGTTGTCACTAGTTACCCCAGTCACAAAGTCATGATTATAGCTAAACCATGCCCATTTCTACACTTCTGATTTTAAACCTAACCTTAATCACACTGCTAACCTTATGCCTAACCTTAAATTAAGTTGACTTTGTGGCTGTGCTATCTAGTGGAAACCAAAGAGAACTGTCTTGCTGCTGTTTCCATTATTCAACAAAACAATGTCACGACATTGCTTTTGTCGAATAAACCTGGGCCAATGGAAATCTGCCTACTGGCTGTCCGCCGGTAGTATCGATTGTTTGTTCTTACCGGTAGTATCGATTGTTTGTTCTTACCGGTAGTATCGATTGCTTGTTTGTTTGTCTAAACGTGTAAATGCTTGCTTACGAGCCCTTCCCAACGATGCAGAGTTTAAAAATAATAATACAAATAAAATAATAACACAAGTTGAGGAATAAAATAAAATACACAAGAATGGAGCTACAACTGAAGTGGGAAGTTTACATACACCTTAACCAAATACATCTAAACTCAGTTTTTCACAATTCCTGTGTCACGCCCTGACCGTGGACAGCCCTCGGGGTTCTCTATGGTGTTTTAGGTCAGGGCGTGACTAGGGGGATTTCTAGTTAGTTTATTTCTATGTTGGTGTATGTGTATGGTTCCAAATTAGAGGCAGCTGATTAATTGTTGCCTCTAATTGGGGATCATACTTAATGTGTTCCTTTTCCCACCTGCATTGTGGGATATTGTTTTGTATGTGTGCGCTACGTATTTCACATTGTTATATCGTTGTTGTTTTGAGAAGTTTCACTATTATTAAAATGTGGAACTCACGCTGCGCCTTGGTACAATTATTTATATGACGATCGTGACATTCTGACATTTAATCCTAGTAAAAATTCCCTGTTTTAGGTCAGTTAGAATCACCACTTTATTTTAAGAATGTGAAATGTCAGAATAATAGTAGAGAGAATGATTTATTTCAGCTTTTACTTCTTTCATTACATTCCCAGTGGGTCAGAAGTTTGCATACACTCAATTAGTATTTGGTAGCATTGCCTTTAAACTGTTTAACTTGGGTCAAATGTTTTGGGTAGCCTTCCACAAGCTTCCCACAATAAGTTGGGTGAATTTTGTCCCATTCCTCCTGACAGAGCTGGTGTAACAGTCAGGTTTGTAGGCCTCCTTGCTCGCACACACTTTTTCAGTTCTGCCCACAAACTTTCTATAGGATTGAGGTCAGGGCTTTGTGGTGGCCACTCCAATACCTTGACTTTGCTGTCCTTAAGTCATTTTGCCACAACTGTGAAGTATGCTTGGGGTCATTGTCCATTTGGAAGACCCATTTGCGACCAAGCTTTAACTTCCTGACTGATGTCTTGATATGTTGCTTCAATATATCCACATAATTTCCCTCCTCATGATGCCATTTATTTTGTGAAGTGCACCAGTCTCTCCTGCAGCAAAGCACCCCCACAACATGATGCTGCGGTTTGGATGGTGTTCTTCGGCTTGCAAGCCTCCCCCTTTTTCCTCCAAACATAACAATGGTCATTATGGCCAAACAGTTCTATTTTTGTTTCATCAGACTAGAAGACATTTCTCCAAAAAATACGATCTTTGTCCCCATGTGCAGTTGCAAACCATAGTCTGGCTTTTTTATGGCGGTTTTGGAGCAGTGGCTTCTTCCTTGCTGAGCGGCCTTTCAGGTTATGTCGATATAGGTCTCGTTTTACTGTGGATATAGATACTTTTGTACCTGTTTCCTCCAGCATCTTCACAAGGTCCTTTGCTGTTGGTCTGGGATTGATTTGCACTTTCGCACCAAAGTACGTTCATCTCTAGGAGACAGAACGCGTCTCCTTCCTGAGCGGTATGACGGCTGCGTGGATAATCCCTGTCGTTTCTCCTGATTGAATTTTTATGTTCACTAAATCTCTGTTCTCTCGGTTTCAAATAAATGATATCATTACGTGTACCACCACCCATGTTATTTACATTATTAAATGTCCATGTGGGCTCTGCTATGTTGGTAAGACCTCCCGCTCTCTCAAACAGAGAATTAGTGAACATAAAAGTTCAATCAGGAGAAACGACAAGGATTATCCAGTCGCAGTACATTTTAATCACCTAAAACATGACATTTCTACCTTTAGATTTTGTGGCATAGAGAAAGTTAAGATATCAGACAGGGGAGGTGATATTAACAATACTCTGAGCAAAAGAGAATGTTTTTGGATTTTCACCCTCCAGACATTATTTCCTAAAGGACTTAATGATGAAATGCCTATGTATGTTATGTTGTGAATTTGAAATATGTCCCTATTTAAGATTACTCTGATGTTTTTCGTATGATGTACCCAATGATTAATGAAAACTTGATATGTCCTCATTGTGGTTTTATGTACATATTCAATGCGTCTTATTTATACACTTTTGTAGTATTTGTGAAATGCATATTGTTATGTTTGATAGCACTTATTTATTTTTCCTTTGCCTTCAACCCCTTTCCATGCGTGGAACGGATGTGGGTGGGGCTAGGTCTACATAGAGGTGCTGTTTTCAGAAAATTCACAAAAGTTCTGACGAAGGCCGTTAGGCCGATACGTAAGCTTATTAAATATCAGTGATGCTATTAAGAGCAGTGTGCGGTTTCCTTTTTCCTTTAACCTGTTTCAACTGTTGCCATGCACCTGCAACAAGATTGCTCAGATGTGCGAGTGCCTTTTGAATTTTGCCCACATCACTAACAAATTATCATGGTCCAAACACACCAAGACAGTCATGAAGAGGGTACAACGCCTATTCCCCCTGAGGAGACTGAAAAGATTTGGCATGGTTCCTCAGATCCTCAAAAGGTTTTACAGCTGCATCATCGAGAGCATCCTGACTGGTTGCATCACCACTTGGGTTTGGGAACTGCTCGGCATCCGACCGCAAAGCGCTACAGAGGGTGGTGCGTAAGGCCCAGTACATCACTGGGGCCAAGCTTCGTGCCATCTAGAACCTCTATACCAGGCAATGTCAATAACACCGCTAAACAGAGTCAAATGGCTACCCTTACTATTTGCATTGACCCCCTTTTTTACCCTGCTGGTACTCGCTGTTTGTCAATGCATAGTCACTTTACCCCTACCTACATGTACATATTACCTCAACTAACCTGTACCCCCACACATTGACTTGGTACCGTTACCAAGTTATTTTATGCAAATGTATAGTTATATTTAATAAAGATTTGAAAGAGTTTGAAGTTGGGATAGCCTGAATGTTTTAAAGTTTGTCTTGTAGCTTAATTGGCCAAGGAACAGGTTCATTTTGAAAAGCTACATCTGTATTCCTATGGTTCTCATTTAAACCCATGTTAATTTATGCTAATTTAAAATAGTTATAGTTCATAAACTACACATAGTATCAAAAATCCAGTCTGGACATTTGGCAGTTTGTTTTGTGTTAATAGCTTAAATCGTTTCAGCTCTCGAGTGGCGAATATATATATATATATATATATATATATATATATATATATATATATATATATATAAGAAAAATGTATTTCACCTTTATTTAACCAGGTAGGCCAGTTGAGAACAAGTTCTCGTTTACATCTGCGACCTGGTCAAGATAAAGCAAAGCAGTGCGACAAAAACAACACAGAGTTACACATAAACAAACGTACAGTCAATAACACAGAATAATAATAATAGGACTATGTAAGAAATGTAGAGTTTTATTTTGCTTTTCAAGCACACCTAATAAAAAAGAAATAATTACCAAGTGGTATTTACAACATACGACTGGGAAAAATCCACTTGAACACCCCTCCAACAGGTAATTACTAGTGGAAAACTTGTCCATCATCCCTGAGCCACAACTTCCTTCACATGCTGGCCTCTGACGTCACCTACTATGGAAATGACCTTGATAACAGCATTGTCAGCAGTTAAATGCAATAAGAAAACGTTATTTATAAAAAGAAAGGAGGCTGCTAAGGGGAGAACGGCTCATAACAATGGCCAGAACAGAGAAAATGGAATGGCATCAAACACCTGGAAACCATGTGTTTGGTGTATTTGAATCCATTCCACCTAATCCGCTAGTCATTACCACGAGCCCGTCCTCCCCAATTAAGGTGCCACCAACCTCCTGTGAATATATTAATATGGTTTTTGAACTCTATCATTTGTTGCCAAGCATGATTGCTGTACTTTTAGTTTATGGTTGACACAGCTTGTTGGCCATTAGCCAATCTGTGTTTCACAATGAGATCAAAGCATGTGAATGCATCCAAATCCAATACGATTTCACAACTGGTAATTACCACCTTCCCACTTGGTTATAAATGCAGCATAATACTTCGGTAAACAGCCTTTAGGGAAGATAACTGCCACAAAAAAACGAACCATCAATGAGCTTGCTGCACCTTCAGCTGCAAACTGCTCTAATTTGTTGGTGAAGATAGGAAGACCCCACTACTGAAGAGACACGAAATTCCCCCATTGAACTTTGCCACACCCCACCTAAACAAAATGGGGACATGTTATGTGGACCAGTTAATTAAGCAAAATTAGAGCTATTTTTGCAATACAGATCAGCGCTATGTTTACCGTTGACCAAATTAAGCATTATCGCTTTAAAGGAGATGGTAGGAAAAAACATATTTTGGAAGGATAAAGACCTGAGGAGAACTAGACCCCAGTGCATTTTTTTGTGGCCTACATGTTTGTTGTTTTATCACACTTAAATATAGATCACGTTGTTCTGTAACAATAACTTCTGTATCTACCAAACAAATGCAACATTTCAATCCAGTACAATAGTCAGTGGTAGGGTGGAGGGAGAAACCACCTTTGACAATCTTATTCTGCAAATTGATGGTGATCCAAATAGATTTCTCAGGGCAGTCATATATTATTTTAGGACCCACATGTTGACTTGCGGTATACTGTTATTAGATTTCGTACACTGCACGGTGGTGTCATCCTTTCCTTTGACGTTTTCACGAGCGCTCAGCCTTCACCAACGTATCAGGATCTACGGGATTGGCTTGCCGCGCCTGATTGGTTGACTAAACCACATTAGTCAATATTTTCCTCGTCATCAAGTTAGAGAGACCGGTAGTGCTGACAGCCAGACAGGCATCAAATGGTAGACTTTCTTCTGTTTACGGTCAGGCTTTTGAAGAAGTGCAATTTGCGATGCGATTCCGGTGTGTTTAGCAGATAAAGAGGTACGTTACGGACATAGCTATATATTGTGTTTGTATGAATGTCCATCCAAGCCGAGGTTGCTGTTGTTGTGACAGAAAACGTTAGCTGCTCATCTTTTAGCTAGCTAAATTAACGTTAGCTAGCTAACTTGCTAGCCAATGTAAGAACACATATTTGGCATTGAAACCTCTACCAATGGTCAATGTCGAAATGGCAGAACATTGACTTGATTGCTACGACTTTGAGTGAAGTGTTCCTCTCGATCTGGGCAGCTGTTATCGAGTTCAATGCTGTTTTGCTTGATTCCACTTACAAAACAAGCATTTGTTTGACATTGATTGTCACGTACAGCTCATCACACGAAATTGTTACCACATTTCACAATTTTCGGCAATCTTGTTTAGCCATTACCTGGAAGTGTTCAACATGTGGAACTATAGTATCCCTGGGGCACCTGGCCTATTCGTTGTGACTAGAATGGATACAGCTTTTGTCATTTTTGACTTTTTGTAGCAGGTTAGAATTTAACATAGCAGGTTAGGAGAATTCGGTTATGGTTAGCTAATTTAACAAAAGCTGTATTCTTTCTAGGCATGACCAGCCTATCCACAGTGAGGTCTTGGGAAGACTAATAAGAACATAGGCCTAATGATCATTTGCACATGAGTGGGTGCAGAGCAACATGTGATTTTTGGGCTACTTGTACATCCAAAAATGGTTGAGACCGACATGGAAGTTCCCCCAAGAATGCAGAAAAAATTATATGTCGGGGCTGTCATGCTCTGTAGAATTAACTTGGCAATGGAAACTGACATACTGTTTACTCTATACTTGAATATCAAACCAATTGTTTTTTAAATAATACAGTGCTTGCAGGTACAATTCATACAGTGACCTTAATAAACCTTGAGAGTCTGATACTATTGGGAAGTTATGGACAATTGTGTTAGATGTATAGCTCCATATGCTACAGGGCCTATACAATAGACCAGTTTTTCATTTAGTAGTATTGGCCAAGGAGTCTGTAGCCTATGTGTCAAAGGTCACCAGTCAGTCTTGAGAATTCCTAGACCATGAGGTCAGTGGTGTAATCTCTGTTACCCAGAAGTAAAATTCTCTTATCTCATGAAAGTTTGTCACTTCCTGTTTTATTGCTGGGCGGAATGCAGTAGAGCTCGTCATGCTTGTAGTCCTAATAACCGGAAATGAGTTACCTCTGGTTCGTTCAGCCATTTCTATGGGGAAAGCAAGGCAGTTAACCCTCAACAACAACGGGCACAGATGGGCTCCCCGGGCACAGATGGCGTCGATTTAAAGCAGCCCCCCGCACCTCTCTGATTCAGAGGGGTTAGGTTAAATGCGGAAGACACATATAGGTTGAATGCATTCAGTTGTGCAACTGACTAGGTATCCCCCCCCCCCCCCCCCCAAATGTTTTGTTTTGATTTAATGAATTTTTACAATGCAGACAATTTTGACTTTGTGGCAGTGGAATCCAGTGGAAATTGGTTTATCATCTGCACCCGGGCTTGAAAATCATCAGTTCAAGCACTGCCTTCGTCCAATCCTGATTTGTCCAAAAATCTATGACAAAAACCCAAACCAGGAACTGTTGCTGCATGTAATTACACAATTCTATGTGTGCCTTGACAGATTTTTACCGTTTAATCTTTCCATGAGAATTGGCCCACGAGTCCTTATGACTCAAATGTAATTGCATTACAGTAGTTATTCCACGTCCCTTATTGCCAGATGTTGCCCAAACAGTGTTTAATCGCAAATATGCCAAGCTTGCTTATACAAAAGATACACTTAGTGTATGCTGTTTAGCAAAGTTGCACCCGGCTGTATTTTCAGAAGCACTTGCGATCCAGCCGGAAATGTTGAATTGTAGTGTCCAATGGAAATGTGAGCGCATGGTGAGAGGATGTGTCATTGTGAAAACAGCCTGGTTCAACTTTACTAAATTGTGTACAGTAAGTGTATATTTTGTGTTTGAAAGATTCTTTCTCGCTTATGAGAGGGTTTCCAAAACTGTATTGCTAGCGAGGATTAACCCTATCAGTCCCAGCAAAAATGGGCTTTTCATTTATCTGACTTTCATTTATCTACATGTCTAGCCCATATATTTAGCCTCACAATGAAGTGTTTTACCATTTCTTTTCAGGGCAACCAGGGCTACAAGTAGAACACAAAACAGTGGTATTTAAAAGCCTTTGATGAGCACAATTTAAGATGGTCATCCACAAAATTTGATTTGTGGGCACATAAAACGATATCCAGTTTTGCAATGTTATCCGTGGGATACCGAAGTAGTGATCAAAACTCTAAATTACATTATATCAATGTCAGTTATTTTATTATTCTGTTGGAAAAGCACATGACATAGCCCTACTCTGCAATGTCGTTGGGGAAACGACTTTCCATGGAAACAACAGGATGCATATTATAGATGGTGATGTTGGCTGTATTGAGGAATCAAAACGAGAGTCTGACTCTGTAAACATTACCATGGCTTTGGCAGAGGAAATGATGTTTTCTCCTATTTGTTTACAGTGCAATTGAATCGGTAAGTTTGAAACCTTGTGTTTGAATTGCGATAATTGTTTCTGCTCGTCCTGAAGCCTATCAGTATGTTCAGAGAGGAAGAGAGAGGCACAACTCGGTGGAAAATCTGTCTCCCACCAGCAAGTACTGTTCTTTTTTTTATTTTTATTGTTTCGCCCACCAAGCAAGGAGTTTTTGTATGGAGGTCAATGTGTCGAATTTGTTCAACCAAAACATGAATGGCTTATTTGCTAGTTGAGGTTTATTTGATCTAATAGAAGTTTCTTAATACTTAAGTTGTTACGAGTGTACTGATATATATAAGTAGGACACTTGACAGCCTCAAGATAACCTTTTGTCATCAATATTAGATTGTACAGCTGGGGTGTCAAACTCATTCCGTGGAGGGCCGAGTGCATGCTGGTTTTTGTTATTTCCAATTAAAACCTAGACAACCAAGGGGAGTTCCTAACTAATCGATGACCTTAATTGATCAATCAAGTACAAGAGAGGAGCGAAAACCTGCAGATACTCATCCCACTGTGGATTCAGTTTGACAGGTGATGGTCTATACAGTGTGACCAAACAGGATGAAAGGCCAGACTGACAATACTTTATTTCCCTTTATCTTGAAGAGAACGGACATTTGTATTTATGCTCACAAAGGCCAGATCCCATCACCAACCCACCCATCATGAAATGCCTGCCTTGGCTTTCCTGAAGTGGAAAATGGGCTGTAAGCCGTGCGGTTCACTCCCCACACGTGTGAAGGAAGGTTTCCCCCAAACAGGGCTGTTCAGACCCAGCTGACCGGTCACATGGTTAGATGGCACATTCTTCAGGGTTTCAGGCCAGCAGGCAGCATCCATCTGATACCAAGGAGGCAGCAGCACAGTGAGATGAGGGTGGAGTGGTGCTGCTGCCTTCACGCTAAGACAGTTACTGCTTCACTATGAAGCCCAGTCAGACTCCAAGGAGGCTGGTTTAGAAGAGCCCTATTCTCTGCTGCGAAGACCCCCCCCCCCCCCCCCCCCCCCCCCCCCATGGCATTATCATTCCTAGGATTCGTAAAGATGATGTTGATCTCAGCGTTTCAAGGCCTGTTTACGAGGCGCAATCAAGTGAGTAGCCTGATGAACTGATCTTAGATGAGACTTGAATGGATTTCATACTTTTTTTGTTCCCCATTTTGGGGATGATGCTCACATGTTTTTATGGTGTTTCAATGGATTGATTGGAATCTTACATCAGAAGAACATGTGACCTGGCTAAATCTCATATTTACAAGCATTGCGCTACACCTGCAAAAACATCTGCTAATTGGGTATATGACCAATAACATTTTATTTTAGATAAGTTTTGATTCAAAAGGAGATGAGGCTAACATCTAAACATTTACAGGATTGGAGAACATTTATAACTTGACACATCAAGCAGAGATGTAGAGCCCCCATACTCAACTGGCGGACCGGATCCGAACCCAGAATGGGGTCAATACGGGCTGCAGGTCCCGAATTTTGTAATTTTACTTTTCTTATTTACTCAGTCGGGCTTTGACCCCTGGTATCATATAAACACACATAAGCCATGGAAGAATGCATAGAATTGCAGGAAATTAGCTTTAAAACAGCAAAAAAAAATCCCTGCCTCATGCAAAAAAATAAATGGTGGAAATTAAAACTGCAACATTTTCTCTCCGCCAACAAGATGATTGCGAAGTGGGGATTTGTTACTACGCTGATAAATTACATTATCCATCTGGGACTTTGTCACCTAGGAAATTTGTGTGACCAGACCTTCTCAAATAATACTTGAGTACCCCCGATGCAGACAAGACAGTGCACACAAAATAGACCTAGCTTATTGCATACAATTTGTTGTTTATGCACAACCATGTCCAAGTGTCCTCTACAAAGCTACCATCTGCACTCTTAGCACTAATAGCTGGGACACAGCAGAGACCAACCAGACAAGACAATCTCCTCTCTCCTATTAGGCCTATTCAACCAGTAATGAGACTGACCTCAAAAGAAAAGTCACACCTCACCGTTATTTTTAAACATTTTATTTAATTAGGCAAATCTGTTAAGAACAAATTATTATTTACAATGACGGCCTATCGGGCAGAACAACAGATTTTTACCTTGTCAGCTTGGGGATTCGATCCAGCAAACCTTTCTGTTACTGGCCCAACGCTCTAACCACTAGGCTACCTGCCGCCCCAACAACCTGATAGTCAGATCATTCCTGTGTGTCTTTGTGGGCGACTGACTGCCTCATTGAAATTTGATGTCTGTGACAAGGTCTCCCAAGCAAGTCATACAAAGGAAGAATCTCACGCCCTGCCTTGGAGATCATGCAATTATGTGGTGAACCAACTTTTAGTAATTTAATTTCCGAGAACGTTAACAAGCTCAGCTGAGAGGCAGCTGGCTGGCGAGTGAGGGAGGTGAAAAGTGACCCTGGAGAGGGACAGACAATCTTCCTGTTGTTCCTGCTGTGGTTTTAAGATGCCTCAGGAAAGAGGAGAGCGAGCTTCCGGACCTAGCTGCTTCTGTCTCTGCTTCTTTGTCCTCTTCAAGTAAAGTAGGCCTAAGCCGTGACCAAACCAGAGCAGCCCATAGGGCAGGAGCCTATCTCCTGTTTCTGTAGCGTGAGGCAGCTTGATGGACATGTAGGCTATACCAATCAACATTTCTAAAGGCTTTCCCAAAATACCTTCCCAATTAACTGTTGACTGCAGAGTAGGTCTACCTGGCAGAATGAAATCATGATGATTTGTATCAAGCGCAGGGCATTTGTTTAGCAAACTATGCCATCACATGTAGCCTACATTGTACAGTACAAACAGGTCTCTTGCTAGGCGCGCAATTGAATTAAAGTTCAACTAAAGACCTCAACAGTGGTCTCCTGATGTGGTTTAAGAATTGTGGGACTGAGAGCAACAAGTGTGATTTTCAGTAGAAACCTGAGAACTCGGAAACCTGGAAAAACAAAACACAGGCCCTACTGTGTTAGACTGTTCAAAATCGCTAAATATAATACAGCCTTTTTGAGATTGCACAAAAGTTTTTTTTTGTTTTCTCCAAATAATCCATTTAAATATCATATTGTCGAGTTAAAATGTAATTGTTTGTGTATGGAGGGTTGATCATTATAGGAAAATGAATGGTAACATCCGCTTTCCCTGGCCTTTTATTATTTTGAATCCGCGCAAGTAGCTTTCAGTTGGCACTGGACCGGTGTGCCACCTGCAAATTTACCTGAGTGTCAAGCCTTGCAGGGGCATGCTAATTTAAAAGATGGCTAGTCATTATTAGTCTGGTTCTGTATGGATTGCAGGTACGTTGTGGGACACAGGTCAGGTCACTAAACATTTGTGCAACCAAATCATGTGCTGGTGCCATCAACACTAGTCCTCTTGGCAGACACTATTGATATTGAAACCCCTCTTAGCCAACCAGCAGTTTAGTCCTAACCTACCTCATGTCAACAACTCTAATATGTGACCGACCGGCTCGATTCAGTCTTATGTATCGAAATTTGAAATAGTTTTTTACATTGGATAAAAGTAGAGACTCAGAGCTAGAAAATTGTATATCATACACTACAGTTGAGGAACAATGGGAAAGTAATTCTGCTTTGGAAGTTGATAAACTTGTAACCTCAATTTTGAGAAAATGGCCCTTGAATCTTTTGGTAAACCTACTGGAGAGCCCTTTGTCTACACCCATCCATTCAGCATCGTTTACACCCTCTTAAGCCTTAGCACCACCCATCTCTTTAAGGATTCACGTGAGGCCATGTGCTAAACAACCAAAGACTTCAAGACTAAAGGCTGGCTTATACTACGTCTATCGACAGTTGTCGCAGTGACATCATGAACATTCTATTGTCGTCCAACATCAAACTTGTCGTTATGAAATAGTATAAACACAACTACAGACTGCATGACATCAGCAGCCTGGTGGTCCAAAACAGCATAAATGGTGTATTTTAACACCAATAAACCCACCCGTTTAAAAATGAATTTAGTATGTCAATCTAGTTAACCAGGCAACTAAAAGCAACGTTATCAACAATGTTATGATTCGTTTCTAGCTTGTTAGCTAGCTAGCTAATGTTAATTTAGCTGGCTAGCCAGTTCAAATAATGACCGTATCATATAGCTGACATCTTCACTTTAGCTCATTTGTCTTCATTATTACAGGAAAATGAACTCACAACAAGATCATTATTTACAAGTTAATGGCGAGCTAATTACAGAAAATAGCGGTTGTGAGTGTGACGAAATAAAAGCAGGGCATTCTTCCAGAGAATTTTAGAACTTGGACACTGCCTCGTTGGCCTAACGTGATATCCTAATTTGACTTTGGTCCAGGCCATGTTCATCACATTACCGTCTCTGGTAAACACAAACTATATCAAATAAAATCTAAATGTATTTGTCATATGCACATAATACAGAAGATGTAGTGAACATATTTACATTAGGCTATAACTAGCAATGCAAATGTCTCTGAGATATGAATAATATTACTACACAGATCGTACACGTAACGCTAGCTAGCCAGCCAGCCAGCCAACTAACGTTAGCTAGTACACTTTATCTTGAAATGAAAACTACTTTTTGGCAATTAGAAACGTATTATATCTGAAAGTGTAGCAAGCTAGACTATCTTACCTGTATACATGGATGGACGCTTCTCCCACTCTGTCACGGTTGCCGTGGTTTCCCTTTCCTTTCCCTTAGTTTGAAGACGTAATCCGGAGACAGGTGTTTTCTACAACAGCCTATGTGTTTTCTTTTCGACTATTTGCAATCAAACGGCAGAATCTTCTCCATCTCCTCAGCTATCCTACTTTAATTCCACTGATTTCAAAACTCGGTCCTCCAGAAAGTGGAGAGCCAGTTCTACTTCGTGATATTTTTCAAAAAAGCTGCGTTAGAAAGGATTACCAACACATACTGACCAGCTCATGTTATAGACAGAAGCCTGCTACATGGCAGACCAATCATCTCTCGGCATATCTCAGCCAGTCATGGCATGGCTAGCGGGAAGGTACCTGCCTTTTTCCGTGCCTAAACCAACTAGGCTTGTGTTTTAACAATTGTATTTGTATTTACAGATGACATACATGTTTGTTATTAAGGCACATGAAAGTTCACATGTTCCAGAACACTTTTCTGCACAAAAATTCATTTTGATAAAAATGAAAAATGTTTACATTCAAATAGATCTCCTGTGATGTAGTGATGCGTGACATACGCCCAGGGCTGAATCTCTGTTCCTTTTGGAGCAACATGAATGCATGTTTTGTCAGCTGAATTTCCTGCTATGGAATCCTTCCCTCCCACCACATATTTACTGTAAACTGTCCTCTCTTCCTCACAGGAGCCAGAGATCCAGTTCCTTATGGCTCTGTATGATGAGAACCTCCAGAACAACCCTTTTTATCTGGCGCTGGAGAAGCAGCGACCCGACCTGTGCAGCAGAGTGGCAGAGTTCCATGGCATCGTGAGTGACTGACAGCTATGGCTGTGGGGCTACATATAGTGGTCAGCTCAGCCTTTTACATTATGTATGTATTAGGGACGAGGCTCAGCAGAATAGTAGCATGTTCAGGCAAGCAGTGGTGATGTGGCAGGTGGGGTGGAGCCCCACCAATATCTAGGAAATGTGTATGCAATTCTGTTATTTCATGTCACAACAATATATCATATCAGCAAATAATAACATTTTATTTAAAAGGTTTGATTGATCTAATAAAGCATATGTGGTCGCTTTCCCATTGTTTTGGTACATTTTCGTTGAATAAGGCAGCTCCAAAATGCAGCCGTTTCAGCCTCACTCTGTGCTTTCTGTGGTGGAGGGGCAGACAGAAAATTAATTACAGAACGTAGATGTCATTGATTTTCTGTGGTTGCGTGTGATTGTCTCAGCGCGTGATTGTCTTAGCACCTGCTGGGTGAGCTAGCCAGCAAAAGTCCATCTTCGGTGCTTCATTGATTAATCGGCATGGCATGGCCGATTTATTTTATTTATTTTTTTAATTAGGGCTGACTTCAAGTTTTCATAACAATCGGCCTTTTTGGATGCCGATTATGGCCGATTACATTGCAATCCACAAGGGGACTGCGTGGCAGGCTGACCACCTGTTACCTGAATGCAGCATCAAAAGGATCTTGTGGCTGCAAGGAGCCAAGGTAAGTTACTAGCTAGCATCAAACTTATCTTATAAAAAAATAAAAAAACAATCAATCTTCACATAATCACTTGTTAACTACACATGGTTGATGATATTACTAGGTTAACTAGTTTGTCCTGCGTTGCATATAGTCAAAGCGGTGCCTGTTAATAATTTTTTTAATTAAAAAGTAATTGGCCACAGATAAGTCAAGGTCTTATGTCTTTGATTAAGGTCTTTGATTGGACTGTTAACTTCATAGCTGGCTTATTGTTTACTATTGTTCCAATTCCCAGAGTAAAATAACTCTACAGACACTATGAAAGTTTAACCAAGTTTATTCTTCCCAGAGGGTCAATACAGCTACATTCAGACAAAAACATTTTTACACAAGCACTGATATTTAACCCTTCCAACTAGGCTGAGTCTCCTCCTACACATCTGTACAAACATTGTATCTTTACTGCTAGGCAGGACACTAAGTGATACGGGCCATAAACTTTTATTTCTCCCATAACGTGACCTGATCTCGACCCCCCCCCCCCCCCCCCCCCCAATCACTAATCCAAGGCTCTCTCCCCTTATCAATGCCTGCCACATGTGAACGCTTCGTTGCACTCAATATTTCAATAGGATAACTGATATAATGTAACGTTATACATTACCCTCTCACCCTCAGTGACATGAATAAGTATATTTCATATTCTTAGAACCCAACATCATGCACTGTTAGCACATCTTCAAGCTAGGTAGCTTAGCTACCTGAAACATGTCGACTAGCTTAGCTATCTCCTAGCAAATAATTGTCAAACTTAGCGTTATGAAGGAAATGTAGAGAGAAACTCTTGGTTGGGCGGTATACTGTATCCCGGGTATTTCGAAATACCATCGGTATGAGTTTCCAATACAATTTTAGTGTTGGTTATAAAATTGAATATTAGTCTTTTTTTTTTTTTTTATAGATGCCTGCAGTCAACTTGTGCACTAGGTAATAGATAAAGCACATTATGTTCATAATTTTGCCTGTTAGATTATTTCTTATTATGACGCTTACTAGTTTCCCAAAACAGCTATTTGAGCCAGTCACGTGCGCTTGTTTACAAAGAAGCACAAAGAGCAACTTAAGTGAGGTGATCAAGTTAGTTGTATGAAATTCACTACTGTTTGCCAGCTATACAGCACCAGTCAACAGTTTGGACACGCCTACTCATTCTTGGGTTTTCTTTATTTTTACAATTTTTTTTACATTGTAGAATAATAGTGAAGACATAAACTATGAAATAACACACATGGAATCATGTAGTAAGAAAAAAGTGTTAAACAAATCAAAATATATTTGAGATTCTTCAAAGTAGCTACCCTTTGCCTTGATGACAGCTTTGCACACTCTTGGCATTCTCTCAACAAGTTTCATGAGGAATGCTTTTCCAACAGTCTTGAAGTAGTTCCCACATATGCTGAGCACTTGTTGGCTGAGTTTCCTTCACTCTGCTATCCAACTCATCCCAAACCATCTCAATTGTGTTGAGGTCGGTTGATTGTGGAGGCCAGGTCATCTGATGCAGCACTCCATCACTGTCCTTCTTGGTCAAATAGCCCTTACACAGCCTGGAGGTGTGTTGGGTCATTGTCCTGTTAAAACAAATGATAGTCCCACTAAGCGCAAACCAGATGGGATGGTGTATCGCTGCAGAATGCTGTGGTAGCCATGCTGGTTAAGTGTTGTGGTTTTACAGACGTGTTTAATATGTTTTACGGGGGTCCCGTGTGGCTCAGTTGGTAGAGCATGGTGTTTGCAACGCCCGGGTTGTGGGTTCGATTCCCACGGGGGACCAGTACGGGGGGGAAAAAAATTATAATTATGAAATGTATGCATTCACTACTGTAAGTCGCTCTGGATAAGAGCGTCTGCTAAATGACTAAAATGTAAATGTACACACTTTATTTGAATATTTATGAAATGCATATTGTTATATTTGGTAGCACTTATTTGTTTTCCCTCGACTCCAACCCCATTCGATGCGTTGGAACGGATGTGGGTGAGGCTAGGTCTACATAAGTGTGCTAATTTACAAAACTCACAAAAGCTCTGACGAAGGCCGTGAGGCCTTGTGATGGTGTAGGCTGTATTAAATGGATTTAAACTTTTTAAAATGTAAATGTTCCCAAGGTCAGTGGGTGCGTAGAAGCCAGGAGATGCTAAATGTGTTTGTTAATTAACGGTCAATTACCGTGAGACCGGCAGTTATTTGCTTGACAATCAACGGCTGACAATGTTAGGGCTGTGGCGGTCATATCTACTGCTCAGATTTTTTTAAAATCATGACTTAAAAAAACCATCCTTTGCAACATTAACCTGTTAAAAACAGTTCTGTAGCAAGGAGGGTTGTAGTAGGCTATATGCCCAATACATTATCACTGTAGATTGGCTGTGCTTGAATTGCCCTCCCAATGTTGTTCTTTTCAGACCATTTTGAGATATTTCAAAATGTTAGGTATGTGATCACACGTTTTAATAGATCATTTGTTGTATTACTTTTGAGGCACAGCTGAGTGAGCATAATAATTTGCTTTTTATTTTATTTTACTGGACTGATGGCCTGCATCTGATGTTCGGTTTGAGGGGCGGGAGAGAGCAGCGGTGAGGCTGTCTCGCCGTCCCTCCCTCCACTGAGAAATGAGGACAGTCTTCCAGCTGATTGTGAAGCTCAAGTTGCACTGCGTTATTTCTGTCTCATGCACCAATTATTGTTGTTAATCCGATGTACAGATAAAGTGAAATATTACTTGATATAAAGAGACAAACTGCATTTTATAGCTTATAGGTGTTTAACAAATATTATGGTTAAACTGAAATATACGAATTGATTAAAACGGTATTAAAAAGGAAATTATATCATAAATAGGACTGGTGTAGTTATGTCACACACATGCAGCTAACAAAAATATATGGGAATGTCTGCTTTACGCAAAATTGCAACCAACAAATTGCAGCATTACAGTAAAAATGAAAGAAGCAAGTGGACCGTGGGAGAAAGTAAGGAACTTGTATGTCAGCCCTGCATTAAAGACCACAATTGGTGAAAGAAAGTATACCAGTTTCATTTTAAGGACTGTGCTATATAGATTGCAAAATAGTTGGGAAGAGATTTTCGATGTACCGATTCCATGGCACAGTCCACTGATACGCAAAACAATACTGTGTTGAAAACTTTTCAATTACCATTATTATACAAAATTCTTGTTACCAATAGAATGTTATATATGGGGGATAGAACCATCCCAGCTCTGCAGATTTTTCTGCGATGAGAGGGATTCATTAGATAATTTGTTTTGGTACTGTCCATATAGCTTGTTTTTGGTCGCAGGTTCAGGAACGGCTGAAGAATTGCAACATTTACCTGGAGCTAACTCTGCAAATAGGATTTTAAAAAGTCATAGTCAATCAATCAATAATATAATACTCTTAGCAAAAAAAATTTAAACTTTAATTAACAATATGTAGAATCTGTGAGAATAGAAATGTTCAGAACTTTTTGTAAAACATCACAGCTCAGTTGAAAAATATATGGCAAATAGAAATCGCACCTGGTTGGTGTTCAGAGATAGATTGGAGGGGTTGAGTGGAGCTGAAGGATGGGACTAAAAACAAACAAAAGATAACTATTGTAAATTATAACCTGGGTGGTTCGAGCCCTGAATGCTGATTGGCTGACCGTATACCACAGGTATAACAAAAGTTATTTTTACTTCTCTAATTACGTTGGTAAACTGTTTATAATAGCAATAAGGCACCTCGGGGGTTTGTGATATATGGCCAATATACCACGGCTAAGGCCTATGTCCAGGCACTCCGCATTGCATCGTGCTTAAGAACAGCCCTTAGCTGTGGTGTATTGGCTGTGTGTGTGTATATGTGTGTATGGTATATTGCTTAAATATACTGTGTCCGTAAAATGTATATAGTATTGCCGTGACTTTAATTAATGTGATGACTGTTATTTAACGTATCAACTGTTTAATTGTTACCAGATTTAATGAATTGTGTAACAATTAACTCATTAGGAATATGGGGCACAATGGAAGAAGTTGTTTATAGTGTTACCAATGCCCAAATTCAACTCTAAAAGATATATAAACTCAGCAAAAAAGAAACGTCCTCTCACTGTCAGCTGCGTTTATTTTCAGCAAACTGAATGTGTAAATATTTGTATGAACATAACAAGATTCAACAATTGAGACACAAACTGAACAAGTTCCACAGACATGTGACTGACAGAAATGGAACACTGTGTCCCTGAACAAAGGGGGGGTCAAAATCAAAAGTAATAGTCAGTATCTGGTGTGGCCACCAGCTGCATTAAGTACTGCAGTGCATCTCCTCCTCATGGAATTTACCAGATTTACCAGTTCTTGCTGTGAGATGTTACCCCACTCTTCCACCAAGTCACCTGCAAGTTCCCGGACATTTCTGGAGGGGGATTGGCCCTAGCCCTCACTCTCCGACCCAACAGGTCCCAGACGTGCTCAGTGGGATTGAGATCTTCGCTGGCCATGGCAGAAGGCTGACATTCCTGTCTTGCAGGAAATCACGCACAGAACGAGCAGTATGGCTGGTGGCATTGTCATGCTGGAGGGTCATGTCAGGATGAGCCTGCAGGAAGGGTACCACATGAGGGAGGAGGATGTCTTCCCTGTAACACACAGCGTTGAGATTGCCTGCAATGACGGCAAGCTCAGTCCGATGATGCTGTGACACACCGCCCCAGACCATGACGGACCCTCCACCTCCAAATCGATACCGCTCCAGAGTACAGGCCTCGGTGTAACGCTCATTCCTTCGACGATAAACACGAATCCGACCATCACCCCTGGTGAGACAAAACCGCGACTCGTCAGTGAAGAGCACATTTTGCCAGTCCTGTCTGTCTTAATAACTGTGACCTTAATTGACTATCGTCTGTAAGTTGTTAGTGTCTTAACGTCCGTTCCACAGGTGCATGTTCATTAATTGTTTATGGTTCATTGAACAAGCATGGGAAATAGTGTTTAAACCCTTTACAATGAAGATCTGTGAAGTTATTTGGATTATCTTTGAAAGACAGGGTCCTGAAAAAGGAATGTTTTCTTTTTTTGCTGAGTTTATATGTGTGTGTATGTACACTACAGTTCAACATTTTGGGGTCACTTAATGTCCTTGTTTTTGAAAGAAAAGCTCAAATAAATTGTCCATTTAAAATGACATCAAATTGATCAAAAATACAGTTAATGTTGTAAATGACTATTCTAGCTGGAAATGGCTGATTTTTGTTTTTATGGGATGTCTACATAGGTGTACAGAGGCCCATTATCATCAACCATCACTCCTGTGTTCCAATGGCACGTTGTGTTAGCTAATCCATGTTTATCAGTTTAAAAGGCTAATTGATCATTAAAAAAAACCTTTTGCAATTATGTTAGCACAGCTAAGAACTGTTCTGATTTAAAGAAGCAATAAAACTTGTGTTTGGTGTTTAGAGTAGTTGAGTATCTGGAGCATCAGCATTTGTGGGTTTGATTACAGGCTCAAAATGGCCAGAAACAAAGAACTTTCTTCTGAAAGTCGTCAGTCTATTCCTGTTCTGAGAAATGAAGGCTATTCCATGTGAGAAATTTCCAAGAAACTGAAGATCTTGTACAACGCTGTGTACTACTTCCTTCACAGAACAGCGGAAACTGTCTCTAACCAGAATAGAAAGAGTGGGTGGCCACGTTGCACAACTGAGCAAGAGGACAAGTACATTAGTGTCTAGTTTGAGAAACAGATGCCTCACAAGTCCTCAACTGTTAGCTTCATTAAATAGCACCCGCAAAATACCAGTCTCAACAGTGAAGAGGCAACTCTGGGATGCTGGCCTTCTAAGCAAAGTTCCTCTGTCCAGTGTCTGTGTTCTTTTGCCCATCTTAATCTTCTTTTTATTGGTCATTCTGAGATGAGGCTTTTTCTTTGCAACTCTGCCTAGAAGGCCAGCATCCCGGAGTCGCCTCTTCACTGTTGACGTTGAGACTGGTGTTTTGCGGGTACTATTTAATGAAGCTGCTAGTTGAGGACTTGTGAGGTGTCTGTTTCTCAAACTAGACACTCTAATGTACTTGTCCTCTCTAGTGGACTGACAAGATACGATGGCTTGTTACACATATGGAAAAGGGGTTGCGGAAAATGGAGAGAGGGGAAAAGGGACATTTTATCGTACATTTGGAAACAACGCTCACAGTAACCATATACCTTACACACAAGTTGCCACCCGTTTGGGTAAGAAATGCAATGTATTTATGTGTAGATGGCTCTGTTCGTCTCTCTGTTGAAACCAATCAGTCCTTGTATGGGGAATGGCTCGATTGGTGGACAACCAGAGCCTTACACCCGAGGTCACAATGTCCTTCTTCATAGTTGTCTTGTGTTCAAATGGAACAGATCTTCAGATGCACCAATGGTTGTCTGAGATTGGATTTTTTTCCTTCCCACCTTGTGTCTTTAGTCAAGGTTCTAGGACCACTTTTACATGCCCAGCTGCAGACTGGCAATGCTAAGGTCTAGTCTTTATCTTCACCTTGTGTGGAGTTTCCAGTTTCTAACCATTTCAACGTGTGGACCACGCTCTCACATCTTTTAGCTCACTCTTCATGTTTGCTGGTCTGCATGTTAATTCTTAGCGAGTCCTTTTAAGCACTCTGGCCTTAAAGGCCGGTTCCATCACACTGACACGCTTTTCTGACCTCATTCGGTGTGTGGCTTAGTTTTCATGTCCTTTGCACATTAACTATGTTCTCGTTAGAAAACTGAAAACACATTCCTATCTTAACAAAAAAATGTAATTGTTCTTCATATTTCCTACACAATGTAAAGGATGTAAACTTGAAGTGCTTTCACACTGTATGTCAAGTTACAGTATTTGTTATACTGTTTTTAATGACATCACAAAATGAAAAACAATTTGACATGATTATTCTTTAGATCCCCACTGACCATTCCTATCTTACAAATATTGTTCCAATAATCACTATTTGACATTAGAGTTTTTGGGTTCTCAGCTGCATAAGATTTACGTGGGAGAGCGTAGGGTCTGGCTGGGGGTCTGGCTATCTGTCAGCCATTTGCCAAGCTCATCGGAGGCCTTGGAGTCATGACAGTATGGAAGCTGAAGCCTAACTGTTGTTGATTAGTTTACTCCAATTATGGGAGGGATGGTAGGGTTAGGGGAAAATAATAATGGAAGATATTTTTTTTAAATACATTTATATATATTTTTTGTTGTTGGAAAAAACACTGCCTTCCTGGCACTATGGCTGCTGAATCAAGTGCAACTACCGGCAACGGAACAGAACGAATAAAGATAATTGGAGTGCAAGGCTTTATCCTTGTTCTTTTTACAGAGTGGTTTGGTGATCGACTAGGAATGCCTTGGAGCTCAACCAATCGACGGGTTGGTGACCACTGGCCTAGGCCTATACGTTCTCTCCCAGACTCATGGATAGAACATTTTGAGCGTAGCACAAGGTAACCAGTCCATCCAGTATGCATAATAAGATGGTACAGACTCCAAGGTGATTGCTAGAATTTATTTAATTTTGGAGTATAGGCTAGACTAATTATGTACCAAAGACAATGTTTTTCGGCCATGCATAATATAAGGTAGGTTATGTATTGTATAACGGCTCAATCATTATTTGAATTCTGTTTTTTTGGGGGGGGCTTGGGCTCATAGACCTATGCATAAGCTCTAATATGCAAAGTAAAAACAGGCACAAACTTCCCAAATTTTCCCGATAGCCAGGTGCAAGGGGAGAGAGAATGACCAAGCTGCATCTTTTAGTCAAACATAAGTTAAAACTAATGTAATTTTACTAGTCTGTAATAACCTCATTTTACCAGTTGGCCAACAAGCATAGGCCTGTTAACTAGGCTACATCGACAAAATCCTGTGGTGACTTTGAGAGAACTTTGAGTTGATTTTAAATTGCAACAAATACAACATGAAACCGTTAGATGAATGTGTATATTTCTCCATTTACAGTGTTAGAATCATGTCAGATTTATTTTCTCTGGTATTAAATGCTTTAAAAGAGAAGCAAAGAGTTTGTGCTGTCATGGGTATTGGATTGCATGTGGGCACTGGGCAGTAGGCCATATCATAAAGAAATCAAGGCTACTTCCTGGGGCGAAGTAGCAATGTCACAGTGAGATCAGATGCTTTTTTATTGTGGAAACTTTACCAATGAAACCATTGATAAATCCATTCTTAGAGTCACGAGAAACATGTTTTTTTTTTAACCTTGATGATGATCATATTACTGTGCCCCCAGGTTTTGGTGCCGTGCCGTGGAAGTCTAACCCTTGGGGCGTACACAGCAGCCCAGTTTGAAACCTACGTTTTACAGCCCTCTGGAGAGGGATATCAGACTGTAGATGGGAAGGTAAGTTCCATCAGACCAGTACCATCTGGAAACGCCACAGTCTCTATCCAGGCTGTATCACATCCGGCCGTGATTGGGAGTACCATAGGGCGGCACACAATTGGCCCAGTGACGGCCTATAAGAATTTGTTCTTAACTGACTTGCCTAGTTAAATTTAAAAAAAGTATTAGCCATCTCTTGATTCTACAGTTAGTACACTAGTATACAATTTCTCAGTGTAACATTGTCCTCTCTTCCTCTATTTTAACATGGTAGAATTTGTGTTGAATCATTGGTGCACTACACCAAAACATCAGACTATTTCATATTCTCTGGCCTAACTGTATCTCTTTGGTTGATTCTACTCTGCTATAACGGAGGATATTGGGGGTCTGCTCCTCCTCTTCCTCTCTGATAGGAGCTGACCATCCAGGACAGCCAGGTCAGACTCGGCGCAGGGTTCCAGGCCCCAGCCAACGTGCCCATCCTGTTTGAGGAGACCTTTTACAATGAGAAGGAGCAGAGCTACAGCATCCTCTGTATCACCAGGCCCATCGACACAGACCAAAGCCCAGGTACTGCTCTCCTCCAGAAGCCATAAAAGTGTATTTAAGTGGGTGTGTGATTTTAGTTAATGTTGAACCAGATACAAATGCCTACAGCCACCATCTCACCTTCTCTCTCACTCTCACCTTTCTTGCCTCCCTCTCTCAGTGGAGGTGACCCCCAGCCCAGGCCTGTACTGTCTGAAGAATGTGGAGGATGTCAGGGAGTTTCTGGGCCGCCATGCGGAGAAACTGGACAAGTTCATAAGCAGCTTCTGCCATTCCTTTAAAGAGCAGGAAAGGAAAGGACTGCGACACCACATTGTAAGCACCATGCCTAATCCTGATGGACACCACTAGCTCACTGCTAGCTAGCTAGCAATTTCACAACCACCTATCTAAGGGTCGAGTAAAGCCATTTCCACGCATGATAACGTACACTGAGTGTACAAAACATAAGGAACACCTGCATTTTCCATGACGTAGACTGACCAGGTGACAGCTATGATCTCTTATTGATGTCACCTGTTAAATCCACTTCAATCAGTGTCTATGAAGGGGAGGAGAAGGATTCTAGAATGATTTTTAAGCCTTGAGACATGGATTGTGGATGCGTGCCATTCAGAGGGTGAATGGGCGAGACAAAAGATTGAAGTGCCTTTGAACGGGGTTTTGTAGTAGGTGTCAGGCGCACCAGTTTGTGTCAAGATACTGCAACGCTGCTGGGGTTTACACGCTTAACAGTTTCTCGTGTGTATCAAGAATGGTCCACCACACACACACACACACAAGACATCCAGCTAACTTGACACCACAACTATGGGAAGCATTTGAGTCAGTATGGGCCAGCACCCCTGTGGAACACTTTCGACACCTTGTAGAATCCATGCCCGACAAATTGAGGGCAAAAGGGGGTGCAACTCAATCTAAGGGAGGTGTTCCTAAAGTTTTGTACACTATGTATACTGGAATACATAGCTAGTGCACTCATTTATAATGTAATAGATACAATACTATTAATATGCATTGTACTGTATAAGAGAAAGTAACATCGTCAGAGCCAAAGTGATTGGAATCCTTGATAAAGCTGAGCATAAAATACTGTGTAAAATAAGTACAAGTACTGCGCTCAATTGTATGCTCCAAAAATCGGGAAATTATTTTATACTAATACAATTGCTCAGAGAAAGAGATTTTAGGGGTCAACATTATTGCCTCCCCTGTTTTCAATACCTCACCATGCGAAGATAATGGCACTAAGCCTTTTTTTATTATCTTGCTGAAGTTTCAGTCAAGTTTTTGTCTAAAACGTCCTCGCACTGGGTAAAGTTCATGATGCTGTTGACCTTAACAAGGGCCCCAGGATGCAAAACCCACCACTGGTGTGCTTGGCCAAAGAGCTCTATTTTCATGTCATCTGACCATGGCACTGGTTCCAATCCAAGTGCCAATACCGTTAAGCAAACTCCAGGTATTTACATTTGTTGGATGATATGAAAGTAGAGATCTTAGTCCACGCACACCAGTAGTGTTTTGCATCGGGAAAAAATATACGTATACAGAAAAGAACCCCATACCGACTATAAAGGTGGTGGATCTTTGATGTTATGGGGCTATTTCCCTTCCACTGGTCCTGTAGCCCATTGAACTTTATAGTAGAACTTTATCCAGTACCAGGACATTTTAGCCCAAAACATGGTTGCCTCTGCAAGGAGGCTGAAATTTGGCCACAAGTGGATCTTCCAGCAAGACAATGACCGCGAAAGCACAAATCAAAATCCACAAATAAATGGTTTGACCACAAAATCAACATTTTGCAATGGATAGCGCAGCCTCAGGACTTGAACCACATTGAAAATCTGTGGTTTGAATTGAAGAAGGCAGTCCATAAGTGCAGATGAAGGATATCAACAATCTGGAACAATTCTGTATAAAGGGTCTAAGATCACTCCCAATGTGTTCTCAAGTCAAATTGTATTAGTCACATGCGCCGAATACAACCGGTGTAGACCTTACAATGAAATGCTTACTTACGAGCCCCTAACCAACAGTGCAGTTTAAAAAAATACAAATAAGAATAAGAGAAAAGTAACAAGTAATTAAAGAGCAGCAGTAAAAAATAAAATAAGAATATATACGGTGGGTGCCGGTACAGAATCAATGTGCAGGGGCACCGGTTAGTTGAGGTAGTATGTACATGTAGGTAGAGTTAATTAAAGTGACTATGCATAGATGACAACCGAGAGTGGTAGTGGTGTGGAGAGGGGGCAATGTGAATAGTCTGGTTAGCCATTTGACTAGATGTTCAGGAGTCTTATGGCTTGGGGGTAGAAGCTGTTTAGAAGCCTCTTGGACCTAGACTTGGTGCTCCGGTACCGCTTGCCGTGTGGTAGCAGAGAGAATAGTCTGACTACGGTGGCTGGAGTCTTTGACAATTTTTAGGGCCTTCCTCTGACACCGCCTGGTATAGAGGTCTTGGATGGCAGGAAGCTTGGCCCCAGTGCTGTACTGGGCCGTTCGCGCTACCCTCTAGTGCCTTGCGGTCGGAGGCTGAGCAGTTGCCATAACAGGCAGTGATGCAACCAGTCAGGATGCTATCGATGGTGCAGCTGTAGAACCTTTTGAGGATCTGAGGGCCTATGCCAAATATTTTCAGTCTTCTGAGGGGGAATAGGTTTTGTCGTGCCTGCTTCACGACTGTCATGGTGTGCTTGGACCATGTTAGTTTGTTGGTGATGTGGACACCAAGGAACGTGACGCTCTCAACCTGCTCCACTGCAGCCCTGTCGATGAGAATGGGGGCGTGCTCGGTCCTCTTTTTCCTGTAGTCCACAATCATCTCCTTTGTCTTGATCACGTTGAGGGAGAGGTTGTTGTCCTGGCACCACATGGCCAGGTCTCTGACTTCCCTATAGGCTGTCTCGTTGTTGTCTGTGATCAGGCCTACCACTGTTGTGTCATCGGCAAATTTAATGGTGCTTTTAGAGTCGTGCCTGGCCGTGCAGTCATTAGTGAACAGGGAGTACAGGAGGGGACTGAGCACGCACCCCTGAGGGGCCCCTGTGTTGAGGATCAGCATGGCGGGTGTGTTGTTACCTACCCTTACCACCTGGGGGCGGCCCGTCAGGAAGTCCATGATCCAGTTGCAGAGGGAGGTGTTTAGTCGCAGGGTCCTTAGCTTATTGATGAGCTTTGAGGGCACTATGGTGTTGAACGCTGAGCTGTAGTCAATGAATAGCATTCTCACATAAGCGTTCCTTTTGTCCAGGTGGGAAAAGGCAGTGTGGAGTGCAATAGAGACTGCATCATCTGTGAATCTGTTGGGGCAGCATACAAATTGGAGTGGGTCTAGGGTTTCTGGGATGATGGTGTTGATGTGAGCCATGACCAGCCTTTCAAAGCACTTTATGGCTACAGATGTGAGTGCTACGGGTCGGTAGTCATTTAGGCCGGTTACCTTAGTGTTCTTGGGCACAGGCACTATGGTGGTCTGCTTAAAACATGTTGGTATTACAGACTCGGACAGGGAGAGGTTGCAAATGTCAGTGAAGGCATTAAACATTTTAGAAAAAGGCTCAGTGGCGTTAACTTCGCAAGGTAAAATATTGAAAACACGGGTGCCAATCATTTAGACCCCTTTTTTTTTTTACATTATTTTTTTTTTTTTATAACTTCTTAAAACAAATTGTTTCTCTGACCAATTGTGTTAGTATAATTAAATGTAAAAAAAAAAAAAAAAAATGGGAGCATACAATATAGCTCAGTATTTGTAAATTACATTTTTTCTGTGTTTTTTTTTTTTTTGCTCAGCTTTATCAATGGTGCCAATAATTTTGGACCGGACTATGCGATATATAATATTTATTCTGCTGTTACCACTGCTCTAACCTGTGTCCTCTCCCCTCAGGACTCAGTGAATGCCCTTTATACTAAATGTCTTCAGTGCCTGTTGAGAGACTCAAGCCTGGTAAGTACTGTAGGAACATGACTGTTAGATTGTAGGGTTGCCAACTATTTTTCAAGCAAAGTAGCTGTTGGTTGCTCCATTTGTCACTAAAAGTCACTAGATGAGGTCATGAAGTAATAGGGATGTCATAATGTTATTTTGCACATAAAAAAATAACATACTTAAGCTGTCTCTCATGCAATACAAAATTATCCAAAGCAAAAACAAATAATGTTTTGAAGGAGAACAAAAAGGAATCAATTAATTTGTATTTTAAATGTTTTAACTGTATGGTAGTTAACTTATTTAGATTTTTTTTTTTTTTGCATTTTTAAGAAAAAGTCTTATTTATGCTGGAGAGCTCTGATATCATTTAACAATAAGGAACAATTGAATAAATTCATTTCTATCGCTGCAGCAGCAGAGAGGGAGTGGAGAGAGATGGGGAGGGAGCGAAGAGAGGTGGGGGAAGGGGCACACGTGCAGCTGGTAGAGAGGGAGCAGTGCTCAGAGCAGCACAGCTAGGCTCAGCCAAGTGGGCACACACTCACACAAATAGGGAAGTCACTAAATCAACCAAAAGTTGCTGGGGTAGCCTTGAATAGTAGCTAAACGTGTTGCTATACTCTTTTACCAATATAAGTAGCTGGAGGGGTCTGAAAACTCGCTAAATCTAGTGACAAAGTCGCTAAGTCGACAACACTGCCTGATTATCTACATATCTTCAGTTCAGTAGGTCACACTGTAGCAATGTTTCTTATTGGACAAGTTCAGGCTAGTTTTCCATTTCTACGTGCCTACTGGACCACGACCCAGTTGTCTTTCCTGAGATTTGAACCAGATTGGTTATACCTCCTGTCTTTCAGAAAGTGCTGGCCAAACAGGAGCTCCAGATGACTCTCCTTAAACAAGCGGTGGAAGTAAGAGAGTTTTGTCTATTGTGTTGTATTGAACATTTGAAAACTGCTCTACGGAGTTGTGATGCTATAATGCTTAATGTGTTTTTATGAAATGTTGTCAGTATACATATTTTCTATTTTATCTTTCAGATGTATATACATCATGGTATCCATGATTTAATCTTCAACTTTGTGGGAACTCTTGAAGCCAGCCAGGTCTGTACAGAATTTGATATTACTGTCAGTCTTTTATATCCTCAGAATCACCATGCGGTAAAGGTTAATATCCATGTTTATTATCACTGTTCCAACAGGATTCTGCCTTCAACAAAACCACCAGGGGTCTGCAGGACCTGCAGCAGAAAGACTTGGGGGTCAAATCTGAATTTAGGTTGGTTGCTTTTATGTTTACAGTCCAAAGTAACGATATACAGACATCGCATTATACATGCTGGACGAGAAACTTTGCAAGTCTGCATACAACACAAACAAAAAGGGCACACCACCATATTGCTCATATACCACTTCTAATACAAACAGATCTTCATCATATCAGAACCTGTTCCGTTGTGTCTATAGGCTATAGGAGTATGTTTACCTGTGTCATCCAGTATCAATATCACCTAGCCATTCAATAATATAACCTGTAGTGTGTCCCTGAATCCTATTATAGTATCAATACCCAGTTGTATTTCCCTATTACCAAATACAGTATAAATATACCCCGGGCCAAGAGGGAGCTGAGCCAGTTGAACCACTGCACCTCTCCTCTACACAAGCTGCTCTGCCTCAGAAAGGTGGGACTCACCATCATGCAGTCCCCCAGCAGCTCAGGTATACCATCTGTCTGTCTCTTGTCTCTCTGTCTGCATTTCATGTCACATCGGTAGAGGTTTACACAGTGTTGTTGTGCACAATTGACACTGGAACGTAAATGCCTTAAAATGGATTCTGGACCATTTGTTATGGTACCATAGATGCGGTAAAGAGATCAATGGAACTCAACCATGGAGCGGCAGGTAGCCTAGTGGTTAGAGCGTTGGGCCAGTAACCGAAAGGTTGCTGGATCGAATCCCCGAGCTGACAAGGTATAAATCTGTCTTTCTGCCCCTAAACAAGGCAGTTAACCCACTGTTCCCCGGTAGGCCGTCATTGTAAATAAGAATTTGTTCTTAACTGACTTGGTTAAAAAAAACTGTGGAAATGCCATGGAAACGTGTGGGGGAAAGATCCTGAATCTCCTCATTGCCCCTCAGCATACATTTAGGCTATTGTTTATATGTGTATTTCACACTGTGTTGAGGTAAAAATCTGAGTATAATATGAATGTCAACCCCAATACAATTTCATGTTATTGTCACCAATCAACTGCATTGATACAGTTAAAAACGACTGACTACCGCCACCGATTTCTCCACGCTAGCTATGCAACCAGCTTATAGGAACGGGAGTTAGTATTTAGGAGTCACTTTTTCGAAACCTGAAAACCAACTACTTCTAAATGTTATGCATCGAAACAGCCAATTATATCCAAATCGGACTGTAGTAACCAGATTGTGGGCCTGTTACAATACATAAATCATTACTGATTGCCACCTTGTTAGATCAGATTTGTTGATTGTGTGCCAATCCGCCGTCCCTTTTCTACCCCCCCATGGTCTGTGTTCCACCTCTTTACCACATCTATGCAAATCTGTAAGGTCATGCTTCGGCCTCTGAGTAAAATATCATTTTTGCTTTCATCCAGAAAGTTACAGGTATAAAATGTTACATGTGTAGAAGTGCTGATTTACCAATATTTTATGATGACATTAAGTTACTATTAGTAGCTTACAAGGCTGGTCATTGTAACCGCCCAGGTCAGGGTGTATAGGAAAGTTGACTGAACACTGCACAGTCCCACATAATGTCCTCCATTCCTCAATTTCTGTTCACTCCCTGCCTGGTAATATAATTAACTCTGTACATACGCATAACAATATCCTGTCTCTTAGGGCCTAATGTGTTTGTCCAGTTTGTTTTCGAAATCAAACCTTGTTGGCCACATAACAACCCTTACCCTGTCTCTGTGGTGTGGTGTGATCCACTCGTAATTTCTGTTGGCCAAACAGCCAATTTACCAATTTAAAGCCTAAACGACAAGGAAAGAGGAAGATTGTCTTGTCTCAGAGGTTAGACAGACTGTGTGGGCATTTCACAGGTAAAGCAACTCTGTAAAGCAACACTCATATGTTTGTAGGATGAAGCTGTTTTTATGTATTCATTTTAAAGAGCCTTATCTCTCTAGTCTATTGTGTGCCCCTGCCATAAACCTCAGTCACGTTAACAGGTTACAGTTACCGAAGGAACCACCGTAATTGAGTTCTTCCTTTCATTTCCCTTTTTTCCTTTGCATGCAGTGAGCATAGAGGCTGTATGTGCAGACGATCTTCTCTCTGTCATTCTGTACTTACTGGTGAAGACGGAGATCCCCAATTGGTGAGGAAGATGTTCAGCATAAAACCTTCAACCTACTAATACCACTGACCATGGAATGACTTGATTTACTTCAAGTAAACTAGTTGAATGAATTAATGAATTACTAAAGTGACCTAGTAATTAAACCGAGTCATTAATTGATTCATTAACTAGTAATTAACGGATTAAAAGCCAGTGTTAAGTGTTTAACTAACAAGCATGCTCTTCCAGGATGGCCAACCTGAGCTACATCAAGAACTTCAATTTTTGTAACTCCACCAAGGACGAGCTGAGCTACTGGCTGACGTCGTTCGAGGCCGCCGTGGAGTTCATCAGCCAGGGCAACCTCAACCTGAGCCAGGAACGAAAGGTGACAGTACGTTACAGTACAGTAGTACTCGCACAGTACAGAACTCACACAGTCATCAGCTAGGTCAACTTCCTGAGCCAGAGACAAATGGTGAGCACAGCAAAGTACAGTAGCACTCACACAGGGTGGCTCCTTTCTTACGTTACACTACACTGAGTGTATAAAACTTTAATATTGATTTGCACCCTCCTTTTTTGCCCTCAAAACAGCCTTAATTGGTCGGGGCATAGACTCTACTAGGTGTCAAGCGTTCCACTACGATGACTCCAATGCTTCCCACAGTTGTGTCAAGTTGGCTGGATGTCGTTTGAGTGGTGAACCGTTCTTGATACACACAGGAAACTGTTGAGTGTGAAAAACCCAGCAGCGTTGCAGTTCTTGACACAAACTGGTGCGCCTGTTCAAAGGCACTTAAATCTTTTGTCTTGCCAATCCACCCTTTGAATGGCACCCATACAAAATCCACGTCTCGATTGTCTCAAGGCTTAAAAATTCTTCTTTAACCTCACTAGGTTATGTGGGACGCTAGCGTCCCACCCGCGGGACACTCGCCAACAGCCAGTGAAATAGCAGGGCTCCAAATTCAAAACAACAAAAATCTCATAATTCTAATTTCTCAAACATATAACTATTATACACCATTTTAAAAATAAACTTCTGATTAATTTAACCAGTGTCCAATTTTAAAAAGGCTTTACAGCGAAAGCGTAGCATTAGATTGTTAGGACAGCGCCTAAACAAGGAAAAACCACACAGCCATTTTCCAAGCAAGGAGAGGTGTCACAAAAACCAGAAATACAGCTAAAATTAAGCACTAACCTTTGATCTTCATCAGATGGCACTCATAGGACTTCATGTTACACAATACATGTATGTTTTGCTCGATAAAGTTCATATTTATATCCAAAAACCCCATTTTACATTGGCGTGTAACGTTCAGAAATGTTTTGCCTCCAAAAACTTCCAGTAAATGAGCACATCAATTTACAGAAATACTCATCATAAACGTTGATTTAAAAAAAAACTGTTATTTAAAGAAAAACTTCTTAATGCAACCGCTGTGTCAGATTTCAAAAAAGTTTTATGGCGAAAGCACACTTTGCAATAATCTGAGTACAGAGCTCAGCCATCAAAGCAAACTATACAGTTACCCGCCAAGTTCTGGAGTCAACAAAACTCAGAAATAGTATTATAAATCTTCACTTACCTTTGCTGATCTTTGTCGGAATGCACTCCCAGGACTCCTACTTCCACAAGAAATTTTCGTTTTGTTCGATAAACTCCATATTTATGTCCAAATACCTCCGTTTTGTTTGCGCGTTCAGATCACTATTCCAAAGGCATAATGCGCGAGCGCAAAACCCTAGACGAAAAGTAAAAAAGTTCCATTACCGTTCGTAGAAACATGTCAAATGATGTTTACAGTCAATCATTAGGGTCTTTTATCATAAATCTTCGATAATATTCCAACTGGACAATAGCATATTCATTACAGAGGAAAAAGAAGGAACGGCGTGCCTGCGTCACCGCGCAGTAAACGACTCATTGGCCTCAGGCAGTCCACTTGTTGAGTCAGCTCTTATTCTCTCCCCAGTAACAGTAGAAGCATGAAACAAGGTTCTAAAGACTTGACATCTAGTGGAAGCCTTAGGAAGTGCAAAATGAACCCTAAGTCACTGTATACTGTATAGGCAATCACTTGAAAAACTACAAACCTCAGATTTCCACACTTCCTGGTTAGATTTTTCTCAGATTTTTGCCTGCCATATGAGTTCTGTTATACACAGACATCATTCAAACTGTTTTAGAAACTTCAGTGTTTTCTATCCAAATCTACTAATAATATGCATATCCTACCTTCTGGGCCCGAGTAGCAGGCAGTTTAATTTGGGCACGCTTTTCATCCAAAATTCCGAATGCTGCCCCCTACCATAGTAAAGTTAACCTGTCTGCTCCCCTTAATATACACTGATTTTGAAGTGGAATTAACAAGTGACATCAATAAGGGATCATAGCTTTCACCTGAATTCACCTGGTCAGTCTGTCATGGAAAGAGCAGGTGTTCTTAATGTTTTTGTTCACTCGGTGTACCTGGGCCCTGGCTAGCTTGACTTGGCTCAATGTTGTGAAAATGGCTTTATACACCACCAGCACATACAACGTTGTTATAGCTGATATCCTATCCAAGCACTGTTGACTTAGATACACCACTTTATCACTGCAATACCTGTCATAACAGGCCACAATAGTGAGCGAACTTGACTGAAATGAGTGAGGGGAAAAAAGTCCCTGTGTGCAGAGTAAGTGACTGTGTCTGTGGTTTGCAGGGCTCAGGGGAACTGAACGACAAGGTGCGTTTCACACAGAAAATAAACCTGCTCTGTCAGAACGATGCTACCCCCATCAACTGTCTGTTTGAGGTGAGAACATGACCAAGTTTTAGGGGGGAGGAAAGCTTTACTCTGTGTTGGGGAGTAGTGAACTACATGTAGTAAATGAGTAATTTATCTACATTTTGCAGTAGCTTGTTGGTAGTTGAACTCAATTCTAATCTTGGTAGTGGTTTCTGTAGTTAATAACATTTTTGCCATGTAGTGACGTAGCTAACTACACACTGCTTTTTTTGCAAAAATATAAGAAAATATGAGGGCATCGGACCTGCCTAATTCTCACTTCAAACAGTTGTCCTGTTCAGTAGGCTAAATTACACATTCTGTTAACACCTGACCCCAGAGTGACCTGTTCTTGCAATTTGTAGTCTGTGACATTTTTCAAAGTGGCTTTAGTTTCTTAAGGGTAGCTCTAGTGTAGCGGTAACTTCTAGTGTGGAGTTATTGGTAGCTTGGTAAACTATGATTTCAGAGTAGCTTCCCCAGCACTGACTGGGCATCATGGTCTATTGGCTAGATGGATACCTTACTTCATTAAACAATTTAATTTGTTCACATGAAAACATTGTTTAACCAACTTTCTTTGGGTTTTTTCAAATCAATTGTTTTCCATTTTTTTTCTTTTTAACGTTGTGTGTGTGTGTGTGTCCTGTAGTACATAGCCAACGGTAACGAAGCGGAGGTCAAGCGTGTGTTGAGTGAAAACGAAAGCGATGAGGATGGGGTGAAAATGTGTCACCCCCTTTGCTCCTGTGATCACTGTGAGCTCCGGGTCTCTGGGTGAGCACACGCACGCAATACCACACACAGGTTTGTTATGATGGGGCGGCAGGTAGCCTAGCGATTAGAGCGTTGGGACAGTAACCGAAAGGTTGCTTGTTCGAATACCTGAGGTGGAAAAATCTGCTGTTCTGCCCTTGAGCAAGGCAGATAACCCCCCCACAACAACTACTCCCTGGGCGCCGATAACATGGACTTCGATTAAGGCAGCCCCCCCCCCCCGCACCTCTCTGATTCAGAGGAATGCTGAAAACATTTTTCAGTTGAATGCATTCAGTAGTGCAACTGACTAGATATCCCCTTTCTCCCACCCATCAGGTAAGTCTCAGACACTTCACTTGTCTGTTTCTCTCTCTCACTCCAAGTGGAATCATATTCTCTTTCTGTGTTGTTGTCATTAAATGCAGTGGATAGAAACAGAACACGTGATTTATTCTTCTACTTTTGTAATTCCCCTTGAAGTTTCATTTCCCTTTTTCTCTAATACTGTCTGCTTCGCGCAGAAGACTGAATGACCCGTCCATTGTAACGCCCTTCTCTCGAGACGATCGAGGATACACGCCACTTCATGTCGCTGCTGTCTGTGGTAGGTGATGCTAATAAGTGCCTGAGGGTGGCCTATTGATCCACACATCTTCCTTGGGACCACACATAGACCCTAAAGGCAGGGGGAATCGAATCCCCGATCCGCCACTTTCTGTACTTTTCATCCCGTTCTCATTTCCCACTGTCTAAATAAAGTAAAAAGCCTGTCTTTGCCGTGGTAGGTCAGTCCCTGTTGATTGACCTGTTGGTGTCTAAGGGAGCTCTGGTGAACGCCACAGACTACCACGCCCTCTCACCCCTGCACCTCTCCTGTCAGAAGGGCTACCAGGGAGTCACGGTGAGACAGGACGCTAGCAGGACAGTTATATCCTGGTTCCAGATCTTTTTGTGCTGCCTTACCTACTCCTAAACAGATCTGGAACCAGGCTAAGATGAGCTACACTATATCACAGAAACTGTATACAAAAAGGATACTTCTGTTACACAAACTGTTCAATCTCTCTGACATATATTCTTCTTTCACTCTCTCCCATCAAGCTGCTGCTCTTGCACTATAAGGCGAACACAGATGCCCAGGACAACAATGGAAACACTCCTCTGCACCTGGCCTGTATGTATGGACATGAAGATGTAAGTCAGTCTGGGGAGCCACTCTCCAGTTGAAATCTCTTTTAAAAGGCACAATCTGTAATTTCAACAGCTTTTGACTGTGCCAATGTGTTTGGTAATCTGAGGGATAGAGCTGAGGAAGTGCAACCAGTCACAGTACATGGGACAGAAGTGAAAGTATCTATATCACACGAGGCTGCTGAGGGGTGGATGGCTCATAATAATGGCTGGGATGGAGCATATAGAGTGGTATCAAACGCATTGACACCATGTGTTTGCATTTGATGCTATTCCATTTATTCCATTCCAGCCATTACTATGAGCCCGTCCTTACCCAATTAAGGTGCCACCAACTTCCTGTGATCTGTATTGATAGTGCTGTAAATAAGTACAGGTATATGGAGGATGATGACAGACTCTACTGACGGTGTCGCGCTCTATGGTAGTTCAGAGGAGATTGCTTTTAGTCTGACGGTGTTATCCCATCCGTGTCTCAGTGTGTTAAGGCTCTGGTGTACTACGACCTGCCCACGTGCCGTCTGAACATCCAGAACGACAAGGGGGACACCCCACTGCACATCGCGGCCCGCTGGGGCTACGAGGGCATCATCGAGGTTCTATTGGAGAACGGAGCCAGCACCGCCATCTACAACAAGGCCAAGGACTCTCCACTACAGTGTGCTTTGAATTCTAAGGTGAGGAGTGAGGACTCCTGATTTGCTAAACCACTTAATATATGCTATTTAGCACATGCTTTTATCCAAAGCGACTTAGTCAGTCACATACAAATATTTGACCAGATGGGCCCTTTTTTAAAGAAAAAGCTTGTCATGCTCAAATGTGCAAATAAAGTATGTGTTTGTTACAGCAAGCATGTACAGTGCATTCGGAAAGTATTCAAACCCCTTGACTTTTTCCACATTTTGTTACGTTACAGCCTTATTCTAAAATGGATGATATTACTTTTTTCCCCTCATCAATCTGCACACATTACCCCATAATGACAAAGCAAAAACACAGGGGCCTCCATGATTCTTAAATGGTGTTTGGAGGTATTATTTGGAACCACCCAGAGTCTTCCTGGAGCTGGCTGCCCGGCCAAACTGAACAGTCGGGGGAGAAGGGCCTTGGTCAGGGAGGTGACCAAGAACTCGATGGTCACTCTGACAGAGCTCCAGAGTTCCTCTGTGGAGATGGGATACATTTCCAGGAGGAAAACCATCTCTGCAGCACTCCACAGTGGCCAGACGGAAGCACATGACAGCCCGCTTGTAGTTTGCCAAAAGGCACCTAAAGGAATCTGACCCTGATAAACAAGATTCTCTGGTCTGATGAAACCAAGATATAACTCTTTGGTCTGAATGCCAAGTGTCACGTCTGGAGGAAACCTGGCACCATCCCTACGGTGAAGCATGTTTTTCAGCGGCAGGGACTGGGAGACTAGTCAGGATCAAGGGAAAGATGAACGGAGCAAAGTACAGAGAGATCCTTGATGAAAACCTGCTCCAGAGCGCTCAGGACCTTAGACTGGGGTGGAGGTTCACCTTCCAACAGGACAACGACCCTAAGCACACAGCCAAGACAACGCAGGAGTGGCTTCGGGACAAGTCTCTGAATGTCCAGCCAGAGCCAGGACTTCAACATGATCTAACATCTCAATAGCTGTGCAGCGACGCTCCCAACCTGACAGAGCTTGAGAGGATCTGCAGAGAAGAATGGGAGAAACTTCCCAAATACAGGTGTGCCAAGCTTGTAGCATCATACCCAAGAAGACTTTAATCGTCATACCCAAGAGGCTGTAATCGCTGCCAAATGTGCTTCAACAAAGTACTGAGTAAAGGGTCTGACTAATTATGCAAGTGTCATATTTCCAGTTTTATTTATTTTTAAACAAATAAAACATTTACTACATAAAAAAAATGTTTTTGCTTTGTCATTATGGGCTATTGTGTGTAGATGGATGGGGAGGAAAAACAATTTAATCAATTTTAGAATAAGGCTGTAACGTAACAAAATGTGGAAAAAGTCAAGGGGTCTGAATACTTTCCCAATGCACTGCATGTGCTCATACGTAATAGTGTGTGTGTGTGTGTCTGTCTTGCAGATTTTGACGCTGTTGGAGTTGACACACAACAGTTCTCACAGAAGAGATAGCAATGATGTAAGTCAAATGTCATCACATAGAAGAGTTGACTCAGAATAGTGGGACTACAGCATTTCATTAGATAAACTAATGGCTCTGACCAGCCAACCTGTTAAAATACCATTAACCAGAATCCTGTAGGTTTATTGTCCTAAATATTCCAAAGAAATCTAATTTACTTGCTCTGCTAGTAGCAGCCTGGGCCCAGTTTCCCAAAAGCATCTTAAGGCTAAGTTCATTGTTAGAACCTTCGTAGGAGCATCGTTAAATCGCCGAGCTGTTTCCCAAAACCGTCGTTGAAGTTTCACTTGAAAACGCTAGTTGTTTACCGACTACCTCAGACCACTCGAAGAAAAGCTAAGTGGGTCGTTAGAAAATCTCTGCTAAACTTAGAATCAAGATGTTTCGGTCTCTCAGTAACCGCCGATAACTTCAGAACGAACTCAAAAGTCGCCAATGTCTTTGCAATTGCCACAAACAAGCGAATGATTAAAAGATGCTTCAAATAAAAACTGAGATCACTGCATTAAAATAATATAGTATATGCTACATAGGCCTATGTATTTGAATGATATTCAACTCAATTTCATGTTCAATCAATTACGTTTTATTTATCTTATTGTAGGGTACTGTCTTAAATTGCCTCAATATATTTAATGATGTGAAACAACGAGCGCGATGATGTGCCAATTCTGTGTTTTAGTGCATTATTAGGGGGTAAGCATTAGAATAAGCCGCCTCAACATTTGCAGCCAAATAATATCTATTTAGGAGCTGATCCGTCGTCAGAATTGTGGAATCATTTGAATGAGATTTGAATGGCGAAAGCGCTGCTCTCAGATCAGCTATCAGTATCGACACATGCTCCAACTAAGCACTTAGTTAACATTCTGTCTACGTGGTGTTTTGGGAAATGCATGTGACATCTTCGGACGTTATAGTAACGATGCATCGTTAAAACACTGGTAAGCTTAAGTTCTATCGGGAAACCGGATCATGATCTGTGTGTGGTATGGTCAGCTGATTGACGGGGCTCTCTCTCCCCCCCTGCTGTTCCTGCCAGTCCCCTAACCGCTCTCCCGAGGCCTCTGACTGCAGCAGCCGCCGTTCCTCTGTCTCCAGCACCACCTCCCAGAGCTCTGAGGCCAGGCCCGACTGCGACAGGGTCCTCCACAAAGAGGTGAGCAGAGCACTCAGGACCCCTGCTTTAGGCAGGGTTGACCCTGAAAATGTCTGAGAGGAGTACCATCCTCTTAATTCAATTCTTGAGCGTTAGTGCAAAATGTAGATTTCTGCCTAAAAAGACATCCAAAAGTAATTATTTTCATGAGATGGCCATAAACAATAACTGGTAATGCTGCATAGTTTTAGAAAGGTCTGGGACTCACCCTTCCGGTAAGTGGTTATAAATTGCTGAGGTGTACTCACTTTTGATGACACAAGCCGAAGAACATAGTAGAAATATGAGAAATCATACGATTGTTTTTTTTCTTCCTATTCAACAAAAGTGGGGCAATAGGGCTTAAAATGACTGAAGTGCGTTCTAAATATAGTAACAATCAAATTATAAACGACTTACTATAATATTTCAGCTTTATAACTGTCAAATAAATATGATCATACTTTGTGACAGTACAATATTGGCGCCATTTTTCATAGAACCGACAACTTTTCTGCCAAACGTCTTCTGAGCGACTCGGACACCATTCAAATGTGTGCAGACTTGTTACAACTTCTGCTTTAAGCACAAAGAGATTTTGTGCATCTGTGACCTAGAGAAAGTAGTTTCAGTTCTGCGAAATTATTTTGTGGTTTTTCCATCCGCTAGACTCTCCCGTTTTCATATGTGCTATTCCATGCGCAGCTACGAGGGTCACAGGAACTGGGAAATCGTTCCTTTGTCTGGATAGGCCAGAAAATGTCATGTGTCGCTCCCTATGCGAATATGTCTGTGAACCTCACAGCTGCGCTTGCAAATAGCACATTTTGAATGAAGACAACCAGCACTTTTAGGGAGTGTAAAGCAATTGATGTTGCGCCATTCACAGAGCACACTGTACACAGAAATATCAGTCAGAACTAGTCCAGAACTGCTTAAAGTCCCCTAAATAGGGGACTTAACATTTTAGGGAACAGGAATAGGGAGGGAAGGTAGGTGAAATTTAGATGCAGTATTTTTCTATTTATTGAGGGATGCTAATATTTAGAGCTTTCACACAAAGTTTTTGTAGGATTGACTATCTGTAATTTGTGATCCATGTTGGCAGTTTCTAAAGGCCCTGTGTCTGCTGTTCTAATAGGCTGCCTCTCTCTGTTTGACTGACAGGTGGAGAAGTTGCTGCGTGCGGCAGCCGATGGAGACATAGAGATGGTGCGGTACCTGTTGGAGTGGTTGGACGAGGAGCCAGAGGAGGAAGCAGGGCTGCCCTCTTGGACTAAGTTGTGCCACCCACTGTGCCAGTGTCCACACTGTGGGCCATCACAGAAGGTCAGACAACAACCCTCTCATGTCTCAGCACTACTGCAGGCTCCATACCCTGACAAACATACTTACCGAACCTCTTTCTGATGTACAATGAGCAAACAAACAGCAATCTTCACACAGGGTCTTACTGGTAGTACTAAAGCTATGGTGAATGGAGATTTTGTTGAGTTTTGTAATGTTCCTGCAGAGCTGTCCAGCTAACTTGATGTTTGTGCCTTTGTCTGTTTTGTTGTGTGTGTGTGTGTGTGTGTGTGTGTGTTTGCCTCCAGAAGTTTGTGTGCCTGCAGGCCAGTGGTCTGGGCGTGAACAGCAGTAGTGTGGATGGCTTCACTCCCCTCCACGTTGCGGCGCTCCATGGTCACACGGCGCTGGTGTCCCTGCTCAGCCGCAACGGGGCCAACGTCAACGCACGCAACAGTCAGAGTGCCACGCCACTGCACCTGGCCAGCCAGAACAGCCACATACAGGTGGGCACACAGTACTATACTTTAGCTGCGGTTGATTGAGCTACCCCGGCTCACCCAGAAACCACGGGATAGTCCCAACCTCCCCTTCCATCTAGGACTCCAGGCAGACTCGGGCCAAAAGCTTGAAGTGTTTGAAAGAACACACAGATCTGCTGCAGATTGTCTGAGGCAAAGATGGAAAAAGATTCAATCTCTCATTGGTTTTTATGTTCAGGTAGTGACATCACTGCTGGAGTGCAACGCCAAGCTGAATAAGAAGGATCGCTATGGCAACACCCCTCTGATTCACACCTGCCTCAGAGGTCACGTGGACACAGCAACCATCCTGCTGCAGGTGAACAGAACACTGACACTGCTGCCCCCTAGTGGGTCAAACAGGCCAACACCATCACACTGGGGAAATAAACGGCTAAGTGTGGGTCTTTATAGCTGTCAGGGACCAAAAAGTGGAAAAAATGATAGCAGGGCAATCGCCTGACAGAGACCGTGTTGGTCTAAACGTTGTAAACCATACCACCTAAGCTTCATTAAAAAGGCCACCTATTGTGAGCAGCAAAACAGTGTGCGATCAGACGTTTCTATATTGTCTTCCTCCAGAGCAACGCCTCAGTGAACCTGTCCAACAACCAGGGCAACACGGCCCTGCACGAGGCTGTGAAAGGGGGTCACCTGGCCCTGGTGGAGCTGTTACTGCAGGCTGGAGCCTTGGTCCACATGAGGAACAAGAGACAGAGGACAGCACTGGACTGTGCTGTGGAGACTAGGGGAAAAGTGAGAATCTAACAGCCACTGAAGGGTTTGATCAGGGTCAAGGTGACCCCTTGTTAAACAGAGTTGTAAACAGAGTTGCACAAGATGTACAGTATGTGCGACTTTATTTTTCTTAGATTTGCTAACTTTCTGTTAGTCAGCACCTCACCAACTGTTTTGTGTATGGGTCTACATGTAATTATTTTCAGTAGCAGGTCTAAACCAACAACCGTAGAGCTGGGGGAAATAATGAATTCATTATGAAATGGCTTTTTGTTGTTCCACTTTCAGAACACTGAAATCCTGAGGACTCTTCAGAAGGCATCTGGACTCTCCCACAATGCTGAACCAATCAAACTGCTCTCTGTGCCCAAGGGGGCTCTGGGTAAGAGAGTCAGTATTGACACCAGCCACTGTTTTTTCCTTGTCCACCTACCTGCTAGAGTGTGATGGTACAGAGATATGTTGCAAGTAACACACAATGAAAAGTCTTCTCACCAACTTTGTCACCTAATAATTCTCTTGGTCTTTTTGGGGACCAATCTACTACTGCCATATTTTGGATTATTGGGGTTTGTTTTCCAACACCCAATAATTCAAACTATGTTCCACTATCCATACTGTCATACCATGGCATGCCCATGGGTATGCTGGTGTGGATATGGAACAGTTTTTCTTACTTCTTTCTCTCAATCCCAGCACACTCATTTGTCCAGCGGCTAAAGCATCAGCAGGATAATGCCAGTGGAAGACGTCAGAAGCTGGCCCAGTCAATAAACCGGTCAGTACCATGGAAAAGATTGTGTGCCCCCTTGTGGAAAATGGATGCTGTCCTTCATAGTGAAGTTGATATCAATATCAATTTGACTACACTTTGCAAAAAGATCAATTGAGACAATGTGCGGTTTGTTTGTTTAGTTAGATGTTAAACGTTTCCTAGATAGAAAATGTGTTCCTATGTACACAAAGCCGATCCAGAACAACTTTTGTCATAGTTTACTCATAAGTTTCAATAAACTTACATTTTAAGGAACTGCTATGTTTCAGTGCAATTCCTCTGAGCTTGTGGATGTTGTTTGATGGTTTTTTTCCCCAGTGTTCAACAAATGAAGAAAGGTCTTCCCAGGGACACCAGTGTGCCTTCCATCAACTCCCCCACTCCTGAGAGGAGGAAACTGAGGCGGGGGGAGACCCTGGAGAGCAGTGGGCCATTCAGCATCTGCTCCAGCCCAGAGGGAAGCCCCAAGCCTGGTGACCAAAGGGACAGAGAGAGGGCCCTGAGCCGCAGTCACACCGTGGACACAGTGCACCCCCAGTCTCCTCAGTGGGGCCGGGACCGGAGACACACAGGAGAGGCCGAGGTAAAGGAGGACACACACCTAGCTAAAGACCTTTCACACGCAGACACTCCAGGTGAACCCTTGCATACGTACGCACCTGACATACACACACCCGACGCGTCAAATACACGCACACCTGACATCCCATCAAATACACAACAAACACCCAGCAGCGACCCGTCACACACTCGCGAGGATCCATCACACACACCTAGCCAAGTCAATGGAGACAAAGACCGAAACGGAGAGGGAGAAAATGTCCACACCTCACCAGACACCGAAGTAAAGTCTAAGAGGAACTGTCCTGAGACTGAGAGCCCACCCAAAGACATGGAGGACCTGGTAGAAGAACTGGTAGAAGAAATAGAGGTACTCTGAGGCGCAGAGGCAGACCCCAGTCAGGTAAGAACTTGGGGTTAACCAGAGAAGAGTGGGGCCTACTTTTAGTTAGTTGACCTGACTGTTATTGAAAGCACTTTTTCTCCTTGCCTTCATGAAAAAGGGATGCAAAACATGTTAATTCAACTTCATGCGAATGTAATTCTGTTTTAGCTTATTTTAGTTTTGTTGCTCACCCTTGATAAAAGAGATGGTTGATAGAACATTCTGACAGTGCATAGTGACATAGCATATCAGTATGTTTTTGTTTTGTCTACTTGACGAAAATGCTAATCTGAACGTCTATGCTCATGTTACCTCTGGCCGTTTTTTATTCGAACATGTAAAATCAGGGCTCTTTTTATTTTTAGCAATTTAGTTTAATTTGATTACACTCCTACGGTTTGGATGTCATTTAAAACATTTTTTTTTTTTACTGAGTTAGTTATTCCCTTTAGAAAACCTTAAATTGACATTTCTAACCTTAAATTGACATTTCTAACCTATCTGTAACACGAAATGTACCTCCTTGGTGTGTGGCATTTGAATGACTATGCATAGTGAGGCCACACTTGTATCCCAGTGAATGTCAAACACTTAGAATAGGTATCTTGGTTGCTTTGTAGGTAGAGAGAGAACCATAAGTGTATACGCACAAATCTATATACAGTAGCTCAATCCAGTGACTCCACAAATGGATAGTACTGTAGTTAAATACTGCTTTTGAGAATATAATAACACAATTGCCATATTTAATTTGTTTATCCATCACTTTTTAGTGTATTCTGATATTTATCCTGTAGAAAACAATATAATGCAACAACAAAAAAAGTGTTTATTTAGCATTCAACTGATAATTGTATTTCACCTCCATGGCAGTTGATCCTAATCCTGCAAAGCAAGGCCATATAGGACCCAACCAATTCTATGGGGAGTTTGCACTTTACAAGTACCATTTTTTTTTTGAAAAATGTTTTTATCAGCAACACTCTGAAATCTCAGTAGTTTTGAACTGACATTTATTGAACGCATCATTATCCAGCACATACAGTACATTGAACACAGATGACTAGCATCAGTGTACAGATGTATTTTTATCTCAAAGTTACTGTTTTGGTTTATACGGTAGTAGTTGTCCACTCCAATCTCAATGTTGATTATTTTCGTACTGAAGTATTTTATTACATTTTTTTAATGTTAGATGCAGTGAACGTGCCTTATTTAATTTGTCAAAATAACCTGTAATAAACCCATGATCGAGTCATTTGTTTTGACTATTGTGTTATTTGCAAGAGTTGGCTTATTGTTGGTATTTGTTCAAATATTGTGCTTTATGATAGGCTAGGTAAGTTGGTTAATGTTATGATTTTTCTACTGTTAAAATATTGTTTTAAAGATGCACTCCAGCTATTTCTGAGCTTTTCTTGTTGAAAAACAAATCCCATGCATAAATACAGTGTAGGAACATACACTTAAGGATTAGACAATATGGAGACCATTCAAGGAGTTGGTCTGATGGTGCCCTCTGTCATTGGCCTCCCCCTTTGCTTGAGGAGCAATACAGAACAAAAGAGGAAAGTGAAAACTCAGAATCCTACTCATTACTCCACGTACTTAATTACCTCAATTTTGGGGGGTGGGGCATTTGCGCAAATGTCACCATTCAGATTTTTTTTGTGCGGGCGCCCCATGCCGCCCCCTGGCCATGTTGCCTACACCTAAATCTGCCACTGGTTTGCTAGCAGGAGTTGTGACGGAGAGAGCTTTCAATTTTGTGCAGATATGGGATATACATTTGAAAATAAATTATAAATATAGTTTATTTATTATCTTATCATGATGGAACGGTCCCAAATCCTATACCCTAGACACCCACCTGAGCGACCCATACACTAAGGAGTAGTCCTTATGTGTTTTATAGGCCTACTGCAATTAGCCTATACCCAGCCAAGACAGAAGGATAAATACGGTCAGAGACCCACTAAAGCAGCGTTGCCCCCTCAAGATTCTGAGCCTGCTTGGCAGGGTTGGTCTTACAAAGCCAAAGCCCCCGGATGAGTGAGCATAATATACAAGGAGTTTCTCAGAGCTGCTAATGAGAACCTTGATGACCTTGTACCTACCCGGTGGGAATTCCAGTGGGGTGCCCCCACCCAGGTAGTGGCAGTGCTGGCAACACTAGGTGCAGTAACACATGGGGAGGGGTTCACACTTGGACATTCAGAGAGGGGTAAAATGATTGTGCCCCTGGTGGCACAAAATAATCAAAGGTCTGACTGCACAGAGATGCTTGGGAAAATGGTCACAAAGGGGGACCAGTGCGTGTTTGTTTCAGGGGAAGGGGGTGTATCTGAGCTCCATCAGCTAGGACTTGACATTGCATGCCTCTCAAACAGCTACAACTGACTCATTTGCACATCAAGTCCTTTGAATTGGGCTCAGGGATGGAACGACCATTGAATATCTCCGCCTGTGTTTGTTTTTGGGGGAATGGTGGGGAGTGTGTGTGTGTGTACAGTTGAAGTCGGAAGTTTGCATACACCTTAGCCAAATACATTTAAACTCAGTTTTTCATCAAACAATACCACATAATGAAAAAGCAAAAACAGTTTTTTATAATTTTATTGCCCATTTATTTTTAAAAAATCATTAAACTGATATCACATTTACATAAGTATTCAGACCCTTTACTTTGCTGAAGCACCTTTGGCAGCGATTACAGCCTCGAGTCTTCTTGTGTAACAGTTTAGCTTCCGTCCCTCTCCTCGCCCCTACCTGGGCTCAAACCAGGGACCCTCTGCACACATCATCAACAGCCACCCACAAAGCATCGTTACCCATCGCTCCACAAAAGCCGCGGCCCTTGCAGAGCAAGGGGAACAACTACTTCAAAGTCTCAGAGCAAGTGACGTCACCGATTGAAACGCTATTAGCGCGCACCACTGCTAACTAGCTAGCCATTTCACATCGGTTACACTTGGCACATACAGCACACCTGTATTTGGGGAGTTTCTCCCATTCTTCTCTTCAGATCCTTTCAAGCTCTGCCAGGTTGAATGGGGAGTGTCACTGCACAGCTATTTTCAGGTCTCTCCAGAAGATGTTCAATCGGGTTCAAGTCCAGGCTCTGGCTGGACCACTCAAGGACATTCAGACACTTTTTTTTTTTTTTTTTTTTTTTTTTTTTTGTCGTTTAGCAGACGCTCTTATCCAGAGCGACTTACAGTAGTGAATGCATATATTTCATTTTCATACATCTTTTTTTTTTTTTTTTTTTTTTCTTCTTCGTACTTGGCCCCCCGTGGGAATCGAACCCACAACCCTGGCGTTGCAAACACCATGCTCTACCAACTGAGCTACGGGGAAGGCACTTGTCCCGAAGCCACTCCTGCGTTATCTTGGGTGTGTGCTTAGGGTCGTTGTCCTGTTGGAAGGTGAACCTTCACCCTAGTCTGAGGTCCTGAGCACTCTGGAGCAGGTTTTCATCAATGATCTCTCTGTACTTTGCTCTGTTCATCTTTCCCTCAATCATGACTAGTCTCCCAGTCCCTGCCGCTGAAAAACATCCCAACAAAATGATGCTGCCACCACCATGCTTCACCGTAGGGATGGTGCCAGGTTTCCTCCAGACATGAAGCTTGGCATTCAGGCCAAAGAGTAAAATCTTGGTTTCGTCAGACCAGAAAATCTTGTTTCTCTCTGATAGTCCTTTAGGTGCCTTTTGGCAAACTCCAAGCGGGCTGTCATGTGCCTTTTACTCAGGAGTGGCTTCCGTCTGGCCACTCTACCATAAAGGTCTGATTGGTGGAGTGCTGCAGTGATGGCTGTCCTTCTGGAAGGTTCTCCCATCTCCACAGAGGAACTCTGGAGCTCTGCCAGAGTGACCATTGGGTTCTTGGTCACCTCCCTGACCAAGGCCCTTCTCCCCCGATTGCTCAGTTTGGCCGGGCGGCCAGCTCTAGGAAGAGTGTTGGTGGTTCCACATTTCTTCCATTTAAGAATGATGCACTGTGCTCTTGGGGACCTTCAATGCTGCAGAAATGTTTGTACCCTTCCCCAGATCTGTGCCTCGACACAATACTGTCTCGGAGCGCTACGGACAATTCCTTTGACCTCATGGCTTGGTTTTTATTCAGACATGCACTGTCAGCTGTGGGACCTTTATATAGACAGTTGTGTGCCTTTCCAAATTGTGTGCAATCAATTGAATTTACCACAGGTGGACTCCAATGAAGTTGTAGAAACATCAAGGATGATCAATGGGAACAGGATGCACCTGAGCTCAATTTCTTGTCTCATAGCAAATGGTCTGAATACTTATGTAAATAAGGTATTTCAGTTTCTAAAACCCTGCTTTTGCTTTGTCATTATGGTGTGTTGTGTGTAGATTGAGGAAAATGTTTCATTTAATCAATTTTAGAATAAGGCTGCAACGTAACAAAATGTGGAAAAAGTCTAGGGGCCTGAATACTGATACTGATTCAAAGCCTCACAATGGCCAATACAAAGCATCAGCAGCATGTATATACAGACATGATTGGTCATATCTCATGTCTAACAATGGGATTCGCTGTCCTCAGAGAGGAAGAGGCAGGGATGAAGCAAGATCACGTGGGACCATTCTAGCCAATGAGAAGGCAGTTATCGTGTGCACAACAGGCACAACTCCTAAATAAAATAGTTTTCCTCAAAGTTGTCGGTATGCCTCGTGTGTACTTATATTTGTACTTTCGTAACAACCGAAACATCACAAAACGTATATTCGATCAAATAGTAAATAAGCCATTAAATTGTTTGTTGACCAAATTCGACACTCTCATCGACCTCCTTACAAAAATCTTCACTTGGTGGGTGAACATTTTTTTTTTAGGCCGAGTCACCAGTCTGGCTTCACCTTCTACTCTAGTTCAGCTCAGTCACAAAGAGGAAGAACTTTGCAGCAGGTGGGTGGTAAACATTCAAATAAGACCCAGCCCTGAAATGAAACGTAGTCTGAAAAGTATTTGCACGTCATCTATAAAAGGGAAACAGCATTGACACAGATTTCCATGAATGTCCCACTTCGGATTTCCCATGTATAGCCCATCATACTTTGACTAAAACTATGACTTTGACTTAAATCAATATACACCATCATGGATAAGCTCAGGGCATCGTCTTTCAGTTGAACAAAAGTGAATTTCCGCTGTTGTGGTAATTTTAAGTACGCTCGTTCTACTCATTTTAATGTAATGGTATCCACCACTAGATGGCGGTGTTTACCCTACAATTTGTGTTGCCTTCCGCCACGGGCGATCCAATAGCGGGGCCCTAGGTGCTACCAGAGGAGTTAGTAGCAACCAGAGACAACAGCCGAGCCTCTGTCTAAGAATGTTGCTTTCTGCTGTGGCACCAGGGAGTCCATATTGCGCTGACAGTTCATGTATGACACTGTCAACTTGGCACGAGTGTGGAGTGCCATGGTGTTCATGGCATCCAGGCAGACCCTGGGCGTTCTCTTTGCGTGGTCCTGACTGAAACAGGTGAAGCGTACTCCGTGGCCGTCTGCTTAGGGGATGTAAGGGAGGTAGGAGGTTCAGTACTTCAAGGCAGGTGCCATTACAAGCTTCAGCCTCCCGGCTCGCAGCAGGGGACAGTTAAGAGTGCAAGGTGTCTTCCACAGACTCATGGTCAGTCAATGTCAGTCCTTGTATTCTCTGTCCATGAGTGTGGTTACAATTTACCAGACCCATCTTTTAGCTTTATACCAAACCGAGTGACGGGAAGGGCTTGATCAACACAAACTCAGAGCTGTGTCAAAGATATTAGAGTTTGACTAGTTTATTGCTTTGCCTTTTCGTCTCTGCTTTAAGGTAATTCCCAAACGTGAGGGTGGAAAAACAGAGTTACAGTGAAACAGATGTACCTGACAGAATGCCAACAGCCAAACCCATGGAAGGCATGTCCTGCTGTGTGACATTCAACAGTGAGGGTCACCGGAGGTATGACTCTAAGCGAACAGCACCACCTGGAAACGACACACACTATCACGAGCTCAGTATGGCAACACTGGAGGAAAGTGTATAAAATATTGTGAAAACTTATCTAGGATTTTCTACCTGGTCTCATGCTACATCAGCCAAGCCTTTGTTGAAAAAACGTCAAGCGTTGACATTTGTTTGACCTTTTTTTTTTTTTAGGAGAACATAAACAAATGAAAAACATTTTGGGGCAGCGATATTGCATGCTACAAAATGCTTCTCGTCTGCAGTTACTTCGCCTAGCCCACATTCGGTAGGGAATGTAGGCAGTGGTTTTTGATTGGGTGTCTCTGTGGTTGCTGTGTATTTGTACTCGCACAAGAGGGCCCTCCAGGCAAAGTTATGGTTACATGAATCTATTCTACACGTCTGCCTCAGTCTGTTGTGTCTACCCTCCTAGAAAGCTAGGGGGCGTGCAGGCTTTTGTTCCAACCTTAACTCTAACACACCTGATTCAGCTAATCGAGGTCCTGAGGTAAAAGGGATGGAATTTGTTTTGCAGGAGGGTAGCCCCCCTGCTCTGAACACCACATGAAGTTATATGTAAAATGAGGATGACACATGAAGTCATTATGTGTAAAGCACTTTAAAACATTGGGAAAAGTGCTATTGAAATGCAAGACTTGCAAATGGCTTGTTTCTATTATTTTCATATGAAAGGTACTGCATGGGATGATGTGGGGGAGAGACAGCTTGTTTTTGAGGCAGAACATTACCTCTGCCCTCAGAGACTGGGCCGTTCACCCTGGCGTTCTACCTCTGAAAGACCAACTCTGAGAACAGATGTTTCTATAGAGGTCCTAGAGGGAGAGGAGCGGGGAGAAGGTGAGGAGGTGGAGAGAAGATGGTGAAGGTACTGCATGGCAGGGGGGTTAGGAGACATCAGATCCTAACATCTGTCATTCTTAGGGGTTATCCCATGCAGAGTGGACCCCACACTGGTTGAGAGACATGTCCCAACAGTGTCGGATGTCTGGTGGTGTTTAGCTTCGATGCACAACACAGTTGGGAAAGAGAGACATATGGGCCCTAAAGTCAATCAAACGATTACTTAAACTAAAATGTTAACATTTGCAGTTATCTATTGAATGCAACTTTGGCCAATTTACACAGAGGACCGCTCTTAAATAAGTTCTGAGGGTATATCTCTGGTGTGATTGAGTTACTACACAGATGGACTCTTTTTAGATTTTATGAAACGGATCATTTTCTTTAAAGAAGTGGTCATGGGCCAATCGTTTGAATGCGTTATATGGACCAATTTAGCAATATTAACATGTCATAGCCACTAGCCAGGCGTAATAATACTCATCCATCAATTACGACTTGATTATTTGAGGATTTATAAGCCTTTGTTTTTTGCTGTTATTTATCATATTTAAACTCCTTTTTTAGACATTGTGGTAGACTGGACTTGGCCCCATGGGCTGCCATTTGTGTATCTGGGACCTTGAAGTAATTCTATAAAACTAAATGGGTAGATATTCTGCACTATTCAAAAACGAAATTGTCATATTTTGCCATCGTGATAAAATGATCCATATACTATCAATTTGAGTTTAACGTTTAAAAGGATACCATGTATTCTTATGGCCTTTGTGTAGCCTGAGTTTTTACTGAAACCAACACCAGAGATGTGCATACAAATACAAAGATTAAGTAGCTTACTGAAAATGTAAATTGTCCAAATGTTTATTTTTATATAATCTATTAAAGGTTTGCATAAGATCATGGTGTGTCTTTGAGCTGACTATAGGCCTAGAACATCTCGATAAATCTTTAAACATCCATAGACAAACGTGTTTATGATGTCATTTATTCACACTTTCTCTGTTAGTTATCAGCTTCGAAAAGGACTTGTATGCCAAGTGGCTTTTGAGCAAAATATAGCCTATGCAGAAAGCAACGAAAAAATCACTAACATAGAAAACATGTTATTGCTTTATCTACTTTAGAGATTACATAGCCTTTTAAGTCATTGTGAATTTAGTAGGCCTACACAGAGTTTAGTACACAGTGGCGCGTTTTTCCTCACCTTTCTCTGCATGTTTTGTTACTGTTTGGCTCTTGCAATTCCATGATTAAGAGAAATCCCCTCCTTCAGGAAAAATTCGAATTTACACACTTAATTCCTTGAAGATGGCCTCGGAAAATGTAAGCTTCTTAAGTGTTGATATTTTAAAAACCCAGATATATGCTTGGTTACTGTGGAATATTTTGTGGTTTGATCAAATGTAATTTCCTCTCTGCTCAAATTAAAAATAAATAAAAAACAGACTAGAGCATTTCTGATATAAGGATTACATTTTCCACAGTTGCTTCAAGTAATGGCTACTAAAATCTAGACTACATGCAGAGGGAATTTGGAGAATAATGTATAGCCTACTTATTGCAATACAGGACATATTGCGTATTGGAATGGTGCTTTGATAATGCAGTCAATGCAATGATGGATAGTTTTTTTTTAAATCCAGTAATCCAATACTTTTGCCGGCATTGGCAACTTTCTGTGTGGAGTTGTGCGCTTCACATGGCTGTGATTATTTGACAAAGCACACGTCAACTATTGCAGCCATGCAACACGAAATTAACCAAAGTCAATAGAAATGACAAAGTAACACACTTTTCTTCTAAAAAAGACTACAATAAAACTAGTCTTCTTTAATTAATAATTATTCACCACGTGGTTTGACAAAGGAATCCACTTTTTTTCTCCACATTATCCTTTAAAAAAATTCGATATGTAATAATTGAATATTCACATTCCTAAATAATTGTTTGTTGCCTTTTTAGGGACTCCCAAGAATAGTCATTGTCAATGTTTCATTTGCATCCCAATACGTTTTTCCCCCACTGAAAATATCGTTTATTTTCCCAGTTGGACAATAAATAAATGTCTATATAGAGCCTATAGCTTACCAAATGTCACACAGGCTACTAGACATGTGTCATACCTTTCTTAATTTCATATCTCAAGTCTTTACAAATATCTATCTGTGTTTGGCTCCTGGCTTGGCTGTCTCTTGCCAGAGCCTCGGCTCTGTGTAACATAGTTTGATGTAATCCATTTAAATGTGTCGCTGGCCCCACGTTGGATCCGGGACTCTGCAGGTGTCCAAAAGTGCCATGATAGTTCGAGTAACCCTGGAAAAAGGGAGACGTATAATAGACATGTCTGGATAGGGCTGCACTGTGAGGGAAAAGATTCTGAGGAGCGTCTCGCAATGGAGATGACATAGGCCTACCGCCCGGAATCTCTGTACGTAATTGTCTGGGCACGGTCTGAGAGGCATCACTACATCCTTTACATTTATCCGAAGAAGTTGCAATCTCCGCGAGCGACCACAGTTTTGGTTTCGGGGCCGGAAGAGCCGAGTGAATCACTGATGTGGCATTGCTGGAGTTGCCTGAGTCATTACGCCTCGGTGGACTTTCCGAGGCTGCCGAGTCTGAATCCCTTTCCACTCCAAGGTCCGCGTTTTGGGGAGATGCTGCGGTGGTGGGCCGTGGCATCTCGGGCACTCTCCTGTCCCCGTGGTCCTTTACATTCGGATCAATTAAGACAGGTTCCATGTCATTGCCGCAATTGTCCTCTTTGTATTTCTCACAGGGGATTCCCACTGGATTTGGATGCTGCCCAACTGCAAGAAGATATAATAAATTAGACCAAAGCGTTCCAAGGATTAGGCCTAATCACCCTGTCAAGGTCTAACGAAAGCAACAACATGTTTAAGTCTATCCAGTGAATTGCATAAATATTGGCCAATACTTTTGAAACTAATGAAATGCCTGGAAAAAATCTATATTTTAGACCTACTGCAGCATGGAAACCTATATTTTTTTAAAGTGACTTAAACTCACCTGCTACATTTTTCGACCCAATTTCTGCCGTGGGCTTAAGTGGCTCTTCGTCGTCGTCATTCTTCTCCAGGTCAATGTTGTCATCTTCTTCCTCATCCTCACTTCTATTCCTCGGGGTCCACGTCATTTTATTCTCTTTCTTCAACCGCCGTCTGGCGTTAGCGAACCAGGTGGACACCTGGGTAAGGGTCATCTTAGTAATGATGGCCAGCATGATCTTCTCACCCTTGGTTGGGTAGGGGTTTTTACGGTGTTCATTGAGCCACGCTTTGAGAGTGGCAGTCGCATCTCTTGTAGCATTTTTCCTGTATGCAGGGTCTCCATATGGATAGCCCAATGCAACACCGAACGGGTGATACTCTAAAGAGCCAGCGATACCCGCTGAGGGATCGTACGCGGAACCCTAGAAAGTCAATAGAAAGTCAATAGATACGAATTTCTCTGAATAGTTTGACCTCACAAGACTGAAAAGCTTAAAGGTGGACATTAATAATTTCTAGACCTTCAATTTCCAAATGTTTTGATCATATTTAGAGTTCAAAATGTATTTACATTATAGGCCTATACATACGCTATACAACGTATGACAGATACAATATTGGACAAAAATGTATTTACATTATAGGCCTATACATACGCTATACAACGTATGACAGATACAATATTGGACACAATTTGAACAAAACATTTTTTTTTTTTCGTTTTGCAAATAATTGTGACTAATCATTGCATAAGCTCTTATTATAAATTACTTAACTTTTATACATGGTTTATGTGACCTCTATCAGAAAGCTATACTTCAGCTTACTCGTTACAAAATCTGGATACAAATAGGCCTTTTCAAAGAAACGAAATGCATTTTTTCCCCCAATAACTATTCCGAAATCGAACAGTGTGTAATTGTTAAACTGTACAGTATTCACTCACCACAAATGAGTTCAGTGCCGCCGTCTGCTCTGCGCTATACTGGAGGTGAGAATTGAAGCCAGGGGATGAACCATTGAATGCCGGTGATCCCGCGTATGGGGCGAAGGCTGAGCCTGAAGACGACCGGCCCAGTTCCTCAGTCCTTGGTCCTCCTAAAATCACACTGGAACTGAACGGGGGACAGGAATGGAGAGCTAGAGACACCGACGGTTGGAAGAGAAAGCCTTGAGGATAAGCCATGGTGAGTGACTTCCTAAAGTCAGTCACGTATGTCCACTTTCGACCCTAGATGCACATACACAAGAAAAGCGCACGAAAACTCACATCTGAAAACAGTTCCCTTCCCTCAATGTTCGCGTTTGAAAAACAACTAATCCATTCAATAACATTGCGAACTGTTTCGTTGGTTGGTTTGTTGTTTGCTGCAGCAATTTGTCAGGGAAAGTTGTCTGCATGTAGCCTTCCAGCGGAACGCTTTGTCAATGCCCAACCTGCCAGGCTCTGGATGTGGGAAAGTCAGCGGAGGAATAGGCAACCTCATTCTATGATTGTCAGCTCCACCCCCGCGCGGGCACACACAAACAAACAAACACACACACACACACACACACACACACACACACACACACACACACACACACACACACACACACACACACACACACACACACACACACACACACACACACACACACACACACACACGTTATGCTATAATTGAGATCGAATTAGACTATTATCAAATCATTAAGCTAGTATTGTAAAGGCTATCTGTACCCTAACACATAAAATGAGATCAATCTATATAATTTAGACACAATTATAGATTATTTTATTATCAACTGCACTCCTCGTTAACCCGAGAGGGATCGCTGTATGCGCTGCTGACAGGATCCCTAACCTGCTCTTCAGTTGTAACAATTGCAGATATATAGGCTATATCACAATTCCATATATCTAAATATGTTATTTACCAGAGAACACACATTTAAAAACACTCAAGTAAAAGCAGATAGCCTAATAAAAACAAAGGAATAATTGTACAGTCTTACAATTTGGTTTAATTTAATTGTTTGTTGTGGTTTCAAATAATTAGTTATTTGCATTGTCAGTAGATGTTTATGAATAACACTTCTTGCCCCTGAATACAGTTGCCAACAATATAGCCAATCAGGCATAGAAGAAATAGTCGCATGGACAGACAGATAACTTGTGGGGAACTGTCCAAGTGCTGAATGTTGGCACTGTAGGTAGTGACGTCACATTTTCAAGCTCAGGAACGTCTCAGTAGACGATTAGGCCAATCTACGATCTGTGAGTTGCGTGACGTGCTGAAAGCTGGCTAGAAAACAGACATTAGATCATCCTCATACTCTACAGATCGTTTCTGCTATCAGTTGAACATCTCTGCTTCTCGCTGTCGCCAATAGGGCCACGAATAGGCTACACATCGACATCAATGGAGTCCGATAAATAGTTTGACCACCCTTTATCAGAAGAAAAAGAAAGGGACAGTATTTATCCGGACCATAGCCTACACCTGGAAAAAAAAAATCTCAAACAAGAGCAGATACAGTAGGTGAGTAGCCTAGTCCTATCCTAATTCACGTTTTGGCTATTGCGTTCTGAGGAAAGGTTTACCAATGGGGGGGAAAAAATACGTTTTACACCTCAGGTAGCCATACAAGTAACATGCAATTTAATATTTGTTTACATTATATTTGCCTAAAAGCCTAAACAAGTTTTGATTGATATGGCCCATGCTTACTGTAAGCTTCTATTGTAAACACAACCCTGAGCAGCTCTGCTGAGTCTGGCCTTAGACCTGTGTGCATGGGTAGAGTTAATCTTATTTGTTGTTACTATAATTAGAGTGGGTAGCTTAAGACTTCACTTTCACACTGGCCCATGGTGTGTGGTCAGTCTCTGTCATTGTCTTATGAGAGAAAAAGCAACAACGTTACATCTTGATATGCTCAGTGTTTCTGGTTTTCTTTAGATGACAGCCACACCAACCTACCAGATTTGGAAATCCCTTTCTTATTGGTCTATTAACTCATTTACAGCCTGGTGAAATGTCCATCCCACCAATTTTCAGGCTGCCTTTTCGATCAGCTCTTACACCATTAAAACCACGTTTTTGACTACACTTGGCCTTTAAGATACGAATGCTGTGTTGATATTCTGAAATTAATCTGTTCTCCCATTCATTTATCTGTGACAGATAGCGGTAATAAGTTGACTTTACAACATTTCATAAACAGTATTTAAAAGACAACAGCCACATGATTTACAGTAGACTTTTACATTTACATTTACATTTTTAATGACTTTTAAAACGCCTGGGAAAGAGATTGGGATATAATTCCCTTTTCAATTACACAACCAATTACCAGAGTGAGCCTGAAGAAAGAGTACCTTTATATGAAAATAAGTCAATAACCTGAAACACTAAAAAAATATTGATTCAGCATAATGAAGCCTGAGCAATGTGAAAACACTTCTCCTTAAGGAGTCTCTCTAAGCACATCATAAGCATGACCGCACTCCTTATTGGTGCAATTTATGGTGTGTGTGTGTGTGTGTGTGTGTGTGTGTGTGTGTGTGTGTGTGTGTGTGTGTGTGTGTGTGTGTGTGTGTGTGTGTGTGTGTGTGTGTGTGTGTGTGTGTGTGTGTGTGTGTGTGTGTGCGCACGCGCGCAGCGGGAAATGGTGCGGTTGTTGGGCATGATCATTTGTGGATCGTATGCAGTTTCTCAGTTTATAGACTACAGATAGGTTGGGTAGATTAGAGATGGCATTTTCATGCCTTTTAAGCATCCCTCACTAATGCACTGTACTGTACTGATTACAGTTGGGGAGGTACAGCATAATGTAGGCTTGCATCTTATAACCACTGTTGGTAGGTGTGGAGTGCGTGACAATCATATTAGAGGCCATGAATGCATGTGGTATGCTGGTGATCTATTTCTAATCAGCAGCTCTATGATATGACAAGACATCTACACTAGGCGGTGTTTAAGTAATGCCCGGAAGGTCGTCAAGGACTCCAGTCTCCTGAGCCGCGGACTGTTCACTCTTTTACCATCTGGCAAGCGGTATCGGAGCATCAGGTCTCGGACCAACAGACTCCGAGATAGCTTCTACCACCAGGCCATCAGACTGCTGAGCAACTAACCCTGCAGTATCTGTCTCTTATTCTACTGCGCGACCAAGACACTATTCACTTTATATTTGTAAATACAGTCATACTTAACATAGCACCTTCATTTAATATTGAGGGTTAGAATGTGTTCACAGCTGGCAGACAGGGTAGTGGTGTTGGAGTGGCCAGTCTTATTAAACATCATTTCTCTGTCTCTTTACAGAAATCCATTTCCCTTGTCCCAAAATTGTAGCTGCTATCTTTAAGACTTTGTCTGGGGAAGATGCATCCATAACTGTTATAGGGGTCTTTACCGTCCTCCCTCGGCTAACATTTGTGCACTCGAAAAGGTAACTAGTTTGTCTTCTTTTATTAAATCAGAAGTTATTATCTTGGGTGACCTAAATTATGATTGGGAAACGCAGGCTTCAGAAAATCTGAAAGCCGTGTACATTTCTAAAACTAACCCAGCTGTTGACTAAGACCACACGGCCCAACCCTAAAGATCCTTCAAAGTCAACTCTTATTGATATTATTTTAACGAATACACCAGAGAAATATGTTTCTACTGGTGTCTTTGCCCAAGACATTAGTGACCATTGCCCAGTTGTTTGTGTTAGAGATGTGAGAATACAAAAATCTAAGGCTCGTGTCATCACAAAGAGGAACTTTAAAAACTTCAGTGAACATACTTTTTTTTTTTACAGGATCTTTATTTTAGTGACCTTGATTGTATTTAAGATATCCCTGAACCTGATTTAGCTTTGAGCATTTTTGCAGATGTCTTCAATACTATTGTGGAGAATCATGCTCCCTTCAAAAAATGAAGGGTTCAAGGTAGATTGAATGCCCGGTACACTTCAGAATCATCAGAAGTCATTCATAAAATGGATAGATGCTTGGGTCAAGGCCAGGAACACATGCTTAGGCTCGAACTGGCAAGCTTTTAAGCCACTGAGGAATCATTGTGTAAGACAAATAAGAAAGGCTAAATTTGATTATTATGTAACCGCTCTTTCCGATTGTAACCTGGCTAAATTCTGGAAAACTGTCAAATCCCTGAAGGGTTCTACTTCCTCCTCTCTGCCACAACAAATTCATTCAGACACTCATTATGGGGAAAAAAATGCCACCATTGATGCATTTAATCACCATTTTATTTCAGCGGGCTATCTCTGAAATAACTTCTAAGCCTCTTCACAATGATATTGGGCTGGATGCTGATAGGGGAACCTTGCTGAATGAGCAGAGAAATGACATTCAAAGCTTTTTTTTAGGCTATTTACAGAAAAATAAGTCCTGGATGCTTTGCTAACAATAGACAACAAGAAATAAACAGGGGCTGACCAATTGTATCCCAGTCTGCTTAAGTGTGCAGCGCCCTTCATTGTTGGCTCAATAACCCACTTTGTTTTAATTTAACATTGTTATAAGGAAATATTCCAAAAGTATGGTAATCAGCTCTTGTGCTGCCACTCCATAACGATGGGGATAGTAGTGATTTTAATCAGTATCGTCACATTTCAAGGCTTCCTTGTCAGCTATGATTCTTGAGTCCTTGGTAAATGTACAACTTTGCTTAGGCCTGGGCATAGCACTATTACTCCAACCACTACCATTGTTAATGATCTTGTCAATGCTTTAGACACTACAATGAAATGTGCTGCTTTTTTTGTGGACCTGTCAAAAGCTTTTGATACTGGTGATCACGCTATTGTATTGAATAAGTTGTCCTCGATAGGCCTGAGGTCTGACGCCTGTTCATGGTTTCATGATTATCTTAGTGACAGAACTCAGGCCATCGTGATTGGACCTGTTCTCTTCACTATTTATATAAACACCATTGGTCAATCTGTTAAAATGTGTAAACTTCATCAATATGTGGATGATACTACTATGTACAGTGCATTCGGAAAGTATTCAGACCCTTTGAGTTTTTCCACATTTTGTTAAGTTACAGCGTTATTATAAAATTGATCTAATCTACACACAATACCCCATAATGAAAAAGCGAAAACAGGTTTTTGCACATTTATAAAACCCCCCAGAAACAAATACCTTAATTACATAAGTATTCAGACCTTATGTTATGAGACTCAAAATTGAGCTCAGGTGCATCCTGTGTCCATTGATCATCTTTGAGATGTTTCTACAACTTGACTGTAGTCCACTTGTGGTAAATTCAATTGATTTGACATTATTTGGAAAGGCACACACCTGTCTATATAAGGTACCACAGTTGACAATGCATGTCAGAGCAAAAACCAAGCCATGAGGTTTAAGGAATTTTCTGTAGAGCTCTGAGACAGGATTGTGTTGAGGCACAGATCTGGGGAAGGGTACCTAAAAATGTGTGCAGCATTGAAGGTCCCCAAGAACACAGTGGCCTCCCTCATTCTTAAATGGAAGAAGTTTGGAACCACCAAGACTCTTCCTAGAGCTGGCCGCCCGGCCAAACTGAGCAATCGGGGGAGAAGGGCCTTGGTCAGGGAGGTGACCAAGAACCCGATGGTCACACTGACAGAGCTCCAATTCTTCTGTGGAGATGGGAGAACCTTCCAGAAGAACAACCATCTCTGCAGCACACCACCAATCAGGCCTTTATGATAGTGTGGCCAGACGGAAGCCATGACAGCCCACTTGGAGTTTGCCAAAAGGCACCTAAAGGACTTTCAGACCATGAGAAACAAGATTCTCTGGTCTGATGAAACCAAAATTAAACTCTTTGGCCAGAATGTGAAATGTCACATCTGGAGGAAACTTGGCACCATCTCTACGGTGAAGCATGGTGGTGGCAGCATCATGCTGTGGGGATGTTTTTCAGTGGCAGGGACTGGGAGACTAGTAAGGATTGAGGGAAAGATGAACAGAGCAAAGTACAGAGAGATTCTTGATGAAAACCTGCTCCAGAGTGCTCAGGACCTCAGGACTGGGGTGAAGGTTCACCTTCAACAGGACAACGATCCTAAGCTCACAGCCAGGACAATGCAGGAGTGGCTTCGGGACAAGTGTCTGAATGTCCTTGAGTGGTCCAGCCAGTGCCTGGACTTGAACTCGATCGAACATCTCTGGAGATATCTGAAAACAGCTTTGCAGGGACGCTCCCAATCCAACTTGACAGAGCTTGAGAGGATCTGCAGAGAAGAATGGGAGATACTCCCCAAATACAGGTGTGCCAAGCTTGTAGTGTCCTACCCAAGAAGAGACTCAAGGCTGTAATTGCTGCCAAAGGTGCTTCAAGGCTCTGAATACTTATGGAAATGTAATATTTCAGTTTTAGATTTTTAATTACATTTTTTTATTTTATTCTAAAAACCTGTTTTTGTTTTGTCATTATGGGGTATTGTATGTAGATTAATGAGGGATTTTTGTTGTTGTTGATTAATCCATTTTAGAATGAGTCTGTAATACAACACAATGTGAAAAAAGTCAAGGGGTCTGAATATTTTCCTGAATGCACTGTATATACTCTACCGGGTCAACAGTTTTAGATCACCTACTCATTCAAGGGTTTTTCTTTCTTTTTTTTTTTACTATTTTCTACATTGTAGAATAATAGTGAAGACATCAAAACTATGAAGTAACACATGGAATCATGTAATTAGTAACAAATAACATTGTTAAACAAATCTAAATATATGTAAGATTCTTCAAATAGCCACCCTTTGCATTGATGACAGCTTTGCACACTCTTGGCATTCTCTCAACCAGCTTCATCATGTAGTCACATGGAATACATTTCAATTAACAGGTGTGCCTTGTTAATTTGTGGAATTCATTTCCTTCTTAATGTGTTTGAGCCAATCAGTTGTCTTGTGACAAGGAATGGGTGGTATACAGAAGATAGCCCTATTTGGTAAAAGATGAAGTCCATATTACGGCAAGAACAGCTCAAATAAGCAAAGAGAAACGACAGTCCGTCATTATTTTAAGGGGTAGAAGCTTGGGAGTAGAAGCTGTTTAGAAGCCTCTTGGACCTAGACTTGGCGCTCCGGTACCGCTTGCCGTGCGGTAGCAGAGAGAACAGTCTATGACTAGGGTGGCTGGAGTCTCTGACAATGTTTAGGGCCTTCCTCTGACACCGCCTGGTATAGAGATCCTGGATGGCAGGAAGCTTGGCCCCAGTGATGTACTGGGCCGTTCGCACTACCCTCTGTAGTGCCTTGTGGTCAGATGCAGAGCCGTTGCCATAACAGGTAGTGATGCAACCAGTCAGCATGCTCTCGATGGTGCAGCTGTAGAACCTTTTGAGGAGGACCCATGCCAAATCTTTTCAGTCTCCTGAGGGGGAATAGGTTTTATCGTGCCCTCTTCACGACTGTCTTGGTGTGCTTGGACCATGTTAGTTTGTTGGTGATGTGGACACCAAGGAACTTGAAGCGCTCAACCTGCTCCACTGCAGCCCCGTCGATGAGAATGGGGGCGTGCTCAGTCCTCTGTTTCCTGTAGTTCACAATCACCTCCTTTGTCTTGATCACATTGAGGGAGAGGTTGTTGTCCTGGCACCACACGGCCAGGTCTCTGACCTCCTCCCTATAGGCTGTCTCGTCATTGTCGGCAAACTTAATGATGATGTTGGAGTCGTGCCTGGCCGTGCAGTCATGAGTGAACAGGGAGTACAGGAGGGGACTGAGCACGCACCCCTGAGGGGCCCCTGTGTTGAGGATCAGCGTGGTGGATGTGTTGTTACCTACCCTTCCCACCTGGGGGCGGCCCGTCAGGAAGTCCAGGATCCAGTTACTTAGTCATTTAGGCAGGTTACCTTAGTGTTCTTGGGTACAGGCACTATGGTGGTCTTCTTAAAACATGTTGGTATTACAGACTCGGACAGGGAGAGTTTGTAAATGTCAGTGAAGACACTTGCCATTTGGTCAGCGCATGCTCGTAGTACACATCCTGGTAATCTGTCTGGCCCTGCGTCCTTGTGAATGATGATCTGTTTAAAGGTCTTACTCACATCAGCTGCAGAGAGCGTGATCACACAGTCTTCCGGAACAGCTGATGCTCTCATGCATGTTTCAGTATTATTTGCCTCGAAGCGAGCATAGAAGTAGTTTAGCTCATCTGGTAGGCTCGTGTCACTAGGCAGCCCATGGCTGCGCTTCCCTTTGTAGTCTATAAAGGTTTGCAAGCCCTGCCACATCCGACAAGCGTCAGAGCCAGTGTTGTATGATTCTTAGTCCTGTATTTACGCTTTGCCTGTTTGATAGTTCGTCGGAGGGCATAGCGTGATTTCTTATAAGCTTCCGGGTTAGAGTCCCGCTCCTTGAAAGGCAGCTCTAGCTTTTAGCTCAGTGCGGATGTTACCTGTAATCCATGGTTTCTGGTTGGGGTGTGTACGTACGGTCGCTGTGGGGACGACGTCATCGATGCACATATTGATGTGATGTACTCCTCAATGCCATCTGAGGAATCCCGGAACATATTCCAGTCTGTGCTAGCAAAACAGTCCTGTAGCTTAGCATCTGCTTCATCTGACCACTTTTTTATTGATCTTGTCACTGGTGCTTCCTGTTAAATTTTAGCTTGTAAACAGGAATCAGGAGGATAGAATTATGGTCAGATTTGCCAAATGGAGGGCGAAGGAGAGCTTTGTATGCATCTCTGTGTGTGGAGTAAAGGTCGTCCAGAGTTCTTTTCTCTGGTTGCACGTTTAACGTGCTGAAAGAAATTTGGTAAAACGGATTTAAGTTTGCCTGCATTAAAGTCCCGGCTACTAGGAGTGCCGCCTTGGGTGAGCGTTTTCTTGTTTGCTTATGGCGGAATACAGCTCATTCAATGCTGTCTTAGTGCCAGCCTCTGACTGTGATGGTATGTAAACAGCTACGAAAAATACAGATGAAAAATCTCTAGGTAGATAGTGTGGTCTACAGCTTATCATGAGATACTCTACCTCAGGTGAGCAATAGCCTGAGACCTCCTTAGTTATCGTGCACCAGCTGTTATTTACAAAAATACGTAGTCCGTCGCCCCTTGTCTTACCAGACGCCACTGTTCTATCCTGCCGGTACAGCGTATAACCAGCCAGCTGTATGTTGATAGTGTCATCATTCAGTCATGACTCCGTAAAGCATAAGATATTACAGTTTTGAATATCCTGTTGGTAGTGTGAGCGGACCAAGTAATTTGGTGTCACAAAAGCGGAAAGGTGGAATAAACGAGTCAGGAGTAGGTTTTCTTGATTGAACACAGTTCTCTATTGAGAGATTTGTGACAATACAAACACTCCAACACAATCAATGAGAATCTCCCAAGGAACAACATACATCTTCTTCTTTAGATGACACAGGAACACAAGACGATTATCTTTAAACCATAACAACAATCACAGCTTTGTCACCGTCTTAATGGATCTTCTTGGATAGCTCCCCTCTCTTGGTAGCCATTCTACAGAGATAGTTTAGCAATTGAAAAGACATTTTCCGTCTCGTCCTTCCACTCTACCCGGTTTGACGAGGTTTGTGAGGGGGTTGGCAATGGTTGCATATCCAGGGATGAAATGGCGATAATATCCCATTATCCCTAAGAAGGCCCTAACGTCCCGCTTGGTCCGGGGTCGAGGCCAGTCCCGAATTGCCCTGGTCTTCTCTACCTGTGGGCGTATTTTCCCATTCCCCATGGTGTACCCCAGGTATTCCGCTTCGGAAAAACCCTGGCAGCATTTTTTTGGGATTGGCTATTAACCCTGTGGCTTCCAGGCTCACGAGCACCGCCCGTAGTTGCAGGAGGTGACTATCCCAGTCCTCGCTGTGGATGACCACATCGTCTATGTACGCCGCTGCGTACTCTTGATGGGGCCGTAGAATGGCATCCATGAGGCGTTGGAAAGTTGCAGCGGCACCATGCAGTCCGAAGGGCATCAACACATACTGAAACAGCCCCTCCGGTGTGGCAAAGGCAGTCTTTGGGCAATCCTCCGGAGCCACCGGCACTTGCCAATATCCCTTCGTCAAATCCAGGGTGGTGATGAACATACATTTTTCAAACGTGAAGCATATTTTCCTGCAATCTAGGGCCATAATCATTATGCTTAATTCGATCCCAAAAATTGTATTTTCTTCATATCAAATCACATTTTGTACTGTCTCCACCTTCTAGATGGTAGTGGGGTGAACAGGCCCTGGCTCCGTTGTACCTCTTAAGCTGTCTGTATTTTATTTAACTAGGCAAGTCAGTTAAGAACAATTTCTTATTTACAGTGACGCCCTAGGAACAGTGGGTTAACTGCCTTGTTCAGGGACAGAACAACAGATTTTTACCTTGTCAGCTTCGATCTAGCAACCTTTCGGTTATTGGCCCTAGGCTCTAACCACTAGGCTACCTGTTGCCCCAGGTGTAGGTAGCCCTAGGTAGCCTAGTCAGGAGGATACATCTCTGTAAATCCTCCTGACTGGTGGTTATATTTTTTAAGAAACGAAATATTCTTATATGCATCTCTGCTAAAATCTGTATAAAAGATTGAAAGTAATTTGAGACTTATTCAGTAAATGTAGTAATTGTTTGCTTTTCTAAAGTCTACCAATCTTGCCAGCAGGCATGCCAGCTAAGATAGTTAGACAAGCTAGCTACTCTAACTTGATTTAAAGACTGAAATAGCTACATACCAAGAAGCAATGAGGCTGGGAGATAGGTTCCCAATCTGGGCTAGCTAAAGCCAATTTCATAAAATTACTAGGTGGCTAGTAATATTACAGAGAAACAACAACAAAATTGTAACCACAATATTATTATTATTATTATTGTATTTTTTTTTAAACAGGACAAATCTGAGGAGGCATGTGCCCCCTATGGACATGACGCCTTTGTTAGTATAGACTAGATATCCCATTAACCACAGTATTTAAGAAAGAAGGCTTTTAGCCTAGAATTCAAATGCGTGTGTGTTTGTGTCAGTGCGCCCAGCTGCACACGTTTGTATATGTGTATGTTTTAACTATTGCATCATGTTGTTCTCCACTGGCAGGTGACTCTGTGCCCTATGAAAGAGTGTTCTTCTGTGTTACCTCAGTTCCAGGAGTCCCAGCAGGACATGGACGGGGAGTCAAGGCGTTCAGAACATCACCAACAGCCCATGACACCGAGACAGTTCCAAGACTGGCGGAATAGTCTAGGCAAGAGTTCAGCACCAGACCAGGATAGACTGAACCTGCAAGGTCTTGACCAGGGTCCAGCACAAGACAAGGAAACACTGCCAGGTCTTGACCAGGGTCCAGCACAAAATGAGGAAACACTGCCGGGTCCAGACCAGGGTCTAGCACAAGACAAGGAGAGACCGCAAGGTCTAGAACAGGGTTTAGTGCAAGATGAGGAAACACTGCATGTTTTTAACCATGGACCAGCACAAGACCAGGCGAGTCGGAAATTCTTCCATCAAGTCCAGGATCAGGATCGTTCACTAGGCTCCAATAAATGCACAACGGAAGAACAGGATCCTTCCATAAAGGTCTCAGTCCAGGATGAGGATCCACCAGGGAACCAGGACTATCAATGTAATTTAGACCTGGAGCAATGCACAGCTCATAGCGCAGACCAGGGTGAAAACAGGCTGAGTGGTGTGAACCAGGATCCAGTATATCTTGGTCCCGCACAAGACCCCAGCAGCCCTCATGACATCCCCATTCTGGTATCAGCTGGGAACCAGAACCAAACACAGGACTCAAACCATGATCTAGCTGGTGGAATGGATCTACCACACTGCACAGATCCAACCCCAAAACAGGACCAAGAGAAACTGCTTGGATCAGACCAGGAGCAGGCCCTAGTGGACCCAGATAGACGACTTAACCCAAACCAGGACCACACCACAGATGAGGCTTGTGGGGAAGATGCGGGAGGGGAACAAGGCGGCTGTATCCCAGCGGTGGTGATCACTCAGACAGAAGGGGTGAGTAAAGATACAATACCTGATGGAAAATAATAATATTCACTCATTGATATTCATGGTTTTCAACTGTACTGTTCCACACCACTCTAGACTAGAGCTCTGCCACACGGCTCACACTGCCAAATGTCTTCTCTTCCTGAACCCCTTTGTTTTCCCAACTCGCAGGTAGGCCTTTCTTCTCCGTATTTGTTCTTTGTTCTTTGTTTAAACGATGTCTCTGATCATGTTCAAAGCCCAGCTTTTCTGACAGCTTTTTCTCTCTCACCCATCCTCTCTTTATCCGGTTTCATCAAACCATTTTTTAATTTCTTCCACTCAAATCTGTTTCTCTATGTTCATATTGTACATGTTTTTATAGGTTTAGGGTGGTAATAAGGCATTTATGTCCTGGTTCCACATATCCCAATGTTGATTAGAGATGGTCTGAACTTCCTTAATAATATAGATTTTTTTTCCCTACTGCAGCTGATTTTCTTATTCAAGCAAATGCATTCTTAAATCACAAAGCCCTCCTTAGTGAATAGGTTGTGTGTGTTTAGGTAAGGGGCATCTCTCTATCGTTCATTTTCTATCCGACCCTCCGTTTTCCATCTTGATTTAGTTTGCACTATTGTCTTTATACTAGTCTCACCTGCACTTCTGGCGAAAACTCCACTTTCAAAAATAAAACAATATTAAAGTAGGCCTACAAATGAGTCCAGGTACGTTTCTTAAGTAGCTATTCAGCACAGTGGAACAGAATGTTTAAACCAAGCCACACATACTGTAGTTATAGACTGTAAGATGCTTTATTCAGAGGCGGAAGGATTCCGAGGGGGTAAACATGTGAGAATTTAACTCTCTTACAGCCAGCGCTCCTACGACAGAATCCATTTCCCGCTCTCATGTTCAGTGATCCAAACCGCCTCCAAATAAGTTTCCCTCACAGCCTCTCCCTCACACACGGCAGGCGGAGCCGAGGAGCACTTAAACCAAATTGACTATACCGATCTGAATTATGAAGATACCGATATCATGCATAAAGTTATTTACTCCTCTGAAGAATTGGAATAAGTAATTCCCTCAGATGGCGGTACGGGGGGAACTAATATGAATGCAAATAGGGTTAGCCTCCTGCATTAGTGTCTGATAAACAATTTACAGGCCTCAGTGTTCACTGGGGAATACACACTCTCCTGGCCACACACGCACACACACACACACACTCCCCCCCCCCCCCCCCCCCCCCCTCCCCGCACAGGAGGAAATGGGGAAGATGCCAATCTGGAGAGAGAGGGTCTGTTCCAGCATCCCCTTTCTTTAGACATCCTTATCTCTATTAACCCCTTGAGCTTCTGGAATTATTAGAACTAGATCAGACCACCCTGTTACATTTTAGCATGATTAACTATATAGCATGAAATATAATTTAAGCATACACTAGCAGCTAGTGACTAGCTATACAAAAGTATGTGGACACCCCTTCAAATTAGTCGATTCGGCTATTTCAGCCACACCCGTTGCTGACAGGTCTTTAAAATCAAGCACACAGCCATGCATTCTCCATAGACAATCTCTATTAGTTTTAGTGAAGGGAAATCTTAACGCTACAACATACAATTCCATTCTAGACGATTCTGTGCTTCCAACTTTGTAGCAACTGTTTGGGAAGGCCCTTTCCTGTTTCAGCATGACAATGTGTGCTCAAAGCGAGGTCCATAAAGAAATGGTTTGTCAAAATCAGTGTGGAAGAACTTGACTGGCCTGCCCAGAGCCCTGACCTCAACTCCATCGAATCCTTTGGGATGAAATGGAACGCCGACTGTGAGCCAGGCCTAATCGCCCAACATCGGTGCCCGACCACTCTTATGGCTCTTATGGCTGAATGGAAGTAAGTCCCCACATCAATGTTCCAACATCTAATGGAAAGCCTTCCCACTAGAGTGAAGGCTGTTATAGCAGCAAAGGAGGAACCAACTCCATATTAATGCCCGTGATTTTGGAATGAGATGTTCAACGAGCAGGTGTCCACATACTTTTGGTCATGTAGTGTATCTACAGTTGTCATTTCTTTTGGATGTCCTTTTTACCGTAGGTATTCTGCCATTTCCCATGGTATTTGGCCATTTTGTCTATAGGGATTTTTGTTATTGTTGTCCTCCTCCTGCTTTCAATGTTAAAGAATGACTTCCTTTAAAAAGAAACGAAAACGAATCCCTTTGAAAATGGCCTCTGTGGCAGTGTCAACATTTAGTGTAAATAGGATCATTTTGATCATGTAGTCAGTTTTGTCTAAAATAGAGTTTGAAACATCCGTGCGTCACAGTGGGTAAATTAAGGTTGGGTTTTGATTTGACGTTGTCCATTTGCCCACTAGCAGGCAGTAGCATAGACTGTGAAACAGACCTGCCCAGCAGCTCCGACTTTGTTTACATAAGACAACACGTCGCACATTTTTTTTACTTCAGAAATACTACACCGAACACCGTTAGTTAGATGTAAAATTGCGCAACTAAAACATCCTCAGCAAAAACATCAAAATTAACATCAAAGTTATCTTAGATTCTTTCTGGGAATTTTGAGGAAGTGAAATCGGTTTCCACGTCTACAGTGTCTCGTGGGGGACAAACATAATTAATGAAACGCAGAATCGGTCAGGAAACACACCTCCAAGACTGAATTCTCGTATTAAATACACACTTGCCAATCGACGTGTTCGGTGGCTCTTTAAAAATAATCATCCGCATTTTCAGCTCATCGACTTCCTTAAGGTTTGGTTAAAGTGAAAAATTGTGTTTGGAATGCCATAACGGTAGACACATGCTTGATGGAGTGTGTGATTTGTTTTTACGGCAGCCATTGAAAGAAGTCTCCATTTAACTTTTTAAGACTCATGAAGGAGATAAACAGAGCAACCACATCTGAGCAATTGAGTAAATAAATAGTGTAAGGCCCGGGGTAAAGAATGATTATCCCTGGACACTATGACTTCAGATATGACTCAACGTTTAATTACTCAACTTCTGGGGGACAAATAAAATATAAGGAGAAATCATATGAGCAGAGAGCTAGCAACAGCTATGGCACCAAACCCTAATCTGAAGAGATCTCCCAGTACCCCTGATCTTTATACCCAGAGCAATAGCATCTGATATCACAATAAATGTAATTCAATTATGGTCCCACAATAGTACTAAAAGTGGGAGCCACACAAAACAGTGTCAACATACATTTCAACAACAGAGGGAATTAGCAATAGCCCTGCAATTGACATTTAGTTGTTGGAGTTTTCTTCCCTTTTTTGTGCTGCTGGCTGTCGCGGCATAGCAAATCACTGCTCTCCTTCTATTGTCTTTGATTGGGCGACATCGTGTATGTCGTCTCCTTCCCCTCCTTTTGCCTCTTCATCTCCATACTGCCCTTCACATCTATGGTTTCTTACTGCCTTCACACTTCATTTGCGTGTCCTTGTTAATGGTCTATGTGGTGCTATTTGTGTAATAGAGAAACATTGATGTATATTGTTTGTCAGATACTGTACCAATTAGAGTCCCCCCCCCGTGCCATATATGTAGAAATGTCTCCCATCTTGTTTTCTGTTGGCGTTTGTCTTCCCAATTCAAACCCACTTGATCATTTACATGCTCTCAGTTGTGAATTAAAAAGAATTGATGTACATGACTACAACTCATATCTTCACCACGGATTTCAACAGAAAAGCTCACCAACGTTACTCTTTAACAGTAGGAGGATAACATTGTGTTTGTGTGCCTGGTCATTGCCTGCCATGAAAACTAAATGAGCAAATGGTGAGTACAATAACTCTCTCGCTCTTTCACCAAATGTGAATTTTATATCACTGTATCACTGTATTGCACTAGCTACAGTATAACCCTATACATCCCTGGTTGACACTCAGAAGGGCCAAGCTTTTAAACCCGACTTTGGTGTATGCTCCCTACCAGCCGCCTGTCAAATACTTGTTTTTCCTGACTTTTAATCTCACTATTAGATCCGAATTACAATGCAGACAGGCGCCAGTCTTTCAAATGGTGTCTCTTTTCAAATGGTGTCATAATTATGCAACGCAGAAACACTCGAGCACATAGACATACTGTAATTAACTGAAATCAAACTGATTGGAGCGATATCCTCTACAATACCAATTTTAGTGCATTTTACACTGTGATTGAACAATGAATCTGTGTAAAGTGTCAATGTGTGTGTGTATGCTACAGACTCGTCTGGATAATTAGCTCTCGAGGGATGACAGTCGGAACAGTTAAAGGACAATCATAGCACTATGGGATGTTAAACTGCTGCCTGCTGCCTTTGTCTTTTACTGCGACCTAATTGTTTTCTACAGGCCAGGCAGGTGCTTCATTTTGTACCTTCATAGGAACGAGTGACTTTCACACAAGCAGACGGACTGATATTTTGTTGAGTTGTAAACACTCTCTCATATGATAATTCAGTGGCACACGAAAGCACATTTGAAAGACAGGTCTCTTATTGGAATTGATGGGGGTAGATCGTATCGTGTAGAGTGCCGACAGTGGGTTTCTCTCTCTGCATTTTTTGTTTTTGGTAAATTAGTTTTGCATTCATTCAGGACAAACACAATTGTGTTTTGCAAGAGATGATTAATTCAGATTTGCATAGCCGAGCATCTGGAATTTAAGTTAATTTTACAATGACTTCAAGATATCTGAGCAGGATTAGAATAGAAGATATTGGCCTACATATTATGTCTGCAAAACAGCCCTTGAAGTTCACAAAATAACCATAGCTCTCCATAGCAGTGGAGGCTCCTCATAGGAGGAAGGTGAGGACGATCCTCCTCAGTGAATTTAATGAAAATAAGAAGAGTGAAACATTAAAAAAGTTACCCTTTTAGGATAAAACTATACTAAATGGATTCACGTCACAATGGAGGTCTACAGTAGTCTCAGTAGCCTCACTCTGTAGGGTAGCACCATGGTGTAGCCAGAGGACAGCTAGCTTCTGTCCTCCTGGGTACATGGACAATACAAAACCCAGAAGGCTCATGGTTCTCACCCCCTTCCATAGACTTACACAGTAATTATGACAACTTCCGGAAGACGTCCTCCAAGCTCTTGCTGCATGAACTGTGACTTGTTGTCCACCCAATCAAAGGATCAGAGAATGAATCTAGTACCGAAAGCATAAGCTACAGCTAGCTAGGACTACAGTGCATAAAATGTGGCGAGTAGTTCACTCAAAGACAGAGAAAGACAATAGTTTAACAGTTTTGAACAAATTAATTTCCTCCAAAATTAAGGAGAAGCAAGAGTGAGAGAGAGATTTTGTTATATTTTGTAATATTTTTGTTAAAATTTCACATTCACTTACTTAGCTAGCAAATGCAGCTCGCTAGTTTAGCCTACTCAAACACCTGGCTCAAACAGAGAGGGATGCTATTTTAGCTAGCTGGCTATGGCTATCCAACACTGGAACTCTTCCAAGTCAAGGTACGTTTTTGGTTTGATTCATTTATTGCCACCGGGCCCGCCGGTAAAACTGCTAAACTGCTTTCTGACTGTATACTGTACTGCATTATTGTAGCGGGTTTACTAACATGTTAGTTCTAGTAGCTGTGTTGACTATGATATGACAACGATGTAGGCTGTGTGTAGCGGTTAGCAGTCATGATATGAAGGTTTGGCTTGGAATGTTTTTTTTGTGCACTGAAGTCCAAAAGTGAAGGAAAAAGGTGAGAGGAGGAGAGCGTGTCGATAGTTGCGAGAAGAAATCATATAGTTCATTCGGAAAGTATTCAGTACCCCTTAACTTTTTCCACATTTTGTTACGTTACAACCTTATTCTGAAATGGATTAAATCGTTTTTTCCACTCATCAATTTACACACAATACCCCATAATGACAGCAAAAACAGGTTTAGAGTTTTTTGCTAATTTATCAACAACAAAAAACAACAGAAATATCATATTTACATAAGTATTCAGACCTTTTACTCAGTACTTTGTTGAAGCACCTTTGGCAGCGATTACAGCCTCAAGTCTTCTTGGGTATGACACTACAAGCTTGGCACACCTGTATTTGGGGAGTTTCTCCCATTCTCTGCAGATCCTCTCATGCTCTGTCAGGTTGGATGGGGAGCGTTGCTGCACAGCTATTTTCAAGTCTCTCCAGAGATGTTCGATCGGGTTCAAGACCGGGCTCTGGCCACTCAAGGACATTCAGAGACTTGTTCCGAAGCAACTCCTGCATTGTCTTGGCTGTGTGCTTAGGGTCATTGTCCTGTTGGAAGGTGAACCTTCGCCCCAGTCTGAGGTCCTGAGCACTCTGGACCAGGTTTTCATCAAGGATCTCTCTGTACTTTGCTCCGTTCATCTTTCCCTCGATCCTGACTAGTCTCCCAGTCCCTGCTGCTGAAAAACATCCCCGCAGCATGATGCTGCCACCACAATGCTTTACCGTAGGGATGGTGCCAGGTTTCCTCCAGGCTTGACAGTTGGCATTCAGGCCAAACAGTTGGAGTCTTGGAGTCCAATCTCGGAGTCCTTTAGGTGCCTTTTGGCAAACTCCAAGCGGGCTGTCATGTGCCTTTTACTGAGGAGTGGCTTCCGATGGCCACTCTACCATAAAGGCCTGATTGGTGGAGTGCTGCAGAGATGGTTGTCCTTCTGGAAGATTCCCCCATCTCCACAGAGGCTCTGGAGCTGTGTCAGAGTGACCATCAGGTTCTTGGTCACCTCCCTGACTAAGGCCCTTCTCCCCCGATTGCTCAGTTTGCCCTGGGTGGTCAGCTTTTGGAAGAGTCCAAGCTTCGTCTATTTAAGAATGATGGAGGCCACTGTGTTCTTGGGGACCTTCAATGCTGCAGACATGTTTTGGTACCCTTCCCCAGATCTGTGCCTCGACACAATCCTGTCTCAGAGCTCCACGGAGAATTCCTTCAACCTCATGGCTTGGTTTTTGCTCTGACATGCATTGTCAACTGTGGGACCTTATATAGACAGGTGTGTGCCTTTACAAATGATGTCCAATCAAGTTGATCAATGGAAACGGGATGCACCTGAGCTCAATTTCGAGTCTCAATTTCGGGTCTGAATACTTAAGTGAATAATGTAATTCTGTTTTTTATTTTTAATACATTTGCAGAAATTTCTAAAAACCTGTTTTCACTTTGCATTATGGGGTGTTGTGTGTAGATTTGATGAGGAAAACAATTAATTTAATACATTTCAGAATAAGGCTGTAACGTAACAAAATGTGGCAAAAGTCAAGGGGTTTGAAAACTTTCTGAATGCACTGTATACACAATGAGCAAAGTGATCATGCTGTTTTTATGTGGCTGCTATGAAAGTGAATGGTGTTTGCGTATGATCGGGGTGTATTCATTCCACCGATTTCTTAAACGGAAGCAAACAGAACGAAACAGGGATAAACATAACTGAATTTGTACAATAGAAACTCAAATTTGCACCTGTTGGACTAATGATTATACCCTAGATCAGCTAGATGCAGGGAAGAGTGTGCAAGGCGGTATTGAATGTGTCACTGTCTGTCACCTTGATTACTCAAAATTCTCTTGACATGTGCCCCTACGTTGTAAACGTTCATTCTAGGTTGTAGTAACCTCATCATGGGTATATGGAAAATGTTAGTATCATGTAGTAGTCTAAACCTATCGATGTTGCATTGAGCTGGGTGAATGGAATATGACTGACTGTCATCCAATAAGCTGTAATAGAAAAACACACTTGGATGCAATATTCAAAACTTTTTGTTTCTAAGTACTGTCCCATCTTTGGAGCAGTGGTTGTCAGTGCCGTTTAAGATGAGATGACGGAGGATGATTCTTTACATTTTTTTGAGCATGGCCTTTATTTGTCACATGCACCAAATACAACAGTTGTAGACCTTACTGTGAAGTAAGTATTTCACTGTAAGGTCTACACCGGTTGTATTCGTCGCAGTCTCTGCTCAGACATTTTTTTTTTATCATCCTCCGTCATCTTAAATGGCACTGACTGCCACTACTGCCACTACTACAGGACGGTACTTAAAAACAAAATGTTTGGAATATTGCATCCAAGTGTGTGTGTGTGCATGTGTGTTTCCCCATTGACTAATGTTTTTTCTCCTGTGTGTCATCAGAGCCGGGGGCCAGTGGTGAATCAAGGTGGAGAGACAGCGCCAGAGGTAACTGAGAGCAGAGTGGAGGCTGGACCCCTGTGGCCACAGACACCAGCAGAGAGGCCAGAGATACCAACAGGACCAGAGAGACCACAAGAACTAGCAATCGCAGCTATGATTCCAGTGACCACTTTAGACCTCAGCCCCAGCCCTCTCAGTGCAGACCTCAGTCCCAGCCTCATCGAAGGGGGAGACCTACTGGCCTGCTGTGATCTGCTGTCCCTGAAGAGTGACACTGTGTCCCTGGCCAGGGTAAGTGACTTCTCCCAAACACACACATTACAGGGAGGGTGAGTGACTTCTCCCAAACACACACATTACAGGGAGGGTGAGTGACTTCTCCCGAACACACACATTACAGGGAGGGTGAGTGACTTCTCCCGAACACACACATTACAGGGAGGGTGAGTAGCTTCTCACATACATGTATACACATTACAGGGCTGTCATCCGATCAGTGCTCATCTATAGCCTGGGAAGACAACTCATCTCTGCAAGAGTAGCCAAAGTTTATTTTTGTCTTTCAATAAGTGTTGTTGGTATAGTCTGGCTAGGACCTTTCTAGTTAAATGCTGCCTCTTTCTAGCTAGTAGCCTAATCATTGCTTTTTGAACTGCTGAATGCTCAGTACTTGTGACTTTGAAGTGTTGGACCATTGACTTCAACTGGTTTCAAGGGAATTTGTGAGAGCTTTCTGATAATTGGTGGGTATGTCTGTTGGAGGGGGTATTTTTCTTCACCTCTGCTAGGCAATCAGCAATTAGTGTAAGTACTTCAATCTCCCTTAGTTTTTCACCGCGTTGTCGCCCAAAATGAAGACAGTCGCCGAAACAAGATATTTCAGATGATCAGATTTTGCTATTGTATAATTTTGTCAAGTATGTGTGATTTCCTGTTCACTCCTCTGCCTTTAGGTTTTACAGAAACTCCCCACTCCGTGGCTGCAACCCTTCTAATCTAGTGTACCCTGCCCGCACAACCCATGTGCAATTCCTAGTCTCTGGTAGTGTTTGGAACTGCCAATCGGTGGTCAACAAGGCTGAGACATAGATTACCCATGAGAACACTGCTATTACTCATTTCTCCGAAACTGAGATTTTCAATTTTACTATTTTGTTTATTTTTTTCTCCTTCCCACTCTCCTCCAACCCTACCTACTCAGCCCCTACCCAGATGGTCATGCGCCATCACAATTACTCATTTAACTCCCACTCTCCCCTTTCCTCCCGGCTGGCTCGACCATTCCTCCTGCACTGCGTGCTCACAGAACAGGCTGTGGGCAGCTGAGTGAAAATGGAGGAAAAACTAAACTTCATCCTTCCACTCCCTCCTCTCTACATGCTCTTCTTCTCCAACCCTGGGAAACTATTTTCCACCTTCTCCTCCCTCCTTAATCCTCCACCTTCTCCCCATCCCTCCTCCCTCTCTGTGATCGACTTTGTCAACTACTTTGAAAAAAAGGTTGACAACATCCGCTCGTCATTCACTCAGCCTACTGAGTCCACTGGGCCCACTCACACAGAACCACCTTACTCCTTGACCTCTTTCGCCCCTCTCTCTCCAGGTTAAATCCTGCAACTAGTGATGTTCAGCCACCCGACAACCTGCCCACTCAACCCCATCCCCTTCTCCACACTCCATCTCTGGAGACCTTCTCCTATTCCTCACTTCCCTCATCAACTCATCCCTCACCAATGGCTACGTCTCCTCTGATGTCATGATGGCCAGAGTCGCTCCCCTCCTCAAGAAACCAACACTCGACCCCTCTGATTAAAAAAAACTACAGACCAGTATCTCTTCTTTCTTTTCTTTCCAAAAAACCTGAGCGGGCTATCTCTGACCAGCTCTCTCGTTATCTCACCCAGAACAATCTTCTTCACTTTAACCGGTCAGGCTTCAAGATGAGTCACTCAACTGAGACTGCTCTCCTCTGTGTCACGGAGGCTCTCTGCTCTGCCAAAGCTGACTCTCCTCTTTTCTCATCCTCCTAAATCTATCTGTTGCCTTCAACACCATGAACCATCAAATCCTCCTCTCCACCCTCTCAGGGCTGGGCATCTCAGGTTCTGCACACTCCTGGATTGCATCCTACCTGACAGGTCGCTCCTACCAGCTGGCATGGAGTGGATCTGTGTCTGCACATCGTGCTCTCACTACTGGTGTCCCCCAGGGCTCGGTTCTAAGCACCTCTCCTCTTTTCTCTATACACCAAGTCACTCGGCTCCGTCATATCCTCACATGGTCTCTCCAATTATTGCTATGCAGATGATACTCAATTACTTTTCTCATTCCCACTTCAGACACTCAGGTGGCGACATGCATCTCTGTGTGCCTGGCAGATATCTCAGCTTGGATGTCGGCCCACTACGTCAGGCTCAACCTCGACAAGACGGAGCTGCTCTTCCTCCTGGGGAAAGCCTGCCCACTCCAATACCTCTTTATCACGGTTGACAACTCCACTGTTTCCCCCTCCCAAAGTGCAAAGATCCTTGGCATGACCCTGGACAACACCCTGTCGTTCTCTGCAAACATCAGAACAGTGAATCGCTCCTGCAGGTTCATGCTCTGCAGCATCCGTAGAGTACAACATTTTCTCACAGAAGAAGCGGCGTGGGTCCAAGTCTAGGTACTCGTTTATTTTATTTTTTTAAACGTGCACTTTTCCTACTTGCACTGACTTTGCTGATAACTTCTTCTTTATTGAGGAAAACATTGACTTACTATGACTGTGATATGTGGTTGTCTCACCTAGCTATCTTAAAATGAATGCACTAACTAACTGTAGGTCACTCTGGGTAAGAGAGTCTGCTAAATGACTAACATGTAAAAATGTAAACGTTTCCCCTGGTTTAGTTCCATAAGAGGGCAACACACATCCTGAATGTTAAGCTCATCAATAAATCAATAAAATGTATTTTATAAAGCACTTTTTACATCAAATTGCTTAGACAGATACCCAGCCTAAAACCCCAAGGAACAAACAATGCAGATGTAGAAGCACAGTGGCTAGGAAAAACTCCCTAGGAAGAAACCTAGAGAGGAACCAGTCTCCGAGGGGTGGCCGGGTCGAGATTATAAGAGTACACGGTCATTTACGCCAGATCATTTTTCAAGCTGTTCAAACGTTTATATGTGACCAGCAGGGTCAAATAATAGTCACTGTGGTTATAGCGGGTGCAACAGGTCAGCACCTCAGGAGTAAATGTCAGTTGGCTTGTCATAGCTGAGTATTCAGAGGTTGAAACAGAAGGTGAGAGAGCGAAATAGAGAGAGAGAACATTAGATAGACAGCCAGGAGTCGTCAGGCCAGGTAGTCCTGAGGCATGGTCCTAGGGCTCAGGTCCTCCAGGAGGTTAGGTAAAGAGAGAGAGAAGGAGAGAGGATAATTAGACGGAGCATACCTAAGATCACACAGGACACTGGATAAGACAGGAGAATTACACCAGATAGGACAGACTGCCCTCTAGCCCTAACTATTGCAGTATAGTTACTGGGGACTGAGACGGGGGGGTCGGGGGACACTGTGGCCCTGTCCAAATTTACCCCCAGACAGGGCCAACAAGGTAGGATATAACTTCACCCACTTTGCCAAAGCACAACTTACTACCCAGAGACAATGCAGGGTATAGCCCACGAAGATCTCCCCCACTGCACAAGCCCGATGGGGCACAAAACCGGACAGGAAGATCACGTCAGTGACTCAACCCATTTAAGTCAAGTATAGCAAAAAAAGCCTGTCATGACATGATGCACCCTCTTAGGGACGACATGGGAGAGCGAGAGCAGGCCAGTAACTCAGGCCCGTAATAGGGTCAGAGGCAGACAATCACAGTGGAGAGAGGGGAGCCGGCTAGGCAGATACAGCAAGGGTGGTTGGTTACTCCAGTGCCTTGTCGTTCACCTTCACACCCCTGGGCCAGACTACACTCAATTATAGGATCTACTGAAGAGATGAGTCTTCAGTAAAGACTTAAAGGTTGTGACCGTGTCTTCGTCTCTGACATGGAAAGGAAGACCATTCAATAAAAATGTTGCTCTATTGGAGAAAGCCCTGCCTCCATCTGTTTGCTTTGAAATTCGAGGAACAATAAGGAGGCATGCGTCTTGTGACCATATCGTACGTGTAAAGTATGTACGGCAGGACCTAATCGGAGAGATAAGTAGTAGAAATGCTTTGTAGGTTAACAGTAAAACCTTGAAATCAGCCCTAGCCTTAACAGGCTAGCACAGGAGTAATATGATCAAATATTTTGGTTCTAGTCAAAGTTCTAGCAGACGTTTTTGGCACTAGCTGAAGTTTATTTACTGCCTTATCTGGGTAGCACGCGGTAGAGCATTACAGTAGTATAATCTTGAAGTGACAAAAGCGTGGATGAGCTTTTCTGCATCGTTTTTGGACAAAAAGTTTCTGATTCTTCAAATGCTACGAAGATGGAAAAAAAAGCTGCTCTTGAAATATTTTTGATATGTTCGTCAAAAGAGAGATCAGGATACAGAGTGTTAGGTTCTTATTTTTCAGAGTAAATAACCCACGGACACTAGAGAAGCTTCAACCAAGTTTAATTCTTCCCAAAGGTTATGTACAGCTGTAATCAGACAGCAAAACATTTCTCTCCATTGGTTATATACATCCTACTTAAGACACTCCCTCTCTCCAATCCTTAGTTTATGCCCAAGAGAAAGAAGGTAACCAGATACTAACCCTGATTACTCCCTTCAGGGGAACTGACCTCACCCCTCACCTCCTGCCCTCAACCCCTCCTTCGCCTAATCCGCAGATATCCATCTGTCTTCCCTATATCAACACGGTGCTCTGCTCCCGTCCCTCAACACATTCCACAGCTCTCTGTCTTTCTGCAGAGAACCCCTAACTTTCTCCTTTGATTCTATGCTTCTTTCTCTATCATTTATTTAACATCTCAATGTTCAAAATGTTGAACCCAACAAGAGTAAGACAATCCATGAAGATTCATTGTCAGATCCAACAGCAGATGTCGTTGTTTCAAGAAAACTAGAACTAGCATCTCTGTTTTGTCCGAGTTTAAAAGTAAAATATTTGCCGCCATGCCAGGCAGTTTTCGGGCTTCACCACGTTTATTTGCAATTTGCAGTGTGTCGTCTGCAATAGCATTGAAAGTTTGACATTGTGTTTCTGAATTACATCACAAAGAGGTAGCATGCAGTGCATTCGGAAAAGTATTCAGACCCCTTCACTTTTACGACGTTTTGTTACGTTGCAGCCTTATTCTAAAATGGATTAATTACCCCATAACGACAAAGTGAAAACAGGATTTTAGACATTTTAGCAAATGTATTTAAAAAATAAAACACACAAATACATAAGTATTCAGACCCTATGCTATGAGACTCGAATTTGAGCTCAGGTCCAGCCTGTTTCCATTGATCATCCTTGAGATGTTTCTACAACTTCATTGGAGTCCACCTGTGGTAAATTCGATTGATCGGACATGATTTGGAAAGGCACACACCTGTTTATATAAGGTCCCACAGTTGACATTGCATGTCAGAGCAAAAACCAAGCCATGAGGTCGAAGGAATTGTCCGTAGAACTCCAAGACAGGATTGTGTTGAGGCACAGATCTGGGGAAGGGTACCAAAACATGTGTGCAGCATTGAAGGTCCCCAAGAACACAGTGGCCTCCAGCATTCTTAAATGAAAGAAGTTTGGAAGCACCAAGACTCTTCCTAGAGCTGGCCACCCGACCAAACTGAGCAATCGGGGGAGAAGGGCCTTGGTCAGGGAGGTGACCGAGAACTCAATGGTCACTCTGTCAGAGCTCCAGAGTTCCTCTGTGGAGATGGGAGAACCTTCCAGAAGGACAACCATCTCTGCAGCACTCCACCAATCAGGCCTTTATGGTAGAGAGGCCAGACTGAAGGCAATCCTCAGTAAAAGACACATGACAGCCCACTTTGAGTTTGCCAAAAGACTCTCAGACCATGAGAAACAAGATGTGATGCTCCACATCCAACCTGACAGAGCTTGAGAGGATATGCAGAGAAGAATGGGAGAAACTCCCCAAATACAGGTGTGCCAAGCTTATAGTGTCATACCCAAGAAAACTTAAGGCTGTAATCGCTGTCAAAGGTAAAGGGTCTGAATACTTACGTAAATGTAATATTTCAGTTATGTATTTGTGATACATTTGGAAAAATGTATTAAAAACAGTTTTTGCTATATGGGGTATTGTTTGTAGATTGAGGGGGAAAAAAACAATTTAATCAATTTTAGAATAAGGCTGTAACGTAACAAAATGTGGAAAAAGTGAAGGGGTCTGAATGCTTTCCGGATGCACTTTATATATAGGGCTATATACAGTATCAATCTAGATCAGGATTATATATTTTGGATGCAATTTGAATGGAGTTGATAGAGAGAAAGACTGCGATAGAATTCTGGCACGTGAACTGATTTAAAGAAACAATATTCGAGTGATAGGCTGTTTTAAAACTCTGCAGTTGCAATTTAAAAAAACAAAATATCTTTACAATTAAAAAACAAAGTGACCCCCGAAAGCCAGATTTAGATGGGTAAATTAGACGCGCATTCAGTCTTTATATTACTGTAGCATAGACGGTGTTGTAGCAAATGTAGGCCTCCTTGTCACAAGAAAAAAGTTACCATGATGAGATGATACGTTGGTCTACATGCATTCTGAACTGCGTTCCATACTGAGATGGTCTGTCTGTTCCCACCATGAGCGTTGATGATTCATCACGCAGAGGCCGTAGAGAAGCCATATAATTTAACAGTTCCTTTTCACGCCATGTTGTTCATAGAAATAATTTACCACTTTCTCTCAGTAATTTATCACGGGAAAAGGGAGTTACTTTTGGGCGGTAAATCTCAGTAACTGTCACATCTACTCCCACTTCCCCTCTCCAGCGCTCGACGTCGCCGGTCTACTAACCATTGGGCCTGGCAACCCATATTTACACACACCTGGCAACCTTCATTATGCACACCTGCGCCTCATTATTAGGCCCACCGGGACTTCATCACCTCCCTGATTACTTCCCCTTTATCTAGCACTCCGTTGTTATCATCCACCAGGCAATATTGTTTATGTTTCCGTGTTAGACGCTTCTCTAGTTTTGTATCGCTCCATGTTCTTCGTCATTAAACATTGCTTCCTGACTCCCTGCGTCTACGTTACAGAATATTGCCTCACAGAATGGAAGCAGCAGCCAACCGAGACATCTCCCAGATGGTCGGTCGAACAGGAAGACCTACTTCGCCAACACCACGATCAGCTGGCGCAACTGAAGTGCTTTAAGAGGCTAGTTAAAGATCATATCACCTCCACCTTACCTGACACCCTAGACCCACTTCAATTTCTATACGTCCCCAATAGATCCAGAGACGATGCAATCGCCATCGCACTGCACGCTGCCCTATCCCATCTGAACAAGAGGAATACCTATGTAAGAATGCTGATCATCAAGCTCATTATTAAGCTTGAGGCCCTGGGTCTGAACCCCGCCTTGTGCGACTGAGTCTTGGACTTCCTGACGGGCTAACCCTAGGTGGTGAAGGTAGGCAACAACACCTCCACTATGCTGATCCTCAACACAGGGGCCCCACAAGGGTGCGTGCTCAGCCCCCTCCTGTACTCCATGTTCACCCCTGACTGCGTGGTCATGCACGCCTTCAACTCAGTCATCAAGTTTGCAGATGACACAACAGTAGTAGGCCTGATTACCAACAATGATGAGACAGCCTACAGGGTGGAGGTGAGAGCCCTGGCGGAGTGGTGCCAGGAAAATAACCTCTCCCTCAACATCAACAAAACGAAGGAGCTGATTGTGGGTTTCAGGAAACATAAGGGGTAGCACGCCCCCATCCACATCAGCGGGACCGCAGTGGAGAAGGTGAAAAGCTTCAAGTTCCTCGGCGTAAACATCGCTGACAATCTGAAATAGTCCACCCACACAGACAGTGTGGTGAAGAAGGCACTGTAGTGCACCCTGTCTCATTCTGGAGCTAGAGGAGTTAGAGCCCTGATAGATCAAATGAGAGCACCCCTCCAGGTACTCTCATGGTGACTTTGTCTTGACAGGTGATATGTCATTGCCATTACAGTGTTATGTAAAGCGAGCTCTGAAGCACATATCAGAATAGCATTCAGATGCTTTCTCTGCCATCGATTCCCTTCTTCCTGACAGCATCCATTTTGTTGATAGCCTATTGTGTTTATGGCACCTGGGCCCAGTCTGATAAAGCCACGACAAGCTGTAAGAGATTGGCCTAGGTGGGCTCTCATTCACCAAGACCCTCATCTTCCCAAGATGTACCTCTCTAACCAAACGACACAGATATTCCTTTGTTAACAAAACATTCATGTCTCACCTCAGAGCTATCCAGTTTCATTATCGCTGAAAAAAGGACCGCTTTATCCAGAGGTCAGCTGGGAATATGGAACCATGGCACCTCTCCAATGAGCAGCGAGGCTGTATCGTTGTTTCAGACATCGGGCAGAGCGCTCGTCAAATCATAATTCCCCTGACCTTGGTGACCCTCGGAGGCTTTGACAACGCGGGGCCATGCTACAGAACAGGCACTCTCTTTCACGCCCGCCGACGCCAAAATGGCTTTTTCATTCCTCAAACAATCATACGCTAGATCCTCTGAATGGAAGGGCAGATGACATAAGCTGTGGGTTCTCTGGTTTGAGATAAGTGCTTTTTTCTAAACTCCAGAAGCGTGTGGTCTGACCCTAGTGTACGTGCTGACGGTACTGTTATCTTATTTTTCCCCTCTCATTTAATTTAGCTCCTTGAGCGTTCCTGAAAGCCCAATTTGAATATGCTCATCACTGCTGCAGCCCTGTTGTCAAAATCTCAATTAATATGTTAATGTGTCTGAGATTTTTCATTAGTTACCAGAAGAGTTATTGCCGTAATTTTTTTCAGGAATGTTTTTTTTTTAGGGGGGCATTGCTTTGTTTATATTGCCTGTTGGTGCTGGAGGGGTTTTTTCAATTACAAATCATAAATTGAAATCCTCAACCAAGAAGGAATAACTACCATTGATATGCTTGATTCGTAACAGTCATTGTGTTGACACATCTTCAACTTATAACTTGCTACCTTGATGTATTATCGTAGTTAAATCAGTATCAGTATTCAGAAATAACTCAAATGTTTCTAAGTAAACCTCCTTTCCTTTACTAACACTGTACATTCATTATTTATAAATGGTGCTCCATTGACTTTCTTAACTATTATGGGGCAAATGAGCCAGTGCCACCACCTTGGACATTATGCCAAAGGAAATGTGTGAGAGTTAATGTTGATATCCTCGTTAGTAGCATAGACGTAGCTTAGACATGCATCAGCAAAAGTTGACTTCCCTAACTACTGTGTGATTAGAGAGTAGGCTGTAAGCCCCCACTTGTTCCTTTCCATCTCACTCGACTATTTAGGCCATTTAATTTTCAGACCGAATTATTAAATCATGACTGCAGGGCTAACTTTAGATTTTAATAATAGGGGCCTCCCGAGTGGCGCAGCGGTCTAACGCAGTGCTTGAGGCGTCACTACAGACCCGGGTTCGATCCCAGGCTGTGTCACAGCCGGCCGTGACTGAGAGACCCATGAGGCGGTGCACATTTGCCCCAGTATCGTCCGGGTTAGAGGAGGGTTTGGCTCTAGTGACTCGTTGTGGCAGGCCGGGTGCCTGCAAGCTGACTTCGGTCACCAGCTGGATGGTGTTTCCTGGCTTCCGGGTTAAGCAAGCAGTGTGTCAAGAAGCAGAGTCTGCAGGGTTGTGTTTCGGAGGACGCATGGCTTTTGACCTTCGCTTCTCCCGAGTCCGTAGGGGAGTTGCAGCGATGGAACAAGATTGTAACTCCGAAATTGGGGAGAAAAAAAGGGTAAGAGTAATTAAAAGGGAAGTAGTGCAAAAACCAGAGAGTAGTGGGTTTCTGTTGTTATTGACTGCATCCCAAATAGCACCCTACTCCTTACATAGTCCATAGTTACTTTTGACCAGGGCCCTATAAGCTCTATGTTGGGAATATGGCTTGGGACATAGGCAAAGTAAATCATTTAGCGCCTCAGGTGTTCCCAAAGTAAATTCCGTAGAAATGGAAATTGGCTATAAAATCTTATAGATTATAAGGCAAAACTCTTTCTACTACAACACTCTTATTTTTATTTTATTTCTGAATTATTTTGCATTAATGTTTCTGCCTAATACCTTAATCAAATAAGATGAAAACACTATGATGGACAAGACAGTTAATTACATTTAATTGGATGATCAAAGGCTTGTCTTTTGAGGGTCTTGATAAAACCTGAACTTCAAGTTTCTGAAATTACAAAGCTAGCCTTTATCTCTCTTGTTACTACAAAATAATGTATTCATTGTTGGATGTTTTCTCTCTTGTTTTTGACGATGAGAAAAGCTGAAAACAGTCGCGTCAGTCATTAACTGGCTTTGGTGATGGAAAAGGGATGTGGATCTCTCAGGCTCCTTTGGGTCAATATTGTTTTATTCTGTATAGGTTGGTGAGGGGACACACAACACTGATATACACTGAGTGTACAAAACATTAAGCACACCTTCCTATTATTGAGTTGCACCCCCCCCCCCCCCCTTTTTGCCCTCAGAACAGCCTCAATTGTCTTGCCCATTCACCCTCTGAATGGCACATATACACAATCCATGTCTCAACTGTCTCTTTAACCCGTCTCCTCCTCTTCATCTACGCTGATTGAAGTGGGTTTAACAATGACATCAATAAGGGATCATAGCTTTCACCTGGATTCACTTGGTCAGTCTTTCAAATGGAAAGAGCAGGTGTGCCTAATGTTTAGTCCACTCAGTATACCACACCTCTTTTATACATGAAGGGACCAGGCTTTTTTCCTGTTCAGATTGCGGTTGTATAATATGTTCATAATACTACCCTGACTCTCTCTTTTTCTTGCTATCTCGCTCTCTTTTTCTCTGTGTCCTTAACTATTCTTCTTTCTTTTGTATTCTACAAAGTCCCTCCTTTTTCATACGCAACTCTAATTGCTCAAGCAGAATGTAGAGTTTCCTTGACGGAATCGAGTGGCCCCGTAAACACACAGCTAATTAGGGAGACTAGCTACTCCTCTACTCCTGAATGGAAGAGAGGTCGGATGCCCCCCTCTGCCCCCCTCTTAAGCTGTCAGTGCATCCAAAGGGGGCTCGCATTGTGTTCGAAAGCGAGGGAGGAGAAAGAAGAGAAAATGAAGAGAAAGTGAAACACCTGTGTTTAGACAGTGTGAGCAGATAGAGGAGTGGAAGTGCAGGGCAGGCTGGCAAATGGCTTTGTTATGCTAAGAGCTGGCCACTTTATTCAGCCGAGGTAGAGGAGAGGAGCCTCATTCATTTATCAACACAGAGAAAGTTTATTTTTTTCTATCTCATTGGCCCATATTTAGAGGCTGTGGATGTGAAAGGAAGGAAGGAAGGAAGGAAGGCTGGATGGTGATGTTGTATGGAGAAAAGGAGTAGAGGTAATTTCAAGTATTTCTATTTCCTCATTCCTTGGTTTGGTGAATATTTTACCCTTTCATTTGTGGTTGACTGTCTAATGATGTGCTGGTAACCCATCACCATAAAGAAATGTAATTTTCACAATGAAAATCTGTCCTTAGGTTGCTAATGAGGAAAGTTGAGGCACCCTCCTTCCCTCTCTCTCCTGGGATATTTCCCCCTCCCTCTCTGACAAGGCATTGCCATCGTGTCCATTTCAAAACAGCAAGCATCCATCACAACACTAGGGGTTTCTGCGATGATGCTCTCATGCTGTGGAGAGAATTGGGGGATGGATAAGGGAGGGAGTGTTATGGTGGGCTTCTCAAGAACTCTTGGTCTTCCCCACCCCTCTTGGGTCTTTTTTTCCATGTTTAAAAAAAAAAATAAAATGTTTAAATATATATATATATATTGGTTGATCAAAGGCTTGTCTTTAGATATATATAGATATATATAGATAGATACTGTTTACCAAAACTGTCATCACAAAAAGTTACATCATCAATGCCAAATCGAGCTGGTACATTTCACATTTCAAAATAGAGGTATTGTTAGGAAAAGAGGGGTTAGAATTGACAGGATGGGGGATAAGGTAACACCAAGTAGGGTATAGCAGGAGTGGGCATGTTTCAAGGAATGATACACTCAAAAATGTTTGTTCATTAGTCCACTATTAATACAATCCCCAAAAAGTATGCATGTCAGCAGTTTTCACAATGGAGCACTTTCATTACGGAGCAAAACTTGCCTTGATGATGCGTTTTGCATCATATGAAAGATAGTTTTTGAGTGTAGTCTCCCTTTAATATTAATAACAACCCACAACGTCCTCCGTAGGTTTTTTTCTTCCTTCCCTGTGTGCTCACGTAAGCTACAAGAAGTATATTACTAAAGTCCTCCGTCTTGAAATACAATGATTAAACTCCTCATTGACAGCTTACCTCAACAATGCAAGATGTGCTCTAGTTTGTTTATGTTTCTGAAGGTAATCACACAGCATAGTAATGAGAGAGAGAGAGAGAGGGAGCGTTGATCGGTCGAAACGAAACAAAGGATTTTAGAAAATGAAAGAATTAAACCAAAAATCAAGCTTGCTCATTAATCACTAGAGACCTCATCTGACTGTAGACTGGAAATAAAGATGTCAGTTTGAAGATGAAAGCAGTTTCGTCTCTGTGTTTTGGGAAGCCTTTGAGAATTTAGAGAATCATTTTAGGATTTTAATAGATTCATTATATATTCCCTCTTTTCCTTTTCCCTAAGGGAGGTTCATACCCAAAAATTTAAGCACAGAGGCGTTTTTGTCCAAATATTTTATAATTGACAATATGGAAATAGTACTGTTATTTGCCACAAATGTTGCAACAAAAAAAAATTCTCGAAATCTCTGATGCTCATGCTAACTCCTGATTCTTCTTCTGTTTTAGAGCGAGGGATATGTCCAGGAAGAAGATACCAGAAGTGTGGCTGCATCGTCTGTCATGGTATGCTCAGCATTCTGGTGCCATGTATTCTATTCCAATATAAGAGAGTATCTTCCTGTCTATGCATTACCCAAAAACGTTGTGTGAGTGTGTGTTTACATATATGAGAGAGAGAACAGCGAACAGCAGTCTAACAGGCAGTGTGTTCGTGGGGCATTGGGAGGCCGTCAGTATTCTGAGCTGCCATCAGGATGAAATGGAGCCTCTTTTCCCCCACGCCGTTCCCATGGTGATATCCCATAATCACTCCTGTCTTCCTCCGTGGTGGGACACAGACTCATTTGCTCATTGGCTGTGACAGCCTCCTACCTCTCACTGACTGGAAGCAGCAGGGGCCTGAGAGGAGCCATCGATGGAAATAGCAGGGTATCTCCTATAACTGAACGAGAGGGGAAGGATGGAGGGAGGGAGAAAGAGGGTGCGGGAGAGAGGAAGTGGGGTAATTAGAGAACGGTACCCATAAGAAGGTAGGAGAGTGAGATGGGTCCCTACAGTGATGCTCATCATAACACTAGGGGTTCGTGTCCATAATTAGACCTACTTTACTACAGTCTCTTACTGTATATTGGCTTTGGAAAAACGTGGAGACTTCTCCAGTTACACAAATAGTATGAAAACTATCATTTTAAATTTGAATACATTTTTCTTCCCTCATTCCCGCTCTGTATGGGTAGCCGCCGCTGAAATCGAACCCACGACCCTGGCGTTGCCATACCGCATTATGCTCACTTGTTATACTGTATGTCCTCTCACTTTCTTTCAAAGTGTCCCTCCCGCCCTCTATCCTCTAGCTAACTCTGCCTCTCTGCTCCCACCATTCCCCCCACTGTGGTGCTGTTGTCAGGCTGAGGGACAGCCTCCCAGGGTGAAAGGTAGAGAGGCAGGATTTTATAATTAATGTGGAGCTGACACCTGCATGGCCAGTGTAAACAGGTGAACTGTGAAGAAGAGGCCCTCCCTGGCAGGCCACTGATTAAAGCCTGGCTCTCTGCTTCTCTCTCATTCACGCTGTCCTGCTGGTCAATAAACACCACTAATGGTATCAGACCACCCACCCAGCCCACGGGCACGGATAAAGGTCAAACATAACAGGGGGGTGGGTGGTGGGGCTGGGACTTTCAGAAAAGTTTAATATGATTCTACAACCTAAAAAAAGACATCAATATTTTTAGATTGGTTTGCACAAGCGAGTGCACTCAAAGGTACTCATGTCGCTCTGTTTGTTAGATTGATGCTCTACTATTCAGAGTAGCAGTGTTGACAATTCGTCTTTGCCTCAGCCTCGAATGCTGAAAATCCCCTCAAGTTAATCATTGACCTTGATTTGCCAGCTTAAGCCAGATTTGGGTTGGTTGCCTCTCTTTAGCCCTGGAGCGAGTACCTGCCGTTTCTACCACAGATTCCCTGCCTGCATATAGATCCTTATCTACTTTATTAGTTGGCTTTGTTTGTTTACTATCGGGAATAATTCCCTCACTTCCCACTGATAATAGCCTTTCCACTCGGTGAAGATAAATGGATTGTCCTCCCTACTCATCACCTTGCAAGCAGAGGCTCATGAAAGATTCAGAAATGGCACCCTATTCCCTATATAGTGCACTACTTCTGATCAGCGAAGTACTGCACTATGTAGGCAATAAGGTACTTTGGGACACAGCCCGGGAGAGTCTTCAGACTGGATGAAAAAATGTGTGCTTTGGAAGAAAGCTGAGGATTGTAGTGAAAATGATGTGAAATAATTATAGGCTGAGTGAAAGAGATTGTTTTGTTTCTCAAGAAGAATGACAAGAGTTGTTCAGAGATGCTCTTCTTGGTGTGAAATTACCAACAAACATCATGTTTGTGTAGCTTTTAGGGAATATTAGCATGGTGTAGTTTTAGTCAGACTCTACCAGCAACTGTAGACAAGTGTAAAATATTTTCATTGTTTCATTTCTACTGATTATCTTTCTCTCTGTCTCTCTCTACTCAGTCTGTGTTCCCCAGGATTCAGTTGGATCCTCTGGAGAAGGACTGGCTACGATCCTGTGCCCTGGGGAACACAGCTGCTCTCCGACAGCTCCTCACACAGGACTCCAGCCTGGCCTCAAAGAAGGTACTACCTCCCCCTAACCCTCACCCTCTACCTCACCATCAGCCCCATCCCGGCCTCCAAGAAGATACCAAATATAAGGCTCTGGACTAGGGTAAACCTGTTTTGATCTGGTCTATCCAAAGCCATGCATTTGATTGGCACATTTTCAAGCCCATCTCCCATAGGATTGACACTAAACACACACACTCTGGCCTCCTATAGGATTCAGCATGATGGCACACGGGAGCTTCCTCTCTTCATCTAGGATCAGATAAGGGAGCCTCTGTTGATGGGGTTGATGGGCATCTAGCTACTGAGGCTACTGAGATTGAAAGACAAAAAACAAACATCAGGAAAGGTAGCTTGATCCCTTATCAGTCAATCCCATCAAGCGTTGTCACACAGAATTGAACCAGCACATAGTAGCTGTCTTGTCGCCCTCTCTTGAGACATCAGGTTTTCATGGACCATTTCACCTCCACAAAAGCTGTCAGATCGCAATGTTGATGTCATTGACCTTGTTTAAAGATGAGATCTTCAGATAAGGATCCTCTGAAAGCCATCTGGTACTTATATTGAAGGATGTTCTTATAATACAGTTAATGCGGAGCACATGAAAAAGTTATGATATATACCATAAATATTAAGGTAATAAATTAGACCCATTTTTTTTCCAGATGCCTAACATTTGCACTCTATTCCCATGTGTTTGACGCTCTCACCAGGACTTCATCACTGTAAGTAGCCTCCAATATTTCTCCTACCGTCCTCCCTTCCTCTTTCACTGGCCCTAACCTATCTGTTACGTTGCTAATTCACACAGAAAAGTAGTCCAGATACAGTAGCTTCGTTTTTTTGTTTTATTTCTGCAGTTTGATGTTTTACCAAAAACAAATACGTAATACCTTCTTGAATAGTCAGTACTTTGCCAAACTGTACAGATGAAGAGGAAACTTAGTGTGACATCAACATATTAAGTGTATACCCTCTACTCTTGGCTTCCCTGTGGCTCAGTTGGTAGAGCATGGTGTTTGCAAAGTCCGCATGGTGTTTGCAACGCCAGGGTTGTGGGTTCGATTCCCACGGGGGGCCAGTAGGAGAAAAAAAAAAGAAATGTATGCATTCACTACTGTAAGTCGCTCTGGATAAGAGCATCTGCTAAATGACTAAAATGTAAATGTAAATGGCCTCCTTGATTTACCCAGTGAGTAATGGGGAAACAGGCGGTGGACTCTAAAGACACAGGTTTAAATTCTTCAGACCCCCACTAAATATACTGCATTCTCTCCAGTGTGCATCGACAGCCCCTCTCCTCCACCTATTGGCTAACACGTCTGTATTCATTTCTATCTGACCGGTCCGCTGGCTTGTTAAATCAATCCCTCCCTTCCCACTGAAACTCTGGCGTTAGAGTTGAGCACTTACAAAACAATGGTCTTAAGGAAATCAGACACTTCAGCTACAACAAATAAGCAGTTAGTAAACTTCTTAGCATAGCGAATTAAAATGATGGAGGATGGAGAGATGTAGGGACAGAGAGATGAAGGGAGATAGAGGGATGAAGGGAAAGAGACTCCCCACCTTTATCAGAGGGACATGAGAGCCAGATTAGAGAAGAACATGTGACAAAAAGGACGGGTTATCCCCGTTTCCAAAACGTATGATTCTATCCAAGATTAAAGGTGGAAGGTGTTAAAAAATCTCAACAACCAGCTGTTGTGAACCATGATAGGATGAATTTTGTAAATGATTCAAACGATCAAATAATACATAATTGACAAATTCTGCAGACAAAACTGAACACAAACAAGGAGTTAATATTTCTGACCACAACCTCAGGGAGTGTCCAGGATGTAACTTACTCCTATAGGAATGACATCTTATACTATAACAAGCACCATAATATTCAATATTCTCTTTCTCCTATGAATTGTACTGCCCGATGGCCGTTCTACAACTCTTTTGTGTTAACCTGCTGCTGGAAACCAAGGGGGTGAGTAGTGGCATTTTCACGATGTCCATGTGCCTCCTTTCTGTACTGATCAAAAATGTTGCTGTTGGCTTACAGCTAAAACAAAACATCCCCAATACTTTTATTTCAATTAGCTAATCATTGATAATTCATAGTGCTCTTTCATAGTGCTCCGGCAGTGTCAAAGGTTGGTGTCTCGTTGTTCTTTAAAACAGGAGCAACATTTATTCAGAAGTCTACTAAATGGGATTCACACCAACATCCAATTTCTGACATGTATCAAGTTTTAAGGTAGGACCCAGGTGCAGACAGTGTTGAAGAAACTAAAGTTTATTCTTTAAACAGGGGCAGGCAAATGACAGGTCAAGGCAGGCAGGGGTCAAGGCAGGCAGAACAGTCAGAATTGGGAAACTAGAAAACAGGAGTAAGGAACAGGCAGGAGCAGGGAAACAAAACGCTGGTAGGTTCCACGAACAAAACGAACTGGCAACAGACAAACAGGGAACACAGGTATAAATACACAGGGGATAATGGGGAAGATGGGCGACACCTGGAGGGGGGTGGAGACGAGCACAAAGACAGGTGAAACAACTCAGGGCGTGACAGCATGTTTATCTACAAAACAAACAAAAAGCTGGAATTATTTTGCAAGGCACACAAACACCCTCCATACATTCTGACATGCCTTGGTTCTCCCTATCACCCTACAGTCAAACACACACACACCTACACACACACCTACACACACACCTACACACACACCTACACACACACCTACACACACACACACACACACACACACACACACACACACACACACACAGCTGAATAAAAACATACTGTACTGTCCTACATACACAATGTTATTTTTTATTAAGCCTTTCTTCAGGCGTCTGAGTTTTGTTTAGTATTAGCGGTCAGTCAGTGTGATGGGCCAGAGAATCCAAATGACTGTATCCACTGAGTTTAGCTCACTCTGTAGTCATGGGCTAGGTCCCAAATGACACCTTATTCCCTATATAATGCATTACTTTTCATCAGGGCCCATAGAGCTATTTAGAGACTAGGGTGCCGTTTGGGATGCAGACATGACGCCGGAGCCCAGATGATCATGGTGTGTAATGATATTGTAATTGAATGGTAATTAATAGTTGAAAAAACACAGCTTTCACTGCCTGAAGGCAGATTTATACCACTATACCGTCCTCACCAGATGAGAGCTACTGATAATTTTTTCGTAGAATGAAACAATTCCATGAATTTTGTAGTGTTTTTTTTTTTTTTTTTACATAGGTTTTTTGTTTGAACATTTTGTGTGTTTTAAACACGGAATTTCACTGCCACTGTCATTGTACAGAAATTCAGCATTACTTTGGTTTAGTTGAACCCCAACCAATACTTTCTCTATAACTGGCTCTACACCAGTATGCTACAACACAAAGGCATTATTTCACGCGCTATGAAAACGTTGTTGAGGTATGTCTGTTGAGAACAGCAGCGCATATGGTAGCCTATTGCCACAGTCCGGCTTTGAAAGGCAACTGCTGAAGCCAGAGCAGGAATTTCACACAGCATTGAGCGAGACTGCATAAACAAGCGCTAAGCTGTCTATTGAAAGGCTCCAAAGCAAAAGACCTCGTCCATATGGCCTCTCCTAAAACTCTCCCTCCTTCAGTCGGTTTGTATAGCCCCCCGATACCAGCTCCATGGGCCCCACCATGCAGAAGTAACAACATCAATGGTGTAAACCCTTGCCACTTGAGATTATTACATTTCTTTCTATGCTTCACTTGATCAAAATGGAAGAAGTGGAATTTACGCCTTTTTGATGTTCTTTTTCCTGCTGCTTTCAGATGGGCATTGGGAACTGGTTTTGTTGTTCGTCCCTGTACCAGAATACCACCCACTAAAGGGCCACAGATGCCAATCTGATGGTAGCAGACGGTCGGATGGCAGTTACCAGTTTGAACAGGGTCACTGTTGTCAAACTGTCCCATGATGCATGGCAGATACCTCCCAGAAGGTTTTTCTCTCTATTCATGGGCCCGGATTTAAAACACCCTGTTGAAAAGAAAGGTTGTACCTTATGGCCACAGTAAATCTAATGCAATTATAGTGTGCTATAATGCTAACTAACATGGGACATTTTGTAAACAGTAGGTACTGGTTGAAGCACAATATGATACTGTTCGATTGTATTGTATTCAGCAACTATGTGCATCATTACTAATCCTATAAGTTTAACAGCAAAACATATTTACATTTTTTAAATAGCTGATGTAAAGTGGACAGTCAGATACTGGTCACAGTTGCTCATCATAACATGGTGAGTGACAGTAGCTCCAGACCTGGATGGAGAAGCGTTTTTAATCAGTTTGTGTCTGGAGCGTTAGGGAGGCCAAACAGTCTGACTGAGTGACGGAAGAACCCCAACAGGCATCACAGAGCTCGGTTAGCACCTTGTAATGAAACCAGGCCGGTTAAAGCAGCTTGGCAGCATCCCGCCTCGACGGGCACAGTGGTCAGTCTACATTAACACACGCACGCATGCATGTGCTCCCGAACCCAAAATAACTCCCATTAGCTATCCCGCAGACAGACAAAACACCATTTTTTTCCTCCTCCCAGCCATTGGTTTTTGCTAGATTTCCGCGCTCTCGGTTGTTGGCTGAATGAAATATATAGGCGAGAGATAATTAAACGCTTGGAAAGCAGTGGGAAACACTGTTCTATTTGTTTCATCTAATCTACTGTACCGCAACATGGTAGTGACAGTGTGAGGTTGGTAGGGAGCGGGCCGGGGTAGGAAAGGCCAGGGTTGACACTGTGTGTCCTTATGAAAGGGATGGGGTGGAAGCACAAACGTGCAGAGTTTTAACAGTCTCTGTGTTAAAAGATACAAAGAATCAGTTCAGAAGGACAAGAAGATTACTGTTACTATAGTTCCCTGTGTTCTCTATGGGGACTATCTTAATCTTAAAAGGAAGATTACGGGGAACTCTTGTTGATTGAAGGGTTTAGTTTGAACCCATGCCAAATCTGAACAGAATAGGACCAAAGGTGTCAATGAATGGACATGTCAGAGAGTGAACCCATCAAAGCATGCCTCTCCTCTCACCTCTCTCTACTTTGATGTGCTTCGACTGGGAATGTGGATGGAGGGGAATGGCTAAAGTCCCGGCTCTACATCAATACGTCCATGCGCACAATTAGAATAGCTGCTCTGGAGAAAAGGCAGAACAGGGATGGAATCCGGACATAATACAAAGGGGATGCACAGGTTATGATACCCACCATGTATCACATTGTGATTGATTATAATGGTTAGAGCAGTGCTCATACGATAAACTTTCACTCCTTCCTTCCTTTCGTCTTGTTTTTCTTCTATCCCCGTAAATTGGACATCAAGTTTGTAAGTATATAGAATAAACATCAATATTATAGATGGGCTTCAATGACTCTGTTTGTGTGGGTGTGTGTACTAAGTGTTCCTCTTTCTCTCCCATAAGACTGTTGTGTTCCCTAATTGTGTAGCTAGTTACCAGTCGATTCATTATAATACATTAAATGATCTGATTTGGACTCATTCAGTTCTACACAATAGAAATTGGATAACTGTCCTTGAATCTGGCCCTTTAGTGAGGCATCAATAAACTCAACATTGGGCCGAATTAAGCCAGCTTATTACAGAGCAGACACAATGCCTGGCCATTCTTCACAGCCAAATCTGTTTAGGCAAATTAGGCATCAATTAAATTCAAAGGGACATTTTATTTAAATGAGCCATTCATGTTTTTTCTTTTTGTGTCACTGCTGTTGTGGAGGCTGTGTAGATGTACAATTCTTCTTATATTAATTGACAGTTGGCCTGAGTGAGGAGCGGTTATCCCTTCTATTGTAACATTGAAACGTAGTAAGTCCTAACTGAAATTTTACTCAAGAAATATGCCTTCATTAAAGATATTGAATAGTATCTGTGACCATACAATTACTTATTGGTTATGTACAAAACAAACTTCAACTCAAACCTCTGCACAAATCTCCCATTGACATCAGTGCTTTATTTACATGTTACGTAGCCTAGTTCCTAGTCAGGATTCCACCCAGTCAGTCACTCAGTCAGTACGTGCGTATGGTAGGAGCAGTCTCAGTGTTGAATGACTGGCCCCTCCTCTCTGTCTGTGTGTGTTCTCAGACGGCGCTTCACTGGGCAGCCAAGCAAGGCAGCGTGGAGGGTGTGGACATGATGGCTCGCACCGGCGTGGACGTCAACATCAAATCGGTGAGCGGACGCCGCGGTGACAGGTGGTGTCGGGCTGTGAAGGGTCAATGACTTCAGTTCACACTGACTCTTTACTCGCACCTCATACAGACCACAGCTACCACATCTCCTCATGCAGTTATCATTTGCTATGTCCGTCAATTGTCCACCACAGATGCAGACGCACACACACACATGAACAGGTGTGGCTACTCTTTAAGATTCCTGCTGAGGTTATACTTCAGTTTCCCTGTGGTGTTTTAGTCCAAAGTCTTTCAAAGGAACTTCTCCTCAACTCTGGGCTGCTGGTTTGATAAAGGACCGCACCACTTAAACTAGCTACAGATTGAACACCAGATAATTTGATATAACTAGAGATTTTTGGTTCACTCAGACAACAACAAATATGCAAAAGTAGCCCAATTAGCGGTAGAGATGGGGGGGCATCTTCTTGTCGCGCGCGGTGCTCAAGTTTATAACGGCTGTCAGTCAAAACCAATACAGCGCTGTGAAACGGAGAACAGGAACTCTGACGTTAATGTACAGCCTCTGCATTGCCAGGTCGCAATTGTAAATGAGAACTTGTTCTCAACTTGCCTACCTGGTTAAATAAAGGTGAAATAAATAAATAAAAAATTCCACTTTAGGCACTTATCAATAACAAAATCCGTATACGGGGTGACAGGGGCTGTGAGTGGAAAGGGTTGCTAACAGAGCATTTTCTAAATTCAAAATGAACCACCTGCAACTGGACACAGACTTTTATAATATACTTCTTTGCCTGAATCGACAACTAAAAAGGTATTGCCGAATACAGGTTAGTTGAAAAATCTATGGCAGTGGTTTGTATTATACATTATCTGGTGTACAATCTCTAGCTACACTTAAACCCATTCCACCCCAAGACAGTTGACATTGTCTAATGTGCAGCACTGAATAAATATCAGTTAAGCATTACCTCATGAGGATTTTCACTCAATGTCATATCCCTCCCTATCTGGTTAAGTAGTGTGAAAATATTCATTGTTTGTTTTCTGTCATTTCGTTATTTAAAAAATGCTAATTTCTCTTTTATCTGTCACATCATACTCTTTTTGTCATTCATTTCGGGGCAGATATAGACATTTGAGAGCTTTGTTATTTTCTCAGCCCGGGGCTAAGTTTGCCTTCACAGTCAATAAAAATGAAAACCATACCACACACAAACACACACAAACCCTGCTGTCTTGTATGTAGAGAGGCAGCAGAGGCAGGTGGGTGGTGGATTTATTCGAAGGGGCAATGTTGTGATTACTTAATGGCTTCTCAGACAGCCATGGGCCTGTAGAATTCAATTTAGCGTCTGCCTCTCTAAGTGTTAATCTCCTGTCCTCGCAGCCCGCTGCCTGGTTATGATGTGATGTGATAATCCAAGATGGCGTAGCAGTCAGACGTCTTTGTCCTGTCGTGTCCCTTGTATATATATTTTTACATATTTTTCTTCACATATCTTTTAAAAATATTTTCCTTAACCTCAACTTCTAAATACTCTCCTGCAACCCGCCTCACCCAATGTGGCGTGGATCTGTTTTTTTTCGAAAGTATTTCTATTTACTTCGGATCTGGAATCCCTCAACTGAAGCTAGCCAGCTAACTACCTACCAGCTATCAGTCAGCAAACCACTGCTAGCGGTCATTAGCTAACCTTTAGCTCGGAAAACTCTCGCCAGTTAGAACAACGTGACTCAAACCAGAGCATAACGGACCTATTATTCTTTTTTTCCCCCCATATCCCCGGATTCCTACCGCAAACTCTGAACATTTTCATCTGGATCTTCGCAACTAGCTAACCGCAATCCCGGGTGACTACTCCTGGCTAGCGTTTCCATCCCGGAGCAAGCACCAATTCGCCTAAAGCTAGCCCGGCCAGGGCTCCTGTTCTACTACCGAAGCCCACTCCTGGACTACAATATCCGGACCCCTTCTACTGCCGGTACGGGGCACGGAACCTGCCCGAGGATTCCAACAGGCTCCTCAGGCGCGACGTCCGCTGAAGGCCCATTCTGCTAACCGCGGCCTACTAGCTACCAAGAGCTACTTCGAACCCTACTAATTCCACGACTGGTCTATCGACGTCACCGCACGAAGAGGCAAAAACAGACTTACCCCCATCGCGACGTCCCACAAAGGCTAACTTGCTAGCCCTGGTCTGTTAACTGCTAGCTTGCTAGCCCCGGTCTGCTAACTGCTAAATTTGCCTGCCCAGGTCTGCTAACTGCTAGCCCCGGTCTGCCAACAGCTTGCTTGCTAACACGGTCTGCTAACTGCTAGTTTGCCAGCACCGGTCTGCTAACTGCTAGCTTGTTTAGCCCCGGCCTACTAACTGTTAGCTTGTTAGCATCGGCCTGCTAACTGTCTGAATCACCGTGTCCCCAGTCAACCCAACCACTCACTGGACCCATACCCATGCCTCTCTCTAATATCAATATGCCTCGTGCATTACTGTCCTGGTTAGTGATTACTGTCTTATTTCACTGTAGAGCCTCTAGCCCTGCTCAATATGCCTTAACCAACCATGTTGTTCCACCTCCTACATATGCGATGACATCACCTGGTTTAAACGTCTCTAGAGACTATATCTCTCTCATCATTACTCAATGCCTAGGTTTACCTCCAATGTACTCACATCCTACCTTACCTTTGTATGTACACAATGCCTTGAATCTACGCTATCGTGCCCAGAAACCTGCTCCTTTTACTCTCTATTCCGAACGTGCTAGACGACCAGTTCGTATAGCCTTTAACCGTACCCTTATCCTACTTCTCCTCTGGTGATGTGGAGGTTATTCCAGGTCCTGTAGTGCCTAGCTCCACTCCCACTCCCCAGGTGCTCTCATTTGTTGACTTCTGTAACCGTAAAAGCCTTGGTTTCATGGACGTTAACATTAGAAGCCTACTCCCTAAGTTTGTTTTACTCACTGCTTTAGCACACTCTGACAACCCGGGTGTCTGAATCCTGGCTTAGGAAAACCACCAAAAACCCTGAAATCTCCATTCGCTAACTATAACATTTTCCGCCAAGATAGAACTGCCAAAGGGGGCGGTGTTGCAATCTACTGCAAAGGTAGCCTGCAGAGTTCTGTATTACTATCCAAGTCTGTACCCAAACAATTCGAGCTTCTACTTCTAAAAATTCACCTTTCCAGAAACAAGCCTCTCACTGTTGCCGCTTGCTATAGACCTCCCTCTGCCCCCACCTGTGCCCTCGATACCATATGTGAATTGATTGCCCCCCATCTATCTTCTGAGCTCGTGCTACTAGGTGACCTAAACTGGGACATGCTTAACACCCCGGCCATCCTACAATCTAAACTTGATACCCTCAATCTCACACAAATGATCAATGAATCTACCAGGTACAACCCCAAATCCGTAAACACGGGCACCCTCATAGATGTCATCCTAACTAACTCACCCTCCAAATACACCTCTGCTGTTTTCAATCAAGATCTCAGTGATCACTGCCTCATTGTCTGCATCTGTAATGGGGCTGCAACCAAACGACCACCCCTCATCACTGTCAAATGCTCCCTAAAACACTTCTGCGAGCAGGCTTTCTAATCGACCTGGCCGGGGTATCCTGGAATGACATTGACCTCATCCCGTCAGTAGATGATGCCTGGCTATTCTTTAAAAGTGCCTTCCTCACCATCTTAATCAAGCATGCCCCACTCAAAAAATTTAGAACTAGGAATAGATATAGTCCTTGGTTCACTCCAGACCTGTCTGCCCTTGACCAGCACAAAAACATCCTTTGGCGTTCTGCATTAGCATCGAATAGCCCCCATGATATGCAACTTTTCAGGGAAGTTAGGAACAAATAGTTAGAAAAGCTAAGGCTAGCTTTTTCAAACAGAAATTTGCATCATGTAGTACTAACTCAAAAAAGTTCTGGGACACTGTAAAGTCCATGGAGAATAAGAGCAGCACCTCCCAGCTGCCCACTGCTCTGAGGCTAGGAAACACTGTTACCACCAATAAATCCACTATAATTGAAAATTCCAATAAGCATTTCTCTACGGCTGGCCATGCTTTCCACCTGGCTACCCCTACCCCGGTCAACTGCCCGGCACCCTCCACAGCAACCCGCCAAAGCCCCCACCATTTCTCCTTCATCCATATCCAGATAGCTGATGTTCTGAAAGAGCTGCAAAATCTGGACCCATACAAATCAGCCGGGCTAGACAATCTGGACCCTATTTTTCTAAAATGATTTGCAGAAATTGTTGCAACCCCTATTACTAGCCTGTTCAACCTCTCTTTCGTATTGTCTGAGATTCCCAAAGATTGGAAAGCTGCCGCGGTCATCCCCCTCTTCAAAGGGGGTGACACTCTAGACCCAAACTGCTACAGACCTATATCTATCCTACCCTGTCTTTCTAAGGTCTTCGAAAGCCAAGTTAACAAACAGATTACCGACCATTTCGAATCCCACCGTACCTTCTCCGCTATGCAATCTGGTTTCAGAGGTGGTCATGGGTGCAACTCAGCCACGCCCAAGGTCCTAAACGACATCATAACCGCCATCGATAAGAGACATTACTGTGCAGCCGTATTCATCTACTTGGCCAAGGCTTTCGACTCTGTCAATCACCACATTCTTATTGGCAGACTCAACAGCCTTGGTTTCTCAAATGATTTCCTCGCTTGGTTTACCAACTACTTCTCTGATATAGTTCAGTGTGTAAAATCGGAGGGCCTGTTGTCTGGACCTCTGGCGGTCTCTATGGGTGTGCCAAAGGGTTCAATTCTCGGGCCGACTCTTCTCTGTATACATCAATGATGTTGCTCTTGCTGCTGGTGATTCTCTGATCCACCTCTACGCAGACGACACCATTCTGTATACTTCTGGCCCATCTTTGGACACCTCCAGACGAGCTTCAATGTCATACAACTCTCCTTCCGTGGCCTCCAACTGCTTTTAAATGCAAGTAAAACTAAATGCATGCTATTCAATCGATCACTGCCCGCACCTGCTCGCCCGTCCAGCATCACTACTCTGGACGGCTCTGACTTAGAATACGTGGACAACTACAAATACCTAGGTGCCTGGTTAGACTGTAAACTCTCCTTCCAGACTCACATTAAGCATATCCAATCCAAAATTAAATCTAGAATCGGCTTCCTATATCACAACAAAGCATCCTTCACTCATGCTGCCAAACATACCCTCGTAAAACTGACCATCCTACCGATCCTCGACTTCGGTGATGTCATCTATAAAATAGCCTCCAACACTCTACTCAACAAACTGGATGCAGTCTATCACAGTGCCATCCGTTTTGTCACCAAAGCCCCATACACTACCCACCATTGAGACCTGTATGCTCGCGTTGGTTGGCCATCGCTTCATACTCGTCGCCAAACCCACTGGCTACAGGTTATCTACAAGTCTCTGCTAGGTAAAGCCCTGCCTTATCTCAGCTCACTCGTCACCATAGCAGCACCCACTCGTAGCACGCGCTCCAGCAGGTATATCTCACTGGTCACCCCCAAAGCCAATTCCTCCTTTGGTCGTCTTTCCTTCCAGTTCTCTGCTGCCAATGACTGGAACGAACTGCAAAAATCTCTGAAGCTGGAGACTCATATCTCCCTCACTAGCTTTAAGCACCATCTGTCAGAGCAGCTCACAGATCACTGCACCTGTACATAGCCCATCTGTAAACAGCCCATCTATCTACCTACCTCATCCCCATACTGTATTTATTTATTTATCTTGCTCCTTTGCACCCCAGTATCTCTACTTGCACATTCATCTTCTACTATTCCAGTGTTTAATTGCTATATTGTAGTTACTTCGCCACCATGGCCTATTTATTGCCTTAACTCCTTTATCTTACCTCATTTGCACTCACTGTATAAAGACTTTTTGTTTTCTTTTGTTCTACTGTATTATTGACTGTATGTTTTGTTTATTCCATGCGTAACTCTGTGTTGTTGTATGTGTCAAATTGCTATGCTTTATCTTGGCCAGGTCGCAGTTGCAAATGAGAACTTGTTCTCAACTAGCCTACCTGGTTAAATAAAGGTGAAATAAAAAAATACAAATAAACAGGAGAGATAATGTTTAATCCTTACCAGAGCAAAGTACACCAGACAAGTCAGTTATTGGCTCTATAATTACATAATTAACTTTTTGTCTCTAATCGTTACAGGGGTAATGGCACTGATAAAACGGCTTTTCAGCCAAAGCAGAAAGCAAATAAAAAATCTATAATCCATAGAATGGCATTAAGAGCTGTGAAACCGTTGGATTCACTTAACATACTCCAGTCACTGGAGGCAGTTTAGAGGGTTTTGTAGCTTTTTCTTTGGCTGCCGATGAATTTCATGTGGGGGTATCTATGTGTGTGTGTTATCCCCCAAGTCAGCTTTCATCTGACATTAAAGAGCCATCACTGTCAGCTGAACTCGAAAGGGAGGACACACAATGTATCACATAGATATGGTATTGCCCAGTTCACCTTAGTCCATTATATATATATTTTTTTATATTATATATATATATATTCAGTACAAGTCAAACATTGCACACACCTACTTATTCAAGGGGTTTGCTTTATTTGTACTATTTTCAAACATTGTAGAATAATAGTGAAGACATCAAAACTATGAAATAACACATACGGAATCATGTAGTAACCAAAAAAGTGTTTAACAAATCAAATTTGAAATTCTTCAAAGTAGCCACCCTTTGCCTTGATGACACCTTTGCACACTCTTGGCATTATCTCAACCAGCTTCATGACCTAACCCTAACCTGGAATGCATTTCAATTAATAGGTGTGTTAATTTGTGGAATTTCTTTCCTTCTTAATGCGTTTGAGTCAATCAGTTGTGTTGTGACAAGGTAGGGGTGGTATACAGAAGTTAGCCCTATTTGGTAAAAAACCAAGTCCATATTATGGCAAGAACAGCTCAAATAAGCAAAGAGAAACGACAGTCCATCATTACTTAAAGACATTAAGGTCAGTCAACATTTCAAGAATTTTGAACGTTTCTTCAAGTGCAGTCGCAAAAACCATCAAGCGCTATGATGAACCTGGCTATCATGAGGACTGCCACAGGAAAGGAAGACCCAGAGTTACCTCTGCTGAAGAGGATACGTTCATTAGAATATCTGCACCTCAGATTGCAGCCCAAATAAATGCTTCACAGAGTTCAAGTAACAGACACATCTCAACATCAACTGTTCACAGGAGACTGCGTGAATCAGGCCTTCGTGGTTGAATAGCTGCAAATAAACCACCACTGAAGGACACTAATAATAAGAAGGGACTTGCTTGGGCCAAGAAACACGAGCAATGGACAATAGACTGGTGGAAATCTGTCCTTTTGGTCTGATGAGTTCAAATTTGAGATTTTTGGTTCCAACCGCCGTGTCTTTGTGAGACACAGAGAAGGTTGAACTGATGATCTCCGCAAGTGTGGTTCCCACTGTGAAGCATGGAGGAGGTGGTGTGATGGTGCTTTGCTGGTGACACTGTCTGTGATTTCTTTAGAATTCAAGGCACACTTAACCAGCATGGCTTCCACAGAATTCTGCAGTGATACGCCATCCCATCTGGTCTGCGCTTAGTAGGACTATTATTTGTTTTTTAACAGGACAATGACCCAAAATACACCTCCAGGCTGTGTATGGGCTATTTGACCAAGGAGAGTGATGGAGTGCTGCATCAGATGACCTGGCCTCCACAATCACCCGACCTCAACCCAATTGAGATGGTTTGGGATGAGTTGGACCACAGAGTGAAGGAAAAGCAGCCAACAAGTGCTCAGCATATGTGGGAACTTCTTCAAGACTGTTGGAAAAGCATTCCAGGTGACTATTTTGGTTACTAAATGGTTCCATATGTGTTATTTCATAGTTTTGATGTCTTCACTATTATTCTGCAATGTAGAAAATGGTAACAAACAAAAAAACTCTTCAATGAGTAGGTGTGTCCAAACCTTTGACTGGTACTGTACATATATTTATTTGAAAAATGACATTGTGAACAAGATTAAAAACGAATTTGCTCTCCTCTTACCTCCTGCCCCTTCCTATGACACACAATCCTCACCATCTCTACAAAGCATGTAAGTAGTCCCTTACCTCACTGTGGCCAGTACCACAAAACGTATATGCAAATGCTAGAAATATGAATAGCCCTAGGGCTGCTACAGTTGAAGTCGTTTGTTTACATACACTTAGGTTGGAGTCATTAAAACCCGTTTTTCAACCACTCCACAAATTTCTTGTTAACCAGCTATAGTTTTGGCAAGTCGGACATCTGCAAATCAATCCCAGAACAACAGCAAAGGACCTTGTGAAGATGCTGGAGGAAACAGGTACAAAAGAATCTATATCCATAGTAAAACGAGTCCTATATTGACATAACTTGAAAGGCCGCTCAGCAAGGAAGAAGCCACTGCTCCAAAACCTCTATAAAAATGCCAGACTACGGTTTGCAACTGCACATGAGGACAAAGATCGTACTTTTTGGAGAAATGTCCTCTGGTCTGATGAAACATCAATAGAACTGTTTGGCCATAATGACCCATGTTTGGAGGAAAAAGGGGGATGCTTGCAAGCCGAAGAACACCATCCCAACCGTGAAGCACGGGGGTGGCAGCATCATGTTGTGGAGTGCTTTGCTGGAGGAGGGACTGGTGCACTTTACAAAATAGATGGCATCATGAGGTAGGAAGATTATGTGGATATATTGAAGCAATATCTCAAGACATCAGTCAGGAAGTTAAAGCTTGGTCGCAAATGGGTCTTCAAAATGGACAATGACCCCAAGCATACTTCCAAAGTTGTGGCAAAATGGCTTAAGGACAGCAAAGTCAAGGTATTGGAGTGACCATCACAAAGCCCTGACCTCAATCCTATAGAAGATTTGTGAGCAGAACTGAAAAAGCGTGTTCGAGCAAGGAGGCCTACAAACCTGACTCAGTTCCACCAGCTCTGTCAGGAGGAATGGGCCAACATTCACCCAACTTATTGTGGGAAGCTTGTGGAAGGCAACCTGAAACGTTTGACCCAAGTGAAACAATTTAAATGCAATGCTACCAAATACTAATTGAGTGTATGTAAACTTCTGACCCACTGGGAATGTGTTGACCCACTGGGAATTATTCTGACATTTCACATTCTTAAAATAAGTGGTGATCCTAACTGACCTAAGACAGGGAATTTTTACGACGATTAAATGACAGGAATTGTCAAAACCGAGTTTAAATGTATTTGGCTAAGGTGTATGTAAACTTCCAACTTCAACTGTATATGCACTTCATATGCATCACTTCTTATTTTTATATGAATCATTAATGTGTTGAAAATCCCAAATTGTTTGCATAGTCTACTTATACATTGCTCTGACACACACACTTACCCCACCAGACATGCCACCAGTGGTCTATTCACAGTTCCCAAATCCAGAACAAATTCACGAAAGTGTACAGTTTTATATAGAGCATTTATTGCAATCGACCTCTGTTCCATCAGATATTGCTCAAATAATCAGCAAGCCTGGTTTTAAAAAACAGTTAAAGCAACAGCTCACGGCACAACGCCTCTCCCCTATTCGACCTAGATAGTTTGTGTGTATGCATTGATATGTAGGCTACATTTGCCTTTTTTTTTATATCTATGTAGTTCTGTATTATGTTCTGTATTATGTCATGTTTCATGTTTTGTGCGGATCCCAGGAAGATTAGTTGCTGCTTTTGCAACAGCTAATGGGGATCTTAATAAAATACCAAAAATACCAAAATATGAATTGAGCATTGACAAACAATTTACTAAGTCAAATGACCTGTGTTGGTAGTGTAAAATGAGGTTGTGCCTCTGTCTCTTGATGTTTGCTAATTCTCCCCGTATTCCTCTGGCCTTCCCCATGCCTGGCGATTTGACTGTCGACGTGTTCTACTCTGAAGGGGGTAAGTTATATTGTAATATTCTAATACACATTTGAAATGAGTCCATACTATGGTGGTCATGAATATGGTAAAGGAGAGCTGTCACGCCTTATAGCGATATCCCCTCCTCACATGTGTTTGGAGACAGGATGTGTGGACTGGAGGACTCATACGAACAGGCATACAGAAGGAAGTCAATACCAGCCTGCCCACCATAGGCATCCAACAGACAGGAGTAGGAGAGGGGTGAAGTTACATTGGGTTGTTGAATTAACTGTTATCATACATGGAGGGTTCGTGTCCTCAATCAGAATGAACTGAAACTTGTACTCACTGACATGGCAAAGTCAGCATGTATCAGTGAAAGGAGAGGGTATTCTGTGTCTGTTTAGATCGTCTCCCTGTTTGTCAGTGGACTTACATCAGTGTTTACATCAGTAGCTTATGGGTTGTCTTGGACAAGTAACAAAACAAGCTAGCCAACCAATGACATAGTTGGATTCCCACTGAATTCATGTACTGTGCCTTGATCTCACCCTGCTCCCTCGACCCTCTAGTTAAATGCCCTTTACCTCCAATCTAAAGCTCAAAGTACACACTAAAGGGGCTTTGACCTTTCAGGAAATTCTATAAGTGAAGGGTGGTCTCCTTTACCTTGAAAAAGCAGCATACAGTATCTACAGTACATGCTTCTGCATACTATAGCTTCCACCACACATATATTTACTGTTTTTCTTTTACCTACCTTAAAGAGATTCTCCAATACTTTTGTATACATTTTAGCCAGTAGTTCTGAAAGTAGCACTCACGAGCCAAAAGTGGTCCCAGAAAACTGCGTGCTATGTCTAGGGCTGTGGTGGTCATGACATTTTGTCAGACGATTATTGTCATGCAAAAGAATGCCGATCTCATGTTAAATTGACAGTTAATTAACATAAACACGTTTAGCATCGCCAGGCCTCAACGAATACAAGCCGCTGATGAGTGCCTTTGGAACATCTACATTTTAAAAAGTTGTATAAATCAATTGAATATAAAGTGCATTCGAAAAGTATTCAGACCCCTTGACTTTTTCCACATTTTGAAAATAGCACAGCTATTCAGTTCTCTCCAGAGATGTTAGATTGGGTTCAAGTCCGGGCTCTGGCTGGGCCACTCAAGGACATTCAGAGACTTGACCCAAAGCCACTCCTGTGTTGTCTTGGCTGTGTGCTTAGGGTAGTTGTCCTGTTGGAAGGTGAACCTTCGCTCCAGTCTTAGATTCTGAGCGCTCTGGAGCAGGTTTTCATCAAGGATCTCTCTGTACTTTGCTCCGTTCATCTTTCCCACGATCCTGACTAGTCTCCCAGTCCCTGCCGCTGAAAAACATCCCCGCAGCATGATGCTGCCACCACTATGCTTCACCGTAGGGATGGTGCCAGGTTTACTCCAGACGTAATGCTTGGCATTCGAGCCTAAGAGTTCAATCTTGGTTTCATCAGACCAGAGAATTGTATTTCTCATGGTCTGAGAGTCTTTAGGTGCCTTTTGGTAAACTCCAAGTGGGCTGTCATGGGCCTTTTACTGAGGAGTGGCTTCCGTCCGGCCACTCTACCATAAAGGCCTGATTGGTGGAGTGCTGCAGAGATGGTTGTCCTTCTGGAATGTTCTCCCATCTCCACAGATGAACTGTCAACTGTGAGACCTTAAATAGACGAGGTGTGTGCATTTCCAAATCATGTCCAATCAATCTAATTGACCACAATCAAGTTGTAGAAACATCTCAAAGATGATCAAGGGAAACAGGTTCCACCTGTGCTCAATTTCGAGTCTCATAGCAAAGGTTCTGAATACTTATGTAAATAAGGTATTTCTATTTTTATTTTAAATTAATTAGCAACAATTCCTAAAAAAACAGTTTTTGCTTTGTCATTATAATACAAAATAATACATTTAATCCATATTAGAATTAAGCTGTACCGTAACAAAATGTGGAAAAAGTAAAGGGGTCTGAATACTTTCCAAATGCACTGTATATAGGCCTATGCTTTATCCATAAGCTCTAATATGGATGTTTTGAAGGAATCATCACCTTAGAAAGCGCTGTCAATTTCCTTGTGTTAGGCTTTACAACAACATCCACAACGACCATGTTTTCCACTCAGTTTTAACCCGTTATTGAACATCTTTCTTCAAATTGATCAATCACAGTAAGGTGAGTTTTTAACAGTACATACTGTTTTGATGATAAGTGTTTGATGTGATTTTCAATCGCATTTGCATTGATGACTGAGGTCATTTAGAGGGACAATAGAGCCCTGAGTACCAGGCCATTAGCGACCTGATGATGTCCAGAGTGCATAAGAGGAGATTACCTTGACTCAACGGTCACGTAGAATTTTACTGCGGTCATGACTGCTGGTGTGGTGGTAATACAGTCACCGCAACAGCTCTAACCATGTCACATATGTGCATATATGTGCATCACGTCATTGCTCTTTCTCTCTCTGCTGGGTCTACTGAGCCGTTGGGCCCACCTTGCAACCTCATTGGATAAAGCTGGGCAGGCCTCTAACTAGTTGTCACTCAAATGGGAGGGGCTGGAGCTCATTGGCTTGAACTTGAATTGCTAGGGGGCTGGCCCATGTGGGGGGAAATGTAGGGAAAATGACGCGGCACAACTTCATGAAAACAGTTGCTTTCAAACTAGGGATTTTGTGGCTAATTGAGTTAAGACAGTAATTCTGCATGTATGAACTACACATTGACACATCCAGCCCAAAGCAGAGGTGTAAAACATACTTAGTCGCCAAAGTACCGGAGCATGTCTTTAATACCCATACAAATGTAGACCTCACAATACATACTCATACAGTACAGTATGTTAAGTGCATTAAGTTTATGTACAGCATATTAATCTGCTCAAAATCGATCCTATCACTTTGCAGTCATCCATCCACACTTATTTTCAGTGGACAATTGGATAAATGTATTTAAGACCCATTTGGAAAGAAAGTGACAAGAAAGAAACAGAGGAAATAAAGTGACAGTACAGTGTTTCAGCTTGTCTGATAGCTCTCTAGATGTACTCTGGATCAAAGAGTCTCCCCGGGCCCAGTATAAGTCTCTGTTGTGATAAGAGTTTAGCATGACTGTGTTCCAGCGCCTCATAAAGACCCATTACTCTATCAATACTGACATCAAATTCTCACCCTGTTGTCACTTAACTTCTCTCTGACAAAGAAAACAACTTTCAAGTTTCTGAGCACTGTGTTTGTATGATAATGATGCCAGAGAATGACTCGATGTGAGTCAAGTGTAGTAGCCCACATTAGACAGAGTAAATACAAAGATTCCTCACACTTCAAAGCAGGAAATGTCATTTGGTTAGTGATGATATCAGAATGTACAGATAGAACCATTCAGACTGATGCAGATAGACAGAATGAGAGACATACCGGTTACAAATACTTTACTCTGCCGTTCACAATCCATATTCCAAAGCACTTCCCACAGACCTTGTGCTCTAAGATCCCCACTCATAGTAACACATGTTTGGATTTTATGACACAGCATGAGCAAAATGGGATTTGAGTTCATACCACTGATTGTTTTGTTTGGGACTGTAGGGCTACACAGCGCTTCACCTGGCCTCTATACACGGACACCACCACATCATCCAGCTCCTGATCAACATCTACAGTAAGTGATTACACCAACCTGACTCGTTTACTCTACTTTTGTTCTAATCATAATGCAGCACATCTTTCTGATATCTTTACCATATCAGACTATAAACACACACCAGAAACACGTTCCTACAACTGTTTGCCTACAACTACTGTTCTTGCACATATGTTACATTGTAGCTGCTGTAAAGTGTTTAAAATGCGTATTGCACACAGGATATGACATATGGGTTCAGACTCTGCGAGAGAAGGCTGGATGCAGATCATGCATTCAAGGCTTGTCTGAAAGCCAATCTAAAGAATACCGCATCCCAAATGACCTTGGTTAGAGCTGAAACAAAGCACCAAACTCCTCCATCAGATGACACGGCTAGACGCTGCCGAGCCAACTCGCAAAAGGAGAGGCCAATAAGTACATATTGGCTCTAATGCGTCTAACCAAGCTATGAAGCCCAGTGGAGCAATTCATGATCAAGGCTTGCGTCGCAAATGGTACCCTATTCCCTATATAGTGCACTACTTTTGACCAGAGCCATATGGGCCCTTCCTCTAGGCCCTGGCCAGAAGTAGTGCACTATATAGGGAATAGGGTGGCATTTGGGACTCGGGACCAAATCTGCAGGATCCCTGTGGTGGTGTGCCAGGTCAGAGGCCTTGTTTGTGGAACCCTCCTGCCAGTATAGACAGCCATATGCTTAGAGTCAGCCTGTACCATTCACCCAGACACACAGGCCCTCAGCGTCGCTGTCTTCAGACACTCTCTCTGTACACAAAAGCATGTTTCCATATGGCCAATGAGAATAATGAGTCTGGTCTCTCTCTGCCAAGGACCCCCCTCTACAAATCCCTTTTTTGTGTCTTTCAGAGTCAATGAGATTGAGGCGAGGTAGGGAGGGAGGGAGGATGGGCGTTTGGCCTGTCAGTCAAGTGCTCCTGTTGCTGTGTGACAGTTTAGCTCAGGGATAGGCAACCCTGGTCCTGGAGTGCCGCAGGCACTTCATGTTTTTGATTTAACCAACCTGGAAGACCAGGTGTGTTGTGTCGTGTTTTGCACTCTTTGTACAAAATAATAAAATGCAGTTTGACAGGACCTTACTAAACGTAGCTCTTTATTAGCTAGCTATAACTGGCATGTTCATGTGTCTCTGGCCAAGATCAACTGGAAGAAATGACCTCACGACCTGGGTGGTCTTAACCAATCATATCACAGTATGATACGACAGTTGAATGCAACCAATACATGCTCTGTAGTTTGAACTCAAGGTAAGTAACTATTTATTCTGCATACTGCACCAACTGCATCAACATAACAGACTCTGAAACAATGACTCAATACTTAGTCCTTCACGTAATCTTTGAAGGGAAAATGACTCAATACTTACTCCCTCACGTTCTCTTTCAGGGGAACAGTTAATCTCGTCAGTGTGTTGTTCTTTTATGTTCAGTAGGTGACAAAAATTGCGGCAGTACACCGCTCCTTCTGCGGTGCGGACGTGATATAAACGTTCAGTGTCAGCTGACTGGATGACGGCTGCTAGCTTCCAGAGGCCATGCTCCTGAATTCTAACTAACTCTCCGTCGTTCAGTGGTGGCAGTGGTCTAGCTGACCTTTTGTAGGATCGCTTTTGGTGTTATTGTTTCTGTGCACGTTTTGCATGGACTTCCCTGTAGCTGATGACTTCAGGTTGCAGCTGCTGGTTGGTGCTGGGAAGGATTGAGCGAAGTTTGCGGCTCCTCAACAGCTGGGCTGGTGATTTGAAGTTGTCAACTGGAGTGTTGCGGTATTCAAGGAGACGGAAGTAGGGGTCTCTCTTGTCTGCATTTGCTTTGTCCATGCAATCTGCATAGATTTTTCAACAAGGCCATTACTTTGAGGGTAATGTGGGCTTGTGGTGATGTGTGTGAACTCACATGCTTTTGTGAAGGATTCAAACTCATTTGATTTGTAACAGGGGCCATTGTCAGATATTACAGTCTCTACAATGCCATGCCTGGCAAAGGCTGCTTTCAACTTGTGGATCACAGCTGTAAATGTTCTGCTGTGAGGCTTGTCAAGTTTGAAGTATCTGCTGTAGTAGTCCACTGTTACGTTGTAGTCCTCGTTGTTCCAAGTGAACCGATCGGTTTCCATTACCTGCCAGGGTCAGTCTGGGATACAGTGAGGTAACATTGGCTCTTTGGTGTTTGAGGGCGTTGTTCAAGACAGGTGGGGCATTTACCAACAATGTCCTCTATTTGTTTGCACACACATGGGCCAAAACAAAATGCCCAGTGCTCTCTGTCTGCACTTTTCCATGCCCATGTGTCCAGCATGGATCTTTGTCAAAACCTATTCTCTGAGACTGGCAGGATTGATGATTTTCTCTCCTTTGAAAATGATTCCGTTGATCTGTGATCGTTCATCACGATGGTTCCAGAACTCTGAGACGCTCGGAGGGCATTTTCTCCTCTCCTTAAGCCATCCATCCTGTATGACTTTCCTCAGCTGTGTGAGTTGTGTCATTTTCTGTTTCTGCTCTGATCTCCTTCAGTTTTGTGTCACTAACTGGTAAGTTGTTGTACACAGTGTGCACCTGCATGTCCATGCCTTCACTGAGGCTGCTGTCCTTGTAGGTAAGACACTTCCTGGAGAGTGTGTCTGCGACAGGGATGTCTTTGCCGGGACTGTGAGTGATTGTGAAGTCGTATTTTTGTAGTTGAAGGATCATTCTCTCTAGCCTTGGCTGGGCTGCGGCTAGCGGTTTCCTCATAATTGACTCGAGGGGCTTGTGGCCGGATTCCACAATGACTTGTCATCCATAGACGTAATAAATGGAAATGCTTACATCTGAACAGAATGGCGAACTGCTCCTTTTTGATTTGAGCGTAGCTGATTTCAGTCTGTGAAAGATTTGGAAGTGTAGTCGATGGGCTTTTTTTCTTGCAGTAGCACTGCACCTAGTCCATACTTTGACGCGTCCACTTGGAGTCTGAGCTCTTTGTTGGGGTCATAGTAGGCAAGGATTGGTCCTGGTCTCTCGTGATCAAGTCTTTCACATTCTGGAAAGCAATGTCGTGTTGCTTGTCCCAGAGGAACTCACTGGACTGCTTTAGCAGCTGACGCAGGGTTGCATTAGAATTGGAGAGGCTGGGTGCAAACTTGGCTAAGTAGTTGACCATGCCAAGCACTGTTTCCTGTATCCTCCAAACAGTGTGTTGAACGTTGTGACCTTAGATGACTCTTCTGTGAGCTTGATAGCCCAGTAGCCTGATCTGGCGTCCATGACACTGAAGTAGCGTACTCCCGCTAGCTTGTGTGTGATGCCATCTAGCGTCGGTAAGGGGTAACGGGGGCGTTTGATAGCCTTGTTCAAGTCCCTTGGGTCGAGACATACTCTGAGCTTGTCTGTGCATGGTTTCTCCACCAGCACTAACGCGTTTACCCAATCTGTCGGTTCTGTAACCTTGGTGACGATGTCAGATTGCTCTACGTCTCTTTCTTCAGATGGGCTCGGAGAGCAAGGGGAATCTTTCTCAGTGGGTAGACCACTGGGGTTGCGTCTGGGTCAAGGTGAATGGTACATTCTCCTGGGAATAGTTCTATTCCTGTAAAAACATCAGCATTGTCCAGCGTTAGCGCAGATCCAACATTCAAAAGTTTCTCTCACTCGCGGTGAGTATATTCCAAATACAATATGGTCCCTGACCAATCTCATCCTTGTTTGCATAATCACAGTCTTTCACAAGCAGACGCAGCTCAGTCACAAACTGTTCAAACGATTCGCTAGCTCCCTGTACTTTCTCATGGAATTTGTACCTAACAGACATCGTATTGGTCTTTGGCACAAACATATGCTTCAAAACAATCGTAGAATGTTTTCAGTAAATGACCATGTGGCGTAAATCTCTCCCTTTTTCACCGATCCACAGGAGAAGGTAGCTGCACTTTTCCTCCTCTCCTCTTTCCTTCAGAGGACCCGTGAACATTAGTTCCACATACTGTTTTGAACTTACGCCATGCATCGGGTAAGTTTGTAGACCCCCAGTCCATTCGAGGTGAAGGAACTCCAGCAAAATCCATCTTTTAGTCCTTTTACTCTGACACCGTGCATTGTTTTGCACGCAGGCACTTCATGTTTTTGATTTAACCAACCTGGAAGACCAGGTGTCTTGTCTTGTTTTGCACTCTTTGTACAAAATAATAAAATGCAGTACGACAGGATCTTTCTAAACGTAGCTCTTTTTTAGCTAGCTATAACTGGCATGTTCATGTGTCTCCGGCCATGATCAACTGGAAAAAATGACCTCACGACCTGGGTGGTCTTAACCAATCATATCGCAGTATGATCCGATGGTAGAATGCAACCAATTACAATTCAGAATGTTGACACATACAGTGGGGGAAAAAAGTATTTGATCCCATGCTGATTTTGTATGTTTGCCCACTTACAAAGAAATGATCAGTCTATAGTTGTAATGGTAGGTTTATATGAACAGTGAGAGGCAGAATAACAACAAAAAAATCCAGAAAAACGCATGTCAAAAATGTTATAAATTGATTTGCATTTTAATGAGGGAAATAAGTATTTGATCCCTTTGCAAAACATTACTTAGTACTTGGTGGCAAAACCCTTGTTGGCAATCACAGAGGTCAGACGTTTCTTGTAGTTGGCCACCAGGTTTGCACACATCTCAGGAGGGATTTTGTCCCACTCATCTTTGCAGATCTTCTCCAAGTAATTAAGGTTTCGAGGCTGACGTTTGGCAACTCGAACCTCCAGGACCTTAATGTGCTTCTTCTTAAGCCACTCCTTTGTTGCCTTGGCCGTGTGTTTTGGGTCATTGTCATGCTGGAATACCCATCCACGATCCATTTTCAATGCCCTGGCTGAGGGAAGGATGTTCTCACCCAAGATTTGATGGTACATGGCCCCGTCCATCGTCCCTTTGATGCGGTGAAGTTGTCCTGTCCCCTTAGCAGAAAAACACCCCCAAAGCATAATGTTTCCACTTCCATGTTTGACGGTGGAGATGGTGTTCTTGGGGTCATAGGCAGCATTCCTCCTCCTCCAAACACGGCGAGTTGTTGCCAAAGAGCTCCATTTTGGTCTCATCTGACCACAACACTTTCACCAGTTGTCCTCTGAATCATTCAGATGTTCATTGGCAAACTTCTGACGGGCATGTATATGTATTCTTCAGCAGGGGGACCTTGCGGGCGCTGCAAGATTTCAGTCCTTCACGGCGTAGTGTCTTACCAATTGTTTTCTTGGTGACTATGGTCCCAGCTGCCTTGAGATCATTGACAAGATCCTCCCGTGTAGTTCTGGGCTGATTCCTCACCGTTCTCATGATCATTGCAACTCCACGAGGTGAGATCTTGCATGGAGCCCCAGGCTGAGGGATATTGACAGTTCTTTTGTGTTTCTTCCATTTGCGAATAATCGCACCAAATGTTGTCACCTTCTCACCAAGCTGCTTGGCGATGGTCTTGTAGCCCATTCCAGCCTTTTGTAGGTCTACAATCTTATCCCTGACATCCTTGGAGAGCTCTTTGGTCTTGGCCATGGTGGAGAGTTTGGAATCTGATTGATTGATTGCTTCTGTGGACAGGTGTCTCTTATACAGGTAACAAGCTGCGGTTAGGAGCACTCCCTTTAAGAGTGTGCTCCTAATCTCAGCTCGTTACCTGTATAAAAGACACCTGGGAGCCAGAAATCTTTCTGATTGAGAGGGGGTCAAATACTTATTTCCCTCATTAAAATGCGAATCAATTTATAACATTTTTGACATGCGTTTTTCTCGATATTTTTGTTGTTATTCTGTCTCTCACTGTTCAAATAAACCTAACATTAAAATTATAGACTGGTCATTTCTTTGTCAGTGGGCAAACATACAATAGCAGCAGGGGATCAAATACTTTTTTCCCTCACTGTATCAATATTATATGTTGAATTTAGACAATCACTGAACTGATCAATTAGCTAAGTAGCTCAGTGTGGTGCCTAGTTGGGACAAAATCCTGCACTGCTTGCAGCACTCCAGGAACAGGATTGCCTACTCCTGGTTTAGCAATGGTGTGTTGCAAACATGCACCCAATTTGTCTGAACCCTATGCCTCTATGCAAATTGGTGATTTTTTTCCCTTGATTCTGTCTTCGAAAGGACCAAAGAAGTGACACACACAGTCTCCTGGGAGAAATGTTTGAATAATGTAATTTTAACATCGGCCTCTAAATCCTCTGTCCCTATTCCACCCCTGTTGGACAAGACTCAACACTCCAACCTTTAACAATAGGCTTTTATTTTGAAAACTGTAAGCAAAGATACTGCGTAACCGTAGCGAAGGATGATTTGATTCAAAGTGAAGGAACAGTTAGTCCAACTTCATTTGTTTGTTTAAACCTGAGCTCTCGACCTCACCATACACACAGTGCCTTCAGGAAGTATTCACACCCCTTGACGTTTTCCACATTTTGTTTTGTTACAGCCTGAATTTAAAATTGATTACATTTCGTTTTTTTGTCACTGGCCTACACACAATACCCCATAATGTCAGTGGAATATATATATATATATATATATATATATATATATATATATTAATTAATAAAAAATGAAAAGCTGAAATGTCTTGGGTCAATACGTATTAAACCCCTTTGTTATGGCTTGCCTAAATAAGTTCAGGAGTAAAAATGTGCTTAACAAGTCACATAATAAGTTTATAACACTCTGTGTGCAATAATAGTGCTCATCTCTGTACCCCACAAATACAATTATCTGTAAGGTCCCTCAGTTGAGCAGTGAATTCCAAACCCAGATTCAACCACAAAGACCAGGGAGGTTTTCCAATGCCTTCTAAAGAAGGGCACCTATTGGTAGATTGGTAAGAAATGTAAAAAGCAGACATTGAATATCCCTTTGAGCATGGTGAAGTTATTACTTACACTTTGGATGGTGTATCAATACACCCAGTCACTACAAAGATACAAGCGTCCTTCCTAACTAAGTTGCCGGAGAGGAAAGCAACTGCTCATGGATTTCATCATGAGGCCAATGGTGACTTTAAAACAGAGTTTAATGGCTGTAATAGGAGAAAACTGAGGATGGATCAATCACACAGTAGTTTCTCCACAATACTAACCTAATTGACAGAGTGAAATGAAGGAAGCCTGTCTAGAATAAAACTATTCCAAAACATGTATCCTGTTTGCAACAAGGCACTAAAATAATACTGCCAAAAATGTGGCAAAGCATGAATTACATTTTGAATGAATGAATTACATTTTATTTTTGTGTCAAATCACCAATTGGCACACAATCCCTTATGGGATTAATTGACAAATAAACAAACATTACAATAATTCACTGTGGATATTAAATTATAATTCTTCTTCCGGTGTTCTCTGCATTGCACATCACATAAATAGTGAAAAGATGTAATGTAAAAATCAATACATAATAGTAAATAAGTTTATCCAAAAAAGTATTATATCCCTAGAGCAGTAAAATAATATACATACATACATACATACATACATACATACATACATACATACATACATACATACATACATACATACATACATAACATACATAACATACATAACATATACAGATAAATAAATACAGAAAAAGAAACAGATTGCATTTAAACCCAGTCTGGCACAAAGAGAAGATTCTTATGGGAGACAATCTATATACACATGTGCCATTTACCACATAGAAGCTAAAAATTGTATTATAGGTAGCCCTTTTTCTTTTAGTCCAGGCTTTATATAAATATTCCGCAAACGGAAATACACAATGGACAAAAAACCATTTCAGTTTCTCCTCATCGCTCAGCCACAGAATGCCAGGGTATATCTGGTGTGCTTTCTGGAATAAGAGCAAGCGTATATTGTGGTAGAAAGGGCAATAGAGGATAAAATGACTTTCATTCTCTATTTCTTCGAGGTCACAATAGTTACATAGGCTTTCCTCTTCCATTTCACCACAATACCGACCTGTTTCAATACGCAGAGGCAATATCCCTGATCTTACCTGTGCACATAGCGATCTCTTGCTTTTAGGTAGGTTATACATAACATATCTCTCACACACAAATGCACCCTTAATCAAACAAAAGGTTCTCAATTTGGGTTTATGATTAATCTCCTCCACCCATTTTTTTCATATTGCATCAACAGTTGTTTTTTAATCATATCTATGTCTCCCTTAATTTGGTTTTCGTACAGATGTTCACAGTCAGACTGTTGAAAGGTCAGACATTTCAATTTCCCAGGCTCCACCTATGGATAGATCCCATTGAAAAACTTGACTATCTATTCTGGCAGTTGGCATGTCCAGCAGTCTATTCCAAAGTCTCACCATACACACCTTCCATCTCACCTCACAGGGTTCCCAGCCCATGTCCCCAGTTATGCAGGTATAGGTGCAAACTTGTGGACATCTAAAAAGTAACATTCTGCTCTGTTATGGACATAGTACCTGGTTGTGCAAATTGTGTGCAAAGCTGTCGTCAAGGCAAAGGATTGCTATTTGAAGAATCTCAAATATAAAATATATTTTGATTTGTTTAACACTTTTTTGGGCTACTACATGATTCCATATGTGTTATTTCATAGGTTTGATGTCTTCACTATTATTTTACAATGTAGAAAATAGTCAAAATAAAGAACAACTAATGAGAATAGGTGTTCTAAAACTTTTGACCGGTAGTGTATGTAAATAGCATATGCTTCTGTATATAGGTATACTTGACTTAACAAATTACTATAGGGGGAGGATGCATCTCTACCCCATGTGGACTGTTCAGGTGGCAAATAGCATGAAAGCACAATAAAACAATAATCTGACTCCCTATGTTCAAAGCACAAACCAATAATTCCTTCTATGGCTTTATTGATCATTTCAATTTTATACGCATTCATTATATCAAACCTAACACATATTCCCATTCCCGCAGAGCCCCTGGGGACTTTCACATTAGTTTTTATGTTGAGTCGATGCCATACATACCCTTCAATATCAATAGTTTCTTGCAAATGCTTTTCATTTATTGAGATATTATCTGGGTTTAAGGATTTTAGTATCGTTATTCGTAATTTATTGTTCAAGGTAGTCCATCCGTTAACATTCCAATGCGCAATTGAAATCGAATCTCGTAGGGGATGGGAAGCTCCTCAGTATGTAGTAGGTCTGTCCACCCCATATCCTTGTCCACATTGTCCCTCTGGTTGATCTCGTTTCATGACCCATCCGCTTCCCATGACGAAATAATCCTTTCCTCCTGGTATTTCCCTCAGCAGCTTCTTGAAGTTCAGTTCTAGAAGGCGATCAATGTGGGACTTGGCTGATCAAAGGAAGACTTTGTCATAATCAGGATGGCCTCGCAGCTTCGTTTTTTTTCATAACAGAGTCACTTTTTCCTTCACGGACCGTCACTCCACCTTCACAACCCCGGGACCTTTACCTCTGTCCCTCATCCTCTCAACTGCAATCACCTCTGTTTCGCAGCCTAAGGCCTACTGACGTCAACTGGTTCACCTTGGAGATTAGGTCCTCGTTTTCATGAGCTGGAAGTCCTGCAACCATGATAGAACTTTGTTGTTTTGGCAGCACCTATTCTCCCAGATTCTAGGAATTCTACACGGGACTCCAGACATCCAACTTTAAGAGCTGTGGTATTGTAGCTGCTTGTTATTATTCTCTAGTTGAGTCAGCAAAACTATATGATTATCAACTTTACTTTTCATTCCTTTTTCAATACTAAGCTTCATTTCATCCATCTTCTTTTTTATTTTTGTACCTAGACACCTTATCTCCGTCATGAGATTAGCCATGCTATTGGCACTTTCTTTCTTTGATAAATTCGGCTCCATGCTTTTCTCACGACTGCGTAGATTTCTACCAGAGTCCATATCTTTAAGCAGTTAGGTTTTTCTGTTATTGCCTTTCAAGGTAGATAGCCAGCTAAATGTATAGCTAGGCTAGCCAGATTACTCGCCAAACATTCCCCGACATGACTGTCAATTGACTGTCTCTCACCCTCATGCTATTCAGACTTCAGCTGCCTCCATTTATGGGCCGATCTCTTTAAAACGTTTTGAAAGAGTTTGGTCCCATAAAGAAGCAGCAGCGTTTTTAGCTTGTTATGTTTGGGGCAAATCCAATATAACACATTACTGAGTACCACTCTCCATATTTTCAAGCATAGTGGTGGCTGCATCATGTAATGGGTATGCTTGTAATCATTAAGGACTGGGGAGTTTTTCAGGATAAAAAATAAACGGAATGGAGTTAAGTACAGGCAAAATACTAGAGGAGGTTCATTCTGCTATCCACCAGACACTGAAAGATGAATTCACCTTTCAGCAGGACAATAACCTAAAACACAAGGCCAAATCTACACTGGAGTTGCTTACCAAGAAGAAAGTGAACGTTCCTGAGTGGCCGAGTTAGTTTTTTCTGCTTGAAAATCTAAGTTAAGACCTGAAAATGGTTATCCTACAGTGATCAACAACTAATTTGACAGAGTTAAAGAACTCTGAAAATAATAATGGGCAAATGTTGCACACTCCAGGTGTGGAAAGCTCTTAGAGACATAAAGATTTACAGCTGTAATCGCTGCTAAAGGGGATTCTAACATACACTACATTACCAAAAGTATGTGGACACCTGCTAGTTGAACATCTCATTCCAAGATCATGGGCATTAATATGGAGTTGGTCCCCCCTTTGCTGCTATAACAGCCTCCACTCTTCTGGGAAAGCTTTACACCAGATGTTGGAACATTTCTGTGGGGACTTGTTTCCATTCAGCAACAAGAGCATTAGTGAGGTTGGGCACTGATGTAGGGCGGTTAGGCCTGGCTCGCAGTCGGCATTCCAATTCATCCCAAAGGTGTTCGATGGGATTGAGGTTAGAGCTCTGTGCAGGCCAGTTAAGTTCTTCCACACTCTTCCCGACACAGCATTTCTGTACAGACCTCGCTTTGTGTACGGGGGCATTGTCAAGCTGAAACAGGAAAGGGCCTTCCCCAAACTGTTGCCACAAAGTTGGAAGCACAGAATGTAATTGTATCCTGTAGCGTTAAGATTTCTTTTCACTGGAACTTAGGGGCCTAGCCCGAACCATGAAAAACAGCCCCAGACCACTATTCCTCCTCCATCAAACTTTACAGTTGTCACTATGCATTGGGGCAGGTAGCGTTCTCCTGTCATCCGTCAAATCCAAATTGGTCCGTCGGACTGCCAGATCACTCCAGAGAACTCGTTTCCATTACTCCAGAGTCCAATGGCGGCGAGCTTTACACCACTCCAGCCAACTCTTGGCATTGTGCATGGTGATCTTAGGCTTGTGTGCGTCTGAAGCTCTCGATGAACAGTTCTTGTGCTGACGTTGCTTCGAGGCAGTTTGGAACTCGGTAGTGAGTGTTGAAACCGAGGACAGACGATTTTTATGCGCTTCAGCGCTCGCCAGTCCCATTTGGTGAGCTTGTGTGGCCTACCATTTCGCGGCTGAGACGTTGTTGCTCCTAGACATTTCCACTTCACAATAACAGCACTTTCAATTGACCAGGGCAGTCTAGCAGGGCAGAAATTTGACGAACTAAGTTGTTGGAAAGGTGGCATCCTATGACAGTGCCACGTTGAAAGTCACTGAGCTCTTCAGTAAGGCCATTCTACTGCCAGTGTTTGTCAATGTAGATTGCATGACTGTGCGCTCTGTTTTATACACCTGTCAGCAACGGATCTGGCTGAAATAGCTGAATCGACTAATTTGAAGGGGTATCCACATGCTTTTGTATATATAGTGTATATTAACTCAGGGGGTTGAATACTTATCTAATCAAGATATATTAGCATTTTATTTTTCATAATTGTTTTTACAAATGTTAGTATTTTGTGTAGGTCTTTGACAAAAAAAACAACAACAATTAAATCCATTTTAAACCCACTTTGTAACACAACAAAATGTGGTAAAAGTCAAGGGGTGTGAATACTTTCTGAAGGCACTGATAGTTGAGTCTCTGCAGACAGACACGCAGCAGTAGTCGTCTAACTCTTGTTTACCAGAGCTGCAAGGGAGTGTCAGTAGGAGGAAACTGTCGGTAATGAACAGAGTCAGTTACACATCCATTACTGTCTCTGTGTGAGCGAGAAAACAACCTCTGTGGGCCCTCTACCTCATTTAAACTGCTTTATAATTGCTTGGTTTACACAGATATGTACATCTACAGTATCATGTACATTTGTGGGGGGAAATAAGTACTCTGACTGAATTTACAGTTTTTTTACCCAACTATTGTAAATGTATCATATTCACAGTCAATCAACAAATAACAGCAATTTGCATCAATTACACAGACAGGATGATCTTCATGATACTCATGTTTATATAATATTATCCAATAGATTGACTTTTTGGCATTCCGTTCTGAAACTATACCAATGGACATATTGCTTACCCTTGGACTGTATGTATTAAGCATCTCGGAGTAAGAGAGCTGATTTAGGATCAGTTTTTCCTTTTAGATCACAATTAATAAGATTACATGGACAGGGGGGGACTTGCCCCTCGTCTGCATATGGTCATGAGAGGTTTAAATGCTGTTTTGCATCAAGCAGCCCCAAAATGGCAATCAAAGCAGACACAGCACACTCTTATTCATTCAGATTGGATTGGCAGGGCTGGCAGATGGTAACTATGCGTCTGCAGAGAGAGGGAGAGAACCTGAATACAGAATGAGACATTTTAAAATCAGTGGATCCTGTGTCATTCATTCTGAAGAGGCATTACAGGCTGTTGATTTGCCTTCAGAAAGAATAGAGGAGCTGCTGACCTTTCTCTCAGTCGCTCTCTCTCTGCCCGCCCTCCTCTCAAAAGCACAATTCCCTCTCCTCCACTGCATGTTATCTCAGATAATTACCTGCCGCCTTTCTCCAGAGTCCCTGGGGGCCTCTCTCTCCCTCCCTCTCACTCAGCCGCTCCATTGTGGAAGGGAATGGAGGAGGAAAAGAGGAAAGTTAAAAGAAGAGTGGAGGGGGAGTTTTCAACCCATCTTCCTGCTAGCCAACAAGCTATTTCTTAATGAGGCTCTCAGGTATTGGTGGTGGTGGAGGCTCCCCTCCCAGTTGAGAGCCTCCGTACACAAGAGTGTAACAGTGATGAGCATTGTGGGAAAACACGGGGCCAATAGCCAGAGACCGCACCACCTCCCGCCCATCACACTGTGGAGATTAGTTTTAATGACACCCCACAGGTACTTCTTTAAAAAAACGTCAGATACAGGAGCAAGTCGCTCATGTGTCCTTGACTCCCGTTCTCTCACTGACAGTTTGAGATACGACTCAAAAACATTAGTGCTGCTGGCCTACAGTATGAGCCCAGCTGAACTGCCTCTAGCCTAGTATCTAGGCTACTGTGTGTGTGTGTGAGCGGGATTTAGGGAATACACTATCATATTATTTGCTATTTTGCATGTTATGAATGGATTTATATCGAAATAAATGAATTATTGGGATAATTGCAAGTCAGATAGATATGTTCAAAGTCTAGTGTCTTGCACAGTGAGCTTCAAAAGTATTGGGGCAGTGACACATTTTTGTGTCGTTTTGGCTCTGTACTCCAACACTTGGAATTTGAAATTCTACAATCACTATGATGTTCATCCATATCAGGTGAAAATACCCTCAAATTAAAGCTGACAGTCTGCACTTTAACCTCATAGTCATTGTACCATTTCAAAGTGTTGGAGTACAGAGCCAAAACAACAACAAAAAATTGTCACTGTCCCAATACTTTTGGGGCTCACTGTATGTCTAAGTATCAATATACAGAAAATATCTTCTTCCCCATTTGATCAGATGCCAGAACTAACATCAGGGACTACCATGGGAAGCTTGCAGCCCATTACTGGAGTGGCAATGCTGATGTGTTCAACAAACCAGGCTCGCAGTCATGTAAGTGCTTTTACTGTGTGGCCTTCCTGTGGTTTCCACTTGTAGCTAAAGGGATAACCACATCCACCACAACAGTTAGTCAATCCATTTCTTGAGCATGTAGTAGACATAGTAGGTGGTGTTGTTTGAGCCGTCTCATCCACTAATGGTGTAGTTTGGTATAGTTCGAGTAGAGCTGTTGTAATTAATGGGTTGCATGTGTCCTCTCATTAAAAGTTAGCACTGACGCTTTCTGTAGACCATGGCATGCCAATACTGATGAAACATGCCTTGTTGGTCCTCCCCCTCTCAGGTGGGAAATGGTCATCAAAAGGAGGAAGAAAGGCCCAGCGCTACACCAACCTACCCTCTCTGCTCCTCTCTCGCTCGCGGAGCCAGGGGAACCTCAACAACCTGGAGTTTGGGACTGCGCCTCAGACCCCACGGCCCCCGCGCTCCCCATCCAGTATAGACTTCCACAGCTTCCAATCCCCACAGCTCTATGGAGATCATTTCTGATTAAAGATCGATAATAGATTGTTTTATACTGCATCCCAAATGGCACCCTATTCCCGATATAGTGCATATATATATAGTCCCATAGGGCTCTGGTTAAAAGGAATGAACCATGTAGGGAATAGGGTGCCATTTGGGACGTAATCTTATTTTTCTATTATGATCATGGCGATAAAGTATGATTGGTCAAGCACAAAAGGATTTGATTGATTGAAAGTTAAAGAAAGTTGTTGAACTGTCTGGCACAAGTCTCTCTCCTTACTATGGCATTTTAGCATGTACACTGAACATACATATCAACGCAACATGTAAACTGTTGGTCCCATTTTTTTAATGAGCTGAAATAAAAGATCCCAGAAATATTCCATACGCACAAAAATACACTGCTCAAAAAAATAAAGGGAACACTTAAACGACACAATGTAACTCCAAGTCAATCACACTTCTGTGAAATCAAACTGTCCACTTAGGAAGCAACACTGATTGACAATAAATTTCACATGCTGTTGTGCAAATGGAATAGACAACGGGTGGAGATTATAGGCAATTAGCAAGACACCCCCAATAAAGGAGTGGTTCTGCAGGTGGTGACCAAAGACCACTTCTCAGTTCCTATGCTTCCTGGCTGATGTTTTGGTCACTTTTGAATACTGGCGGTGCTTTCACTCTAGTGGTAGCATGAGACGGAGTCTACAACCCACACAAGTGGCTCAGGTAGTGCAGCTCATCCAGGATGGGACATCAGTGCGAGCTGTGGCAAGAAGGTTTGCTGTGTCTGTCAGCGTAATGTCCAGAGCATGGAGGCACTACCAGGAGACAGGCCAGTACATCAGGAGACGTGGAGGAGGTCGTAGGAGGGCAACACCCAGCAGCAGGACCGCTACCTCCGCCTTTGTGCAAGGAGGAGCAGGAGGAGCACTGCCAGAGCCCTGCAAAATGACCTCCAGCAGGCCACAAATGTGCATGTGTCTGCTCAAACGGTCAGAAACAGACTCCATGAGGGTGGTATGAGGGCCCGACGTCCACAGGTGGGGGTTATGCTTACAGCCCAACACCGTGCAGGACGTTTGGCATTTGCCAGAGAACACTAAGATTGGCAAATTCGCCACTGGCGCCCTGTGCTCTTCACAGATGAAAGCAGGTTCACACTGAGCACATGTGACAGAGTCTGAAGACGCCGTGGAGAACGTTCTGCTGCCTGCAACATCCTCCAGCATGACCGGTTTTGGTGGTGGGTCAGTCATGGTGTGGGGTGGCATTTCTTTGGGGGGCCGCACAGCCCTCCATGTGCTCGCCAGAGGTAGCCTGACTGCCATTAGGTACCAAGATGAGATCCTCAGACCCCTTGTGAGACCATATGCTGGTGCGGTTGGCCCTGGGTTCCTCCTAATGCAAGACAATGCTAGACCTCATGTGGCTGGAGTGTGTCAGCAGTTCCTGCAAGAGGAAGGCATTGATGCTATGGACTGGCCCGCCCGTTCCCCAGACCTGAATCCAATTGAGCACATCTGGGACATCATGTCTCGCTCCATCCACCAACGCCACGTTGCACCACAGACTGTCCAGGAGTTGGCGGATGCTTTAGTCCAGGTCTGGGAGGAGATCCCTCAGGAGACCATCTGCCACCTCATCAGGAGCATGCCCAGGCGTTGTAGGGAGGTCATACAGGCACGTGGAGGCCACACACACTACTGAGCCTCATTTTGACTTGTTTTAAGGACATTACATCAAAGTTGGATCAGCCTGTAGTGTGGTTTTCCACTTTAATTTTGAGTGTGACTCCAAATCCAGACCTCCATGGGTTGATAAATTAGATTTCCATTGATTATTTTTGTGTGATTTTGTTGTCAGCACATTCAACTATGTAAAGAAAAAAGTATTTAATAAGATTATTTCATTCATTCAGATCTAGGATGTGTTATTTTAGTGTTCCCTTTATTTTTTTGAGCAGTGTAATATTTCTCTCAAATTTTGTGCACAAATTTGTTTACATCCCTGTCTCCTTTGCCAAGATAATCCATCCACCTGACAGGTGTAGCATATCAGGAATCTGGTTAAACAGTGTGATCATTAGGGCTCCCGAGTGGCGCAGCGGTCTAAGGCACTGCATCTCAGTGCAAGAGGCGTCACTACAGTCCCTGGTTCGAATCCAGGCTGTATCACATCCGGCCGTGATTGGGAGTCCCATTGAGCGGCACACAATTGGCCCATCGTCGTCTGGGTTTGGTCGGGGTAGGGCGTCATTGTAAATAAGAATTTGTTCTCAACTGACTTGCCTAGTTAAATAATAGTTAACATTTATAATAAATTACACAGGTACACCTTGTGCTGGAGACAATAAAAGGCCACTCTAAAATGCGTATTTTTATCACACAACACAATGCCACAGGTGTCTCAAGTTTTGAGGAGGCGTGCAATTGGCATGCTGACTGCAAGAATGTCCACCAGAGCTGTTGCCAGAGAATATAATGTTAATTTCTCTACCATAATGTTGTTTTAGAGAATTTAACAGTACGTACAACCGGAGACCACGTGAATGGCGTCATGTGGGTGAGCGGTTTGCTAACGTCAATGAGTTCCCCATGGTGGCGGTCGAGTTATGGTATGGGCAGGCATAAGCTACAGAGAACGAACACAATTGCATTTTATCGATGTCAATTTGAATGCACAAATATACCGTGATGAGATCCTGATGCCCATTGGAGGCCTGCATCTGTGACCAACAGATGCATATCTGTATTCCCAGTCATGTGAAATACATAGATTAAGGCCCAGTTAATTTGTTTCAATTGACTGATTTCCTCATATCAACTGTAACTCAGTAATATCAATGAAATTGTCGCTTGTTGCATGTTCAGTATAGCTAGCTACTCTCGCTTTTACCTTTGTTGATATATATTTTCAGAAGTGTATTACATTTATGAACGCTTTCCTTGCATTCATGATTGGATTCCACTGGGCACCAACTCGTTGAATCAACATTGTTTCAACGCAATTTGTCAACATATTGTGACATGAAATCTACGTGGAAACTACGTTGGATTTGAAAAAAGTAATCAAATGCGGATTTGAGAATGAAATTGGAACCACAGGATTATGTCTTCGTGGTAACTAAATTTCAACATAGACAAACCTTGAATAAAATATGTTGAATTTCTACCATTCAAACAACGTCAGTTCTTCAATGTTAAATCCACTATCAGACAAAAAACAATCGGCTGGGCAGCACCTCTTACTGGAGAATGTATCTATCTACAACTACCCTTTGCTCTCCCATCCAACTGTTTTCTCATTTAATTCTATGGCTACTTAAGCAGCCCATATGATAGTGCAGCACTTGTAGACTAGCACAGGAAAGCAGCGTCACAGATGAAAGGAGAAACTAATGATCAAACCTGCGTTAGTAAGTAGCCTATCGTTGGTAGAGCACATGCGGCTCGCGTTGCTCCCTCCGACTGACAAACCGTGTGCGATTTTGAGATTTTTTTCATGAAAGTAATGCAAAGTAATATAACGGGTATAATAAACTGGGTGGTTGAGACCTGAACGCTGATCGTCTGAAATCTGCGGTGTACCACGGATATGAAAAAAAATACGGTAGTAACCAGTTTATTATAGCAATAAGGCACCCCAGGGGTTTGTGGTATATGGCCAATATACCATGGCTAATGGTTGTATCCAGGAAAGAACAGCCCTTAGCTGTGGTATATTGGCGGTACACGACACCTCCTTGGGCCTTATTGCTTAAATAAAACGCATTACTTTCCAGACAAAGTAAATTGTAATTGTAAAGTAACATGTTACTTCGTTAAATGTAACAAGTAATATGTAATATTTTACTTTTTCAAGTAATTAATCCCAACACTGATCCCAAATGACTTGCATAATAATAGTCACTGATCTTAATGCAATTGACAAAAATACCCCTTATTTTAGCATAGGTATAAGTACTGTAATTACGTGCATGTATTTAAAAAATAATAATACATGCGACTTATGAATAAAGTTCTTTCTCAAATGTCTTTCGGTAATATTGGTATATTAGGACTTGGATATGTGGGGTTATAAGGTATTTCAGATGTATTTTTTTAATTGAATGGGATCCTATGGGCAAATGGCATAACATGATTTTCCTATAAAGTATCTAAATATGTGGGATATGTCTTGGGATATCAAAAAACAGTGTATTGCTAAAATAGTTACACGTCAAAATGGGGGATAGCCTCCTTTAAAGGAGAACTACACTTCCAGATTTGGCCCATGACTGGAGGCAAACAAGAGTTGTCTTGGGGGTGTGGTTTGATGTAGGTGTTTCTTGGGTGTGTCTTTGCCATTCAATCACATCAAACAAGTGCAGTAGTTAGTACGGCGAGGCAAACTAAGTTATCTTTGCTATGGAGAGAACAACGTTTTAAGTTGAGGACTTCTCCCTTCCTGACTGACCATCTCAAGATGGTCAGCTAATTCAGTTCTCAGTTCTTTGTGTAGGCTAAAGCGTGCGCTGACCTTGTGTTTAGCCAAACTGACGGCAGCTAGATAGCAAAGCTTGGTGATAGTTGCAGCTGACTATCCTATCTAGCTGATATTTCTCTGTCAAATCAGTTATGGCAAGATAGCAAGAGCCAGTGTCTGGAATGTTTTTCAAAATAAACTTGTTCTACAACACCTTGCTACGAAAGTAGCTTCCAACTTAGTTTCAACGTTTCATTATGACATGTAAATACATATTACTGTGGAAATGATATCAACTACTGCAAGTTGAATGTTGTGGTATTCAGTCAGCTCAGCTGACCTACAGCAAAATATTCTATAACTGGCATGTTCTCATCTCTCCTTGTGTGCGCTGTTAGATCACCTTACAGGTGTAGGCTACATGTGGACATTGCACAAACATTGCCCAGCTTGAGTGTTGGTACATCAACCACCCAAAAAAATCGATGGATTTGTTTGTGTTACAAATTTTCCGCTCTAAATGTCAGTATGCCTACATTGTACTTAACAAATCAAAATCAGAACAGCGCAAACTGGCTCTAACCAGAATAGAAAGAGGAGTGGGAGGCCCCGGTGCAGAACTGAGCAAGAGGCCAAGTACATTAGAGTGTCTATTTTGAGAAACAGACACCTCACAAGTCCTCAACTGGCAGCTTCATTAAATAGTACCCGCAAAACACCAGTCTCAACGTCAACAGTGAAGAGGAGACTCCGGGATGCTGGCCTTCTAGGCAAAGTTCCTCTGTCCAGTGTCTGTGTTCTTTTGCCCATCTTAATCTTTTATTTTTATTGGCCAGTCTGAGATATGGCTTTTTCTTTGCAAGTCTGCCTACAAGGCCAGCATCCCAGAGTTGCCTCTTCACTGCTAACATAATTGCAAAAGGGTTTTTTAATGATCAATTAGCCTTTTAAACTGATGAACTTGGATTAGCTAACACAACATGCTATTGGAACACAGGAGTGATGGTTGCTGGGCCTCTGTACGCCTATGTAGATATTCCATTAAAAGAGCTGCCATTTCCAGCTACAATAGTTATTTACAACATTAACAATGTCTACACTGTATTTCTGATCAATTTGATGTTATTTTAATGGACATGCAAATGGATTTGGCGAATAAAGGTGATTCTGATATTACTAAACACTTGTGATGTCCTGTCTTCATAGTAATCACTTTTTGTCCCCTCTGAGGTGTTTTCCAGTGCCAGTAGATCAGCTCCAGGCCCCTCGTCACAGATACTGCTCATGAAAGATCCTGACTTACAGATCCAATCCATCTCCTATGAGAGAGAGAGAGAGCGCGAGAGAGAGAGGGACTCACCATCAGTGTTGGGGAAGCTACTCTGAAAATATATTTTACCAGGCTACCAATTACTTCACAACGAAAGAAGTTAAGCTACAATAAACTACCCCAACGAAAAAGATAGACGAGTTAAAAGTTATTTCGAAAAAGTAGTTCACTTGTCACGTCCTGACCAGTAAAAGGGGTTATTTGTTATTGTAGTTTGGTCAGGACGTGGCAGGGGTGTGTTTGTTTCGTATTGTCGGGGTTTTTTGGGTATTGTTCTATGTTTTGTATTTCTATGTTCGTATTTCTAGTTGTTCTATTTCTATGTTAGTTTTGGGAACGACCTCCAATTAGAAGCAGCTGGTTGTCGTTGCTTCTAATTGGAGGCCATATTTATATGGGTTTATTTTCTCTTGTGTTTGTGGGTGGTTATTCCGTGTATAGTCTAGTAGCCTTACAGGACTGTGTCGTTGGTTTTTTGTGTTATTTTTGTGATCACGGTGTTTCCCCTGAAATAAAAAGGAAGATGAGTATACACATTCCCGCTGCGTTTTGGTCCACTCCATACGATGTACCTGACATCACTACATCTAAATAATTTAGTGAAAAATATGTGACCAACTGGCTCAATTCGGTCTTATATATAAAATGGTGTTTTTTACATTGGATAAAAGTATAGACAGAGCTAGAAAATTGTATATCATGCACTACAGTTGAGGGACAATGGGAAAGTAATTCTGCTTTGAAACTTGTAACCCCACTTTTGAGAAAATGGCCCTTGTTTTGGTACACCTACTGGAGAGCTCTTCTTTGTCTACACCCATTCAGCATTGTTCACACCATCTTAAGCCTTATCCCAATCCATCGCCTTAAGGATTTACATGTGAGGCCATGTGCTATTCAGAGTGAGTATGGTAGTGTACTAAACAACCAAAGATTTCAAGACTAAAGACTGGTTTATACTACTTCTATCGATATGTCTACAGACACTTGTCGCAGTGACATCATGAACATTCTATTGTCGTCCGACATCAAACTTGCCGTTGACGTTATGAAAAAGTATAAACACAAAATGACAGGATGCATGACATCAGCAGCCTGGTGGTCCAAAATAGCATAACTGGTGTATTTTAACACCAATAAACCCACCCGTTTAAAAATGAATTTAGTATATGTCAATCTAGCAAACCAGGCAACTAAAAGCAACTTTCTAACCAATATTTTGATTAGTTTCTAGCTTGTTAGCTAGCTAACAAATGTCAAGTTAGCTGGCTAGCCAGTTCAAATAATGAGAGCATTAGAAACAGTTATGCAGTTCTTCGTGGTACCTTTCAAATTAGCCGCGTTAGAAAGGATTACCTACACATACTGAACAGCTCATGTTATAGACAGAAGCGTGCTACGTGGCAGACCAATCCGAACTCATCTCTCGGCATGTCCAGCCCAGCCGTTATCTCAGCCAATCATGGCTAGTTGTAAGGTTCCTGTCTACACCGCTCTATGACAAAATAGTAATTAACTACTGAAAACACTACCTAGATTTGAATTTAGTTGAACTACCCCCTAGCTACTGCAAAATGTAGTTAAATTACTAGTTGAACTACATGTAGTTCATTACTCCCCAACACTTGTCACCATACAGTCATGGAAGCCAACAGTAAATACACGGTTGAACATAGCCAATCCGAGATTATGATTCACAGCCAATGTGTCAGCATTGCCAGAAGATTTTGACCCTACCGTTATGCTTGTTTACACTGAGCTGCATTGGGGTTGGAAAGCAATCATGGCATAGGGGAGGTAGGGTGCTGCAGCACCTCTGATATATATATATATATATATATATAAAGTAAATACATTCACAAAATTATATTACTCCTGTGTGAACTTTCCAGTAGCAGGAAAACACCATTCTCAAAAGTGACCACAAATGCAATTATGCATGTAATGCTTTTATTATAAAGGTGTATTTTTATGGTGAAAATGATCTGCCCAAAACATAAAACTCACGCGCTGTGTATGTATGCCAATTAGGCTCTACACCCGTGTAAAGCAGATTAATGCACTTCATTTTAAGAAGATATTTGGCCACTTTAGTTGTGATTCAAACCTTATCATAACATATAGGCCTATGGGCTAGGCTACATGAGGTGTGCAACTATGATTTGAAAAGTAAAAGTAAAAGAAATGCATGCGTGTGAAAAGTAAAAGTAGAAGAAATGCATGCGTGTTTCTTGCCATTGAGCATCATTCACAAGTGATAGGCTAATAATGTCACCCATCACACTATTCTTGATTTAATCTTGTCTTTACATATACAAAATAATATACGTGTGAAATTAGTTTTTATTTAGAAGGGAACATTATCATGCACCATCTCGAAACAGGGACAGTGTAAAAAAAATTGTCATCTATGTAATTAAATAGCGAATGAAAATGAACCACTTTTCCCGTGGTTCATTTTCATGCCAGCCAGGTAGGTTATACTCCTGTTGTAAAGAGAAGCAATGTGGTTAATATTAGGAAAATTGATAAATAAATATAGTAGGTCTAGCCTAGAGAAAGCTGATGGGATCCTCCTCTTTTTAACATATTAAGGATCTGCCCCTTTTTTTCAATTTTCGCCTAAAATGACATACCCAAATCTAACTGCCTGTAGCTCAGTCCCTGAATCAAGGATATGCATATTCTTCATACCATTTGAAAAGGAAACACTTTGAAGTTTGTGGAAATGTGAAAGGAATGTAGGAGAATATAACACAATAGATCTGGTAAAAGATAATACAAAGAAAAAACAACCGTTCCTTTGTATTTTTTTGTATCATCTTTGGAATGCAAGAGAAAGGCCATAATGTATTATTCCAGCCCAGGTGCAGTTTAGATTTTGGACACTAGATGGCAACGGTGTATGTGCAAAGTTTTAGACTGATCCAATGAACCATTGCATTTCTGTTCAAATTGTTGAATCAAAACTGCCCAAATGTGCATCATTTGTTTATTAATTAATGTTCATGTTCAAAGTTGTGCACTCTCCTCAAGCAACAGCATGGTATTATTTCACTGTAATAGCTACTGTAAATTGGACAGTGCAGTTAGATTAACAAGAATTTAAGCTTTCTTCCAATATCAGATATGTCTATGTCCTGCGAAATTGTCTTGTTACTGACAACCTCATGCTAATCGCATTAGCCTAGCTCAATCGTCCCGTGGACAGGACACCAATCCCGAAGAAATTCATAGAGTCCATCACTCTGTTTTCTCACACAATTGCATAGCCTATAGAAATGTTGAGCAATATGAGCTCATTGGCTCTCATGAATTGTTTGATTGCATTGATGTCAGAGTGATTAGAGGGACAATAGAGTGCTGAGTACCAGGCAGCTAGTAGCCTACCAACCTTGCTAATGACCATCAGCAGCATCAGTGCTTGGAGAAGCCTAATTACCGTGACTAAACGGTCACGTGGAATTTGACTGCCGTCATGACTCTTGACCTGCAGTTTAGCAGTAATATGGTCACCGTAACAGCCCCAATTACAACCTATGTGTTGTAATTATTGTGTTGTTTGCTCTATAACCTGTTAGTTCATATCCCTTGACACTGTGATATATACAGTGCCTTCGGAAAGTATTCAGACCCGTAGACTTTTTTCACATTATCTTACAGCCTTATTCTAAAATTGTTTAAGTACATAAAATTCCTCAGCAATCTACACACAACACCCCATAATGACAAAGCGAAAACAGGTTTTTAGAAATGTTTGCAGGAATACCTCATTTACATAAGTATTCAGACCCTTTGCTATGAGACTCAAAATTGAGCTCAGTGCATCCTGTTTCCATTGATCATTCTTGAGATGTTTCTACAACTTGATTGGAGTAAACCTATGGTAAATTCAATTGATTGGAAATTATTTGGAAAGGCACACACCTGTCTATATAACATCCCACAGTTGACAGTGCATGTCAGAGCAAAAATAAAGCGACGAGGTCGAAGGAATTGTCTGTAGAGCTCCGAGACAGGATTGTATCGAGGCATAGATCTGGGGAAGGGTACCAACATTTCTGCAGCATTGAAGGTACCCAAGAACACAGTGGCCTCCATCATTCTTAAATGGAATACGTTTGGACCCACCAACACTCTTCCTAGAGCTGTCCGCCCGGCCAATCGGAGCAATCGGTGGAGAAGGGCCTTGGTGATGGAGATGACCAGGAACCCGATGGTCACACTGACAGAGCTCTAGAGTTCCTCTGGAGATAAGAGAACATTCCAGAAGGACAACCATCTCTGCAGCACTCCACCAATCAGACCTTTATGGTAGAGTGGCCAGACAGAAGCAACTCCTCAGTAAAAGGCACATGACAGCCCGCTTGGAGTTTACCAAAAGGCACCTAATGAACTCTCAGACCATGAGAAACAAGATTCTCTGGTCTGACGCCAAGTGTCACATCTGGAGGAAACCTGGCACCATCCCTACAGGGACTGGGAGACTAGTCAGTATCGAAGCAAAGATGAACGGAGCAAAGTAAGAGAGATCCTTGATGAAAACCTGCTCTAGAGCGCTCAGGAACTCAGACTGGGGCGAAGGTTCACCTTCCAACAGGAAGCACACAGCCAAGACAACGCAGGAGTGGCTTCAGGACAAGGCTCTGAATATCCTTGAGTGGCCCAGCCAGAGCTCAGACTTGAACTCGATCGAACATCTCTGGTGAGACCTGAAAATAGCTGTGCAGCAACTATCCAACCTGACAAAGCTTGAAAGGATCTGCAGAGAAGAATGGGAGAAACTCCCCAAATACAGGTGTGCCAAGCTTGTGGCGTCATACCCAAGAAGACTCGATGCTGTAATTGCTGCCAAAAGTGCTTCATCAAAGTACTGAGTAAAGGTTCTGAATACTTATGTAAATGTGACATTTCTGTTTAAAAAAAATATATGTTTTTGCTTATGCGGTTAAATTTGATAAATTTTAGAATAAGTCTGTAACCTTACAAAATGTGGAAAAAGTCATGTGGTCTGAATTCTTTCCGAAGGCAATGAACACCACACCTTTGTTTCATCACAAAACCGAGAGCAACATCTTTCATTTGAAATCCGCAAAACATATTACATGTATCAAACAGTAACATGAGCTACAGCATGGTCAAGCAAGTTAATATTTCCGACATTTTTGGGCTACTAAACACCTATTGATTTAGAACCACGGAGAGTTACCGCAAGTCGCAAAGAAAACAGGAGCTGCCTCCACTATTCCAGCCCCATTTTCAACTTCAACATCATCTAATCACCTATGCTTAGTCTAATACAGTGACAACTAAAAGATAGCAAAAACTATTTAATGCAATCAATGTAAGCTGAATGATGTATCTGTCAATGGACATCTGCAAATCAATCCCAGAACAACAGCAAAGGACCTTGTGAAGATGCTGGAGGAAACAGGTACAAAAGTATCTATATCCACAGTAAAACGAGTCCTATACCGACATAACCTGAAAGACCATTCAGCAAGGAAGAAGCCACTGCTCCAAAACGGCCATAAAAAAAGTCAGACTGCGGTTTGCAACTGCACTTGGGGACAAAGATCATACTTTTTGGAGAAATGTCCTCTGGTCTGATGAAATTGGGTCTGATGAAACAAAAATAGAGCTGTTTGGCAATAATGACCATCGTTATGTTTGGAGGTAAAAGGGGGATGCTTGCAAGCCGAAGATCACCATCCCAACCGTGAAGGACGGGGGGCAGCATTATGTTGTGGGGGTGCTTTGCTGCAGGAGGGACTGGTGCACTTCACAAAATAGATGGCATCATGAGGCAGGAAAATGATGTGGATATATTGAAGCAACATCTCAAGACATCAGTCAGGAAGTTAAAGCTTGGTCGCAAATGAGTCTTCCAAATGGACAATGACCCCAAGCATGCTTCCAAAGTTGTGGCAAAATGGCTTAAGGATAACAAAGTCAAGGTATTGGAGTTGCCATCACAAAGCCCTGACCTCAATCCTATAGAAAATGTATGGGTAGAACTGAAAAAGCGTGTGCGAGCAAGGAGGCCTACAAACCTGACTCAGTTACACCAGCTCTGTCGGGAGGAATGGGCCAAAATTCACTGAACTTATTGTGGGAGGCTTGTGGAATGCTACACAAAATGTTTGACCCAAGTTAAACAATTTAAAGGCAATGCTACCAAATACTAATTGAGTGTATGTAAACTTCTGACCCACTGGGAATGTGATGAAAGAAGTAAAAGCTGCAATAAATCATTCTCTCTACTATTATTCTAACATTTCACATTCTTAAAATAAAGGGGTGATACTAACTGACCTAAGATAGGGAATCTTTATTAGGAATAAATGTCAGGAATTGTGAAAAACTGAGTATAAATGTATTTGGTTAAGGTGTATGTAAACTTCCAACTTCAACTGTATATTATTATTTGTTTATCTTTTTTTCCTCAGAAAACTTGGGGGGCCAAGTAAAACCACCCGTGGGCCGCCAATTTTGGAACACTGGCCCAGACTCTAGCTAAACCATCCACACAAGCAACTAGCCAGCCAGCCATACTGTATATCACGAGTTAGAATATTATGAATATTAAGCTATATTGTGAATGTATTATTTTGAGCAGCTGCCCCCTGAAAGGTCTGTGCACTGCCCTATATGGTAGCCTAACACCATGACTATCACAATAACACCTACCCCACAAATGCGCTGTTAAGTAGTGTAGGCGAGCCTACCGATGCTCCTTAACGTCCATTGACCTTATATGTTATGTTTAGAGGGAGACTCAATTGCGATTATAGAAATATAAAGCCCTTTAATTTTATATCACATCAGAATAATTTCACAAATGCTAAATACACACTTACTGTGCACTGTTTTAACCGTGATTAACACAGTTGCTGCCAACAGTATTTTTCAGTTACAAGTTTTCTTGCCTCTTTCCGTCTGTTACACACAGCTAGCTAGACCATGACAAAACTACTGTTGGCTGTGGCACAGTCACCGGTCAACCTTCGAGAAGGCAGAAGTTTCCATAAGTTTTTGTAAAAACGGTCCCACACATTTCAAGTCAATGTATGATTGGTTGATTCCACTGTCACTCCAAAATTCTGCCCTAATGCAGTTGACCGGCAGATGCCTTCTATCTAGCTTTTGAGGGCCTAGCCAATGGCTGACTTAGCTAGCTAGATTAACCCAGAGACCGCCAAAGAAAAATCCTGATTGGATCTTTTTTCTCTTCAGCGTTACCGCTTTCCTTTCCAATACATACTGAAGAGATTCAATCAAAATATAATTGAAAATAATTATATAATTAGAATACCATTGAAATATTAGTGAAGAGATTAAATAGAAATTAAACCTAAATATATATTTGAAAACTACAACTAATATAGTAGGCTTTCTCTGATGGCGTTGAAGGCCCTCACTGTTCCCCACTGCTGGGTTGGGCTCCTCTGTGACTGTAACTGCTCTGTGATGTAGAAATTTAAATGGAAACAATGCTCCTGGGATGCCTATGTAGCTATGTGTTTTGCTTTCATTTATAGAATAAAACACGCTTTGTTTTCATCTGTTCTCATGATCATAAATGGCACTGCTAATTACGGACTGTTTGATTGTGTGTGTTTGATTGTGTGTGTGTGTGTGTGTGTGTGTGTGTGTGTGTGTGTGTGTGTGTGTGTGTGTGTGTGTGTGTGTGTGTGTGTGTGTGTGTGTGTGTGTGTGTGTGTGTGTGTGTGAGTGTGAGTGAGTGAGATCCAGTTGAACAAGCTGTGTATTTTGTTGAAGGTCTTCAGTTAGGTCTTTGACTGAACACACCCGCTGCTGAAAAACTCCTTAGTATATAGAGTCTAACTTCTCCTGATTTGTTATTTGGAAAATTAAATTTAAAGCTGGACTTGGACATCTTATTTCAGTGTTCCTGAAAACTACAACTAATATAGTAGGCTTTCTCTGATGGCGTTGAAGGCCCTCACTGTTCCCCACTGCTGGGTTGGGCTCCTCTGTGACTGTAACTGCTCTGTGATGTAGAAATTTAAATGGAAACAATGCTCCTGGGATGCCTATGTAGCTATGTGTTTTGCTTTCATTTATAGAATAAAACATGCTTTGTTTTCATCTGTTCTCATGATCATAAATGGCACTGCTAATTACGGACTGTTTGATTGTGTGTGTGTTTGATTGTGTGTGTGTGTGTGTGTGTGTGTGTGTGTGTGTGTGTGTGTGTGTGTGTGTGTGTGTGTGTGTGTGTGTGTGTGTGTGTGTGTGTGTGTGTGTGTGTGTGTGTGTGTGTGTGTGTGTGTGTGTGTGTGTGTGTGTGTGTGTGTGTGTGTGTGTGTGTGTGTGTGTGTGTGAGTGTGTGAGTGAGTGAGATCCAGTTGAACAAGCTGTGTATTTTGTTGAAGGTCTTCAGTTAGGTCTTTGACTGAACACACCCGCTGCTGAAAAACTCCTTAGTATATAGAGTCTAACTTCTCCTGATTTGCTATTTGGAAAATTAAATTTAAAGCTGGACTTGGACATCTTATTTCAGTGTTCCTGATAATCAATTTACATGTAAACGCATTAAGCATTAACATGATGTGTTATAGCTTTCCACTGAGAACTAAAATGCTGCGTTTGAAATGGAGAAGCACGTTTCATGTATCCCCCTCCACAAAATATCTTAAAAGTCTCAATTTGGTTTCAATTCATTGGTTGCCTTATAGCATTAAGGTCATTATGTGGTTTAATAAGGTATGCCAAAACCATTTTCGTAAACGATAAGTGGGAAATGAAACGACCAGTGGCTAGAGACACTGAGCACTGCTAATGAACACTGACTGACTCGAAGTAGTGTTAAGATTCCCATAAAGCATTAATGTACATCCATCAGAGTGTAACGTTATCATCATTTACAAATTGCATATGCTGTGAAGTCTTCACTTAAAATTGCATGACATAACACCGTTATAACCATGACATAATGTCTGACATATGTCATGACATTTTATAACAAACCTCTGACAACAAACTGACAACCCTGTGATGATACATAAGAAGGTACATTTATAAATCAAATGTTATTTGTCACATGTGCCGATAACAACAGGTGTAGACCTTACCGTGAAATGCTTACTTTCAAGCCCTTAACCAACAATGCAGTTCAAGAAATAGAGTTGAGAAAATATTTACTAAATAAACAAAAAAAATTAAATAAAAAAGTAACACAATAAAATAACAATAGCGAGGGGGTACCGGTACCGAGTCAATGTGCGGGGGTACAGGTTAGTCGAGGTAATTTAGATAATAAAGATAATAAACAGCGAGTAGTAGCAGTGTAAACAGTCCGGGTGGCCATTTGTTTCATTGTTCAGGAGTTTTATGGCTTGGGGGTAGAAGCTGTTAAGAAGCCTTTTGGACCTAGACATGGCGCTCCGGTAATGCTTGCCGTGCGGTAGCAGAGAGAACAGTCTATAACTTGGGTGACTGGAGTCTTTGACAAATTTTAGGCCTTCCTCTGACACCGCCTGGAATATAGGTCCTGGATGGCAGGAAGCTTGGCCCCAGTGAGATACTGGACTGTACGCACTACCCTCTGTAGCGCCATTCGGTAGGATGCATAACAGTTGCCATACCAGGCGGTGATCCAACCAGTCAGAATACTCTCGATGGTGCAGCTATAGAACTCTTTGAGGGTCTTTGCACGCATGCCAAATCTTTTCAGTCTCCTGAGGGGGAAAAGGTGTTGTCGTGCCCAAGACTGTCTTGGTGTGTTTGGACCATGATAGGTTGTTGGTGATGAGGACAACAAGGAACTCGTGGACTACAGCCCTGACGGTGTGAATGGGGAATGTGTTCGGCCCTCCTTTTCCTGCAGTCCACGATCAGCTCCTTTGTCTTGCTCACATTGAGGGGAGAGGTTGTTGTCCTGGCACCATACTGCCAGGTCTCCCTATAGGCTGTCTCATCATTGTTGGTGATCAGGTCTACCACTGTTGTGTCATCAGCAAACGTAATGATGGTGTTGAAGTCATGCTTGGCCACACAGTCGTGGGTGAACAGGGAGTACAGGAGGGGACTAAGTACGCACCCCTGAGGGGCCCCCGTGTTGAGGATCAGATTGGCAAATGTGTTGTTGCCCGTCAGGAAGTCCAGGATCCAGTTGCAGCGGGAGGTGTTTAGCACTATGGTGTTGAACGCTGAGCTATAGTCAATGAACAATGAACAAAAATAGCATAAAAATTGATTTTAAACAGCGTTTGACATGCTTCGAAGTACGGTAATGGAATATTTTGAAATGTATTGTCACGAAATGCGCTCGCGCATCACCCTTCGGATTGTGACCTGAACGCACGAACAAAACGGAGGTATTTGAATATAACTATGGATTATTTGGAACCAAAACAACATTTGTTGTTGAAGTAGAAGTCCTGGGAGTGCATTCTGACGAAGAACAGCAAAGGTAATAACATTTTTCTTATAGTAAATCTGAGTTTGGTGAGGGCCAAACTTGGTGGGTGTCAAATTAGCTAGACGTGATGGCCGGGCTATATACTCAGAATATTGCAAAATGTGCTTTCGCCGAAAAGCTATTTTAAAATCTGACACCGCGATTGCATAAAGGAGTTCTGTATCTATAATTCTTTAAATAATTGTTATGTTTTTTGTGAACGTTAATCGTGAGTAATTTAGTAAATTCACCGGAAGTTTGCGGTGGGTATGCTAGTTCTGAACATCACATGCTAATGTAAAAAGCTGGTTTTTGATATAAATATGAACTTGATTGAACAAAACATGCATGTATTGTATAACATAATGTCCTAGGAGTGTCATCTGATGAAGATCATCAAAGGTTAGTGCTGCATTTAGCTGTGGTTTTGGTTTTTGTGACATATATGCTTGCTTTGAAAATGGCTGTGTGATTATTTTTGGCAGGGTACTCTCCTGACATAATCTAATGTTTTGCTTTCGCTGTAAAGCCTTTTTGAAATCGGACAATGTGGTTAGATTAACGAGTCTTGTCTTTAAAATGGGGTAAAATAGTTGATTGTTTGAGAAAATGTAATTGTGGTATTTTAGTTGGTTTTGTATTTCGCGCCGTGCGATGCCATTGGCTGTTGGCTAGGGGTTCCGCAGGCGGAACGACGTTCCGCTATCGGAACGTCTGTCCTCAACAGGTTAAAGTTCTTGCTCACATCGGCTATGGAGAGCGTGATCACACAGTCGTCTGGAACAGCTGGTGCTCTCATGCATGCTTCAGTGTTGCTTGCCTCAAAGCGAGCATAAAGGGCATTTCGCTCGTCTGGTAGGCTCACGTCACTGGGTAGCTCACGGCTGGGTTTCCCTTTGTAGTCCCTACTAGTTTGCAAGCCCTGCCACATCCGACGAGTGTCAGAGCCGGTGTGGTAGGATTCAATCTTAGTCCTGTATTGACGCTTTGCCTGTTTGATGGTTCATCTGAGGGCATAGCGGGATTTCTTAGAAGCGTCTGGATTAGTGTCCCACTCCTTGAAAGGGGCAGCTTTAGCCTTTAGCTCGGTGCGGATGTTGCCTGTAATCCATGGCTTCTGGTTGGGATATGTACGTACGGTTACTGTGGGGACGACATCTTCGATGCACTTATTGATGAAGCCGGTGACTGAGGTGGTATACTCCTGAATGCCATTGGATGAATCCCGGAACATATTCCAGTCTGTGCTAGCAAAACAGTCCTGTAGTTTAGCATCCACTTCATCTGATCACTTCCGAGTCACTAGTACTTCCTGCTTTAGTTTTTGCTTGTAAGCAGGAATCAGGAGGTTAGAATTATGGTTAGATTTGCCAAATGGAGGGCGAAGGAGAGCTTTGTATGTGTCTGTGTGTGTTGAGTAAAGGTGGTCTAGAGTTTTTTTCCCCTTTAGTTGCACATTTGACATGCTGGTAGAAATAAGGTCAAACGGATTCAAGTTTGCCTGCATTAAAGTCCCTGGCCGCTAGGAGCACCACTTCTGGATGAGTCTTTTTTTGTTTACTTATGGCCTTATTCAGCCCGTTGAGTACGGTCTTAGTGCCAGCATCGGTTTGTGGTAGTAAATAGACGGCTACAAAAAAATATAGATTAAAACTTTCTTGGTAGATAGTGTGGTCTACAGTTTATCATGAGGCCTTGAGACTTCCTTAATATTAGACATCGTGCACCAGCTGTTAATGACAAATAGCCACACACCCCCAACCCTCGTCTTACCAGACGTAGCTGTTCTGTCCTGCCGATGCACGGAAAACCCAGCCAAATGTATATTATCCGTGTCGTCTTTCAGCCACAACTCGGTGAAACATAAGATATTACAGTTTTAAATGTCCCGTTGGTAGGATAATCTCGAACGGAGATCATCCAGTTTATTTTCCAGTGATTGTACATTGGCCAATAGAACGGATGGTAGAGGCGGGTTACCCACTTGCCAACGATTTCTAACAAGGCACCCTGATCTCCGCTCCCTGTATTTCCATATTTTCTTCACGTGAATGACAGGGATTTGGGCCCGGTCTCAGAGAAGCAGTATTTCCTTCACGTCGGACTCATTAACAAAAAAAATCTTCGTCCAGTTCGAGGTGAGAAATCACTGTTCTGATATCCAGAAGCTCTTTTCGGTCATAAGAGACGGTAGCAGCAACATTATGTACAAAATTTGTTACAAACAATGCGAAAAAAAACCCACACAAAATAGCAGTTAGTTAGGAGCCTGTAAAACGGCAGCCATTCCCTCCGGCGCCATTGATCATAGTTCTATAGTGTAATGTCACTGGGGGTGGAACAGAAGCCAGGTCATACTGTCTGGTAAGAAGATGGATTTTGACTAATATGACAATCAAGGTTCAGAGACAACCAAGGACATTCTTAACATATCCCTATGCAGGCTAAATGTACAATCTTGATGGACAATAAGAAAATCATCCAACACATTAAATATGTACTTCATCTGCAATTCAGGTGAATAAAAACATAGGCCTATGGGATAATGTCTATTTCCACTGCATTCTATTATCTGATGGGGCAGAGTTTTATCAGTGGAATAGATCAGATACCCATTCAGGTAGACACAGCTGATAAGAAAGCCCAAGATTAATGATGAGCAGATATCTATGGCCCGATTGATTAGATGCTAGAAAACTAGACCGAAACCATCAGCCAGTTCATGCAAAACGTCTTCTTGCAGTTATTGATTAATTGTAACTAAATGGCTTAGGGTCACATCCTGACCCTTGTTCATAATCACATTCATGCGATAGACTACAACTAGTATGGACCCTACAGGATTTTTACATGATTCTGTAAGTTCTGTAAGTGTTTCATCTTATTAAGGATTTGTTTCATGAATTCAAGACACCATAAGGAAATCGGTTATGTAAAGTGAGAGTGCTCGAAAACTGTCGGGGCCTTAAAATCTTGTATGACCGAGTAAATTCTGATTGACCCTTGACAACATAAGACACCGAATATACAGGAGATCCAATTGGCCCTTCCGCAGCCAACAAGCAATTAAATCGGTCCTCCACAGCCGCTAAATCCTATTGGCACAACATAATGCTCCAGTGCATATATAGGAGATCTGAGTGGTCTTCCACGTTCTCTGCTATCTGATTGTCACTGTGATGTTATCTGTGACAGACAGTGAATAACGAGGGAATCTGTGGGTGGGAGTCAGCGGACAGGTGAATGGAGGCGTGAAGACTGTTTCTCTCATTTTCTCTCTCTAGCTAGACTGGGCCTCCTAGATTAAGGCCATCTCTCAGTGTCAAGTCTTCTATCAGACTGATTCAATTAAGATTGAAGAGAGGAGAGAGTGCCACAGAGGAGAGGGCCATAGGTCCACTAGATCATAGGGAGTGATTAGTGGCTGTCTTTGAGTTTTGTCAGAACTTTGTCAACCCTACCCATTTCAGTTGTTGCTATTTGGTCTAAACTTCGGCAGACTTATCTCAATTGTTGCCCTTTTCTTTTGGTCAGAACTTTATCAGACCTGGTTGCTCTTTGGTTATACAGTTGAAGGAGCTGTCACTTAGCTCGTTAAAAAAGTTAGCTAGTGCTCGGTCTCTCAAGCCATCTCAAACCAGTGATGGAGAGTAACCGAGTGCACGATGCCTCAAAAGGTGTCTTCAACCCTTTAAATTAAATGTCAGTTAGACTTCAGCCATTACCATTGCAGCTGCAGATGTGTCTTTTATATGCCTGCTCATATAAAAAGTTCATGTTTGTGTAAATGTCCATCACAACACTTAATTCCATTGGTCATGACCTCCGTACCAAGGTTCCCAGCCAAATATCCTTTCAATGGCTGTGTCATACACAGTTTACATTTGTCTGCATTTACAAACCCATTTCCCAGTCCTAAAAAACAATTGACAGTCCTCATTGATCATAAATTCTGTGACCTTAGCCAATCAAGGACCATTTAGTGCAAAAACAGATAGAAATCGACCCCATTCAGAAGCCGAATGGGAATTGGTAGCGTCTATGTCGCAGCACAAAGGGGCGACGGAGGCAGCTGTAGAAGCCAATGAGATGAGTAATGTTTATGGGCTCTTCAATGCACTCCTCCGTGGCGCTACAACAATGCCACTGTGACCTCTGAACTCCCTCACTGCATGGCTGCACTCTGACCCTAGTGTTTTCCCACAGCTGTCACTAGTTACAATGACCATTAACAGGGCAGCCAGTAAGGGTCTGTCTACGGGCCATTGAGGACAGAGTGTTTAAAGCCTGATAATGAAAACAGAGGCGTTAACTCATCACTGGCCTTTGTTCGGCACAAAATGGCTGTCACAGTGGCTTCCAGTCAATGGGAAATGGAGCCTAATGAGCTGAAAAGCCACATCAAAGAGTCCACTGATGTGTTAGTCTTTGCATGGGCATTGCAATGAATGCCTCTATTGTCAAGGTGTGTGTGTATGTATGTGTGGGTCCTGTCAGTTTTCAATGGGCCAAAATAACAGATAACGATTTTATGGAGAGCATGTTTTGACACATTAATATTCAGCACAAATGGACTGAGTAGTTTGATATTTTCTTCTACTAAATAGCTAACTTTTGATCTTGGTATTTATTTTTCTAAATCATAATGTTCTGAAGACAATACACAAGGCCACTGAATGTCAAAGGAAATCACTAAATGTGTTTGCTGTAACATACTGCACTTGAACAGTAGAAGCCCCTCAATAATTTTGCTGGTGACCTCAAATGTATGCTTCCATTATCATATGTATTGGATGTGGCTTGACTTGTATGTTAATTTGAATTGGAACACTGATACTGGAAAGACTTGAGAGCCTTCTCTTGGTGGTGTGACCTTGTTATTGGTTTGACACTCCCGGCCGTGCGACAGTCTTCTCCTCTTTGTTATTATTCAAATCCTCCCATGGTTTGTCATCACAGTTCTATTGCATTAGATGCACGCTGATGGAGACTGGTGACTTAATGTATCTCTGTGTGAGTGAGCTCCTCAGTGCTGCTATGTAAATCTTTGACATTTTCATATGGATAACACTTCACCGTTGAGAGTGACAAATCGCACGCAAATGATAGGGCCCCGCAGATCACCACAGCAAATCCACAATGACATAGCAGCCACTGTGCTCGTCTGCTCTCTCTCCTGCAGCCTCCCACTATCCTCCTTATCTATACTATTATAACAATCAAATACATATTCACACTTTCATCCATATTGTCACATTTTGGTTCAAATGAAAGTTGTGGAAAGATTGCAGTTTCAATAGTGGGTATAGAGTGAGTATGCATGACACCGATATCTCCCTCCAAGCTGCCCTCTGTCCTCACTCACCCCTCCTCCAGGAACAGCAGAGGTCCCATAACAATGCCTTCACCAGGGGTCTCAATCTATTTGTAGCCGTCGGCAACTTGGCAGGGTTATACCGTAGGCATCCTGGTGTAGAGTCAGTGTGGATCACTGGCTTGTTCAACACAGGGGTTCATATAAGTGTGTGTGTGTGTGTCCATTAGTGAAGAAGTAGTTACAAAAACAGGGGCAGGTTTCAATACTAATCCACTCACGAACCCCAATAACCACATGGATTTATGGTCTGTGTGAAGAATTAGACTGACAATTAGCTGTATTGAGGAAGGCTGAGATTCAATAAAGTTGTCATCAGTGTCCTACTGTGCACTCCGTGTACTTAGCTTGAGGCTAGTGTTCAGCATTCGTGCTGTAGAGTTGAGAATTCGATTTACATGCATGGCTACTTTCTCGGTTTGTAGGCTTACATGTGAGTAAAGCCTGTGGACTACCAGAGTTTTTGCACATTTCTCCCAATGCATGATTTACACAAGAGTCAAGGGATCTCCAGTTAAGACGAGGATGTGAGTAAAGTTAATCTGGAAGTGTGATATCAATCACACAAGAAATTCCCTTCAAGTATTTATTTGGGACCATTAACAAAGGTTGGGGAGCAGTGATGTAGTGGCAAAATGATAGTTAAACTCCGATCACCGGTCGCGGTGAAAAAAGTAACGCTCCCTTTACTTTTAATGCATTTTTCCCACAAAAGGTGGGTAAATTGTGTTTACTTGCGTTTATCCTCCACTACACCACCGTAGGGGACGGGGTAGGAAAAACACAAAATGTCCAATTTGACAGAGGTCCATTGCAAACTTCAGTCATCAAACAAGTCAAATCCACAGCCACAACCAGCAACATTAAATTCACAGCTCCACGGCTACTCATAGGCTATTCTTGATGTGACAGCTCAAAATTTAAAAGACAGATATCCTTACACTTCCTCAGTAGCTCCAACTTCACCCAGCACTCTTCATTATGATCCAGACAGAGAGAGACGTGAACCCCAACGTCATAATGTACTGCATATATTTTTCCATCAACTACACCTACTTCAGTTTCTCAAGGTTTAGAAGACAGCAGCTTTACTCCTTTGTCTCCTGGGTGATTATAGCTCAGGTCTAGCTCTTTCAGATGGGATGAGTGTAACATAAAAGCTGAAGCCAGATAAATACAGCCTTCCTCTGTGATCCTACAGAATGACAGACTGTGCAGAAAGGTCATGGGATGGGATTATTTGGCAAAACTCTTGCTTCAGTCACTTACAGCATGAGCATCTGTATCAATACTGACCTTAGGTTCTCAAGTGTACAGCGTGTATTCTTCAGTCCAGCAGAGAGCAGCTTCATTGTTACTCAGGTCCAGTTCTTTTAGGCAGGATGAGTTTGACCAGAGAGCTGAAGCAATTACCTCTGATATAGCCTAAATGAGAAATAAACATATCAAAATAGATAAGGTAATATAGATAATTCAGGTCATTACTAGGGCTGTCAAACAATTAAAATAATTAAGAGTTAATGGCATTAGTTAATCACGATTAATCGCAATTTATCAACATTTTGGAATTTGCAAAAAACTGGCCCCAAATAAAGATTTGTCCATTTAAAAAGCAGTGCATTGAGTTAAAGTCATACTATGCTTTGATTGTAAGGGATGGAAACACAATAATCTACATCAGAATGTTTTAATAGCATTTTCACCATAAACAGCACAACAGTCACTGTTACATACAGCTATTAATGCTCCCAATGTTTAATTAGGCCTACTCCGTCTTATCAATGTTCTTGAAGTTCAACACTTGTGCACAGCACAGCACGCACGCACACACACACACACACACACACACACACACACACACACACACACACACACACACACACACACACACACACACACACACACACACACACACACACACACACACACACACACACACCAGTGTAACTGCTAAACTGCTTGGTGACTGTCCACTGTACTGCATGATTGTAGTAGGTTTACTAACGCGTTAGTTCTAGTAGCTTTGTTGACTATGGCGTTAACTGATAATGGTGACAATGCTGTAGGCTCCGTGTAGTGGTTAGCGGTTATGATATGAAGGTTTGGCTTGGAAAGGTTTTTTCGCCTGGTCACAGACAGCTGATGTGTTGTGCACTGAAGTCCACAAGCGGAGGGAAATGGTGAGAGGAGGAGAGCGGGTAGATGTGAGAAGGAATTATACAATGAGCAAAGTGATCATGCTGTTTGTATGTGGCTGCTATGAAAGTGAACTGTGTTTGCGTGTGATCAGGAGTATATTCATTCCGCCGATTCTGTTGAAAAACTTTTCTTAAACGGAAGCAAATTGAATGGGGAAAAACATACCTGAATTTGTCCAATAGAAATACTCGTTTGCAACTGTTAGACTAATGATTACACCCTAGATCAACTAGATGCAGGGAAGAGTGTGCAGGGCGGTATTGAATATGTCAATGTCTGTCACCTTGATTACTCAAATATTTTCTCTCGACCTGTGCACCTACGTTGTAAACTTTCATTCGTAGGCTTGGTTGTAGCAACCTCATGATGGGTGTAGCAAAAATGTCAGTATCATGTAGTAGCCTAAACCTATTGATGTTACATTGAGCTGGGTAAATGGAATATGAATGACAGTCATCCAATATGCTGTAATAGAAAAAAATATTGTCCTCCCTCATCTTAAACGTCACCCACCACCACTGATTGAGCATAACTTTACAAGATTTTGGCTAAAGGTACACGGTCTTCAGCGATGTAAAGGCGTAAGCATTGACTGTAGTTATTTTAATTATTGTGTTCTTCACTTAAAAGGGTCCATGAGGAAACCCGTGTGCTTAAAAGGTTCCGTGGGGTGAAGAAACAGCGATGAACATGTCATGAGTTAACGTGTTTTTAAAGCGTAACATTTTTACAGACCTAGTTATTAAATTCAACATTTTGAACAAAAATCCATTACTGACCTAAATGTATCCAATTTACAGTGTCGGCTTTTCAGTCCAGCACAAAGTAACTCCACTCCTGAATCCTTCAGGTAACTGTAACTCAGGTTCAGCTCTCTTGGAGTTCAAGTTAAGAGTTGAGCCTAGCACTTCACAGTTCAAATCAAATCGTATTCATCACATGTGCTGAATACAACAGGTGTAGACCTTACAGTGAAATGCTTATTTACAAGCCCTTAACCAACAAAGCAGTTTTAAGAAAAATAAGTGTTAAAGTATTTACTAAAATAAACTGAAGTAAAAAAATTATAAATAAAAATAAAAAGAAGAAAATAGTTAAAGAGCAACAAAATAACAGTAGCAAGGCTAGTCTAGGTAATTGAGGTTAGTCTAGGTATTTTAGGTTAGTCTAGGTAATTGAGGTAATATGTACTATACATGTAGGTAGAGGTAAAGTGACTATGCATAGATAATAAACAGAGAGCAGCAGCAACGTAAAAATGGGGGTGGGGGGGACAACAATGCAAATAATCCATTAAAAACATTAAAACACTTCATTTATTTGTCATTTTGACCTCGTTTTAATATGTAAGTATTATAAGAGTGAATACGTGGTTTATGCCATTACTGTACACACAAAAGTGAGAGCAAAAACACTGACCTCAGTTTCTCTAGTTTACAGTGTGGACTCCCCAGTCTTGCAGAGAGTACTTCTTTCAAAGAATCCTGCAGTGCATTGCCACTCAGGTCCAGCTCTCTCAGGTGGGGGCTCACTGATTTGAGAGCAGAGGCCAGAGATGATGTCCATCAGCTGAGAGTCCATCACCAGAATGACTATAAAGGTAGAGAAAATAATTTGAATATCAATAGTTACAAAATATATGGTTACCATCAATCCAAATGCAAAGTCATGTGTATGCCAATTCTATGTAGGCAGAATTAGCATATAAATTGTTATGTAACGACCATGGTAGTAAAAAAATGAAAGTATATCAGCAGAAGGGTGAGCTTTATCTCAATAATGTGCTCTTCATCATTTGATGACCCACTGAAGGCCCTCCTGTTGACATAACATTTGTTTTTATCTGTTATGTGAATGTACTGACCTCAGAGCCTCCAGTTTACAGTGTGGTCTCAACAGTCCATCAGTGTAGCTTCCATCCGGAATCCACTAGGTCTTTGTTTCTAAGCTCAAGCTCTCTCAGGGGAGAGTTCCGTAAGTGGAGAGCTGAGGCCACAGTTTCACCAATCCAATTGCCATGCCAAACACCAGAGACTCTGTAGAAGCATTGGAAATACGATCCACGCGAGGATTAGGTTTACATGTAAACACCCACACACTTTTTGATTTGATTTTGTCAGACAGGTTCAGAGTGTGGGGATAGTGGGGTAAAGGGTGGGGATAGCGGGGTAAAGTGTGGGGATAGTGGGGTAAAGGGTGGGGATAGCGGGGTAAAGTGTGGGGATAGTGGGGTAAAGGGTGGGGATAGTGGGGTAAAGGGTGGGGATAGCGGGGTAAAGTGTGGGGATAGTGGGGTAAAGTGTGGGGATAGCGGGGTAAAGGGTGGGGATAGTGGGGTAAAGGGTGGGGATAGTGGGGTAAAGGGTGGGGATAGCGGGGTAAAGGGTGGGGATAGCGGGGTAAAGTGTGGGGATAGCGGGGTAAAGGGTGGGGATAGCGGGGTAAAGGGTGGGGATAGCGGGGTAAAGTGTGGGGATAGCGGGGTAAAGGGTGGGGATAGCGGGGTAAAGGGTGGGGATAGCGGGGTAAAGGGTGGGGATAGCGGGGTAAAGGGTGGGGATAGCGGGGTAAAGGGTGGGGATAGCGGGGTAAAGTGTGGGGATAGCGGGGTAAAGGGTGGGGATAGCGGGGTAAAGGGTGGGGATAGCGGGGTAAAGTGTGGGGATAGCGGGGTAAAGTGTGGGGATAGCGGGGTAAAGGGTGGGGATAGCGGGGTAAAGTGTGGGGATAGCGGGGTAAAGGGTGGGGATAGTGGGGTAAAGGGTGGGGATAGCGGGGTAAAGTGTGGGGATAGTGGGGTAAAGTGTGGGGATAGCGGGGTAAAGGGTGGGGATAGCGGGGTAAAGGGTGGGGATAGCGGGGTAAAGGGTGGGGATAGCGCGGTAAAGGGTGGGGATAGCGGGGTAAAGTGTGGGGATAGCGGGGTAAAGTGTGGGGATAGCGGGGTAAAGGGTGGGGATAGCGGGGTAAAGTGTGGGGATAGCGGGGTAAAGGGTGGGGATAGCGGGGTAAAGGGTGGGGATAGCGGGGTAAAGTGTGGGGATAGCGGAGTAAAGTGTGGGGATAGCGGGGTAAAGGGTGGACACACAGCTACCCTCAAGGTCATGGAGGTGCATTAAACATATCGAAGAAAATCACCTACATTAACATTCGGTAGAAGCAAAATTGGACACGATTCAAACAGTTGTTATTTTGCATTGTGAATTTCACATTAATACATTGCCTTTCTGCAGTTCCTCACAGCTGGAATATGTCACAACAAAAAAATCCCCTTTCTTGATGTTTTGTATCTTATCAGGTAGAACTCACCAAGCACCTTGTCTGACATTAGTAGCACATAGGCCAGCGCTGAACACCTCAGAATGTCTTCATGTAGGGAATCGTCTTTCACTTCAGTCAAGCAGAGGAAAAGATTGAGGCTCCTTTCAGGGGAGACGTCTATTAAATCCATCTCGTTAAGGTATGTTTTGATTTCCTCTACAGTCTCTGAGCTATCCTCTGTCTGTGGCAGTAGGCCTATTAGAAGTATCTGAACAGGCTCCAATGAGATGCCAACAAGGATCCAGAGGAACAGGTCGAACTGTCCATTCTTTCTCTCCACAGAGTCATACATATTAATCTCCATCAACTCATGCAAGGGAAGATCGATAGGCTCTTCTTCAAGGATAGTGAAGCACGTGAAGGAAAGCAAAAAAAATCTTGAATGGTCAGATGCAAAAAGCACCTTTTTACACAAAGATTCTGCTTTGAAGATTTCTGTGCACCAAGGTTATTATAGTAAACAAAAACTGGCACTAAAATAAAAAGTAATCGTGAAAAAAATATGAACAAACCCATTTGGAAAAATGAAAACTATACTGAAACGAATATATTTGACTCCAAAACTAACTAAAATAAAATAAAACCATCATGAATTATGTTCAGTTTTAGTTTTTTTCCCCCTCAGCTTTGGGCAACCAAATGAGGTTTTCAAGCTTTTGGGGAGTTTTCAAGCTACTGAAGCTGGTGGGTAAATGCGGCCAGCATTTTTTTAGCTGGTGAATTACTACCAAGAGGAAGAGGCGAAGCGAGATGCTTGACTCCGCATCAAAATCTGTCTGAGCGAAAATACAGCGAGAAGCAAAGGGAGTGGGGATATTTTGTATGGAGGTCAAGTGTCGAATTTGGTCAACATAAAATGTAATTGCTAATTTGGTTTATAGGCCACATAAGGCCTTCCCTGTAGCTCAGTTGGTAGAGCATGGTGTTTGCAACGCCAGGGTTGTGGGTTCGATTCCCACGGGGGGCCAGCACAGAAAAAAATGTATGAAATTGTATGAAATGTATGCATTCACTACTGTAAGTCGCTCTGGATAAGAGCGTCTGCTAAATGACTAAAATGTAAATGTAATGTAAAAGGCCTGTAAGTCACATAATGCTGTCTTGCAAGGTGATGTGTATTTCCTATTGGAATCTAGCCAGAGTTATGATATCCAACAAGTGGAATTGCTATTCACCTGCAACTCGCATTCAGAATTACTGCCAGTGTAGGGAAGATTGAATAGTGAGACTACCTCAGTCATCTAAACTGGAACAACCATCGCAGTAATTGGTGCAATAAATTCAACAGTTTCGAAAACGTTTTTTATTTATCTTTGTGTAGCATACAATTAATCAAACAAGCAGTGTACATGCAAAAACACAGAAATTACAGTAAAATAAACAATTCTGAAAATCTCCCTGCAATAGAGCATGCTGGGAAATATTAGATATGGTTCTATGTAGAACCCTTGTCTTCAAAAAAGGGTTCTTCTGATCATAACAGTTCTTGGTACAAATCTATCCTTCTGAAAAGAACCCCTTTGGAACCCTGCACTAAACTTAAAAAGACTGGTGAAAACATGGGTGAGAAAGTTTCCAATTAACACCCCATAAAACTATACAACACAAATTGCTCCTATCCTCCCACTCATGCTTTCTCCCCCGAATACTAAAACAAAAAAATATAAAAATGAAATAGAAATATTTGTATATAACAAAAGTAGAGCTGTGATTTGGTTGATGCACTTACAGCGCATTCAGACCCTTGACTTTTTCAATTTTACTTTACAGCCTTAATATAAAACTGATGAATATTTTTTTTTCTCATTAATCTACACCCAGTACCCCATAATGATAAAGCAAAAACAGGTTTTTAGAAATGTTTGCTAATTTATTTTAAAAATTAAACTACAACTGAAATATCATATTTACATAAGTATTCAGACCCTTTTCTCAGTACTTTGTTGAAGCACCTTTCGCAGCAATTACAGCCTCGAGTCTTCTTTGGTCTGACACTACAAGATTGGTTTGGGGAGTTTCTCCCATTCTTCTCTGCAGAAAAGAGGTCAAGCTCTGTCAGGTTGGATAGGGAGCGTCGCTGCACAGCTATTTTCAGGTCTCTCCAGAGATGTTCGATCTGGTTCAAGCCCTGGCTCTGGTTGGGTCACTCAAGGACATTCAGAGACTTGTCCCGAAGCCACTCCTGCATTGTCTTGGCTGTGTGCTTAGGGTCGTTGTCCTGTTGGAAGGTGAAACTTCGCTGAAAAAGGTGAAACTTCGCTGAAACTTCGATGAAAAACATCCCCACAGCATGATGCTGCCACCACCATGCTTCCCTGTATGGATGGTGCCAGGTTTCCTCCAGACGTGACACTTAGCATTCAGGCCAAAGATTTCAATCTTGGTTTCATCAGACCAATGCTGCAGAAATGTTTTTGCACCCTTCCCCAGATCTGTGCCAACACAATAGTGTCTTGGAGCTCTACAGACAATTCCTTAGACCTCATGGCTTGGTTTTTGCTCTGACATGCACTGTCAACTGTGGGACCTTATATAGACAGGTGCCTTTCCAAATCATGTCCAATCAATTGAATTTACCGCAATCAAGTTGTAGAAACATCTCAAGTATGATCAATGGAAACAGGATGCACCTGAGCTCAATTTTGAGTCTCATAGCAAAGAGTCTGAATACTTATGTAAATAAGGTATTTCTGTTTTTATACATTTGCAAAAAAAAATCTAAAAACCTGTTTTCACTTTGTTATTATGGGGTATTGTGTGTTGATTGATGAGGATTTTTTTTACTTAATCTATTTTAGAATAAGGCTGTAACATCAAAATGTGGGAAAAGTCAAGCGATCTGAATACTTTCCGAATACAATGCACGTGGGATACGATTGGCAGCAGCCGATAGGGATGTTACCCAGACATAAGCAGAGTGTAATGAACACGAGGGAGAGCTGGTTTCAAGTGCAAGGCGCAGCAGGTGTTTATTGAGAAGGACCACAGGAGGAGGCAGGTAGCTGGGTCCAGGGGCAGGCAGAAGGTCATACACAGGGGGTCCAAAAGGGCAACAGTACAGGCAGGGAAAAGGCTAGTAACGTAGTCCGGGAGATCAGGCAATAGGTGGATAACAGGAAATCCAATAGGCTGAAGTACAGGCAGGGAATAGGCAAAAATGCGTCGTTAGTGAGGCAGGCAAAAACTATCATACACAGGAGGCGTAAATCACGGGAGTAACAGCGCTCTGAAAGGCATGTGTCAGAAAACAAACAATACCTCACAGTGATGGGGTGCAAAGAACTGAACTAAATAGTGTGTGATGATGACATACAGGTGTGTGAACAGGTGATTAGAATTCAGGTGATTGGGATCTGGAAAGTGAGCTGCGTTCAGGGGATCTAGGTGTTTGAGAGTGTGAGCTGGAAAGTGGGCTGGAAAGTGAGCTGTGTTCAGGGGATATACGTGTTTGAGGGTGTGAGTTGGAAGCAGACGTTACACAGAGGAAATCTGATTTCCTCGATAAGATGAAGAGAACATTACATTTCTGTAAATCTCCTATCCATCAGGTGCAGGGTGAAAGAAGTTCAGAAAGACTTATCTTCGATCAAATTCAGCACAAATATGAAATCGACAAAATCCTTGTTGGCTTTTTCTTCGGCTCAGTCGAGAATTAACTTTTTGCACTGAAAATGTTTTCCCAATGCCAGTGATGCCCTTCATAACTGTTATTACAGTTCTAATGTGTTTCCTTCTCCGTATTTGAAGATGTCATTGCAATTGATTGGGGTGTCTGGTAATGTTTTTCTTCTGGATTTATCCTCGATCTGTCACACCTCATGTTCTTTATTAAGCCCATTACTCTCTCCCTTTGTAATGTAGAACTCTTGTTGATGTGCCTTCATATCCAAACTACTCCTTCAGACAAGATTTATGTTCCTCTTTAACTATCTGTATGACATCATGCACTGCAAAAGATAGAGTGCAACCAAAACACAACTTAGTTACATTACAGGATGAAATGTAAATCAAGCAAATGTAGGTTCAAATGTAGGTTCAAATGAAATATATTTTCCTCAACATAGTATTTCAAAGTATTATTTATTTCAAATACTTTGAACATTTGGAATTATTCCTTTCATTTAATTGCACCAGGCAAACTCAATCAAGCCCAGCTAAAAATATTTGAACAAATAACCCAGGGAGTCTGGCTTCTTGGCTCGACACTATAGGCAGGCATTGTCTACAGACTCTGTGTGGTCAAAGGTGACAGAGACAGGGTCCCTTGGTTCATGCAAGCATGCTGCACACCCTACCCCTCCACCCACTGCATAGAGAGAGAGACTTCCTAACCTCATGCCAAATGTATGACCAAATGTATGACCATATTAGAGAGATATATTTCCCTCACATTACACAGACCCACAAAGAATTTGAAAACGACTCCAATAGCTATTGGGTGAAATACCACAGTGTGCAATCACAGCAGCAAGATTTGTGACCTGTTGCCACAAGAAAAGGGCAACCAGTGAACAAACACAATGGTAAATAGAACCTATATTTATGCTTATTTATTTTCCCTTTTGTACTTTAACTATTTGCACATCATTACAACACTGTACATAATGACATTTGAAATATCTTTATTATTTTGGAAATTTTGTGAGTGTAATGTTAACTGCTAATTTTTAATTGTTTATTTCACTTTTGTTTATTATCTATTTCACTTGCTTTGGCAATGTAAACATATGTTTCCCATGCCAATAAAGCCCCTTAAATTGAATTTGAACTGAGTGAGAGACAGACATTAGAAGTTTGACAACAACAAGATAGCAAACAACTCATTTAGAATGATATTTCACTTATAATCTCTGGAGATGTAAACCTGACTGCTTAAAGCTAGAATCCTTAGTTGAAATAATAACAAAGCGGTCACTCCGACTCTGTTTTCGTAAAAAGCTGAGGGATGGGCATGGAAAAATGTAACCACTTTAAAAATTCATAGACAGAGCTTTAGATGCAAGGATTGATTGGGGTCAATGATTTCTAAATTATAGTTGTAGCCATATTTTGAGGCTATAGGCCTAAAGTGTTTATTGTTCAATTGTTTACAAACATTGGAGTAAAACAAGCTTATATTTGGGGTTATGAACGGACACGACAGTCGATCTAAGCTCATGAGGCATTTATGAGTTATGCTTTTCAAGAATATCTAAACAATTAATTTAAAAGTCCGAAAATGAATGTCGCAACTAAGGATTCTAGCTTTAAAGGACACATGAACAGGTATTACTCTTCATAAGGTCTAAGATCTTGGGATTCTGTTAAGATTTTTCCTGTCATAGGAATAACGTCTGGCACCTTAGCCTTGTATGGTACTGCTTTCTGGGGCCTAGGATGTGTCCTCTTGAAAGTGAAAGATAGACAGTGATGCTTGCTGTACAATATTGTAAGCCTACAGGGTCTACATGATAGTTTCACTTAGTGCTGAAGGTGAATTGATTGATTCCTGGGATCAGTACAGCCACAATAATGTACTCACCTTTCTTCAGAGCTGGTATAGAGACGTTGATGTTCACATCGCCTCCAATAGTGTTTTTGTTGAGTTGTTGGACAATGTGAATTCCCTATCTCAACTGTGATGAAGCTTAAGGACAGGACAAGAGCTGCATTGTGTTCCTCAACATGATGGTCTACAGACAAGCAAAAAGGCAGTAACTGCTCATAGCGTGGAACTGAGAAATATGGCTTTTATTTACCTTGGTTTCACGGTAACTTTATGCAGTTACTGCTAACATGACTGCCATTTTCTCCAAAGCACAATACAATAGAGGCAGGATACTTGTCCACATGATTAAGCATGTATTTAATGTAGCAAAAAATGACATTTAACTCATTTTTGACCAAATGAGCAGTTACTGCTTTTTTGCTGTTTAAATATTATATACAGCTGGAGCTGTGATCCTGGAGAGACCTGTTTATATATTATATACAGCTGGTGCTGTGATCCTGGAGAGACCTGTTTATATATTATATACAGCTGGTGCTGTGATCCTGGAGAGACCTGTTTATATATGATATACAGCTGGAGCTGTGATCCTGGAGAGACCTGTTTATATATTATATACAGCTGGTGCTGTGATCCTGGAGAGACCTGTTTATATATGATATACAGCTGGAGCTGTGATCCTGGAGAGACCTGTTTATATATTATATACAGCTGGTGCTGGGATCCTGGAGAGACCTGTTTATATATGATATACAGCTGGAGCTGTGATCCTGGAGAGACCTGTTTATATATTATATACAGCTGGAGCTGTGATCCTGGATAGACCTGTTTATATATGATATACAGCTGGAGCTGTGATCCTGGAGAAACCTGTTTATATATGATGTTTATATATTATATACAGCTGGAGCTGTGATCCTGGAGAGACCTGTTTATATATGATGTTTATATATGATATACAGCTGGAGCTGTGATCCTGGAGAGACCTGTTTATATATGATGTTTATATATTATATACAGCTGGTGCTGTGATCCTGGAGAGACCTGTTTATGTATGATGTTTATATATTATATACAGCTGGTGCTGTGATCCTGGAGAGACCTGTTTATATATTATATACAGCTGGTGCTGGGATCCTGGAGAGACCTGTTTATATATGATATACAGCTGGAGCTGTGATCCTGGAGAGACCTGTTTATATATTATATACAGCTGGAGCTGTGATCCTGGATAGACCTGTTTATATATGATATACAGCTGGAGCTGTGATCCTGGAGAAACCTGTTTATATATGATGTTTATATATTATATACAGCTGGAGCTGTGATCCTGGAGAGACCTGTTTATATATGATGTTTATATATGATATACAGCTGGAGCTGTGATCCTGGAGAGACCTGTTTATATATGATGTTTATATATTATATACAGCTGGTGCTGTGATCCTGGAGAGACCTGTTTATGTATGATGTTTATATATTATATACAGCTGGTGCTGTGATCCTGGAGAGACCTGTTTATATATGATATACAGCTGGTGCTGTGATCCTGGAGAGACCTGTTTATATATTATATACAGCTGGAGCTGTGATCCTGGAGAGACCTGTTTATATATTATATACAGCTGGTGCTGTGATCCTGGAGAGACCTGTTTATATATTATATACAGCTGGTGCTGTGATCCTGGAGAGACCTGTTTATATATGATATACAGCTGGTGCTGTGATCCTGGAGAGACCTGTTTATATATTATATACAGCTGGAGCTGTGATCCTGGAGAGACCTGTTTATATATTATATACAGCTGGAGCTGTGATCCTGGAGAGACCTGTTTATGTATGATGTTTATATATTATATACAGCTGGTGCTGTGATCCTGGAGAGACCTGTTTATATATGATATACAGCTGGAGCTGTGATCCTGGAGACCTCTTATGCTGTAGAACTTTGACAACTCTCATTATATCAATATTTGTTAACACATTTCTTTACTATGGATTTTTACACTCATATGTCTGTGCCAGGTTATGGTAAATCTGTACGCAGTGTCCCCAATCTGGTGTTATAAGACAGAATGTTGATGCATATCAGGGAAGTCTCACGTTTGGTTGTTGCTCGTTACGCTCCTCTCCTTAGTATCCCTCTTTTCTCACCTCTTTTTTTGAGGACGCAAAGAGGTTTTATGCTTTTCTCCCATACATTTGGAGCCATTGCTCCCCATGTCTTTGTCCTCTACTTGTAGTCAGATGTAGGGCTGGAAGAAACGAATTAAAAATATTCTCGTTACTGTAAGTGAGTAGCTTTTCCGAGTTCAGGTGGTCCTTCCCGGTTCAGCAAACAAAGGAAAGGAGGGGTGCTCAACAATGAGAAAAATTATGAGAGAGGCTTACCAAGAAAAACTTCCAAAAGGACTAATTAAAAAGGTAGAAAGGAGATGGGGCACTCCAAAAAAAAGGACCAGAGATTATTTTTTTTTAGCTCACCATTGTACAGGATGTGAACAGGTGACTGACTTTTTGATGTCAAGCTGATGTCTTCCTCAGAGTGGACTTTGAGTATTTTTCTGTCAGTCATTTTACTTAAAGTTTTGAATTAAGTATTGTACTTCACTACCTTTTTAAACACCCACACCTGTAGAAATCCACCTCTTCCCCTTTTCCACATTTTGTTACGTTACAGCCTTATTCTGACATGGATTACATTGAATTTTTTCCTCATCAATCTACACACAATACTTCATAATGACAAAGTGAAAACAGGTTTTGGAAATTTTGGCAAATTGACAAAAAATAAGAAACAGAAATACATTATTTACATAAGTATTCAGACCCTTTGTTATGAGACTAGAAATTGAGCTAAGGTCCATCCTGTTTCAATTGATCATCATTGAGATGTTCCGACAACTTGATTTGAGTCCACCTGTGGTAAATTCAGTTGATTGGACATGATTTGGAAAGGCACACACCTGACTAAATAAGGTCCCACAGTTGACAGTGCATGTCAGAGCAAAAATAAAGCCATGAGGTTGAAGGAATTGTCTGTAGAGCTCCAAGACACTATTGTGTCGAGGCACAGATCTGGGGAAGGGTACAAAAACATTTCTGCAGCATTGAAGGTTCCCAAGAACACAGTGGCCTCCATCATTCTTAAATGGAAGAAGTTTAGAACCACCAAGACTCTTCCTTGGGCTGGCCGCCAGACCAAACTAAGCAATCGGGGGAGAAGCACGCTGTAGCACGCGCTCCAGCAGGTATATCTCTCTGGTCACCCCCAAAGCCAATTCCTCCTTTGGCCGTCTCTCCTTCCAGTTCTCTGCTGCCAATGATTGGAACGAACTACAAAAATCTCTGAAACTGGAAACACTTATCTCCCTCACTAGCTTTAAGCACCAGCTGTCAGAGCAGCTCACAGATCACTGCACCTGTACATAGCCCATCTATAATTTAGCCCAAACAACTACCTCTTCCCCTACTGTATTTATTTATTTTGCTCCTTTGCACCCCATTATTTCTATTTCTACTTTGCACTTTCTTCTACTACAAATCTACCATTCCAGTGTTTTACTTGCTATATTGTATTTACTTTGCCACCATGGCCTTTTTTTGCCTTTACCTCCCTTATCTCACCTCATTTGCTCACATTGTATATAGATGTATTTTTCTACTGTATTATTGACAGTATGTTTGTTTTACTCCATGTGTAACTCTGTGTTGTTGTATGCTGTCAAACTGCTTTGCTTTATCTTGGCCAGGTCGCAATTGTAAATGAGAATTTTTTCTCAACTTGCCTACCTGGTTAAATAAAGGTGACAAAAAAATGGGAAAAAAAGGGCCTTGGTCAGGGAGGTGACAAGGAACCCGATGGTCACTTTGACAGAGCTCCAGAACATGAGAAACAAGATTGTCTGGTCTGATGAAACCAAGATTGAACTTTTTGACCTGAATACCAAGCGTCACGTCTGGAGGAAACCTGGCACCTTCCCTACGGTGAAGCATGGTTTTGGCAGCATCATGCTATGGGGATGTTTTTCAACGGCAGAGACTGGGAGATTTGTCAGGATCGAGGGGAAGATGAACGGAGCAAAGTAAGAGAGGGTCCTTGATTAAAACCTGCTCCAGAGCGCTCAGGACCTGACTTCGGCGACGGTTCACCTTCCAAAAGGATAACAACCCTAAGCACACAGCCCAGACAATGCAAGTCTCTGAATGTCCTTGAGTGGCCCAGACAGCCAGGACTTGAACCCGATCTAATATCTCTGGAGAGACCTGAAAATAGCTGTGCAGCGACACTCCCCATCCAACCTGACAGAGCTTGAGAGGATCTGCAGAGAAGAATGAGAGAAACTCCCCAAATACAGGTGTGCCAAGCTTGTAGCACCATACCCAAGAATCCTCCAGGCTGTAATCGCTGCCAAAGGTGCTTCAACAAAGTACTAAGTAAAGAGTCTGAATACTTATGTAAATGTGATAATTTAAACTTTTTTACACACTACCGTTCAAAAGTTTGGGATCACTTAGAAATGTCCTTGTTTTTGAAAGAAAAGCACATATTTTGCCCATTAAAATATCATCAAATTGATCAGAAATACAGTGTAGACATTGTTATGTTGAAAATGACTATTGTAGCTGGAAACGGCAGATTTCTAATGTAATGTCTACATAGACGTACAGAGGCCCATTATCAGCAACCATCACTCCTGTGTTCCAATGGCACGTTGTGTTAGCTAATCCAAGTGTATCATTTTAAAAGGCTAATTGATCATTAGAAAACCCTTTTGCAATTATGTTAGCACAGCTGAAATCTGTTGTTCTGATTAAAGAAGCAATTAAACTGGCCTTCTTAGACTAGCTGAGTATCTGGAGCATCAGCATTTGTGGGGTTCGATTACAGGCTCAAAATGGCCTGAAACAAATAACTTTCTTCTGAAACACGTCACTGTATTTCTGATCAATTTGTTGTTATTTTAATGGATAAAAAAATGTGCATTTCTTTCAAAAACAAGGAAACTGACCCTAAACTTTTGAACGGTAGTGTAAATTTCAAAGCAATTCTACAACCTGTTTTTGCTTTGTCATTATGGGTTATTGTATGTAGATTGATGAGGAAAATAAAAAATGTAATACAATTTAGAATAAGACTGTTACTTAACAAAATCGAGAAACAGTGAAAGGGTCTGAATACTTTCTGAATGCACTGTAAGCCAATAAGTCATTGTTTCAGTCAAAGTATAATATATTTGGGCTTGAAGTGCGAAATCCGAATGTTTGACTTTGGATGTTTCCGTGAGTCTAATGTGTCTTTTCCTAAGAGATGACTTGCAAATAATTTTCAGTCTACGTTTCATTTCAGGGCTGAGTTTAATTAAATGTTACCAGCCAACAGCATAGCAATGTTTATTAATCAGAATCACCTGCTGCATATTTCTTCCTATTCGTGAGTCGTTTGAGAACCAAACAGCTTTTCTCTGTAGCCTACACTTGGACAGTCATGTAAAGTAAAAACACTCAGTGTCCCCCCTGCAGGACGGTTGAGCTAACGTGCGCTAATGTGATTAGCATGAGGTTGTAAGTAACAAGAAAAATTCCCAGGACATAGACATATGGGCAGAAAGCTTAAATTCTTGTTAATCTAACTGTGTTATCCAATTTACAGTAGCTATTACAGTGAAAGAATGCCATGTTATTGTTTGAGGAGAGTGCACAGTTATGAACTTAAAACATGTAAACCAATTAGGCACATTTGGGGAGACTTGATACAACATTTTGAACAGAATTACAGTGGTTCATTGGATAAGTCTAACACTTTGCACATACACTGCTGCCATCTAGTGGCCAAAATCTAAATTGTGTCTAAACTGGAATAATACATTGAACTTTCTCTGGCATTTCAAAGATGAAAATTTTTTATATTTATGTTTTTTCTTCGTATTATCTTTTACCAGATCTAATGTGTTAAATTCTCCTATATTAATTTCACATTTCCACAAACTACAAAGTGTTTTCTTTCAAATGGTATCAAGAATATGCATATCCTTGCTTCAGGTACTGAGCAACAGGCAGTTAGATTTGGGTAAGTCATTTTAGAACAAAAATTTAAAAAAAGGGTCAGATCCTTAAGAGTTTAAGTATTTTTTGGGGGGTATCTGTACTTTACTATTTATATACACTGCTCAAAAAAATAAAGGGAACACTTAAACAACACAATGTAACTCCAAGTCAATCACACTTCTGTGAAATCAAACTGTCCACTTAGGAAGCAACACTGATTAACAATAAATTGCACATGCTGTTGTGCAAATGGAATAGACAACAGGTGGAAATTATAGGCAATTAGCAAGACACCCCCAATAAAGGAGTGGTTCTGCAGGTGGGGACCACAGACCACTTCTCAGTTCCTATGCTTCCTGGCTGATGTTTTGGTCACTTTTGAATGCTGGCGGTGCTTTCACTCTAGTGGTAGCATGAGACGGAGTCTACAACCCACACAAGTGGCTCAGGTAGTGCAGCTCATCCAGGATGGCACATCAATGCGAGCTGTGGCAAGAAGGTTTGTTGTGTCTGTCAGCGTAGTGTCCAGAGCATGGAGGCGCTACCAGGAGACAGGCCAGCACATCAGGAGACGTGGAGGAGGCCGTAGGAGGGCAACAACCCAGCAGCAGGACCGCTACCTCCGCCTTTGTGCAAGGGGGAGCTTACAGCCCAACACCGTGCAGGACGTTTGGCATTTGCCAGAGAACACCAAGATTGGCAAATTTGCCACGATCCTCTCCTTTGTTTTGTTGACATTGAGTGTGAGGTTATTTTCCTTACACCACACTCCGAGGGCCCTCACCTCCTCCCTGTAGGCCGCCTCGTTGTTGTTGGTAATCAAGCCTACCACTGTAGTGTCGTCTGCAAACTTGATGATTGAGTTGGAGGCGTGCATGGCCACGCAGTCGTGGGTGAACAGGGAGTACAGGAGAGGGTTGAGAACGCACCCTTGTAGGGACCCAGTGTTGAGGATCAGCGGGGTGGAGATGTTGTTACCTACCCTCACCACCTGGGGGCGGCCCGTCGGGAAGTCCAGGACCCAGTTGCACAGGGCGGGGTTGAGACCCAGGGTCTCGAGCTTAATAACGAGTTTGGAGGGTATTATGGTGTTAAATGCTGAGATGTAATCGATGAACAGCATTCTTACATAGGTATTCCTCTTGTCCAGATGGGTTAGGGCAGTGTGCAGTGTGATTGCGATTGCGTCGTCTGTGGACCTATTGGGGCGGTAAGCAAATTGAAGTGGGTCTAGGGTGTCTGGTAGGGTGGAGGTGATATGGTCCAATGTTTATTGAAATGTTTATTGAAAACATAAATACATTTGTACAATGAGCACTTTTTTCTCTCAAATACATTGTTAGAGTTGTTGGTTGGTTAGCTAGCTAGCAATTTCTTTTGCCATATTATCATTGACATGAAATAAGTCAAAACACCTCAAAACAAGACATGGCATCAAAAACAAGATGAAAGGAGCTGAAACGTGCCACTTACAATTCCCCACATGGCAGTTTCTTGTCATTCTTGCTAGCAATCTGGCCTTCCAGAATCACAACAACATGCTGACTTCTGCCCCTTGGAAGCCCACACATCGTTTTTGTGATGTTGTCAGCTAACCCATCTATTACCTTAGCATATATCATTTTTTATTTTTGGCGGATTTTAGACAATGCATTGATATATAGATAGCTAGCTTGCTGAAATGATAAGAGAAAACAAATAATATAGCTATTTGATTATGTCCGTATGCATGTCCAAATATTAATGACATCTGGAATCCAACACAGTTTCACTGGAATTATTAATGGCAAGAGTCAGATAAGCATAAACCCTCAACATGTCAACAGCTCATATAGGCAGGGTTTAGCTGAGACTCATCTCTTGACAGGTAGGCTGGTAGTCTTTTTCTGAAAAAAATATTTTCCCCCGACTTAACTGAAATGGTGCTCACATAACTTCAGTTAGCTGGCTAAGGTTAGCATGCAAGCTAGTTACACTGACAGCTGTCAGTCAGTGCCCTATTTGTAGTTATTTCTCTGCTACACATGGAAATCACCACAACGTTCCCACCCCCAATTCCTGAATATGTATTTGCAGCCTAAGTCAGTCTTTGAGGTGGAACCAAAACGAGAATTTCCACTCTAGGACAGGAATTACTCAAAATAGGCCTGTAAAACCATCCGTTACAGAGTACAATTTTGTAGGCTATCCATAATAGTAGATCATGAGCCAGAAAAAACGGCTCATCGTTGTTTAGTCAGTGACCAATCTAAATCAAATGTCATGCATCGCAGGCAAAACAGGACCATCAAATCAAGCTGTGCACACAAACTGAACGATGATTGGCAGAAGATGTTCAAAAAGGCAAAAAGAACTTGGTTAGAGAGACGTGTCGTGAAAGAGAGGAACGTTTTCTTAATCAAAGCGCTGGGTGTGTAAAACAATGGAGACTGAAGAGAGTCAGGAGAATCAGACAGCGTCTGGTAAAGAAGATGAGGAGGAGAATTCCTGGTCGCAGTTCTGTGACCAGTTCTCCTTCAAGCACAGTAGAGACGACAGCGTAATCATACAATGCAAGCTGCTTACCCAGTATGGCGGAGGTGGCTTCCTACAAAAACGAAGTAATTGAGGAATATGTGTAGATATAGGTAGGTATAAAGTGACTAGGCAACAGGATAAATAATGAACAGTAGCAGCAGGGTATGTGATGAGTCAAAGGCGTTAGTGCCAAAATGGTCAATGCAGATAGCCTGGCTAGCTATTGGTTAACCATTTAACAATGTTATGGCTTGGGGGTAGAAGCTGCTCAGGGTCAAATTGGTTCCAGCTTGGTGCATCGGTACCGCTTGCCGTGTGGTAGCAGAGAACAGTCTATGGCTTGGGCGGCTGGAGTCTTTGACACTTTTTAGGGCCTTCCTCTGACACCGCCTGGTATAGAGGTCCTGGATGGCAGGGAGCTACAGTAGGCCCCAGTGATGTAGTGGGCCATATGCAGTACTCTCTGTAGCGGCTTGCAGTCGGATGCCAAGCAGTTGCTATACCAAGCGGTGATGCAGCCAGTCAAGATGCTCTTAATGGTGCAGCGGTAGAATTTCTTGAGGATTGGAGGGCCCATGCAAAAAAAAATCTGCCTCCTATCTACAGAGTCGTCGATATGGATAGGGGAGTGCTCGGCCCTCCATTTCCTGCCGTCTACGATCAGCTCCTTTGTCTTGCTGACGTGGAGGAACAGTTTGTTGTCCTGTTACCACACTAACAGGTAACTGACCTCCTCCCTATAGGCTGTCTCATCGTTGTCTGTGATCAGGCCAACCACTGTCATGTTGTCAGCAAACTTAATGATGGTGTTGGAGTCGTGCACAGCCAAGCAGTCGTGGGTGAAAAAGAGTAGAGGGTCCAGATACAGAGGAAAGTGTTCAGTCCCAGGGTCCTGAGCTTAGTGATGAGATTGGGGGCCACTATGGTGTTGAACACTGAGCTATAGTCAATGAAAAGTATTTTCAAGTACACTTACCGGTCAAAATGTATTTCCTTCTTAATGCGTTTGAGCCAATCAGTTGTGTTGTGACAAGGTAGGGGTGGTATACAGAAGATAGCCCTATTTGGTACAAGACCAAGTCCATATTATGGCAAGAACAGCTCAAAAAGGCAAAGAAAAACGACAGTCCATTATTACATTAAGACATGAAGGTCAGTCAATCCATAAAATTATAAGAACTTTGAAAGGTTATTCAAGTGCAGTCCCAAAAAACATCAAGCGCTATGATGAAAATGGCTCTCATGACGACCACCACAGGAAAGGAAGACCCAGATGTCGTGACTTGACTTTAACATTAATCTGAAGACTGTTATTTATCTAATTAACTAACTTTAATTGTTACCCAATTAAATGAATCATGTAACAATTAATTCATTAGGATCTGGGGCAGCACGAGAGCGGTTCTTTAAAGAGTTACCGTCTCCCGAATCAAACTCTAAAAGGTCTTTACCTATCACATCTATAAACAGTCAACTTAATCAGAACCTCGTATCATATCATCATTCTGAACAGTTGTAACCTCCTCGCATCTGTAAAAATCCCAGCCTTACTTAGGATTCAGTACTACTCAAATTGGTTTCATTATTTATTTACTAGCTAATTAAATGGGAACACAGGATAAACATACATACTTTGCACCGGTTATTGACTGGAGACTTAATATTCTGAAAACAGGTCCCTAGCAGAATGACAACAACATGGCTGCTTGTTAAAGAAGAGACGGAGAGGGAGAGAGAGGGGGATAGAGACACTTAACATTGGTCAATTCAGAAACTATTCTCACCAACAGTAACCATATACTTTGCATACGAACCGCCGCTCACTTTGAGTAAGAAATCCTTAATGTATTTACGGGAAATGCCTGGGTTCACCAGGGATCTCTCGGTGGACAGGGTAGTCTTGGAAAGGCAGTTGGGCCTTTTCGTGGCACACTTGTAAGGCTCTGATTGTCCAAGATGGTTCCAGCAAGTCTTCTACTGTTGTCCTTCTTTGTAGTTGACCAGTATCCGTTGACTTGTCGTGTAGTCTTGAACAGAACTGCAGAGTTTATTTTCCATCCATTCGCTCTTGAAGATGCTTCTTTGAAGATAGGCTAGCCAGCTGCATCAATGGTTCCTCAGTGAGGGGGGGGGGGGGGGGGGGGATGAGGATAGCATAATACAATTTTTAGAGCAAAATAACCGGATGATCCTACTTAAATTCGCATTCGAAGATACTTTACTTAGGGCAGCTAATCAGCTGTACCAGTGATTGTCCGGGAGGCGAGTTTATCGTCTCCACCTTGTGTTGAGATTCAAAGTTCAAACCACTTTAAATGGGCAGCTGCCACTTCATGCCTTTTCTGGTCTGGTATGTTAATTTCTTAACCCATCATTTATACAGTTTATTCGAAAGGGGCGGTTCCATCAGGCTAACACGCTCTCTGACCTCACTCAGGGGTGGTGACTACTCACTGTGCAAAGTTATAAAAACAATTATCTCTTATAGCTTGCCAAATCACATCCCTCTCTTAACAAAAACACTTTCATCATTTTTCATATTACATGCACAATGCATAGTATGGATATGTCACATCCTGACCAGTAAAAAGGGGTTATTTGTTTAGAGTGTCTCAGGGTTTGTTGGTCTATGCGCTTATGTAAGAGGGGTGTTTGTTTAGAGTGTTCCGGGGTTTTTGGTCTATGTTCTATGTTAGTGTATTTCTATGTTCAGTCTAGTCTATCTATTTCTATGTTTAGTTAATGGGGTTGCCCTTCAATTGGAAGCAGCTGCTCCTCGTTGCTTCTGATTGAAGGTCCTATGTATAGGGGTGTTTTTGTAATGGGATTTGTGGGTAGTTGTCTCCGGTTTTGTGTCTGTGCACCTGACAGGACTGTTTAGTGTCGTTTGTTGTTTTGTATACGTGATTTGTTTGTTTTTCCTTCTTTTAAATAAATAAAAAAGATGAGTATACACGTTCCCGCTGCACCTTGGTCCAATCCTTACAATGCCCTTTACAGGATACTTTATACATGTAGTGTGTATACTTTCCAAGTTACTTTATTTCCTTTATAACATTTTTAATGACATCACAAAATAACAAACAAAATGACATTAGTGTTCCATCGCCTCTATACCATTCCCCGCATTCTACGTTCTAAATATTGTTCCAGTATTTGCTTTTGAGCGTGTTAGCGGTAAATTCTGTTGAGACAAAAACCATTCTTTTGATGAATCTTGAGAGGGAGAACCTGGATATTCTCCCTTGATTTACAACAGGACGTGAGTTGTTAATCCCCACTCGTTATTTCTGATTGAAGTTATTCATTGCAAACCTGATCTGACCTATTTGGATTCTGATGGACAGTCATGACAGTCCCCTCTGGTGGGTTCAATCTTGGAAGGATTCTGCAAGTTGCAACCCATCACAGGAATGACCACGGGATGTCCTGGTTGTGGATCGTTGATCCGGACCCGTCGTCCGGTTGTCCAGGCTGGTGGATCTAGGCAGTAACTTAGGCAGACGTTAATAATGCACAACACTCATACAGTACATCATTAAATTTCTTCTCCAAATGAGCGGTGGTGTGGCACTAACTGGTGGTCATATGGGGAACTTGTTTAGGGCCGTATTACTTTAAGTAAAACAAAAAAAAAGAAACAAAAAAGTAAGATACATTATATAGTTATAACACCTTAACCTCTATGGGCTAGGTGGGAGGCAAGCGTCCCACCCGTGGTGCACTCCATCAACAGCAGGTGCATTTCAAGAGCGGCAATTTGAATCCAAAGAAATGTCAAAATTCAAATTTTTCAAACATACAACTATTTTACACCCTTTGAAAGATAAACATCTCCTTAATCTAACCACGTTTCACGATTTCAAAAAGGTTTTACGGCGAAAGCATAAATTTAGAGTATGTTAGGACAGTACATTTACAAGAGTTGTGTGTAATGTTTTGTCAATTCAAAGACAGGGTCACCAAAACCATAAAACCAGCTAAAATGATGCACTAACCTTTTACAATCTCCATCAGATGACACTCCTAGGACATTATGTTAGACAATGCATGCATTTTTAGTTCTATCAAGTTCATATTTATATCCCAAAACAGCGTTTTACTATGGCATTGATGTTGAGGAAATCGTTTCCCTCCAATAACCGGCAGTCAAGTCAGCACCACAAATTAAATAATTAAAATTAGAAAACATTGGTAAAATATTATATTGTCATTTAAAGAATTATAGATTTACATCTCTTGAACTCAATCAACTTGCCAGATTTAAAAATAACCTTACTGGGAAATCACACTTTGCAATAATCTGAGCACTGCGCCCAGAAAAATACGCGTTGCGATACAGACTCGCCGTCATGTTGGGGAGATCTAAAATCGAAAATACTATGTAAATAATCCATTACCTTTGATTCTCTTCATCAGATGTCACTTCCAGGTATCACAGGTCCATAATGAATGTAGTTTTGTTCAAAAAAGCTCATCATTTATGTCCAAAAATCTCCGTCTTGTTAGCACATGATCTAAGCCAGCCGGACTTCACTTCATGAACGAGGGGAAAAAATATATTTACGTTCGTTCAAACATGTCAAACGTTGTATAGCATAAATCATTAGGGCCTTTTTTAACCAGAACATGAATAATATTCAAGGTGGACGAATGCATACTCTTTTATAACGTATTGGAACGAGGGTACCCAACATGAACTCGCGCGCCAGGTGTCTAATGGGCCATCATCGTTCCATGGCTCTTGTTCGGTCAGATCTCCCTCCAGAAGACTCAAAACACTTTGTAAAGGCTGGTGACATCTAGTGGAAGCAATAGGAAGTGCCAAAATATTCCTCAGCCCCTGTGTTTTTCAATGGCATAGGTTTAAAGGTAATACAACACATCAGGTATCCACTTCCTGTCAGAAAATGTCTGAGTTCTGTTATACTCACAGACACCATTCAAACAGTTTTAGAAACTTTAGAGTGTTTTCTATCCATATATAATAAGTATATGCATATTCTAGTTACTGGGTAGGATTAGTAACCAGATTAAATCGGGTACATTTTTTTTATCCAGCCGTGCAAATACTGCCCCCTAGCCCTAACAGGTTAATCATCTAATTGGACTCTATTTTATATACTGTGTGTGTGTGTGTATATATACACACACACATACTGAGTGTACAAAACATTAAGGACACCTGCTCTTTCCATGACATAGCCTGACCATGTGAATCTATGTCCCCTACTGATGTCACTTGTTAAATCCACTTCAATCAATAGGGGACGCGAAAGGTTAAAGAATGATTTTTATGCCTTGAGACAATTGAGACATAGATTGTATATGTGTGCCATTCAGAGTGTGACTGGGCAAGACAAAATATTTAAGTACCTTTGAACGCAGTATGGTAGTAGGTGCCAGGCGCACCAGTTTGTGTCAAGAACTGCAACGCTGCTGGGTTTTTCAACGCTCAACAGTTTCCCGCGTGTATCATGAATGGTCCACCACCCAAAGGACATCCAGCCAAATGTGGGAAGCATTGAAGTCAGCATGAGCCAGCATCTCTGTAGAATGCTTTTGACACCTCACAACCACAGAACACGTGTAACCACGCCAGCCCAAGACCTCCACATCCGTTTTTTTTACCTGTTGAATCATCTGAGACCAGCCACCCAGACAGCTGATGAAACTGTGGGTTCGCACAACCAAATTATTTTTCCACAAACTGTCAGGGAAGCTCATCTGCATGCTCGTCATCCTGACCAGAGTCTTGACCTGTCTGCAGTTCGATGTTGTCACCTTCAATGGCCCGTGGCACGCTGGAGAAGTGTGCTCTTCATGGCGGAATCCCAGAATGTCCCAGTTCTTCCATTGCATACTCACCAGACATGTCACCCAATGATCACGTTTGGGATGCTCTGGATCGACATGTACGTCAGCGTGTTCCAGTCTAGCAAATATCCAGAAACTTCGCACAGCCATTGAAGAGCAGTGGGACAACATTCCACAGGCCACAATTAACAGCTTGATCAACTGTATGCGAAAGAAATGTGTTGCGCTGCATGAGGCAAATGGTGGTTACACCAGATACTGACTGGTTTTCTGTTCCACACCCTACCTTTTTTTCCTGTGACCATATGCATATCTGTATTCCCAGTCACGTGAAATCCATAGATTATGGCCTAAGGAATTTATTTCAATTGACGGATTTCCTTAAATGAACTGTAACTCAGTAAAATCTTTGAAATTGTTGCACGTTGCGTTTATATTTTTGATGAGGATATTTTTGATGAGGATATATATATATATATATATATATTATATATATATATATATATATATATATTATATATATATATATACACCTCATTAGGCTGTATGAATTTTTAGATATAGGCCATGGTAAATGTTTACATATCTTGCATTACTCATCGCATACATATATACTGTATTCTATACTATTCTACGGTATCTCATTCACTTAATGTTTACATATCTTGCATTACTCATCTCATACGTAAACTCAGCAAAAAAAGAAACGTCCCTTTTTCAGGACCCCGTCTTTCAAAGATAATTCTTAAAAACCCAAATAACTTCACAGATCTTCATTGTAAAGGGTTTAAACACTGTTTCCCATGCTTGTTCAATGAACCATAAACAATGAATGAACATACACCTGTGGAACAGTCGTTAAGACATTAACAGCTTACAGAGGGTAGGCAATTAAGGTCACAGTTATGAAAACTTAGGACATTAAAGAGGCCTTTCTACTGACTCGGAAAAACACCAAAAGAAAGATGCCCAGGGTCCCTGCTCATCTGCGTGAAGGTGCCTTAGGCATGCTGCAAGGAGGCATGAGGACTGCAGATGTGGCCAGGGCAATAAAATTGCAATAAATTTCCGTACTGTGAGACGCCTAAGACAGCACTACAGGGAGACAGGATGGACAGCTGATCGTCCTCGCAGAAGCGGACCACGTTTAACAACACCTGCACAGGATCGGTACATCCGAACATCACACCTCCGGGACAGGTTCAGGATGGCAACATCTGCCCTAGTTACACCAGGAAGGCACAATCCCTCCATCAGTGTTCAGACTGTCCAGACTGTCCTGTAGGCCTGTTGCAGTGCTCTTCACTGACGAGTCGCGGTTTTGTCTCACCATGGGTGATGGTCGGATTTGCATTTATCGTTGAAGGAATGAGCGTTACACAGAGGCCTGTAATCTGGAGCGGGATCGATTTGGAGGTGGAGGGTCCGTTATGGTCTGGGGCGGTGTGTCACAGCATCATCGGACTGAGCTTGTTGTCATTGCAGGCAATCTCAACGCTGTGCGTTACAGGGAAGACATCCTCCTCCCTCATGTGGTACCCTTCCTGCAGGCTCATCCTGACATGACCCTCCAGCATGACAATGCCACCAGCCATACTGCTTGTTCTGTGCGTGATTTCCTGCAAGACAGGAATGTCAGTGTTCTGCCTTGGCCAGCGAAGAGCCCGCATCTCAATCCCATTGAGCACGTTTGGGACCTGTTGCATCGGAGGGTGAGGGCTAGGGCCATTCCCCCCAGAAATGTCCGGGAACTTACAGGTGCCTTGGTGGAAGAGTGGGGTAACATCTCACAGCAAGAACTGGCAAATCTGGTGCATAAGGAGGAGATGCACTGCAGTACTTAATGCAGCTGGTGGCCACACCAGATACTGACTGTTACTTTTGATTTTGACCCCCCCTTTGTTCAGGGACACATTATTCCATTATTCCATGTTAGTCACATGTCTGTGGAACTTGTTTAGTTTGTGTCTCAGTTGTTGAATCTTGTTATGTTCATACAAATATGTACACATGTTAAGTTTGCTGAAAATAAACGCAGTTGACAGTGAGAGGACGTTTTTTGTTGTTGCTGAGTTTATATATTGTTTGCTGTACTATATATCTTAGTCTGTTCCGCTCTGACATCGCTCGTCCATATGTTTAGTCTTAATCTTAACTTAGATTTGTGTGTATTGGGTATATGTTGTGTAATTTGTTAGATATTACTTGTTAGATGTTACTGCACTGTCGAAGCTAGAAGCACAAGCATTTCGCTACACCTGCAAAAACATCTGCTAATCACGTGTATGTGACCAATAAAATGTGATTTGATATGTATTATTGTAGCTTCACCATCTTGATTGCAAAAAGAAATACAAATACAAACATAACTTTAAGCTACATATTCATTTGACAGAGATAAAACTGCCCATTAATCAGCACAGCAATTGATAAATCAGGACCATAAACAAGTGTTTCTGAGTTTATGTCAATATTACACAGGTAAGCTAACGGTTACAGAAATCAGGAATGCAGACAGGCTCTATAGACCTCTATATATGAGTGACTGTGTCCAACACATCACCACCTTTTGTTATGTTGGGCACCTACTGACCAAAACCATATGTTATGAAATATTATTAATATCAATTACATGTATTGCTAAAATAAAGGTTTAAGGAAATACAGGCAGGTACTAAATTACTACAAGCCGTAACAGCTCTTTCAATCATGCATGATTCTCTTGTAAAGCAAAGGTTGTGGGGCAGCTAGACTAGTGGTTAGAGTGTTGGGCCAGTAAACAAAAGGTTGCTAGGTCAAAACCCTGAGCTGACAAGGTAAAAATCTGTTGTTCTGCCCCTGAACAAGGCAGTTAACCCATTGTTCCTAGGCTGTCATTGAAAATAAGAATTTGTTCTTAACTGACTTAAATAAAGGTAAAAAAAACTTCTACTTCTGACTTAACTTTGTTTTTAGTACTTATGTCGGTGAGTACACTTACTTGAATTACATTACTTCATTTGATTTAATACATTTATTAACAAAGTGTGCTCCCTTTTGAAAGAGAAATAGAAAATACACTTTATTACATTAAACAAAATCTTTAATAATTTTGAGACTACAGGAAAGAGTTGACTGCTATATTAAACAACTGCAGTAAATGGTTTCTTTGGTTGTCAACAGCTCCTTAAACCTGATCCCCCCAAAACATCTGCGTCAGATGGTTTAGATCCTTTCTTCTTTAAGGTTGTAGCACCAATCATCACCAAGCCTAACTCTGACCTTTTTAACCTGTCTCTCCTCTCTGGGGACGTTCCAATTGCTTGGAAGGCAGCCACGGTGCGTCCTTTAAAAGGGGGAGATCAAGCTGATCCTAACTGTTATAGGCCAATTTCTATTTTTCCATGTTTATCAAAAGTGTTGGGAAAACTTGTCAATAATCAACTGACAGGCTTTCTTGATGTCTATAGTATTCTCTCTGGTATGCAATCTGGTTTCTGCTCAGGTTATAGATGTGTCACTGCAACCTTAAAGGTCCTAAATGATGTCACCATTGCCCTTGATTCTAAGCAATGTTGTGCTGCTATTTTTATTGACTTGGCCAAAGCTTTTGATACGGTAGACCATTCTATTCTTGTGGGTCGGCTAAAGAGTATTAGTGTCTCTGAGGGGTCTTTGACCTGGTTTGCTAACTACCTCTCTCAAAGAGTGCAGTGTATAAAGTCAGAATATCTACTGTCTCAACTGCTGCCTGTCACCAAGGGAGTACCGCAAGGCTCGATCCTAGGCTTCTCAATTTACATCAACAACAAAGTTCAGGAAGCTCTCTCATCCATTTATATGCAGATGATACAGTCTTATACTCAGCTGGCCCCTACCCAGATTTTGTGTCCAACAAGCTTTCTCTACCCTTAACCTTGTTCTGAACACCTCAAAAACAAAAAGGTCATGTGGTTTGGTAAGAAGAATGCCCCTCTCCCCATGGGTGTGATTACTACCTCTGAGGGTTTAGAGCTGGAGGTAGTCACCTCATACAAGTACTTGGGAGTATGGCTAGACGGTAGACTGTCCTTCTCTCCACACATATCAAAGCTGCAGGCTAAGGTTAAATCTAGACTTGATTTCCTCTTTTGTAATCACTCCTCTTTCACCCTAGCTGCCAAACTAACCCTGATACAGATGACCATCCTACCCATGCTAGATTACAGTGACGTAATTTATAGATCGGCAGGTATAAGGGTGCTCTCGAGTGGCTAGATGTTCTTTATCATTCAGCCATCAGATTTGCCACCAATGCCCCTTATAGGACACATCACTGCACTCTATACTCCTCTGTAAACTGGTCATCTCTGTATACCCACTGGTTGACCCACTGGTTGATGCTTATTTATAAAACCCTCTTAGGCCTCACTCCCCCCTATCTGAGATACCTACTGCAGCGCTCATCCTCCACATACAACACCCGTTCTGCCAGTCACATTCTGTTAAAGTTCTCCAAAGCGCACACATCCCTGGGTAGCTCCTCTTTTCAGTTTGCTGCAGCTAGCGACTGGAATGAGCTGCAAAAAAACACAAAAACTGGACAGTTTTATCTCCATCTCTTCATTCAAAGACACTCTTGGACTCAAAGACATTCATGGACACTTACTGACAGTTGTGGCTGCTTCATGTGATGTATTGTTGTCTCTACCTTCTTGCCTTTGCGCTGTTGTCTCTGCCCAATAATGTTTGTACCATGTTTTGTGCTGCTACCATGTTGTGCTGCTGCCATGTTGCTACCATGTTGTTGTCATGTGGTGTTGCTACCATGCTGTGTTGTCATGTGTTACTGCCATGCTGTGTTGTCATGTGGTGTTACTGCCATGCTGTGTTGTCATGTGTTGCTGCCATGCTATGTTATTGTCTTAGGCCTCTCTTTATGTAGTGTTGTGGTGTCTTGTTTTGATGTGTGTTTTGTCCTATTTGTTCATTGTTAATCCCAGCCCCTGTCCCCGTAGGAGGCCTTTTGCCTTTTGGTAGGCCGTAACTGGAAATAATAATTTGTTCTTAACTGACTTTCCTAGTTAAATATAGGTTAAAAAATAACAAAAATAAAAAATATTTTGACTGTAGAAAAACAGGTATCTGTTCAGTTGTCAAAGGTGAGGCAGGCAGCATGCAAGGGGGGGATAACTATGCAGGTGCCTTACCTAGTCGGTCTAGAACTCACCCTTAATCTCTTGTGTACAGAAGTGTAAAGATGAACAGGAAGTGGTTCTGGGTTGCCAAAATTAAAGGTAGACTCAGCAAGATGACATTGCATGCACAATGTAAACACAAAGAGGGTTAACTTCCGCAACAACTAAGAGCGTTGAAGCACAAGGTTAAACTTCTCAGCTATTTTGGTCCCATAGCTACCATGTTGTAGCAGTATGAAGTGAACCTGTGCATATGCGCAGATACTCCATATGACTGTGCGAGCGCAAAGTCTTGCATCACGCTAATCACAATAGCTGTGGTGCTGCTTGTGGCATCATCATAATGCAGAGTCTACCTTTTAGTCTTTCTTGACTATGTTTCTCTTACTGTAATTGGCTACTGATCTGAACCAAAATAGTCTGGTCAACCAAGATGAACATTACTCTAATGCCAGGCCTACACTACACGACGTTCAGAGGGTTCTACATGGAACCCAAATGGGTTCTAGGTGGAACCAAAAAGGGTTCTCTTCTATGAGGACAGTCGAAGAACCCTTCTGGAACCCTATTTTCCAAGAGTGTAGAATGATCTGTGGCTCAAAGCTGCCTCAAACATTTTCAGTCCAACATTCACGCTTGCCATACAGAGTTGGAATATTTAGCAAATACATTTTGAATTGAATAACATTGCTTGTGAACTTCAGAGCTGTAACAATTTGACACTTTGGTTAAAGGCAAGTACAAACGTATACTATTGGTAGTCATAGCGCTGCTCGAGAGTCTACACATTCTTGGTGATGCGATACGTCATCATCTCACTGGCTTCTTTTTTGGCGAGCTCTCATTGGCTTTTGCTGATCACAGTTCTCAAAATTACACTACAAGAGAAGAGAAGTGCAGATTTTGTGCCAATTATGTTTGAAAATATCATGACGGATCAAAGACGGGATCGGTAGCCCTCAGATTGCGTTTCTGACCCATTCACATTACATGAGTTTCGTTTTTGGTCTCCGATCTCAAAAACTTGTCTGGGACACCTAAATCGGGGCGAAAATCGTTTAGTGTACGCCAACCATTAAACACCCCGTAAAATGGTATTATGTTCACTGAGATATTATGGATATAATATTCTTAGCTTCCCGGTTAAAGAAATTTGCTTTTACGTTTGCCACAGAGTGACTAGACTGTTGAGTTTCCTGGCACTGAGAAAAGGAAATGTGTAAGTTGAACAAGGGATACTGTGTATGCAAGGCGCACGCCAGACTCAAGGCTACGAAAACAGCTACTGTACAGGCAACTGGCAGAGGGAAGAAAGACGCATAAGAAACAATACAAAGATACCCTGAAAAAGACTGGGAACTCCAGGCCATGAACAGAACCCTCTGGCAACAACTGAAACACAAAGCCACTTCAGATTGAGGACACCCGCATCACTCTAACAAAAAAATACAGCGTGTGTGTGTGTATGTGTGTGTATGTGTGCGTTTACATGTGCCAGAGAGCGAGAGCGAAATTGAACACATTTTATATTTTTTAAGATGAATTTTTCTTGTGTCCCAAAGATGAATCAATGCCTTAGCATCACAGATATATACAGTAGATAGCATTTAGTGTAACTAACACACCATGTCACACTAATCTCTGCATCTTGGCCAGAAAGAAAAGCAGAGGCCTCCAGGCTGTAATAGAGCTGCTTCTGTTAAGGCCTCACTATTAGGAGCTGTGGCAGGCTTTTTATGCTAATAATGGTGTAAGCAACCATGTTAGTTGGTTCTGTTGTTATGCCTGCTTAGGGTATCCTACTATCATTTAGCCTACATTTGAATCCCATTGTTGCTATGAGAGACCATTTGGGCATGGTTAAAAACGTTACCTGGCAGACATTTAAAGGTCATTGGTGAAATGCAGACTTTGATATGCTGGCTTTATATCCATAACACTGTTTGTAGGGGATAGAAGTACAGTAGATCATCCGTTTTTTTGTATCTGAGAGAAAGGTACTGTAAGGTGTGGAGGCTTTCACTTTTTTGGTGATAAAATGTGAAAACGTTTCACACCTATCATGCAAAGGTGTATTTCACCGTATTATTGTTCACATGTGATAAGACCTACACCAGGGTTTCCCGACAACTGATAAGTAATCAACAAAATACATATTCATGTTTGTCAGTTTGGATTGATATAAAATGTCCACCCATTTAACTCCCCTCAAAACATTGTCACAGTGTTTTAAACATAAGATGCCTTGGGTATGAAGAAGGACCCTGAGTTTAGCATTTCAAAAATAAGTAATCTATACTATAGTGTGCCATTTCAATGAAGTGCTTGTTGTCAGTAGCTATCTGTATTATCAAATGTTTTAGGGTAAAAATACTGTTTTCAGTCTTTCCACCCAGAGTAGCCAAATGTTGTAATGATCCAAGCTATCTCTGACACCAATGGTTCTTATCTAACATAGCCAGTAAGAGCTACACTGGACTCCCACAAACACACTCACAGCCAGCTTTAACATTTATGAGAGGTGACAGGAAAAAATGAAACCGTTTATTCCAATGATGGGAAAACAATCATGGCTCCCATTACACTTAGCTTGCCCAATCTGGCTAATGCTTGGTAAAATGTCACCAGGTTATTTTCAAGAGCTGGATGACTGCTTGGTTTCTGGTGTTGGAATGATTGACATAAAACTCTTTAATCTGTACGTACATACACCAGGAATTCATGTTATTTGCTTAAATGAAAACTCCGCCCAAAAACTATATATATTGGTACTTGTTTCATTAGTCCACTGTTTATATAGTCCCAAAATGTTTTGCATGTCCGTAATCAAGTTTTTGAGATATAAAACTTTCAAAATACAGAAATACAGCCGATATGATGCATTTTGCATCATATGATGCTGTGTTTTGCATCACATGATCACAGACTGAGCTACCTCATACGTTACACTGTAACCGCGTTACAAATGGCACCCTATTCTCTATAGTGAACTACCTTTGACCAGGACCCATAGGTGCAATTTGGGATGCAGCCACTGTCTCTCTGTCTAAATCAGGGGTGTCAAACATACGGCGCACGAGCCCATTCATTTTGGCCTGCGGGTGGTTTGAGTAAAAAAATCACAATAATCGTGAAAAATGATGAGTGAGGGTATAATATTTATGCCTCTGTAACTTTCTCACTCATCATTATTCACGATTCATTCATGGTTATCAGTAATCATGGTATTATTTACCATTTTTGTCTTTTGCACACAACATAATACGAAACACAACAAAAACAAACTGCAAATGCATCCAACAAGAGCGTAGAGTCACAAGTTTGATGTAGTCAATGCGTGCTAGGAATATGGGACTAAATACAACCTTTTTACTACATTTAATACACTATAAGTGAATTTGTCCAAATACTTATGACACCTTCAAAATGACTAGATACATAGTGCTTTTATTTCTAAATGGTAAAACTGATGTATAATAATACCCTCAATAAAAGGGGACAATTTGTACTGTCGCCTCATATAAACCATTTGATCTCAAATCCAAAATGCTGGAGTCAGCTTCACTGTCCAAATAAATATGTAGGGAGTGTACATGTAAAAGCGATAATCAGTAACTTTTAATGGCAAATACAAGACTCACTGTTTTAAGCACTAAGATCTGAAGATGTTTGTTTAAAGTTAGGTTGATTTTTCACTTGTTTATAGAAAGAATTACAAATCAGGATTCCCTAATATTGAAAAAATATCTAACCTTATTTTCAGTATAATTTGTGACTTTATCACAAGACAACAATTTCCCCTTCATCAGAAGCATCAGGCATCCCTATCATCCTAAACGGATGTCAAGAGCTTGGCGTGCCCGCCTGCATTTCACAGAAATCACAAGAGGCTAGGGAAACACTCAGCTCAATTGAAGTCTCATCCAAAGAGCTTACAACTGTAATTAAATCATTCATTTATTGTCTACGCTTCACAGAGCATAACCAAATTCACTTCCCACCAACTTCATTTTCTATTTGAACAGCAAAATAATGATTTTGTGCCAGTCTAATTACAAAGCTCTCAACATCTGATCAAGCATAGCATCCAGAGGGGAATTACCACATGGACTGATATTAGACCTCATTACCAACTTGAGTGCAAAATTATTACATCTTGTAATTGGATGGTGAGATTTATCAACACAGTAGATCATCAGGCCAGGGCTGCTTCGTGTACTTTGTTATCATTATGCATGGTTGAACTGGCTACTTATCCCAACTTTGCCGGACAACAAAAGATAGTAAGATGAGCAATCCTAGAATTTAGTTAAAGTAACCTGTAACCTATAACTCAGAATGTCAACAGTTATACATTTAGTTTTTTGCAGTAAGGGCTCAATATATTGGCTGGTTGTTAAATGCTGTTTTAATGGTGCACTACATGACCGTCGAACAGCTCATTCCAAAATCATGGGCATTAATATGGAGTTGGTCCCCCCTTTGCAGCTATAACAGCCTCCACTCTTCTGGGAAGGCTTTCCACTAGATGTTGGAACATTGCTGCGGGGACTTGCTTCCATTCAGCCACAAGAGCATTAGTGAGGTCAGGCACTGATGTTGGGTGACTAGGCCTGGCTCGCAGTCAGCATTCCAATTCATCCCAAAGGTGTTCGATGGGGTTGAGGTCACAGCTCTGTGCAGGCCAGTCAAGTTCTTCCACACCGATCTCAACCTCACTTTGTGCACGGGAGCATTGTCATGCTGAAACAGGAAAGGGCCTTCCCCAAACTGTTGCCGCAAAGTTGAAAGCACAGAATCGTCTAGAACGTCATTGTATGCTGTAACGTTAAGATTTCCCTTCACTGGAACAAACAGGCCTAGTCCGAACCATGAAAAACAGCCTCAGACCATTATTCCTCCTCCACCAAACTTTACAGTTGGCACTCTGCATTTGGGCAGGTAGCGTTCTCCTGGCATCTGCCAAACCCAGATTCATCCGCCGGACTGCCAGATTGTGAAGCGTGATTCATCACTCCAGAGAACGCGTTTCCACTGCTCCAGAGTCCAATGGCAGCGTGCTTTACACTACTCCAGCCAATGCGTGGCATCGCACATGGTGATCTTAGGCTTGTGTGCGGCTGCTCGGCCATGGAAACCCATGTTATGAAGCTCCCGACGAACAGTTCTTGTGCTGACGTTGCTTCCAGAGGCAGTTTAGAACTCAGTAGTGAGTGTTGCAACCTAGGACAGACTATTTGTTCGCTTGGCGGTCCCGTTCTGTTAACTTGTGTGGCCTACCACTTTGCCCCTGAGCCGTTGTTGCTCCGAGATGTTTCCACTTCCAAATAACAGCACTTACAGTTGACCGGGGCATCTCTAGCAAGACAGAAATTTGACAAACTGACATCCTATGAAGCTCAAAATCAAATCAAATCAAATTTATTTTTATATAGCCCTTCGTACATCAGCTGATATTCTCAAAGTGCTGTACAGAAACCCAGCCTAAAACCCCAAACAGCAAGCAAAGCATGTGAAAGAAGCACGGTGGCTAGGAAAAACTCCCTAGGAAAAACTCCCTAGAAAGGCCAAAAACCTAGGAAGAAACCTAGAGAGGAACCAGGCTATGAGGGGTGGCCAGTCCTCTTCTGGCTGTGCAGGGTGGATATTATAACAGAACATAGTCAAGATGTTAAAATGTTAAAATGTTCATAAATGACCAGCATGGTCAAATAATAATAATCATAGTAGTTGTCGAGAGTGCAACAAGCACGTCCGGTGAACAGGTCAGGGTTCCATAGCCGCAGGCAGAACAGTTGAAACTGGAGCAGCAGCACGGCCAGGTGGACTGGGGACAGCAAGGAGTCATCATACCAGGTAGTCCTGAGGCATGGTCCTAGGGCTCAGGTCCTCCGAGAGAAAGACAGAAAGAGAGAAAGAGAGAATTAGAGAGAGCATATTTAAATACACACAGGACACCGGATAAGACAAGAGAAATACTCCAGATGTAACAGACTGACCCTAGCCCCCGACACATAAACTACTGCAGCATAAATACTGGAGGCTGAGACAGGAGGGATCAGAAGACACTGTGGCCCCATCCGATGATACCCCCAGACAGGGCCAAACAGGCAGGATATAACCCCACCCACTTTGCCAAAGCACAGCCCCCACACCACTAGAGGGATGTCTCCAACCACCAACTTACCTGTCCTAAGACAAGGCCGAGTATAGCCCACAACGATCTCCGCCATGGCACAACCCAAGGGGGGGGCGCCAACCCAGACAGGAAGACCACGTCAGTGACTCAACCCACTCAAGTGATGCACCCCTCCCATGGACGGCATGGAAGAACACCAGTAGGCCAGTGACTCAGCCCCTGTAAAAGGGTTAGAGGCAGAGAATCCCAGTGGAAAGAGGGGAACCGGCAAGGCAGAGACAGCAAGGGCGGTTCGTTGCTCCAGCCTTTCCGTTCACCTTCACACTCCTGGGCCAGACTATACTTAATCATAGGACCTACTGAAGAGATAAGTCTTCAGTAAAGACTTAAAGGTTGAGACTGAGCTGCCATGTTGAAAGTCATTGAGCTGTTCAGTAAGGACATTCTACTGATAATATCTGTCTATGGAGATTGCATGGTTGTGTGCTCGATTTTATACACCTGTCAGCAAAAGGTGTGGCTGAAATACCCCGAATCCACTAATTTGAAGGGGTGTCCACATACTTTTGTATGTATAGTGTGTGTCTTAAACGTTTCACTTGGGTAATCTGTGATGGAGAATAGAGAGCAGCCTGGAGCAAAGCCATCTTTTCTGGGGTTTATCCCAAATATGCATCCTATTCCCTATATAGTGCACTACTTTTGAGCCCTATTTGCCCTGGTCAAAAGTAACAAACCAAATAGGGAACAGGGTGCCATTTGGGACGCATCCCTGCTCTGATGTGCTCTGGTCTGGTGAGCACAGCGGAGAGACATTACTGAGAGTTAACTGGCTGTGAAGCTCTGATGGGACTATGAGTCTTCATGTCTGAGAGGGAGTTGTAGATCTAGTCCAGGATAAGTCAGGACACTAGGCCTTGGTGCAATTGCAGTACCTTGATGGAAACTACTTCAGTAATTCAAAAGTCTATAGACAGTTGTTTTATTATCAAGCAAACACTATGAACCTCTTTTCAACCAATGCAGATGTTGTGGTTCTTATTGATTGCACAGACTACGTGACTCAAAAATAATTATTCACAAAAAATATGAATTTGTAGTGTAAATGAGTTGTTCTGACAGGGCATACAGACTTCCTTTATTGTTTTGGCATTACAACTCTTCCACTCAGAAGGGAACAGGTAATGGAAGTGGTGATTGGTCCTCGTGGTCAAGATTAATCTCACTAAGAGGATCAATACAGCTTGAAGACAAGACAAACATCTGAAATCCTAAAGGCTTGTTGTACAGCATAGCATTATGGGTTTGAATACAAATCGCACAAGCCCATACCTGCCCTTCCCTTACCCCAAACTTTGTGCCTTAACCCCTGCTCCCCAATTGAGTAATGTTGTAGCTGCAGATGCATCAAAAAATATTTATCTGGATTTACTGTGGGAAGAGGTGGGGGACTGGGAATTGGATGTTGCACATAAACACAAACATCTAGATGGGCACACACACCCTAATGGAATCAGGGAGATTGAATGAGGAAAGCTATAACAGGAATACAAATATTCCACCCACACTGATCTCAACTGAAACAGCTTTTTCACATCTTGACAAGAAGAGATGTTGAGCTGGCTGGCATTCTAATTTGCCTCAGTCTGGAGTTCTCCCTCAAATTCCAATATTATCAGGCATACAGTGAGGGGGAAAAGTATTTGATCCCCTGCTGATTTTGTACGTTTGCCCACTGACAAAGAAATGATCAGTCTATAATTTTAATGGTAGGTTAATTTGAACAGTGAGAGACAGAATAACAACAAAAAAATCCAGAAAAACGCATGCCAAAAATGTTATAAAATCATTTGCATTTTAATGAGGGAAATAAGTATTTGACCACTCTGCAAAACATGACTTAGTACTTGGTGGCAAAACCCTTGTTGGCAATTACAGAGGTCAGACGTTTCTTGTAGTTGGCCACCAGGTTTGCACACATCTCAGGAGGGATTTTGTCCTACTCCTCTTTGCAGATCTTCTCCAAGTCATTAAGGTTTCGAGGCTGACATTTGGCAACTCGAATCTTCAGCTCCCTCCACAGATTTTCTATGGGATTAAGGTCTGGAGACTGGCTAGGCCACTCCAGGACCTTAATGTGCTTCTTCTTGAGCCACTCCTTTGTTGCCTTTGCCGTGTGTTTTGGGTCATTGTCATGCTGGAATACCCATCCACAACCCATTTTCAATGCCCTGGCTGAGGGAAGGAGGATCTCACCCAAGATTTGACGATACATGGCCCCGTCCATCGTCCCTTTGATGCGGTAAAGTTGTCCTGTCCCCTTAGCAGAAAAACACCCCCAAAGCATAAGGTTTCCACCTCCATGTTTGACGGTAGGGGTGGTGTTCTTGAGGTCATAGGCAGCATTCCTCCTCCTCCAAACACGGCGAGTTGAGTTGATGCCAAAGAGCTCCATTTTGGTCTCATCTGACCACAACACTTTCACCCAGTTGTCCTCTGAATCATTCAGATGTTCACTGGCAAACTTCAGACGGGCATGTATATGTGCTTTCTTGAGCAGGGGGACCTTGCAGGCGCTGCAGGATTTCAGTCCTACACGGCGTAGTGTGTTACCAATTGTTTTCTTGGTGACTATGGTCCCAGCTGCCTTGAGATCATTGACAAGATCCTCCCGTGTAGTTCTGGGCTGATTCCTCACCGTTCTTGTCACGTCCTGGCCAGTAAAAGGGTTAATTGGTATTGTAGTTTGGTCAGGACGTGGCAGAGGGTATTTGTTTTATGTGGTTAGGGGTGGTGTGTTTTCTAAAGGGTATTTGATTTATGTATTCCGGGGTTTTTGGGCACTGTTCCTTGTTTATGTAGTTCTATGTTTAGTCTAGATTATCTGTTTCTATGTTGAGTTAATTGGGGTTGGACTTCCAATTGAAGGCAGCTGTGTGGTGTTGCCTTTGATTGGAAGTCCTATATTAGTTGGGTGTGTTTGTCTGTGTATTTGTGTGAGATTGTTCTGTGTTAGCCTTGTGCCTTGCAGACTGTCAGTAGATCGTTCGCTCTCTTGTTTGTTGTTTTTGTGTTCGTTTTGATTTAATTAAATGTTCAAAATGAACAACCGCATGCCTGCTGCGTTTTGGTCCTCCTTCATCGACGAAAACCGTGACAGTTCTCATGATCATTGCAACTCCACGAGGTGAGATCTTGCACGGAGCCCCAGGCCGAGGGAGATTGACAGTTCTTTTGTGTTTCTTCCATTTGCGAATAATCGCATCAACTGTTGTCACCTTCTCACCAAGCTGCTTGGCGATGGTCTTGTAGCCCATTCCAGCCTTGTGTAGGTCTACAATCTTGTCCCTGACATCCTTGGAGAGCTCTTTGGTCTTGGCCACGGTGGAGAGTTTGGAATCTGATTGATTGATTGCTTCTGTGGACAGGTGTCTTTTATACAGGTAACAAGCTGAGATTAGGTGCACTCCCTTTAAGAGTGTGCTCCTAATCTCAGTTCGTTACCTGTATAAAAGACACCTGGGAGCCAGAAATCTTTCTGATTGAGAGGGGGTCAAATACTTATTTCCCTCATTAAAATGCAAATCAATTTATAACATTTTTCACATGCGTTTTTCTGGATATTTTTGTTGTTATTCTGTGTCTCACTGTTCAAATAAACCTACCATTAAAATTATAGACTGATAATTTCTTTGTGAGTGGGCAAACGTACAAAGTCAGCAGGGGATCAAATACTTTTTCCCCCTCGCTGTATGTCCTTTATGGTACATAAATGTCCATCTTGTTACAATGCCCATTCCTGTGTAGTACATCGACACTGCAGCCTATAATGAGTCACTTGCTGTGCAAAGTGATTTTACCGCTAAATCAATGTCTGATAGTTACTGATACGAGGTTGGATAGGTCACGAAATGACAACGGTGTTGTTATTTTGTAAGGGGTAAAATTATATAAATAAGAAAGCACATGTAAGCGTAAATTAATGTAGACACGTTCTCTTTTACAATGACGGTCGGAGGTTGCGTTTTTAAGAGGTTGAAAGAACTTAGACCATGTAAAACGTGTGCGCGTGTACTGTATGTGCGTGCCTGCGTGTGATACAGTATTGTGTCTGAAATCTCAATTGACAGCTTTAATCAGATGATTACTTAACTGAAACTGAAGGGAGCCAAAACATAATAGATAGGATCGCACCATGTGATCACGACAAAATGCATATCTAACGTCGTTTATGGTTGGTTCTCTCAAAAAATGTGATTGTAATTGCCCCAAAAATTCCCAAGAGTTTTATTATCCTGTTTTCAGAAAAGCTGAATTGGTGGCATCTTTCTTGATATGCCACATGAAACAATGTCGATTGTATTAATAGAAGAATGCATACTTTAAAGAGAGGATGAGATCAAACAGATTCAATTCATTAAAAAAAAGGTTTTACATTTACTCTCATTATATTGCTTGATGAAAATATGTTTAATTCTGATAGCTGGGATTATTAGTCTGATGTCTGGAGTGTAGTGATGAAAAATCCGGAATCTTTCAAACCCTTGTTTAGAATGTACAGTCTCTATAGGTTGCCTGAAGTACATGTGGGGTATGCAACCAAACTTGTCACGCAGAACACAGAGACCCATTGGCTATGTTGGCTTAGCTATACTGTAGATGCAATATGGTCTCTATTGTCTTTATCAAGCTTTGTTTAAAGCGCTCATTGTTTAGGCTTTGTCATTTTATCTATAGCTAAATCTGGTCTTTTTTTTACATCTGTAATTATGTAATGAGCAGCCTTACCTAAGACCCGAAGAGTTGGATTAGCTCCCCAAGATAATACCTAGGCTTTAGCTCAGTGGGCTAACACAGTCCTGTGGCATGCGATAGACAAGGGTTTACATCAGTCAAATTTGAGGGGGTAACACTGTCATGATGATTGTACCATCCATTACCAGGCAGCATTAACTACATGTATTTGTAGGGAATTTATTAAATGAGTCTATACTGTGCTGTATTATGTCAAACAAATGATGCCTGGCTTTGAGATATCCTGAGCTTTTAAGTTCAGTGACCTCAGCACCTTGTCATCATCAGTGGTTTTAAGAACAGAAAGAACCAACAAGGTGTTTCTGAACATCCATTATGCTCACACTGCAGGGAAAGAAAGTGTATGTCCCAAATGGCACCCTATTCACATTGTAGTGCACTACATTTAACGAGAGTCCTATGGGCCCTGGTCAAAAATAGGACACTATAAAAAGGGAATAGAGGCTCATTTGGGAAGTAGAAAACAATGTCCTAATCATCAATCGCTGCTCTGTTGTCTTCAAATTATGCTGACAGCTAAATGTGCTTCTTTCCAAAGGAATCAAAAGCATGATGTGTTCCTTTCATTTGGATTCCCTTTTGAAGAGCCTGTCTAATAAAATGAGTATCTGGTGAATAGTTGTTGTTGGAGGAAAACATATGTTTATCAGAGGAATACTCTTTTGATAAAAGTTAGCTAACTTTTGGGCATTTTTGTGGAGAAGATCAGGCCATATTGAGACAATGCGAGGGGTCTGAGGACGGTAGAAAGTAAATATTGTGTTTTGAATGATTTTTGTAACCAGCTGGTCACCGATATCATAATGATTGAGATATTTAAATCTATGTCTCTGCTGTGATGAGGAATTAAAGCTATTTAGATATATTTTTTAAACATATTCAACAGTGGTATAGTAGCGTAAGTGTAAGTCATGCTCTAATAATTGGTGCTCCAATTAAGATAAGAATAATTTTTCTCCTCATCAGAACAACACTCTAGTTAGTGTCTTAACTCATTTTCACAGTCACAGAAACACATTTTGATAACATCGGGGGAATTTGTTTGTTTTTAATTAGCTTCCCTCAGACCAGAAAATCAGCACATTCAAAGAGCATCTTTTGTTTGTGGGGCCGTGTTGTACTGATACCGAATCAGCCTGGCAATTTATTCATTGTTTGGCAAAAATGAATCAGAAATTTGCCAGAGGTGAAAGAGTAATATAATAGAGAGGAAAACCATAGTATGGAAATGCATTGCAATCAGCCTCATTGTCATATCTAAAATCAGAATCTTAGCAAGGTATGCAGCCTTTGGCATAGCTCCCTGACCTTGACTCTATATAACCATGTCTCATTAAGCCAATACTATATATTATACTATGTCTCCAACAAGACATATTGTAAAAGCCCAACTCAGTGATTTTTACAGCCCTTTTTGGTCATTTAAGTTAATTATACATACCCACTGATTCTTGAATTAAGGAGTGGGGCTTTAAGGGTAACAAATATTCAGAAACTGGTCTGCAACCACAGCATAAAATTATGATAATTAGTAAGGTCTTCATATCACATTTCCTCACTGTGTACAGTTGAGCGAACATAACTCAGATTTACTGCTAAACCAGTGCAGAGCGACTCTACCTCATTTCTCATTGAGCTGCCAGCATGTGCAACATCATGCACAGCCTAATTCATCATAACGAGAGAGAGAGAGGAAGAGGGGGGGGCTATTACTTATTACTCTGGCTGTATGAAATCCTAATGATTGAGAACGAGGAAGGATTTTGACTCCCATCATAACATATATGTTTAAATGTATATAAAACTGTGATGATCACTGTGGTGCCATAACGTTCCTTCATGGAACATTAGCCCACCGCTCCTTTAACAGGGCCAGTAGGGCTCACAGGAGACTCATATCAATAGGCATCTGGGTGGAGGGATAAAAAATGGCTATTAACACAGCAGGCTTTAAATATGGCTGCTATAAGCTGGGGTTACAGCTCTGATTGATATACTGTAGTATGTGTGACCAGACCACAAACAGTAGGCATTACCACAAACAGTATGTGATCAAAGCCAACAGCGATAATGTTGTTATATTTACGGTATTATGTGACCATTACTTCTGTGTAATGTCTGACACAGCCGAAACAGAACAAAACAGTGACCACTGTGTGCACAGTTAAAGTGCTGTCATTTTCATTGCTGTGTGAAGATGGAGAAATGTACCATAGGTGACCACAGCTGGGGGGGGGGGGGGCCGACAGCCACCATAGCAGATATGATTTTTTTTTAAGTTTACAAAATAATGAGGAAATTGAAAACAAACAAAAACAAAACAGTGGAAGCTCCCACATAAAACAAACCAACATGAAACAGACTAGCATAGCAGAGTGAACAGTCCTGAAGGAGCTCTCGAAAGACTGCATTTCCCTTCACTTTCTCTTCAACGCAGCCCAATCCCTTTGTGGCACATTTATTTCTTTATCTAATAGAAAGTAATGACACAGACTGTGTCTCCGGTCCTCTTTGGCAGGACCCCAGGCCTCTTGGGGTAAAACACACACAAACACAATAAGCATAAATGTATAAAAGACAGGAAGCACGGCTCCATTTGGCTGATGAGAATGATGGCTAGCTTGTTGCTTATCGGAGCCCTATAAATCTCCATGGCTGGGCGAGAGATGGGAGCAGTTATCACTTCCTGGCAGAGGCGATATGAATGGTGCCTGACAAAGTAAGGCATCTCCTCCAATGATTTATTGATGGAAGGGGGAGGGATTCAAGAGTGTTGGAATGGGGAAAGCTGATAAAGGTAAGAGTGCAAACTTCTCAAAGTAAGAAGGGTGTACACTAGTAAATGGCTAATAGTTCCACTACCTAGATGATTCATCGTCAACAAGACTGGAAACGACGATGACCGGAAAGTTAATACATGGATTGCAGGTTTAATGCTTTATCGTGCAACTTAACGAATCCCCCATTGCTAACTTCAACACTGGCATAATATCACATTTCAGTCAAATTCACATGTATTTTATAAAGCCCCTGTAATAAGAATGGCACTGCATTGCATAGCAGCCGTTTTATGGGCTCCTGACCAATTCAAATCAAATTGCATTTTATTTGTCACATGCGCCAAATACAACAGGTGTAGTAGACCTTACAGTGAAATGCTTACTTACAAGCCCTTAACCAACAATGCAGTTTTGAGAAAAATACCTACAAAAAGTAAGAAATAAAAGTAACAAATATTTAAAGAGCAGCAGTAAAATAACAATAGCGAGGCTAAATACAGGGGGTACCGGTATAGAGTCAATGTGCGAGGGCACCGGTTAGTCGAGGTAATTGAGGTAATATGTACATGTAGGTAGAGATATTAAAGTGACTATGCATAGATAATAACAGAGAGTAGCAGCAGCGTTAAGGGGGGGGGGGGGGGCAATACAAATAGTTTGGGGTAGCCATTTGATTAGATGTTCAGAAGTCTTATGGCTTGGGGGTAGAAGCTGTTTAGAAGCCTCTTGGACCTAGACTTGGCGCTCCGGAACCGCTTGCAGTGCGGTAGCAGAGAGAATAGACTATGACTAGGGAGGATGGAGTCTTTGACAATTTTTAGGGCCTTCCTCTGACACCGCCTGGTATAGAGGTCCTGGATGACAGGAAGCTTGGCCCCAGTGATGTACTGGGCCGTACGCACTACCCTCTGTAGTGCCTTGCGGTCAGAAGCTAAGCAGTTCCCATACCAGGCAGTGATTAAAACTGTCAGGATGCTCTGAATGGTGCAGCAGTAGAACCTTTTGAGGATCTAAGGACCCATGCCAAATCTTTCCAGTATCCTGAGGGGGAAATCGGTTTTGTCGTGCCCTCTTCATGACTGTCTTGGTGTGCTTGGACCATGTTAGTTTGTTGGTGATGTGGACGCCAAGGAACTTGATGCGTTCAACCTACTCCACTACAGCCCCGTCGATGAGAATGAGGGCTCCTTTTCCTGTAGACCACAATCATCTCCTTTGTCTTGATCACAATGAAGGAGAAGTTGTTGTCCTTGCACCACACGGTCAGGTCTCTGACCTCCTCCCTATGGGTTGTCTCGTCGTTGTCGGTGATCAAGCCAACCATTGCTGTGTCATCGGCAAACTTAATGATGGTGTTGGAGTCGTGCTTGGCTGTGCAGTCATGAGTGAATAGAGAGTACAGGAGGGGACTGAGCACGCACACCTGAGGGGCCCCCGTGTTGAGGATCAGCGTGGCGGATGTGTTGTTACCTACCCTTACCGCCTGGGGGCGGCCCGTCAAGAAGTCCAGCATCCAGTTGCAGAAGGAGGGGTTTAGTCCCAGGGTCCTTAGCTTAGTGATGAGCTTTGAGAGCACTACGCTGAGCTGTAGTCAATGAATAGCATTCTCACATAGGTGTTCCTTTTGACCAGATGTGAAAGGGCAGCGTGGAGTGCAATATAGATTGCATCATCTGTGGGGAGGTATGCAAATTGAAGTTGGTCTAGGGTTTCTGGGATAATGGTGTTGATGTGAGCCATAACCAGCCTTTCAAAGCACTTCATGGCTACAGACATGACTGCTACGAGTCGATAGTAATTTAGGCAGGTTACCTTAGTGTTCTTGGGCACAGGGACTATGGCGGTCTGCTTAAAACATGTTGGTATTATAGACTCAGACAGGGAGAGGTTGAAAACGTCAGTGAAGACCCTTGCCAGTTGGTCAGCGTGATCACACAGTCGTCCGGAACAGCTAATGCTCTCATGCAGGTTTTAGTGTTACTTTCCTCGAAGTGAGCATAGAAGTAATTTAGCTTGTCTGGTAGGCTCGTGTCACTGGGTAGCTCTCGGCTGTGCTTCCCTTTGTAGTCTGTAATAGCCACATCCGACGAGCGTTGGAGCCGGTGTAGTAAGATTCAATCTTAGCTCTACCCTTTAGCTCGGTGCAGATGTTGCCTGTAATCCATGGCTTCTGGTTGGGGTATGTACGTACAGTCACTGTGGGGACGACGTCATTGATGCACTTATTTATGAAGCCAGTGACTGATGTGGTGTACCTCAATGCCATCAGAAGAATCCTGGAACATATTCCAGTCTGTCCTAGCAAAACAGTCCTGTAGATTAGCATCTGCTTCATCTGACCACTTTGTTATTGACCAAGTACTAATTGAGTGTATGTAAACTTCTGTGTCACAGGCGTCGTATTGATCAGACCAAAACGCAGCAGGAACGTGTATATACTCATCTTCATTATTTATTGAAAAGAAGGAAAAACAAAAGAAACACGTATACAAAACAATGAACGACACTAAACAGTCCTGTCAGGTGCACAGACACAAAACAGGAGACAACTACCCACAAACACCCCTATACATAGGACCTTCAAATCAGAGGCAACAAGGAACAGCTGCCTCCAATTGAAGGTCAATCAACAAACCCTAAACATAGAAGTAGAAAAACTAGACTGAACATAGAAAAACACTAACCTAGAACATAGACCAAAAAACCCCGTAACACTCTAAACAAACACCCCTCTTACATAATAACATAGCCCAACAAACCCCGAAACTCTCTAAACAAACACCCCCTGCCACGTCCTGACCAAACTATAATAACAAATAACCCCTTTACTGGTCAGGACGTGACATTCTGACCCACTGGGAATGTGATGAAAGAAATAAAAGCTGAAATAAATCATTCTCTCTACTATTATTCTGACATTACACATTCTTAAAATAAAGTGGTGATCCTAACTGACCTAAGACAGGGAATTCTTACTATGATTAAATGTCAGGAATTGTGAAAAAATGAGTTTAAATGTATTTTGCTAAGGTGTATGTAAACTTCCGACTTCAACTGTACTTCCATAAATCTTTTCAACTGGTACCGGGGGACATTCAGACGAGTCCCTTGACACTTGTGGGGTTGTACAGTAGAGCAAAACAGAACACCATCGTGTTCATGAGACCACCACTGTGTTTCTCTATAGAATGGTCATAATATACTGCTCAAAAAAATAAAGGGAACACTTAAACAACACATCCTAGATCTGAATGAAATAAATAATCTTATTAAATACTTTTTTCTTTACATAGTTGAATGTGCTCACAACAAAATCACACAAAAATAATCAATGGAAATCCAATTTATCAACCCATGGAGGTCTGGATTTGGAGTCACACTCAAAATTAAAGTGGAAAACCACACTACAGGCTGATCCAACTTTGATGTAATGTCCTTAAAACAAGTCAAAATGAGGCTCAGTAGTGTGTGTGGCCTCCACGTGCCTGTATGACCTCCCTACAACGCCTGGGCATGCTCCTGATGAGGTGACGGATGGTCTCCTGAGGGATCTCCTCCCAGACCTGGACTAAAGCATCCGCCAACTCCTGGACAGTCTGTGGTGCAACGTGGCGTTGGTGGATGGAGTGAGACATGATGTCCCAGATGTGCTCAATTGGATTCAGGTCTGGGGAACGGGCGGGCCAGTCCATAGCATCAATGCCTTCCTCTTGCAGGAACTGCTGACACACTCCAGCCACATGAGGTCTAGCATTGTCTTGCATTAGGAGGAACCCAGGGCCAACCGCACCAGCATATGGTCTCACAAGGGGTCTGAGGATCTCATCTCGGTACCTAATGGCAGTCAGGCTACCTCTGGCGAGCACATGGAGGGCTGTGCGGCCCCCCAAAGAAATGCCACCCCACACCATGACTGACCCACTGCCAAACCGGTCATGCTGGAGGATGTTGCAGGCAGCAGAATGTTTTCCACGGCGTCTCCAGACTCTGTCATGTCTGTCACATGTGCTCAGTGTGAACCTGCTTTTATCTGTGAAGAGCACAGGGCGCCAGTGGCGAATTTGCCAATCTTGGTGTTCTCTGGCAAATGCCAAACGTCCTGCACGGTGTTGGGCTGTAAGCACAACCCCCACCTGTGGACGTCGGGCCCTCATACCACCCTCATGGAGTCTGTTTCTGACCGTTTGAGCAGACACATGCACATTTGTGGCCTGCTGGAGGTCATTTTGTAGGGCTCTGGCAGTGCTTCTCCTGCTCCTCCTTGCACAAAGGCGGAGGTAGCGGTCCTGCTGCTGGGTTGTTGCCCTCCTACGGCCTCCTCCACATCTCCTGATGTACTGGCCTGTCTCCTGGTAGCGCCTCCATGCTCTGGACACTACGCTGACAGATACAGCAAACCTTCTTGCCACAGCTCGCATTGATGTGCCATCCTGGATGAGCTGCACTACCTGAGCCACTTGTGTGGGTTGTAGACTCCGTCTCATGCTACCACTGGAGTGAAAGCACCGCCAGCATTCAAAAATGACCAAAACATCAGCCAGGAAGCATAGGAACTGAGAAGTGGTCTGTGCTTACCACCTGCAGAACCACTCCTTTATTGGGGGTGTCTTGCTAATTGCCTATAATTTCCACCTGTTGTCTATTCCATTTGCACAACAGCATGTGAAATTTATTGTCAATCAGTGTTGCTTCCTAAGTGGACAGTTTGATTTCACAGAAGTGTGATTGACTTGGTGTTACATTGTGTTGTTTAAGTGTTCCCTTTATTTTTTTGAGCAGTGTAGTTTGTAGGCCAAACTGTTCAGACGATTTTGTGAGAAGACCGATTTTCGGGATGTCTCATGGTCTGACAAACACCGCTCCAGCTCTGTCACCTTTCACCACAGATGCGAAAGTGCGACAATCGGCGGATGCAGTGGATTGAGACACATCCAATGCAAAAAAAAACCAGATATCTCTAGCTTCAACTGACTGATTTTTAAGGGGACTTTGTTATGTTAATTCGATTTCCGCAGGGCGTGGACATCGACCTTACGGGGTTTTAAAGACGTTCATGACCAGCAGGATCAGATAATACCCATGATGGCTATATCGAAGGCGCAACACAGGTATAGGTACAGTATAGACAAATTTGCCTTTGATCAAGTGAAATAGTGACTCAATGAATCAAAAGAGTATACAGAAAGTATTAACTCTTGGAATATCATGGGTATCCATTGCCGTGATGTAGTTCATAAGCTTGTGGTTGATCAGACAATGATTAGGCTTATAGGCCTATATGAGAGCATGTACACTATACACAGATATTGTACAACCAATTCAGTATACCCTAGATGTTAAAATATGATATGGTTGCAGCGCTCAGCTTCTGTCACAGCACAAGTCTAATTACTGAAAGCAGCCTTTTCTCAGCTGTCTCCTGTCTGGTGATGAGGTAATATGGAGGCCTGTGCTCCGGCTCCACCACAGTTATTATTAATGCTGCAGGGACAGGAAATGACTACGTTGGGGAAGACAGTGTAAATATAAATCAGGACTGGCACACTCACACAGCACAGAGTCTTCACACTCCATTGATCATTATCTGGCTTCAAATCGACTGAAGCGTTTTAGTTCTGGTAACAGGAGGAGGGGAGCGCGTCACAGGGCTATTACACAGATAAATGATTCGTGTGTCGTTTTAAGCCCTACATCCACAGGCAACTAACTGTGATTTCATTTCTATTGGCACTAATAAGTGGTAAGTAAAGACAGAATCCCATGTGGTCTGTTATTCCCTCCAGATAGAGAAGAAATGGTCCTGGATTTATACTGTAGTTCATTATAGCCTCAAAACAAACACAATGTGGGCTCAGCTCATTTTGAGAGAGAGAGAGAGAGCGATATATAGAGGGAAGGTAAAAATAAGCTGTCACATTCTGCTAATTAAATAGTTGATTTGTTTGTTTTCTCTTCCGACACACCTTAAACGTCATGTCCAGCTATACACCGGATTCTCATTAGACAAGCTAATTAACTTTGCAACTGTCAAGCTAGCCGACGCTAACAAAACTGACGGCGGGAAAAGCGTCCGTTGAAGGGTGCTAATAACTCAAGAGGCTAACAACAGCTGACACTACACTCGCTTGGATGCTGGGAGGAAAAAAGGGAAACGTTGACACCAAATTGAGTTATCTCCAAGAGGAAAGAGAAGGAATCGAGGATGGAGAGAGAGGGAGAGATAGAGAGAAAAGCAAACCAAGGCAATCTCATCTTTAATGCTGGGTTATTGGCACTGGACAGAGTATGCTTTGTTCCCGCTGTTTGCTCTGGCTTCGAGTCCGTGCCTCTTCACGGTCCCTCTGTCAGAGCCAGTAAAGAGACCGTGAGTGACTCTCAATCTGATGATGAATAGTAGCCCTGGAAGCCGTGGGAGATTACTCCCCGGAGAACCTTAAAGCCCCGACCGCTGTGATTTATGACATATTTATCTGCCGCTATCTGAGGTGGCTGTCACCGGCTGAGAGAGTGAAGGAGCAGATGAGGGGATGACGGGCCGGGGGGAGAATTATACAGCTATAATTGTCAATCATGAGCAGGATTGAGCAGTGAGCTCTATAGCTGTTTTCATAACAGAGGTGCATAAAGCTGTCTCGGAGGGCAGGGGGGGACTCTTAAAGGAGAATGATATCCACATTATATAGGCTATATACGCTTTAGATATCCTCTTTTCCTCTAATGAGAATTATACCCACATTATTCTTCACTCAGTCACCCACCGAGGTGATCTCCTTAGTGTTGGCCACGGCCCAGGGCAATCTACAGCCCCAACCTTTAGGCTACTACGGAACTGAGCAAATATGTGCAAATTTCATCCAGATTTTCATCATTCATATATGTAGTGGGCTAAGTGTTTGTATTGTTTGCATTTGTCTGCTTCAAGAGGAACAAAACTCCCCCCAAGTGTCATTTGTCATTTTCCATGACGTTTAAAATGGGTTTGTAAACAGTAAATAGACCTATATAGTGGTATTGTGTTTATAGACGCTTTGTAGATGATTCTTGACATTCACAATAATTTTACTCTTTAATTGACTATATATGTGATACCATACAATGGATTTTTTGTCCCTTTTAATTTGCACCTACATTTAAACACAGCTGGATGTCTTTGTGTCACTCTCTTCAGGCACACATACTGGAATCTAATATTTATGGGGTGTGGAAATAAAGATTTCTGCTCTGAGTTTAAAATAAATAGCCCAATTGATTTGGACAGCCTCCTCCTCGCATAGCTCAGAGTGGTTTGGTTGTTAAATGTGGTAAGCAGCCGCTCTGCTGCCAGAGAGAGTGAGATCCCAATCAGCCTGATTACTGTGTGTGCAGTCAAGTGCAAAACAATGTATAAGCTCCTTAATCAAATCAATAGCCAAAGCAACTCCAAACTGATGGCTCTTATCAAAACCAGAGTAAAGCCTCAGTAATTTTTCATTTAATTACGAGTTAAAGTCAGAGCTGGGATTTGTGTCATAAAAAAGAAGATGATTTTTGTCTATTCGGTTTAAGATTTGGCCTAATGTTCTTGAGCAAAGGTGCATGGTCGTTGAATATAAAATACTAAAAACGAATGGTATTGTTATGACAGGTAACACCAATTCTGTTTTTGATTTTGTTATTAATTTTGTAGAATGTTTTTTTATGTATGATATGTACTGTAATATATGTGCTGTAGAGAGAGAATGTTTCTATACACACACGCTTGCAAATGTGTCTCTGTGTGCATTTAGGTGTGCGTTTGTGTGCGTAGTAAATTGCTGATGGACTGGGGTACTGGTGCGGATAATTAACTCACTGAATGTGCAGATGTTTCTGAGGACTCATGTTGTTAGCGCGCGTGCACACACACACACACACACACACACACACACACACACACCAGCATCTGCCTAAGCACCTTCCTGAGCAGGAGGAGCTCAATCTTTTCCACTTGACAGCAGTGCAAGTGAAGCCATTTAGTGGCAGCTGGTTCGGCATGGCCAGGAGTAGATGGGGTTGGAAAGCTGTGTGCTTTAATTAATTAAGGGGAGATTACATGGTCTTTCAACCATGTAGTTTGTCATCAGAATCCATTACACATTGATATTAGACATTTCTCCACAGTGTCAACAGCAATTTAGAGGGCAGCTGAAGTTTAAGGAGTGTGAAGGAAGTTTTCTGCTGAGACCTGATTATAGTAGTAAATGACCGTTTTCAAAAAAAGAGGTCAGTGACAATCTAATTACAGCAGTGGTTCTCAATTGGTTTTGCCTCGAGACCCAAATTGAACCAGGTTGTCTCAGTTGCAATCCAATATTCGCATCATGTTTTTTGTTGTTGCCAAAATGCAATCTGAAAAAATGTTTTTAATGCTATATTAATAGTGAATGTACCAATTATATGACAAGGGAACAACATTGTAAATCATTCAGTTTTGTGCATATTCTTGATGAAGAATGATAAGCTCACTGGTTGGCGACCACAAAATCAATCAAATCTGCTAAATAGCGCTGCTAATAATATATTTGTCACACTCTGATCTATTTCAACTGTCTTTTGCTCGTCTCCACCCCCCACCAGGGGTCTCCTATTTTCCCCATTATCCCCTGTGTATTTATACCTGTGTTTTCTGTCTGTCTGTTGCCAGTTTGTCTTGTCTCGTCAAGTCGTCACAGCATGTTTTCCCTGTGTTACCAGTTCTCAAGTTCTTGTTTTCTAGTCTTCCCAGTTCCAAACTTTCTGCCTGCCCTGAGCCTGCCTGCCATTCTGTCCCCTTTTGACTTTGCCTTGGATTACGAACCTCTGCCTGCCCTCGACCTGCGCCTTGGATTACGAACCTCTGCCTGCCCTTTTGCCTGCGCCTTTGTAATAATAAATATTCTGAGAGCCGAACTATCCGTCTCCTGTGTCTGCATCTGGGTCATATGCTGAGTCGTGATAATACGAACTGGCCATGACTGACCCAGCCGACTCAGACACGAGGAGCTACTTCAGAACCTTATGGAGGGTCTCCATACCTTGGAGGAACGCCGTGACCATATGTTCAACTCATTACTGGAGCAAGCCACAACGGAAACCTCCCCGGCGCTCAGTAACCTCGCTACTAGCGATGCTTCTCCCCAGCCTACCCCAGCTTCCCGAGGACCCCGCTTACCTCCTCCGGAGCACTATGCTGGAGATCCTAGAACCTGCCGGGCGTTTCTCTCTCAGTGCTCCCTCATCTTTGAGCTACAGCCCTCTTAGTTGCCTTCGGATCGGTCGAAGATAGCGTATCTTATAACGCTGATGTCTGGAAGGGCGCTCGTCTGGGCTATGGCGGTGTGGGATCAACAATCCACTGTTTGCCTTAGTCTGGAGGATTTCGTGGCGGAGGTAAGGAAGGTGTTCGATTCCCCGGTATCCGGGAGAGTGGCAGCTTGGAAGCTACTCCCGCAGTGTGGCAGACTCCCGCAGTGTGGCAGACTATGCTGTAGACTTTCGCACGCTGGCCGCCGATAGTGCCTGGAACCCAGAGTCCCTGTTCGACACATTCCTTCATGGATTATCGGAGGAAATCACTATATATAATGCTCGTTGGGCTCCGTTATTCACTCAATTTTACCGTTGCCTACCGCCCTGGGTCCAAGAATGTGAAACTTGACGCCTGCTCCTGCCTGTATAGTTCTGTTGCTATACCATCTGACCCTGAGACCATCCTCCCTACCTCCTGTCTAGCAGCTACACTAGTCTGGGGTAGAGCCGTGTCCGCAAGACACAGCATTCCCAGCCAGACCACCGAATGTTTGTCCCAGATTCGTCCCTGGTCCTGGAATGAAAGATTCTGCGGCAAGCTCTGGTTGGCCTCCTTCAACCACTCCCTGTTCCTCATCACCCCTGGTCCCATATATCCCTGGACTTTGTCACTGGTCTCCTTCCGTCAGGTGGCAACACCACCATCCTTACTGTGGTGGATAGGTTTTCCAAAGCTGCACATTTCATTCCCCTTCCCAAGTTACCCTCAAACAAGGAGACAGCCCAGCTTATGGTGCAGCACAACTTCCGGATCTATGGACTTCCGGTCAACATGGTCTCCGATCGGGGTCCTCAGTTCTCCTCCAGGTTCTGGAAGGCATTCTGCACCATCATTGGGTCAATCGAAGTGAGCCAATCAGGACCTGGAAATTACTCTTTGCTGCCTCGTCTCTGCCAATCCCACCACCTGGAGCCAGCAACTTGTGTGGGTGGAGTACGCTCACAACTTCCTTCCCTGATCGGCCACTGGATTCTCGCCCTTCGAGTGTTCCTTGGGTTACCAGCCTCCGCTCTTCCCTGAGCAAGAGATCAGCATACCCGCTGTCGGCGGACAAACCACCTCCGGCTCCCTGCTATCGGCCCAGGCAGAGGGTATGGCTGTCCACCCGTGATCTGCCCCTCAGGGTAGAGTCTCCCTGTTTTATTGGTCCATTCCCCATCTCTGAAGTCCTTATCCCCTCTGATGTTTGTCTTCTGTTGCCCCGTACCCTCCGTATACATCCCAATTTCCATGTGTCTAGGATTAAACCTTTGTCTCACAGCCCTGTCTCATGTTTCCTCTTTGTCTTGTCTCGTCAAATCATCCCAGCGTGTTTTCCGTGTGTAACCAGTTCTCAAGTTCTTGTTTTCTAGTCTTCCTGGTTCCAACCTTCCTGCCTGCCCTGACCCTGCCTACCGTTCTGTCCATTTTTGACTCTGCCTTGGATTACAAATCTCTGCCTGCCCTTGACTTTCCCTTTTGCCTGCCCCTTTGTTATAATAAATATTCTGAGAACCAATGTCACGTCAGTTGAAAGGAGAGGACCAAGGTGCGGCGTGGTGAGCGTACATATTCCTTTTATTTGAAAAGACGCCGAACAAAACAATAAACACTACCCAACAAACCGTGAAGCTAAAGGCTATGTGCCATAAACAAAGTAAACTTCCCACAACACAAGGAGGGAAAGGGCTACCTAAGTATGGTTCCCAATCAGAGACAACAATAGACAGCTGTCCCTGATTGAGAAACATACCCGGCCAAAACATAGAAAATAAAGAACATAGAAAAAGGAACATAGAATGCCCACCCTAGTCACACCCTGGCCTACCCAAAATAGAGAATAAAAAACCTCTCTATGGCCAGGGCGTGACAACCAAACCATTTGCCATCTGCCTCCTGTGTCTGCATCTGGGGCATGTGGCAGGCGGCAGGTCGCCTAGTGGTTAGAGCATTAGACTAGTAACCGAAAGGTTGCAAGATCGAATCCTTGAGCTGACTAGGTACAAATCTGTCGTTCTGCCCCTGAACAAGGAACTGTTCCTAGGCATTCACTGAAAATAAGAATTTGTTCTTAACTGACTTGCCTAGTAAAATAAAAGGCTAAAAAAATTATAATAATAACGAAGTAAATGTCCTGAGTCGTGATAATATTAAATACTGTGATTGAGGAACATTTTTTTAGAGGTTAAATTATATTTAAAAAAAATAATAATTACATTTACATTTTAGTCATTTAGCAGACGCTCTTATCCAGAGCGACTTACAGTAGTGAATGCATACATTTCATACATTTTTTGCCCCCGTACTGGTCCCCCGTGGGAAACGTACCCACAACCCTGGCGTTGCAAACACCATGCTCTACCAACTGAGCCACACAGGACCATATATAGGTTAATTATCATTTCTACACACTTTCTACCTGGTTTTAGTTGTTTAAGTTCTGACTGGAGTATTTTTCATAAAAAATCAATTAAAAGGTTTTGTTTTTTGTTTTACTCAATCGCGACCCATTCAAAACCTCCTGCGACCCAATTTGGGTCATGACCCACCAGATGAGAATGGCTGAATTACAGCCATCTAAACAATAAGCTGTAAAATAACATGATGTGATCAGACATTTTCTACCACTTAAACATAAACAGGCTGAAAAATACATTATCGAAGCCTCCTACAAATATTGTTTTATTTTGAAAAACATTTCTGAATCTTCACGCTCACCTGAATTGTTGAGAATTCACTATTGCTGAAAGTGATTTAGCTTCATAGCTTCCAATGGCCTCTCATCATCTCATAATTAAATCCATAACCAATTTTGTTTACATTGATGGCCCTAGTCCGCTGCAGGTACAATTTAATGACCAGCAACACTCATGCTTCAACTGCACTTATTCTGCACCACTTTACTCGATGGGCTCTTAAAGACCTCTCCTGTGGGTTATTATTGTCTCTCTGTCAATGATAGCTCTTTTAATTTGATGTGTTTGTAAAGCTCTGGCGGCATGGCTGGGGGAGATTGGGTCCATTTAACACCCACAGCCTGGAGACAGACCTCATAATGGCAGACTGTAAATAAAACATCAAGGCTTTGTCCCAAATGGCACCCTATTCCCTATATAGTGCATTACTTTTGACCACAGCCCTATAGGCCCTGGTAAAAAGTAGTGCACTTTAAAGGGAATAGAGTGCCATTTAGGACTTAAACCAATTATGAGCTCTCTGAGGTGGAATCTGCCCATTATAATCACATCAAGTGTTTGTTTACTGGAACAATGGGGCAGAATGTTAGGTAACCTTCTGGAACTGAGGAGATAATAATTACAGGTACGGAATCTATTTTCCTCTATGTTGGTTTTGTTTCTTACGTTTGGCACTTCCAAGCAAGAAAGAAAAGATATGTTTGACTTCATCTCTCAAGAAGCTGCCTACTGTACATCTTCTGCTAAATATTCTGAAATACCTCAGTGTCTCTGTGACAGGGAAGAGAGGGCTGGGTGAGACAGAAGGGCAAAAGCAGGTTGACAGCAAAAGCATAGTAAATATTTACCATATGTCTATTCCTTTACAGTAAGATTCAAAATAAGATATGCTCTTTGACGTATTTTTACATTGAGGAGACAATTCAGCAGGGAGCGTTTTAACCATTTTAAAGTGTAAATGTCTCCATTTTGAAGTTTTTCTTTTTAATTGCTACCCTCATCTACTTAAAACAACATTCAATGATCCCCCATAGACTGGAATAAAAGCATTGTTTTAACTGTGATATTTCTTTCAAGAGTTTTTGAGACTGAGCTCACACTTAAAATGAAATAGTTTGGAAATGAAAAAATACAAAAGTCACAGATTAACTTTTTTTTTTACACTTTATTTTTACACTAAAAGGGACATTATTTATTTGATAAATTACAAACTGTCTTTCTTTTTGAGGAAATTAGAATGTGACAGTTTCTGAATTGTCTATGAGTCATGATTTATGAGACACTGTCAAAACAATGATATCTGATTGAATCGGAATATGAGGGAATCATTTAAAAGCAATGTCAAGTAAAGTTGCCTTTCTCTTCTGGACATCTGTTAGGAGTAACCTCTATTCTTCTAATAATACCAAGAGACACTTTCAAACTCTTAATTTTGCATTCTGCATCAGAATGGCGCCGAAGGAGATGGCTGCCGTTTTACAATCACGCAACCAATTGTGCAGGTTTTCGCGTTATTTGTAACTTATTTTGTCTTATGACCGAAAAGAGCTAAAAGATATCAGGACAGCGATTACTCACCCCGTACTGAAGGAATACTTTTTCTTCAATGAGTCGGATGGGAAGGATTTACTTCAGATGCCCGACAAGGCCCTCATCCCCGTCATTCGCAGGAGAAAGAGACGGAAGTATCGTGGACGAAGGTTCGGGTGTTTTGTAAGGATTCGACACCGAGAGGGTAATCTACCTTTACCTATTAGCCAATCAATCGATAATAAAATAGATGAACTACGATCACGTATATCCTGCCAACGGGACATTAAAAACTGTAATATCTTATGTTTCACCGAGTCATGGCTGAAAGATGACGTAAATAACATACAGCTGGCGGGTTTTAAGCTTTTTCGGGCAGGATAGAACAGCGGCATCTGGTAAGACGAGGGGTGTCGGTCTATGTATATTTGTAAACAGCAGCTGGTGCACGAAATCTAAGGAAGTCTCAAGGTTTTGCTCGCCTAAGGTAGATTATCTAATGATAAGCTGTAGAACACACTATTTACCAAGGGAGTTTTCATCTGTATTTTTCGTAGCTGTCAATATACCACAACAAACTGATGCTGGCACTAAGACCACACTCAATGGGCTGTATACGGACATAAGCAAAGAGGAAACTGCTCATCCAGAGGCGGAGCTCCTAGCGGCCGGGGATTTCAAATGCAGGTTAACTAAAATCTGTTTACCTCATTTCTACCACACACAGAGATGCGTACAAAGCTCTCCCTCGCCCTCCATTTGGCAAATCTGACCATAATTCTATCCTCCTGATTCCTGCTTACAAGCAAAAACTAAAGCAGGAAGCACAAGTGACTCAGTCAATTAGAAAGTGGTCAGATGAAGCAGATGCTAAGCTACAGGACTGTTTTGCTAGCACAGACTGGAACATGTTCCAGGATTCTTCTGATGGCATTGAGGAGTACACCACATCAGTCCCTGGCTTCATCAATAAGTGCATCGATGACGTCGTCCCCACAGTGACTGTACGTACATACCCCAAACAGAAGCCATGGATTACAGGCAACATCCGCACTGAGCTAAAAGGGTAGAGCTGCCACTTTCAAGGAGCTTACAAGAAATCCCGCTATGCCCTCTGACGAACCATCAAACAGGCAAAGTGTCAATACAGGACTAAGACGGAATCGTACAACACTGGCTCTGACGCTCGTCGGATGTGGCAGGGCTTGCAAACTATTACTGACTGCAAAGGCAAGCACAGCAGTGAGCTGCCCAGTGACACAAGCCTACCAGAAAGAGCAAAATTACTTATATGATCGCTTCGAGGCAAGTAACACTGAAGCATGCATGAGAGCATCAGCTGTTCCGGACATCTGTGTGATCATGCTCTCCGTAGCCTATGTGAGTAAGACTACTAAACAGGTCAATATTCACAAAGAAGCAGGGCCAGGTGGATTACCAGGACGTGTACTCCGAGCACGCGCTGACCAACTGGCAAGTGTCTTCACTGACATTTTCAACCTGTCCCTGACTGAGTCGGTAATATCAACATGTTTCAAGCAGACCACCATAGTCCCTGTGCCCAATAACACTAATGTAACCTGCTTAAATGACTACCGACCCGTAGAACTCTCATCTGTAGCCATGAAGTGCTTTGATAGGATGGTCATGGCTCCATCACCATTATCCCAGAAACCCTAGACCCACTCCAATTTGCATACCGCCCCAACAGATCCACAGTTGATGCAACCTCTATTGCACTCAACACTGCCCTTTCCCACCAGGACAAAAGGAACACCTATGTGAGAATGCTATTCATTGACTACAGCTCAGCGTTCAACACCATAGTACCCTCAAAGCTCATCACTAAGCTAAGGAACCTGGGATTAAACACCTAAGGGTAGGTAACAACACATCCCCCACGCTGATCCTCAACACGGGGGCCCCTCAGGGGTGCAAGTCCCCTCCTGTACTCCCTGTTCACTCATGACTGCATGGCCAGGCACGACTCCCAACACCATCATCAAGATTGCCAATGACAAAACAGTGGTAGGCCTGATCACCAACAACGAGACAGTCTATAGGGAAGAGATCAGAAACATATCCGTGTGGTGCCAGGACAACAACCTCTCCCTCAACGTGATCAAGAGAAAGGAGATGATTGTGGACTACAGGAAAAGGAGGACCGAGCACGCCCCATTCCCATCGACGGGGCTGCAGTGGAGCAGGTTGAGAGCTTCATGTTCCTTGGTGTCCACATCACCAACAAACTACAATGGGGGGAAAAAGTATTTGATCCCCTGCTGATTTTGTACATTTGCCCACTGACAAAGAAAGGATCAGTCTATCATTTTAATGGTAGGTTTATTTGAACAGTGAGAGACAGAATAGCAACAAAAATATCCAGAAAAACGCATGTCAAAAATGTTATGAATTGATTTGCATTTTAATGAGGGAAATAAGTATTTGACCCCCTCTCAATCAGAAAGATTTCTGGCTCCCAGGTGTCTTTTTTACAGGTAACGAGCTGAGATTAGGAGCACACTCTTAAAGGGAGTGCTCCTAATCTCAGCTTGTTACCTGTAAAAAAGACACCTGTCCACAGAAGCAATCAATCAATCAGATTCTAAACTCTCCACCATGGCCAAGACCAAAGAGCTCTCCAAGGATGTCAGGGACAAGATTGTAGACCTACACAAGGCTGGAATGGGCTACAAGACCATCGCCAAGCAGCTTGGTGGGAAGGTGACAACATTTGGTGCGATTATTCGCAAATGGAAGAAACACAAAAGGACTGTCAATATCCCTCGGCCTGGGGCTCCATGCAAGATCTCCCCTCGTGGAGTTGCAATGATCATGAGAACGGTGAGAAATCAGCCCAGAACTACACGGGAGGATCTTGTCAATGATCTCAAGGCAGCTGGGACCATAGTCACCAAGAAAACAATTGGTAACACACTATGCCATGAAGGACTGAAATCCTGCAGCGCCCGCAAGGTCCCCCTGTTCAAGAATACATATACAGGCCCGTCTGAAGTCTGCCAATGAACATTTGAATGACTCAGAGGACAACTGGTGAAAGTGTTGTGGTCAGATGAGACCAAAATGGAGCTCTTTGACATCAACTCAACTCGCCGTATTTGGAGGAGGAGGAATGCTGCCTATGACCCCAAGAACACCATCTCCACCATCAAACATGGAGGTGGAAACATTATGCTTTGGGGGTGTTTTTCTGCTAAGGGGACAGGACAACTTCACCGCATCAAAGGGACGATGGACGGGGCCAGGTACTGTCAAATCTTCGGTGAGAACCTCCTTCCCTCAGCCAGGGCATTGAAAATGGGTCGTGGATGGGTATTCCAGCATGACAATGACCCAAAACACACGGCCAAGGCAACAAAGGAGTGGCTCAAGAAGAAGCACATTAAGGTCCTGGAGTGGCCTAGCCAGTCTCCAGACCTTAATCCCATAGAAAATCTGTGGAGGGAGCTGAAGGTTCGAGTTGCCAAATGTCAGCCTCGAAACCTTAATGACTTGGAGAAGATCTGCAAAGATGAGTGGGACAAAATCCCTCCTGAGATGTGTGCAAACCTGGTGGCCAACTACAAGAAACGTCTGACCTCTGTGATTGCCAACAAGGGTTTTGCCACCAAGTACTAAGTCATGTTTTGCAGAGGGGTCAAATACTTATTTCCCTCATTAAAATGCAAATCAATTTATAACATTTTTTACATGCGTTTTTCTGGATATTTTTGTTGTTATTCTGTGTCTCACTGTTCAAATAAACCTACCATTAAAATTATAGACTGATCCTTTCTTTGTCAGTGGGCAAACGCACAAAATCAGCAGGGGATCAAATACTTTTTTCCCCCACTGTATTATGGTCCAAACACATCAAGACAGTCGTGAAGAGGGCACGACAAAGCCTATTCCCCCTCAAGAGACTAAAAAGATTTGGCATGGGTCCTCAGATCCTCAAAAAGTTTTACAGCTGCACCACTGAGAGCATCCTGACTGCTTGCATCACTGCCTGGTATGGCAGATGCTCGGCCTCCGACCGCAAGGCACTACAGAGGGTAGTGTGTATGGCCCAGTACATCACTGGGGCCAAGCTTTCAGGAACTCTATACCAGACGGTGTCAGAGGAAGGCCCTAAAAATTGTGAAATACTTCAGCCACCCTAGTCATAGACTGGTCTCACTGCTACCGCACGACAAGCGTTACCGGAGCACCAAGTCTAGGTCCAAAAGCCTTCTTAACTGATTCTACCCCCAAGCCATAAGACTCCTGAACAGCTAATCAAAGGGCTACCCAGACCCCTCTTTTACGTTGCTGCTACTCTGTTTATCATATATTCACAGTCACTTTAACTCTACCTACAGTACATGTACATATTACCTCAATTAGCTTGACTAACCGGTGCCCCCGCACATTGACTCTGTACCGGTACCCTCTGTATGTAGCCTCGCTATAATTATTTTACTGCTGCTGTTTAATTATTTTATTTTAAATGTTTTACTTTTCTATTTTTTACTTAACGCTTTTAGTTTTTTTTCATCAAACTTCTTAAAGCATTGTTGGTTAAGGGCTTGTAAGTAAGCATTTCACTGTAAGGTCTACTACACCTGTTGTATTCGGCTCATGTGACAAATAAAATGTTTTGATTTGATTTATTGCCCAATAATCCCTTTGCCAAATTAAACAGTTTTATACTGAACAAAAATATAAAACGCAAAATGCAACAATTTCAAAGATTTTACTGAGTTACAGTTCATATAAGGAAATCAGTCAATTGAAATAAATTCATTAGGCCCTAATCTATGGATTTCATGACTGGGAATACACATAGGCATCTGTTGGTCACAGATACCTTAAAAAAAGGCAGGGGCGTGGATAAGAAAAATCAGTCAGTATCTGGTGTGACCACCATTTGCCTCATGCAGCGCGACACATCTCCTTCGCATAGAGCTGACCAGGCTGTTGATTGTGGCCTGTGGAATGTTGTCCCACACCTCTTCAATGGCTGTGTGAAGTTGCTGGATATTGACGGGAACGGGAACTCCCTGTCGTACACGTTGATCCAGAGCATCCCAAACATGCTCAATGGAAGACATGTCTGGTGAGTATGCAGGCCATAGAAGAACTGGGATATTTTCAGCTTCCAGGAATTGTGTACAGATCCTTGCAACATGGGTCTGTGCATTATCATTTTGAAACATGGTGATGACGGCGGATGAATGGCACGACAATGGGCCTTTGGATCTCGCCACGGTATCTCTGTGCATTCAAATTGCTATCAATGAAATGCACTTGTGTTTGTTGTCCACAGCTTATGCCTGCCCATACCATAACCCCCCCCCCACCACCAACGGGCACTCTGTTCACAACGTTGACATCAGCAAAACGCTCGTTGACACGACGCCTGGTATAGTTGAAACCGGGATTCATCCGTGAAGAGCACACTTCTTCAGTGTGCCAGTGGCCATCAACGGTGAGCATTTGCCCACTGCAGTCGGTTACTAAGCCGAACTGCAGTCAGGTCAAGACCCTGGCGAGGACGATGAGCACGCAGATGGGCTTCCCTGAGACGGTGAAATTCTTTTGTTGTGCAAAACCACAGTTTCATCAGCTGTTTGGAAAGCTCGCCTCAGACCCTCCTGCAGGTGAAGAAGCCGGATGTGGAGGTCCTGTTGGACGTACTGCCAAATTCTCTAAAACGACATTGGAGGCAGCTTATGGTAGAGAAATTAACATTCAATTCTCTGGCAACAGTTCTGCTGGACATTCCTAAAGTCAGCATGCCAACTGCAAGCTCCCTCAAAACTTGAGACATCTGTGGCATTGTGTTGTGTGACAAAACTGCACATTTTATTGTCCCTAGCACAAGTTGCACCTGTGTAATGATCATGCTGTTTAATAAGCTTCTTGATATGCCACACCTGTCAGGTGGAGGGATCATCTTGGCAAAGCAGAAATGCCCACTAACAGGGATGAAAACATTTTAGAGAAATAAGCTTTTTGTGCGTATGGAACATTTCTGGGATCTTTTATTTCAGCTCATGAAACATGAGAGTTTATATTTTTGTTCAGTATAGTTGAGATTAACACCTTGGCATTTGTTCTATGATAAACAACAGCACCAATATGACGACCCGTGACCAGAATTACATTTGGGGGATAAAATGACATGCGTTTCCCACTACTGTCTAAAAAGTCTAGATTTAACTGAAAGTCACACACAGGAGACTTTTCTGGGGGGTTTGTTCAGGTTCTCTCTTCTACAAAATGTCGTAGGTACTGTATAAAGGACTTCCAGCTCAAATAGACATAAGGATCCAAGGGTTGAGGGGGATGGGTGACAAACAATACTAGAACCCATAAAAACACAAAGGGGTGTCTTTGAACCAATATTTAAAGGTCTTTGGCCTTGACCAAACTGACAGCCCTGAGTCCCAACGGCATCAAAGATGCTCTCCCTCCAGAGCCACCAGTCTAGTCCTAATTATCCCCTAGCCTTCTGACACTATTTTCCCTCCCTGCAAGGTCAGACAAACAGACAACAAGCAATACTTCCTCCTTCCCAGGCCCTCAGCCAGGGGCGGCGTAAAAATGGAGCAGAGACGTACAGCAACTGATAAAAACCATAAACCAGTGTGAGTGGACTGTGATTGGAGATGAAGGGATAAGAGAGCTATTCACTAGCCCCCTTGGGATATAATTAAGAGGGACCCCCCCCCCAAGCTGCAGTTTAAAATAGAGAGGCGGTGAGTGGTTAAGGGGGTGGTGTAGGATGTCTGTAGTCTAGGCAGTAACAGCGGCTGAGTGTGTGCTAGAGTCAGTGTTCCGTTTCATTCTGTCTCTTGCTCTTTTGTAAATCTCAGTTGATTAAATGTTGTTAGCGGAGGCCAACTGAATCCCACCGTAATAATTAAAGAATAACAGCGTGCGATATTCTGCGACGGCAAATGGTGTCATTTGCTCTCCAGACCAGCTGTCTGCCAGCATAACCGTCCAACCGACACTTAACTGGTTAGGATTTACTGAGCTAAGTCTGAGCTGAACTGTCTTGAAATCCACAGTTAACTGCCTTTATAAAACCAGACAAGGCCCTCTCACATTAAGAATACTACCTCGGCCTGTTGGCCATTAAAGTTCCTCGCAGTCAATCATTCATTTAGGAGTGATGGGCAGTTATTGTAAATTCCAGACAATGGAATTAAGCATTGGATTTAGATGCATGTAGCAGAATACCTTTAGCTGATCTGTCAATTAAGTGGTGGCGTGATGGTGTAATGTGCAAATGGGGATGCAGCTGTTAGTCTGCTATACAGACAGGTCAGCTGTCCTGTACTTTGAAATGGCACACACAGGCATTAGCAAACAGCAGAGACGACAACATAGGCTACAGCTCAGGCGTCAACAAATCAGTTTGTTATGATTGCTGTGTAGCTCCAGTTCTTGATATGAATGGGGTAACTTTGCACCTTGATCAGTGGTTCCTAACCAGGGGTACTAAGACCCCTGGGAGTACTCGGCCTATTCACAGGGGTAATTGAGAAGATTTATGAGACCATAGGCTTACTGGTAAAATGCACATGGGGGGGGGGGGTACTTCAGGGGTATTCTGGGTAGAGCAAAATTCAGTTGTTGGTACAGTAAGCAGAAAAGGTTGGGAACCACAGACCTAGATGCTGCATTACAAGGTGCATTACAAGACATTGTGACTCCTTCTAAAACTGCATATTTAGCTATAATGCATGCATATTGGGGTCTTCGGGGATTCTGACAAGCTGTTGTCCCCCCAAGATCAGAAATACCACACTTATGGCGCTCAGGTGGCAGATAACAAGATTGACGTCACCGAACTTTAATGAATGTCTCTCATCTTGTCCTGTCCTTGTCCCTTGTCAGTATGTAAAGTAGTGTGTCTCCATAACCATAGGGCATATGTGCCGTATCCTAATGGGAATGTGTGTATGCATGTGTTCCTGGACCAAAATAAATAATACATAGAAACCCACCTAGACTGGCCAAGGGTAATTATCAAAGGGAAAATATCATCCAGTCTGCGATAGACAGATATCTCATCTCATTACATGATCAAATCACACATGGGCCAAAGCCAGCGTTACATAGCTCCACTATGACACTGTAGCCTACCTTCCAGCCGGCTGGCGTGTTCCTCTGTTCAATTAATGATGTTCAGAGCCGCAGTCTAGCAGGTGAACATGTGCCGCTACAATTATTCCGACTGACGTTGGAATAACTGCCAGGTAGCCCACCAAATGGTGCTGTCAGCCCCCAGGTTTAATTGCCTTGGCACCGGTGCCAGCTATAATCACCTGTCACCGCAAACAACGGCTGCATCTGTTTACACGTCTGTCAGAGGTGCCAGAACGCGCCGGCCTTTGGGACGAGACAACTTTCAGTGAAGAGCGCGACCTAGACACAAAAGGTCATGTGTCCTCCTGCTTTAGAAGTCATTCACCCAGCAGGAAGGAACTAACAAGGAAGAAAACCATGGATGGTGGATGAGAAATGACGCCTCTGTAAATGTTACGGTGCTCTTGAATGTTAGTTTTTCTTGGATGGAAACGTTGCATTCTTGTGAACTGTTACAGATGATGTCCAGTAGTTTCTGCACAAGATGTTACATTCTATTAATAACTTTCTACCCTGATGTGTGTGGGTGCCAGTGTGTATGTTAGTGTATTCTGGTAGCAGAAGAACCAGTATTGGCCCAGCCATCCCAACTGAGTAATGTGAGAGCCAGGCCCTATCTGTCCTAAAGCCAGCAGCCCCTTTAGCCTACATAGGTCCCTCCAAACCCACGCCTCCAGTCCCCACACACCCAGGTCTGATCCCCAGCACCCGGCCCAGTTCCTCAACACAAGTGGCCACTAAAAAGAGCAGCTGGTTCTCCCCTCGCCAGATTGATGACATTTTTATTACTGGTTCTTTCCCCAAGTCACCGTTCACCTTCAACATAATTTATGACCTGCTCAGGAGCCTTGAACAGACAATATGCTTGCTATGAAATTAACTGGAACAGTCTGGTGGATTATAACCAGACCCTAACAACAGTGCCACATGAACTCTTTACACTGTCATATCTAAATGGTTCTATATATATTCTAGGGTATATCCTAAAACTCATCACAATTACATATTTATCTCAACAAGACATTACTATCAACCAAACTCAACCTCTCTGGGCTAGGCGGGACGAATTCGTCCCACCTACGTAACAGCCACTTTAAGCCTGTGGCGCGATTTTCAAAACCTTAAAAATCCTATTACTTCAATTTTTCAAACATATGACTATTTCACAGCTATTTAAAGACAAGACTCTCGTTAATCTAACCACACTGTCCGATTTCAAAAAGGCTTTACAACGAAAGCAAAACATTAGATTATGTCAGCAGAGTACCAAGCCAGAAATAATCAGACACCCATTTTTCAAGCTAGCATATAATGTCACATAAACCCAGAAGACAGCTAAATGCAGTACTAACCTTTGATGATCTTCATCAGATGACAACCCTAGGACATTATGTTATACAATACATGCATGTTTTGTTCAATCAAGTTCATATTTATATCAAAAACCAGCTTTTTACATTAGCATGTGACGTTCAGAACTAGCATACCCCTGCAAACTTCCGGAGGAATTCGCTAACATTTTACTAAATTACTCACGATAAACGTTCACAAAAAGCATAACAATTATTTTAAGAATTATAGATACAGACCTCCTCTATGCACTCGATATGTCCGATTTTAAAATAGCTTTTTGGTGAAAGCACATTTTGCAATATTCTAAGTACATAGCCCAGGCATCACGGGCTAGCTATTTAGACACCCGGCAAGTTTAGCACTCACCATAATCATATTTACTATTATAAAAGTTTGATTACCTTTTGTTGTCTTAGTCAGAATGCACTCCCAGGACTGCTACTTCAATAACAAATGTTGGTTTGGTCCAAAATAATCCATCGTTATATCCGAATAGCGGCGTTTTGTTCGTGCGTCCTAGACACTATCTGAAATGGTAAATCAGGGTCGCGCGCATGGCGCAATTCGTGACAAAAAAAATCTAAATATTCCATTACCGTACTTCGAGGCATGTCAACCGCTGTTTAAAATCCATTTTTATGCAATTTTTCTCGTAAAAAAGCGATAATATTCCGACCGGGAATGTCCATTTAGCTAAACTGAGGAAAGTAAACAAAGCTTTCGGTCGACGGGGGCACGCGCCTGAGTCTCACAGTACTGTAACCAGCCACTACCCAAACGCGCTACTTTGTTTCAGCCAGAGCCTGCAAAGCCACGATTCAGCTTTTTGCCGCCTTCTGAGACCCTATGGCAGCCATAGGAAGTGTCACGGGACAGCTAAGATCCTCACTCTTCAATAAACAGAGACAAGAAGAACGACACCTTGTCAGACAGGCCACTTCCTGCCTGAAACCTTGTCAGGTTTTTGCCTGCCAAATGAGTTCTGTTATACTCACAGACACCATTCAAACAGTTTTAGAAACTTTAGGGTGTTTTCTATCCATATGTAATAAGTATATGCATATTCTAGTTACTGGGTAGGAGTGGTAACCAGATTAAATCGGGTACGTTTTTTATCCAGCCGTGTCAATACTGCCCCCTATCCTAAACAGGAGGCTGAATATCATACTGTTTGCTTGTATGTTGTTATACCTCATATGTCTGGCAACTCCACACCTGACAATACATATACAACCCTCTCTGCAGCGTTGAGCAGACGGACAAGCACACAGTGCATTAACATTAGTATTGACATTGACATTAACCTCCTACTCCTCCTCACCACTTAAACAGCCTGATAATAACCTGCAGTAATAAGTGTTCAGGGCAGACTGGGCTACGTCCCAAATGGCACCCTATTACCTATATAGTGGACTACTTTTGACCAGAACAGGGGGGGAAAGGGTGCCATTTGGTATGCAGACTGGGTCTGCTACCATGACTGCATTGGGTTCATCTGTCTTGGGAGTGTAGAGTCAGATAATGAAGCTTCTCATTAAAGTCATTGGGTATGCACACGATAGTCACTTTTTAACTTGGTTAGGCAGGCAGGCCCAAGAACATGTTGTCAGTCACAACACCATTGGCAGATAATAGTGAAAACATGTGATTAGATCCTTTACAGTACCCAGCTAGCACATAACGTCCTGAGAACCATATGTTTCTTAGAGCTTTGTGAGAGCGTCGTTGTCATATGGTTATTTTGCATACATATTTTGCATCCTCTCTAGGTTTCTTCCTAGGTTCCGGCCTTTCTAGGGAGTTTTTCCTAGCCACCATGCTTCTACACCTGCATTGCTTGCTGTTTGGGGTTTTAGGCTGGGTTTCTGTACAGCGCTTTCTGACATTAGCTGATGTAAGAAGGGCTTCATAAATAAATTGATTGAAATTTGATTGAACCTTCCCACAACTTTCTGGGAATGGTGCAGGTTAGTTGCTTGGCTTTGGAACTTTTTCAGCACATATAAGGAACTTGACAAAAAACGTAGTATTTCATTACTTTAACAGAACGTTTCCTAAAAGTTAAAACATGGTTATATTCAATTTGGTAATGTTCTAGGAACATTCTCCAACTGGTATGACATTGGAAATGTTCTCAAATAGTTCAGAGAACGTTAAGAAACAACGTTCTTCTGTGGGAATTTCAGTACTTCAGCATAACATTTCCCTACAGGGTTCCACATGGTCCTATCTAAAAGCCATGTTCTCAAATTGTTCCGTGAACATTAACAACTTCTTATGGCTTGAAATTCATTAGTGGGATCGATATGACAACAGCCAGTGAAAGTGCAGGGCGCCAAATTCAAAACAACAAAAATCTCATAATTAAAATTCCTCAAACATACAAGTATTATACACCCTTTTAAAGCTTTACTTTTCTTGTTAATCCAGCCACAGTGTCTGATTTCAAAAAGGCTTTACGGCGAAAGCAAACCATATGATTATGTTAGGTCAGCGCCTATACACAAAAAACACAGCCATTTTCCAGCCAAAGAGAGGAGTCACAAAAAGCAGAAATAGAGATAAAATGAATCATTAACCTTTGATGATCTTCCTCAGATGACACTCATATGACTTCATGTTACACAATACATGTATGTTTTGTTCGATAAAGTTCAAATTTATATCCAAAAATCTCAGTTTACATTGGCGCGTTACGTTCCGTAATGTTTTGCTTCCAAAACAACCGGTGATTTTGCAGAGAGCCACATCAATTTACAGAAATACTCATCATAAATGTTGATGAAAATACAAGTGTTATGCATAGAATTATAGATACACTTCTCCTTAATGCAACCGCTGTGTCAGATTTTCAAAAAAGCTTTACCGAAAAAGCACACCATGCAATAATCTGAGTACGGCGCTCAGACACAAAAACATGCCATACAATATATCCGCCATGTTGGAGTCAACAATAGTCAGAAATAGCATTATAAATATTCACTTACCTTTGATGATCTTCCTCAGAATGCACTCCCTGGAATCCCAGTTCAACAATAAATGTTTGTTTTGTTTGATAAAGTCCATCCTTTATGTCCAAATACCTCCTTTTTGTTCGCACCTTCAGTTCACAAATCCAAATTCACGACGCGCAGGTCAGATGAAAACTCAAAAAATCCCATTACAGTTCGTAGAAACATGGCAAACGATGTATAGAATCAATCTTTAGGATGTTTTTATCGTAAATCTGCAATAAAGTTTCAACCGGAGAAATCCTTTGTCTTCAGAAATGCAATGGAACTGAGCTACCTCTCACGTCAGTGCGCATGGCTGAGGCTCATGCCCTGCTGGCAGTCATCTGACTCCAGGAGCTCTTATTCATCCCCACTTCACAGTAGAAGCCTCAAACAAGGTTCTAAAGACTGTTGACATCCAGTGGAAGCCTTAGGAAGTGCACAATGACCTCACAGACACTGTAGTTTGGATAGGCAATCACTTGAAAAACTACAAACCACTTCCTGTTTGGATTTTTTATCAGGTTTTTTCCTGCCTTATGAGTTCTGTTATACTCACAGACATCATTCAAACAGTTTTAGAAACTTCAGAGTGTTTTCTATCCAAATATACTAATAATATGCATATCTTAGTTTCTGGGCGTGAGTAGCAGGCAGTTTACTCTGGGCATGTCAGTCATCCAAGCTACTCAATACTGCCACCATCCATAAGAAGTTAAGAATTATCAATAAAAACAACAAGAAAACTTTAGTAACATTCAGAGAATGTTCTAAGAATGTTATTTAAAAACATACACTGCCGTTCAAAAGTTTGGGGTCACATAGAAATGTCCTTGTTTTTGAAAGAAAACCATCTTTTTTGGTCCATTAAAATAACATCAAATTGATCAGAAATACAGTGTAGACATTGTTAATGTTGTAAATGACTATTGTTGCTGGAAACGGTAGATTCTTAAAGGAATATCTACATAGGCGTACAGAGGCCCATTATCAGCAACTATCACTCCATTTTAAAAACGGTCAGTTTTACCGGACAGGAAACATATGGCTTTGTTCCCACAATCAATGTGTAACATCTTTCAATTCTGTATTGCTTTCCCTTAGTTAAACCACATAAGAGAACAGCAGAAGGGTTCTGGAAACCTTGATTTACAACCGGTCTCAAAAATTCCTCAGTAAAAAAAGTTTTATAACAAGTTCCTCCACTGAATTCTGCAAATTACAAAAAAGTATTAGTACAAATTTACTCACCTACTTCAGATATCGGCAAAAATATATCCTTAAATAATATAAAGTCAACTTGAAAATCATTCATCAAAAATGTATTGTTGGAAATAAGACCTATAGTGATCCTGATGTTATTTCATGTGAATTTAATAACTTTATGAAGGTAGGTTCCTCGACGTCAAAGAACATTTTGAAAGCTGATGGAAATCCCTTGGATTACATTAAGGGACATTTCCTTTCTTTGGTGTGAATAAATAAAACATAAACCAAAAACATACATTCCCACAAGTAACCAAATTCCCTTCCAAGGAAGCAAATGTGCTAGCTGGGTAATATCAAATATTAACATTACTTTAATATCAATATAAAACTTTTGCATTTCTAAAATTGTGTGACTATTGTTTAGTGGTTAAGTCTCTTGTAGCAAAGAGAATACACTTTAATACAGTATTCAAAAAGTATTCATACCCCTTGACATACCCCACATTGTTGTTACAGCCTGAATTCAAAACAGATTAAATAAAAACTCACCCATCTACACACAATACCCCATAATGACAAAGTGAAAACATGATTTTATAAATGTTTGTTGATTTATTGAAAATGAAATACAGAAATACCTAATTTACATAAACATTCACACCCCTGAGTCAATACATGTTAGAATCACCTTTGGCAGCGATTAAAGCTGTGAGTTGTCTGGGTATGTCTCTAAGAGCTTTACACACCTGGATTGTACAATATTTGCACATAATTCTATAAAAAAAATTCTTCAAGCTCTGTCAAGTTGGTTTAAATTATTATAATTTTATTTAACTAGGCAAGTCAGTTCTTATTTACAATGACGGCTTACCCCGGCCACACCCTAACAACGCTGGGCCAATTGTGCGCTGCCCTATGGGAGTCCCAATCACAGCCGGTTGTGATACAGCCATGAATTGAACCAGTAGCAACGCCTCTAGCACTGAGATGCAGTGCCTTCGTCACGTCCTGACCAGCAGAGGGAGCAATTGTATTAGTTTTGGTCAGGATGTGGCAGGTTTTTGTGTGTTAAGTGTTGTGTTGGTGATTGGACTTCCAATTGAAGGCAGGTGTGTTGAGTTGCCTTTGATTGGGAGTCCTATATAGTAGTGTGTGTTTTTCTTTGGGGTTGTGGGTAGTTGTTTTTGCACTGCGTTAGTTAGCCTGCAAAACTGTTGCTGTCTTGTTTATTGTTTTTTCCTGTGGATGCCTTACTTGAGTATTAAAAAAGTATGAGTATCCACATTCCCGCTGCACCTTGGTCCATTCTTGAAGACAGCCCTTACAGAACTACCCACCACAAAAGGACCAAGCAGCAGAGGAGGAAGGAGCCACAGGAGTACAGCACAAGGGACTGGACATGGGAGGACATCCTGGACGGCAAGGGAGCCTACACTTGGGAAGAGATCCTGGCCGGAAGGGATCGCCTCCCATGGGAACAGGTAGAGGCACTCAGGAGAGTGGAGGCAGCAGGACAGAAGAACCAACGGCAGCGGTATGAGGGAACACGGCTGGGTAGGAAGCCCGAGAGGCACCCCCAATAAAAAAAAATTGGGGGGCACACGGGTAGTTTGGCTAGGCCAAGGAAGAGCCGTAAGCCAGCTACCCGTGATTACATGGAGGAGCGTATGAGGTGGAGGGCGCCATGTTTCGCTGAGGTGCGCACTATCTTGCCTATACGCACGCACAGCCCAGTCCGCCCTGTACCAGCGCCCCGCATGTGCCAGGGCGAGGTGAGCATCGAGCCTGAAGGGGTGATGCCAACCCTGCACTCAAGACCGCCAGTGCGCCTCTACGGTCCGGTGTTTCCCGCTATACGCACTAGCACGGAGGTGCGTGTCTCCAGGCTGGCACGTCCAGTACCAGCCCCACGCATCAGGCGTCTAGTGCGTCAGCCCAGCCTCGCCAGTCAGGAGTCGCCGGAGCCGCCCGCCAGTCAAGAGTCGCCGGAGCCGCCCGCCAGTCAAGAGTCGCCGGAGCCGCCCGCCAGTCAGGAGCCGCCGGAGCCGCCCGCCAGTCAGGAGCCCCAATACCCCAACAAAACCCATAAACAATAACCCCTAAACAATAAGGGAGGGAAGGGAGGGTGGCTGCCGTCAACGACGGCACTGTGCTACACCCTCCCTCCCCAACCCACCTATCCTGGAGGTGGCTTCGGTGCGGGACGTGGACCTCTCTCCACCTTCGGCGTCGCCCACTCGGGCTGACCCTGGCAGACGGACCACTCGGGCTGGGCCGGAGGACAGGCGGACCACTCGGGCTGGGCCGGAGGACAGGCGGGCCACTCGGCCCAGCCCGAGCGGCCCGCCTGTCCTCCGGCCCAGCCCGAGCGGCCCGCCTGTCCTCCGGCCCAGCCCGAGCGGCCCGCCTGTCCTCCGGCCCAGCCCGAGTGGCCCGCCTGTCCTCCGGCCCAGCCCGAGTGGCCCGCCTGTCCTCCGGCCCAGCCCGAGTGGTCCGCCTGTCCTCCGGCCCAGCCCGAGTGGTCCGTCTGCCAGGGTCAGCCCGAGTGGGCGACGCCGAAGGTGGAGAGAGGTCCACGTCCCGCACCGAAGCCACCTCCAGGATAGGTGGGTTGGGGAGGGAGGGTGTAGCACAGTGCCGTCGTTGACGGCAGCCACCCTCCCTTCCCTCCCTTATTGTTTAGGGGTTATTGTTTATGGGTTTTGTTGGGGTATTGGGGATTTTTTTTGTGTTTTCTTTTTTAAGGTGCATTCTGGGGTCTGCACCTTGAGGGGGGGGGGGGGGGGTACTGTCACGTCCTGACCAGCAGAGGGAGCAATTGTATTAATTTTGGTCAGGACGTGGCAGGTTTTTGTGTGTTAACCTCTATGGGCTAGGTGGGTCGCAGCCAGTGTAATCCCGTGGCACGTTATTCAAATTTCTCAAAAATGCAAAAACTTAAATTTTTCAAACATATGACTATTTTACACCATTTTAAATATAAGACTCTCGTTAATCTAACCACACTGTCCGATTTCAAAAAGGCTTTTAAAATAGCTTTTCGGTGAAAGCACATTTTGCAATATTCTCAGTAGATAGCCCGGCATCACAGGGCTAGCTATTTAGACACCCAGCAAGTTTAGCACTCATCAAAGTCAGATTTACTATAAGAAAAATGTTATTACCTTTGCTGTCTTCGTCAGAATGCACTCCCAGGACTTCTACTTCAATAACAAATGTTGGTTTGGTTCAAAATAATCCATAGTTATATCCAAACAGCGGCGTTTTGTTCGTGCGTTCAAGACACTATCCGAAAGGGTAAATAAGGGTGACGAGCATGGCGCAATTCATGACAAAAAAATTGTAAATATTCCATTACCGTACTTCGAAGCATGTCAACCGCTGTTTAAAATCAATTTTTATGCCATTTTTCTCATAAAAAAGCGATAATATTCCGACCGGGAATCTGCGTTTAGGTAAACAGACGAAAGAAAATAAAGCATTCGGTCGACTCGGGCACGCGCCTAAGCCCATAGTACTCTGATCGGCCACTTGCCAAACGCGATAAAGTGTTTCAGCCAGAGCCTGCCTCGATATCGTTCACTTTTTTTCCGGGCTCTGAGAGCCTATGGGAGCCGTAGGAAGTGTCACGTAATTGCAAAGATCCTCAGTCTTCAATAAAAAGAGCCAAGATGAAACACAACTTTTCAGACAGGCCACTTCCTGCATGGAATCTTCTCAGGTTTTGGCCTGCCATATGAGTTCTGTTATACTCACAGACACCATTCAAACAGTTTTAGAAACTTTAGGGTGTTTTCCATCCAAAGCCAATAATTATATGCATATTCTAGTTACTGGGCAGGAGTAGTAACCAGATTAAATCGGGTACGTTTTTCATCCGGCCGTGCAAATACTGCCCCCTATCCCCAACAGGTTAAAAAACTATGAGTATCCACATTCCCGCTGCGCCTTGGTCCATTCTTGAAGACAGCCCTTACAGCCTTAGACCGCTGCGCCACCCGGGAGCCCAAATGGATCATTTCTAAACGACCAATTTCAAGTCTTGCCATAGATTTTCAAGCTGATTTAAGTCAAAACTGTAACTAGATCACTCAGGAACATTCAATGTCGTTGTGGTAAGCAACTCCAGTGTATATTTGGCCTTGTGTTTTAAGTTATTGTCCTGCTGAAAGGTGAATTTGTCTCCCAGTGTCTGTTAGAAAGCAGACTCAACCTGGTTTTCCTCTAGGATTTTTGCCTTTGCTTAGCTCTATTCCGTTTCTTTCTATCCTAAAAACTCCCTAGTCCTTGCCAATGGCAAGCACACCCATAACATGATGCTGCTACAACCATGCACTGTCAAGAAGCATTATGACCATTAGAATTATATACAGTGCCCTCCGTAATTTATTGGGACAGTCAAGCATTTTTTCTTCTTTTGGCTATATACACTTCAAAAGTTTGGATTTGAAATCAAAACAATGACTATGAGGTTAAAGTGCTGACTGCTTTAATTTGAGGGTATTTCCATCCATATCGGGTGAACCGTTTAGAAATTACAGCACTTTTTGTACATAGTCCCCCCATTTTAGGGGAGCAAACATATTGGGACAAATTAATTTATATGTGTATTAAAGTATTAAAAAGTTTAGTATTTGGTCCCATATTCATAGTATGCAATGATTACATCAAGCTTGTGACTCTACGCATTTATTGGATGCATTTGCTGTTTGTTTTGGTTGTGTTTCAGATTATTTTGTGCTCAATAGAAATGAATGGTAAATAATGTATTGTAATTTTGGAGTCACTTTTATTGTAAATAAGAATATAACCTGTTTCTCAACACTTCTACATGAATGTGGATGATACCATGATTATGGACAATCCTGAATTACTTATACCTGTGTTCTCTGTTTGTCTGTTGCCAGTTCGTTTTGTTTATTTATTTATTTCACCTTTATTTAAGCAGGTAGGCTAGTTGAGAACAAGTTCTCATTTGCAACTGCAACCTGGCCAAGATGAAGCAAAGCAATTCGATACATACAACAACACAGAGTTACACATGGAATAAACAAAACATAAGGTCAATAATACAGTAGAAAAAAAAGATAACAAAAAGTCTATATACAGTGAGTGCAAATGAGGTAAGATAAGGGAGTTAAGGCAATAAATAGGCCATGGTGGCGAAGTACTGACAAAATAGCAATTTAACACTGGAATGGTAGATGTGCAGAAGATGAATGTGCAAGTAGAGATACTGGGGTGCAAAGGAGCAAGATAAATAAATAAATACAGTATGGGGATGAGGTAGGTAGATAGATGGGCTGTTTACAGATGGGCTATGTACAGGTGCGGTGATCTGTGAGCCGCCCTGACAGCTGGTGCTTAAAACTAGTGAGGGAGATATGAGTCTCTAGCTTCAGTGATTTTTGCAGTTCGTTCCAGTCACTGGCAGCAGAGAACTGGAAGGAAAGGCGACCAAAGGAGGAATTGGCTTTGGGGGTGACCAGTGAGATATACCTGCTGGAGCGCGTGCTACGAGTGGGTGCTGCTATGGTGACCAGTGAGCTGAGATAAAGGAGGGGCTTTACCTAGCAGAGACTTGTAGATAACCTGTAGCCAGTGGGTTTGGCGACGAGTATGAAGCGAGGGCCAACCAACGAGAGCATACAGGTCGCAGTGGTGGGTAGTGTATGGGGCTTTGGTGACAAATCGGATGGCACTGTGATAGACTGCATCCAATTTGTTGAGTAGTGTTGGAGGCCATTTTATAGATGACATCGCCGATGTTGAGGATCGGTAGGATGGTCAGTTTTACGAGGGTATGTTTGGCAGCATGAGTGAAGGATGCTTTGTTGCGATATAGGAAGCCGATTCTAGATTTCATTTTGGATTATGAGATGCTTAATGTGAGTCTGGAAGGAGAGTTTACAGTCTAACCAGACACCTAGGTATTTGTAGTTGTCCACGTATTCGAAGTCAGAGCCGTCCAGAGTAGTGATGCTGGATGGGCGGGCAGGTGCGGGCAGTGATCGATTGAATAGCATGCATTTAGTTTTACTTGCATTTAAGAGCAGTTGGAGGCCACGGAAGGAGAGTTGTATGGCATTGAAGCTGGTCTGGAGGTTGGTTAACACAGTGTCCAAAGAGGGGCCAGAAGTATACAGAATGGTGTCGTCTGCGTAGAGGTGGATCAGAGAATCACCAGCAGCAAGAGCGACATCATTGATGTATACAGAGAAGAGAGTCAGCCTGAGAATTGAACCCTGTGGCACCCCCATAGAGACTGCCAGAGGTCCGGACAACAGGCCCTCCGATTTGACACACTGAACTCTATCAGAGAAGTAGTTGGTAAACCAGACGAGGCAATCATTTGAGAAACCAAGGCTGTGAGTCTGCCAATAAGAATGTGGAGATTGACAGAGTCGAAAGCCTTGGCCAGGTCGATGAATTCGGCTGCATAGTAATGTCTCTTATCGATGGCGGTTATGATGTTGTTTAGGACCTTGAGCGTGGCTGAGGTGCACCCATGACCAGCTCTGAAACCAGATTGCATAGTTGAGAAGGTACAGTGGGATTCGAAATGGTCGGTAATCTGTTTGTTAACTTGGCTTTCGAAGACCTTAGAAAGACAGGGTAGGATAGATATAGGTCTGTAGCAGTTTGGGTCTAGAGTGTCACCCCCTTTGAAGAGGGGGATGACCGCGGCAGCTTTCCAATCTTTGGGAATCTCAGACGAAACGAAAGAGAGGTTGACAGGCTAGTAATAGGGGTTGCAACAATTTCGGCAGATCATTTTAGAAAGAGAGGGTCCAGATTGTCTAGCCCGGCTAATTTGTAGGGGTCCAGATTTTGCAGCTCTTTCAGAACATCAGCTATCTGGATTTGAGTGAAGGAGAAATGGTGGGGGCTTTGGCGGGTTGCTGTGGAGGGTAGCCAGGTGGAAAGCATGGCCAGCCATAGAGAAATGCTTATTGAAATTCTCAATTATAGTGGATTTATCGGTGGTAACAGTGTTTCCTAGCCTCAGAGCAGTGGGCAGCTGGGAGGAGGTGCTCTTATTCTCCATGGACTTTACAGTGTCCCAGAACTTTTTTGAGTTTGTACTACAGGATGCAAATTTCTGTTTGAAAAATCTAGCCTTAGCTTTCCTAACTGCCTGTGTATATTTGTTCCTAACTTCCCTGAAAAGTTGCATATGACGGGGGCTATTCGATGCTAATGCAGAACGCCACAGGATGTTTTTGTGCTGGTCAAGGGCAGACAGGTCTGGAGTGAACCAAGGACTATATCTATTCCTAGTTCTACATTTTTGAAATCGGGCATGCTTATTTAAGATGGTGAGGAAGGCATTTTTAAAGAATAACCAGGCATCATCTACTGACGGGATGAGGTCAATGTCATTCCAGGATACCCCGGCCAGGTCGATTAGAAAGGCCTGCTCGCAGAAGTGTTTTAGGGAGCGTTTGACAGTGATGAGGGGTGGTCGTTTGGTTGCAGACCCATTACGGATGCAGGCAATCAGGCAGTGATCGCTGAGATCTTGATTGAAAACAGCAGAGGTGTATTTGGAGGGCGAGTTAGTTAGGATGACATCTATGAGGGTGCCGTGTTTATGGATTTGGGGTTGTACCTGGTAGGTTCATTGATATTTGTGTGACATTGAGGGCATCAAGCTTAGATTGTAGGATGGCCGGGGTGTTAAGCACGTCTCAGTTTAGGTCACCTAGTAGCACGAGCTCAGAAGATAGATGGGGGGCAATCAATTCACATATGGTGTCGAGGGCACAGCTGGGGGCAGAGGGTGGTCTATATCAAGTGGCAACAGTGAGAGACTTGTTTCTGGAAAGGTGAATTTTTAGAAGTAGAAGCTCGAATTGTTTGGGTACAGACGTGGATAGTAATACAGAACTCTGCAGGCTATCTTTGCAGTAATTGCAACACCGCCCCCTTCGGCAGTTCTATCTTGGTGGAAATCGTTATAGTTAGGAATGGAGATTTCAGGGTTTTTGGTGGTTTTCCTAAGCCAGGATTCAGACATGGCTAAGACATCCGGGTTGGCAGAGTGCGCTAAAGCAGTGAGTAAAACAAACTTAGGGAGTAGGCTTCTAATGTTAACATGCATGAAACCAAGGCTTTTACGGTTACAGAAGTCAACAAATGAGAGCACCTGGGGAGTGGGAGTGGAGCTAGGCACGGCAGGACCTGGATTAACCACTACATCACCAGAGGAACAGAGGAGAAGTAGGATAAGGGTACGGCTAAAGGCTATACGAACTGGCCGCCTGGCACGTTCGGAACAGAGAGTAAAAGGAGCAGGTTTCTGGGCACGATAGCATAGATTCAAGGCATAGTGTACAGACAAAGGTAAGGTAGGATGTGAGTACATTAGAGGTAAACCTAGGCATTGAGTAATGATGAGAGCGATATAGTCTCTAGAGACGTTTAAACCAGGTGATGTCATCGCATATGTAGGAGGTGGAACAACATGGTTGGTTAAGGCATTTTGAGCAGGGCTAGAGGCTCTACAGTGAAATAAGACAGTAATCACTAACCAGGACAGTAATGGACGAGGCATATTGATATTAGAGAGAGGCATGCGTAGCCAAGTGAACATATGGGTCCAGTGAGTGGTTGGGCTGGCTGGGGACACGGCGATTCAGACAGTTAGCAGGCCGGTGCTAACAAGCTAACAGTTAGTAGGCCGGGGCTAAACAAGCTAGCAGTTAGCAGACCGGTTAGCAAGCAAGCAGTTAGCAGACGTGGGCTAGCAAGCTAGCAGTTAGCAGACCTGGGCTAGCAAGCTAGCAGTTAGCAGACCTGGGCTAGCAAGCTAGCAGTTAGCAGACCGGGGCTAGCAAGCTAGCAGACTGGGGCTAGCAAGTTAGCAGAAGGGCCTTTGGGGGACATCGCAATGGAGGTAAGTCTGTTTTTGCCTCTTCGTGCGGTGACGTCGATAGACCAGTCGTGGATTAGTAGAATTCCAAGTAGCTCTAGGTAGCTAGCAGGCCGCGGTTAGCAGAATGGGCCTTCAGCGGACGTTGCGCCTGAGGGGCCTGTTGGAATCCTCGGGCAGATTATGTCGGTATTCCAGTCATAGAGGATCGGCGGGGATCCGTGCCCCGTACCGGCAGTAGAAGGGGTACGGATATTGTAGCCCAGGAGTGGGCTTCGGTGGTAGCACAGGAGCCCTAGCCGGGCTAGCTTCAGCCTAATTGGTGCTTGCTCCGGGATGGAAACGCTAGCCAGGAATAGTCACCCGGGATTGCGGTTAGCTAGTAGCGAAGATCCAGATGAAAATGTTCAGAGTTTGCGGTAGGAATCCGGAGATATGGAGAGAAAATAAATAGGTCCGTTATGCTCTGGTTTGAGTCACGTTGTTCGAACTGGCGAGAGTTTTCCGAGCTAAAGGTTAGCTGATGACCGCTAGCAGTGGTTTGCTGACTGATATCTGGTAGGTAGTTAGCTGGCTAGCTTCAGTTGAGGGATTCCAGATCCAAAGTAAATAGAAATACTTTTGAAAAAAAACTGATCCACGCCACATTGGGTGAGGCGGGTTGCAGGAGAGTATTTAGAAGTTGAGGTTTAGGAAAATATTTGAAAAAGATATGCGAAGAAAAAGATGTAAAAAGATATATACAAGGGACACGACAGGACAAAGACGTCTGACTGCTACGCCATCTTGGATCTTCCAGTTTGTGCGTCAAGCCTACCAGCGTTTTCCCCCTTGCTCTTGCCTGTTCCTAGTTCCTGTTTTCTAGTTGTTTTCCTGGTTTTGACCATTCTGCCTGCCCTGACCCTGAGCCTGCCTGCCGTTCTGTACCTGTTGGACTCTGATCTGGATTACCGACCTCTGCCTGCCCTTGACCTAACGTTTTGCCTGCCCCCTGTTCTAGTAATAAACTTGTGTTACTTCGACACTGTCTGCATCTGGGTCTTCCCTAAAACGTGATACTTATTGACTCAAGACATTTCAGCTTTTCATTTTTATTAAACATAACATAATTCCACTTTGACATTATGGGGAATTGTGTGTAGGCCAGTGACACAACATCTCAATGTAATCAATTTTAACTTCAGGCTGTAAAACAACAAAACGTGGAAAAAGCCAAGGGGTGTGAATACTTTCTGAAGGCACTGTACAGTATATACAAGCTAGTCTAAGAAAGCTCTGTGGTGTCAAATCACATATTAATTGAAATGTGTAAATGCCACATCAGACACAGCAATGGACACAGTCTGATCCAGTAATCAGTCATTAACAAGAACACAGACTACGGCTACATCTCAAATGGCACCCTATTCCCTACATTAGTGCACTACTTTTGACCAAGGCCCTTAGGGTAGTGCACTATAAAGGGAATAGGGTGCCTTTGGGACGGACCCTGTATATCTATGTGGCTGCTGCATAATCAGGAAGTTACATGGTGTAATAAGCCATAAGAGTCATTCATTAAAACAGCCTTCAAAGGAGGGACACTGACTGCAGGGTAAAGCATGTAAAAACAAGCTCTCCTTTGACTCATGGAATACTAAGTGATAATTAATGTATCGCTAACTTAGGTGGGCATTCATCTTAAAGCTAGTTGCTATTCCTGGGTGTCAGGCCAGTCGGGCCCTGGCTGCAGATTTATATTGTAACAACCCAGTCAGCCTTGTCTATAAATCATACAAAGTCCCGATGGCAGTCCTTCCACAAATACACGCGCGCCCCCCACACACACACAGTCACTCCACCCCACACACGTTTTTGCCAACTACTCGATCACTGTGGCATTCATTCTGTAAAACCACCATGAAAAATGAGTGTGCCAGCAGACCTCTTCTGCTCTCTCACAGTGATACCCAATGGAAGAATCCACTAATTGTTCTTTCAGTCTGGGGGAAGTGCTATTCATTGGTCTAAAGAGCAGGGTTGGCAGAGGTGAAATCACTCCTATGAAGATGGATCTCTCTCTTTCTCTCTGAATGTGTGGCCTAGATTTGATAAAGAGAAGTCCAGTACAGTACAGTGCTCTCAAGCTTCTCATGGCCCAAGTGTATTTACTCTTATTAGAACAACACAACCGAAATACCATTATGGCACAAAAATGGCTGATCATTGACAGTATTATAACCATAATGACAAAGACAAAGAGCTATAGGACATTACATTTACATTTACATTTAAGTCATTTAGCAGACGCTCTTATCCAGAGCGACTTACAAATTGGTGCATTCACCTTATGATATCCAGTGGAACAACCACTTTACAATAGTGCATCTAAATCTTTTAAGGGGGGGGGGGGGGTTAGAAGGATTACTTTATCCTATCCTAGGTATTCCTTAAAGAGGTGGGGTTTCAGGTGTCTCCGGAAGGTGGTGATTGACTCCGCTGTCCTGGCGTCGTGAGGGAGCTTGTTCCACCATTGGGGTGCCAGAGCAGCAAACAGTTTTGACTGGGCTGAGCGGGAACTGTGCTTCCTCAGAGGTAGGGGGGCCAGCAGGCCAGAGGTGGATGAACGCAGTGCCCTTGTTTGGGTGTAGGGCCTGATCAGAGCCTGAAGGTATGGAGGTGCCGTTCCCTTCACAGCTCCGTAGGCAATCACCATGGTCTTGTAGAGGATGCGAGCTTCAACTGGAAGCCAGTGGAGAGAGCGGAGGAGCGGGGTGACGTGAGAGAACTTGGGAAGGTTGAACACCAGACGGGCTGCGGCGTTCTGGATGAGTTGTAGGGGTTTAATGGCACAGGCAGGGAGCCCAGCCAACAGCGAGTTGCAGTAATCCAGACGGGAGATGACAAGTGCCTGGATTAGGACCTGTGCCACTTCCTGTGTGAGGCAGGGTCGTACTCTGCGAATGTTGTAGAGCATGAACCTACAGGATCGGGTCACCGCCTTGATGTTAGTGGAGAACGACAGGGTGTTGTCCAGGATCACGCCAAGGTTCTTAGCACTCTGGGAGGAGGACACAAGGGAGTTGTCAACCGTGATGGCGAGATCATGGAACGGGCAGTCCTTCCCCGGGAGGAAGAGCAGCTCCGTCTTGCCGAGGTTCAGCTTGAGGTGGTGATCCGTCATCCACACTGATATGTCTGACAGACATGCAGAGATGCGATTCGCCGCCTGGTTATCAGAAGGGGGAAAGGAGAAGATTAATTGTGTGTCGTCTGCATAGCAATGATAGGAGAGACCATGTGAGGATATGACAGAGCCAAGTGACTTGGTGTATAGCGAGAATAGGAGAGGGCCTAGAACAGAGCCCTGGGGGACACCAGTGGTGAGTGCGCATGGTGCGGAGACAGATTCTCGCCACGCCACCTGGTAGGAGCGACCTGTCAGGTAGGACGCAATCCAAGCGTGGGCCGCGCCGGAGATGCCCAACTCGGAGAGGGTGGAGAGGAGGATCTGATGGTTCACAGTATCAAAGGAAGCAGATAGGTCTAGAAGGATGAGAGCAGAGGAGAGAGAGTTAGCTTTAGCAGTGCGGAGAGCCTCCGTGACACAGAGAAGAGCAGTCTCAGTTGAATGCCCAGTCTTGAAACCTGACTGATTAGGATCAAGAAGGTCCGAGAGAGATAGCAGGAGAGCTGGCCAAGGACGGCACGTTCAAGAGTTTTGGAGAGAAAAGAAAGAAGGGATACTGGTCTGTAGTTGTTGACATCGGAGGGATCGAGTGTAGGTTTTTTCAGAAGGGGTGCAACTCTCGCTCTCTTGAAGACGGAAGGGACGTAGCCAGCGGTCAAGGATGAGTTGATGAGCGAGGTGAGGTAGGGGAGAAGGTCTCCGGAAATGGTCTGGAGAAGAGAGGAGGGGATAGGTTCAAGTGGGCAGGTTGTTGGGCGGCCGGCTGTCACAAGACGCGAGATTTCATCTGGAGAGAGAGGGGAGAAAGAGGTCAAAGCACAGGGTAGGGCAGTGTGAGCAGGACCAGCGGTGTCGTTTGACTTAGCAAACGAGGATCGGATATCGTCAACCTTCTTTTCAAAATGGTTGACGAAGTCATCCGCAGAGAGGGAGGAGGGGGGGGAGGGGGAGGAGGATTCAGGAGGGAGGAGAAGGTAGCAAAGAGCTTCCTAGGGTTAGAGGCAGATGCTTGGAATTTAGAGTGGTAGAAAGTGGCTTTAGCAGCAGAGACAGAAGAGGAGAATGTAGAGAGGAGGGAGTGAAAGGATGCCAGGTCCGCAGGGAGGCGAGTTTTCCTCCATTTTCGCTCGGCTGCCCGGAGCCCTGTTCTGTGAGCTCGTAGTGAGTCGTCGAGCCACGGAGCAGGAGGGGAGGACCGAGCCGGCCGGGAGGATAGGGGACAGAGAAAATCAAAGGATGCAGAAAGGGAGGAGAGGAGGGTTGAGGAGGCAGAATCAGGAGATAGGTTGGAGAAGGTTTGAGCAGAGGGAAGAGATGATAGGATGGAAGAGGAGAGAGTAGCGGGAGAGAGAGAGCGAAGGTTGGGACGGCGCAATACCATCCGAGTAGGGGCAGAGTGAGAAGTGTTGGATGAGAGCAAGAGGGAAAAGGATACAAGATAGTGGTCGGAGATTTGGACGGGAGTTGCAATGAGATTAGTGGAAGAACAGCATCTAGTAAAGATGAGGTCAAGCGTATTGCCTGCCTTGTGAGTAGGGGGGAAGGTGAGAGGGTGAGGTCAAAAGAGGAGAGGAGTGGAAAGAAGGAGGCAGAGAGGAATGAGTCAAAGGTAGACGTGGGGAGGTTAAAGTCACCCAGAACTGTGAGAGGTGAGCCATCCTCAGGAAAGGAACTTATCAAGGCGTCAAGCTCATTGATGAACTCTCCAAGGGAACCTGGAGGGCGATAAATGATAAGGATGTTAAGCTTGAAAGGGCTGGTAACTGTGACAGCATGGAATTCAAATGAGGAGATAGACAGATGGGTCAGGGGAGAAAGAGAGAATGTCCACTTGGGAGAGATGAGGATTCCAGTGCCACCACCCCGCTGGCTCGATGCTCTAGGGGTATGCGAGAATACGTGGGCAGACGAAGAGAGAGCAGTAGGAGTAGCAGTGTTATCTGTGGTAATCCATGTTTCCGTCAGCGCCAGGAAGTCTAGGGACTGGAGGGTAGCATAGGCTGAGATGAACTCAGCCTTGTTGGCTGCAGACCGGCAGTTCCAGAGGCTGCCGGAGACCTGGAACTCCACGTGGGTCGTGCGCGCTGGGACCACCAGGTTAGAGTGGCAGCGGCCACGCGGTGTGAAGCGTTTGTATGGCCTGTGCAGAGGGGAGAGAACAAGGATAGACAGACACATAGTTGACAAGCTACAGAAGTGTTGTTTCTTGTATTATTGTCTCTTGTGTCTTTAGAGAACTGTTTCACTTTGATATCCATTTTCTTCTGTCCTGATTTTCTCTTTCTTTTCTTCTTACATGATGTAAGATACCAAACTTCTCTTTGGCACACATACACATTCATAGGATGTTTCCATTGCTAATGCAATCACGTCATACGGAACACAAACCAAAAATGTTTTACGTATTTTAGGTATTGTTTTGAGGTGAACCGTTTAGAATTTACATCACTTTTTGTACATAGTCCCCCCCATTTTAGGGGAGCAAAAGTATTGGGACAAATTCACTTATATGTGTATTAAAGTAGTAAAAAGTTAAGTATTTGTTCCCATATTGATAGCAAGCAATGACTACATCAAGCTTGTGACTGTACACGTTTGTTGGATGCATTTGCTCTTCGTTTTATTTGTGTTTCAGATTATTTTGTGCCCAATAGAAATGAATGGTAAATAATGTATTGTCTCCTTTTGGAGTCACTTTTATTTGAAATAAGAATAGAATATGCTTCTAAGCACTTCTAAATTAATATGAATGCTACCATGATTATGGATAATTCTGAATGAATCGTGAATACGGATGAGTAAGAAAGTTACAGATGCACAAATATCACACCCCCAAGATACGCTAACCTCTCGTCATTACAATAACAGGGGTAGTTACCCCCCAAAAATGCTATGATATTTGTGTGTCTGTAGGAAAGTTATGCTAATGTACAAAAGTTCCCACAGAAGAACGTTGTTTCTTAATGTTCTTGGAAAAAAATTGAGAAAATGACTTTAAATGGAACCATAAGGAAACGATATGCTGAAATTCCCACAGAAGAATGTTATTTCTGAATGTTCTCTGAACCATCAGAACATTACCAATGTCAAACCAGTTGGAGAACGTTCGTAGAACATCACCAAAATGTATATGAAATGTAACATTGTTTGAACTTTTAGGAAACTTTCTGTTAAAGTAATGAAATACCAACAAAGTATTCCTTTAATGTGCTGTGAACGTTCCAAAGCCAAGCAACTATCCCGCACCATTCCCAGAAAGTTATGGGAAGGTTGTCTGCAAAATAACCATATGACAACCATGCTCACAAAGCTCTAAGAAACATATGGCTCTCAGAACATTATGTGTTATCTGGGTATTTTCCTACTGAGACGCAATACATTGAAAATTGTACACGGTCTCTTTAAGAGTGTCAAGTTTCCGCAAGTGATCTGTCATTCATTCATTGCTATGATCATTGACCTCCTGAATAAGCTACCCCTTTTCCTTCCTTTCTTTGCCCCACAAATATTTTGTCGCATATGACATATGATCGCACTTCAGAACCCTGGGTGCCAATAATTTGGACCCCTAGCTTTTTTAGATTTGTTTTATTACTTGTTAAACAAAATCTCTTTCTCTGAGCAAATGTAGTATAAAGTATAAAATATTATATTTTCTTAATTTCTTTAGCATACAATATAGCTCAGTATTTGTATTATTTATTTTATACAGTCATTTTTGCTCATCTTTATTAAAGGTTGCCAATAATTATGGACCCCACAGTAACATATGTGAATATTCTACCCAGACATGAATAACTTAACCTTCCCTAGTGTGCAGTTGCTTCTCCAAAACACTCAAATCAAATGTATTTATAAGTCCGTTTACATCAGCAGAAACCTAAAACCCCAAACAGCAAGTAATGCAGATGTAGAAGGACTGTGGCTAGGAAAAACTCCCTAGAAAGACAGGAACCTAGTAAGAAACCTAGAAAGGAACCAGTCTCAGAGGGGTGGCCAGTCCTCTTCTGGCTGTGCTGGGTGGAGTCATTTTAGATGACTCCACTTAAGTCCTCTAAAAATAAAGCACTATAATAATGCTAAACTAAAGTGTTATTTATAGGTTTCTGTTAATATGAAACCAACATTTTTTTTTTTTTATGAAACCATTTAAACTAGACTGTTGTCGAAGACACCTTCAAAACATGTCTAGCAGATGTACTGTGGGCTGTGACAGAGGTGAATGAATATTCATCATTGTGACCTATGGTAACATAAGGCTGCCATGGCCCTGCACTGCATGAAAACAAACAGAAATAATAACAGAACGAAATGCCACCAAGAGGATGAATGAGGGAGTGTGGGCTGTAGCCTCTCAGAGACTGGTAACCAAGTGCCATCTAGTGTCACATGGGGGTTGTGAGTGTGTGTAGAAAAGGCTCTCATTTTTCTTCAACTTTTTAGTTACCTGTCCCTTTAATTGCACTTTTTGGTTAACTGTCCCTTTAACTGAAGGCAAGTCTGAGCCATAGAAATGTATAGAGATCACAATGTATCGGTCCTCAATAGCATCCCATGTAATATAGGCTTTTGGGCACTGTAGACCTCTATATAGCTCTATGGTCTAAGCACACCTGCAACCAATTATTTTATTAAATACCTGAGCTCCTTTTGTCTTTTAGGTCAGTGCCAAACAAGCCATGCCTCTTGAAGAAACTCTCCAGCATTTCTCCCTTTCATTTCTGTTATCTGTGTGTCCAATACCCAACATGAGTAGCCACAATATTGTTTACATTTTACTTTGTTTCATGTGTGAATATATTTGCATATAATGATGCACTGTTGTATTAGTAGTGGTATACTGTTGAGTTCCTGTCACGTAAGGACATTAATAATGAATATATTGTCTAAGCTTTGGAGAATGAAAATACTGAAATGTAAATAATGGGTTTGATAATTGTTTTGATGAATCTTATGTTTATGAGATGAAAATATGCTGATGCAAATATGTTTTGTTTTCTGTTTATTTCTAGCACACACTTAAGGAAATGAAATGGATAATTGAAAGGATAAAATAAAATGGGAGCCGCAACTCTCTAAACCAAAACCCCAAGTCTCTCTGCCCTATCCTTGTCCTCTAAAAGCCAATTTATGCTTGATTCAGATATTTTTAATACAACCTTCCCACTACTTTCTGGGAATGTTGCAGGATAGTTGCTTGCCTTTAGAACATTCTCAGCACATTTAAGGAATTTGACCAAAAAAAATATCTTGTTACTTCCAGCAGAACGTTTCCTAAAAATTCAAACATGGTTCCATTTAATTTCAATTTTGGTAATGTTCTAGGAACGTTCAACTGGGTTGACATTGGGAATGTTTTCAAATTGTTCAAGGAACGTTAAATTATTCTGTGGAAATTTCATTTAAAAACAAGTATATTCCGTTCTCAGCATTAACAAAACTTTCTAGCCTCTATCTTAAATGTGTTGGCCGCGCCCACTAATTGGACACACCTGATCTTAATGAGTGTTTGTTTCCATTGAAATGTGGTCCATTTGAATACATAAAAATGTACAGCTTTGTATGCGTAAAAAAAAAAAACGTTTCTCTAATTATTTTAGATATGTAGTGCTATGAACAGAATGCAAGGGACTAATTACATGGATAGAGAACAGAAGATTGTAGGTATGAATTTCACTGATGCAGTGACAAAAAATGTATGCATTTGCATGAATAAATTAATATTCATAATCTCTAGCACCACCCCAACATTAACATATGTGAAAATTGCACATTTCTATGTTTTGTAGTCGCTGTGCGTCTTGTGATTTTAAACAATTATGAGTAGGCATTGCCTACTAATTGGTTGATGTCATTGGAAACACCTAGATGTTTTACTACAAAACAGAGAAACACGCAATTTCACATATGTTGATGTTGGGGTGGTGCTGGAGATATGAAGTTGAAACATTTAGAAATGTCATTAACTAACGTTTTCATAGAAATGTTCCTGTGATGTGCAAGGAATGTTTCCAAGAGACCATTCCCTTAATGTCAAATTGAACTTACCCAGAACGTTGTTACCATGTTCGCAGAACTTAAGATATGAAATGTTCTAGACACGTTTCATGGGAACGTGGCAAAAACATTGTCATTTTCTGTGGGTTAGGAGAATATTCCATCAACGTCCCACCAAACATAACACAGAACATGGTTGGCATGTTCTCAGAACGTAAGATATTAATGTTCTAGACACGTTTCTTTGGAACGTTGCAAAAACATGTTCCAATAAATAATCATTACACATCGTCTTGTTACTGTTGCCGAGCCAATCAAGACCCTGATTGGTGAACAACTGTTCCATTCATAGCTTATTTTTGGGGGGCAAGGATAGGGATAATCACACAGTGCTTTTAAGATAGTGTTTTCAACTAAAATATTTGACATGCATGAAAACATTGTGCATGTTCAATTAATCAGTAATTATTATTCAACATGTCCTCACCTGGGATTTGAACTTCAGACCTCTTGGCTCACAGTACACCAATCTTCCTGGTATGCCACCATGCCCATGTCAGGTATCAGTTAATTTGACAATTCTCTCATCCTTCATGTGATTGACTTATTTCAACAATTTAAGGGCTTTCTGTATAGTTGTCTAATGTCGGTGTGACATATTAACCTGTTTTAATGATACTCCTGAGTGTACCTTTAACAGAGCTGAGATGTACTTTAAAGTGCATTCACCCTATTGCTTACATCTATCGAGTGGTTTTAGATCGACACATGTGCCTTGGGAGGAGGGATTAGGGTTTTTCTGGACAGGACATATAAACACATTCCCTAGAGCAGTGGTCACCAACCTTTGAGTCGAGATCACTTTCGCAGTCAAAAAGCAAATCGAGATCTACCGCCCAGATTTTTCACAAAAAAAAACATTAACATTTTAAGCGTATGCAGAAAAAACAGTCTGTAGGGATGAAATAGACATGACGAACTGCTAATAATAAAAACGCAGGCCTATCGATACTAATTCAGTGCAGCTGTAGCGCGAGAGTCGGGAAGAACCGCGCTTTATGTTTCATAAAAACAGTGTTGACAGTGCTGAATAAAAATTTAAACATACAGCTCTTTGCTGTATTCTTTGACAGTTTCTCTCTGGTCATGGTTTTAAATGTCATGAAATCTCACGTTGGCTGGTAGCAAACTTTGCTGTAGGGTCGTTGAAGCTGTACTAGGCAGTAAGCACGGTGATATGAGCTATCCGTTTGGCCAGCACAGTAGGCGCACTTGATTTAGCCATAGCTATCGTGGTCCTCCTTTGTTCAAAATGGGAACACAGGTTGAATCAAGTGCACCTTCCGCCAAAAGCGCAAAGTCATTAATAATAATAATGGAGAGCAAGTTTTTATCGTTGGCTTTTCTACAGAAATGTTTGGTGATAGACTAGTAGTGCCTTTGACGGGTTGGTGAGCGCTAGAGATATCCATTATTGGGACAGTGGTTAGGGTGTTTGTCATTGGTACTGGTTGCCTGGGTTCGAGACTCACTAGGGGAGTCGCCCTACTCTCACATTCTTAGCAACATATGTTAATGACATTATTTGGCAACACACCTATCTGATCTAATTAAAAAATGTTTGTAATTGAAAGATGGGAATCTGTAAGATAATTTCCACTACCTCTCAAATTATCAGACATGTGCACTTGGCAGGAAGCTATGAATACTGTGAACCAAGATGTTGAATAATAATTACTGTATGAATGAACATGCACAAAGTAATAATGCGTGTCAAATATGCAAGTTGATAACACTATTTTAAAAGCACTGTGTGTGGGAGTATCCCTAACCTTGCCAACAGGCAAAATGAGCTGTGAATGGATCAGTGGTTAACCAATCAGGTCCTTGGTCGGCTTGGAAACAGTAACAGGGTGTGATGTGTAATGAAACAAAATATTTTTGGGGTAAAAAATTATTTTTGAACATCAGGCGACATCCTGACAACTGATACACAGAAATGTTCTTGCAATTTTCCCATGAAACGTGTCAAGAACATTCATGTCTTATATTCTGAGAACATGGTAACCATGTACTGTGTATGTTTGGATGGAATATTAAGGGAATGTGCTCCTCACTTTAACACCAAAACATGTTAAAAAGGTTCTCAGAAGGTCTTTGCTATCATGGATACAATGTTCCCCTAACGTAAAACTGAACACGAAAACATTACGGGAACATTACGGGTAACGTTACAAAAACGTGTTCGCTCCCTAAAATTATTAGCTGGAGAAACTCATTCAGAATAAAACCAGCTAGGAGACATTGGGAGGGAAATCGCCTCATTTTACAATGGGGAGGGAGGTAGGGGAATGGAGGCGTGAAAAAAGTGCCCTTTCCATGCTCGTCTGATCATGTGCTTGACAGTTCTGTTCTGCAGTGCTTGTTGAACAAAAGTTAGAAAAGCATCATGGAACTCAACGACAGGCCAGCTCTGACAGTTAAATGAACAGTGACCTGAGACAGACAGACACGCCTTGCCTTTGCCCTTTTGCCCCAACCCTCCAATAAAGAGATGGGGGGTGGGGTGGGGGGTGTCAAAGGTTACGATTTAAGGAGGCAGCCATGAGAAGAGACTGTCATGCTCCAGCACTCTCTGCGTGGCAACCCAGGAGCGGAGCATGCAGAGTGAACTCATTCTGTCCAGTCCAGCTCATCTCAGCCTAGTTTCATTGCCAATTCATTAAAGGCAGAGAGCTGACGGCTTGCCTGTCAAATCCCAGACTGTAAACCAGAGCTCTTTTTCCATCTAAGATCACAAATACGCCTACATGTAAAGTTTGGGATTATGCATAGAACAGGACCTGAGCGACAGCCCTGCTACTTCCCATCACAGAGGATGGTCAGAGGGAAAGAAATGGTTCCATTTCAGATTTTAAAAAAGTTAAACGAACAATAAACATGAAGAAGCATAGAATGGATTGTATAAAAAAAGGGGACATTCATTAACTTCATTGTAAAATCCCCTAAACATGTAGGCAACAACACGACTGATCTTGCACAATCCCCATTGCACTACACAACACCCTATCCCACCTGGATAAGAGGAATATCTATGTGAGAATGCTGTTCATCAACTACAGCTCAGCTTTCAAACCATAGTGCCCCCCAAGCTCGTCACTAAGCTCAGAGCCCTGGGTCTGAACTCATCCCTGTGCAACTCGATCCTGGACTTCCTGTGCCATGTAAAAAAGCTAACCTTTAAGTTCCTTGCTCAGAACATGAGAACATATGAAAGCTGGTGGTTCCTTTTATAACACGAGTCTTCAATATTCCCAGTTAAGAAGTTTTAGGTTGTAGTTATTATAGGAATTATAGGACTATTTCTCTCTATACCATTTGTATTTCATATACCTTTGACTATTGGATGTTCTTTATAGGCACTATAGTATTGCCAGCCTAATCTCAGGAGTTGATAGGCTTGAAGTCATAAACAGCAAGCATTGCGAAGAGCTGCTGGCAAACGCAGGAAAGTGCTGCTGCCTACCACCGCTCAGTCAGACTGCTCTATCAAATAATAGACTTAATTATAATATAATAAACACACAGAAATACGAGCCTTAGGTCATTAATATGGTCAAATCCAGAAACTATCATTTGGAAAACAAAACTTTTATTCTTTCAGTGAAATACGGAACTGTTCCGTATTTTATCAAACGGATGGCATCCATAAGTCTAAATATTGCTGTTACATTGCACAACCTTCAAAGTATTGTCATAATTATGTAAAATTCTGGCAAATTAATTACGGTCTTTGTTAAGAAGAAATGGTCTTCACACAGTTCGCAACGAGCCAGGTGGGCCAAACTGCTGCATATACCCTGACTCTGCATACACTAAACGCAAGAGAAGTGACACAATTTCCCTAGTTAATATTGCCTGCTAACACAAATTTCTTTTAATTAAATATGCAGGTTTAAATATACTTGTGTATTAATTTTAAGAAAAGCATTGATGTTTATGGTTAGGTACATTGGTGCAACGACAGTGCTTTTTTCGCAAATGCACTTGCTAAATCATCACCCGTTTGGCAAAGTAGGCTGTGATTCGATGATAAATTAACAGGCACCACATTGATTATTTGGAACGCAGGACAAGCTAGTTAAATTAGTAATATCATAAACCATGTGTAGTTAACTAGTGATTGTTAGGATTGATTGTTTTTTATAAGATAAGTTTAATGCTAATTAGCAACTTACCTTGGCTCCTTGCTGCACTCGCATAACAGGTGGTCAGCCTTCCACGCATTCTCCTTGTGGAGTACAATGTAATCGGCCATAATCGGTGTCCAAAAATGCAGATTACCGATTGTTATGAAATCTTGAAATCGGCCATGCCGATTAATCAGTCGACCTCTAGTTGTTACACGTGGTCTGCCTCTGCGAGGACGATCAGCTGTCTGTCTTGTCCCCCTGTAGCGCTGTCTTAGGCGTCTCACAGTACGGACATTGCAATTTATTGCCCTGGCCACATCTGCCGTCTTCATGCCTCCTTGCAGCATGCCTAAGGCATGTTCACGCAGATGAGCAGGGACGCTGGGCATCTTTCTTTTGGTGTTTTTCAGAGTCAGTAGAAAGGCCTCTTTAGTGTCCTAAGTTTTCATAACTGTGACCTTAATTGCCTACCGTCTGTAAGCTGTTCGTGTCTTAACAACCGTTCCATAGGTGCACGTTCATTAATTGTTTATGGTTCATTGAACAAGCATGGGAAACAGTGTTTAAACCCTTTACAATTAAGATCTGTCTAGTTATTTGGATTTTTACAAATTATCTTTGAAAGACAAGGTCCTGAAAAAGGGACGTTTCTTTTTTTGCTGAGTTTATATCTAATACTGTACATTGCATTTTCTGTTACACTGTTTGTACACACCGTGTATTTACATACTGATTTCTTGACATAGCTAATATATCTACTGCTGTACATACAGTATCATTTGCATACCTTGCATTTGGATTACTGTTAGTGTTATTTGGATTCTTTCTGACATTTCTTGTTTGAAATTTTACTGCATTGTTAGGAGCTAGTAACTCAAGCATTTCGCTGAACCCGCTATAACATCTGCTAAACTGTGTATCTCCGACCAATACACTTGTTTGATTTTGTATTGCAGGTATCACGTTAAAGGCTAGCCCTGGATCATGGCTCTCAGTTCCATTACATTACAAATAAGTCATTGTGCGAAATTGTCTTCTGTACAGGGGAGTTTTGTTAAGCCCTGACACTCGGTCTGAACATTAACACGCATCACTGCGCCATCATCTCAGAGTAGTCCTCCCTCAGGGTCTCTATGCTGCCACCTACTGATATGCCATCTCTCAGTGCAGCGCATCTCTCAGGAAATGTGGGGGTGTCGATGGGTGAGAGCATTTAATAAGGAACCATATCAGAATTTGGGGTTTTGAAAGGAACCATATCAGGAGAAGTGGGGGTTTCGAAAGGCGTCTTTTAACACTAGAAGCGCTGGAATTCCATAACTACTAGCACTGCCACGACTTGATGTTTCAATTATTATTATTCCAAATATTCAATAATAAATAATACATTACTGCAACAAAAAAAAGTATAAGTTAAGGTAGCTAGTCCTGTGTAGCTCAGGTGATAGAGTATTTTGGTAGCGCATGGCGCCAGCGTTGTGGGGGTCGATTCCCACGAGGGACCAATTATGAAAAAAGTATTCAAATGTATGCACTCACCACTGTAAGTCTGTTAAATTACGTAAATGTAACGTTGGCTAGCATTTACGAGAAATGTAATGTTACATACATACTACCTGTAGGTAACATTTAAACAAACAGCTTAGTCAGTGAATATACTATTTTTTGCATAACTGAAATTCCTCACTGTCATCTCTGCAGACCATTACTAATGTCCGATAACCCAAACGACATATTGAGTGAAACGTGTCGAAACCCCCACTTCTCCATATGGTTAATTTTGAAACGTCCACTCTTTTCGAAACGTCCACTTTTCCTGAGAGATGCGCTGCACTGAGAAAAGACATAGCAGTAGGTGGCAGCATAGAGACCATGAGGGATGACTACTCTGAGATGGTGTCGCAGCAGCTGGAACCCCCTCGCCAGAAACGTGGCGTCACTGAAAAATACTCTCGGCTGCAACTGTGTGATAAAGCCGGTTAAAACACTGTACAGTAATTAAATATATTGTATTTGTGAGATTATTTTGATGTGATATGAAAGTCTAGGGCTTTATGTTTCTATAGCCGCATTGCAATTGAGAATCGATTAAGTATTTGGCTGTTTTGGTCCTTGCACCTTTAGCTAACAGTAAACTCCATCTTGGGCTAGATTAAGGCTTGTCAACATGGTAATGAAAGGAGACAGTGTAAAAGACACAGTGCATAGGCACATTTACTGAAATAATGCCTATCAGCATTGCAAAGTAGGCTACTGCACCAAATACCTTTTAAATACTGACTCACTGTACATAATATTATGGAATGCTTAGTCTTTTCTGACTGTACTGCTCTTCTCCTGAAACTACGTATCCCATGATTCTTCTGAAACGCATGCGCACATGGGAACAGGAAGACTTTTGTTTGATAGCAACAGTCGCTGAGGAGTGAAGTGTTTATGTGAAACGGTAACAAATGTGTAGGAAATTAATAGTTTATTGTAAACATTATGCATGCATGCTTTGCTATTGGATATACACTTTTAAACTGGACGATAGCTAACTTGTTAGCTTACTTATCCACTCTAAAACTAACGTTAGCTAGTTAGTTGAGACTTGGCTTCAGACGAGCCGCTTGTTTTTGTACGTACGTAGCCAAACGAACCTAGCTAGCCTATTTGTGAGCTATTTTGACCTAGAAAGAAACATTTAGCTAAGCTAGTAGAACAATAATAAGATGTACGCCTATTATAGACATTGATAGCAGCTAGTTAGTACTGTTAGTTGCATGGTTTTCATCTGACCTTCCTACCTAAAACAAACCACAGGAGGCTGTGTCCTGATGGTTGTCTTTCATTGATGGGTTGTAGCTGTAATGTCTCAACCTTTTGTTTCCAGATTGAACCATGTCAACGTTTGCTGACGAGACTGCAGCAGATGTGCCCGTTAAAGACATCACCCTAAACCTCACTAAGGTTGGAGTGGGATTATCAGGTTATTAATGCCATTGCTTTCTACTTGACTTTAGTTTACTCTACCCTATGGACCTTAACAATTGGGTCTAAACTGGTGGTAACTTCCTGGTTCTGTTTGCAGAGATGCTGGTAGCCCAGAATGCCCGGGCGAGGCAGGCGATCTTGCGGGTGAGCAGGGAGGAGCTGGAGGACAGGTTCCTACGGCTCCATGAGGAAAACCTGCTCCTCAAACAACACACACACAAACAGGAGGACAAAATCAAGAGGTGTGAACTGCACCTGGATGTATGCACACACACACACGCAACACACACATTTAGCTAAGGTTTCAACCTCAATGCATACCCCTACAGTATCAAACCTTAGAGTTCAACAACTCTTCATGTGGATTTCTGACCCTTGCCTCTGCTCCCATTCTATTGAACTTCCAACTTCTCTTGGCTTTTCGCAGGATGGCCACCAAGTTGGTGCGCTTGGTGAAGGACCGTCGGCGTGTGGAACAAGTGGCTGCAGGTGGGGTGCGTCCAGGGGGCCGGGACGTGGAGCTGGAGGAGATGATGGAAGAGCTGCAGGAGAAGGTGGACCACTTTGGAAATAAGTGGATGCGTCCAAAATTGCACCCTTATTCCCTATATAGTGCACTAGTTTTTACAAGGGCTCTGGTCAAAAGTAGTGTAGGGAATAGGGTGCCATTTGGGACACAGCCAGTGTTTTTTAATGAATGCTTCTATGTGTTATCCTCTGGGATTTCAAATGCGCATCTTGTCGATGTACGTTTTGTTTATTTGCAACCCAAAATCGAGTGTAATTCAATTCTAGGTCCAGGAGCTGCAGATGCAGAATGAGGGCCTGAAGCAGCGCCTGTTGGCCGCCAAACAGCAGCTGCAGACGCAGAGCAAGCGGCCCACCCCCTATGGCCATGTCCAATCACGAGTCAATACAGGCCTGCGGAGGCTGAGGGAGGACACGTTCAGCCTGGCTCAGCTACCCCCTGCTGCCCCCAGAGGTGACCTTTGACATTTTACTGCAGCTCATTTATACTCTGACACTGAATCCCAAATGATCTCCTAGTCTTTACTCCATAGGCATAGATTGGATAGGAAAGCAATATATTTTGGAGGGAGTTTTCTGTTTGCCTTAACTTTTGTGTCTGTTTTTGTCTCCCAGGCCCTAGAAGTGTGGAGGTGGAGATGAATGGCAGGGCCCCTCAGGGTCTGCTGCCTAGATACGGACACAGTTTGCTGGACGACGCCAGAGCTGAGATCCGCAACCTGTATGTACTTTTTTATCAGCTAGCTAGACTGTGAGGGACTGTACTTTTTGCACCATATTAGCAACATCCCCTCCATGATTGCAATGCTCTCTCTCATTTTCTCTTTCTCTCTATCCTCCCTCTCTATCTATCTATCTATCTATCTATCTATCTATCTATCTATCTATCTATCTATCTATCTATCTATCTATCTATCTATCTATCTATCTATCTATCTATCTGTCTCTCTCTCACTCAGTCTTTTTCTGTCTCTCTCCTTCTCTCTCTCCCTGTCTCCCCATCTCTATCTCTCTCTCCCCTTCCCTCTTGTTTGTCTTTTTTAAATTCATTTTATTCATATATTTGAATATCTATTTAAGTGATGATGCCCAAGAAGCCGGTGTTTGGAGGATATATTGGCACAGGTGTTAGGGTCGAGACGAAGTCTAGGGCCGGCAAACCATACCAATATATCCTAAAAACTGGCTTCGAGGGGATTTTCACTTTTACCAACATATTCAATTAGTTATTGACATTTTCATAAAAATAAAAAAAATATTTTGATTAATTTATTAATACTATTTCATCCTTCCACAACATATAGTCCCAACACAAATCTAGGTTGCTACCCAAGCCGGCTGGTCGTTCATTCTATCGGTTCAGTTGTCAGACCCTGTCGTTCAGTCCTTTTCATCTGTATCTATGGACGCGAACCAGTCGTTCGTTATAAATGTTCCATTGCCATACTGGCTGGCAACATTCTTATCCCTTGCTTGCTAGTTAGCCAACTACGGCTAACTTACAGGCCAAATAACAGTAGCTGCATTTGTTTAAGCTGTTTTCTAGTGACATTTATTTGGACACATCCATAACAATGAGCTAATGAGGCGCGATTTCACCTGACATAGAAAATGTCAGGACACTGTTGTTCAGAGGAGTTAGCCAACAACACACCTAACAGAATCACTTCAAACTGAAGCTGGAAAGACTGCAAACTAGCTGCACTTCATTTCGTTTTACCTTTTTGCAATTTACATTTCTTTGTATATATCCATAAAAATTATGCCAGCTGATTCACGAGTTCGACTGGCTGAGAAACACTGCCTGTCTGTCTCGTCCCGACTCCCGACATGTTCATTACTATGGGACACATGGAGATCCAATTTGAATATTGAAACAATGTTGCAAATGTCGGAGAGACAGACAGCAAGGTTTATAGAAATCTCTGCTGTTGACAACTAAATGTTAGTCTAAAAGAAATGTGAGATAATGTCTAGATGCTTTTTATAGTGGAGATCAAGTTTATAAATTGCTTGGCTGGGCTAATGAGACAGTGGATTGCGTTGTCAAATGGAACAGAGTAAATAGGCATTTTAACATCATAGATTTAGCTGGTGGTAACTTGTGGAATAGATACAGGCTGGAGTGCGATTTTAACCAATCAGCATTCAGGAATAGACCCACCCATTGTATAAATTATAATAGAGCCCCACAGTGGTGTCATACAACCTAGCTGTCAAACAGGACAATGGTTCCAATTGTTTTTCCAACATTTGATAAAAGTCACCCTGACCTAGAGAGATGTACATGGTTATCAGGGTAAGCCTACATGAAACACAGCCCTTATTTTAAGTGTTTCTAAAATCCCCTATGGGAAAAACTTATGGTGGGAAAACGATTGGAACCATTTCCCTGTTTGACCGCTAGGTTTTATGGGTATTTTGGCTCATGCTGTGGTAATCTATACACTGCGGGAGGATCTTCTAGAATTTTGCACCAATTTTCTTTCATTCATCCTTCTGGCCACTTTTTATATTCTGCTGTGTTTTGTATTATTTACCCATAATGCTCATTGAATTGATATTCCAAATGACCATTAAATAAAGCTCTGATTGATTAGTTCTACCATGATTCATTGTGTTGGCCAAAAAAACATAAGCATAAAAAACAAACATCCTGCCAATACTGCTATTTTACTTTTCAAAATCCATACAGTCATGAATAATTATTGCATCATCATTTATCCCATGATGATGTCACTCCGCCCCCCTCCAGCCCTATAAAAGGGACCCCCGGCCCATCTAAAAGTAATTCATAGTCTTATCTATTAATCACAAAGCCCAGAAGAAGCAGATTAGCCACCCTGTCCGCAGGCAACACCGCACCAGGGTGTCCCGGCATCGCAGGAGAGGAGGTCGCAAGCGTTAGACAGGCCAGGGTACCTACCTGACTGAACCGCCCCCTCCCGACAGACCCCTGGTAGTGTAGAAATGTTAAAGTCTGCTCAAGTAAAAGAGGGCTTTCAACTACACTGACCAAAAATATAAAGGCAACATGTAAAGTGTTGGTCCCATGTTTATGTGCTGAAATAAAATATTCCAGACATTTTCCATACGCACGAAAAGCTTATTTCTCTCATTTTGTGCACATATTTGTTTACTTTCCTGTTAGTGAGCATTTCTCCTTTGCCAAGATAATCCATCTACCTGACAGGTGTGGCATATCAATAAGCTGATTAAACAGCATGAGCATTACACAGGTGCACCTGGTACTGGGGACAATAAAAGGCCACTCAATGTGCAGTTTTGTCACACAACACAATTCCACAGATGTCTCAAGTTTTGTGGGAGCATGCAATTGGCATGATGACTGCAGGAATGGACAACAAACAATTGCGTTTTATCGATGGCAATTTGAATGCACAGAGATACCGTGACGAGATCCTGAGGCCCTTTGTCGTGCAATTCAACCGCCTCCATCACCTCACGTTTCAGCATGATAGTGCGCAGCCCCATGTGGCAAGGATCTGTACATAATTCCTGGAAGCTGAACCTTTCCCAATTCTTCCATGACCTGCATACTCACCAGACATGTCACCCATTGAGCATGTTTGGAATGCTTTGGATTGATGTGTATGGCAGCGTGTTCCAGTTCCCGCCAATATCCAGAAACTACACACAGCCATTGAAAAGGAGTGGGATAGCATTCAGAAGGCCACAATCAACTGATCAACTCTATGCGAAGGAGATGTCACGCTGCATGAGGTAAATGGTGGTCACACCAGATACTAACTGGTTTCTTGAAAATGTCAAGAACTTTGAACGTTTCTTCAAGTGCAATTGCAAAAACCATCAAGCGCTATGATGAAACTGGCTCTCAAGAGGACCGCCACAGGAAAGGAAGACCCAGAATTACCACTGCTGCAGAGGATAAGTTCATTAGAGTTACCAGCCTCAGAAATTACAGCCCAAATAAATGCTTCACAGAGTTCAAGTAACAGACACATCTCAACATAAACTGTTCAGAGGAGGCTGCGTGAATCAGGCCTTTATTGTCTGACGAGTCCAAATTTGAGATTTTTGGTTCCAACCACCATGTCTTTGTGAGACGCAGAGAAGGTGAACAGATCATCTCCGCATGTTCCCACAGTGGACCGAGGAGGTGTGATGGTGTGGGGGTGCTTTGCTGTTGACACTGTCTGTGATTTCTTTAGAATTCAAGCACACTTAACCAGCATGACTACCACAGCATTTTGCAGCGATACGCCATCCCATCTGGTTTGCGCTTAGTGGGACACCTTAATGACCACTATATATACAAACGTATGTGGACACCCCTTCAAAGTAGTGGATTTGGCTATTTCAGCCACACCGTTGCTGACAGGTGTATAAAACCGAGCACACAGCCATGCAATCTCCATAGACAAACATTGGCAGTAAAATGGCCTGAATGAAGAGCTCTGTGACTATCAAGGTGGCACCATCATAGGATGTCACCTTTCCAACAAGTCAGTTTGACAAATTTCTGCCCTGCTAGAGCTTCCCCGGTCAACTGTAAGTGCTGTTATTGTGAAGTGAAAACGTCTAGGAGCAACAACGTCTCGAATTGGTAGGCCACACAAGCTCACAGAACAGGACCACCGAGTGCTGTAGCGCGGTTGCAACGTCCGCACAATAACTGTTCGTCGGGAGCTTCATGAAATGAATTTCCATGGCCAAGCAGCCGCACACAAGCCTAAGATCACCGTGCGTCGGCTGGAGTGGTGTAAAGCTCGCCGCCATTGGACTCTGGAGCAGTGGAAACGCGTTCTGTGGAGTGATGAATCACGCTTATTACATTTACATTACATTACATTTAAGTCATTTAGCAGACGCTCTTATCCAGAGCGACTTACAAAATGGTGCATTCACCTTATGATATCCAGTGGAACAACCACTTTACAATAGTGCATCTAAATCTTTTAAGGGGGGGTTAGAAGGATTACTTTATCCTATCCTAGGTATTCCTTAAAGAGGTGGGGTTTCAGGTGTCTCTGGAAGGTGGTGATTGACTCCGCTGTCCTGGCGTCGTGAGGGAGCTTGTTCCACCATTGGGGTGCCAGAGCAGCGAACAGTTTTGACTGGGCTGAGCGGGAACTGTGCTTCCTCAGAGGTAGGGGGGCCAGCAGGCCATCCATCTGGCAGGCTTATCCATCTGGCAGTCCAACAGACTTATCTGGGTTTGGCGGATGCCAGGAGAACGCTACCTGCCCGAATGCATTGTGCCAACTGTTAAGTTTGCTGGAGGAGGAATAATGGTGTGGGGCTTCGGTCTCGGCCCCCAGTGAAGGGAAATCTTAACGCTACAGCATACAATGACATTCTAAAAGATTCTGTACTTCCAACATAGGGAAGGCCGTTTCCTGTTTCAGCCTGACAATGACCCCCGTATACAAAGCGAGATCCGTACAGAAATGTTTGGTCACAATCGGTGTGGAAGAACTTGACTGGCCTGCACAGAGCCCTGACCTCAACCCCTTTGAACACCTTTGGGATGAATTGTAATGCGGATTGCGAGCAAGGCCTAATCGCCCAACATCAGTGCCTGACCTCACCAATGCTAGCTATGTATGTATGTATGTATGTATGTATGTATGTATGTATGTATGTATGTATGTATGTATGTATGTATGTATGTATGTATGTATGTATGTATGTATGTAACATACAGTACCAGTTAAAAGTTTGGACACCTACTCATTCAAGGGTTTTTCTTTATTTTCACTATTTTCTACATAGTTATTATACAATGAAATAACACACATAGAATCATGTAGTATTGCGTATCGCTGCAGAATTCTGTGGTAGCCATGCTGGTTAAGTATGCCTTGAATTCTAAATAAGTCACTGACAGTGTCACCAGCAAAGCACCATCACACCACCTCCATGCTTCACGGTGGGAACTACACATGCGGAGGTCATCCGTTCACCTACTCTGTGTCTCACAAAGACATGGTGGTTGGAACCAGAAATCTCACATTTGGACTTCTCAGACCAAAAGACATAAACTCAGCAAAAAAATAAATGTCCTCTCACTGTCAACTGCGTTTATTTTCAGCAAACTTAACATGTGTAAATATTGCCTAAAACTCGGTGTAACGCTCATTCCTTCGACAATAAACATGAATCTGACCATCACCCCTGGTGATACAAAACCTCGACTCGTCAGTGAAGACCACTTTTTGCCAGTCCTGTCTGGTCCAGCGACGGTGGTTTGTGCCCATAGGCGACGTTGTTGCCGGTGATGTAAGGTGAGGACCTGCCTTACAACAGGCCTACAAGCCCTCAGTCCAGCCTCTCTCAGCCTATTGCGGACAGTCTGAGCACTGATGGAGGGTTTGTGCGTTCCTGGTGTAACTCGGGCAGTTGTTGCCATCCTGTACCTGTCCCGCAGGTGTCATGTTCAGATGTACCGATCCTGTGCAGGTGTTACATGTGTTCTGCCACTGCGAGGACGATCAGCTGTCCATCCTGTCTCCCTGTAGCGCTGTCTTAGGCGTCTCACAGTAATGACATTGCAATTTATTGCCCTGGTCACATCTGTAGTCCTCATGCCTCCTTGCATCATGCCTAAGACACGTTCACGCAGATGAGCAGGAACTCTGGAGCTCTGTCAGAGTGACCATCGGGTTCTTGGTCACCTCCCAGACCAAGGCCTTTCCCCCCGATTGCTCAGTTTGGCCGGGCAGCCAGCTCTAGGAACTTCTTCCATTGAACAATGATGGAAGCAACTGTGTTCTTGGGGACCTTCAATGCTGAAGACATTTTTTGGTACCCTTCCCCAGATCTGTGCCTCAACACAATCTACGGACAATTCCTTCGACCTCATGGCTTGGTTTTTTGCTCTCTCATTCACTGTTAACTGTGGGACCTTATATAGACAGGTGTGCCTTTCCAAATTATTTTAGATCAATTTAATTGACCACAGGTGGACGTTTTTTATATATATATATATATATATATATATATATATATATATATATATATATATATATATATATATATATATATATATATATACACATTTTCAAACATTTATAAAAATCTGTTTTTTTTCTTTTTGTCATTATGGGGTATAGTGTGTAGATTGATGAGATTTTAGAATAAGGCTGTAACGTAACCCAAGTTGGGGAAAATGAACGGGTCTGAATACTTTCCGAATGCACTGTATGCTTGAAAATATGGAGAGTTGTACTAAGTAATATGTTGTATTGGATTTGTCCTAAACATAACACTTTGTATTCAGGACAAAAAGTGAATTGCTTTGCCACATTTTTTGCAGTATTGATGTAGTGCCTGTTGCATTTTTTTGAATATTTTTATTCTGTACAGGCTTCCTTCTTTTCACTCTGTCAATTAAGTTAGTTTTGTGGAGTAACTACTGTGTTGTTGATCCATCCTCAGTTTTCTCCTATAACAACCATTCAAATCTAACTATTTTAAATTCACCATTGGCCTCATCGTAAAATCCCAGTGGTTTCCTTCCTCTCCGACAACTGAGTTAGGAAGGACGGCTGTATCTTTGTAGTGATTGGGTGTATTGATATACCATCCAAAGTGTAATTTAATAACTTCACTATGTTCAAAGGGATATTCAATGACTGCTTTTTTATTTTTATCTACCAGTAGGTGCCCTTCTTTGCAAGCCATTGGAAAATCTCCCTGGTCTTTGTGGTTTAATCTGTGTTTGAAATTCACTGCTCGATTGAGGGACCTTACAATTATGTGTGTGTGTTACAGAGATGAGGTATTCATAAAAAAAATAATTTGAAACACTATCGCACACAGAGTCCATGCGACTTATTATGTGACTTGTTAAGCACATTTTTACTCCTGAACTTATTTAGGCTTGCCATAAGAAAGTGTTTGATTACTGATTAACTCAAGACATTTCAGCTTTTTATTTTGAACTTATTTGGAAAAAATATTTTCACTTTGACATTATGGGGTATGCCAGTGACAAACAAATCTAAATTTCATCCATTTTAAATTCAGGCTTTATAACAAAATGTGGAAAAGTAAAGCTGTGTGAATACTTTCTGAGGCACTGTGTATATAGATAGATTGTGTGTGTATATAAACACTCAGTGACAAGTTTATTAGGTACCCCCATCTAGTACCGGGTCAGATCTCCCTTTGCCTCCAGAACAGCCTGAATTTTTTGGGATATGGACACTTTGTTCAGTTGGTATCAGGGGACCTAACGTCTTAATAGGGCGTTGGCCACCACGAGCCAGAACCGCGTCAATGCACCTTGGCATAGATTCTACAAGTGTCTGGAACTCTATAGGAGGAATGCGACACCATTTATCCATGAGAAATGTCATAATTTGGTGTTTTGTTATTGGTGGTGGAAAACGCTGTTTCAGGCGCCTCTCCAGCATCTCCCATAAGTGTTCAATTGGGTTGAGATCTGGTCACTTAGACGGCCATGGTATATGGTTTTCATCAAACCATTCAGTGACTACTTGTGCCCTGTGGATATGGTCATTGTCGTCCTTAGGGTTCATAGCCTTGGTAGCTAAAATAATGGCCTGCTCAGCAATTTTATACATAACCCTGAGCATGATGGGATGTTAATTGCTTAAATAACTCAGGAACCACACCTGTGTGAAAGCACCTGCTTTCAATATAGCTCGTCATACCTTGTATCCCTCATTTACTCAATTGGTTCCATTATTTTGGCAGTTACCTGTATATTTAATATTTTTTACTGTTATTGTTGTCATTCTCACTTTGCTTTAGCAACCGTAGCCTTGTCATTCATTCTAATAAAACTAATCTGAATCTTTGTCTGTCAGTGAGAATGTGATTGAGACTCAACGGTCTCACATAGAGGAGATGGACAGAGCTGCAGAGCTGCTGAGAGACCAGCTGAGGAGGAAGGAGAGAAAATTTGAGGAGTCGCTCCTCCACCTGCGAGAGCAGCAGACCACTGGGCAGAGGTAACACACCATGCAGAAGTAGCTACTCTGCATCCTAACAACACACTCAATCAACTGCATTGAGCACATAAGTTTAAACTTTTGATTGATTTTGTTTTTGGTGGAGATTCACATCCACAATAAGTGGTAGTGTTCACGAACCTGTATATCTCCAGTTGTTTTTCAGTAACGGCGTACACACACAGACTATATGGGGAATAGTGATCAAAACCATGCCTCTGTGTTGTGGTGTCTCCAGATCTACTATCAAGGACAACGTGGAGATGATCAGGTTGCAGAAGCAGCTTGTTGAGAAGGGCAACGCATTCACTGTGCTCGAGGGCCGATTCCTACAACTCCAAGAGGTAAAATACAACTGCATGTTCCAGGAGACACTAGTTCATTAGCAATGCTCTAGCAATGTCCAGTGTGGATTATTTGGGAAATGCAGGTGGCATTAGTACTGCACCAGATCGAGGTTTTAAGAAAAATATTTGAGCTGATAGAAATAAATGGGATTCAGAATATCTTTTGGTCTCCACCGCACATTCGAATCAATAGTCGACATGGAAACTTCAAATATCTTGTTCTTTCAATCACGTACTATTCAAACTCAGTCACCATGGTAATGACTAACGTGTTGTGATTGCAGAGTCAGAGGACCCTGAAGGCCAGTCATGAAGCTGTGATGGCCAAGGTGGATGAGTTAATGGGCCAGCTGAAAGACGAGCGACTGAGGAGTCTGGGCCTGGAGAGCCAACTACAGGCCAACTCATTCTCACAGAGAAGGACAGAGGAGGTAACCTTCCGGTACATTTGGGCCTGGTTTCCCAGACCAAGATTAAGCCAAATCTTTCAATGGAGATTCTCCATTGAGCACGCTTTATAGTCCTGGACTAAGCGTAATCTGTCTGGGAAAATGGCCCTTATGGTTTAGTCATTTAGCAGGCTCTCTTATTGAGAGCAATTTGATGAGATTGAAACAATCTCATAACATTGTAGGGAAACCCTTGGCTAAACTCTTGGCTAATAAACTATCCTCTTTTTAATGAAACACAGTTGCAGGAGCAAATCTATGACCTGGAGAGGGAGAGAGTGTTGCTGAAGGAGAACTGTGATAAACTGGTGAACAGGTGAGGGATTGGACACCACGCTTGTACGTTGCTTTGCGTGTTGAAATCCTACATTGAAAAACTCTTCTCTGTATGATCATTTTGTGGATGACATATGGTTTTGTATTCCCAGTGCTTTCGATGTAAGCCAGGATCAGAAATTTAGGACGCGGGAGCAGCAGCTGAAACTACAGATAGCCCAGCTGGAGTTGGCACTGAAGTCGGACCTGACAGACAAAAACGAGATTCTGGACAAGATCAAGGTTGAAAGAGGTAACTGTCGACCAGAACGTTTTGTGCACATTCAGAAACATTTTACATTGAAATGTTTTAATTGTGTTACTATTTTAGATATGAACGAAAAATTGAGCCAAGAAAAGGAAGACATTCAGCTTCGGTTCCTGGAACAAAAGCAGCAGTTAGAGGAAATAAGGGATCGAATAAAGTTTTACACCAAGGTACAGGAGCCAGTTCTCACTCCATATAAATGAATGTGTTTTTTAATGTGTGTACCTCGACCAACATGGTTATAGATGTGCGTTCATGTTTTTTCTCTTCCAGGAGAGTGAGGTTGATGTGGCAGAACTCAGTGAGGCACTGATGCTAATCAAGGTAATTGATCATTTTACCTCAAATCAAATGTATTTAGAAAGCCCTTTTTACATCAGTAGATGTCACAAAGTACCTATACAGAAACACAGCCTAAAACCCCAAACAACAAGCAATGCAGATGGTAGTAGCACGGTGGCTCGGAAAAACTCCCTAGAAAGGCAGAAACCTAAGAAGAAACCTAGAGGGGAACCAGGCTCTGAGGGGTGGCCAGTCCTCTTCTGGCTGTGCCGGGTGGCGATTAGAGTGCATGGCCATTTAGGCCAGATTGGTCTCTCATCTCTACCTGAAATCATACTATACTGTAAGGCAGGGCTGCCCAACCCTCTTCCTGGAGATCTACTGTGCTGTAGGTTTTCAGTCCAACCCTAATTTAGCATATCTGATTCAGCTAGTTAAGGTCTTGTTGAGCTGCTAATTAGTAGAATCAGGTGTGTTAAATTAGGGTTGGACTGAAAACCCACACTGAAAACCCTAGATCTCCAGGAAGCGGGTTGGGCAGCCCTACTGTAAGGTCCACTTTGACCATATACAGCATGACCTTATGTTACTACTCCCATCCACAAGGGGGTACCGTGCATTACAGTTTTCACTGAAATGAACACCTTTCCAGTTTGTCACTAGTTACCACAGCCACAAAGTCAGAATTGTCTATTGTAAAAATGTCTGAAATTAACCTTACTAATGTAAGGTTAGTCATAAGGTTAGCAGTGTGGTTAATGTTAGGGATCAGGTTAGGGTTAGGTTTATAATCATTGTAAATTGTAGCAATAGGTGGGGTTTAGACAAAATTATGACTTTGTTGCTGTGGTAACTAGTGACAACCATTCTTCCCTCCCTCAGGTGCGTAAGTCCCAGAGGAGTGGTGAGCTGGGCTTCCTGGAGCAGGTGGAGGAGGAGGTGCGTAGCGACACGGAGCACTCCATGAGGGAGCTGCAGGCCACGCACGCTGAGACCATCCAGGAGCTGGAGAAGACCAGGAACATGCTCATAGTCCAGCACAAGATCAACAAGGACTACCAGGTACGCGGTTATACACAGGATGAATCACTTGGACTACACTTAGGAAAATAACTAGATATTGCATAACATTTGCAACAAGGACAATTGAATGGTGTCTTACATTACATGTACTTTAGAAATTGTCTTTATTTGTAGTATTTCACTTGATAAGGTGACATACTTTAAAAAAAGTTATACCGTATTCTTGTGTCTCAGGCAGAAGTTGAAGCGGTGACACGTAAGATGGATGACTCCAAACTGCAGTACGAGCTAAAGTTGGAACGCCTTGCCCAGCTGCTGGACATGAGGGCTGCCAAGATCAAGAAACTAGAGGGTGTGTATTTATTCTGTCACGATTATTGTGTGTTGTGGTGATTTTATTGTTATGTCTAGTTTTGTGGTGTTTGGTCGTGTCTGGTTTTGTCTTTATTGTCATTTTAACTGATTTCCTTGTTGTACTGTACTCTCTCCGTACACCCCGCAGCCCAACTGAAAGACATTGCCTACGGCACCAAATCACACGTTTTCAAACCCGAGGTTACCGACGACGACGTGGCCGACGAGTTCGACGAGACCGTACACCTAGAGCGTGGCGAGAACCTTCTGGAAATCCACATCGGCATGGCGACCCTCTCCCCAGTCGCCCTGGAGACACTGAGCGACCGCGAGCCCTCCACCTTCTGCACCTACGCCTTCTACGATTTCGAGCTGCAGGCTACACCCGTAGTCAGGGGCGCCCGGCCGGTGTACGGCTTCACGTCGCAGTACGTGGTGAGGGTGGACGACCTATTCCTGCACTACCTCCACACTGGTTCGGTGACGCTGGAGCTGCAGCTGGCCCGGGGCATGGACTTTACCACAGTGGCTGTGGGGCAGCTCAGGCTGTCGCAGCTCCTGGAGAACGACAGCAAAGCCCATGGGACCGTACAGCTGGTTGGTGAGTGGAGAGGTTTTAATATGGACTTCTTTCTACCAGGGTATGTAACTCAGATTCTCAGGTATCTACTGTATACCCAGTACCTACAGTAACTCTGCTCTCTCTTCTCTGCTCCTCAGGTGTGGCTGGCGAGGTGCAGTCGTTTGGCTCTGTGGAGTACTGGGTGAGGCTGCGGGTGCCCATGGAGCAGGCCATCCGGCTGTACAAGGAGAGAGTGAAAGCCCTGGGCTACCTCAGCTCTGCTTTCAATGCGGAACAGCAGGTAGCTAGCTAGTGGACATTGTAACCAAACTAATCTTTCTTGGACAGACTATGTAAAAAAATTGTACCATACATGTACTACATGGTCAAAAGTATGTGGACACCCCTTCAAATGACTAGACTAGGCTATTTCAGCCACACCCGTTGCTGACAGGTGTATAAAATCGAGCGCACCGCCATGCAATCTCCATAGACAAACATTGGCAGTAGAATGGCCTTACTGATGAGCTCAGTGACTTTCAACGTGGCACCATCATAGGATGACACCTTTCCAACAAGTCAGTTCGTCAAATTTCTACCCTGTCCCAATGCATTGTGGCAACTGTAAAGTTTGGTGGAGAAGGAATAATGGTCTGGGGATGTTTTTCATGGTTCGGGGCTAGGCCCCTTAGTTCCAGTGAAGGGATATCTTTGCTACAGCATAGAATGACATTCTAGACGATCCTGTGCTTTCCTGTTTCAGCATGGCAATGCCCCTGTGCACAAAGCAAGGTCCATACAGAAGTGGTTTGTCAAGATTGGTGTGGAAGAACTTGACTGGCCTGCACAGAGCCTTGACCTCAACCCCATCGAGCCAGGCCTAATTGCCCAACATCAGTGCCCGACCTCACTAATGCTCTTGTGAAAGAATGGAAGCAAGTCCCCGCAGCAATGTTCCAACATCTAGTGGAAAGCCTTTGTGGAAGAGTGGAGGCTGTTATAACAGGAAAAGGGGGACCAACTTAATATTAATGCCCATGATTTTAGAATAAGATGTTCGATGAGTAGATGTCCACATACTTTTGGCCATGTAGTGCATGTCAAGAGACTTTTGGATGCATCGCATACAGGGGCGAAAATCTGATATCAACTTTGGAGGGGACAATTGCATGAAATTTTCTCAAGAGAAATTCCTGAGGGGGACACCAAAAGTAGTGCTGTAACACATAGCCTACATTGTAATATGGTAAATGTATATTGAGGAACCAAGGAAATAAGGTGTTTGCCGTACTCCTAACTACCGGTACCCAAAACTACACAACTAATCACAACAGCAATACCATTGCCTTTAACAAATCTTAGTTCAGTCACCAGTTTAAGTTGAGAGTAAGGGTATCCATGGCATTTTCCAATTATGTTCCTATTTTACAAGTAAAAAAAATTGAGAACCTTTCATAATGTTGCCAAAAAAAGACTTAACAAACTTACCTGAGACTCCCTGTCTCTGCCAGTCTGTCCCTGCATATCTGTCCCCAACTCTGCTGTCTGTGTGCCATCTGTTGCCTGCTCTGCCTAATGACATCATTGTGAAACATTTCCATTAGAATTTCATTTCTTTCTTATGAACATTTTATCAACTAGTCTTTGAGATATTAGGCTACTAGGGTTCTTACTTAGCGTTTTGGTGTACTGAAAAATATTCTGATGTCCGTCTTTTTTCTGCCATTTTTCTGCCATTTTTCTACCTGGTTGGCTACACACACACAGTATGTAGGTTATTTACAGTAGGAGATGGGCTTCTATCATCTTATCTTCTATCATTCTATATGGGCTTCGATCTAAAAGGTAGCTAGCAAATGTGAAACGGATTGCAGTGACGAGTTGACAGCTGTATGAGTTCACCATTTACACAACATATGCTGCAACCTTTTGTAATTTTAATCGTTTGTTTCATATTGGCTGGCTTCTAACAATAGCTGAATTTGCAAAGCTAGCGAGCACCAATTCCGTGGTGTTTGCTATAATCTTTGCTACCCGGGTTAAATAAAGGTGAAATAAAATATATAAATAAAAGTTCCCTTGCGACAATTTAGCTTTTGCAACGAGACCATTAAATATATTTAAAACAATGGTAGAAGAGAGTGTAGTTCTGTTCAGTTTATCGCTCACTGAAGCACGAACTTACATGCATGCTGATCTTGGAATAAATTGACGATAGCAAAGATTCCATCTTTGACGACGCCACATAAATGGAATAGGTACTAGCTAGCTTAATAGTTAATATTTGCGCGCTAGCTCTGCAAATTCAGCTAGTGTGTGTGCGCGATTGACTGGATTAACCTCACGTCAGTTACGTGCATTGAGTGCCTTTCAGACAGTAGATACGACCTCTACGTTACCTAGCAAGCTAAGGAACTGGCAGTGGATCAAACCATTGTGAGGCAAAGGTTGGGGGTTCGCAATCTTTTGAAACTTAAAAACGTGCAATTAAGTGTCTATAATCAGCACAATTGCTTTCATTGTGTATTATTAATATTATTTAAATTACATAGTTATGTTTCAGTGATATATTGGGGGGGACAAATCATATTTCTCCCAGGATGGGGGGGTCGTGTGTCCCCCGTCCCCCCCGGGATTTCCTCCCCTGATCGCATAACGAGCAGCAGTATTTCCGGTGCTTGAACCCAGAACTTAATCTGACCAAATTCTGTGAGATTTTAGTTCCAGGTTCAACAAGATTCATAACCATACCACAACACAGAACTAGAAAAATGTAATGTCTACCCTATTTTGGTGGTTCAATGTTGGTGCTTCAATTTCACAAAACTTTAGTTGAAATACTTATTTCCTATTTGGCCCATAAATCCTTACTAACCCCACTCTGTTTCGCTATAATCCCTCAGGCATCAACCTCAACCCTAACCCCCCATTCAGTGTCAGCCGACGGAGGCATGAACCTGAATGAGCTCAACGTCACCGTCCGATGCTGCAGCAACCTGACATCCCGCCATGCCCACCCACCCAGCCCCTACGTGGTCTACCAGTTCTATGACTTCCCTGACCACGACACCTGCATCGTCGGCGACTGCAGCGAGCCTCAGTTTGAGGACAACATGTCCTTCCCAGTGGCCATGGAGGCAGAGCTGGACAGCTACCTGAAGGCAGGGGCTCTGCTGCTCTACGTGTTCGATGACCACGATACCCAGAGTGAGATGTACCTGGGCAAGGCCAGGGTGCCCCTCCTGTCTCTGGCCCACGACAAGGCCATCACTGGTTAGTTTGGTAGTTAGTCAGGGTGGTTAGTTAGAGCAACTACACTGGTAATTATTGACTTTGAGTGTGTTTGTATGGGTTGAGGTTTGGTAAGTACTTTTATCTGTCTCTTCAAACTGCGTACATTACTTCCATGTTTTGCCTACTTTATTGAATGTTAGTCACACAAATGATTATTTTTGTTTGAGTGGGACCAGTTGGGCCACTCCAACCATTGACATCCCCTCTGTGTGTCCACATCTCAGGTACATTTGAGCTGACTGACCCATCCGGCCTCCCCAATGGCCATATTGATGTGACGCTGAAGTGGAAGTTCACCTACCTGCCTCCTCCTGGCTCTACCATGACAGTTGAACAGGCCAAGTTTGTACCCAAAAAGAGACCAGTGAAGCTAACAACACAAAAGGTAGAGGAGAAGAAGGTGGAAGTGGAGGAAAATAGGGAAGAGGAGGAAGACAAGAGGGAGGGGAAGAAAGAGGAGTTGATGGTGGTGAAGGAAGAGAAATGGGCCAAAGCTCTTCTTCCTCTTCCTACTACTTCCACTGCATCTGAGGTAAGTACAGGTACTATGAGGGTAATGTTAGCTTGGTCTGGGATGGTGTGATGGATTTTGAGGTGGCTTCCAGTACAGAAATAGTATTTACTACAATGTACCTTTTGAAAGGCAATTTGATGGGAAAGGATTGCAGTACATTTCAGTTACCTTTTGGTTTTTGATTTGTCATGAAATTGTGTTTGATTCTTGTCTCCCAAGATACCGTTACCAAAACCTAGACTACGGACCTTGGTGAAAGAGAAAACGGCAAGCAAAAAAGTCTCATTCGTGGATGTCACAGCACCCGCAAATCAAAAAGCTGAAAATGTTTCATGTCCCTCTATTTTGCCTGGAACAGAGAAAAGGGAAGTCTCAAAGTTACCGCCCCTAACAAAGGTACTTTATGTCTGAGTTATATGTTATATTAAACACATACCTTTTCTGGGATTTGGTGACTATGGGGTTATTTTTGCTTCATGTTATAATTGTAATTTTAGTTTGTGTGTGTGTGTGTATATACAGTTGAAGTCGGATGTTTACATACACCTTAGCCAAATACATTTAAACTCAGTTTTTCACAATTCCTGACATTTAATCCTAGTAAAAATTCCCTGTTTTAGGTCAGTTAGGATCAGCACTTTATTTAAGAATGTGAAATGTCTGAATAATAGTAGAGAGAATTATTTATTTCAGCTTTTATTTATTTCATCACATTCCCAGTGGGTCAGAAGTTTACATACACTCAATTAGTATTTGGTAGCATTGCCTTTAAATTGTTTAACCTGGGTCAAATGTTTTGGGTAGCATTCCACAAGCTTCCCACAATAAGTTGGGTGAATTTTGGCCAATTCCTCCTGACAGAGCTGGTGTATCTGAGTCAGGTTTGTAGGCGTCCTTGCTCACACACGCTTTTTCAGTTCTGCCCACAAATTCTCTATAGGATTGAGATCAGGGCTTTGTGATGGCCACTCCAATACCTTGACTTTGTTGCCCTTAAGCCATTTTGCCACAACTTTAGAAGTATGCTTGGGGTCATTGTCCATTTGGAAGACCCATTTGCGACCAAGCTTTAACTTCCTGACTGATGTCTTGAGATGTTGCTTCAATATATCCACACAATTTTCCTACCTCATGATGCTATCTATTTTGTGAAGTGCACCAGCCCCACAACATGATGCTGCCACCCCCGTGCTTCACGGTTGGGATGGTGTTCTTCGGCTTGCAAGCCTCCCCCTTTTTCCTCCAAACATAACGATGGTCATTATGGCCAAACACTTCTATTTTTGTTTCATCAGACCAGAGGACATTTCTCCAAAAAGTACAATCTTTGTCCCCATGTGCAGTTGCAAACCGTAGTCTGGCTTTTTATGGCAGTTTTGGAGCAGTGGCTTCTTCCTTGCTGAGCGGCCTTTCAGGTTATGTCGATTTAGGACTTGTTTTACTGTGGATATAGATACATTTGTACCTGTTTCCTCCAGCATCTTCACAAGGTCCTTTGCTGTTGTTCTGGGATTGATTTGCACTTTTCGCACCAAAGTACGTTAATCTCTAGGAGACAGAACGCGTCTCCTCCTTCCACGGCTGTGTGGTCCCATGGTGTTTATACTTGCATACTATTGTTTGTACAGATGAACGTGGTACCTTCAGGCGTTTGGAAATTGCTCCCAAGGATGAACCAGACTTGTGGAGGTATATCATTTTTTTTTCTGGGGTCTTGGCTGATTTCATTTGATTTTCCCATGATGTCAAGCAAAGAGGCACTGAGTTTGAAGGTAGGCCTTGAAATACATCCACAGGTACACCTCCAATTGACTCAGGTTAATTGACATAATTTATCAGAAGCTTCTAAAGCCAAGACCTAATTTTCTGGAATTTTCCAAGCTGTTTAAAGGCACAGTCAACTTAGTGTATGTAAACTTCTGACCCATTGGAATTGTGATACAGTAAATTATAAGTGAAATAATCTGTCTGTAAACAATTTTTGGAAAAATTACTTGTGTCATGCACAAAGTAGATGTCCTAACCGACTTGCCAAAACTGTAGTTTGTTAACAAGAAATTTGTGGAGGGGTTGAAAAACAAGTTTTAATGACTCCAACCTAAGTGTATGTAAACTTCCGACTTCAACTGTACACTGGACCTGTAATGAGGCAATTCAATGTGATGATTAAGCTATATTTAGAGTTACTGTCTACTGTGAGATTATGCAAGCGATACATGCATACAACAGTGATGTGATCCACAGGTGGTCACACGGTCAGAGGTAGCACCAGAGCCTCCTCAAAGCACCACAGAGGAAGAGGATGATGAGGATGAGTCTCACTTCTCTGAGGGACAGGTGATTGTAGCCAGCTCTCAGTCTACCTCAGACGAATCAGACATTTCCGAGGAGATTCTCGAACAGATGGAAGGTAAGCACCTCACGGATATCAACAACAACACTAACAGAAACATGTAACAATAATAACAACCAGTTTCCTTGGTCCAACGATAGTGCTAATAATTTGAATCAAGGCCCTATCGGGATTGGGAAGGATATGTTTGTTTTCCCTGCTCTCCCTGTCTTGTGTTTTGGAGTGCAGCTGCTACACTCTGTTTAGATTTGCAACCAATTTTTCTACTTCTTGCATCAATCTTAATCATTTTCCAGCAAGGCCTAATTTACAAACAAAACCCAAACCTGTACTGTAAGTCTCTTAAGTATGACTTTAGTATACAGTACCTACTTTTTAGTCTGAGTTAGGATAGGGTTAGGGTTAGGGCTGCTCTTCAGCCTTACAGCCAAATGTACATTTACATTTTAGTCATTTAACAGACACTCTTATCCTGTGCATGCATTTTTGTCCTGGCCCCCCGTGGGAATCGAACCCACAACCCTGCCGTTGCAATCGCTATGCTCTACCAACTGAGCCCCACGGGACCAAATCCCCTATGGATTCTTAGGAAACAAATACTTACTATTGTATTCTCTTTCAAGTGCAAACAGTCCATGTTTTTGTTTGCTGACATGTTTCTTCACCAGAAATCCCATAAATATTTGAGTTCTGCTGCCAATAGTCTTCAGGCTGGGGATAGCTGAGCCCATCAATGTTAATGCTGACCTTGAGTAGTACGGGAGAGACCCCCCCCCCCCCCCCCCCCTTCAATGTTCAGCAGTGGTACATATCACTCAGCCTGCATCAATGAAACTCGCTGTCAACATGTCAATGCCAATAAGAATAGGTGATGTCATGTCAACTGTTATCATTCTCCCCAGTTTCTTTCAAAACACGCATGCCGTGCACACACACGCTCACAGCAACACTTATGAATCCTCTCCTACTCTATTGCTCAGTATAACCCCCCCCCCCCCTGCTTCCTTCTGCAACACATCAAGCCTGAAATGCTCTTCTTGGTTATGACTGAATCTTTTTTTCTCCTTCTCTCCCCCTCTCCTTCTCTCCCCCCTCCCCCAGACTTGGAGGAGGTCCCAGTGGCGGAGGACGGGGAACAGAGTGAATCTATCCTCTCAGACAGCGATGACTGCATTGTTCCTGGCCAGTCCTCCATGGGACGGAAGGTGGGTGAACCAGGGATAGAGGATAGAACCCAGCCTATTTGCCTTGTACTCTCAGAGTCCATAGAGGATAGGAGTACAGTACAGTTGGATAGAAAGTACTGTATCAAGGTTATTGGGCTTGTTGTGTTTATATCATGGGAATATAACAGCAGCATCCAAGTAAAAGTTTTACCCAACAAGTCTAGTTTGCTTTAAGTTATTTGTATTGTTTAAGTTGCCAACCCCCATTGTTTGGACAAACCTCTAGTGCTGTAAGTATATTTACTGTGCCAAGGTTTTCTACTGATCATCTTTAACCAGTTTGTCAGATGGGATTATTGATTCTTTATTGAAAGCACAAAACACAAGCATTCATTCATCATTAATGGTGTGGATTTGAACTGTACGGATATGATATCCAGTTCAGTATTAGCTGCATTATTATTGTTGGAGAGAAAAAAATATTTCTCATTGATCATCTATCTGGAAGGAGGTGGAGCGATTGTTCTGCAATTGAGTCACTTGCATATTCCTCTCACATCTGCTAAGGATGTTATTTGAAAGTAAATATATAATTGACTTAGCTATTTTAGACGACTCTCATTATTTTAGTAGTTTATAGTTCAGTACAATTATGCCTGACCCTTCCAAACATATTAGGAGGTATATGATTATCTAGAATACTTCAGTCATTACTGCCCTGGTAGGTTAAGATTCTACTGTGTGTTCTTATAGACCCATCAGCCTAGTAAATGGGATCCACAGCATGAATATTAGCCAATAGACTTTCCAAAATCCCAACGCAGGTAAAGCCTAAATGATGTTCCACCCTCGTTTATTCCAGTGGCGTTATGTCACCGAGTCTTATAACGTTACAGCGTCCTGTTTGTCTCTGCAGCCTTCTGAGCGCCTGCGTGTGGAGATCGTGTCTCTGAGCCTGAGGCCTGAGTCGCGGGCAGCAGCAGACGGTAGTGTGGTCAGGTTGTTTGTAGAGTACTCCCTGTTGGACATGCACTCTGAAGAGACGCCACTGTCCCTGCTTAAACCCTCACCGGGTAAGACCAGCTACTACAACTACAGCAATGGTAAGGGATACCAGAGAGCGCCTACACACACTAATACACGCACAAATGCTGAACACACACACACCACAGGAGGTTGGTGGCACCTTAATTGGGGAGGACGGATTTGTGGTAATGAGTGGAGCGGAATTGGTGGATTGGTATTAAAAACCATGTGTTTGATGCCGTTCCAGACATTATTATGAATCACTGTCAGGAGAAACGAGGCATGGCTTACTGGAAACCATGTGTTTGAAACCGTTCCATTGGCTCCGTTCCAGACATTATTATGAGTCGTCCTCCCCTCAGCAGCCTCCACTGACACACACACATATACTCTCTCAAACACACATACACACATACATACATACATACATACATACATACATACATACATACATACATACATACATACATACATACATACATAAACAAACAAATACTCATACAATGTACACTCTGTCACTCTTACTGAGCCCTTGCCAGTGTAGGATTTCAGCTACAGATTAAGTAGCTAAAGAGAAACCGACAGGCTTGATGGAGCAACTCTGAAATGTTTCCTCCATTGAGTCTGTATGTGTGTGTACTTGGAGTGTCAGATGTGATCCAGTAAGCCTTGTTTCTCCTGACAGTGATTCATGTGGACATAGAGAACAACAAGTCCAGACGGGAGATTCTAAGGGGGGTACTAGAGGGACGCAACCCCCAAATGGAAAGGTAAGAAAAAGGTTGTTAAGAGTGTGTGTGTGTGTGTGTGTTTGTACATTGCATGCGCATGCATGCTGGTAGTAAAAAAGGAGCCATAGCTGAGATTTCCCTTTAACATTACGCAACATTACTGTCAGGTAGAAAATAGCCTAAATGAATAGACCAGATGGTGATGAGTTATGTGCTTCTCTATGGTGTCGCTGGTCATGGAAGGCAAGAAGACGAGGCAGAGGACAGGACTGTTCTAGACTGAACGGTTCTAGAAATGACAGACTGTAGATCTAGAAATGTACACACCGTTCTAGAGATTACATATTAACCTTGCCTGACCACTAACCTGCTGTGACTGGTCCTGTCTGACCTCTGGTGTGTTGTGATTGGCCAGTATCAGGTTCACGGTGGTGAGCGAGCCACCGGAGGAGGAGGAGCAGGAGAAAGAATGTGAAGATGTAGGCGTGGCCTTCTTCAGGATCCCTGACATCCTGGAGCAACAGCAAGACCTGATTGAGACCAGTTTGAACAGTGAGTATTGTGTATGTATATTGTGTAGAAAACTGTGTCTTTATGTCAACTTGTGCAACAGGAAGTAAAACCTTTTGTTTTCTCTCACCCCCATCCCTCTCTTTTAATGTGTGCATCTCTCTCTCTATCACTCTCTCTCTATCGCTCCTTCTAATTTACTTTTATTTTACTTTTACTTCCTCTCCCTCTTCCACTCCCCCCCTTTGTCTCTCTTTCTGAGTGTGTAGTTGTGGATGTGCAGGACAGCAGTGTGGTGGTGGGCAGTCTGTGTGTGTCTGTAGAGGGACTGGAGGCACTACAGTCTATCATGGAGGACGCAGACCATGACTACACACCCCTCTCCTCATTGGAACAAAAGGCAGAGGGTTAACTCGCAACGGACATTTTACTAGTGTGAACGACTTGGGTGTTTAGCCTTGCATGCCACAGGACTGCGTTAGCTCACTGAGCTAAAGCCTAGGCATTAGCTAGCACAAGTCTTCTGGTCTTAGACAAGGTTACTCATCACATAAAAATGGTTCACCAAATCACAGCTGTAACACTAGAAATCAGTGGAGGCTGGTGGGCGGCGCTATAGGAGGACGGGCTCATTGTAATGGATGGGATGGAACGGAGTCAAACTTGTGGTTTCCATATATTTAATTTCATTTAATTCCAGCATCTCCAGTGAGCCTGTCCTCCTATAGCTCCTCCCACCAGCCGACTGCTAGAAATACAGTTTACTGCTGTTTACACAAGCATTCATCACTTCACTTATTTATTCCGGGAGCTACAAGAAGTAAAACTTGGAATGTGTAATGGCTAATATGGTCTATGGACACACTTTTATGTTCTGATACTGTTATGTATGCAAATTTGTCATTTGCAAATGATACTGTATTTAGGTAATGTATTTTATTTATATATTTTTATAGTTGAAAGGGATTATTTTATGAGGCAGTATGGCACTCCATGTCAATGGCGTGATGTGTGAAATTGTTTTAGTAACAAACTGTATTTATACGGCCTTGTGACATTGGCTCTGGTTATAATTGGATAATTAGCACATTAGCACGAACCAGGAGTAATGTACGGACTGTGAAAACGTGTACCTCCAAAAATATATTTTATATCTGAAATGAGGGTGTTCAGTAGAGTTATAGAATGTCCAAAGCATTGAGAAATATCTTATTTTTACCTGTGTTAGAATAATAAAGAGTTTAGTTTCTACATTTCCTTATTTTGTTGTATTGATTCCTATCCCTCATTTGTTTAGTTTTAATGATTGCCAGAATAACCTCTATTTGCAAACATCCTTTTGGCATGTAAAGTATTTGGCAGGATTTAATATTGCAGGGTTCACTGGCTCTGATAACATTTGCTCAATTTCCTGTGACATATTAAATATCTGCCCCAGAGGTCAAGGCAATTGAGTGTCCACTAATTTGTGTGTTATAAAGCCCTTTGAAAAGAGGATCATAGTCCTACAAGCAAAATCCTAACATTCTGCTCAATGCTTGTAGTTGTAAGAGAATGAAGTGTTGATTACACCATAGAAGAATGCTATCCAAAACCTGAAAAAGTATTTTGTGGTTATGAAAGGGATGTTGATTTACACTACAGTACCATCTAGTGTTAATTTGATGCATCTCATCTGACACTATATTTTAAAAAGTAATAATATGCATCCACTGTGTAGAAAATGCAATCAATGATTGTCCTTTCCCATGCCACTGATTGCATAGGTATCTAATCTAGGGGGCAGTGCTGTGTGCAGTGGCATGTTTTTCAACAAGGAGCTGCCAAAGAAATAAGATGCAATTTTTAAACAATGGAGGTTAAATTGGAGGCAATGCTGTGCAACAAAAGAAACATATCTCTACAAGAGGATTCATTTTAAAAAATACTTTTTTTACATTGTACCATTTCAGTCTGCCTAGCTGCATGTTGTTACAACATAGTTGTTACAATGTGTTGACTGACACGTGGTGGTAGTTGCTACAAAGTAACACCCAATCTGCTTTATTGGGCAGAAGAATTGGGAAAGTTATCGGATTTATATCTTACGCAGTGGTGACCCGTCATTCACGGCAGGTGAGGCAGAGTTTGCAAACAACGTAATTTAAAAAAAAAAAAAACATAGTTATAAAGCCGCATACAAACATGGTCTCTTTTTTGCTTTCTTGAGTAAGATAGCTCCAAAATGCAGCTGTTTAAGCCCAGCTCGGTGCTTTCTGTGGTGGCAGGGCAGCCAACAGGTCAGTAGGGGTTGGTAATGTTCTCTGGTTACGCCGTCATTGGCTCAGTGTTCTGTCACTCATGGGGACACTACATCACAGCCAAATCTAAGGGTAGAGCCCGAAAATTCAAGACCCTTGGGTGCTGCCATAGAGTTATATTAGAAGTGCCCATCCAAGAAGGCTCAAGGTCATTGGCCACAGATAAAATGTCAAATCACGTTATATCTACAGTAGCTTTGATTGGACTGATCATGTCAACGTCATGAATCAAATCGACAATCTACTGGCAAATCCTTTGTAATCCTTGTCATATGAAGAGAAATAATGAAGAGAAATTATAGATAAAACGTATCGGTGCTCATTGGACATAAACATCACACAAGTTGGAAATCGCACATTCAACAATGAGTGGTTTGGAAGGAATCAGTGGCTAACTGCAAGCGTTGCAAAGAAATCCCTAGCCTACTATTCAGTGGAGTGGGTATGTGGTCCGAAGTCTGGGTTTAAGGGTCTCTTTCCAAGCTTAAAAAGATAAACATTCAACATTCACAATGCTGTCAATCCAAAACCATGCTGTTGCGCTTAAAACTCAGAACTGGGACGTTCAAGACAACTGGGAACTCGGGAAAAAACGAGCTCCGACTGGGAAAATACGTTTTGAATGGTCATCCAACTCGGAATTGCAAGTCAGGAACTCGGGCCTCTTTATTTTTTTAAATTAACAAACAAATATTAAACAAAATAGGAATATTTACATGCAAACAAGCAGACATACAAACTATTTACATTGCCAGAAATCCTAAACAAACATCATAAACATTAATAATACGGCAGGCAGCCTAGTGGTTAGAGTGTTGGACTAGTAACCGAAGATCAAATCCCCGAGCTGACAACGTGAAAATCTGTAGTCCTGAAAGAGGCAGTTAACCCACTGTTTCTAGGCCGTCATTGAAAATAAGAATTTGTTCTTAACTGACTTGCCTAGTTAAATAAAGGTAAAAGAAAATATACAACAAGTTGAATTGCCTTTTTGTTTTTCATTTTAGTTCAAGTAGTGCGACATTGTTTAAATTAATTTAAGTTAGGTTTTGAATTAGACCATTTGCATTTGTGAATATGAAACGTACCTAATACCTCCAACCTGACGATCACTGACGTCATCACGATTCGACCTTGTTCTTTTCCGAGTTCACAGTTGTCATGAAAGCACCATAAATCCAGAGAATGCCAGTTTTATGACAAAATTTGTCCACGAAGGTCCGCCGCGCCCCCTTCCTGTTCAAGTGAGCACAGCACAACAAGGTGAGTCCAAAAATGCATTGTATGAAACTGCATAAATGATGTAATATGCCAGGGAGTAACAGTTGAAGTCGGAAGTTTACATACACTTAGGTTGGAGTCATTAAAACTCGTTTTCCAACCACTCCACAAATTTCTTGTTAACAAACTATAGTGTTGGCATGTTGGTTAGGACATCTACTTTGTGCATGACACAAGTCATTTTTCCAACAATTGTTTACAGACAGAATATTTCACTTATAATTCAATGTATCACAATTCCAGTGGGTCAGAAGTTTACATACACTAAGTTGACTGTGCCTTTAAACAGTTTGGAAAATTCCAGAAAAGGATGTCAGAAGCTTCTGATAGGCTAATTGACATCATTTGAGTCAATTGGAGGTGTACCTGTGGATGTATTTCAAGGCCTACCTTCAAACTCAGTGCCTCTTTGCTTGACATCATGGGAAAATCAAAAGAAATCAGCCAAGACCTCTGAAAAAAGTCTGGTTCATCCATGGGAGCAATTTCCAAATGCCTGAAGGTACCACGTTCATCTGAACAAACAATAGTGCGTAAGTATAAACGCCATGGGACCACGCAGCCGTCATACCATTTAGGAAGGAGACGCGTTCTGTCTCCTAGAGATGAACGTACCTTGGTGCGAAAAGTGCAAATCAATCCCAGAACAATAGCAAAGGACCTTGTGAAGATGCTGGAGGAAACGGGTACAAAAGTATCAATATCCACAGTAAAACGAGTCCTATATCGACATAACCTGAAAGGCCGCTCAGCAAGGAAGAAGCCACTGCTCCAAAACCGCCATAAAAAGCCAGACTACGGTTTGCAACTGCACATGGGGACAAATATCATACTTTTTGGAGAAATGTCCTCTGGTCTGATGAATCAAAAATAGAACTGTTTGGCCATAATGAACATCGTTATGTTTGAAGGAAAAAGGGGGATGCTTGCAAGCCGAAGAACACCATCCCAACCTTGAAGCACAGGGGTGGCAGCATCATGTTGTGGGGGTGCTTTGCTGCAGGAGGGACTGGTGCACTTCACAAAATAGATGGCATTATGAGGAAGAAAAATTATGTGGCTATATTGAAGAAACATCTCAAGACATCAGTCAGGAAGTTAAAGCTTGGTCGCAAATGAGTCTTCCAAATGGACATTGACCCCAAGCATACTTCCAAAGTTGTGGCAAAATGCCTTAAGGGCAACAAAGTCAAGGTATTGGAGTGGCCATCACAAAGCCCTGACCTCAGTCCCATAGAAATTTTTTGGGCAAAACTGAAAAAGTGTGTGCGAGCAAGGAAGCCTACAAAGCTGACTCAGTTACACCAGTTCTGTCAGGAGGAATGGGACAAAATTCACCCAACTTATTGTGCGAAGTTTGTGGAAGGCTACCCAAAACGTTTGACCCAAATTAAACCATTTAAAGGCAATGCTACCAAATACTAATTGAGTGTATGTAAACTTCTGACCCACTGGGAATGTGATGAAAGAAATCAAAGCTGAAATAAATAATCCTCTCTACTATTATTCTGACAATTCACATTCTTAAAATAAAGTGGTGATCCTAACTGACCTAAAACAGAGAATATTTACTAGGATTAAATGTCAGGAATTGTGAAAAACTGAGTTTAAATGTATTTGGCTAAGGTGTATGTAAACTTCCGACTTCACCTGTATACTGTAGCTAAGAAAGTAATGCTAAGTGTATGTTGTGTAGTAAACTGTTAGTAGCCTCACCCTAATAATTTGGTCCATTTTCCCCTGCTAATTTTGCCTACTGTTCTGACTTGGTGGTGGAGAAATGTAATCATCAAATATTGTAAGAGCTTTCATTGTCTGCTTATATGCCCCCTTTATTTATCCTACGGTTCTGACTTGGTGTACAGGAAGAATACTGTAAGAATGTTCCATGTTCTGAATTCTATCACTGTTTGTTTCAAAAGTGCTGAACAAATAGTTATATTTACTATGTCCGTCCTCGCTCGCTCATTAATGTCTTAATCGAAATTATGCATTGCCTCGTCTCCTTATGCCATATTTTCTACATCTCAATTGTCAGTAGAAACCACATTTGTTTAAGCAAGTCAGCCATATCAGCTATGTTTTTTAAGGGCAGTAAATGAGGCTGAATGAACTGTTTAGCTGCCAGACAAGGCTCCTGGATTTGCCAGATGTAGCAGTGGTAAGTGGTTGGGATTGCTGATGGGACTCAGCCGTTGGGACAGCTTTATGTAGGGCCTAACAGTCTGTGGGTACCGTTTGTCACCGTTATAGGGCAATTCATGTATTGTTTAGTGTTGTGGTGTAATGGCTTTGCTGGCATGTATCTAAAAATATATATTTTTGCGCCACCAAGATTTACATGGTAAAATCGCCAGTGATTTGGTTAACGTTGTTGAACATGGCATGAATGATTAAACAATCTCAGAACAAACTGGTATGAATCATATAATCAGCCGGAAGTATTATTTTATTGAATGACTTGTATTCATCCATTAAAGGTTGGAAACGCATTTTTTGTGGGCGGAATCCCCCAGTACGGTTGATATGGTATTCACCAAGCAAATACCGCCCACAATGTCAGGTTTTGCATCGCTCATGTACTCTACGCAAGTCTTTTGCGTAATCTGCTACGCAAGATAGTAGCTTTCACTCAAAGGACATTTAAATGGCTACACTGTATAGCACCCACTGTATATTGGATCGCACAATACTAATAGTAACATTGTTTATATGTACGTTGTAACAAACCGCGCTTGAGTCGACTCTGCTTTGCAACTGCATTGTAATTTGGACCCGAATCTATTTGCTGTGTACCCCTTTGGAACAGTCAAAATGAACGAGGAGGAAGACTATTTGCAGAAAACAAGGCAGGGGTTTGAAGATCTCTGTCGAGCTTTGAATATGGACGAGGAGGCGAGCAACGAAGCATGGAAGAGCTACGAAAACATAAGCAAAAATTACACATTAGAGGTAAATATGTTTTGCTTTGTATATTGTACAGTAATATACATTTAGCCATTTTGGCAACCGGTTGACCGCAGGCTTCGCTAGCATTGCATCTACCTTTCACGACCGACATTTTACGTCGTCTCATTTCATATTTAAAGACGCAGCTTGTATTACGTTTGTAGTTTTACATAAATATTTGATAGAAAACTCCATTATTTGTGATATTTTTCTGTGGAAAGGGGAGGAGTTTTCCGGTCTGAATTTACCGGTGTGTGTCACATTTAGAGGCGGACCAATCTCGTGGTTTAGAATAGGACAAGGTTAACTGGGGTCAGAAGTTCCCAACCTTTTTTTCCCCAGGGCGCCCTTTTTCACATTTCAAAAATTTCACAACAAAATTTTGTTTATTGAGATATGTCTCTCTGCCCAGGATCCTCAGCTTGATTTTATTGTTATTTGAGCAACCAAGGAAAATGTTTTTGTCTTTTAAGCTAATTTCCTGCAAACTACATAGTTTAACAAGACATCATGACATCTTTTAGGTAGGCTCTTTATTTAGGTAGGCTCTTTAATGATAATAATAATAATAATGCATACTAAAATAAACTCTAGACCCTATTTCCCCAAATGTTATTCCGCTACCAAGTATGTTTATTAAGATCATTTATATGAACCCTCAATTTAATGATGCATATTCTCTTTTCCATAAAGTGAATAGATCAGTTGATAGCGACAGAGTCACACATTGTATAAGATTGCTTCCCATGCAAAGTCCCATTTCTTTGACTCCTTGACTTTAGAAGGTTGTTGCTCCGCTTCTGAATGTCATTGAGACAAATACACTGCTCAAAAAAATAAAGGGAACACTTAAACAACACAATGTAACTCCAAGTCAATCACACTTCTGTGAAATCAAACTGTCCACTTAGGAAGCAACACTGATTGACAATACATTTCACATGCTGTTGTGCAAATGGAATAGACAACAGGTGGAAATTATAGGCAATTAGCAAGACACCCCCAATAAAGGAGTGGTTCTGCAGGTGGGGACCACAGACCACTTCTCAGTTCCTATGCTTCCTGGGTGATGTTTTGGTCACTTTTGAATGCTGGCGGTGCTTTCACTCTAGTGGTAGCATGAGACGGAGTCTACAACCCACACAAGTGGCTCAGGTAGTGCAGCTCATCCAGGATGGCACATCAATGCGAGCTGTGGCAAGAAGGTTTGCTGTGTCTGTCAGCGTAGTGTCCAGAGCATGGAGGCGTTACCAGGAGACAGGCCAGTACATCAGGAGACGTGGAGGAGGCCGTAGGAGGGCAACAACCCAGCAGCAGGACCGCTACCTCCGCCTTTGTGCAAGGAGGAGCAGAAGGAGCACTGCCAGAGCCCTGCAAAATGACCTCCAGCAAGCCACAAATGTGCATGTGTCTGCTCAAACGGTCAGAAACAGACTCCATGAGGGTGGTATGAGGGCCCGACGTCCACAGGTGGGGGTTGTGCTTACAGCCCAACACCGTGCAGGACGTTTGGCATTTGCCAGAGAACACCAAGATTGGCAAATTCGCCACTGGCGCCCTGTGCTCTTCACAGATGAAAGCAGGTTCACACTGAGCACGTGACAGATGTGACAGAGTCTGGAGACGCCGTGGAGAACGTTCTGCTGCCTGCAACATCCTCCAGCATGACCGGTTTGGTGGTGGGTCAGTCATGGTGTGGGGTGGCATTTCTTTGGGGGGCCGCACAGCCCTCCATGTGCTCGCCAGAGGTAGCCTGACTGCCATTAGGTACCGAGATGAGATCCTCAGACCCCTTGTGAGACCATATGCTGGTGCAGTTGGCCCTGGGTTCCTCCTAATGCAAGACAATGCTAGACCTCATGTGGCTGGAGTGTGTTCCTGCAAGAGTAAGGCATTGATGCTATGGACTGGCCCGCCCATTCCCCAGACCTGAATCCAATTGAGCACATCTGGGACATCTTGTCTCGCTCCATCCACCAACGCCACGTTGCACCACAGACTGTCCAGGAGTTGGTGGATGCTTTAGTCCAGGTCTGGGAGGAGATCACTCAGGAGACCATCCGCCACCTCATCAGGAGCATGCCCAGGCGTTGTAGGGAGGTCATACAGGCACGTGGGACCCACACACACTACTGAGCCTCATTTTGACTTGTTTTAAGGACATTACATCAAAGTTGGATCAGCCTGTAGTGTGGTTTTCCACTTTAATTTTGAGTGTGACTCCAAATCCAGACCTCCATGGGTTGATAAATTGGAATTCCATTGATTATTTTTGTGTGATTTTGTTGTCAGCACATTCAACTATGTAAAGAAAAAAGTATTTAATAAAATTATTTCTTTCATTCAGATCTAGGATGTGTTGTTTAAGTGTTCCCTTTATTTTTTTGAGCAGTATATATTCCCCCATGTGCATTAGTCAAGTCTTCCTCTGGCATTTTACCTCTTGTTATTAGCCTAAAGCATCGCAGATTTATTAAATGTTTTTAGATCAGTATTAAACAAACAAAAAATTACTCCTCAAATCAAGGAAGGTCTCGCACCTCCCAACGGAACATTGCCGCCCCATATGGATGGCGCACCCCCTAAGTTGGCAACCCCTGGTCTAGAAAAGGGGGCTCTGCTCTTTGGTCATAACACTGAATGATCCAACTTACTTGATATTTTTAAGTATGGTATAGTTATGGTATAGTGCATGTGCCTTATTCACAAACCTTTCCTCATAAGGGATAGCCATCTGCTGTATCTATGTATGGTTTATATGGAGGTGGTTTGACAGAAAATTAGGATTAGGGATAACAGAAGAAACCACTAGAGGGGAGAATTTCCAACATGGCATATCTCCACTCTGGCCCCACCAGCTCTAACTGGTATCCTTAATAGTGAGATAGAGCCCGGGACAGAAAAAGTAACTCTCTCTCTCCCCCACTCTCTCTCTTTCTCCATCCCCCTTTCTTACAGGGCAGTGAGCTACACTGGTTAGCCTGTGCTCTCTATGTGGCCTGCAGGACAGCCATACCAACGGTGGGTAAGGGCACTGCGGAGGGAAACTATGTCTCTCTGACCAGGATCCTCAGCTGTTCAGAACAAAGGTGCGTATGCCCAGGCACTCATCCCTATGGTCCGGTTTCCCGGACACAGATTAAGGCTAATCCTAGACTAATAAAGCATGTTCAATGGAGATTATACATTGAACGGGCCTCTTAGTCTAGGACTAGGCTTAATCTGTGTCCAGGAAAATGGCCCTAAATGTGCCCCACTTCATATATAATTGACTAAAGGACTTTCACACAGTCCTCCATAGGTTTGCATAACAGTCCATATGGTTTCTTGCTTAGTTCTTGGATTCTGATTCCAACCTGGTTATTTGTGTAATGCTGAACAAGGAACCACACATCTACTAACAACACAACTGTCCTATGTAATATATAATTTATTGAACTGGAAAATACTGTCAATTCTCAAACAGTTGCCCTGTTTCTGATTGCAGCCTCATTGAGTTCTTTAACAAGATGAAGAAATGGCAGGACATGGCAAGTCTGCCCCAAGACTTTTGCCAGAGCACGGAGAAGCTGGAGAGGAATTTCACAATTTCCGCCGTCATCTTCAAGAAATACGTCCCCATATTCAAAGCCATCTTTAAGGCACCCTCCGACGACCCACCCAGAGTCCACAGGAGCCGCAAACAGAGGTGAGTTAGTTGTTGATACTGTAGCTCACTATGAAGTTCTGTCACCTCACTATTTTCTACAATAGTTTGACCGCTCTTGAACAAAGCCAAGTAGATGTGTGCACTCACTACTGTAAGTTACTCTGGATAAGATCATCTGCTAAATGGCTAGAATGTACAAATGGAATTGTTTCTATCCTGGTGCCAGCCAGATCGTGAGATCTCTGAGCACAGCGGTCAGTCTGCTTGACCAGACTGACCGCTGACCTATTCTGATTTAGACGCCATCCCTGCACTGTCGCTGAAATCTTCAACTTCTGCTGGATTCTGTTTGTCAACGCTAAAGGTGAGTACTTCTGTTTTGTTCATGGCAAAAGACAGGAAAAGAGGGGGAGGACAGAGGGGAAAGGACTAGGGATCAGTGGGGTCCTGAGAAAAGGCTAGTTTGAAGACTATGTGAAGTGATCACTACTTGGTTACTCACAAAGTATAAGTGACAAGGGCTAGCTTCTCTACATTGGGCATTGGGCATGCCAAGGCCTGCACTGAGTTGTTGGCATCAGCAGGAGAACAGAGGCCAGGGCAAATAGATGTCATTTTTATATCTCCTTAATCCTTAATAAAAACTCAAAAGACACGCATGCACACACACAACCAGATCAGTCCCCTCCTGTGCTCCCTGTTCACCCACGACTGCGTGGCCGCGCACGACTCCAACACCATCCTTAAGTTTGCCGGCGACACGGCGGTGGTAGGTTGCATCACTGGTTGGTATGGCACCTGCTCGGCAAGTCGCTACAGAGGGTAGTGCGTACGGCCCAGTATGTGCGTACGGCCCAGTATATCCCTGGGGCCGAACTTCCTGCCATCCATGACCTCTATACTAGGCGGTGTCAGACGAAGGCCCTAAAACTTGTCAAAGTCTCCAGTCACCCAAGTCATAGACTGTTCCCTCTGCTACCGCACGTCAAGCGGTACCGGAGCACCAAGTCTGTGACCAAAAGGCTCCTGAACAGCTTCTACCCCCAAGCCATAAGACTGCTGAACAGTTTAATCAAATGGCCACCCAGACAATTTACACTGACCCCCTTTATTATTTATTTACTTATCTTAATTGTTTTGCACTGACTTCCTTGCACTGGCTCTATGCACACTCACTAGATTTTACACTCTTAGAAGAAAAGGTGCTATCTAGAACCTTAAAGGGTTCTTCGACTGTCCCCATAGGAGAACCCTTTGAATAAATATTTTTGGTTCCAGGTTAAACCCTTTTGGTTCCAGGTAGAACCCTAGTGGGTTTCATGTAGAACTCTGTCCCCAGAGGGTTCTACATGGAACCCAAAAGAGTTCTACCTGAACCAAAAAGTCTGGAACCAAAAAAGGGTTCTTCTATGGGGACTACCGAAGAACTCTTTTGGAACCCTTTTTTCTAAGAGTGTCCTCACACATACTACACTGAATTGGATTTGATTTGACTAGTGTTTGTTAATTGAATTAGGTGAAAGGTGACTTTGGTAAGTATACTGTGATACCCATTGTTCTTTGGACGTAGTTGAAATAATCACATGCGAGGTTTGAGGCTACCAGCACTACTCTGCAGTCAACACGAGACATGTCTATCTTTCAGATCAATTCAATTCAACAAGCTTTATTGTTAGGACCAGATCATTGTGTCAAACTATATTTGTGTCTTAGAAAAGCGGTGTAAAATCCTACTTATTATTATTATTATTATTATTATGATTATTTCAATGTCTCTTCTCTCTCCCTCCCCTGCCAGGAAACTTCCCTATGATCAGTGATGACCTGGTGAACTCATACCACCTGCTGCTGTGTGCTCTGGACCTGGTTTTCTCCAACGCTCTGCTGTGTAACACCAGGAAGGAGCTGCTCAACCCCAACTTCAAAGGTGACCTCCTGGCCCAGACCTATATCCCCTCCCTATCCTCCCAGCTCTCACCCCCTATGCATACAGTACATTCGGAAAGTATCCCTACCCCTTGACTTTTTCCACATTTTGTTACGTTCTACACACAGTATCCCATAATCTACACAGTATCCCATAATGACGAAGCGATAATAGGTTTTTAGAATTTTTTTGTACATTTATAATAAATAAATACCTTATTTACATAAGTATTCAGACCCTTTGCTATGAGACTAGAAAATGAGCTCAGGTTCATCCTTAAGATGTTTCTACAACTTGATTGGAGTCCACCTGTGGTAAATTCAATTGATTGGACATGATTTGGAAAGGCACACACCTGTTTATATAAGGTCCCACAGTTGACAGTGCATGTCAGAGCAATAACCAAGCCATGAGGTTGAAGGAATTGTCTCGCAGAGCTCCTAGACAGGATTGTGTTGAGGCACAGATCTGGGGAAGGGTACCAAAACATTTCTGCAGCATTGAACGTCCCCAAGAACACATTGGCCTCCATCATTCTTAAATGGAAGACATTTGGAACCACCAACACTTCCTAGAGCTGGCCGCCCGGCCAAACTGCGCAATCGGGGGGAAGGGCCTTGGTCAGGGAGGAGGTGACCAAGAACCCTATAGTCACTCTGGCAGAGCTCTAGAGTTCCTCTGTGGAGATGGGAGAACCTTCCAGAAGGACAGCCATCACTGCAGCACTCCACCAATCAGGCCTTTATGGTAGAGTGGCCAGACGGAAGCCACTCCTCAGTAAAAGGCACATGACAGCCCGCTTGGAGTTTTCCAAAGGGCACTTAAAGGACTCTCAGACCATGAGAAAATATATGATCTGGTCTGATAAAACCAAGATTGAACTCTTTGGCCTGAATGCCAAGCGTCATGTCTGGAAGAAACCTGCCACCATCCCTACGGTGAAGTATGGTGGTGGCAGCATCATGCTGTGGGGATGTTTTTCAGCGGCAGGAACTGGGAGACTAGTCAGGATCAAGGGAAAGATGAACAGAGCAAAGCACAGAGAGATACTTGATGAAAACCTGCTCCAAAGCGCCCCAGTCTGAGGTCCTGAGCGAAGGTTCATCTTCTAACAGGACAACAACCCTAAGCACACAGCCAAGACAACACAGGAGTGGCTTCAGGACAAGTCTCTGAATGTCCATGAGTGGCCCAGCCAGAGCCCGGACTTGAACCCAATCTAACATCTCTGGAGACCTGAAAATAGCTATGCAGCGACGCTCCCCATCCAGCCTGACAGAGCTTGAGAGGATCTGCAGAGAAGAATGGGAGAAACTCCCCAAATACAGGTGTGCCAAGCTTGTAGCATCATACCCAAGACTCAAGGCTGTAATTGCTGCCAAAGTTGCTTCCACAAAGTGCTCAGTAAAGGGTCTGAAAACTCATGTAAATCGGATATTTCAGTTTTAAATTTTTAATACATTTGAAAAAATGTATAAAAAAAAAACAATTTTTGCTTTGTCATTATGGGGTATTGTGTGTAGATTTATGAGGGGGGGCAATGTAATCCATTTTAGAATAAGGCTGTAACGCAACAAAATGTGGAAAAAGTCAAGGGGTCTGAATACTTTCCGAATGCACTGTATATACCCTCCCTATCTTCCTATAGATAACATCATTGATAGTATCCAACCAGTATCCATGCATGTGTACGTGTGTGCAGGCATGCATGCATACATGTGTGGTTACTCACATGATCCGTACGTAGAGTATGTTCAATCTCTATGGTCCTTTTCTGTGTTACTGCATAGTTACTGTAATACATTATCACTTGCATCTAATGCAGGAAGCTGCTATGTCTCGTCTGATCTATAGGCCTTCCTGAGGACTTCAACAGTAAGGACTACAAGCCCACTGCAGGGCCCTACTGCTTCATAGAACAGCTGTGTGAACTGCATGATGGCCTGGTGCTGGAGGCAAAGGGGGTCAAGGAACACTTCTGGAAACCGTTCATCAAGAGGCTCTTCCATAAGAAGGTGAGGCACACGCACAAATACACACACCTCAGTCCTACACACACACACACACACACACACACACCTTAGTCCTACACAATCTACTTGTCTGCCTTGTCTCATCGATTTTCTGTGTCATCAACAGATTCTCAAAGGGAAAGAAGATAGCTTGACTGGCTTCTTCGATCCTATGAATTTTGGAGACAGTTTGTAAGTCAATCCTTATCTTGTCTCTCTGCACAGAGCAGATATTGACAGTCTTTTTGAGTGATATTCAACGTTTCATATACACTGAGTGTACAAAGCTTTAAGAACTCCATGACACAGACTGATCAGGTGAATCCAGGTGAAAGCTATGATCCCTTATTGATGTCAATTGTTAAATCCACTTCAATCAGTGTAGATGAAGGGGAGGAGACAGGTTAAAGAAGGATTTTTAAGCCTTGAGACAATTGAGACGAATTTAGGCTGTTCTGAGGGTCAAGGTGTTCCTAATGTTTGGTATACTCTGTGTGTGTGTGTGTGTGTGTGTGTGTGTGTGTGGCTAGTGCGTCCATGGGGCGTGTGTACGAGGAGCATGTTCTAGCCACAGGGGGTCTGGATGAGAGGATCTTCCTGGGAGAGGGGGCCAATGAAGACATTGGCACACCAGGCCCCTGTCTCTGTGTGGGAGTAAAGAACCAGGACGCCTCCGCATACAGACTCTACAGCAGTCTGACTGTAAGACGCGCACACACACACATTATTATACTATTATTATACATTATTGCTTGTTATGTATGAAATATGCTGCTGTTGTTATGATTACTGTACCACACAAACGCACATACACGTCTTGTGTCTTTGAGTCTGAATTCAATGCAAATGTACAGTAATCCCTTTGCTATGTCCCCTTTGTGTGTCCTGTAGGCCTCAGCCTTGAAGGTGTCTACTCCCCTGACGGGTCTTAAGTATGTCCAGGACAACTGTCTGGGCACGCCGGTATCAACAGCCATGCAGAGTGTTGGCCGACTCCACAGCCTGCTCACAGGACTCAAACACCGCCCCAGTGGCAGACTCACAGACTTACTGAGGTATTGCACACAATACAAATAATCAAATATATTCTAAGCTGCACACAACCACACCAGTGGCCCAAAACATTTTGAATGGGGTGGCCAAGGTGGAGCACAGACCCAGTTTTGGGGGGCCAAAACATTTTTAACCTTAATCGAAGCAAGGTAGATTTTTTTTTTCTCTACATAATTCTGATGGTTCAATGCATTAAATACTTTGCAATTTTATATAAGGGTATTAGCATACAGTAGTAAATTATCTTGAAAGTGGCATCCAAAGTGCTAATTATACCGTGACATTTAGGGGGCTCTATTATTTTTAACTGGACCTCCTATGTGTGCACTTCTTTTTGATGTGGACTTCATGGTAAAGACATGTAATTTAACCGTAAAAATGTGTTACCTTTTTAATGTGTCATGAACACAACCAGTCAGGATGTTTTCCCCTGATTTGTCTAACAAATCACTTCAAAATGTAGGTTACCTGTGCAAGTTCGTCTACTCCAAAATAAGTCTAGCATCCGAACAGTGCACTGTGCACCCACCACTTGAATGGAAAGGGACATCCTATTACAAACACCATCAGTGTAATGACATTCAGCCTATAAAGTGGTGTGTATTCATGAATGCCAAGGGAAGCCAGGCTTCCCCCCAAAATTTTACAATAAAAAAAAAAAAAACTTTTTCTAATGTGATTTCTCATTTGTGTCTATCCATGTTTCATAAATTTCCTTCGATTTGCAGCAAGAGGCTGAATCTAATTCAACAGAGAAAGCATCCGAGCGAGGCAAACAGCGCCCCTCTATCTTAGTATCCGTAGCCCATGTATCTGTAGCCCATGTATCTGATGCTGTCTGGTCAAAAATAATGTGACATGTCATACTCTTTTTGGCCAGATGGCATCAGATACATGGGCTACACATACAAAGACAGAGGGGCACTGTTTGCCCCTGCTCGTATTGTATTCTTTCTTTGGTGAGATTGAGTCTTGCTGAAGGTGTGCATCTTTGTCAAAATTATCAATATATTCAGAGACAAACTATCTCAATCTCTGGGGGGGGGGGCACTTGGGTGGCCAGTCAGATTCCACATTCTGTGTGTGAACCACATACAGATTGTTATTATTTAGTGTTTTATGTATTGGATAGGCCTTTTCAAATACTCACCCATTCTTATATTGTTACCACACGGAAGAATTCAGTTGCCCATTTTCATTTCCGGTTGTTAGTATTTGAGCCATGAAGGGTGTTAAAACAGTTTTGGGGTGTAAGTATGAGTTTGGAGGGTGATTTATCAGTAACTGTGTCTGTCTTGTTCCAGGGCGTGTGCCAGAGACCCAAGTGAGACCATCTCCACTAGGCTGAAGGACATGTGCCAGGTCTTTTGTCAGCACTTTGAGGGCAAAGGGGAGGAGAACGCAGGACTGGGGAAAGACATTGCAGTGAAGTACTTCCGCCTGGCGGAGGCGCTCTACTATAAAACCCTGGAGGCCGTCATTGACCAGGAGAAGGAGAGACTGGGCGACACGGACCTCTCTGTGAGTCTCACCTGCGCTGCCCTGCTAGCTCAGCTCAGTTTGCTGTAGCTAACTAGAAATTTCACACACATTTCCCATTGACGTCAAAGCATTTTTTATGCAAAGATCCAAGTTACAGTATTGTATTTTCAGTTCACATTTACACTGAGTGTACAAAACATTGGGAACACCTGTTCTTTCCATGACAGACTGACCAGTTGAATCCAGGGGAAAGCTATGATCCCTTATTGATGTCACCTGTTAAATCCACTTCAATCAGTGTAGATGAAGGGGAGGAGACAGGTTAAAGAAGGATTTTTAAGCCTTGACACAATTGAGACATGGATTATGTATGTGTGTCATTCAGAGGGTGAATGAGCAAGACAAAATATTTAAGTGCCCTTGAATGGGGTATAGTAGTAGGTGGCAGGCGCACCGGTATGAGTGTGCAACGCTGCTGAGTTTTTCACGCTCAACAGTTTCCTGTGTGTATCAAGAATTGTCCACCACCCAAAGGACAACCAGCCAACTTGACACAACTGTGGGAAGCATTGGAGCCAACATGGGCCAGCATCCCTGTGGAGCGCTTTCAACACCTTGTAGAGTCCATACCCAGACGAATTGAGGCTGTTCTCAAGGCAAAACGGGGTGCAACTCAATATTTGGAAGGTGTTCCTAATGTTTTGTACACAGTATATGTTTAAATTGGGCTCTATGTTGAGATATTGCATGTTATGACACTTTAATCTCTGCCAGTCTTGGTTGTAAAATATGGAAAATAATTTGTTCTCTATGGTGGATGAGCAATAAACCCTTTGTTCTGTTGTGTGTCCTTAGGGTATTCTGGAGCAGGATGTGTTCCAGCGCTCTCTGCTGGCCTGCTGTCTAGAGATTGTCATCTTCTCCTACCGACCCCCAGGGGACTTCCCACAAGTCATACACATCTTCCAGCTCCCCGCATACCACTTCTACAAGGTACATGCTTGTACTTATATCTGTATTATGTGTTTGTATGTGTGATTGTCCTAGTCATGAGTGTGTGTGTTAGTCATGAGGGTGTGTGACTAGACAGTATGTAACTCTCTCCCCTTTTGTCTGTGTGCGTTTGTGCATGTGTGCGTCCGTGCGTGCGTTCATGCATATCTGTGTAATATATCTCAGGTGATTGAGGTGCTGGTACGGGCAGAGCAGGGCTTGTTCAGGGAGGTAGTGAAGCATCTGAACCAGGTGGAGGAACAGGTCCTGGAGAGCCTGGCCTGGAGGGGGGGATCCCCGCTGTGGGACAGCGTCAGGGAGGCCAAGAACCAGCCACCAGCTTGCCAGGAGGTAGGACATCCACAGCACCCCTCCTTATCCCCACCCTACTCATCACATGCACAGCTAAGAAAATGGTGCCAAGTTTCACTTCTCACACACATGCTGAATCATGTGGCCCCAAAGTAACTCTGAATCCGATGTCTTGAAAAAGATGGACTGGACTGAAATCGGAACAAAATAACAATCTTTCTCATTGATGTTCAGGTGATGCCACCGCAGCACCTGGAGGATGGGAACGGAGACAGCAGTGCTGGCAGCGCCCCTCTCATCCCTAACAACCATGGCACTGACCTAAGCACCAACAGTGGTGGGAAAGGTTAGTCATTTAGCTTGTTAGCTCGTCAGGAGGTCAATTTGTCTGTCAGTTGTGCAATAACTCATTCAAGTAGTCAGTCAGTTGGTTACCTCCGCCCTCCCCCTCTCCTCTCCCCACTTCGCCCCCAGGTGTTTCTCCCTCTCCCACCACCCTGTTGGACCGCTACAGCTCCCCCCCCACGGGCTTGGCCAGGAGACGGCTGTTTGTGGACGCTTCCTTCGACACCCCATCGGACCCCTCCTCCACCACCACCACTACCACCACCGTCAGGACCTCCCAGGCCATCGTCACCACCACCATCCCTGCCGGACAGACAGTGGTCACTATGGCAACGGCCACGGTTACCGCTAACAACGGACAGACGGTCACCATACCTGTGCAAGGTGACGTTTGCAGATTCATTACTGTACAGTATGACATTATGGTTTGTTGTACACCTTTGCCCTTACTGCCAAATGATACTGTACATGACTCCTATATGCATTGTATAGTGGGGTGTCTGACTGATGCAGGTTATTAATGAGAAATCTCATGCCCTCTGACCTCTGCAGGAATAGCCAATGAGAACGGAGGCATCACCTTCATCCCTGTCCAGGTGAGTGTGACGGGACAAGGCACGGCCATGCTCCAGCCCCTGTCTGCCCAGTCCCTGACTGGCACTTTGACCAGCCAACCACAGACCACCACCACCCTGAACAGTCCTGCCCCACAGGGCAGCCCCGCCACCAGTAAACCAATCAAGAAGCTGGCAGCCCAGGTCCCGTCCAGTAACAAGCCTCAGAAAAAGGGTTCCCTCTCGCTGTTCTTCCGCAAGGTAAGGGCACACAAACATAATCTCCATCTGTCACTGAATTTAAAGGGATAGTTCAGGCACGTTACAAATCTAACTAATCTCTTTTGGATAGGGAGGAAGTATACTGAACAAAAATATAAATGTAAAATGTTGGTCCCATGTTTCAAGAGCTGTAAAAGAAGGTCCCAGAAATGTTCCATATGCACAAAAAGCTTATTTCTCTCAAATGTTGTGCACAAATTTGTTTAAATCCCTGTTAGTGAGCATTTCTCATTTGCCAAGATAATCTATTCACCTGACAGGTGTGGCATATCAAGAAACTGATTAAACAGCATGATCGTTACACATGTGCACCTTGTGCTGGGGACAATAAAAGGCCACTCTAAAATGTGCAGTTTTGTCACAACACAATGCCACAGATGTCTCAAGTTTTGAGGGAGCATGCAATTGACATGCTGACTGCAGGAATGTCCACCAGAGCTGTTGCCAGAAAATGGAATGTTCGTTTCTCTACCACAAGCCGCCTCCAACATTGTTTTAGAGAATTTGGCAGTACGTCCAACCGGCCTCAACGGCAGACCACATGTAACCACGCCCCAGGACCTCTACGTCCGGCTTCTTCACCTGCGGGATCGTCGACAGCTGATGATACTGAGGAGTATTACTGTCTGTAATAAATCCCTTTTGTGGGTTAAAACTTATTCTGATTGGCTGGGCCTGGCTCCCAAGTGGGTGGGCCTATCCCCTCCCAGGCCCACCCATGGCTGCACCCCTTCCCAGTCATGTGAAATCCATATATTAGGGCCCAATTAATTTATTTCAATTGACTGATTTCCTTATGTGAACTGTAACTCAGTAAAATCTCTGAAATTGTTCCATGTTGCGTTTAAAATTTTTGTTCAGTATAGTTTAAATCCATCCTAGTATTCTGTTTCTGCCCTTTGTGCCATATGTGGCCAGTTTCAACCCTACCTTTTTAAGAACCCCACAACTGTAGCATTTCATACCATAAATGATGTTTTTTTGCTTGAGTTTAAAGACTTAAACCCTGGTACTATTTTGTGCCTGCTCTGTACCACCAACAGGTGTACCACATGGCCAGTGTGCGTCTGAGAGACTTGTGTGCCAAGCTGGACATCTCTAGTGAGCTGAGGAGGAAGATCTGGACGTGTTTTGAGTATTCCCTGGTGCAATGCACAGAGCTCATGATGGACCGACACCTAGACCAGCTCCTCATGTGTGCAGTCTACGTCATGACCAAGGTAGGGTTAGAGTGTGTGTATGAGGGGGTGTCAATCCCTCCAGGATTTCGTTGAGCTTTTTTTGTGATCGTTGCGGGCCAAAATGCTTGATTTTGCTGCGGCAATTTGAAAGGATTTTGTCATTTGTCACGAAAATGCACTGACGAGTGAAACATTTGTTGACGTGTTGCTTGATTGAACCATTTATGCGGTAAAAGTGTGGTGATTGGTTAGAATTGCGAGCCCTCTTTTTGTAGTGTGGTGATCCGACAGTTATATGCGATAATATTGCGATGATTTGACTGTTTTATGTGGTAATAGTGTGGCAATTGGTCAAATTTGCAAGCTCTTGCAAAATATGTGGGAAATTGCGCAGAATCGCAAAATCCTGGACGGATTGGGATGTTTGTGTGGGAAGGGGGATATTGATGTGCATGGTGTGTATAGACTGTGGGTGCATAAGTTCGCAGGAAGTGTGTGTAGCATGCTGTGTGTATGTGTTTCTACTGTTGTGCAGGTGACCAAAGAGGACAAGTCCTTCCAGAACATTATGAAGTGCTACCGCTCTCAGCCCCAGGCCAGCAGCAGCGTGAGTACTGTTAGTAGGCCCTTATGCAATGATGTACAGTGCATTCGGAAAGTATTCAGACACGTGTGTGTATATACAGTATCAGTCAAAAGTTTGGACACACCTACTCATTCATCCCCTCCGACGAATAATGGCACCGGAGAGAATGGCTGCCGTTTTACGGGCTCCTAACTAACTGTGCTATTTTTTTAGTTTTTTTTTTCTTCATATTGTTTATAACTTTTTTTATTTGTATTATTTTGTACATAATGTTGCTGCTACCGTCTTCTATGACCAAAAATAGCTTCTGGACATCGGAACAGTGATTACTCACCTCGAACTGGACAAAGATTTTTTCTTTAATGAGTCCGACGCAAAGGATAAACTGCTTTCTCGAGACCAGACCCAAACCCCCGACATTTGCGTGAAGAAAAGATGGAGAAAAAGGAGGCGGAGGTCGGGCTGCCTTCTGAGAATTCGTTGGCAAGTGAGTAAACTTCCACTACCGTCTGTACTATTGGCCAACGTGCAATCACTGGAAAATAAAATGGATGATCTACGATTTTAAGAATATCCTACCAACGGGACATAAACTGTAAAATCTTATGTTTCACCGAGTTGTGGCTGAACGACGACACGGACTCTATAGAGCTGGCTGGGTATTCCTAACATTGGCAGGACTAAGGAGCTACGTCTGGTAAGACGAGGGGCAGGGGTGTGTGTCTATTTGTAAATAACAGCTGGTGTGCGATTTCTAATATTAAAGAAGTCTCAAGGTATTGCACGCCTGAGGTAGAGTACCTCATGATAAGCTGTAGACCACACTAGCAAGAGAGTTCTCATCTATATTATTCATAGCCGTCTATTTACCACCACAAACCGATGCTGGCACTAAGACCGCACTCAATAAGCTGTATAAGGCCTTAAGCAAACAGGCGCTTCTAGTGCCGGGGACTTTAATGCAGGCAAACTTATCCATTTAACCAAATTTCTACCAGCATGTCACGTACAATCAGAGGGGGAAAAAACTCTAAACCACCTTTACTCCACACACAGAGACGCATACAAAGCTCTCCCTCGCCCTCCTTTTGGAAAATCTGAACATAATTCTATCCTCCTGCTTACAAGCAAAAACTAAAGCAGGAAGTACCAGTGACTCTCAATACGGAAGTGGTCAGATGATGCGGATGCTATGCTACAGGACTGCTAGCACAGACTGGAATATCTTCCGGGATTCATCCAATGGCATTGAGGAGTATATTGCCTCAGTCACCGGCTTCATCAATAAGTGCATCAACAACGTCGTCCCAACAGTGACTGTGCGTACATATCCTAACCAGAAGCCATGGATTACAGGCAACATCCGCTTCGAGCTAAAGGCTAGGGCGTGACACTAATCCCGCTACGCCCTCAGACAAGGAACGGGACACTAATCCAGACACTTATAAGAAATCCTACTACGCCTTCAGACAAACTATCAAACAGGCAAAGCGTCAATACATTGACTCCTACTTCACCGGCTCTGACGCTCGTCGGATGTGGCAGGGCTTGAAAACTATTAGACTACAAAGGGAAACCCAGCCATGAGCTGCCCAGTGATGGAAGTTTACCAGATGAGCTAAATGCCTTTTATAGCTCGCTTTAAGGCAGGCAACACTGAAGCATGCTTGAGAGCACCAGCCGTTCCGGACAACTGTGTGATTACGCTCTCGGTAGTCGATGAGAGCAAGACGTTTAAATAGGTCAACATTCACAAAGCCACAGGGCCAGACGGATTTCTAGGACGTGTACTCAAAGCATGCGTGGACCAACTGGCAAGTGTCTTCACTGACATTTTCAATCTCTCCCTGACTGAGTCTGTAATACCTACATGTTTCAAGCAGATCACTATAGTCCATGTGCCGAAGGAAGCGTTGGTAGCCATGAAGTGCTTTGAAAGGCTGGTCATGGCTCACATCAACACCATCATCCCGGAAACCCTAGACCCACTCCAATTCGCATACCACCCCAACAGATCCACAGATGAGGCAATCTCAATCGCATTCCACACTGCCCTTTCCCACCTGGACAAAACAAACACCTATGTGAGAATGCTGTTCATTGACTACAGATCAGCGTTCAACACCATAGTGCCCACAACGCTCATCACTAAGCTAAGGAACATGGGACTAATCACCTCCCTCTGCAACTGGATCTTTGACTTCCTGACGGGCCGCCCCCAGGTGGTAAGGGTAGGCAACAACACATCTGCCTCGCTGATCCTCAACACTGGGGCCCCTCAGGGGTCCGTGCTTTGTCCCCTCCTGTACTACTGCCTGTACTAACGCATTAAGAAGGAAAGAAATTCCACAAATGAACTTTTAACAAGGCACACCTGTTAATTGAAATGCATTCCAGGTGACTACCTCATGTTGCTGGTTGAGAGAATGCCAAGAGTGTGCAAAGCTGTCATCAAGGCAAAGGGTGGCTACTTTGAAGAATCTCAAATATAAAATATATTTAGATTTTGTTTAACACGTTTTTGGTTACTACATGATTCAATGTGTTATTTCATAGTTTTGATGTGTTTACTATTATTCTACAATGTAGAACACAGTAAAAGTAAAGTAAAAAACCCTTGAATGAGTAGGTGTCCAAACGTTCGAGTAGGTGTCTAAACTTTATATATATGTTTACCTCACATATAATTTAAAAGTATGTATTAAGGTGTCTGTAATAGAATGAACGTGGCGAAAACAAATGTAGACATTAATAAAGGCAGTTCTATAGCTTCCAAAATATTTTTGACAATGGTGGGGGAGTGGCAAGATGGAGGTGGGGTGGCATCAACACAGCGCCCCCTATCAGTCATCTAGTGTATAACTCTTATGGCTATGGCCAGGAGATTTTCCTGACCTGACCAGGAAAAACTTCAAGCCCTAGTTTGAGGCTATAGTACTGTGACAGCGTCACTGTTTTTTCCCCCTTTGGACACTGGATTATGTTCACAAATAGTGCTAATGCTGTCAAGGAACCACTCAGAGGTGGCACCACAGGTCCCAGAGTGGTGTGGCATTTTTTTGTTATATCTGGGGCCTTTGGTTTTTCCTGATCTGGTAACCTAACCAGGTAGAACTCTGGACCTTACACGGTATGACGTGATTAATCTGTTGTAAAATTGTTTAATATGGGCTATGATGGATCAGAATTTTTCTATTAAGGTCACATGGTTTAAAAAAAACTCCTGGAAAAACTCCTGGCCTTGGAGTGGATGAAAACCCTGTCAAACTGCAGCAACCTTCAACCTGTTCATATGAATTATATTTTAAAGAAGGACAATGCAGACACAGTGAAAACAACATGATTGGAAAATAAAACTCACAGCGCTGAGCTTGCTTTATGCAGGTTTGCATTGTAAAGTCCTGCCCTATGCAACTGTAAGACAAGTAAGAAATGTTCTCAGTCTGTCATAGTAGGCTAGGCTATTGACCCTTTTCCAGTACACGACACACTGACGTCACAAACTCCTGCGCGCGACTCTTGGTGGCAGTAAGAAAGCCATCGCCATCTGTGCCCATTCAACAGCCTAGATTTAAGTTTTTATTACTTCTCATACACTCACAATGATGTTTTGATTCTTGCTTGAACAGTCGCTAAGATTATAGTTGGTTGTGATCTTTGCAAAATAACTCGTTTGGATGCAGCAGTTGTTAGCTAGAATGCTAATGCTCATTGAGATTTGCTTAAGCATAACTAGCCAAAGAGCCATTTTACTGGTTGAAGTGTTTTCTTTTTTAAAGTATAATGCAGTTGATTTACAATGATGACACAAATATTCTATTAGGCAGGACATTCATTCAAGCCTTAAAATCCAATTATGATCCAAAAGTAGTGTGAAATGCACTCATGATCAACATGTAAATAGAGGCATCTTTTGCTGGCGTTCTATTAGAACCCCCCTTTGTTCTGCCACCATCTTGCGCGCATTGCCCTCATGCTGGAATGTTTGCAAAAACAGAAAGGGCTCTATGCAGCTGCTGCTGTTAGTAGCCTACAGTTGATTAGACTGAAAAATGGTCTCCTTTCTATGTAGTACAGCGTGTAAGATCTCTAATGTTTAGGTGTATAGGCTGCTACATTTATGTAAGAGTTTTTGCTTGTGTCTGTCAGGAGTGATGCTTGCTAAATAAATACCGGAGGAAAGTGGAGAGAGCGCCTTGAGTGTTGTTCCCGGCCCGCGTGACCTGCGATTTCCATGAATCTGATTGGTCAAGACATGCAAAGAGCCTACAGCAGCACCCTGATGTGAAGGACAGATAAATTGTGTGCAAATTTACAAATCATGAGGCAAATCGGTCAAAAAAACAGCACTTTTCCTCTTTCTTTAATGCTTTGCGTCGATGTATTAAACTGAATCAAAAGTGATTTTGAAAAGTGCAAATTACACCTCGCCACACGTTTTCCGGCAGCCCTGGAACCACTGGTTGTGTGTGATTTTTCTTTACCAGGTCTACAGGAGTGTGTTGATCTCTGGGAAGAAGAAACGTCTCTCGGGCAGCAGTGTGGGAAACACACAGAGCTCTCACACAGACAACAGTCAGGAGCAGGGTAAGAACACACTCACACACACTGGGTTAGATCTGGGTTCCTGGACTTCTTCTCCCCTCCCTCTGTCTATTTTTCCCTCTCCCTCTCTCTTTACCACCTTCAGGGAGTGGAGACAGCAGCCCGGTGCCCATGTGTTCCACCAGCACCCTACCTGCCCCGCAGACTGGCAGCATCCCATCCACCCTGGCCCCCTCCACCTCCTCATCCCTCCCTCCCTCCCAGGAGCAGGATAAGGATGGGGGAGTGGTGGGGGAGGAGGAGCGAGGAGACCTCATCCACTTCTACAACCGGGTCTACATCAAACAGATGCGTCACTTTGCCCTCCGCTACTCGCCCAGCTCGCCCTCTGCAGGGGTGAGTGAGTGAGAGAGGGAGGCAGCGGATGGGGGGAGCTTGGAAAGGGGGGTGCAAGGGAGGAAATGAGAGAAAGATATGAAAGAGGAGAAAAAGTTTTGTTTACAAACTTAGAAGAAAAGAGAATCCCGCACACTGCTCTTGCTAGTATCTTTACAAACTTAACTCTATTCTGCAAACCTATTGGTTTAAAGCAAGAGAGGATAGAGGTAGAGAGGGAGGGAGGGAGAGGAAAATGACATTAACAAATGTAATGTATGTTTTGAATAGGTATCTGCCTATGCTCTTATAATGTTTTTGTGACAGGTGCAGTCTCCTCCCCTGTGCCCGTACCCCTCCCTGAGGACCAGCTCCCCTCGCAGGGTCCTCCTGTCCCACAACCACTCCATCTACATCTCCCCCCACAAGACTACTGGAAGCCCCCCCACCCCCTCCACTACCGCACGGGACAAGATCTTCTACTACATCTGCAGCAGCCCATCCAACGTGAGTCACAAGTACATACACATACTCATGCACACAATGTATGCTGGTTAACGTTGATTCAGCACAGTACTTTTCAAACCTTGACAGTGAGTTTAATCATACCATACCTGACGCGTGATGATGATGATGAACCCTCCCTGATCTGTGTCTATGATTTCTATCTCTGTCTGTGCAGCGCCTGGCGGAGATCAACAGTATGATCCGCACCGGGGAGACGCCCACCAAGAAGCGCAGCATGCAGCTTGAGGAGGAGCCATCGCCCAAGAGGGTGTGTCCGAACAACCAGACGGCCCTGCTCCGCAGATTACAGGACGTGGCCAACGACCGTAGCTCCTCCCACTGAGGCAGGACACAACCTCTTCAGAACACACCACAGGCTGAAGTCGCTAGTCACTAGATGGTCATGATAGAAAGGAACATTTTGGCAATATAATAAATATCAACATTTATGAGCATATATTTGATTTTCATTTAGGGGTAAGGACAGGCGTAAGGTTAGGGGGAGGGTTCAGTTGTTAGTGTTCATGGTCAGTGGTTGGTAGTTCTTATGATTTGTGTCTAGAAAGTACCATACTTCTGTCCATGGCCAGATTGTGATGAACGGCTCAATTATTTTATCACCATGGCAATAAGACTAGTTGGTTGTTTTAGCAACAAAACCGATGCGTGCACGATTATGGTGCAAAACAGACGGGGTTGGCTTAATTGTTGACATGTTAACTATATTTCGTCTCCAATGTTTATTGAAAACATATATACAGTTGAAGTCGGAAGTTTACATACTTAGGTTGGAGTCATTAGAACTCGTTTTCCAACCACTCCACAAATTTCTTGTTAACAAACTATAGTTTTGGCAGGTCGGTTAGGACATCTACTTTGTGCATGACGCAAGTAATTTTTCCAACAATTGTTTACAGACAGATTATTTCACTTATAATTCACTGTATCACAATTCCAGTGGGTCAGAAGTTTACATACACTAAGTTGACTGTGCTTTTAAACAGCTTGCAAAATTACAGAAAAGGATGTCATGGCTTTAGAAGCTTCTGATAGGCTAATTGACATCATTTGAGTCAATTGGAGGTGTACCTGTGGATGTATTTCAAGGCCTACCTTCAAACTCAGTGCCTCTTTGCTTAATATCATAGGAAAATCAAAAGAAATCAGCCAAGACCTCAGAAAAAAAATTGTACACCTCCACAAGTCTGGTTCATCCTTGGGAGTAATTTCCAATTGCCTGAAGGTACCACGTTCATCTGTACAAACAATAGTACGCAAGTATAAACACCATGGGACCACATAGCCGTCATACCGCTCAGGAAGGAGACGCGTTCTGTCTCCTTGATCAACGTACTTTGGTGCGAAAAGTGCAAATCAATCCCAGAACAACAGCAAAGGACCTTGTGAAGATGCTGGAGGAAACAGGTACAAAAGTATCTATATCCACAGTAAAACGAGTCCTATATCGACATAACCTGAAAGGCCGCTCAGCAAGGAAGAGGTCACAGCTCCAAAATCGCCATAAAAAGAAAGACTACGGTTTGCAACTGCACATGGGGACAAAGTTCGTACTTTTTGGAGAAATGTCCTCTGGTCTGATGACACAAAAATAGGACTGTTTTGCCATAATGACCATTGTTATGTTTGGAGGAAAAAGGGGGAGGCTTGCAAGCCAACGATCACCATCCCAACCGTGAAGCACGGGGGTGGCAGCATCATGCTGTGGGGGTGCTTTGCTGCAGGAGGGACTGGTGCACTTCACAAAATAGACGTCATCATGTGGAAGAAAAATGATGTGTGTGTATATATATAATATATTGAAGCAACATCTCAAGACATCAGTCAGGAAGTTAAAGCTTGGTCACAAATGGGTCTTCCAAATGGACAATGACCCCAAGCATACTTCCAAAGTTGTGGCAAAATGGCTTAAGGACAACAAAGTCAAGGTATTGGAGTGGCCATCATCGAGCCCTGACCTCAATCCTATAGAAAATTTGTGGGCAGAACTGAAAAAGCATGTGCGTGCAAGGAGGCCTACAAACCTGACTCAGTTACACCAGCTCTGTCAGGAGGAATTGGCCAAAATTCACCCAACTTATTGTGGGAAGCTTGTGGAAGGCTACCCAAAACGTTTGACCCAAGTGAAACAATTTAAAGGCAATACACTCAATTAGTATTTGGTAGCATGTAAACTTCTGACCCACTGGGAATGTGATGAAAGTCTGAAATAAACCATTCTCTCTTCTTTTATTCTGACATTTCACATTCTTAAAATAAAGTGGTGATCTAACTGACCTAAGACATATAACTTTTACTAGGATTAAATGTCAGGAATGATGAAAAACTGAGTTTAAATGTAGTTGGCTAAGGTGTATGTAAACTTCCGACTTCAACTGTACATTTGCACAATGCACACTTGTTGTCTCTCAAATACATTGTTAGTTGTTGGTTACCTAGCTAGTACATTTTTGCCATAGATGTGACAGCAGTCAAAACACCTCAAAACAAGACATCAAGAACAAAATAAAAGTAGCTGATACAAGCCACCTACGATTCCCCACATGGCAGCTTCTTGTCATTGTTGCTAGCTATCTGGCCATCCAGAATCACAACAACACACAGACATTTTTGTGATATCAGCTAACCCATCTATATATTTCTACATATATCCAGAGTCAAGGGAATGTATTTTGTCTAAATGCACAGTAAATACAGATTGGACTGTCAGTGTTGTGGTGCTTTGCAAATCTGCATATATGGTGGAATATGCTTCAAAATCACATGCATTTTAAAGTCTATTCTAATAAATAATGTTACTAACTTGCTCATGCCTGCAATTTAGCTGTTCAATATACTATGCATGAATGCCTTTCAGTGTTTTGAGATTATTCTGGAGACAAAATGCATCATTACATCATCTGTCATGTAGAAATGTATTTTGGATTTTATATGTCAGAAGTTTATATAATGAGCTTTTTTTTTTTTTTGAGCCAGAAGAGAAAGCACTTGACAATGACCATGTTCTTAAAATACTTTGTACACCGTTTAAAAAAAAAAAAGTATTTTTGAAGCTTTTGTAATACCGGAGAAGATGTCATCAAGTCTCCCGGGTTTCTTTTCCAAAGTCAGAAAAACATTTTTTTTTTTTTTTTAAACAGTGGAGCTTTTATATACTTCATTTTATGTTCTTATTTGTTGTTTGTGTGAAATCTGTCAGATATTTATGCTTCTTTTTAACTTTAGATATGTTAGCAAGCAACTATAACTTTCCCTTAACAATGACGAGTAGTAGAATCACTGACAACAATATTTATTTTCAGTCTCATGTAGCTACCATTAATTAATTATGTAGCTACCATTAATTAAGGTAATCCTTTTAGTATCCAATCTATTTGATATTTGTGTTAGTCACAATTGTTTATCGTTTTGTTAATCACCAACTTAGGGGGGGGGGGAAAAAGCATTATTTTATCGTGCACAATGTTTCTGAATTTTATCGTGAGATTCTGTTTCTGAATCGATTCGTTTAAGCTATACAGTACATGTACATGTCTTTTGTTTAACTTGTCTAGCTGGTAAAAAAATTTAAAAAAACATCCTTGGAAATAAAAATATATATTTAGGAGTCATACAATTTTTTTCATTCACTTTTTTAAAGGCAACCTCTGTGGACCTCAAGTGTCATCAGAAGATTTATGTTTGATTTTTAGTAAGTTATGTTTTCACCACTAGATGGTGCTGCAAGAATGACAGGTCTTTACAAAGTACAGCATCACTATGTCAACACCATAGTTTAGTGGCCCATGCCAAATTGGCCATACTGTATTGTATGTAATTGTAGACTTCTAATATGTGTGAGAATTATACAGGATGACAGGGATTGTGCTTATGTGAATGTGTCTTTGTTACTTTTTCAATTAGGCATTCAACAGTCTCCACATTTACATAAGCCAATGTTTTTACGTGTCTTGTGTTGCTACTACTTTTGTCTTGCAATATCATGAGCCAACAATAGTAATAATTTTTTATTATTTCATTTCTCTACAAAGCATTCGATTTGTATGGGGGCCAATCTGACCACCGCTGGAAAGAATAGCCAGGTTGTAGCAGCTTTCAGCAGGACCCTGGCCAGGTCATAAACAGTGTACCATCTTTTAACTTCAATGGCACAGAACGTACAACAACCCGTTTGTGCTCTTGAACGGAAGCATGTCAAGGTTACGATAACCCAAACATAGTAAAACAATATAAACATAGTGATAACCAACTGTCAGATTTTTTTGTCAGCCATAAAATGAAACTTGAACTTTATAGATGTAAGCTTGCAATTTAATTTCAAAAGAGACAGCAGGGTTTTGACTACATGGTATACAGCTACGGTCAGCAGGTTAGGAGGATAAGGGTAAAGTTATGAAAAGGACTAGGGTTAAGTCAAATGCAAACATTCTCCATGCCGTGACTCGAACATGCAAGTTTTGACATCACTTTGACATAAGATGTATCCCATCTAGCCATGACTGTACAGTTTTTATTTCACCTTTATTTAACCAGGTAGGCCAGTTGAGAATTAGTTCTCATGTACAACTGCGACCTGGCCAAGATAAAGCAAAGCAGTGCGACAAAAGCAACACAGAGTTACACATGGGATAAACAAACGTACAGTCAATTACACAATAGAAAATTCTGTATACAGTGTGTGCAAATGAAGTAAGGAGGTAAGGCAATAAATAGGCCATAGTGGCAAAGTAATTACAATTTAGCAATTAACACTGGAGTGATAGATGTGCAGATGAGGATGTGCAAGTAGAAATACTGGTGTGCAAAAGAGCAGAAAAACAAAAACAAATATATAGGGATGACGTAGGTAGTTGGTTGGATGGGCTATTTACAGATGGGCTGTGTACAGCTGCAGCAATCTGTAAGCTGCTCTGACAGCTGATGCTTAAAGTTAGTGAGGGAGATATAAGTCTACAACTTCATTGATTTTTTTGCAATTCGTTCCAGTCATTGACAGCAGAGAACTGGAAGGAAAGGCGGCCAAAGGAGGTGTTGGCTTTGGGGATGACCAGTGAAATATACCTGCTGGAGCGCGTGCTACGGGTGGGTGTTGCTATGGTGACCAGTGAGCTGAGATAAGGCGGAGCTTTACCTAGCAAAGACTTATAGATGACCTGGAGCCAGTGGGTTTGGCGACGAATATGTAGCGAGGACCAGCCAACGAGAGCATACAGGTCGCAGTGGTGGGTAGTATATGGGGCTTTGGTAACAAAACGGATGGTACTGTGATAGACTGCATCCAATTTGCTGAGTAGAGTGTTGGAGGCTATTTTGTAAATGAAGTCGCCGAAGTCAAGGATCGGTAGGATAGTCAATTTTACGAGGGTATGTTTGGCAGCATGAGTGAAGGAGGCTTTTTTGTGAAATAGGAAGCAGATTCTAGATTTAATTTTGGATTGGAGATGCTTAATGTGAGTCTGGAAGGAGAGTTTACAGTCTAGCCAGACACTTAGGTATTTATAGTTGTCTATTCTCAGAACTGTCCAGAGTAGTGATGCTAGTCGGGCGGGCGCAGGCAGCGATCGGTTGAAGAGCATGCATTTAGTTCTACTAACATTAATGAACAGTTGGAGGCCACAGAAGTAGTGTTGTATGGCATTGCAGCTCATTTGGAGGTTTGTTAACACAGTGTCCAAAGGAGGGCCAGATGTATACAGAATGGTGTCGTCTGCGTAGAGGTGGATCAAAGAATCACCCGCAGCAAGAGCGACATCATTGATATATACAGAGAAAAGAGTCGGCCCGAGAATTGAACCCTGTGGCCAGTTGCTGGGCCAGTTGCTGCGGTGGGTGCAGAGCTGTTGGCCGGGGTAGGGGTAGCCAGGTGGAAAGCATGGCCAGCCGTAGAGAAATGCTTATTGAAATTCTCAATTATCGTGGATTTGTCTGTGGTGACAGTGTTTCCTAGCCTCAGTGCAGTGGGCAGCTGGGAGGAGGTGCTCTTATTCTCCATGGACTTTACAGTGTCCCAAAACTTTTTGGAATTAGTGCTGCAGGATGCAAATTTCTGTTTGAAAAAGCTAGCCTTTGCTTTCCTAACTGACTGTGTATATTTACATTTACATTTACATTTAAGTCATTTAGCAGACGCTCTTATCCAGAGCGACTTACAAATTGGTGCATTCACCTTATGATATCCAGTGGAACAACCACTTTACAATAGTGCATCTAAATCTTGTAAGGGGGGGGGGGGGGTTAGAAGGATTACTTTATCCTATCCTAGGTATTCCTTAAAGAGGTGGGGTTTCAGGTGTCTCCGGAAGGTGGTGATTGACTCCGCTGTCCTGGCATCGTGAGGGAGCTTGTTCCACCATTGGGGTGCCAGAGCAGCGAACAGTTTTGACTGGGCTGAGCGGGAACTGTGCTTCCTCAGAGGTAGGGGGGCCAGCAGGCCAGAGGTGGATGAACGCAGTGCCCTTGTTTGGGTGTAGGGCCTGATCAGAGCCTGAAGGTATGGAGGTGCCGTTCCCTTCACAGCTCCGTAGGCAATCACCATGGTCTTGTAGCGGATGCGAGCTTCAACTGGAAGCCAGTGGAGAGAGCGGAGGAGCGGGGTGACGTGAGAGAACTTGGGAAGGTTGAACACCAGACGGGCTGCGGCGTTCTGGATGAGTTGTAGGGGTTTAATGGCACAGGCAGGGAGCCCAGCCAACAGCGAGTTGCAGTAATCCAGACGGGAGATGACAAGTGCCTGGATTAGGACCTGCGCTGCTTCCTGTGTGAGGCAGGGTCGTACTCTGCGAATGTTGTAACGTTAGCTATATGACACCAAATCCTCCGTTTTAGGTAAACAACATAACTTATGATTTAGTTTTGTTCATAGATATCAGGATGTCTGGTGTGCCCCTTTCTGTTTAATGAGGTCATTTTTGGACAGGATTTCTGTCAATTTTGGAACCCCTTTTTGTCTCAAGAGCCCAGAGGCAAACGTGCCTGGCCTGGTGACTTACTTAGTGAACTCAATGGAGTTGAGTTTATTAAGCTAGTGGCCATGTTAACTAACGTTAACTAGCTAGCTAAAGTTAGCTAGTAAGCATAAACGTTAGCTACACTAAGTCGAACCATATATTTGGTCGATCACATTCGCTAACGTTACTGTAGACAGGTAGCTAAGTTACATGTGCTAGCTTCTAACGTTAGCTACCTAGGTACAGTACAGTGCACGCTGTAAAAAGCAAAACACTTACATTATATTGGTTCCTGACTTCCCTGAAAGCTGCATATCGCGGGCACTATTCGAAGCTAGTACAGTACGCCACATGGTGTTTTTGTGCTGGTCAAGGTTAGTCAAGTCTGGAATGAACCAAGTGCTATATCTGTTCTTTGTTCTACATTTTTTGAAATTGGGCATGCTTATTTAAGATGGTGAGGAAAGCACTTTTAAAGAACAACCAGGCATCCTCTACCGATGGGATGAGGTCAATATCCTTCCAGGATACCCGTTCCAGGTCGATTAGGAAGGCATGCTCGCAGAAGTGTTTTAGGGAGAGTTTAACAGTGATGAGGGGTGGTCGTTTGACCGCGGACCCATAACGGACGCAGGCAATGAGGTAGTGATCACTGAGATCCTGGTTGAAAACAGCAGAGGTGTATTTTGAGGGCAAGTTGGTCTGGATGATATCTATGAGGGTGCCCGTGTTTACGGATTTAGGGTTGTACCTGGAAGGTTCCTTGATAATTTGTGTGAGATTGAGGGCATCTACCTTAGATTGTAGGACGGCCGGGGGGTGTTAAGCATATCCCAGTTTAGGTCATTGGGGTGTTTTGTTGGAACTTTAAAAAGCTCTGTCCGCTGCAGTGAAGCATCCTGTTTTAAAGACATGTTTAATGCATCCAACTGTAAGGCATTTACACCAGAGCGAGATATCCCATTCCCTCATGTTTTTTCTGCTTCATATACAGTCAATGACCTTAGCCACATGTCAAACTCATTACATGGAGGGCCGAGTATCTGCGGGTTTTCAGCCCTCCCTTGTTCTTGTTTGATGAATTAAGGTCACTAATTAGTAAAGAACTCCCCTCACCTAGTTGTCTAGGTCTTAAAAGAAAGGAAAAAGTAAATCCCGCAAACACTAGGCCTTCCATGGAATGAGTTTGACACCCCTGAACTAAGCAGACCAGACCTAGCTGCTATCGCATTGGTGTGTATGGGAGAGCCACCCCTGGCTTAAGCAGACTGGAACTGTGACCCTTTTTTTCAATGGTAAACAGCCTGGTAAATAGCCTGAGTAAGACATCTTCATTTATCCCCCATCTTTGTTTATACAACAAAACGGGACGAAGGCGATGTCACAAGTGTGACTCATTTCCTCCAATTAAAATGTAATTCGATAATGGACTGTTGAAGTGGTCACCTGTATAACATTTAGCAATGTTCTCTCTGTTTGAGAAAGCGTCTGTGCATGGGAAGTGATGCAGTCCAGAGCACGGTGGTGGATGTGTTTGATGGAAAAAAAAGAGCTTAAAGGAAAGCGAATGCCTGTCTCCTGGGCTGCACTTTTTGCTTGTGATTTTTGCTTCTTCTTTGGTATGTTTTAATTTGCATGGTTTATTAAATGTATTCCTGAAAATGTGTGAATGTTTTCAGAGAATTGCCCCTACTGAAAAGGTGAACTGTATAAACCAATAATAATTATTGATTAAATGAGTACGTGGTGTTTTTTTTCAACCTTTATGCTGCTGCTCAATCCAGATCCAAATCTGTCAATTTTCCAGCTTTTGACATTGAGTGTAGCTCTGCAGGATCTGGGAAGTTGTGAAGTGGAGGCTTTTGCTGTTGTGTGTGTGCGCAGTGCTGCCTCTGTCTATACGCTTTCACGTAGTGCCTCCGACCACTAGAACTCAGTTGGGGTCTCAACTAACTGTTGAGAGTTAGTAGAATATACAAGGTAAAATGTCTAAATGTGCTAGTGCCTCAGCTGTTTTCCTCTTGTTATGTTAGTCAATGACAATAAGAGGCGTCATGCCCATAGGGGGCACAGGGGCAAGTACGCTCTCAGATTTTTCCTATTTACATATACATATATTTTCCCCTGTAATACTACTAGCCACTGGCTTGAGCGCGCCCAGATAGGTTCCCAAACTCCCAACCTTATAACTCGCCACCAAGAAGCCATTTCAGTCTATCAATCAAGTTAGAGTAGCTAGCTTGTCTATCTTAGCTAGCATGCCTGCTGGAAAGGTTGGATGAAAAGCAAGCAAGCAATAACTAACATTTCTTTCAGTCTTTTACCCAGATTTTTTTAAATCTTTAAAAAAAGAACCACAAGTCAGGATATAGACAGAGGTATGCATAGATATGCCGAAAATAAACCGTTTTTTACATATAAATACAGTAGACATAATGACCCCCCCCCCCCCCCCCCCCCCCCCCCGAGCCATCCTCACGTACTTCATGTCCCCTCAGATGTTTGGCGTGTATGACACCCCTGATGACAATCACTAATGAAATGGGTAAAACCATATGTAAACATTAAAGTGACCAGTGTTCCATGTCTGTGTACATAGCGCAGCGTGCAGAGTTGAGTAACCGGGTGGTAGTGGCTGAGGTCCTTGATGATCTTCTTGGCTTTCCTGTGACACCGGGTGCTGTAGATGTCCTGGAGGGCAGGCAGTGTGCCCCGGTGATGCATTGGCCAGACCATACCACCCTCTGAAGAGTCCTGCGGTTGCAGACTGTGCAGTTGCCGTACCAGGCGGTGATACAGCCCGACAGGATGCTCTCTATGGTGCATCTGTAAAAGTTTGTGAGGTTCTTAGGCGCCTGTGGTTGAACCATTTCAGATTGTCAGTGATGTGTACGCTGAGGAACTTGCAGCTCCGTCGATGTGGATAGGGGCGTGCTACCCCTGCTGTCTCCTGAATTCCACGATCACCTCCTTCGTTTTGTTGAGGTTGAGGGAGTGGTTAATTTCCTGGCACCACTCTGCCAGGGCCCTCACCTCCTCCCTGTAGGCTGTCTCGTCATTGTTGGCAATAAGGCCTACCACTGTTGTGTCATCTGCAAACTTGATGATTGGGTTGGAGGCGTGCGTTGCCACAAAGTCATGGGTGAACAGGGTGTACAGGAGAGGGCTGAGCATGCACCCTTGAGGGCCCTTGTGTTGAGGATCAGCGTAGTGGAGGTGTTGATGCCTACCTTCACCACCTGGTAGCCTCCCGTCAGGAAGTCCAGGACCCAGTTGCACAGGGCGGGGTTCAGACCCAGGGCCCCAAGCTTAATGATGAGCTTGGAAGGTACTATGGTGTTGAAGGCTGAGCTGTAAAAATGAACAGCATTCTTACATAGGTATTACTCTTGTCCAGATGGGATAGGGAAGTGTGCAGTGCAATTGCCTCATCCGTGGATCTATTGGGATGGTATACCAATTGCAGTGGGTCTAGGGTGTTGGGTAAGGTGGAGGTGATATGATTCTTAACTAGCCTCTTTAAGCACTTCATGATGACAGAAGTGAGTGCTACGGGGCAATAGTCATTTAGTTCAGTTACATTCACTTTCTTGGGTACAGGAACAATGGTGGACATCTGAAAGAAAGTGCGGGGACAGCAGACTGGGATAGGGAGAGATTAAATATGTCCATAAACACTCCAGCCAGCTTCTCTGCGCATGCTCTGAGGACGCGACTCGGCCGTCTGGGCCGGCAGCCCTGCAAGGATTAACACGCTTACCTGTCTTACTCACGTCGGCCATGGAGATCGAAAGCTCACAGTCCTTGGGAGCGGCCCGAGTTGGCGGCACTGTGTTATCCTCAAAGCGGCGAAGAAGGTTTTTAGCTTGTCTGGGAGCAAGACGTCGGTGTCCATGACGTGGCTGGTTTTCCCCTTATAATCAGTGATTGTCTGGAGTCCCCTTTGTCTCTGTACTGACGTTTTGTATGTTTCATTGCCCTAAGGAGGGCATAACTGGACTGTTTTTATTTGACCGTATTCCCAGTCACCTTGTCTTGGTTAATTGTGGTTGTTCACACTTTCAATTTTGTGCGAATGCTGCCATCTATACACGGTTTTTGGTTTGGATAGTTTTTCATTGTCACAGAGGGAACAACATCCCAAATACACGTCGTGATGAACTCAGTCGCCGTGTCAATGTATATGTCAATGTTATTCTCAGAACATACCCGGAACACATCCCAATCCACATGATCAATGATCAATACAATCTCGAAGCTTGGATTTCGATTGGTCAGACCAGCCATGTAATAGACCTTAGCACTGGTACTTCTTGTTTGAGTTTCTGCCTATATGAAAGGAGGATCAGAATGGAGTCATGATCTGATTTACCGAAGGTAGGGTGGGGGAGGGCCTTGTAGCCATCCTGGAAGGAAGAGTAACAATCGTCTAGAGTTTTGGAAGTGAGTCTCCCAATCCCTGCCGCTGAAAAACATCCCCACAGCATGATTCTGCCATCACCATGCTTCACCGTAGGGATGGTGCCAGGTTTCCTCCAGACGTGACGCTTGGCATTCAGGCCAAAGAGTTCAATCTTGGTTTCATCAGACCAGAGAATCTTGTTTCTCATGGTCTGAGAATCTTTAGGTGCCTTTTGGCAAACTCCAAGCGGGCTGTCATGTGCCTTTTACTGAGGAGTGGCTTCCATCTGGCCACTCTAACATAAATGATTGATTGTTGGAGTGCCACATAGATGATTGTTCTTTTGGAGGTCCTCCTATCTCCGCAAAGGAACTCTGGAGCTCTGTCAGAGTGAGCATCAGGTTTTTGGTCACCTCCCTGACCAAAACCTTTCTCCCCCGATTGCTCAGTTTGGCCAGGCAGCCAGCTCTAGGAAGAGTCTTGGTGGTTCCAAACTCCTGCAATTTAAGAATGATGGAGGCCACTGTGTTCTTTGGGATCTTCAATGCTGCAGACATTTTTTGGCACCCTTCCCAGATCTGTGCTTTGACACAATCCTGTCTCTGAGCTCTACGGACAATTCCTTCGACCTCATGGCTTGGTTTTTGCTCTGACATGCACTGTCAACTGTGGGACCTTATATCGACAGGTGTGTGCCTTTCCAAATCATGTCCAGTCAATTGAATTTACCACAGGTGGACTCCAATCAAGTTGGAGAAACATCTCAAGGATGATTAATGGAAACAGGATGCACTTGAGCTCAATTTCAAGTCTTATATCAAAGGGTCTGAATACTTATGTAAATAAGGTATTTCTGTTTGCAAAAATATCAAACAAACTGTTTTTGCTTTGTTATTATGGGGTATTGTGTGTAGATTGATGAGCAAAAGGCTGTAACTTAACAAAATGTGGAAAAAGTCAAGGGGTCTGAATACGTTCCGAATGCACTGTACACGGCTGTGACAATGACCGAAGAGAATTCTCTCGGGAGGTAATGCAGTCGGCATTTGATTGTGAGGTATTCTAGATCGGGTGAACAAAAGGGCTTGAGTTCCTGTACGTTAGCACAATCATACCATGAGTAGTTAATCATGAAACATACACCTCCACCTTTCTTCTTCCAGGAAGGTTATTTGTTCCTATCTGCGCAATGTACTGAGAACACAGTGATGTACTGAGAACAAGGTCACATTTTTTATTAAATTAGTACTGTTTTTATTTGCCTCTACTTTAGGCTGTCAAGACTAGGGTTGCAAAGGGTCAGAAACTTTCCGGTAAAGTTAAGCCCTGGAATTTGGGGAATTTTGCTAAAATTCATCAAAAAAGTTAGCTTATAACAGTTAATTTTTTTTGTGGGATACACATAAGGCAATTCTAGGTCTTGTGGGATATGTTGGTTAAACGATCCCCAATTCAATGGAATTACAACCCTCTGCATGCACGGTGCACTCTTCAATCACGTGTATAGCTGATTCTCAAGATCTTGCACACTAATGAGATGCTATTGAGCCCACACTACTACACTGTCTGAGCCAAGGACTTCATGATTTATTGTAAGTTTTAATTACAACACTGGGTGGGGTGAATATATTTTATATGACATACATGATTTTTTGTTAACTAGTAAATAGTAGCCTACAGCAAAGTGTGTTTAAATCATTTCTAACTTGTTAACAATTTCTGCAAGTTAGTTTTTGCTACCATGTGGGTTTTAGCTTGCTTGAGCCTGCTAACTTAGTGTTAATATACCTGTTTCCATACATGTTTCATTTTAAAACATGTATCTTACAAAGGAGTTGTTTAATGTAACTGCTAAACTATTTATCTGTACATGAAATTGTATTTCTTTTTTTTTACTCATTTTTTTCTAATCTTTACAGGAAAATGCCACAGGCACTATCTGATGTGTGGAGACATTTCACTGCAGCTAATGTAGAAGGAAAAGCTGTGTACATTTGCAAATACTGTGCCAAATCATATGTGAAGAATGCAACAAAGATGCAGAATCATCTGGCCAAGTGCATAAAGTTCCCTCAGCGCTCACAACAAGCAACCTCTGACAAAAGTTCCTCTACTTTTATTCAAGGTGAAAATGATGAATCAGACACCTTATCGATAGCAACAGCTCATGGTCCTCCTGGAATCAGAAGTTTTTTTACTCAATGGAGGAACGTAGTCAGAGAAATGTTAATTAATGTCTTGCTCGAGTTGTGTATGCCACTGGTTCACCTCTGATGCTCACAGGCAATGTGTATTGGAAGAGATTTCTGAATGTTCTTCACCCAGCATACACCCCTCCAACCAGACATGATTTATCTACTCATTTTCTGCATGCAGAGTTCAACAGAGTTCAAGTGAATGTCAAGCAAATCATAGAGAAAGCTAACTGTATTGCAATCATCTCTGATGGGTGGTTGAATGTTCGTGGGCAAGGAATAATTAACTACATCATCTCCACCCCTCAACCAGTATTCTACAAGAGCACAGACACATGGGACAACAAACATACGGGTCTCTACATTGCAGATGAGCTGAAGGCAGTCATCAATGACCTTGGACCACAGAAGGTATTTGCACTGGTGACAGACAATGCTGCGAACATGAAGGCTGCTTGGTCTAAAGTGGAGGAGTCTTACCCTCACATCACACCCATTGGCTGTGCTGCTCATGCACTGAATTTGCTCCTCAAGGACATCATGGCACTGAAAACAATGGATACACTCTACACGAGAGCCAAGAAATGGTTAGGTGGGTCATCAAGTTACAGCAGCAATCTACCTCACCAAGCAAAGTCAGAAGAATAAGAGCACCACATTGAAGCTGCCCAGCAACACCTGTTGGGGTGGTGTTGTCGTCATGTTTGACAGTCTCCTGGAGGGGAAGGAGTCTCTCCAAGAAATGGTCATATCACAGTCTGCCGATATGGACAGCCCCATCAAGAGGATCCTCCTGGATGATGTATTTTGGGAGAGAGTGGTAAGCAGCCTGAAACTCCTGAAACCTATAGCAGTAGCCATTGCACGGATTGAGGGAGACAATGCCATCCTGTCTGATGTTCAGTCTCTGCTTGCAGATGTAAGAGAATAAATCCGTACTGCCCTGCTCACTTCACTCTTGCCCCAAGCAGAGGAAAATGCAGTTCATCAAAAAGCATGAAGACTTCTGCCTGAAGCACACACACACCGCAGCGTACATGTTGGACCCCAAGTATGCTGGCAAGAGCATCCTGTCTGGTGCAGAGATCAACAAGGCCTATGGTGTCATCACTACCGTGTCTCGCCACCTTGACCTGGATGAGGGAAAGGTTCTTGGCAGTCTGGCGAAGTACACTTCCAAGCAAAGGCTTTGGGATGGAGATGCAGTCGTGCCAACAGATCTCATCAGCCACCTGGTGGAAGGGACTTTGTGGATCTGAGGCTCTTTCCCCTGTTGCCTCCATCATCCTCCAAATCCCACCAACATCAGCCGCCTCAGAGCGCAGCTGGTCCTTGTTTGGGAACACACACACCACGCACGCAACAGGCTGACCAATACAAGGGTTGAAAAATTGGTGGTCATCCAGGCAAATTTGAGGCTTTTTGGGCCTGACAACGAGCCATCCTCAACAAGGAAAGTGGAAAGTGACAGTGAAGATGAGGCCTCAGAGTCTGATGTTCAAGAGGTGGACATTGAGGAGGTGCAGGGAGAAGACATGGAAGCCTGAGAGGAAGACAACCAAAGCTTTAGTTTCTAGACTATCATTTTACAAATGTAAGTTGAAAACGTTTTTGGGAGATGCGATGGATCATTGGGATCATTCAATATTCCCTTTCTTTTGTTGTTCAGTGAAATCATCCCATGTGAAGAGTCAACTCATTTAATTAAAGTTCAATTCATAACTACATTTTTATTTTTATTTCTATTGGAAGGATTTAATCATGTGCAATTATGTCTACTTATGATAAGGTAAAAGGTTCATGTTTCTGTCTCCTTACGATATGGTAAATATATCCAATGCAAAAACATCTACATTTAAATGGTATTAATATTAATTTGCATATATTCCCGTTAATTCCCATATATTCCCGTTAATTCCCACAGAAAGTTTCCACCTCTGGATATTCCCCAAAATGTGCAACCCTGGTCAAGACTGAACTTGGAACACAGGGGACAAGGAAAAGAGGGTGCCCAAGAAACACCTGAAAGTGGAAGCTTATAGACGGGTTGGTTGTTTAGCAACAAAACCGACTTATGCGCAACTATGGGGCGAAACAGACTTGGTTGGCTTATATTGTTTACAACATGTCAACTATATTCCGTCTCCAATGTTTATTGAAAACATTAAATAAAGTTGCACAATGAGCACTTTTGAAGTACACCTTTGAAGAGCGCATCTTTTTCGTGACATCGTCAGCTAACCCGTAATAAACTGGCATGGGGTGAAGTCAGCAGGAGAAGACTACTCAGAACAGAGTGTGTTGGAGAAGAGTAGTCGATGGCCCTAACTGTGCTTCCTGAAGAGCGATGCTAAGACATTATTGGCTGGTGATAAATGGCATTGTTCTGTTTTTGCTCCCACTGTTGCGTCCTATACTCAGGTGGAATTTTTCTCTCTAACTAATTGTCATTCCTCCATGTCCATGTCTGCACTGGATAAAAGCATATCATATGTCCCTCAAGCCCCTTTGGTCTCTTCAAATCGATACTTTTGGTACTTAAAAAACACCTGCCACCTTGCTACAAAATTAGATTTTCTTGCGCTGCTGTGCCCGTGTGTCACAGTGACAACACTCAACCTTACATTTTCATGTTGATTTTCACCTTTGAAGTAAATTAGTGCTCAGCATCTCTCCCTCTATGGATTTGTCCGTTGTGTCTGTTATAGAAGTGGCTGCTTACAACAACAAAATAACACAGACCCATTGCTTGTATTTATTTAACCCGGTAAGTTGACTGAGAACAAATTCTCATTTACAACAACGACCTGGGCAATAGTTACAGGGGGATGAATGGGACAATTAGCAGCTGGGGATGATTAGGTGGCCATGATTGTATGAGAACCAGATTGGGAATTTAGCCAGGACACCAGGGTTAACGCCGCTGCTCTTACAATAAGTGCCATGGGATCTTTAGTGACCACAGAGAATCAGGACACCTGTTTAATTTCCCATCTGAAAGACGGCTCCCAAAACAGGACAATGTCCCCAATCACTGCCCTGGGACATTGGGATATTGTTTATAGTCCAGAGGAAAGAGTGACTGGCCCTCCGACACCACTTCCTGCAGCGTCTGGTCTCCCATCCAGGGACTGACCAGAACCAACCCTGCTTATCTTCAGAGATACACCAGCAGTGGGATGCTGGTTGGTATGCTTGTTGAAATGATTACCAATGCACACTATTGTAAAGTACAGTATTACACATTTTAGCATCTATTCCCTAGGAGAAATTGAAGGGGATGAAATGCAAATATGGTTCAGTGGTAGTAAGATGTACATTTATTGTATCTGTTCTTGTAGTGCTGAGTCACACACCACACACAGAAACACAAACAATGGTTCATCAGTTACTCTCGATTATCATATCAACCAGCTGCTCTGAGACATAATTTCTGAACAATGGTGTGCCAGCGTGTGCCAGGCGGGGGGCAGATTTCATGGTCGTATAATGTTTAGTATCAGTCAGAGCAGAGGAGGGTATACAGTGCCCTCTGTAGTTACTGGGACAGAGAAGCATTTTGTATTATTATTTTGGCACTGTACTCCAGTACTTTCTATTTGAAATGATACAATGAGTATGGGGTTAAAGTGCAGGTTTAATTTGAGGGTATTTCCATCCATATCAGGTGAAACATGTAGAAATTACAGCACTTTTTGTACATATTCCCCCCTTTTAGGGGACCAAAAGTATTGGGAGAAATTCACTTATATGTGTATTAAAATATTAAAAGTTTAGTATCTGGTCCCATATTCCTAGTATGCAATGATTACATCACGCTTGTGACTCTTCAAACTAGTTGGATGCATTTGCTGCTTGTGTTTGATTATGGATAGTCCTGAATGAATCGTGAATAATGATGAGTGAGAAAGTTACAGACGCACGTGTCAACATAAAAAAATGCTAACCTCCCCTGTTATTGTAATGGTGAGAGGTTAGCATGTCTTGGGGGTATGATATTTGTGTGTCTGTAACTTTGTCACTCATCATCATTCGCGATTCATTCAGTACTATCCATGATCATGGTAGGATTGACATTATTGTAGAAGTATTTAGAAACATATTATATTTTTATTTACAATAAAAGTGACACCAACATGACACAATACATTGTTTACCATTCATTTCTATTGGGCACAAAATAATCTGAAACACAACCAAAACAAATAGCAAATGTATCCAATTTGTAGAGTCACAAGCTTGATGTTATCATTGTGTGCTAGGAATATGGGACCAAATACAAAACCTTTGACTACTTTAATACACAGATAAGTGAATTTGTGTGTGTGTGTGTGTGTGTGTGTGTGTGTGTGTGTGTGTGTGTGTGTGTGTGTGTGTGTGTGTGTGTGTGTGTGTGTGTGTGTGTGTGTGTGTGTGTGTGTGTGTGTGTGTGTGTGTGTGTGTGTGTGTGTGTGTGTGTGTGTGTGTATACCCATTGCATGCATCACAATCTAGCTGCTGTACAGTCAGTGGGTGAGTCCCAAATGGTACCCTATTCCCTATATAGTGCACTTCTTTTGAGCAGAGCCCTATGGGCCCTTTGATATCCTCTAGGCCCTGGTCAAAAGTAGTGCGCAGTGTAACACTACTATTCTGGACAGTGTAATTTTGTAATGATGTCAGCACAGTAAAAGGCCAACGAAAGGCCTCTAATGGCAACACTAAGCAACGTTGAAAAGAATGCTGACAAATGAAGTCAAATGAAGGAAAGTTTAATGGTATATATGATCTTTAATAATAGTATACATTTGATGTTTCTGTTCAATGAATACCATTAACAGTGTATTAGTGTAGTCTACGTATTATCTGCTCTCATTCATTTCTGCCCAGACAAACACCATATAGGATTGTGGTTAAGTAGCAGGTGCATGGCCAGTCAAGGTTAACTGGCTGAATGGAGCGGTGCGGCGCATGATCTCCACAGCAGATAGGCTCTGACTGTGCTACAGAGTGATAAGGGCAGGTCTTGCCCCTTAATAATGAATTTTGATGCCAAAGCTGAATTATCTTGTGACTTTTATCCTTACTATAGGGGTGAATATGTACATCACAGTTGAAGTCTATGGGCTTGCTGTATGTATATACAACAGCCTGCCAGCTTTGGGACAATTCAGGCCTCCTCACAATTGATTCATATTTGGTTTCAGAAATGACGTGATGATGCATGGTCCCTCTCCCCATGCAAATGAAATCTTTTAGGAGACGAATTGCCTCTAGTGAAGATTGTATTGTCCGAGCAGTAGATTGAAATATTTATATTAGAGGTTGCTGATAATAGGCGCAGCTGCAGATAGGAGGTGATGCATGTGTTTGTCATCTTAAATATCATCATCCTGCACTGCAGACTGTATTATTAACAGGGGCGCAACATTGGTTTTAGAAGTGGGGGGGACAACTTGGCGGGGGGGGGGGGGGGGTCTTGGGGTCCTCCCATTTTTGGGGGCATCTAAAGCTAAATTCCTGACTTTCTACACAATCTAATATGACCCATGGCCCTTCTAGCTGTCTCGATTTAGAACAAAAAGTAAGAAAAAATTCCCACAGTCATCAAGCTAGGGAAGAGATCCTTATTAAATATGTTTAAGTGATTGATAAGACTGAACTAGATCAATGATAATTCAATAATCAATAATTCAATAATCAAATATCTTTAACCAATAGCCTAACAAATGAACAATTCTTACAAATAAAGTACAAATGTTTTTGATTGTCTTTATTTAGACATCCTCTACATTCAATTTCAGCCATCCCAAGCCGCCCGCATGCCTGAACCCCACCAGTCTAGTCAATAACTCTCGCCCCAACTTCCTTCCCATAATCTTTTTTAATGTCTCAAGGGAAAGGTTTGAAAAACAAAAGTTTTATAAAAACACACATTCACCCACACATTAACACACAGAAACAGTACACCCTCCATATAAGGTGAATGCACCAATTTGTAAGTCGCTCTGGATAAGAGCGTCTGCTAAATGACGTAAATGTAAATGTAAATATAATTCATATCATAGGCTTAATAGTACTGTAGAGCTCTTTTTACTTGCACACAATATAGCTGGGTCACCCCGTCCTGCCCCTAGGGGTCCACGGCCCTGCAGTGCCCCAACCCAACACACTCAGTCTGAAAAGTAGGGAATTAGCTAGGGAAACTGACAGATCAATAACCTTACGTTGCTATACTGACTAATAAAACTCAGAGTGCGCTGAAAAAACATCAGAATTTCGGTGTTCAATTGTTTGGCTGCTGGTTTCATTGTTTGATTCAGGTCTAGTGTGATTGAGGCAAAAATAATAGCTAAAGTTAGTGAGCTAGCTACCTAGCTAACATTAGCCAACTTTTGGCTAGCTCTAGCTAATGGTGCAATGGTACATCATCAAATGTACTTATGTTGAAACGGGACAAAACAAATGCAACAAAACATTTCAATAAACACAAAAGCTCTGTTAGATAGTACCTGACAGATAGCTAGAGGCAAGCTAGAGCTGAACTGGCTGTGGTAGCTACAGTGCATTCGAAAATTATTCAGACCCCTTGACTTTTTCCACATTTTGTTGCATTACAGCCTTATTCTAAAATAGATTAAATAATTTTCCCCCCTTATTGATCGGCACACAATACCCCATAATGACAAAGTGAAAACAGGTTTTAAGAAATTGTTGTACATTTATATATATATATATAAAAAACTGAAATACCTTATTAACATAAGTATTCAGACCCTTTGCTATGAGACTTGAAATTGAGCTCAGGTTTATCCTGTTTCCATTAATCATCCTTGAGATGTTTCTACAACATGATTGCAGTCTCCCTGTGGTAAATTCAATTGATTGGACATGATTTGGAAAGGCACACACCTGTCTATATAAGGTCCCACAGTTGACAGTGCATGTCAGAACAAAAACCAAGCCATGAGGTCGAAGGAATTGTCCGTAGAGCTCAGAGACAGGATTGTGTCGAGGCACAGTTCTGGCGAAGGGTACGAAAATAATGTCTGCAGCATTGAAGGTCCCCAAGAACACAGTGGCCTCCATCATCCCTAAATTGAAGAAGTTTGGAACCACCAAGGCAAAACTTTTCAATCGGGGGAGAAGGGCCTTTGTCACGGTTGTCGTCGGGAAAGGAGGACCAAAATGCAGCAGGTATGTGAATGCTCATCTTGACGTTTATTTAACTCAAAAGTGAACACCAAAATAATAAACAAAACGAACTCACGATCAACCCAACAGTCTTGTCATGCTCACTCACGCTAAACAAGAAACAATCTCCCACGAACACTAACCCAAACAATTACCCATATATAGGACTCTCAATCAGAGGCAACGAGAAAGCACCTGCCTCCAATTGAGAGTCCAACCCCCCATTAACCTAAACATAGAAATACAACAAACCCGAAAGAACATAGACCAAAAACCCGGAAATAATAAATCAAACGCCCTATTACATAAAACACCACCCCGAACCACATAAAACAAATACCCTCTGCCACGTCCTGACCAAACTACAATAACAAATAACCTTTATACTGGTCAGGACGTGACAGCCTTGGTGCAGGTGGTGAGTAAGAACCCAATGTGTGAGATCCCAGTGCTCATGGATCTCAGACTGGGGCGAATGTTCACCTTCCAACAGGACAACAACCCTAAGCACACAGCCAAGACAATGCAGGAGTGGCTTCAGGACAAGTCTCTGAATGTCCTTGAGAGGCCCAGCCAGAGCCCAAACTTGAACCCGATGGAACATCTCTGGAGAGACTTGAAAATAGCTGTGCAGCAATGCTCCCCATCCAACCTGACAGAGTTTGAGAGGATCTGCAGAGAATAATGGAAGGAACTCCCTAAATGCTGGTGTGCCAAGCTTGTAGTGTCATACCCAAGAAGACTCGAGGCTGTAGTTGCTGCCAAAGGTGCTTCAACAAAGTACTGATTAAAGGGTCTGAATATTTCTGTAAATGTTATATTTCAGTTTTTAACGTTTAATACATTTGCAAATAAATTCTAAGAAAAAGTTTGCTTTGTCATTATGGGGTATTATGTGTAGATTGATGATGGGGAAAAAACTATTTAATACATTTTAGAATAAGGCTGTAACGTAACACAATGTTGAAAATGTCAAGAAGTCTGAATACTTTCCGAATGCACTGTACTAGCTAGCTAACTAGCTGCTAGTAGTTCATTCAATTCAGTTTAGAGGGGATGAAACATTAGCTAATGTAACATATCAGTTGCATTACTAGCTCAGCATTGGGAATAAATACTTTTTTGCTGTCAATCAGAATTTACTTCAGCTGCTAGATCAGTCAACTAAAGAGTAGCAAGTTTCTGCTCTGCTTGCTTTTAAAATTTGAAGAAAAAGTGCAACACAGACAGCATCCGCCTCTGTTCATCTCTCCCATGCTGGTCCTATATGGCAGCTTCTCAGAAGCTTTGCCTTCACACAGCCTGCCTACTTGTTCTGCTCTGTGGTGTCTGTGTGGTCCTAAATCCAGCCGGCTGAAACCGGAAAACAGCCTACCCAACCGCTCTGAGGCATCTGCATGGTCTTAAAGCACGCCGGTGTCGTGTTATGAATCACAGTGCAATTATAAAATTGGGGGGGACAAAAATGCAATTTCAGAATGTTGGGGGATCATGCTCCCCCCCGTCCCAAGTGAAAGTTGCGCCCCTGATTATTAACTTCAACTGAACTGGTGTTAACCACTTGATGAGACTGCACAGAATTTGTACTAAGATTTGAAAGGGGTGCAGTAGGCTATACCCTATCAGGTTTAAGAGTACAGGCATTATTTACAATGCATGGGTAAAGTTGTAAATAATTTATAATTGCAGACAATTTCCTCTACCGTATATCAAGTTCAAGAGCAGAATAGGGAGTGAATGGGGGTAAATTCTCTCTCTCTCTCTCTCTGGGGGATAAAAGCGTTGTGAATGGCAGTTTCACCTTTCTCACCATCTCCTACCATGTCCACCCTCATCCTCCACAGCCTGCTCCTCTGTGACACAGATATCCTAGCAGTACCATGCTATTACTATTCAGAGAGCTGACTGCTCTCTCACTGAATGAAAAAACATACTAGGTGTGTATCCCAAATAGTACTCTATTCCATAGTGTAGGCCTACTTCTTTTTACCTGGGCTCATAGGACTATGGTCAAAATTAGTGCACTTACCTGGATTTTTCAAGGCCTATATGTACATGCCAAGTTGAAAAATGAACTTGACACATTTTTCCAAAACTCCAAATGAATTTTTTCTCCCTCCCTGTGTGACTCCCTAAACACAGGACCCAGTTATGTCCCAAAAGTTCAAAGGGCACACTATTCCCTTTATAGTGCACTGTATTTTTCAAATGTAGTACACTATAAAGGAAATTGGGTGAAATTTGGGACACACATATTATAGGTCAGAGGCCTGCTGGTCAGAATGTAATACTGTCATGTCTTTTGTACATCAAATGGGACGAAAACATACACGTTCACTAAACAACAAACACAGCCTAGTAACCTTAGACTCTGCACCTGGAGAGCATTCCTCTATCTCCTAGCCACAGGCTACCCATAATCATTTATTAAAACATATATGCACGGCGCCGCTGTGTGTGACAGAGTGGAGATCAGGTGTTTAGTGGGGATATGAGGTTGAGATGACAGGTGCTGAGTGATATTAGGATGGACAGAGAACTAGCCAACCCTGAGGGAAGGATAACCTATACGCTCTACACCTGATACAATGTCACTCAGAAGTAAACTTGCCCCACTGTATAGGATATATAAGAAAAGTAGATCAGGATGTTGGCTCTCTGTTTATGGAGTATGCATTGAGAGACGAGATAGATAGATTGATATAATACAGGTGTGATAAACAGTGAGAGGAGAGCAGTTACAGCAGTCAGAGGTGTGAGGAAACAAACTATAGTATTACTGACACCACTATATCCATGTCAACTAATATCACAGGTGCTGATTTGATGAGGGCAATGGTGTGAATAATGAAAGCAGAGGTATTTGTATTTGTATTTATTATGTAAGCCTGGGGTCCAGCAAATAAGGTAGTTATACATTTTTTAAAACATTACAATACATTCGCAACAGATTTCACAACATAGTAAGTGTAGGCCCTCAGGCCCCTACTCTACTACCACATATCTACAACACAAAATCCATGTGTACATGTGTGTGTATAGTGCGTATATTATTGTGTGTTTGTATGTATGTGTCTGTGCCTACGTTTGTGCTGCTTCACAGTCCCCACTGTTCCATAAGGTGTATTTTTATCTGTTTTTCAAATCAAATTTTACTGCTTGCATGAGTTACTTGATGTGGAATAGAGTTCCATGTAGCTTTATTCAAAGTCAGTGGCATGTCATAAGTAAAGATTGAAAAAAGTAAGGGGCCTAGACTGCTCCCCTGGGGAATTCCTGATTCTACCTGGATTTTGTTGTCCATTAAAGAACACCCTCTGTTCTGTTAGACAGGTAACTCTTTATCCACAATATAGCAGGGGATGTAAAGCCATAACACATATGTTTTTCCAGCAAAAGACTATGATTGATAATGTCAAAAGCCGCACTGAAGTCTAACAAAACAGCCCCCACAATCTTTTTTTCATCAATTTGTGCTGAAAATATGTTGTCAATTTGTTTACTGTAAAATAGTATTGTATCTGGTCAAACACATTTTTTTCCAAAAGTTTATTAAGGGTTGGTAACTGATTGGTCGGCTATTTGAGCCAGTAAAGGGGGCTTTACTATTCTTAGGTAGGGGGATACATTTTGCTTCCCTCCAGGCCTGAGGGCACACTGTCACGACTTCCGCCGAAGTCGGTCCCTCTCCTTGTTTGGGCGGTGTTCGGCGGTCAACGTCACCGACCTTCTAGCCATCGCTGATCCATTTTTCATTTTCCATTGGTTTTGTCTTGTCTTACATCACACCTGGTTCCAATCTCATCAATTACATGTTGTGTATTTCCCCTCATGTCCTTGTCGGTGTTTGTTTGTTTGTATGTGATGTGCAAGTTATGTTCTGGTGCGCGACGGGTTTTGTACCCACTTTTATTATTTTGTATATTTTGGTTTTCGGAGTTTTGTGAGCACTTATTAAACGACTCTGTTTATACCAAGTTCGTTCTCCTGCGCCTGACTTCCCTGCCACCAGCACGCACCCATTACACACACACTTTATTGTAGGCTTAAATTGGAGATATGTCAAAGAGAGTGGCAATGCTGTCAGCTATTATCCTCAGTAATTTTCCATCCAAGTTGTCAGACCCGTGGCTTGTCATTGTTGATAGATAACAATCGTTTTTTCACCTCTTCCACACTTATTTTACAGAATTCCAAATTACAATACTTGTCTTTCAGAATTTGGTCAGACATACTTGGATGTGTAGTGTCAGCGTTTGTTGCTGGCATGTCATGCCTAAGTTTGCTAATCTTGCCAATGAAAAGGTAATTAAAGTAGTTTGCAATATCAGTGGGTTTTGTGACGAATGAGCCATCTGATTCCATTAATGATGGAGCGGAGTTTGCCTTTTTGCCAAAAATATAATTTAAGGTGCTCCAAAGCTTTTTACTATCATTCTTTATGTCATTTAACTTTGTTTCATAGTGTAGTTTCTTCTTTTTATTCAGTTTAGTCACATGATTTCTCAATTTGCAGTACGTTTGCCAATTGGTTGTACAGGAGACCTATTTGCCATTTATTTTGGCTCATCCCTCTCAACCATACAATTTTTCAATTCCTCATCAATCCACAGGAATTTAACCATTTTTACAGTCATTTTCTTAATGGGTACATGCTTCTTAGTAACTGGGATAAGCAATTTCATGTGTGTCAAATGTGTCAAGTGCAGCGTTTGGTTGCTCGTCATTACACACCACGGACCACATATTCTTTACATCAACATCATAGGAATCACTACAAAACTTATTGTATGACCTTTTATACACTATATTAGACCCAGCATTTGGAACTTTGGTTTTACTAGATATGGCTACTATATTGTGATCACTACATCCGAAGGATTTGGATACTGCTTTCAAACACATTTATGCAGTGTTAGTGAAGATGTCATCAATACATGTTGATGATTTAATTCCTGTGCTGTTTGTAACTACCCTAGGTTGGTTGATAACCTGAACCAGATTGCAGGCACTAGTTACAGTTTGAAGCTTTTTCTTGAGTGGGCAGCCTGATGAAAGCCATTCAATATTTAAATCACCCAGAAAATATTCCTCTCTATTGACATCACATACATTATCAAGCATTTCACACATGTTATCCAGATACTGACTGTTAGCACTTGGTGGTCTATAGCAGCTTCCTACCAGAATGGGCTTTAGGTGAGGCAGATGAACCTGTAGCCATATTACTTCAACAGTATTTAACATGATGTCCTCTCTAAGCTTTACAGGAATGTGGTTCTGAATATAAACAGCCATACCTCCACCTTTGGCATTTCTGTATTTTCTTTAGATCTTATAACCATGTATTGCTACCACTGTATCATCAAAGGTATTATCTAAGTAAGTTTCAGAGATTGTCAGAAAATGAATGAGGTGATTTTACAGAATGAGTGATGACAGAGAGAGATGCATCGACACAATGCTATTTGTCACTGTTAGTGTTAACTAACCAAATCTACAATGCGGTTGTATTGATTCAGGGAGGGACAGATACATACATACCTGTGAATCAAGCAGACTTGAAAGATTATGTTAACGTTTATCTGCCGTTTCAATCCACCTCATCCGCCTATGTCGGTCTTCCGCATCTGCGGTGGAAAGTGGCAGAGCTACAGCACTGTTTGTGAGACCAGAAAACATCCCAAAGATCAGTCTTCCCACAAAAACATTTGTAGCATCCGAACGGTTTGGCCTACAAACTATATACCGCTCAATGGAAAGATGAGACTCTCACGAACACAATGGTATTCTCCATTTTGTTGTACGACCCCTCACGGAACTCGTCTGAAGTTAACCCATTACCGGTTTAAAAAATGAATGGAAGTATGGAAGCAGTTTTCTTTTGTGCCCCCAAAAAAGGGGTCAAATGTGTCATAAACGTTTTTTTATAATTTGTGAGCTTTCTTTCCTAGATATAGGACAGACACTTCTAAACCTTAATCCTTAAGAATTATTTTTGATTGTAGTATGTTTTGGAATTTATTAATGTGTTATTCAATGCGTTTCTGTGGGCTATAGCAGTAAAAGCCAAATACAATATCAATAATTGTAGGTATTTTTTTTTATACCTACAAGGGTCATAAAATTACAAAATCAAATTGCGAATTGATCCATGGTATGACCATCTTAAAATAATTCCATATTTTAGCTTAGTATATCCCAACTGCTTTATTCATAAAATATTTCATACGTGAGGTGATTTGTGGACAAATGCAAATTGCAGTTGGCAGAGAACATTCATTTTTTTAAGTAGCCTACCAACTCATTGTAAATAACTGATTATTATTACTATGGAATAACCCTTATAGTCACACTTTCAACAAATAACTACTTTCAAGCCTTCACAAACCTTCATAGACCACTAATGCCTATATGGCCTTTCTGAGTTGAAGTTTATTTGAAGTGGGACCTATAACTCTATTCAGATAACAGGGCAATTCTTGTCAACGTGACATTGATAAGCTATACAGTACTAGGCTACAGCACTAAGCCAGCTATGGGCTGTGAGCTATCAGAGGGTTGATGTAGACAGATGGATTCAGGCTAAAGCTGCCTGCCCCCAACCTGTCTCTAGAAACACAGGCACAAATGGAGTCGGCTGGCCGGTGGGTCACCGTGAAACAGTTGACCCATGCACGTTTATGATCAGAAATGATCTGTGCAATAGGCACGTCAGATAGACACAAAGGCATAATCACAATGTTATCAACGCTCTGGTTTGGTGGAGGGGAGGGATAGATTTTCGCCCCGCCAGAGATTTGGCAGGTCTTCTATTATTGAATATTTCCATTGTCACTGTAACAAAAGTGTGAGGATCACTGTTCAAATGCTTACAAAGGAAATGCCATCTTGCAAACAGCATGCTGACCTCGGCAGTTTTGAAGTGAAATATGCAATGATTAGAAAAGCACGTTTGTTTGCCTGTGATGAGTTTAAAAAGTAAGCTGTTGAGTTCATTGTGTACAGCCTCTCACTCCCCCCTCACTTGCTCCTCTGTCTGATTCTTTACAATGTATTCTGAAAAACACTGTACATATTTCAATAATAATAACCCTGGACAGAGGTATAATCATTTTGGAATGTATTTGGTGACTCTCCAGAGAATTCTATGTTTCTATTGTGGAACGAGTCAACACCAAGGATGTTATTCACTGTAAAGCTAATGCACTCACTCACACCCATACAAACCACTCATTTGTAAGACTGATATCACCAGAGATTGTATGTGTGGTGTCACGTATATTCAACATTTTAACCAACTTTTTGTCTGTTATTTATTGGCAAAGTCAACATGTCCATCAAGGGCAAACTCAGTCTGACAATACATATTCAACTTACCAGTATCTAATTTCTCAGAACTTGAAAATACCATTCCCCAAATGACCCATATGATTCAACACACATTCAGTGGTGTAAAATACTTTAAAGTACTACTTAAGTAGTTTTTGGTATACTTTACTAGGGTACTTTACTATTTATATTTTTGACAACTTTTACTCCATTACATTCCTAAAGAAAATAATGTACTTTTGACTCCATACATTTTCCCTGACACCCAAAAGTACTTGTTACATTTCGAATGATTAGCAGGACAAGAAAATTGTCAAATTCACTCACTTATAAAGAGAACATCGATGCCCATCCCTACTGCCTCTGATCTTGCGAACTCACTAAACACAAATGCTTCATTTGTAAATTATGTCTGAGTTTTGTAGTGTGCCCCTGGCTACCCGTACATTTTAAAAACAAGAAAAATTGTGTCTGGTCTGGAATGGGAAATTATTTATACTTTTACTTTTGATACTTAAGTATATTTTAGCAATTACATTTACTTTTGATACTTAAGTATATTTAAAACCAAATACTTTTACTCAAGTAGCATTTTACTGAGTTACTTTCACTTTTACTTGAGTAATTGTCTATTAAGGTATCTTCACTTTTACTCAAGTATGACAATTGGGTACTTTTTCCACCACTGCATACGTTATATCTCAAGTGATAACACGCTTGAACAAAGTTTATGTCCACAAGAATAGTAACCATTTTTTTGACCAACTTGGGACATTATGCTATTTCTAGGGGGTTTAGGGTTAAGGTTAGAATTAGTGTTTGGGTTACAATTACGTTAAGGGTTAGGGTTAGGAGCTAGGGTTAGTTTTAGGGTTAGGGTTAGTGTTATATCTAGCTTAGCTGTCAAAGAATGCACATCTGCACAGTTTCACATTGCACCTCTCGTTTAATGACATCTGCCACTCATTCTGACAACCCATTCACCCGTAAAGCAGCACACTGTCGTAAACCATAACAACGTACAGTACGACGAACAGCACGTCGTACCATACATAACAGTTAGGAGCTAGGGTTATGTTTAGGGTTAGGGTTAAGGTTAGGTTTTTGGGTTAAGGTTAGGGTTAAGGTAAGGGTAAGAGTATGGGTTAGGGTTAGGGTTGGGTTTAGGGTTAGGGGTTAGGGAAAATAGGATTTTGAATGGGCCGGAATTGTGTGTCCCCACAAGGTTAGCTTTACAAGACTCTGTGTGTGTGTGTGTGTGTGTGTGTGTGTGTGTGTGTGTGTGTGTGTGTGTGTGTGTGTGTGTGTGTGTGTGTGTGTGTGTGTGTGTGTGTGTGTGTGTGTGTGTGTGTGTGCACGTGCGTGGGTGGATATGTGCGTGCGTGAGTGCGTATGTGTGTGTGTGTGACATTCATCTGTCTCTATCAGATATATATCTTTGAAAAGCTTCGGACCAACTGGCCTTTGTTTTGGGCTCTGTAATGGTTCATTCCAGTTGATTACTCATGTTCTAATGCTAATGGCGAAGGGCTGGTTTAAGGTTTCGGCCCTGTCAGCTGGTCAGATATGTATAATACGTTGTGACAGCACAGGGACCATGTCTCTTTCACAGGGGATTTGATATGTGGGATGAATGTGGTTACCGTCAATGGACATATTAGTGGCCATTATGAGTCAGAGGTGTTGTGCATTTGTTAAGCTTTTCACCGGGATACTGCTACAGCCATACAGGCTAGATGGGGTAGTGTTTCACAACCAGCGGGAATCAGGTTTACTCCCTAGAGTAAAACAGGAGACAAAAGTACTGACTCCTGACTCAAATGTTCATTTTGTGAATTAGCGATGCAACATGAAAATAAATATACAAAGTGAAAAAGTTTTCATGTGAAATGAAACTTGCAGCAATGTTTGAAAAGCCAAAATATGCTTTTTGGTCTTTGTTAAAACACTAACAAAATTGACAATATGATAGCGTAACAGCAATAGCATGACATTGTTGAGTCCAGCGTTTGAAGATAAACACACATAATATCCCTAGGTGACTGACACTTTGTACCGTCTCCATTTAAAAGTGACAAGGTGTAGTACACAACAGAGTAGCATATCTTCATTAGCTGTTAGCTGGAAATTGATATGTCATATCAAATCAACAAATTGTATCATTAGCAGAGGGCATACACACTTGAATGCTGAATAAGGTGACTAAACACCTCAGGACAGAAACACATTACTTTATTGGTTCATACATAGAGTACATACATATGTTTTTGGAGATGTGTTGGGGGCTGCCACACTGGGCGCCCTGGGAGCTGTTGTTGTGGGGGGTTAAATGCCTTAAGTGCCCACAATGGCAGGCAATGGCATCTAGGATTTTACACCAGCAACCCTCCGGCTGCTGGCTTGCCTCTCTAGCCGCTAGGCTACCTGCCACCCACAGGAAGGACATCTAGAAGAACGTGATACAAAGCTATAACCCATCTCAATCTTTTTATTTTATTTTGACGTCCACCTTTAGCATTAATATGTATATCAATTGTTATTGAACAGGGGAAAAGATACGTTTCCACAGCATATCACAGAATAGGATTCTACAACAACTGAGGTACAGAAGTGGTGTAATGGCCAATCATTTTCTGAAAACCAATAGTAAAAAGATTTACAATGTATTACAGCACCTCAAGTAACAGTACTTCTCTTTACAGTTGGCCTTCATGTGCAATGTATGTTGCCTCCTTATTTGAAATGTCATTATTACATATTAGTCATTTTTTGCTGTGAGTGTTTGAGAAATAGTCAATTAACATGAATTACTTAAGTGATAATGCCCTCGAAGCCGGTGTTTGTAGGATATATTGCCACGGGTGTTGTTTGGCCAGAGACTTTGTCTTGGACCGGCAAACCGTGCCAATATATCCTCCGAACACCGGCTTCAAGGGTATTATCACTTTTATACAACGGGTTACCAACATATTCAAATAATGGTTGACATATTTTCATGAACTTTATTTTGAGGAATTTATTAATACTATTTCATCCTACCACAAGATATAGTCCTGACACAAATCTAGGGTTGCTACCCAAGCCGGCTGGTCATTCGTTCTATCGGTTCGGTTGCCAGAGATGTGACCCAGTCGTTCAGTCTTTTTGTTCTATATCTATGGACGTGACCCAGTCATTCATTTTTTGTAATGTTCCATTGCCATACTGCTAACTTACAGTCACGTGAAACAGTGCAGCCAGAATAACAGTAGCCGCGTTTGCATTTGTTTAAGCTGTTTTCTAGTGACATTTATTTGGATACATCCATAACAATGAGCTAATGAGGCGCGATTTCGCCTGCCATAGAAAATGTGCTCTCACCTCAGGACACTATTGTTCAGAGGAGCTAGCCAACAACACAGTTAACACAGCTTCAAACTGACGGTGGAAAGACTGCAAATTAGCTGCACTTTGTTTCGTTTGACCTTTTTTCAATTTATATATCCATAAAAATTATGATTTCGACTGGATGAGAAACGCTGCTGCCTATTTGTTACGTCCCAAAACGTTCATTACTATGGGACAGCTGGAGATCGAATTTGAATATTGAAACAATGTTGTAAATGTCGAGAGAGTTTATACAAATCTCCGCTGTTGAAAACTAAATGTTAGTCTAAAAGAAATGTGAGATAATGTCTAGATACTTTTTATAGTGGAGATCAAGTTTATAAATTGCCTGGCTGGGCTGATGAGACAGTGGATTGTGCAAACAGATGGAAGAGAGTAAATAGGCATTTTAACGTCATAGATTTAGCCAGTGGTAATTTGTGGAATAGACAACGGCTGGAATGCAGTTTTAACCAGTCAGCATTCAGAATTAGACCCACCCGATGTATAAAGTATATTAGAACATTGATATTGACACATCAATTATATATCCATGTGTTTCACAATGATATGACAAAGTATGTCACAAGTGAATTCCTCTTCAATAACATCAACACCTCAAAATTATATTAGAATTATAAAAACCGTAACATTAAGCATAATTACACAACCAATAGGCTATTTTACCCATGTAAATAGGTCATAAAAAATAGTCAAACTCTAATAAGCACACTGAAAAGCAGGGAGACTTTACTAGACACTTGACTCCAAATAAGGTTATTATCATTTATATACAAACTCAAAGAAACTCAGTCTATTCCAACATTGCAGTTAGTTTCCTTCAAAAAAGAAAGCTGTACTCCATCAACAACAGCAGCCTTCCCTCTCTCTAAAATAATATACAGTCTCTTTAATTGGCAATCATTTCCTTCCTCTCCTCCATCAAATGAGTGAAACGGAAGTAAGTCGCTCTTTCTGTATCATTTTCCCCAGGCAGCGTCAAAGAAGCATTGTGTTCTATACGGGGCAATTTGTCTAGACCAACATTTACACTCCCTTTGGGTGAGCTGGCCCCATGCCCCATTGGTCCAGAGAGGTAAGGCCCGCCTCCGTTCTGGATGACTGAGATATCATTGGTCCTCATGGCCAAATTCTTAGAGAAGGAGTCTGTACAGTGGTTCCAGAGACTAAAGGAGTCTCCATTACTGGACCTAATGTCTGGCCTCTGAAGTGGCTCTGATAGCTTCACAGGATGGGTTCCCATAAACATCAATGGTCCGTCCACAGACAGTCTGCGTCCTCGCCTGGTGGGGGCACTACTCCACATGTGAGTTCCCATATGGACCTACATGAGGAAGAGAGCAATGTTGAGTTACACTCCTTTTATGAAGACAAATATCAGTGTAATGATTCGATATACTTAATCTCCCACGATTTAGCATTTGTGAGCACCTTTTGAAATTGGGAAGGGGACATTTGGCCCATAGCATTGACCAAAACTTGCAGAGCGAGGGGGGTGGAGCTACGGCCCTGCTTCCGCTCCCCGTTTTAGTATATTTTCTCATACATCTCCCCAAAAACTTAACTGAGGAGCTGGCGCGAGATTTTTATTCTGGGATGTCGAGACCTTCGTAGGTGGTTTGAAGTCAGATACAAATCTGATTCCTGGCCATGTGACTTGTGTCTGTAACAGTCTAATCTAATTTGTTTGCCCTCGAGTGGTTTTTAGACTGTTATTTGGCATATCTCATTGCTTGCTAACCACTCTGTTGACAGTTTGACAAGAACATGTGGTAGCTATTTAGCTTGTTCATGATTTACAAACAAATGAGTTAATGTGATAGAAAGTTAAACAGCTACCTAGCTAGCTAACTTAGTTAACTGCCCTGGCTAGCCAAAAAGGACTTTTGAAAAGTTGTATCATCTTATCCTTTGAGGCTCTAAAAGTGTTCCTACACTATGATTTTGAACATTCAAAGCAACTGGGAAACTTCCATGGCAGGAATTGTTGTCACCTTAGCTTGCTACATAACTTCCTAGTGATAGGAAGCCTGAGCACCACCACCAATCAGTCTACACCTCTGTGCACACACCTGCCATTACTATGACAACGAGCATAGTCGTGTCAGCAAATGGCTGCTGTCTGAACACACACAAATCAGATGTGGTTACTTGTCTCTTGCTGTTTGGACAGACAGTATTCCAAAATGGATTTGAAAACACAACTGATTTGAGCATTAAGGCCTGAAGTGTGAACAAGCCTTTAGATCATGTATTTTCAGTCTTGTGAAGCAACTGCTTTCTATCCCTCTCAATCGCTCATTTTCTCTTCTCTCAGTCTCCATGTCTTGCTCTGCATAGACTATGGAATATGGTCATTGTAGTTAATTACCACATTTTCTGAGCTAAACTATGTGGAATATTGGCCTGTTGGAAACTACAACTCCCTACTACATCGCACAGTTCAGGCTTGATCTGATTTATCTCTACAGAAACTGCACACGGAGCTCACAGAGCAAATATGAATTGAATGGAATTCAAATCATTGAACCGATGTCAGTCAATTAGTTGTTTAAAAACTGAAAAATAACCTACATTTTGGTTAATTCTGCAGCACTAATGAATGAAATGACGCCCAAAAAACAATATACGGTGTCCATCACTTTCACAGTTTTAATTTTTTTTTGCTAGTCAATCAGTCTAAACCCTATCTCGTAAATGCAAAAGTGGAACGTACCTTCAGATTTCCTTTGGTGGTGAATGCCCGACCACAGACAGTGCAAGCGAACGGCTTCTCCCCAGTGTGAGTCCTCTCGTGGATTTGCAGGGCGCTGGAGGAAGAGAAGGTTTTCCCACAAGTGTGGCAGTAATGCTGCTTGGGAGTTCGTCGAGGTGGCAGCGCAGCGAGCGCTGGGGAAGAGGAGGCTGAGGACATCCTCAAACTCAAACTGCCTTGAAGATCCCTTGGTTCCCCATAGGGGACGCTACCCAGGAAACTGTTAACTTCTGGCTTAATCATTTGGGAGGCCAGAGGATGTACAAAGGAATTGGGGCTGGAAGCAAGGCTGGGAATGGAGGGCTCAAACAACTGGGATGGCAGGTCCCTCATCTGATGGGTTAGCATGTGTTGCTTGAGGTTCCCCTTAGTGGAGAACCCTCTGTTGCACCCTGTGCAAATGAAGGGTCTCTCCTTGGTATGGCTTCGATAATGGATATCCAAGGCACTTTGGCAGGCAAAGGTCTTGCTGCAAATATTGCATGCAGTGTTCTTAAAAATGCCTCGTTGTTCACAGAATGTGTGGGCCATATTAGTGGGATCCTTTAGTGGGTTTAAAGATTTTAGGTGGTGAAGAGATGCCATGCCATTGTCAGTGAATTGCAGAGGGCTTGGATTGATATGTGCCTGGGATAAAGCATTCTGGTACCTTTCCTCACAGCTTGTGGGGCTAGAACATACTGGAACACTCTCACTTGGGGAAAAAAAGTGCTTTGCAGCTGTATTCTCAGAAACAGCAAGTCTCCCATCACTTCGGTCACCTCCAAGAGATGATGAGTCATAGGCATGTTGATCCTCTTTAGCCAGTCCCTTTGACTTAAACCAGCTGACCTGCGTCTCCTCCACTGGCCTAAGATAGTTGAGTTTCTTCTGGGCATCAAAGGAGCCTGCTCCTGTACTGTCAGAAGGAGACAAGCTGTCAGATAAGGAGTTAATAAACCTGGACATGCCTGCAATCCCACAGTCATTGAAGTCCATATCATAATCAGAAAGGTTCTCTATTTCTTCTAATTTCCTTTCATCCACTGAACCTCCGCCAGACTCCATTGACTTTGGGTAGCTCTGTTCAGAGAGAGGGGTGTTGGGAATCTGGCCATCCATGTGCATATGAATATGCTGCTGTAGGACAACAGCGTTGGTGAACTTCCTCTGGCAGATGGGGCAGGAGTGCTGGACCCTCAGTGGCGGCGTGGCACGATGAACTGCATGGTGCGTCTTCAGATTCCCTTTGGTAGAGAACGCCCGTCCGCACACTTTACATCTGAAGGGCCGCTCTCCTGTGTGGGTGCGGTAGTGCATCCTGAGGGCGCTCTGGCAACTAAGTATGCGGTGGCAAATGATGCACTCGTTGAGGTCCGTCATCTTCTTGTCAATGTTCTCCACTAGCTGCTGGAGTTTTGAGGTCTCTGATGTCTGCAGGGGATCATGGACTCCTCCTCCAAAGGGATGTTTGGTCTTGAACTGCTCCGACTTGATGGAATTTCTGCTAATGGAAGTGATGTTGGTGGATACATAGTCAGCTGATCCTTCTTTTCTCGAGCTCATCTTTGAGACAAAGGTCAAAGGGGGTTTAACGTCTTCTCTTTTCAGATTCAAGGTGGGGAAGGTGGGGACTTTTCCAGGCTCTACAAGGTCAACACTCTTGGTAGACTTTACCGCACTAGATGATTCACGTACGCCTGGACTGGAAAGTGTGGTTATTGAGACTGGCTGCTCCTCTTTCTTGATAAGAAAGGGTAAGTTGGGTGATACAGTTGGGAGCAACCGGCCAACAGAAGTAGTCAAGGTGGCTAGGGATGATTTACTCTCCAGCCAGCATGTGACTGGTTTCTGTGGTGGCATAGACATGCCATAAGGGATTCCTGTGCTGGTTGGGATATTGTCAAGGTGTTCTGGAACAGGGTAAGGGTTCATCTGGATGTGGGGGTACCTCTCTTTGTGCCGCTGGAAGTGTACCTTCAAGTTCCCACGGGTGGAGAAACGATTCCCGCAGATGTTGCACTTGTATGGCCTCTCCCCAGTGTGGGATCGCAAATGGATCTGCATGGCACTGTCACTCCCAAATACCTTAGTGCAAAACCTGCATTTGTGTTTAAAGTAAGCCCGTTCAGAAGACATTTTGCGTTCTAAAGAAGTCACGTTGGTTGGTTTGCCTTTCCTTTGTTGGGCTAATGCTGTCAAAGCCTTCAGATCCTCCACAATTGCACCAATGCTTGGTCCAGCGCTAGAGAGTGTTTGATTGCTGGATGGTGGCAGAGGTAGACATGGTTTATTCGATGGGTTTAGCAAGGTACCTGTGCCAAGTGCTGGTGAGTTCATTTTGGTATGGGCTGAAACATTTAGTTGAGGGTATAGACCATTAGCATGAGTGTACTTCTTTCTAGAGTGGTGCTTGCTAACTGCTGAAGCTATGAGTTTACCCATGCTTTGTAAGGGTTCGGTGCTAGAGTGCACAATGCTGCTTCCAAGGGGGCTCTGTGGTAACTGTACTTTTGCTGTTAATCGTTTAAAGTGACTGATGTTGGCAGACTGAGTGGCGAGACTGTGGGCTAACCCAGTGGCTGCAGCTAGCTGCTGGGATAGATGAGAACTGAGGGTTGTCAGCTGGCTGGCATGCGTTGATGCTAGACTAACCTGAGGGCAGCTGGTGGGTGCCTGCGTTGCAGACTCTGATACCTCAGACCTCTGGGAGGCAAACAGTAAGACCTGGTGACAAATCTGATCCATCAGCTGCAGCTGGTGGATCTGTTGCAGCTGCAAAGCCAGGAGTTTCTCCATCAGAGATGAGACGGCCATCTTACTGCTGCCACTGTTGCCGGTGTCCGATCGGCTCTGCTGACAAAACTGGGCCACGGCTACTTTAGTGCTCTCTAGGTTTTCAATGATGACGTTGCTGTTGAACCATGATAATGTCCCCTGCTGTTCCGACAGGTTGTTGCCAGGTTGAGGTAGTGAAATTGGGAGAACTGAGATACATGAGACAATATCCGTCAGGCTGTCAGTACTGCTGCTCCGGCTGCTACTGGTGCTATCTAGCCGGCCATTGCTTCTCTTACTTCTGGAAACATCCATAGAGTCTTCATTCCCCTCTGGTTTCTCCTCCAACAGATCACTGCACTCTTCCATTTCAGAGTTGTTGACTGTTTCGCCTGGTTCTCCTGGTGTACTGGGCGATGAGGCTAGAGGGAACATTTCAGCAGACGACACTGGGTCTTCATTGTCATTGACAATCAGGACTAACTGATTGGAAAAGCAATCCCTGACATGTAGTTCCAGATCTGATAGTTCAACAAACTCAGCACAGCATCTACTGCAGACATGAGCACAGTAGTCCAAGGTGGGGGGAGTCCCTAAACTCTGGTGTGTGCCCCCTGAAACAGACAAGAAGGAAGCAAGGGTTATACATAGTGGCGGGAAGTATTTGGAGGGAGGGATGCTGCAAAAAAAGAAATACCAGGGGGAGGGGGAGGGGTAAGTCCCCCCACGCTGAAGACGTCTATATCGGTCCGCTAATACAGGACTAGTAAAGGCCCAGTGTGCTACTTTTGTGAAAAAAACATTTAATGGATTTCAGTGTTTACCAGCATTTGTAACTTGAGTCTTATAATTACCTGTACAAAAAAAGTTAATCTGATAATACTTGTCGAATATAAAAATACTTGCTTCATATATGTTTATCAGTTTCTTGAAATATTTTGCAAATGCAACTCCTTTCTATGTGAAAACTGAAATAGTATTTTCATTCTTTATCCATTGCAACGTACAGTAGTGAGTGCATACACTTTTGTGCTGGTCCCCCGTGGGAAATGAACCCACAACTCTAGAATTTAGAATTGCAAGTGCCATGCTCTACCAACTGAGCCTCATCATCACATCATCACAAACCACTCGATGTCTCAATGTACTCAAGTACTGTATTGGTCATTGTTTTTCTTCAAGGTGATGGAAAGTCTACAGGTACAAGCGTAGATGACCAGCCTATGTAGAATATAGTAATGTACAGTACCAGAACAAAAGTTTGGACACGCCTACTCATTCAAGAGTTCTTCTAATTTTTACTATTTTCTACATTGTAGAATAATAGTGAAGACACCAAAACTATGAAATAACACATATGGAATCGTATAGTAACCAAAAAAAGAGTTAAACGAATCAAAAAATATTTATATTTGAGATTCTTCAAAGTAGCCACCCTTTGCCTTGATGACAGCTTTGTACACTCTTGTCATTCTCTCACCTGGAATGCATTTCAATTAACAGGTGTGCCTTGTTAAAGTGAATTTGCAGAATTTATTTCCTTCTTAATGTGTTGTGACAGTGTAGGGGTGGTATACAGAAGATAGCCCTATTTGGTAAAAGACCAAGTCCATATTATCGTAAGAGCAGCTCAAATAAGCGAAGAGAAATGACAGTCCATCATTACTTTAAGACATGAAGGTCAGTCAATCTGGAAAACTTCAAGAACTTTGAAAGTTTCTTCAAGTGCATTTGCAAAAACCCGCTATGATGAACCTGGCTCTCATGAGGACCGCACAGAAAAGAAAGACCCAGAGTTACCTCTGCTGCAGAGGATAAGTTCATTAGAGTTAACTGCACCTCAGATTGCAGTTAACAGACTTCACAGAGTTCAAGTAACAGACACATCTCAACATCAACTGTTCAGAGGAGACTGCGTGAATCAGGCCTTCGTGGTCAAATTGCTGCAAAGAAATCACTACTAAAGGACACCAATAAGAAGAAGAGACTTGCTTGGGCCAAGTAGAGTAGGTGAACGGATGATCTCCACATGTGTATTTCCCACCATAAAGCATGGAGGAGGAGGTGTTATGGTGTGGGGGTGCTTTGCTGGTGACTGTGTGGGATTTATTTACAATTTAAGGCACACTTAACCAGCATGGCTACCACAGCATTCTGCAGTGACACTCCAACCCGTCTGGTTTGCGCTTAGTGGGACTATCATTTGTTTTTCAACAGAATAATGACCCAAGACACCTCTAGGATGTGTAAGGGCTTTTTAACCAAGCATGAGAGTGATGGAGTGCTGCATCAGAGGACCTGGCCTCCACAATCACCCCTCCTCAACCCAATTGAGATGGTTTGGGATGAGTTGGACCGCAGAGTGAAGGAAAAGCAGCCAACAAGGGCTCAGCATATGTGGGAACTCCTTCAAGACTGTTGGAAAAGCATTCTAGGTGAAGCTGGTTGAGATAATGCCAAGAGTGTGCAAAGCTGTCAACAAGGCAAAGGGTGGCTACTTTGAAGAATCTAAAATCAAAAATATTTTTTGTAAAGAAATAAATAAATAAAAACCCTTGACTGGTACTGTACATTTGCATTAAGTAGTCTGTAAGGATAGTGAATTAATACAGCAGAAAAATAGGTTGTTTTCCATGTTATTTGATCAAGAAAAAAAGGTTTTGTGTCTTTGCTCATAACTTTGCATCTTTTCATGTAAATGTTTGAGGACAGAGTTTTGTTCTTTCTGGATTCCATTAGAATGACAATCACAGAGAAAGGACAGGGAAACAACTCTTACAATTCCAACTACTGAATCCTGCCAGATACTGTTCTTAATTATACAACCACCTTTTTTTGCCAAAGGAGAGATGCTGAAAAAAGTTTTTTTATTGGGATTTTTTAGGGGTGCTGCAGAATCCTCAGCACCCCTACATCCCGCAGCTATGACTATATATAGAGTTTATATTAGGGGAGAGTGGGGTAAGTTGAGCCAAAGGGGTAAGTTGAGCCACCCTTGTTTCTAGGAAACCATACATCAAATTAATCATTTGACCAAGTACTTAGGAAGAGATGATAATTTCATAGAGTCTGTGAAGGAATAAACCACATGGAAAAAGTGACAAGCAAGTTAAGTCCAAAAAATGGATTTTCAACAAGTCAAATTAATTTATTGTGTTAGAGGTTTCATGATGCTTGTATCTAAACCCAAGGTAGATACATGTATTTTAAGATTGTTCTCTATAAGCTTCAATATGAGGTCCTAAACCTAGCGTGAAAGTGCATCCTTGTAGCTGTGTGGGCTAATGTAGTCAAAATGTTTGCCTTTTAAGGTAAGTTGAGCCAATGACCAAGGGGTAAGTTGAGCCAATGGTTGAGCCAATGGTAAGTTCATCAAATATAAGTGTTTTCTTCCCAGGTGTAATGCAAGGCATTATCGCTGGGATATGAGGTAACAACAGGGCCTGGTCTATGTTACAAGTGTAAAGAAAATAAGTATAAAGTGTTTGTTAGGTTTTACGCTTGTGTTAAAAGATGATTAAAATTATTAAAGGCCAAAAAAACAATTGTGATTGTGTTGAATAGTGTTTGCGAAATAAAGATAGACATGGTTTCAAAAAGGTAGTGGTAATATTTCATTCAGTACAGATATTTGCAGGCGGCTTAACTTACCCTGTCCCGCAGCTCAACTCACCCCTTCCCCGTGCCAAGAGACCACTATTTTTGGACAAGCTATGTTTACAATGTTTACATGAATACACAACATCCTGAAATGCTGTATATGTAAATGTCTTTGTTAGAAAGAATATTATATTTCCCTTGACTGAGTGATGCTGAATGTAAAAAATGGCTTAACTTACCCCACTCTATGACTTTATTTACTATATTCTGTAGAGCACCACCTCATTGACTGACCCATAGCGAAAAAGAAAGGAAGAGAAAAGCAGCGCATTTATGCACTTGTACCCATTGTAGTGACATTGCGTGTGGGTAATCACTTATTAAACTGTATGTTATACAGCAATTGCCTACGATCAACAGTAATAAAATAAGGTAAGGGAACCCTTTAGTCTCAGAGCTCAAGGCTTTTCCAAAATTACAAGCTTAGGAGAGATGACACTCACAAAGGTGTCAGGTACTGAGCCACAAGAGACATTGCCTGTCTAAGGGGATGGAGGAGTAGCTCTGATATTTTGTTCAGATCCCTCCCCACTCTATGATAAACCTCTGCAACTCATGACACGTTTTCCTCTATAAATATTATTTCAGTTAGGAGTATCACAAGGACAGTGATGAAATGAATAATTGTGTTGGTCATGTAGCCTAATTGCCCACCTTTTTCATCAATTTGAAATTCAGTTAATATATTCAATATAATTTCATGTAGCCAAATCATTTAGTCCAATCAGTAACTACTGTCACTGTTTTCCAGGGAATGCTGGGTGCAAAATATTAACTCTAATGACTTTTCAGAATACATTATTTCTGTTCAATTAAAAGGGGCATAAACACAATGTCTGACATGAAAACTGAATCGTGATCATTGTTCAAACTTTATTTAGGCATCATTAGGTCTACGTTAATAAATAGACCTACAACAATGAAATATACAGACAATTGGACTAACAATCATATTTAGCATGGTAAAACTCATGAAAGAAAAGTTGCATGTGAAGGCTCTACTGTAAGTCATCACTCAATGAAACAATTATAATTTAAACTTCTAATGTTTGGCTAACATTGCCCCGAACTCAGTACAGAATTGCACACAACTATTAAATTACATACATTTCATTTTCAATTGCACAGTCGTTTCCCTTAATAACGTTTAACCTACAGTCTTGTCCCAAACTTACCGATGTTTTCCAATAAAGACGAATTATGATCCGACTGTACATGTTGAGGCTTAGCTTGCTTCCTGCGCGACATGATGTCCAAGGCGCAAACGTCAATTCAGACAGAAGAGAAAACTTCCCAAAAAATTGTCTTCAGTTACGGAAGCCGAATCCACCCACCCAGTTTGTATCCCATGAACTCTGTAGTTTTAGGCTAACTGCCAGCTGACTGAGCGTGCACCACCAGTTTCTCTTTCAAGGAGCAGTCTGCACTTGACCACACGCAGTAGGGGAGACCGGGGTTGGTTGTCTCACGGGTTTGGTTGTCACGGTGTAATAATTTCAAGATAAAAATGTGTGTCCTCTATAGGAGAGGGCATTCATGTGGTCAATTCAGAGCATGATTACAAAACATTGAGGTGAGAGGAATTTATTTGTATTTTTTTTTTTATGTATTTTTTTTTTTACGGTGTGTTAGAGTACTATACAGTACAGTTGAATTCAGTAGAGCAAAGAAGAGTACAGTACAGTTGAGTTTAATTCAGTAGAGTACAGTAGCATACAACACAGTTCATTATACTGTACTCTACTGTACTGAACTATACTTTCCTTTACTTTACTGTACCCTACTCTATTGAATATACTATACTTTTACTTACTTTACTGTAAATACTGTGCTCTACTTCTGTGCTGTCCAAACTTAGACGTCTATGATTGGTTCAGATTTGGTCCAGTCTGGATCTGCTTGTCAAAACTGTGAGTCATGCGACTGAAAGTCAGCAACATTCTCTCTCTCTCTCTCTCTCTCTCTCACACACACACACACACACACACACACACACACACACACACACACACACACACACACACACACACACACACACACACACACACACACACACACACACACACACACACACCTGTTACTGTTTGAACAAGCATTCCTTGTTTTCAACCAAAAATGGAGTTAACACAAATGTTTACAGCTTTACTTTTTTCACTTTATTAAAATATTAAATTTTCATCCAAATATCAGATGGTTACTGTTTGTTTAATAAGCATTGATATGACGATTTGAGTGGAGTAAGAACTACAATGTCAAATCACATATTCAACTATGTTGAACTTATTTTAATTTTTACTTCATTTTTATTATGTTAAATATAAATACTGTTCAATAAATAAGGCTTTACCTTTTTTTCTCTCCAAATAAAGGCTTTACTTTTTCAAAAAACTTTGTAAATTGGTTCAATTGTTGCTGAAAAACAACTACAAACACTGTGAAAACCAACCCCATACTGTGATAGGCAGATTATTACATGTGAGCAGTGTGTTTAATGGCTTATAACTCCATGTTGAAATAAGATACACTACATGACCAAAAATATGTGGACACCTGAACATCTCATTCCAAAATCATGGGCATTTATTTAGAGTTGGTCCCCCCTTTGCTGCTATAACAGCCTCCACTCTTCTGGGAAGGCTTTCCACTAGATGTTGGAACAGTACTGCTAGGACTTGCTTTCAGCCGCAAGAGCATTAGTGAGGTCGGGCACTGATGTTGGGGAATTGGCCTTGCTCACAGTTGGCGTTCCAATTCATCCCAAAGGTGCTTGATGGGGTTGAGGTCAGGGCTCTTTGCAGGCCAGTCAAGTTCTTCCACAATGATGTCAACTAGCCATTTCTGTATGGACCTCGCTTTGTGCACAGGGACATTGTCATGCTGAAACAGGAAAGGGTTTTCCCCAAACTGTTGCCACAAAATGTAGAATGTCATTGTATGCTGTAGCGTTAAGATTTCCCTTCATTGGAGGTAAGAAGCCTAGACCATTATTCCTCCTCCACCATGCTTTAAAGTTGGCACTATGCATTCGAGCAGGTAGTGTTCTCCTGGCATCCTCCAAACCCAGATTCATTACTCCAGACAGCACGTTTCCACTGCTCCAGAGTCCAATGGTGGCGAGCTTTACACCACTCCAGCCAACGCTTGGCATTGCGCATGGTGATCTTAGGCTTGTGTGCAACTGTTCAGCCATGGAAACCCATTTCATGAAGCTCCCCACGAACAGTTATTGTGCTGACGTTGCTTCCAGAGGCAGTTTAGAACCCGGTAGGGAGTGTTGCAACCGAGGACAGAGGATTTTTACGAGCTACGCGCTTCAGAACTTGGCGTTCCCATTCTGTGAGCTTGTGTGGCCAACCACTTCACGGCTGAGCCGTTGTTGCTCCTGCACATTTCCACAACACAATAACAGCACTTATACAGTGCATTGGAAAAGTATTCAGACTCCTTGACTTTTTCCACATTTTGTCACGTTACAGCCTTATTCTAAAATGTATTAAATATATGTTTTTCAGTGGCAGGGACTGGGAGATTAGTCAGCAAAGTACAGAGAGATTGTTGATGAAAAACTACTCCTGAGCGCTCAGGACCTCAGACTGGGTCGAAGGTTCACCTTCCAACAGGACAACGACCCTAAGCACACAGCCAAGACAACGCAGGAGTGGCTTCGACTTGAACCCGATCGAACATCTCTGGAGCGAGCTGAAAATAGCTTGATGAGGGAAAAAAAAACTATTGAATCCATTTTAGAATAAGGCTGTAACGTAAGAAAATGTGGAAAAAGTGAAGGGGTCTGAATACTTTCTGAATGCCCGGTAGTTGACCAGGGCAGAAATCGTCAACCCTTTTATGGTCAACCCTGTTACTTTATTTGGCACTTAATCATCACTTACTATAGAATTTTTGGAATTTTACCTCATAAAATGGGAATACTTGTTTTTTCTGAAGTTGAACATGTGCTCTTTATGACAGAACGTTTATTTGACCAATTTACACTTCTCAAAATGCACCGAATTGGTGGAACAACCCATCTATCAATAATAGTCAATCCGCTGGGTAGTGTTGATATCCCAACCAATTGTCCTATACTTGGAAAAAGTACACATAAACTAAAGGTGAAATTCAACAAAGTTCACAGTTTTATTGAATTGTTTTTGACAATATTAAAATTCAGATCTTGCATTCAATTAAATCACTGAGAAGTCCTTAGGAAGTGCATTAAAAATAGGCTATTTGTTATTGTGCTCATTGTTAAGTGCTTGATATTGATGTCTGTTTCTAGTATTTAACATGACTTGAAGTCCACAATGCTGGCCAGCACTGCTAATGGTTACCAAGCTATTGTATCAAAACAGACAGGGGGGAAGAAAGAGATGGATTGTGAGTGTTTGTAGGCTACCTATCTGTGTGGAAGTGTGTTCTGCTGGTGCAATGTCACAAATCTTTGAGTATGTGCAATCATTTGGCTTAAACAGTTTACGCGAATAAGGCTATTGGTTACTCATTCATCTTAAAATTACAATTAAGTATGTTTTCATTTTATCTTATTGTAGATTAAAAGACTTGTAGCCCACTGTTTCCATACAATATCATTAACTGGCACCTTTTCAGTGTTCTCATGAACAAAAACTTGGGTGACCTGAGTCAGTCAACCAACTACCTTAGAGGTTTGGAATTCGCCTCACCCTTTGACGCTCAATGAACATGACAACTACTGTCCACCAAATCCTTTGATTCATGGCTGACTCATTTCGAGGCTGAAATACATATCTGTCTGGCCTGCCTCTTTCACAGGTAAGGGCTGACAGGGAGCGCGCCAGGTGCTCCCTGCTCCATCCTATGACTCACCTGCCTACCGTCATTAGATATGAAGGGGCCTGATGGCACATAAACATCCCAGTCCCAGGCCTGCAGGGCCTTAGAAACAGACTCAGGAGCCAAACGTTTGCAGAACAGTGAGGCGTGTAAACATAAAAAACACAGTTTCTTGCCCACCTTAGCTACCTTAAAGCGGCAGGCCAGACAGTTATGTATTTGTATAGCCTACTTACTTATGAGCCAGTGTATGAATTAATATTAGAAACATCAGACAACAATGTCTTGATTCATTCCGCTTTTTTTAAAGGATGTAATGTAGGCCTAGGTTCTTTCCCTTTATTTTTGAGTTTTCCTTGCAAAGACAACTCAATACTAAGGAAACATTCCTTGGTGGACAACACTGTACCAATTGACATCACAAAATCTAATTTATCCATGAAATCTGCCTCTAGATACATTTAAACCTATAGGGACAACACATTCTTCTTCACACCTTCAGTTATGACTGGCAGATTCCTCTGGCTTCACTGCTTTTCAAAAAGCAAGGTTTCTGTTTCTGTCCCCTTATTCCACTGAAAGGTAGAGCTGTCAAAACCTCCTCTCTCATTGTCTTGCCAAGATGTCCAAGTATTTCTTACAAGGTTTTTTTCTTCAAATTCCTCTCTGTTGTTATTTAACTAAATCTGCCCATCAGGCCTTGAGGGAGTTATAAGGTGATTTTCACTTTAGAAGTTAGGCTTTGCTTTTGCATATCACTGCATCGGAATGGACAACAAGCACAAAAGATGTCTGTAAAGTTATAAACCAAATTGAAAAGACTAATAGCTTGTATGAATATACAGTGCCATCGCGCGGTGAAGTAACAGCTTCCCATTCATTTTTATTGGGAGGACCGTTGAGCAACGCAAGCATGGGCAAGGGAGCTAAACGGGGCAGGACTAAAGTTGGAGAAAAACAGAACTTTATGCAAATCTCCGCGATATGGTGGTGACCAATCGAAGCTCACCTTAGCTTCCAGCCCCAATTGGATTAGCTGACAATGGCTGTTCCTACCTAGCATTACCTAGCTTGCTTGCTAGCTTGTTAGCATCAACATGAGGGAGAAGCTAGCATGGCTTGTAGTGTATCACAGCATTAAGGGCTGAATTCAATCCGAATTTCCGATTGAGCTGACATGACATGCAGCGTTTACCGTGAATGCAGTCTCCATGAATGTGGGAACATAGCCTTAAATTTCAATTGAGATATAATTGCTCTGTTATACTACACAAGCAGCATTCGCCTAGCCACGCTAGCTTCGCCCTCATGTGGGTGCTAAAAAGCTAGCAAGCAAGCTAGGTAGTGCTATGTATCAACAGCCATTGTCAGACAATCTAGTAGGGCTGGATGCTATGGTGAGCATCGATTGGACACTCCCGTTGCGATAGGATGTGCATACAGTTCAGCATTTCCCAACTTTAGTCCTTCCCTCTTCAGATTCCTCGCACATGCTCACTTCCATGCTCACTTCGCTCAACGGTTCCCAGCCTACTCTGCTTATCTTTGATTTCCTTCCAATGAATTTGAATTGCTTCCGATGTTTCACTGCGCAAGTATTTGAATACGAACCGTAATGCCCAATTCCCACATAACAAGATCATTCCGATAGCCACAGTAGCCTCGCCCTCATGTGGGTGCTAGCAAGCAGGCTAGGTAATGCTCGTTATCAACAGCCAATCCAGTAGGGTCTGGAAGCTACAGTGAGCTTCGATTGGTCAGTAGCACCGCAATGTCACAGAGTGTTTGCAGGAAGTTCCGCTTTCCCCAACGTTGGTCCCGCCATGTTCACGATCCCTCACCCATGCTTGCATCAGCCAACGGTCCCTGCCCACTTCACTTCCCTCCTTTGAAAATGAATGGGGCTCCGTTGTTTCATCACCCCCAACGTGTTCTGTGGAAATGCCCTGTAACGCAGATCTTCTGCGCTACTTCATTGATACGGATTGAATCCAGCCCTAAGATGGCAGCAAAAAGTATCAAAAAGGTATTAAAGTCTGGAAAAAAGGGAGAATTCTTTAGAAAAAAATATTATCACATTATCTCTCTTGTCCAAAATATGTCCACGGGAGCTGTCTATTTCCATAGCGATGAAGCCATTTGACAGTTGGAGACTGATGTTGACGACACCCTAACCGTGGTCAAGTTGTAGCTCCTCTTGGCAAAACGCTCATCAAATTTACAGTTTGTCATTTTTAAAAGGTAGTCATGGAGTTTGTGACAGTAAATCATGTCATTAAAATAAAGGAAGGAAGACAAACAGGACTAAATGCTTCCTTTGAATGACCGGTGGAGGTTGTACAATCCTGTCCATTTCTGACATTCAATTCTTAAAACCCACCATGTAGTAAATTGTCACCCTCCCAGGGAAAAGTATATCTACAATTTATGAATGACACGTCATTCACATGGCCATGCAGAGATAGATCCAGATCAATCCATACACTCTTTAAGACACATGACAATCTAACCTATTCCCTATGATTTAAAAAAGGGTCTTTATACATTGATAAATTACTGAACCAGTTGTGCTGCTACTAGTCAGAAGTTGCACTAGCCAAGAAGCCCTAAATTCACTCAGTTTGCCCCCATATAACTCATCATATTCCACATGCCTAAGAGTCAAGATGGCTTCCCATTGACTCCACTAATTACTTTGACCTTGCCATTTCTCTTAACAGTTGACCATTCCTTTTTTTCATACAGCCCACACTGGCAATTGATGACAGATTTTTCTCTTGGATTAACACACAAGACTCCCATGAACACAAATGGCAGCGAACATGTTTATTCTGGTGAACAACGCCTTATAAATTAGCAATAGGCCTATTGCCTTCATAAACCTGGAATTGATTTAATTTAACACCAATCAATTTCAAAATGGGTCTGACATTTCAACATGTACTTTGAGTTATAAGTGATTGTCATCTCATCACTTCGGAGATCCGATTTGATTGACTAGAGAGGTTTAACTCAATCAGTTGGCAGTAGCTGATAACTGTCATGTAAAATAATCCCACTCTGACATAACAAATAGTTTATTACCATTTATTAGAATCTCTCAACAGACAGGCAGCTAAACATGAAGTTAAGGCTTTCAAGAACGTTATCATCTATGTCATATCTGACATTTTCTTGACAGGTTAAGTGGGACAAATAGAGCTATAAAAGCCGTTATTGATTGCAACCGTTTACATTAGAGTATTGCTCACTGCTCACCACTTATGTGTAACAATGGACCATTCCTTATAGCAGATTTCAAATGGCAGCTTGCATTAGTAGCTCAGCTAGCAGGCTAACAATCACAATGAGACAGACTCATCTCTCGCAGCTGTTGCTCTAGCACACTGTACACACAGGCCTCAGAACAAACACGGAATTATGCTCAGTCACTGGTACAAACAGAGAGAAATGTATCACCAAATCTAAGAAATAAATGCATAGCGTCCCAGCTCGGTGGTTAAAACAATGGGCTCTGATGAAATGCCATTGTTTTCCCTCACAAGCGTTCATTTATGTGCTTATGGCTGTACTAGATAGACAGACACTGGACTGTTTCATAAAGGGATGCTGGTTGGTGTTTAAAGGATAAAGCTCTCATCTGCATCAGTCTCACAGTTATAAACTAGCGGGAACTGTGGCTCATGTCTGAGCGTGAGATAGATCCAATGTTACAACTTGCTGCTCAGTACACACAAAAACTTGTGTAATGTATAGTACCAGTAAAACGTTTGGACACACCTACTCATTCCAGAGTTTTTCTTTATTCTTACTATTTTCTACATTGTAGAATAACTATGAAATAACACATATGGAATCATGTAGTAAGACAAAAAGGGTTAAAGAAATCAAAGTATATTTTATATTTGAGATTCTTCAAAGAAGCCACCCTTTGCCTTGATGACAGCTTTGCACACTCTTGGCATTCTCTCAACCGGTTTCATGAGGTAGTCACCTGGAATGCATTTCAATTAACAGGTGTGCCTTGTTGAAAGTACATTTGTGGAATTTCTTTCCTTCTTAATGTGTTTGAGCCAATCAGTTGTATTGTGACAAGGTATACAGAAGATAGCCCTATTTGGTATAGGACCAATTCCATATTATGGCAAGAAAAGCTCAAATTAGCAAAGCAAAACGACAGTCCATCATTACTTTAAGACATGAAGGTCAGTCAATCCGGAACATTTCAAGAACTTTGAAAGTTTCTTCAAGTGCATTCGCAAAAACCATTAAGCGCTATGATGAAACTGGCTCTCATGAGGACCGCCACATGAAAGGAAGACCCAGAGTTACCTTTGCTGCAGAGGATAAGTTCATTAGAGTTACAAGCCTCAGAAATTGCAGCCCAAGCAGAGCCGGTTATTCTGTTTTCATGTTATCCAGAGCGTTGGTGTTGTTGCAGTGACGCTCTATTGAAATGGATACTTGCATACTGGAGTCTTTTGTTAAGTTTTAATACGTGATATGTTTTTAAAAAAAGCTGCGTTAGACAGGTTTACCCTACACATACTGACCAGCTCAAATAGACAGAAGCGGGCTATGTGGCAGACCAATCCAAACTCTTCTCTCAGCATGTCCAGCCTTCTCATTATCTCAGCCAATCATGGCTAGCAGGAAGGTTGCTCTCCTTTTCTGTGGCTTAACCAACTAGGCTCATAATTTAACAATTGTATTCGTATTTACAGATGGCTTACAAGTTTGTTATTAAGGACATGAACGTTCACATGTTCGAGAAGGCATTTCTGCCCTGCAAAAAAAACATTTTGATTAAAATAAAATAAAATTACGTTCAAACGGCTCTCCATATGCCTAGTTTCCTGAAACGGGTCACATATGCTTCACAGAGTTCAAGTGACAGACACATCTCAACATCAACTGTTCAGAGGAGACTGTGTGAATCAGGCCTTCATAGTCAAATTTCTGCAAAGAAACCAATACCAAAGGACACTAATAATAAGAAGAGACTTGCTCTTCCAAGAAACACGAGCAATGGACATTAGACCGGTGGAAATCAGTCCTTTGGTCTGATGAGTCCAAATTTGACATTTTTGGTTCCAACCGCTGTGTCTTTGTGAGACGCAGAGTAAGTAAACGGATGATCTCTGCATGTGTGGTTCACACCGTGAAGCATGGAGGAGGAGGTGTGATGGTGGCTTGTCTTCCTTGTGGCTCAGTTGGTAGAGCATGGTGTTTGCAATGCCAGCATGGTGTGTGCAACGCCAGGGTTGTGGGTTCGAGTCCCACGGGGGGCCAGTACAAAACAAAAAAATGCATGAAATGAAATGTATGCATTCACTACTGTAAGTCGCTTTGGATAAGAGCGTCTGCTAAATGACTAAAATGTAATGGTGTGGGGGTGCTTTGCTGGTGACACTGTCAGTGAGTTATTTAGAACTCAAGGCACACTTAACCAGCATGGCTACCACAGCATTCAGCAGCGATACGCCAACCCATCTGGTTTGTGCTTAGTGGGACTATCCTCTGTTTTTCAACAGGACAATGACCCAACAGACCTCCAGGCTGTGTAAGGGCTATTTGACCAAGAAGGAGAGTGATGGAGTGCTACATCAGATGATCTGGCCTCTACAGTTACCCAACCTCCACCCAATTGAGATGGTTTGGGATGAGTTGGACCGCAAAGTGAAGGAAAAGCAGTCAACAAGTTCTCAGCATATGTGGGAATGCCTTCAAGACTGCTGGAAAAGCATTACAGGTGAAGGTGGTTGAGAGAATGCCAAAAGTGTCCAAAGCTGTCATCAAAGCAAAGGGTGACATGATTCCATGTAATGTTATTTCATAGTTTTGATGTCTTCACTATTATTCTACAATGTAGAAAATAGTCAAAATAAAGAAAAACCCTTGAATGAGTAGGTGTTCTAAAACTTTTGACTGGTACTGTATATATGGCGTTCTCATACCTGTCTTTGTAGTCTATAAAATAGAGTGGATATGCACTTTTCTTTGAATGATTTCATAAAAAAATATATACACTATACAAGTGAGGGGTAGTCATGATGGCATTGTCACCAAAACAATTTAACTGTCTAGACATCCATGTGCATTAATTCTCATTTGCAAAATAAAAAAATTCCCAGCCATGTATAATGCATTGTCTTAATTATTATTATTTTATTTTTTTGCGTATTAAGATCCCAAAACAAACCTGAAGAAAACACTTTGAACCAAATGATACTGATTGACTGCTGCCAACAATGTCACTAGACAGCCAAGCAAACATTGATACAGCCATCCTTTGAACAAGTCGCCATCCAGAGGACATAGCTGGTACTACAACATGAACAGATAAAACATCCAGATTTCCTTACCTGGTCAGGCCTCATGCAATTTGTGTCTATTTCACAATAACCTGTGTTGAGCATACCTCATACAGGCTGAGGGAAGACATGAGCTACATCTAAATAAGTGATTTTCCTCCTAATCACCTTTCCTTTATCTGGATCAAGATGAGAAGACATGACAGCTGAAAGCCAGGGACTTTCTTTCTTCCGTCAGGTGTTTTTTTTGTTGATCAGCGCATATGAAGGAGTTCCCATAAACAGACAGTTGAACTCTAATCATGGATCCACATAGGCTACACAGGGATGGTGATTAAAGCAGCAATATGTAACTTTTTGGGCGACCCGACCAAATTCGCATGAAAATGTGTTATTTTTCTGTCATTCTCATTGAAAGCAAGTTTAATAAGCGTTATATCTGTTCTATGTGTGCTACTTCTATGCTTCCCGATAGAGGTCTGCGCGGGATTGATTTCTTCATCCCATGCAACTTTTCAAACCGCGCCCCGCCCGCACCCACTGGCTTTCAGTCGGACTCCCACTCACTACCCGCAAGAATTGATCCCAAACCCAACCCCAGCCCCAAAATGTTATTTTAGGCATGTGTGACACAGCTCATTTGCCAGCCATGGTTCCAGCAATTTTGCGCCCTATAGGCAATATCAAATCAGCAAAAATAACTTAACAAATAGGTTAAATTACCCAGTGGTGGAAAAAGCACCCCATTGTCATACTGAGTAAAAGCAAAATACTCCTTGAGTAAAAGTCTAAAAGTATTTGGTTTTAAATACTTAAGTATCAAAAGTAAATTTAATTGCTAAAATATACTTAAGTATCAAAAGTAAAAGTAAAAGTATGAATCATTTCAAATTTCTTATATTAAGCAAACGAGATCACACAATGTATTTTTTATTTACTCCTGCTAAGCATTCAAAATGCAACGAGTGCTTTTAGGTGTCAGGGAAAATGGATGGAGTAAAAAGTACATACTTTTCTTTAGGTATGTAGTGGGGTAAAGTAGAACTTTAAAGTATTTTTACTTAAGCATTTTACACCACTGAAATTACCAGAGATTCTCACTTGTCCCATTATATTAGGTTTATATTACTGGGCTATATCAGCCAATATGCTAGATGTAGTTTGACGTGCTAATATGCTAGATGTAGATGTAGTTTCAATAGAGCAGGGTTGGAGAGACTTGCCCTTTTCTCTTGAGCTGTTTCTATTTCCTACCTTATAGGAGTGGGAAGATTTTCAGACAGAGAAATATGGGTGATCAATATTTATTTATAGGCAATGTAGTAAACAACATAGCCTAATCATATTTAGGAAGTACATTTCCTTGAATCTTGCAGGTATGGCTACTGAACTTGAAGCAGCAAGAATGATGACAGCAACACTTGCTGCGTTTTTCTTATAGGATATAGACTACATTTAAGGAGGAAGGTTTACAGGTAGAGACAAATAAATGGGTAATCAATACTTAATGAAAAAGAAAATGTGCAACGCTCGCTCACCATATTAGCCTAACCTATGCGCGTGATGTGCCTTTTCCTTTTCAATGATGATAAGAAAATGGATTGCACCTCAACTCACGAGTGCCCACCACTTCTTTCCGTTAACAATATTTATTTACAGACACTGTTGTAGACTACAGTCTAATCATATTTAAAGTGGCAATATATAACTTTTTGGGGACTTACCAAATTCACATAGAAGTGTGAGTTATAGCTATGTCATTCTCATTGAAAGCAAGTCTAAGAAGCGGTAGATCTGTTCTATGTGCCCTATTTCTATGCTTCCTGTTCTTAAGTTTCCTTTTTTCATTTGACAATATTTTTGGTTATGGAGAATATATTTCAGAGCACTTGAGATGGTGCAATGATTCTCTACACTATACTAGCTTATTTTGTCACATAAACTGAAATTAGGCAAACTATTAGAATTTTAGCAACCAGGAAATGGAAGAGCGATTTCTGCATAGTGCATCTTTAAGTTAACTGCCATGTGAAGCTCTCCCCATGTAGTCAGCCTACTCTATTTCAATGAGACCACACATACAGTTGAAGTCAGAAGTTTACATACACTTAGGTTGGTGTCATTCAAACTCGTTTTTCAACCACTCCACACATTTCTTGTTAACAAACTATAGTTCACTCGGCTACACAGCTGATGCCTGCTGGACTGTTCATTAACATGGTTATTCATTTTGTTTAGCTGTTGGCCCCAGCCTCGAACGCAGGCCCTGTGTGTAGCTAACTGACCCTCTCTGCCCATTCATCGCCAATTACCCATTGTTGTTGTCCTAGCTGTTTGCCCGTTGTTGTCTCACCCATTGTTGTCTTTGCGCTTCCAATCAACACCCGTGATTGCTTTATGTTTTTCTCTAATGTCAATATGCCTTGTATACTGTTGTTTAGGACAGCTCTCATTGTTTTATTTTAGTGTGGAGCCCCTAGTCCTGCTCAACATGCCTCAGATAGCCCCCTTGTCCCACCACCCACACATACAGAGACCGCACCTAGCTTAACTGGCGCCTCCAGAGATGCAATCTCTCTCATCATCACACGATGCCTAGGTTTACCCCCACTGTACTCGCACCCTACCATACCCTTGTCTGTACACTATGCACTGAATCTATCCTACCACGCCCAGAAATCTGCTCATTTTATTCTCTGTTCCCAAAGCACTAGACAACCAGTTCTTATAGCCTTTAGCCGTACCCTCATCCTACTCTGTTCCTCTGGTGATGTAGAGGTGAACCCAGGCCCTGTGTGTCCCCAGGTGCTCTCATTTGTTGACTTCTGCAACCGTGAAAGCCTTCGGTTCATGCATGTTAATATCAGAAGCCTCCTCCCTAAGATTGCTTTATTCACTGCTTTAGCACACTCCGCCAACCCTGATGTCCTAGCCGTGTCTGAATCCTGGCTTAGGAAGGCCACCAAAAATTCTGAAACTTCCATCCCCAATTACAACATTTTCCGTCAAGACAGAATTGCTAAGGGGGCGGAATTGAAATCTACTGTAGAGATAGCCTGCAGAGATCTGTCACACTATCCAGGTCTATGCCCAAACAGTTCGAGCTTCTACTTTTAAAGATCCATCTCTCCGGAAATAAGTCCCTCACTGATGCCGCTTGTTATCGACCCCCCTCAGCTCCCAGCTGGGGACACCATATGTGAACGGATTTCCCCCCATCTATCGTCAGAGCTCGTACTGCTAGGTGGCCTAAATTGGGATATGATTAACACCCCAGCTGTCCTACAATCTCACCTAGATGCCCTCAATCTCACACAAATTATCAAGGAACCTACCAGGTAAAACCCCAAATCCGTTAACATGGGCACCCTCATAGATATCATCCTGACCAACTTGCCCTCTAAATACACCTCTGCTGTTTTCATCCAGGATCTCAGTGATCACTGCATCATTATGGGTCTGTGGTCAAACGACCAGCCCTCATCACTGTCAAACACTCCCTAAAAAACGTCTGCGAGCAGGCCGTTCAAATCGACATGGCCCGGGTATCCTGGAAGGATATTGACCTCATCCCATCAGTAGAGGATGCCTGGTTGTTCTTTACAAGTGCTTTCCTCACCATCTTAAATAAGCATGGCCCATTCAAAAAATTTAGAACTAAGAACAGATATAGCCCTTGGTTCACTCCAGACTTGACTGCCCCTGACCTGCACAAAAACGCCCTGTGGCATACTGTACTAGCTTCGAATAGTCCCCTCGATATGCAACTTTCCAGGGAACTAATACACACAGTCAGTTAGGCAAGCAAAGGCTAGCTTTTTCAAACAGAAATTTGCATCCTGCAGCACTAATTCCAAACATTTTAGGACACCGTGCAGTCCATGGAGAATAAGAGTACCTCCTCCCAGCTGCCCACTGCACTGAGACTAGGAAACACTGTCACCACTGATGAATCCACGATAATTGAGATTTCAATAAGCATTTCTCTATGGCTGGCCATGCTTTCCACCTGGCTACCCCAACCCCGGCCAACAGCTCTGCACCCCCCACAGCAACTGGCCCAAGCCCCCCCCCAGCTTCTCCTTCACCCAAATCCAGATAGCTGATGTCCTGAAAGAGCTGCAAAATCTGGATCCCTACAAATCAGCTGGGCTAGACAATCTGGACCCTCTCTTCCTAAAATTATCCGCCGCCATTGTTGCAACCCCTAATGCTAGTCTGTTCAACCTCTCTTTCGTATCGTCTGAGATTTCTAAAGATTTGAAAGCGGCCGCGGTCATCACCCTCTTCAAAAGGGGAGACACTCTAGACCCAAACTGTTAAAGACCTATATCCATCCTACCCTGCCTTTCTAAAGTCTTCGAAAGCCAAATTAACAAACAGATCACTGACCATTTTGAATCCCACCGTATCTTCTCCGCTATGCAATCTGGTTTCCGAGCTGGTCACGGGTGAACCTCTGCCACGCTCAAGGTCGTAAATGATATCATAACCGCCATCGATAAAAGACAGTACTGTGCAGCCGTCTTCATCGACCTGGCCAAGGCCAATCATCGTATTCTTATCGGCAGACTCAACAGCCTTGGTTTCTCTAATGACTGCCTCACCTGATTAACTAACTACTTCTCAGATAGAGTTCAGTGTGTCAAATCGGAGGGCCTGTTGTCCGGACCCATGGCTGTCTCTACGGGGGTGCCACAGGGTTAAATTCTCAGGCCGACTCTTTTCTCTGTATATATCAATGATGTCGCTCTTGCTGCGGGTGATTCTTTGATCCACCTCTACGCAGACGACACCATTCTGTATACATCTGGCCCTTCTTTGGACACTGTGTTAACAAACCTCCAAACAAGCTTCAACGCCAAACAACACTACTTCCGTGGCCTCCAGCTGCTCTTAACTGCTAGTAAATCGAAATGCATGCTCTTCAACCGATCGCTGCCCGCACCTGCCCGCCCGACTAGCATCACTACTCTGGACGGTTCTGACTTAGAGTATGTGGACAACTATAAATACCTAGGTGTCTGGCTAGACTGTAAACTCTCCTTCCAGACTCACATTAAGCATCTCCAATCCAAAGATACATCTAGAATCGGCTTCCTTTTTCAGAACAAAGCCTCTTTCACTCATGCTGCCAAACATACCCTCGTAAAACTGACTATCTTACCGATCCTTGACTTCGGCGATGTCATTTACAAAATAGCCTCCAACACTCTACTCAGGAAATTGGATGCAGTCTATCACAGTGCCATCCGTTTTGTCACCAAAGCCCCATATACTACCCACCACTGTAACCTGCATGCTCTCGTTGGCTGGTCCTTGCTACATATTCGTCACCAAACCCACTGGCTCCAGGTCATCTACAAGTCTTTGCTAGGTAAAGCTCCACATTATCTCAACTCACGGGTCACCATAGCAACACCCACCCGTAGCACACACTCCAGTAGGTACAGTTGAAGTCGGAAGTTTACATACACTTAGGTTGGAGTCATTAAAACTCGTTTTTCAACCACTCCACAAATTTCTTGTTAACAAACTATAGTTTTGGCAAGTCGGTTAGGACATCTACTTCATGCATGACACAAGTCATTTTTCCAACAACTGTTTACAGACAAATTATTTCACTTATAATTCACTGTATCACAATTCCAGTGGGTCAGAAGTTTACATACACTAAGTTGACTTGGCTTTAGAAGCTTTAGAAGTTTCTGATAGGCTAATTTACATAATTTGAGTCAATTGGAGGTGTACCTGTGGATTTATTTCAAGGCCTACCTACAAATTGTAGCCCTCCACAAGTCTGGTTCATCCTTGGGAGCAATTTCCAAACGCCTGAAGGTACCACGTTCATCTGTACAAACAATAGTACGCAAGTATAAACACCATGGGACCATGCAGCCGTCATACTGCTCAGGAAGGAGATGCATTCTGTCTCCTACAGATTAATGTACTTTGGTGCAAAAAGTGCAAATCAATCCCAGAACAGTAAAGGACCTTGCGAAATGCTGGAGGAAACAGGTACAAAAGCATCTATATACACAGTAAAACGAGTCCAATATCGACATAACCTGAAAGGCCGCTCAGCAAGGAAGAAGGCACTGCTCCAAAACCGCCATAAAAAAAGCCAGACTACAGTTTACAACTGCACTTGGGGACAAAGATCGTACTTTTTGGAGAAATGTCCTCTGGTCTGATGAAACAAAAATATAACTGTTGTTTGGCCATAATGACCATCGTTATGTTTGGAGGAAAAAGGGGGAGGCTTGCAAGCCGAAGAACACCATCCCAACCGTGAAGCACGGGGGTGGCAGTATCATGTTGTGGGGGTGCTTTGCTGCAGGAGGGACTGGTGCTCTTTACAAAATAGAAGGCATCATGAGGTAGGAAAATTATGTGGATATATTTAAGAAACATCTCAAGGAATCAGTCAGGAAGTTAACACTTGGTCACAAAATTCACCAAACCTATTGTGGGAAGCTTGTGGAAGGTGACCCGAAAAGATTGACCCAAGTTAAACAATTTAAAGGCAATGCTACCAAATACTAATTGAGTGTATGTGAACCTCTGACGCACTGGGAATGTGATGAAAGAAATACAAGCTGAAAGAAATAATTCTCTACTATTATTCGGACATTTCACATTCTTAAAATAAAGTGGTGATCCTAACTGACCTAAGACATGGAATTTTTACTAGGATTAAATGTCAGGAATTGTGAAAAACTGAGTTTAAATGTATTTGGCTAAGGTGTATGTAAACGTCCGACTTCAACTCTATATTTCACTGGTCAAACCTCAAAACCAACACCTCCTTTGGCCGCCTTCCAGTTCTTTACTGCCAATTACTGGAACGAATTGCAAAAATCATTGAAGTTGGAGATTTATATCTCCCTCTAACTGTATGCGTTAGCTGTCAGAGCAGCTTACCGATCGCACTTGTTCTCAATTGGCCTACCTGGTTAAATAAAGGTGAAATAAAAAAATTAAAAATATAAATGATATCCACCATTGTTTATTCCATTTTTAATAGAAATCAGACTTTGCTTTAGATTTTTTATTCAACATTATATTGTAAATAATAAAACAAATGAAGATGGCATGGAGAAAAATGATGGGACCCTTAACCTAATATTTTGTTGCACAACCTTTAGAGGCAATCAAACGTTTTCTGTAGCTCTCAATGAGACTTCTGCACCCGCTAACAGGTAGTTTGGCCCACTCTTCCTGAGCAAACTGCTCCAGCTGTCTCAGGTTTGATGGGTGCCTTCGCCAGACTGTAAGTTTCATCTCTTTCCATAGATGTTGATAGGATTCAGATCAGGACTCATAGAAGGTCACTTCAGAATAGTCCAATGTTTTGTTCTTATCCATTCTTGGGTGCTTTTAGCTGTGTGTTTTGGGTCATTATACTGTTGGAGGACCCATGACCTGCGACTGAGACAGAGCTTTCTGACACTGGGCAGTATGTTTTGCTCCAGAATGCCTTGATAGTCTTGAGATTTCATTGTGCCCTGCACAGATTCAAGGCACCCTGTGCCAGGAGCAGCAAAGCAGCCCCAAAACATAACCAAGCCTCCTCCATGTTTCACTGTAGGTATGGTGTTCTTTTCTTTGAAAGCTTCATTTTTTCATCTGTGAACATAGAGCTGATGTGACTTGCCAAAAAGCTCCAGTTTTGACTCATCTGTCCAAAGAACATTCTCCCAGAAGGATTGTGGCTTGTCAATATGCATTTTAGCAAATTCCAGTCTGGCTTTTTTATGTTTTTCTTTCAAAAGTAGAGTCTTCCTGGGTCTTTTTCCACGGAGCCCACTTTCGCTCAAAAAGCGACAGATGGTGCAATCAGAAACTGACGTACCTTCACCTTGGAGTTCAGCTTGTATCCCTTTGGCAGTTATCCTTGGTTATTTTTCTACCATTTGCACTATCCTTCTGTCCAATCTAAGGTTGATTTTCCTCTTGTGGCCACACCCAGGGAGGTTGGCTACAGTTCCATGAACCTTAAACTTCTTAATAATATTTACAACTGTTGTCACAGGAACATCAAGCTGCTTGGAGATGGTATTGTAGCCTTTCCCTTTACCATGCTTGTCTATTATTTTCTTTCTGATCTCCTCAGGCAAATCTCTCCTTTGCTTTCTCTGGTCTATGTTCAGTGTGGTGCACACAATGACACCAAACAGCACAGTGACTACTTTTCTCCATTTAAATAGGCTGAATGACTGATTACAAGATTGGAGACGTGTGATACTAATTAAAGAAACAAATTACTTTGAAATATCACTATAATCCAATTATTTATTATATTTTCTAAGGGGTACCAACAAATGTGTCCAGGCCATTCTAGAATATCTTTGTAGAATAAGCAATAATTCATCTCTTTTCTCAGCTTCTTTGCTTTATTCTATGACATACCAACGGCATGCAAGTATACATGATAAAATAGCTTTTCATTTCATCACTTTTCAGGAAGAATGAAGCATTATTTCAATGAACTGTAAGGGTACAAACAAATTTGAGCATGTCTGTATGTATACAGTAGCTAAGGAAATAATACTAAGTGTATGTTGTGTAGTAAGCTGTTAGTAGCCCATGTGCCTCACCCTAGTAATTTGGTCTATTTAACCCTCTTAATTCCACCTACTGTTCTGTGTTGGTGGTGCACATGTAGCCTATAACCTGTTTTAGAGAAACGTAATCATCGAATATTGCAAGAGCATTCATTGTCTGCTTATATGCCCCCTTTATTTATCCTACGGTTCTGACTTGGTGTACAGGGAGAACACTGTAAGAACGGCCCATGTTCTGAATTCTGTTGCTGTACATTTCAAAAGTGCTAAACAAATAGTTATACTGACTATGTCCGTCCTAGCTCGCTCTTTAATGGCTTAATCGAAATTACGGATTGCCTCTTATCAGCTTGTCGTCCCCTTATGCCATAGTTTCTACATCTCAATTGTCATTAGAAACCATATTTGTTTAAGCAAGTCAGCCATATCAGCTATGTTTTGCTAAAAGGCAGTAAAAGAGGCTGAATGAACTGTTTTGCTGCCAGACAAGGCTCCGCCGATAACCAGGTGTATCAATGGTAAGATGTTGGGACTGCTGTAGGGACAACTTTATGTAGGCCCTAACAGTTTGTGGGCACCGTTTGTCACTGTTATAGTGCACTTAATGTATTGTTTAGTGTTAGGGCTTTGCTGGCATGCATCCCACTTATTATTTTGTTTTGCCCCACCAAGATTTACATGCTAAAATCGCCACTGTGCCAGGTGCACAGGTTTGAGTGTGTCAAGAACTACAACGCTTTTCGACAGTTTTCCGTGTGTATCAACCATGGTCGACCACACAAAGGACATCCAGCCAACTTTACATAACTGCGGGAAGCATTGGAGTCAACATGGGCCAGCATCCATGTGGAACGCTTTCGACACCTTGTAGTCCTTTTGATGACAAAAGGGTGTGCAACTTAATATTAGGAAGATGTTGCTAATGTTTTGTACACTCAGTGTATATATAATAAAGACATTTAAACTTGTTTTCGCTAGAATGGGATTTTTCTGGAGTCCAAGTTAATTTCACATTGCTCTACAAAAGCAACAAAGGCAAAAACATCATGTTTTTGGTCTAATTGAGATTACATTTTAATAATAACTTATTCAATCGTTTTTTTTTCTCATTGAAACTGATGTCCCTCTCGCCATTCAAACTTCCTATGCCAACTCTGTACACTCTTAGTACAAAAAGGGTTCTGTGGCTTGCTTCATATAAGGAACCCCTAAAAGTGATATACTGTATAACCCTTTTATGGGGTTCTTTGATAAGAAACCGAGTTTCTTCTTCACTGAGCCAAAATGGTTCAATACATAACCATGCATGGTGCCATGCATGCCATACACGGCGGGGCGGCAGCGTAGCCTAGTGGTTAGAGCGTTGGACTAGTAACCGAAAGGTTGCAAGTTCGAATCCCTGAGCTGACAAGGTACAAATCTGTCATTCTGCCCTTGAACAAGGCAGTTAACCCACTGTTCCTAGGCTGTCACTGAAAATAAGAATTTGTTCTTAACTGACTTGCCTAGTTAAATAAAAATGAAATATGGCTACAACTATTGAATAGTCATATTTTGAGGTAAGAATATAATGGTCAAAAGAATACCAGCATAGTTTTTAGAATGTATTGTCATTATATGCAAACATTAGTTTGGATGCGCACTGGTGGTAAGGGAGGTAAGGGAGACAAACTGAAATGGTCCACCCACACAGACAGCGTGGTGAAGAAGGCGCAGCAGCGCTTCTTCAACCTCAGGAGGCTTAAGAAATTCGGCTTGTCACCAAAAACACTCACAAACTTTTGCAGATGTACAATCGAGAACATCCTGTCGGGCTGTATCACCGCCTGGTACGGCAACTGCTCCGCCCAAAACCGTAAGGCTCTCCAGAGGGTAGTGAGTTCTGCACAATGCATCACCGGGGGCAAACTACCTGCCCTTCAGGACACCTACACCACCCGATGTCACAGGAAGGCCAAAAAGATCATCAAGGACAACAACCACCCGAGCCACTTGTATCACCGCCTGGTACGGCAACTGCTCCGCCCAAAACCATAAGGCTCTCCAGAGGGTAGTGAGGTCCGCACAACGCATCACCGGGGGCAAACTACCTGCCCTTCAGGACACCTACACCACCCGATGTCACAGGAAGGTCAAAAAGATCATCAAGGACAACAACCACCCGAGCCACTGCCTGTTCACCCCGCTATCATCCAGAAGGCGAGGTCAGTACAGGTGCATCAAAGCGGGGACCGAGAAACTGGAAAAACAGCTTCTATCTCAAGGCCATCAGACTGTTAAACAGCCATCACTAACATTGAGTGGCTGCTGCCAACATACTGACTCAACTCGAGCCACTTTAATAATGGAAAAATGTATGTAATAAATGTATCACTAGCCACTTTAAACGCTGCCACTTTATATAATGTTTACATACCCTACACTACTCATCTCATATGTATATACTGTACTCTATACCATCTACTGCATCTTGCCTATGCCATTCGGCCATCACTCATTCATATATTTTTATGTACATATTCTTATTCATTCCTTTACACTTGTGTGTATAAGGTAGTTGTTGTGAAATTGTTAGGTTAGATTACTTGTTAGATATTGCTGCATGGTCGGAATTAGAAGCACAAGCATTTCGCTACACTCGCATTAACATCTGCTAACCATGTGTATGTGACAAATAAAATTTGATTTGATCTCTATGTTTGAATGATGGCCCAAGTCAACTCTGGTAGACTTCTTTACTATACAATACAATATACTTTGTCCATTACTTACAGTGAACAACAAAATATGTCTTGTTCTTCATTCTCAACCCTCCCAAACAGCAGACCTCACACATACAGTTGATATGAGCACAGGTTCAAGCTGCATGCAGCGCATGTTGAAGGGTAAGGGCCTTGCTCAAGGGCCCAACGGTAGGGGAATATTTTGAGTATGAGAACCCAGCCGTCCTCCAGTTGTCAGATCAATTCAACCCATTTTTGTCTTGCCTGGCCCGGGATTTGAACCGGCCACTATTCATCCACGTGTCCAACATCTGCCACAGGTCCAACTCCTTAGTCACTGGGCTAGCTGCTTGACTGGTTCCAGAGAAGAATAAAAAGGGAGCAAAAACAAGTTAATGTTCACAAATAAGCACGAGTTAATCTGACAAAATGAAGACAAAATGCTATGCAGACAAATACATATTATGATAAAGAACAACTTACGTTAGGTATTTGTCAGCAGCAGCCGAAAGAGATCCTCTGCCTCTGGGTTACTGTCAGACTGAGCCAAACATACAGTTGAAGTCGGAAGTTTACATACACTTAGTTTGCAGTCATTAAAACTCGTTTTTCAACCACTGCACAAATTTCTTGTTAACAGACTATAGTTTTGACAAGTCGGTTAGGACATTTGCTTCACGCATGACACAAGTAATTTTTCCAACAATTGTTTACAGACAGATTATTTCACTTATAATTCACTGTATCACAATTCCAGTGGGTCAGAAGGTTACATACACTAAGTTGACTGTGCCTTTAAAAAGCTTGCAAAATTCCAGAAAATGACATGGGGAGAGAGAGAGAGAGAGATGGAGAGAGAGAGATGGGGAGAGAGAGAGAGAGATGGGGAGAGAGAGATGGGGAGAGAGAGAGAGAGAGATGGGGAGAGAGAGATGGGGAGAGAGAGAGACGGAGAGAGAGAGAGAGACGGGGAGAGAGAGAGAGAGACGGGGAGAGAGAGAGAGACGGGGAGAGAGAGAGAGAGAGAGAGAGACGGGGAGAGAGAGAGAGAGACGGCGAGAGAGAGAGACGGGGAAAGAGAGAGAGACGGGGAGAGAGAGAGAGAGACGGGGAGAGAGAAAGAGAGAGACGGGGAGAGAGAGAGAGAGACGGGGAGAGAGAGAGAGATGGGGAGAGAGAGAGAGATGGGGAGAGAGAGAGATGGGGAGAGAGAGATGGGGAGAGAGATGGAGAGAGAGAGAGATGGGGAGAGAGAGAGATGGGGAGAGAGAGAGACGGAGAGAGAGAGAGAGACGGGGATCATCATGGCTTTAGAAGCTTCTGATAGGCTAATTGACAGAATTTGAGTCAATTGGAAGGCCACCAATTGGAAGGCCACCAGAAGCTGCTAGGTAACCTAAATTGGGATATGCTTAACACCCCGGTCGTCCTACAATCTAATCTAGATGCTCTCAATCTCACACAAATTATCAAGGAAGTTCATTTCCAACTCTGTACACTCTTAGTACAAAAATGGTTTAATGGCTTGCTTCATATAAGGAACCCTTAAAAGTGATATACTGTATAACCCTTTTAATAGTGCTAGAGTTTCTTCTTTCACTGAGCCAAAATGGTTCAATATAGAACCATGCATGGTGCCATTTATAAAATATGGCTACAACTATTAAATAGTAATATTTCAAGGCCTACCTTCAAACTCAGTGCCTCATCATGGGAAAATTAAAAGAAATCAGCCAAGACCTCAGAAAAAATCTGTACAAACAATAGTACGCAAGTATAAACACCATGGGACCACGCAGCCGTCATACCGCTCAGGAAGGAGACGCGTTCTGTCTCCTAGAGATTCATGTACTTTGGTGAGAAAAGTGCAAATCAATCCCAGATCAGCAGCAAAGGACCTTGTGAAGATGCTGGAGGAAACAGGTACAAAAGCATCTATATCCACAGTAAAACGAGTCCTATATCGACATAACCTGAAAGGCCGCTCAGCAAGGAAGAAGGCACTGCTCCAAAACCGCCATAAAAAGCCAGACTACAGTTTGCAACTGCACATGGGGACAAAGATGGTACTTTTTGGAGAAATGTCCTCTGGTCTGATGAAACAAAAATATAACTGTTGTTTGGCCATAATGACCATCGTTATGTTTGGAGGAAAAAGGGCGAGGCTTGCATGCCGAAGAACACCATCCCAACCGTGAAGCACGGGGGTGGCAGTATCATGTTGTGGGTGTGCTTTGCTGCAGGAGGGACTGGTGCACTTCACAAAATAGAAGGCATCATGAGGCAGGAAAGTGGATGTGGAAATATTGAAGCAACATCTCAAGACATCAGTCAGGAAGTTACCGCTTGGTTGCAAATGGGTCTTCCAAATGGACAATGACCCCAAGCATACTTCCAAAGTTGTGGCAAAATGGCTTAAGGACAACAAAGTCAAGGTATTGGAGTGGCCATCACAAAGCCATGACCTCAATCCTATAGAAAATTTGTGGGCAGAACTGAAAAAGCATGTGTGAGCAAGGAGGCCTACAAACCTGACTCAGTTACACCAGCTCTGTCAGGAGGAATGGGCCAAAATTCACCCAACTTATTGTGGGAAGCTTGTGGAAGGCTACCCGAAACGTTTGACCCAAGTTAAACAATTTAAAGGCAATGCTACCAAATACTAATTGAGTGTATGTAAACTTCTGACCTACTGGTTATGTGATGAAAGAAGTAAAAGCTGAAATAAATCATTCAACTAATATTCTGATATTTCACATTCTTAAAATAAAGTGGTGATCCTAACTGACCTAAGACAGGGAATTTAATAATTTATACATGCATTCGGAAGGTATTCAGACCTCTTGACTTTTTCCACATTTTGTTAAATTACAGCCTTATTCTAAAATTGATTAAATCGTTTTTTCCACCCTCATCAATCTACACATAATACCCTATAATGACAAAGCAAAAACAGTTTTTTGAAATTTTTGCTCATTTATATTTAAAAAAAAGAACTGAATTATTATATTTACATAAGTATTCAGACCCTTTACTCAGTACTTTGTTCAAACACCTTTGGCAGCGATTACAGCATCGAGTCTTCTTAGGTATGACACTACAAGCTTGACACACCTGTATTTGGGGAGTTTATCCCATTCTTCTCTGCAGATCCCTCAAGCTCTGTCAGGTTGGATAGAATGCGTTGCTGCACAGCTATTTTCAGGTCTCTCCAGAGATGTTCGATCAGGTTCAAGTCCAGGCTCTGGTTCGGCCACTCAAGGACATTCAGAGACTTGTCCCGAAGCCACTCCTGTGGTGTCTTAGCTGTGTGCTTAGGGTTGTTGTCCTGTTGGAAGGTGAACCTTTGCCCCCAGTCTGAGGTCCTGAGCACTCTGGAGCAGGTTTTCATTAAGAATCTCTCTGTACTTTGCTTCATTCATCTTTGCCTCGATCCTGACTAGACTCCCAGTCCCTGCCACTGAAAAACATCCCCACAGCATGATGCTGCCACCCCCATGCCACGCTGTAGGGATGGTGCCAGGTTTCCTCTAGACGTGACACTTGGCATTCAGGCCAAAGAGTTCAATCTTGGTTTGATCAGACCAGAGAATCTTGTTTCTCATGGTTTGAGAGTCTTTAGGTGCCTTTTGTCAAACTCCAAGTGAGTTGTCATGTGCCTTTTACTGGGGAGTGGCATCCGTCTGGCCACTCTACCATAAAGGCCTGATTGGTGGAGTGCTGCAGAGATGGTTGTCCTTCTGGAAGGTTCTCCCATCTCCACAGAGGAACTCTGGAGCTCTGTCAGAGTGACCATCGGGTTCTTGGTCACCTCCCTGACCAAGGCCCTTCTGGCCGTGTGGCCAGCTCTAGGAAGAGTCTTGGTGGTTCCAAACTTCTTCCATTTAAGAATGACAGAGGTCACTGTGTTCTTGGGGACCTTCAAAGCTGCAGACATTTTTTTTGTACCCTTCCCCAGATCTGTGCCTCGACACAATCCTGTCTCGGATCTCTACGGACAATTCCTTCGACCTTATGGCTTGGTTTTTCCTGTGACATGCACTGCCAACTGTGGGACCTTATATAGACAGGTGTGTGCCTTTCCAAATCATGTCCAATCAATTGAATTGACCACACGTGGACTCCAATCAAGCAGGACGCACCTGAGCTCAATTTCAAGTCTCATAGCAAAGGGTCTGAATACTTATGTAAATAAGGCATTTCTGTTTTTATTTTTAATACATTTGCAAAAATGTCTAAAAACCTGTATTTGATTTGTCATTACGGGTTTTGTGTGTAGATTGCTGAGGATATTTTATCAATTTTAGAATAAGGATGTAACTTAATAAAATGTGAAAAATGTCAAGGGGTCTGATTACTTCTGAAGGCACTATACCTCCTCTCAGTCAGCAAACGTCTTGAAAATGGCTATGAAACATAGGCTAGTCCCCTCAGTTGACACCACACTGAAGTAAAATAAACCATGGGCCCACCTTGGGCTTTAGAAGTGGCGGGGACATAACTTGGCCGGAGGGTCCTCCCATTTTTTGGGACAGCTAAAGCTAATTTCCTGCATTTCTACACAATCTAATATGACCCATGGCCCTTCTAGCCATCTCGATTTAGAACAAAAAGTAAGCAAAAAGGCCCACAGTCATCAAGCTAGGTAAGAGATCCTTATTAAATATGATTAAGTGATTGATAAGACTGAACTAAATCAATGATACAATAATCAATAGGGAAAGGAAAAGGGGGATACCTAGTCAGGTGTACAGCTGAATGCATTCAACTGAAATGTGTCTTCCATTTAACCCAACCCCTCTGAATCAGTATTGTGTTGCAACTGTTTTAATAGCTCAACAAATGAACAACTTACAGGATGTCTTAATACTTTTTTTGTACTTTATTTGTATCAAATTTCTGCCAGACTGCACAGCCAGCCTGAGCCGCCTGCACGCTCTACCCCCCACCAGCCTAGTCAATACCTAAACTCTCCCCAAAACAAATTCCTTCCCATCTTATTTTTTATATCTCAAGGGAAACACACATAAACCCACACAATAATACACAGAAACAGTAGACCCTCCATGTAATTCATATCACATGCGTAATAGTACTGTAGAGCTCTTTTTACTTGCACACAATATAGCTGGGTCACCCCGTCCTGCCCCTAGGGGTCCACGGCCCTGCAGCGCCTCAACCCAACACATCCCACTCAGCTTTAGGATCTTAGTGAAATATTCATTATTGGTTTCAGGTATGTTTGGCCAAGACCAGAGTGACAACCAACAATACGGCAGACCCCCAGGGCCAGGACTGAGCAGCCCAGCAGCTAGGGATTGCCTAAATAGGTATCTCCCCTGACGTGAGCATGTTTTAAATACAGACTCCTTTTGTTGTACATTATTCCCAATAAGGCATCCAAACCTTATGAAAGTTGCACAGTATACCCTAAATCTGGTAATAAGTCATATCTAGTGATACATAACTTGATATTTATTCCATCCATTGTGGGAGGATAACCAACCCTCCAATTAATGGCAATGCTTTTCTTAGCCGCTATAAATGCTAGGTTACACAGTTTCTGCCGAGTCTCCAGTATCTACATTTCTAAGCAAACAAAAACAGGGAGCAGGGACAATCTGTAGACATGCTGTGATAAAATAACATACTCTTTGCCAGAATTCAGCCAGCCTTCACAAAGTATTCAGACCCTTGACTCTCTCCACATTTTGTTACGTTACAGCCTTAATCTAAAATGGATGAAATATTTATTTTTTCACTTCAATCTACACACAATACCCCATAATGAAAGAGTGAAAACAGATTTTTTGAATTCTAAAAAACGGAATTACCTTATTCACATAAGTATTCAGACCCTTTGCTATGACACTCGAAAATGAGCTCAAATCCATCCTGTTTCAATTGATCATCCTTGAGATGTTTAAGTCCACCTGTGGTATATTCAATTGATTGGACATGATTTGGAAAGGCATACACCTGACTACTGTACATAAGGTCTCAAAGTTGACAGTGCATGTCTGAGCAAAAACCATGCCATGAGGTCGAAGGAATTGTCCGTAGAGCTCCGACAGAGGACTGTGTCCAGTCACAGACCTGAGGATGGGTACCAAAAAATGTCTGCCAAACGGAGCAATCGATGGAGAAGGGCCTTGGTCAGGGAGGTGACCAAGAACCCGATGGTCACTCTGACAGAGCTCCAGAGTTCAAATCAAATCAAATTGTATTTGTCACATGCCCCCGAATACAACAGGTGTAGACCTTACAGTGAAATGCTTACTTACAAGCCCTTAACCAACAATGCAGTTAAGAAAAAAAGTGTTTAAGTATTTACTAAAATAAACTGAAGTAAAAAAATAAAATAAAAAATAACAGTAGCAAGGCTATATACAGGGGGTACCGGTACAGAGTCAATGTGCGGGGGAACAGGTTAGTCTAGGTAATTGAGATAATATGTACATGTAGGTAGAGGTAAAGTGACTATGCATGGATAATAAACAGAGAGAAGCAGTAGCTTAAAAATGGGGGTGGGGGGACGACTACAATGCAAATAATCTGGGTAGCCATTTGATTAGGTGTTCAGGAGTCTTATGGCTTGGGGGGTAGATGATGTTAAGAAGCCTTTTGGACCTAGACTTGGTGCTCCACTACCGCTTGCTGTGCGGTAGCAGAGAGAACAGTCTATGACTAGGGTGGCTGGAGTCTATGGCAATTTTTTGGGCCTTCCTCTGACACCGCCTGGTATAGAGGTCCTGGATGGCAGGAAGCTTGGCCCAAGTGATGTACTGGGCCGTACGCACTACCCTCTCTAGTGCCTTGCGGTCGGAGGCTGAGCAGTTATCATACCAGGCGGTGATGCAACCAGTCAGGATCCTCTCGATGGTGCAGCTGTAGAACTTCTTGAGGATCTTAGGACCCATGCCAAATTCGTTCAGTCTCCTGAGGGGGAATAGGCATTGTTGTGCCCTCTTCACAACTGTTTTGGTGTGTTTGGACCATGATAGTTTGTTGGTGATGTGGACACCAAGGAACTTGAAGCTCTCAACCTGCTTCACTACAGACATGTCAATGAGAATGGGGGCGTGCTCGGTCCTACTTTTCCTGTAGTCTACAATCATCTCCTTTGTCTTGATCACATTGAGGGAGAGGTTGTTATCCTGGCACCACACTGCCAGCTCTCTGACCTCCTCCCTATAGGCTTTCTCATCGTTGTCGGTGATCAGGCCTACCACTGTTGTGTAGTTGGCAAATTTAATGATGGTGTTGGAGTCATGCTTGGCCATGCAGTCGTGGGTGAACAGGGAGTTCTGGAGCGGACTGAGCATGCACCCCTGAGAGGCACCCGTGTTGAGGATCAGCGTGGCAGATGTGTCGTTACCACCTGGGGACGGCCCACCAGGAAGTCCAGGATCCAATTGCAGAGGGAGGAGTTTATTCCCAGGATCCTTAGCTTAGTGATGAGCTTTGAGGGCACTATGGTGTTGAACGTTGAGCGGTAGTTAATGAATAGCATTGTCATATAGGTGTTCCTTTTTTTCCAGGAGGGAAAGGGCAGTGCGAAGTGCAATAGAGATTGCGTCATCTGTGGATCAGTTGGGGCGGTATGAAAATTGGAGGGGGTCTAGGCTTTCTGGGATAATAGTGTTGATGTGAGCCATGACCAGCCTTTCAAAGCACTTCATGGCTACAGATGTGAGTGCTACGGGTCGGTAGTCATTTCGGCAGGTTACCTTGGTGTTCTTCAGCACAGGGACTACGGTGGTCTGCTTGAAAGATGTTGGTATTGCAGACTCGGTCAGGGACAAGTTGAAAATGTCAGCCGAGTTTATCACAGTGCAATGATAAAACTGGGGGACAAAAAGGAACGGGGGGGGGGGGGGGGGTCATGTCCCCCTGGTCCCCAGTGAAAGTTGCGCCCTGAAATAAAGACTTAGCTAATTGCCAATGTCTGGCTGGGTCTGTAATTCTCTTTAGTGTATCCCTTAATAAAAAATGACATTTATTTGAAAGAGTTAGCTAGCTGGCCAGCTTGTAAAGTGACAAATTAAAGTAGCCTAGCTTTTTCTGTTTAGCTAGCTAAGTTAGCAGCTAGCTTACAAATGTGCTAACATTCTAATAACAATGAAACTTTATTTATCTAGTCTATAGTTTATCATATGACTTTGGCTACATATTTTTTAAATTAAATAACCAACTTTGCTTACCTTGATACTTTAAAAAAATGAAGTGCTTACTTGCAAGTTGATTCAACCACTGTCCTATTGCGTTGTCATGCCGGAATGAATTGGCAATTGGTTTTTAAATTGCAATGGCAGTTACATTTTGAATTGACCAAAAGGTTTAATATATACACTGAAAAAAATGTCAACGCAACATGCAACAATTTCATGGATTTTACTGGCCCCTGGATTTCACATGCCTGGGAATACAGATATGCATCTGTTGGTCACAGATATCTTGAAAAAAATGGGCCTCACAATGGGCCTCAGGATCTCGTCACATTATTTCTGTGCATTCAAATTGCCATGGATAAAATGCAATTGTGTTCGGTGTCCGTAGCTTATGCCTGCCCATACCATAACCCCACCGCTACCATGGGGCAGTCTTTCTACAACTTTGACATCAGCAAACCGCTCGCCCACATGTGGTCTGCTGTTCTGAGGCCAGTTGAACGTACTGCCATATTCTTTAAAACGACGTTGAAGGCAGCTTATGGTAGAGAAATTAACATTACATTTTCTGGCAACAGCTCTGGTGGACATTCATGCAGTCAGCATGCCAATTGAACGCTCCTTCAAAACTTGAGACATCTGTGGCATTGTGTTGTGACAAAACTGCACATTTTAGAGTGACCTTTAATTGTCCCCAGCACAAGGTGCAGCTGTGTAATGATCATGCTGTTTAATCAGTTTCTTGATATGCCACACCTGTCAGGTGGATGGATTATCTTGGCAAAGGAGAAATGCTAACTAACAGGGATGTAAATTTAAGGTAAATAATTTTGTGCTTATGGAACATTTCTGGGATTTTTTATATCAGGTCATGAAACATGGGACCAACACTTTACATGTTGCGGTTATATTTTTGTTCAGTATAAATACAATCTAATTGTATTAGTAGACCCTCACGCAGTTGAATTTTATGGTATTATAATAGCCTGCAGATTAACAATATAGCTCAATGCTATTTAAGATGCAGGTGTCACGCAGACGTTAGTCAGTTGTTGGTATCACGACATGTCAGTCAGACGTTCAATGGTAGGCATTTAATGGTATCTCATTCGGCTCATTATTGGCTCTTCTCCCTCACTCACTGTTCTTTGGTGCACAATTTATACTTTCTTGTAAAATATTTTATGATGTCAATGGGAGAGTTGTGGAAAACTTCAACTGGGGAGAACGTTTTCAAAAGAGTGCTAAATGGGACATGTAAATGCAGACAGACCAGCAGTTCTTTCAAAAGTTTATTTTAATAATGAGAGACTTACATTTTCCCCACTTGCCACTTTTACCCTCAGGGTCTTGACATTTATATCTATTCATCTTCCACAAAAATATAATTAGCTAAATAATATCAATAATCATATGAAAATACAACTTCAATGCAGGGATTGTACATTTGCTGTAGACAATGCTAAGAAAAAATAAGGAAATTACCATTCTACAAAACAGCTTTACTGTTCACAGCAATAAAACCTTTTTCCACTTCAAATTCAGTCATGGTTGGAGAGTGGAGAGAAATGTTGACTTTTAGGATTTTTGATGGTGGCTTGTCTGCTTGAAAAACCAATTCAGTGTTGAAATGATTGAGCAGTGAGCACATGAACAAATTTGCAGTGAAAGACAAACGGGGAAAAAAACAACACATTCCTTAGTCATGAATTTTGTTATATTCTAATCACATATAATAAAGAACAGGCAATGGGAAAATATGCATTTCTTTTACAATATATTATCACTTGTAAAACAATGAGCTATCTTGAAGGTTGGAACAAATGTCTGGACTGCACACAAAATGTTTTGTGAGGACCAATTTTGGGAACAAAAGAAAATGCTAGGACTAACAGTGGCCCAACCCTTAGTGACATTTTGGTGCTGGAATTTATTGGGATGACTCATGTACTGGAGGCCACTGCAGGCTAGTCACTAGCTGGCACAGCCACAGTCAACATCTGACTTCAACCCTAACCCCAACCACACTGCTAACCTTATCAGAAATCGCTCTGCCTCCAGGAGAGGATTCATCCCAATAAACGTCAACCTGCCATTTTGATAACGTCAAAAGTAGTGCTCTTGTTGAAACTGTATGCAACTTTAAAATGAATGCAGTGTAAGGTGTATAATGTTCTCAATTAACAGTAGCACAATTTATTTGCACTGTCAAAGTTAGGCCTATATTCTTTTGGCGGATCTCAAAGGATTAGATGGGTGAAAGCAACTTGGAAGAAGCTGCACTCACCCTCTTTAAAAGCTTAGAGGAACTATCACCATATTGTTTACATCCAGTCCAATCCTTTCATATAAAAGCCAGACAGGAAGAAGTAAGAGCTAGAGACAGAAATTGAACAAAGCCAATGACTTTCAATCAGTGGTCTGAAAGCACTGGATAAGTAAGAGCAAAGTGTTAGACACTATTTCCAAAACCTATCTGGGGTGTAAGACTTTTAGAACACAGGCGTCTGAGATATTCGGCACAAAATGTGCATCTGAACCATCTCTTACACACGCATACAGGCTATTCCTAAGCTTTCCATCCATAGGGCTTAACATTTATAGATTCATATAAATATACTAAAAAAATAAATACATAAACAAATACAAATAATTTTGTAATAGGCAAAATAGTGGAGTATTGATGTTTTCATGTACAGGAAGTTTGCAAATTGCAGATATTGTGGCATTTTGTATTCTACCAGTAGGTACATTAGACTGTAAGCTATTACGGTGATTAAACAGTATTGTGAAATAGCCATTGAACAGATCATTACAAAAATCATCCCCTTTATGCACTGAAACTGGTCCATTTGGGCTGATCCCTTGGCCTGATCCTTTCGTGATCTTGTGCTCTCATACATAGTAGTGTAGTAATCTATTTTGCTGATGGTTGGAGTTGGCACTTAGAACCTACACTTGGCCCAGTCCAGGAGAGATGGCAAATCGATATTCATTTTAATTCAGCTGGTGAAAAATATACAATCCCTATCCAATGTTTTTTTTTTTCTCCCTCCAACCTCCATTTTGCCTTTTTAAATAACATTTTGCTCTACTTTTTCAATTGCAAATGTAGATGAGTTGCTGAAATACGTACATTTTCAACAACTCATTTTCTCAGTGCAAGCATTTTGCCCAATATAGCAATAATATCCATAGTTTTATACCATACATTTTCCATTGTCATTTATGCTGTAAAGTTGAATTGCCAGTAGGTTCTAGACCCAACCAATGCACCAGGGTGTATTGCCACTGATAAAGTACAGGAACAACTGATCAGGCTCGACGACCTTCCTCCAATGGGCAGTGTGTTCATATTACAGAAAGACTATGCCCTCAAGACGAGGATAGCGTCAATCTGCCCATTCAACTAACAGAAAAAGGAGGAATCTCCTTCCAACTTGGCTTTAAAAATATCACTACCAAAAGCCCTGGTAAGAGTAACTCGATCGCCACCGTTTCGGCAGCACAGAGAGTGGAGTTGAGTTCTGTGACATGGCGCATCCTATCTACAGAGATCCTCCACTGCAGGCGCAAGTTTGCGTTGGTGCTGAGGCTGGGGTTTCCTCCTCCTGCCAGGACAGCTCCGCCTGCTGCCTTGGTGGTTCCTGCCTGACGACTGTCCTGTTTCTGTGCTTGGCTGTGTGTTGGCATGGCTGTTCTGACGAGATGTCAAACTTTCTCTGTCCACCTGTTGCCAGGAAAACACATAAGACAAGATGAACTGTATTGTCCCCTGATGGGAAATTTGTCTTGGAATAACATTTAGTGTGACATACATGGATGTGTGGTAAGTTAACACTAAAGCTTGTCTGATATAGGGTTGGTTCCACCAATTCGGTGCCTTTTGAGATGTGCAACTTGGGGGGGAAAAAAACGGGATATCACCACATTTTAACATTGTCATAAAGAGCATATGTTAAACTTCAAAAAACGGTGTATTTCCATTTGATGAGGTTAAATGTAAAAAAAAAAAAAATACTATAATAAGTGCCTATTAAATAGCAAATAAAGTAACAGGTTGACGATTTCATCTTAAATCAGCCATAAATCCACTTCTGAAAAGACGCAATTGAATGCAAGCTTAATTTTGAAATAGTTAAAACATTATAGCCTGTCTATCTATGAGTAACGGGGTTGATGCTCAGTTTTCCACCACAAAACACCAGAAAAGGGCCAAAAAGAGTAGAACCAGCTCACCTGCTTTTACACTATGATTTGACTATTAGATGTTCAATGTCTCTTTTGAAAGAAAATACCATATTAAAATGAAAGTTCAGTTCACATAACAGGGTTGACCTTAAAATGAGGGACAGATGTAAATTAATCACTAATGTCATGAAATAAATAACATTCAGAAATGACTTTGTAAAAGCAAAACTATGGCTTTGCAATGATGGTGAAAACATAATGTTATGACTATAACTACTGTTCCCTGAAGTAGGGAAATTACATACAACATACTATGGGGAGTTGCACTCTCACTACTTCTGTTGAAGTATCTACAATAACACCTGTCCAGGCCAGTGAAGTCCGCGCCTCGCTGGAAGTCCCCGCCTTCCACAGGTGATAAGCGTGAGGCTCGGTTTCATTCCTTTAATTTAATACCGCTCTTCACCGAGCCCAGGAACGGGCGGCGCGGGTCCAAACAGATGTAGCTCATTCCCTCCTTCAGGGAAAAGTAGTTAGAGTCATAACGTTACTTTACCTTTCAGTCATTCAATGTCGGTACAACATATTATGGGGAAATATAATCACGCCCCATACGGACCCCAACAGATACTAAATGAAAATGCTCCATGGCAGACCACCCAGACCTGACCCTGCCAGATGCGGAAGTCTGGGTATTGCGTTGCCTAGTGACTTTTCTCTGACCCAGCCGTAAGCATGCTGTGGGCTACACTGGGAGCAGTCACATCCCAGTGATAAAATCTGAAAGTGTGTGGTGATGCCCAACTCCCCGCATCACAAATATCTCCTATAGTCAACACTTTAAACAATGCCCAAGACGCTGACAGACCCCTGGTGGAGTGGGCGCGTACACTGCTAGGTAAGCATTGCCTCTTGCTGCTAAACTCAGCCAAAAAAGAAACATCCTCTCACTGTCAACTGCGTTTATGACTAACAGAAATTGAATAATGTGTCCCTGAACAAAGGGGGAGGGTCAAAATCAAAAGTAACAGTCGGTGTGGCCACCAGCTGCACTAAAAGAATAACTAATTGTTTATGATTAGGAAACTTGAGAACCATACAAACTTCAGCCCACAACATCCAGTGGGAGATCATGTTCTAACACTAAGGGACAGTTTAGTTGGCGTAACGAAAGACAGTCTCGAGTTCCAATTGTTTGTTTTAGTAGCGTGAATTGTTCCTGTTAACAGAAAAGCGGCATAATTGAAGAAATGAATCCAAGCCTCATGCTTATCACCTGTGGAAGGTTGGCTTCTAGCGAGGCGCAGATTTCATTGTAGATCCTTCAACCGAAGTCGCGAAAGTGCGACTCCCCATAGTATGTTGTACTGAAGTTGACTGGCAAAGGGAACTTGGAGAAATTTCGGGGTTAAGTGGGTCTTCGTAAAAGTCACGGTGTTGAATTTTGGCACTTTAGCAAGTCTGATTTATTTAATTTTCCATGTGGTCTATATTAAAAAGGGCACTTCACTGAATAAAACAGGCTTTAAAAAATGCAATATTGGTGCTGAATTAAGATATTAAAGGGACGCAAAAGGCCCTTATTTAGGGGAACGACCCTATAGTTCAGTGGTCACCAACCTTTTCTGAATCAAGATCACTTTAAGTCCAAAAGCAAGCCGAAATCTACTGCTCCGATTCTTTTTTAACATGACTTAAAAAACACAAGCCTATGCAACATTAACTTATAAAAAACTGTTCTGTAGTAATGAAGTGTGTGCAGTAGGCTATAGGCCCAATACATTATCACTGCATATTGGCTATTCTTATGTTGTTCTTCCCAGACCATTTTGAAATCATATAAAAACAATGTGAGGCAGAGCTAAGTGAGCATAATAATTCGATTTTTAAACATTTTACTGGTGTGATGGCCTGCATCTGATGGCCAGTCTGAGGGGAGGGAGAGAGGAGAACAACGGTGAGGCTGCCTCACCCGACTCACCGTACCTCCACTCTCACCGAGAAAAAGTCTTCCAGCTGATGGTGAAACTCAAGTCGCACTGCATTATTTCGGCCTCGTGCAGCAATTCAAGTTGCTACTCTTATGACCAGAGAAAGTGAAATATTCCTCAATACTAAAAAAGACAAGCCTCTGCCTCTAATAATAACAACTCAAGCTTATCGAAACACTTTGCTATACTCACTCATTGCAGCTGCAGTACTGGTTGTAGCATGAGTGAAAGTATGGAGAACACACATTTTATGGCTTATAAAAGTGTTGAACAAGGTGACGGTGCTGAATAACAACTTAAACATGAACTTACTTTAAAAAAACAACAGCTCTTTGCTGTATTCATTGAATCTCTCTAGTCAAGTTTTGAATTTGCTGTGTACTAGAGGCTTCTTTTTACAACAAATGGCTTGAGGAAACTGTGCAGACACAGAGATCTGAGCTATCGGATTGGCCACAGTGGGCCTGCAGGGTAAGCAGAGTTCTACCTTCAGACACATGAAATGATTCAAAATGGGAACACTTTGCCTTCCTGGCACTAGGGCTGCTGAATCATGTGAACCTACCGCCAACAGAGCTAAACGAAAAAAAAAAAAAATACGAATGCAAGGTTTTATCATTGCTGTTTTTTTACAGAAATGTTTGGTGATCGACTACAAATGCCTTGGAGATCGACCAGTCGATCGCGACCGACCGGTTGGTGACCAATGCTATAGTTAGTCACCTACCTTGCTCTTGTTCGAATGGCTCACGTGGCTTCCGGAAGAGGAACTTGTAGCCCTGTGATTGGTCAATCCTAGGGGGGCAGCTCTGTGTGCGGATAAGCCCCGCCTACCACGCGGCAACACAGTTTTACAGGGGCTTCCGTCCGAATCCTGGAGATTTCAGAGCATCCAATCAAACATGTGCAAAATACAGTTTAAAGACAGGTATCTCAAACTGCTAACACATGAAAGGGTAGATTGCCTAAGGGACCTTTCTGATAGACTAACTACTAGTTAGAAAAATATTTTAGAGCTATCTTTAGAGATTTTACATCATAGTTGCAAAGGAAAGGTCAGCACTGGGGCTGTAGGTATTAAGCGTCTCAGAGTATCACTTGACACATACAGCCCCTGGTCTTTAAGGTGCAAAGTGTGTGGAGAGAACATGCTCAGTTTCACAAGGCACCCACAGCATCGCTGGAGCTAGCTGATGAAGACTGCGGCGAGGGGGATGATGAAGAGGAGGATGGAGAGGAAGGAGGAGGAGAGGAGGAGCTTGGTGATTCCGCCCCTTCCTCAGAGAGATTGTTGTTGCATTCGTACGTCTGCTGAGGCTCCACCAGCAACGTGACATCATTTCCTGTGACATAGGGGAAACGGTAAGAAATGTGGGGTTAGCAAAGTTTACACTATTTTGATATAGTGCTGTACTTGGACTGGATAATTGTGAAAATCTATTAAAAAACAATTATATAAAATAAAATGGGCTCTAAAATGTCTCATCTCCTTACCGTTTAAGGTCAGGGAGTTCAGTGATAGATCAGCCCACTTCATGGTGATCCAGTCCCTGTATTCTGCCACTTCCTGAGTCACCCGGATTATTCTGCCCAGTATACTGCAGGACACACAAAAAACAATATTACCACAGGTTGGAAAAGTGGACACACGTACATGTGCAATCTTTTTCCCCACTTAATATTGTAACAAAAAATATATACAGTACCAGTCAAAAGTTTGGACACACCTATTCATTGAAGGGTTTTTCATTATTTTCTACAATGTAGAACAATAGTGAAGACATTAAAGCTATGAAATAACACATATCATGTATCATGTAGTAACCAAGAAAGTGTTAAACAAATCAAAATATATTTTGGATTCTTCAAAGTAGCCACCCTTGATGACAGCTTTGCACACTCTTGGAATTCTCTCAACCAGCTTCTCTCAACCAGCTTTTCCAACAGTCTTGAAGGAGTTCCCACATATGCTGAGCACTTAGCTGCTTTTCATTCACTCTGCAGTTCAACTCATCCCAAACCATCTCAATTGGGGTGAAGTAGGGTGATTGTGGAGGCCAGGTCATCTGATGCAGCACACCATCACTCTCCTTCTTGGTCAAATAGCCCATGCAGAGCCTGGATGTGTATTTTGGGTCATTGTCCTGTTTAAAAACAAATGATAGTCCCCACTAAGAGCAAACCAGAAGGGATGGCATATCGCTACAGAATGCTGTGGTAGCCATGCTGGTTAAGTGTGCCTTGAATTCTAAATAAATGACTGACAGTGTCACCAGCAAAGCACCTCCTCCTCCATGCTTCACGGTGGGAACCACACATGTGGAGATCATCCGCCTCACAAAGACACGACGGTTGGGACCAAAACCCTCAAATTTGGACTCATCATACCAAAGGACAGATTTCCACCGGTCTAAAGCAAGTCTCTTCTTCTTATTGGTGTCCTTTAGTAGTGGTTTCTTTGCAGAAATTTGACTATGAAGGCCTGATTCACACAGTCTCCTCTGAACAGTTGATGTTGAGATATGTCTGTTACTTGAACTCTGTGAAGCATTTATTTGGGCTGTAATTTCTGAGGCTGGTAACTCTAATGAATTTATCCTCTAGAGCAGAGGTAACTCTAGGTCTTCCTTTCCTGTGGCAATCCTCATGAGACCCAGTTTTATCATAGCGCTTGAAGGTTCTTGCGACTGCACTTTCAAAGTTCTTGAAATGTTCCGTATTGACCGACATTACCGTCTTAAAGTAATGATGGACTGTCGTTTCTCTTTGCTTATTTGAGCTGTTCTTGCCATAATATGGACTTTGTCTTTTACCTAATAGGGCCATCTTCTGTATACCCCCCTACCTTGTCACAGCATAACTGATTGGCTCAAACGCATTAACCTCTCTGGGACATGTGGGACGCTAGCGTTCCACCCGCGGTACACACTGCCAACAGCCAGTGAAATAGCAGGGCGACAAATTCAAAACAACAAAAATCTCATAATTCAAATTTCTCACACACAGGTATTATACACCATTTTAAAGATATGATTCTCATTAATCCAACCACATTGTCCGATTCAAGAAGGCTTTACGGCGAAAGCATAACATTAGATATGTTAGGACAGCGCCTAAACAAGAAAAACCACACAGCCATTTTCCAAGCAAGGAGAGGCGTCACAGAAACCAGAAATACAGCTAAAATTAATCACTAACCTTTGATGATCTTCATCAGATGACACTCCCAGGACTCAATGTTACATGTATGTTTTGTTCGATAAAGTTATGATTTATATCCATAAACCCCATTTTACATTGGCGTGCGATGTTCAGAAAATGTATTGCCTCCAAAACTGCCGGTGAATGAGCACATCAATTTACAAAAATGCTCATCATAAACGTTGATAAAATTTACAACAGTTATTGAAAGAATTATAGATACACTTCTCCTTAATGCAACCGCTGTGTCAGATTTCAAAATAGCTTTACGGCGAAGCACATTGTTCAATATTCTGAGTACAGAGCTCAGCCATCAAAGCAAGCTATACAGTTACCCGCCAAGTTCTGGAGTCAACTAAACTCAGAAATAGTATTATAAATCTTCGCTGATCTTTGTCGGAATGCACTCCCAGGACTCCCACAGGAAATGTTCGTTTTGTTCGATAAACTCCATATTTATATCCAAATACCTCCGTTTTGTTCGCGCGTTCAGATCACTAATCCAAAGGCATAATGCGTGAGCACAAAACCCGAGACAAAAAGTCAAATAGTTCCATTACCGTTTGTAGAAACATGTCAAACGATGTTTACAATCAATCCTTAAGGTATTATTAATATTCCAACCGGACAATAGCGTATTCATTACAGAGGAAAAAGAAGGAACGGCGTGCCTGCGTCACCGCGCAGTAAACAACTTGTTGGTCTCAGGCTTGAGACAGCTCTTATTCTCTTCCCAGTAACAGTAGAAGCATGAAACAAGGTTCTAAAGACTGTTGACATTTAGTGGAAGCCTTAGGAAGTGCAAAATGACCCCACAGACACTGTAGTTTGGAAAGGCAATCAGTTAAAAAACTACAAACCACTTCCTGGTTGGATTTTTTCTCAGGTTTTTGCCTGCCATATGAGTTCTGTTATACTCACAGACATCATTCATACAGTTTTAGAAACTTCAGAGTGTTTTCCATCCAAATCTACTAATAATATGCATATCCTACCTTCTGGGCCCGAGTAGCAGGCAGTTTAATTTGGGCACGTTATTCATCTGAATGTCCGAATACTGCCCCCTGTCACCAAGAAGTTTTAATTGGGGCTAGGGGGCAGTATTTTCACGGCCGGATGAAAAACGTACCCAATTTAAACAGGTTACTACTCTGGCCCAGAAAATAGAATATGCATATTATTAGTAGATTTGGATAGAAAACACTCTGAAGTTTCTAAAACTGTTTGAATGGTGTCTGTGAGTATAACAGAACTCATATGGCAGGCAAAAAAACGGAGAAAAATGTAATCAGGAAGTGGGGGAAATTAGAAATGTAGTTTTTCTTTTGAATCCCTTGAAAAACTACAGTGACATAGGATTTACGTTGCACCTCCTAACTCTTCCATTGGCTGTCAACAATCTTTAGGAACTGGTTTCATCCGTCACCTGTTACCGGGCAGAAAATTATGGCTCAGTCAATCACTGGCCAGTCTGAGGACAGGTGTCTTATGGCGCGCGTGCACATGACTTCGTTGTTTTTTATTTTTCTTCTGGGATGAATACCTATTGCCCGGTTGTAAAATTATCGCAATTTGACGTAAAAAAATACCCTAAAGGATTGATTGTAAACATCATTTGACGCGTTTCTACAAACGGTAATGGAACTTTGAACATTTCGTCTATGGATTTGCGTCCACGCCACATGGCATTGTAAAGTGTTCTGGATGGGTCAACAAAACTGAGATATTTGGACATAAATAATGCACTTTGCAGAACAAATGAAGCTTTCTTGTGGAAGTGGGTGCCCATCCGAGTGCATTCCGCCGAAGATCAGCAAAGGTAAGTAAATATTTCGAACATATTTTTTGAGATTTGTCGACGTCGTGGTTGTAGGCTAACTGTATAGCTTAGCACTGAAGGCTAAGTTCTGTACTCAGAATATTGAACAATGTGCTTTTTCCGTAAAGTTATTTTGAAATCTGACAAAGTGGTTGCATAAAGGAGTAGATTATCTCTAATTCTTTAAATAATTGTTGTACATTTTGTCAACGTTTATGAGTTCTTCTGTAAATGTATGTGCCTATTCACCGGCGGTTATGTGGAGAAAACATTTTCTGAACATCACGCGCCAATGTAAAAATTGGGTTTTTGGATATAAATATAAACTTGATCGAACATAAAATGCATGTTTTGTCTAACATGATGTCCTAGGAGTGTCATCTGATGAAGATTGTCAAAGGTTAGTGCTTCATTTTAGCTGTATATCTGGTTTTGTGACAGCTATCCGTGCTTGGAAAATGGCTTTTATTTTTTTGCTAATGTGCTATGCTATAATAATCTAATGTTTTGCTTTCACCGTAAAGCCTTTTTGAAATCCGACAATGTGATTGGATTAACGAGGGGGTTATCTTTAAAATGCCGTATAATACTTGAATTTTAATTTTGAGATTATTATTTTTTTGAATTTCGCGCCGTGCTCTCTCACTGGTTGTTGTCCAACCAATCCCGTTAACGGGATTTTATCCTCAAGAGGTTAACCTCTTACATCTAGATGTTCCGCTAGTGGAACGCCTCGCCAATATCCAATGATAGGGCGTGGCGCGAATTACAAACTCCTCAAATATCCAAAAACTTCCATTTTTCAAACATACGACTATTTTACACCATTTTAAAGACAAGACTCTCCTTTATCTAACCACATTGTCTGATTTCAAAAAGGCTTTACAACAAAAGCAAAACATTAGATTATGTCAGGAGAGTACCCAGCCAGAAATACCCCATTTTTCAAGCTAGCATATAATGTCACAAAAACCAAAACCACAGCTAAATGCAGCACTAACCTTTGATGAACTTCATCAGATGACACTCCTAGGACATTATGTTATACAATACATGCATGTTTTGTTCAATCCAGTTCATATTTATATCAAAAACCAGCTTTTTACATTAGCATGTGATGCTCAGAACTAGCATACCCACCGAAAACTTCCGGTGAATTTACTAAATTACTCACAATTAAACGTTCACAAAAAGCATAACAATTATTTTAAGAATTATAGATACAGAACTCCTTTATGCAATCGCGGTGTCCGATTTTAAAATAGCTTTTCGGTGAAAGCACATTTTGCAATATTCTGAGTAGATAGCTCGGCCACCACAGGCTAGCTATTTTGACACCCACCAAGTTTGGCACTCACCAAACTCAGATTTACTATAAGAAAAATTGGATTACCTTTGCTGTTCTTCGTCAGAATGCACTCCCAGGACTTCTACTTTACACCCAATGTTGTTTTGGTTCCAAATAATCCATAGTTATATCCAAATAGCTGCGTTTGGATAGTGTCTTGAACGCAAGAACAAAGGGTGACGCGCCGGCGCGTTTCGTGACAAAAAAAATCAAAATATTCCATTACCGTACTTCGAAGCATGTCAAACGCTATTTTCAGTCAAAAGACTGAAAATAGAAAATGGTGTCTTCACGTGCACGCGCACGCCCGTGTCATTGTTCTCAGATCGACCACTTTCTAAATGCGCTACTGTTTTTCGCCCAGGGACTGCAGAGTCATCATTCCCCGTTCTGGCGCCTTCTGAGAGCCTATGGGAGCCTTAGAAAATGTCACGTTACAGCAGAGATCCTCTATTTTCCATAAAGAGGCTATAGAAGGCCAAGAAATGGTCAGAGAGGGCACTTCCTGTATGCAATCTTCTCAGGTTTTGGCCTGCCATATGAGTTCTGTTATACTCACAGACACCATTCAAACAGTTTTAGAAACTTTAGGGTGTTTTCTATCCAAATCAAACAATTATATGCATATTCTAGTTTCTGGGCAGGAGTAATAACCAGATTAAATCGGGTATGTTTTTTATCCGGCCGTGAAAATACTGCCCCCTATCCTAAACAGGTTTTAAGAAGGAAAGAAATTCCACAAATGAACTTACGAAAGCACACCTGTTAATTAAAATGCATTCCAGGTGACTACCTCGTGAAGCTGGTTGAGAGAATGCCAAGCGTGTGCAAATCTGTCATCAAGGCAAAGGGTGGCTATTTGAAGAATCTCATATATAAAACATATTTAGATTTGTTTAACATTTTTTTAGTTACTACATGATTCCATGTGTTATTTCACAGTTTTGATGTCTTCACTATTTTCTACAATGTATAAAATAGTAAACAAAGAAAAACCCTTGAATGAGTAGGTGTCCAAACTTTTGACTGCTACTGCATATAACATTCTATTGGTTGCAAGAATTTTGTATAATAATTTAAGTTCTGAATCCGCCGTCGTTTTACATATCAGTTCATAAACCATGTGCCATGGAATGTGTCATGCCCTCAAACCAAGGCACGCTGCCTGCGTTTATTTATAGGCTGTTTCAACTTGTCAATTTCAAATGATTTTCTAACTTGTTTTATTTTCTAACAGTTTGAATTGAGGTGTGTTTTGCCTCGTCATTGATTCATATAAAAGTAGGCCATTTCACTTTTGCGGCCAATACATTTTTTTAGGCATTACTGAGCTGGACAAATGCTCGCAAGCACTTCCCCATTGTTTCCGCAGATCAAGTATGAAGACATTTTCGCATCTCCAGTCAGAACAGGACCTGCACAAACTTTTTCAAATTTTCCAGCTGGTACCCGCATTGCCTTCATTGTTGTTTTCATTACTACATGATAATAACTTTGGACATGTGCGTTTCTATCAAAATTAGTGCCTTATTATGTTATAATAGTTTCTGTATGTCGTATTATGTCGTTTCTACTGTAGCTCACTGTATGTAAGGAGCATAATGTATGTGTGTATTCCTTATAACCGCGCACGTGAGGTAACGTTACTTATTTCATAACCTTTATGGTGTTATACACAATTGTGCTTATGTAGCTAGCTACATTCTTCTATTAGCTCTGTAAAACAAATGATAATTGCGTCAGAGAAGTATTAGCTTGTGTTGTCTTTTGAAGCTACCCTGGCCTTATGACTATGGTTTGTTATCATTCGGCCTGTTTAGCATAGCTCTGTTCTGCCCTGCCCAATTGTGAAGCTCAATAGTTACTGTTTCTTACTGTTATATAACTCATATTTGGGATATTGTCAATACAATTTATAATTTTTTATAGCCATGTTACGTTACTACTTTGTAATATTGTTGTATTGCTATATCCTGATATTGTATTGTAATTACTAATAATTCCTCTTTATTCTGTACTTTCAAAAACCACACACACAAACAGTATTGAACATTATTTGCCAATATCATAAATGAAACCGGACATCTTTTGAGGTGAAGATTGAGGACAGCTTTTGTATGCTAGCGTACACGCAACAGTTTTAATGGATGAAAACAAAGCAAGAAAACACATAGGCCTATAAGTAATAGCCGTCTATTTTATTGAAGTATTGGTGGCGGTTGAACAACAACAACTTGTTTGCTAGAGAAAAAAAACTGCTCGGAAAGACTTACAACTTATGAATATGCACAAACCATATTTCATATTCATGCAGTGATTGAACAACAACTGTATTTCCACCCCCCACCTCTAAAGACATAATATCATGGCAGGTCACCAGTCAGGTCAGTCAGTCAGTAATTAATTGCTGCAGTTGTGCTCAATAGTGCTTGAGCATATGATACTACCCAAAGCATGGTTGAAACACAGTGGTGTGCCACAAGCTAAACACATGTACTTTGTCAACCACCTCTGCTTCCTTCTTCTGGTGCCAGACAGGTAGACTTTGTAGTGCCTCCGTGTGCGACTACCTTGAGTTGCAGTTTGAGGGACTTCGCAGGGAAAATGCCGTGCAGTGAGGCGTAGGGGATTGTCTGCAGCAGCACAGCCCCTAGTGGATGGGCGTCGAGGGGTGTGGTGCTCCTCCAGCAGCGCTCTCATTTGGTTCTCTCTGTACTTTTGGTAGGTAATTACTTTACCTATGGGGGAGAGGGAGTGTGGAGGATGAGGAAAGGGAGAGGATGAGGCAGTGGGTAGGTGGGTGAGATATTGTCACTATATTGACATTCTCTGCTGTACCAATTGTCCACACACTAAGTGTGTCCCTTGCCGAGATGAGGAGCCAGCATGGTCATCACCACGGACCCGGACACCCCAAGCCCCTCATAATGTTGAATGTCAGTGGTGGACCCTGTGTAGAGTATAATGTCCTGGACAAATCCTGTCTTCACCTCCCTCGACCTCCTTTCGGCAAATCTGACCATGACTCCATTTTGTTGCTCCCAGCCTATAGAGAGAAACTAAAACAGGAAAAGCCCGTGCTCAGGTCTATCCAACGCTGGTCTGACCAATCGGATTCCACGCTTCAAGATTGCTTCGATCACATGGACTGGGATATGTTCCGGGTAGCCTCAGACAACAACATTGACATATACGCTGACTCGGTGAGAGAGTTTATTAGCAAGTGCATCAGTGATGTTGAACCCACTGTGACTATTAAAACCTCCCCTAACCAGAAACCATGTATTGATGGCAGTGTTGGCGCAAAACTGAAAGCGCGAACCACCGCTTTTAACCTGATATGGAAAGGGGGCAGTATTTTCACGGCCGGATGAAAAAACGTACCCGATTTAAACTGGTTACTACTCTTGCCCAGAAATGAGAATATGCATATTATTAGTAGATTTGGATAGAAAACACTCTGAAGTTTCTAAAACTGTTTGAATGGTGTCTGTGAGTATAACAGAACTCTTATGGCATGCAAAAACCTGAGAAAAAGTCAACCAGGAAGTGTAGGATCTGAGAAATGTCGTCCTTCTTTCTAGTCCCTTTCGAAACTACAGTATCTGTGCTGTTACGTTGCACTTTCCAATGCTTCCATTGGCTGTCTAAAGCCTTCAGAAAGTGGATTGAGCCTTCTCCTGTCTCTGGGCAGAGTATAGGAGCTCAGTTACTGAGTGGTCTGCCTGAGGACAAAGAGATTGGATATGCGCGTTCCCGCGAGCACGCTGTTTTTTCTTTTCCTCCTAGAATGAATACACTATTGTCCGGTTGGAATATTAATCGCAATTATACGTTAAAAATACCATAATACCATTTATTTTAAACAGCGTTTGACATGCGTCTAAGTACGGTAATGTAACATTTTGACTTTTTGTGTCTCGAATTGCGCTCGCGCGTTACCCTTTGGATAGTGACCTGAACGCACGAACAAAATGGAGGTATTTGGACACAACTATGGATTATTTCGAACAAAAACAACATTTCTTGTGGAAGTAGCAGTCCTGGGAGTGCATTCTGACAAAGATCAGAAAAGGTAATACAATATTTGTAATACAATATTTCTAATACTAATTCTGAGTTTAGGTTGCCCCGAACTTGGCGGGTGTCGCCGTGATGGCGAGCTATGTACTCAGAATATTGAAAAATGTGCTTTCGCCGAAAAGCTATTTTAAAATCTGACACCGATTGCATAAAGGAGTTCTGTATCTATAATTCTTAAAATAATTGTTATGTATTTTGTCAACGTTTATGATGAGTATTTTTGTAAATTCACCGGAAGTTTTTGGTGGGAATACATTTTCTGAACATCATGCGCCAATGTAAAAAGCTGTTTTTGGATATAAATATGAACTTGATTGAACAAAACATACATGTATTGTATAACATAATGTCCTAGGAGTGTCATCTGATGAAGACCATCAAAGGTTAGTGCTTCATTTAGCTGTGTTTTGGGTTTTATTGACATTTAGGCTTGCTTGGAAAATGGCTGTGTGGTTATTTCGGTCTATGTACTCTCCTAACATAATCTAATGTTTTGCTTTCGCTGTAAAGCCTTTTTGAAATCGGACAACGTGTTTGGATTCAGGACAGGTTTGTCTTTCAAATGGTGTAAAATAGTCGTATGTTTGAGAAAATTGAATTGTGGTATTTTAGTTGTTTTTGTATTTCGCGCCATGCGATCAAATTGGCTGTTGGCTAGGGGTTCAGCTGGCAGAACGGGGTTCCGCTAGCGGAACGCCTAGATGTAAGAGTTAATTATGGCAAGGCGACCGGAAACATGACCGAATACGAACAATGCAGATATTCCCTCCAGTGTATTCCCTCCGCAAGGCAATCAAACAAGCAAAGAGCCAGTATAGAGACAAAGTAGAGTAGCAATTCAACGGCTCAAACACGAGACGTATGTGGCAGGGTCTACAGTCAATCACAGATTACAAAAAGAAAACCAGCCCCGTTGTGGACATCGACGTCTTGCTCCCAGACAAATTAAACAACTTCTTTGCTCGCTTTGAGGACAATACAGTGCCACTGACACGGCCCGCTACCAAAGCCTGTGGGCTCTCCTTCACCATGGCCAACGTGAGTAAAACATTTACTCACTTCCAATGAAAACAATGTGTATTCTTCACCATGTAAGGTACAATTCAACATTAGAAAACGGCCTTTTTAGTCCATTTGCTGGGATATAATGGAAAAGGGCGTATTCGTATTTATCAGGATGCCTACACCTCTGCTGTTACTACAGCAGGTGGCAGCGGAGGCCTCTCCAACCTGGTTCCTCTTTAAATATTACATTTCTCCTTTTTGAAATATAACTCTCGCAAAAAAACCATCTGCTGACAATCTCTAAGTGTTCAAGTACCATATGCTTTTTTTCCCATCATGAAGCCCGTGACCTTTCCAAGTTGTAAGTTGGATTTCCTGGGTCTTTACTTGTATAGAATCAAAGTTAACCTTGTCTATTCCGCCTATCATTGACGAACCAGAAAACATTTTAGCCGACATGTCATAGGAGGGCATTCCATGGAATGGGATAGTCATAGTATGAATACATAGTTATTATATACATTACATATATAGCGTGTGAGCATGTGGGCTGAGCAGACATTTAACAGAGAACACACAAGAAACATAAAGCAAAGTACTTCTTTGTACTTTGTGGCACTATGCCTTTATAGGGCTTTCAAGCTCCAACTCCTCTCCTAATGTAAAAAAAATCCAAAAGACTGGGTTATGTCATTGTACATACATTGGAGGAACACTGACACATAAGTACTGTGGTCAGTTTGTATTACCATGTAAATTAAAAGTATAGTGGCTGGTGGGGGTCTACTTGGGGAGAGTGGGTCCACCGAGAGACTGAATGAAGTGGGATGAGTAGAGCCCCACACATACTTCAGAGAAGTGTCTGATGCCCTCCCAGTCACCCCATCCGAATACCGTGGATAGAGCCCCTCTACACTCTCACCAATAACCACCATTGAATCTTAGCTATAATGACAAACAAGGAATAATAATGACTCGACATTCTCTGCTAATTTCTCCAGAACTCATTCATTTTACAGCAGGTTTGCAAGTCACACAAATAAATACAATTACATTGTAGTATAGTTAAATCCTTCCTTCTCTCTCTCCCAAGCCAACCCTTCCCTCTCCACTTCCCTTTCCTAATTCTCCCCCCTTCACCCAAGCCAAGCTTGTCCCAACCTCTCATCCTTACACACCCTTGCCCCACCACCTCCAAACCATGCCCTCCCTTACCCGTCCAGGCAAAGTTTATCCCAACTTCCCATCTTTTCCCCATCTCCTCTTCTCAGACACATTTACACCCTTCGACTTATCCATTCTCCTTTATTCACATACAACATATACCCTATGCATCCTCTCTCCCACCCTCATACTCACCCTCCTTCACACTCCCATTCATATGCACAGACACACACACACAATCACACACATCCATAGAACAATTATTGACATACGTGCTACATTTTCTCTTTTGTATTGTCTTTTCTGTGTCCATGTAGTCCATTGGCATCGGTACTTCTATCATTACTTCCTAGAGAAGAACAGTTACTTGGGGACAGTAGAGTTTAGATTGGATTGGGGGGAAGGGGGAAAGAATATTGTCTCAACTTACGATAAGCTGCATTTAGACATCACTTGTATGTGCTTATTGCTTTTTCCCGCTTTTTCCCACCTCAGGGCAGTGGGTTCTCCTTCAACTGGATAGGTCTCTTGCAGCCGGTTTAGGGCTTCGTCGGCGCTTGTGAATTCCAGCTTTTGTGTTTCCTTCCATACCCACAGCACTGCCGGGAAGCAAAGTTGAGACTTGATTCCTTTTCCTCCAGTGACTGTCTGATGGGAATGTACTTGCTTGCGTTTTTTTCTCAGCTTAGCAGACAGGTCCTGGACGAATCGAACGGACTGGCCGTGGATTTTGATCTCCTTTCCCCCCGTCAAAATGTTGACTTTGGTCTGATAGTTCCACAGCTTGAAAATTACCATGCTGGGTATTTAGCGTTCTTCTGTTTCACACTGATCCGACGGCATCGTTCCAGATCCTCTGGTGATATATCCACGCCAAGCTCCTCTGATATCAGTTTGACCACGTAGCTGGAAAGGTCTCCTTTGTTCTCGTCTTCCGGGAAGGACAATATTCTCATGTTTCATCTCATTTTGTTTTCTTTCTGTTCCAGTTCATCTCCTAAAGTTTGCAACCTTGTTTCCAGACGGCTAATTTAATTGTCTGGCGTTTATGCGCAAGCCTTGTATGTGCATGTCTGACATGATAGACTCCACTTTCCTTTCGAACAAATCTTTTTTTAACAACAGATGGTAACAGTTTGTTTTGATGAGCATTGAGAGCATTATAGTTATGTTATCTGGATTTCCTTTAGCTGTTCATTACTCTCATTTGCGTCTCCAGATTGTTCCTTGTCTTTTCCTCTGAGGAAAGCAATGCCTTATTGGGCTCTTGTCGCTGCATCGCTTTACCAACTGATTGGTTCGCTGTTATACATAACTGACCACTCCCTCGCTCCCAGTTGCTTATGGATATATTGATCTAGCGATTTTAGACGCTTAAGTTGAACTCTTGTCTGGCTTCTACATATAACCACAGTTTTATCAGTACAAAACAGAGCTACTCACTCCCCTATCGGTACGCGAATGCGTGAATACTATCTGAAGGTACATTACATACCTATTTTTATATTTTTTACTTTCAGGCCCACATGGAAAGGGTGGTATGGGGAGAGTTTTTCTATGATCGCCGGGAGGGAGTGGTGGATCAAAGTACTTTTTGAAGATGATTGCCTGTCTGTGATTTGAAACCCTCACCAAAAAAATAAAATACACACGTTTTGATCAGTCAGCGAAATAAAAGTGCTGAAAAATGTTGGCTCACTATTTAAAAAGAATATGGAGAGCAAGCTATAGGATGGGAGTCAAATACCGATCCAATATTTTCCTAAAATAATACTGCGATATGCAACTATCGTCTATTTCTGCCATCACTACTGATTATGTGACAGTAACCTTCCCCCATGAGTCCCAGCCCTGCCCTGTACCTCTCGCTGTGGTTGTTGGGGTAGTACTTGGCGATGGGCGACACAGCGTGGCTCAGCACCATGTAGGCGTAGTCAAACACCTGCTTCACCTGCATGGCCCCGTACGAGCTACGGCCCACATCATTACCTGGGCAACACAGGGAACACAGGACAAACACCAAACGCTCACGGTCAGGTACAAACATAAACTTGGCAGCTGCTTATTGCATCTGGCCTACCATAAGAGTTCTCAAACATCTCTATAAAACAACTACATCTGTTGTCTTAGTTATGGCAGAACTCTGAAGCACAAGACACTTCATTGAATGTGTACTTTTCAGAGACATCATAGCTAGCTAGCTAGCTTGCGACCATATTTTTGACTACCGTATGCAGTAAGCCAGGGTTTCCCAAACTCGGTTCTTGGAACCCAAGGGGTGCACATTTTGGTTTTTGCCCTAGCACTACACAGCTCATTCAAATAATCAACTAATCATCAAGCTTTTATACATGTGAATCAGCTGTGTAATGTTAGGCAAAAATTAAAACGTGCATCCCTTGGGGTCCAGAGGACGAGTTTGGGAAACACTGCAGTAAGTAATCATAAACAAACTAAAGGTGTGTGAGCCGGGGCTCACCTTGCTGCAGTGGATCCTCGATGTAGAGCAGGGACGGCCTGTATCCATCCAGCATGCTCTTCTGGACCTCGTCTTTGGAGAGGTAGCAGCCCCCATCTTTGATCCGGATCCCCGTCTTCAGGTAGTTAAAATGGCGGCCGTACAGCTCAAAGAACTCAATGAGCAGGACGCCAGTGTTGGCGTTGGGACTGCAGGCGTCCTCTCTGCTATGGAGCTGAAACACACACAATACAGTCTATAACTTGTTTCTACCATAAGAACACATATTAGTAAGAACACTATGCTGCTGGTGACAAATCCAATTTCCCCTCTGGGGATCAATAAAGTTTAGTCAATAGTACAGAAGTAATTACTCCTTGCTCTCAATGGTTGAGAAAAGGCTGGGAAAATCCTTCATATAATAATTTCACTAGAATACTAGATTGGGAGTATAATAATTATGATACAGTGCAGTAGGAAAGTATTCAGAACCCTTGACTTTTCAAGAAAAAATTACGTTACAGCCTTATTCCAAATGGATTAAATAGAATAACAATGCAAAAACTGGTTGACATTTTTGCAAATGTATTAAAAATAAAAAACAGATATCACATTTACATAAGTATTCAGACCCTTTACTCAGTACTTTGTTGAAGCACCTTTGGCAGCGTCTTCTTGGGCATGATGCTACAAGCTTGGCACACCTGTATTTGGGGCGTTTCTCCCATTCTTCTCTGCAGATTCTCTCAAGCTCTGTCAGGTTGGATGGGGAGCGACGCTGCACAGCTATTTTCAGGTCTCTCCAGAGGTGTTCAATCGGCTTCAAGTCCGGGCTCTGGCTGGGCCACTGAAGGACGTTCAGAGACTTGTCCCGAATCACTCCTGCAGTGTCTTGGCTGTGTGCATAGGGTCATTGTCCTGTTGGAAGGTGAACCTTCGTATCAGTCTGAGGTCCTGAGTGCTCTGGAGCAGGTTTTCATCAAGGACCTCTGTACTTTGCTCCGTTTATCTTTCCCTTGATTCTAGCTAGCCTCCCAGTCCCTGCCGCTGAAAAACATTCCCACAGCATAATTCTGCCACCACCATGCTTCACTGTAGGGATGGTACCAGGGTTCCACCAGACGTGACGCTTGGTATTCAGGCCAAAGAGTTCAATTGTGGTTTCATCGGACCAGAGAATCTTGTTTCTCATGGTCTGAGAGTCCTTTAGGTGCCTTTTGGCAAACTCCAAGCGGGCTGTCATGTGCCTTTTACTGAGGAGTGGCAGCCGTCTGGACACTCTACAATACAGGCCTGATTGGAAAAGTAAGAGCAGAGATGACTGTCCTTCTGGAAGGTTCTCCCATCTCCACAGAGAAACTCTGGAGCTCTGTCAGAGTGACCATCGGGTTCTTGGTCAACACCCTGACCAAGGGCCTTCTCCCCTGATTGCAAAGTTTGGCCAGGCGGGCCAGCTCTAGGAAGAGTCTTGGTGGTTCCAAACTTATTCCATTTAAGAATGATGGAGGCCACTGTGTTCTTGGGGACCTTCAATGCTGCAGAAATGTTTTGGTACCCTTCCCCAGATCTGTGCCTCGACACAACCCTGTCTCAGAGCTCTACGGACAATTCCTTCGACCTCATGGCTTGGCTTTTGCTCCGACATGCACTGTCAACTGTGGGACCTTATATAGACAGGTGTCTGCCTTTTCAAATCATGTCCAATCAACTTAATTTACAAACGGTGGACTCCATTCAAGTTGTATAAACATCAAGGATGATCAATGGAAACAGCTCAATTTCGAGTCTCATAGCAAACGGTCTGAATACTTATGTACAGTATAGAGAGGAAGGCCACCTACCCACCTGTAAGAAGCTGACAGCGATGAGGAAGAGGCAGTAGGAGCTGATTCCTCCTGTAAACACTTCATTCATGTCTCTTTGTAATAAGAACTGTTTCAGGACTAGCACCAGGTATGGAAGCACAGGATATTTCTGAGGAGAGAGCGAGAACTTTAGAACAGCAGTTCAAACCAGGAGAATTGTGCTTGAATGCAGATATGTACGTACACACGTATGCGCGTGCAAGCACACACACACTGGGAGCATTGTACCTTTTTATAATCTTTAATGAGGGAAGCAGCTTTGACAGCATTCTTCATGTTGAAACTGATGTCAACTTTGACCTCCGTGAGAGAGTCTGTCAGTTTGATGATTGGCACCTGAAGACAAGGAGAGATCAGATTTGACAGGCATAGGGACAGGGAATTATTACCAAGTTCACAACACACACACACACACACACACTTAACAAGCTTTCCTCCACAGACGGGACACAAAACACACACACACACACACACACACACACACACACACACACACACACACCACACTACACCAACCGTGGCCTTGTCCAGCACTTTGACAGAATTCTCCTCCACCACTTTGTGTTTCCTCAGGGCCTCTTCTAACCTCCACAAAGGGAGGCTGTCTCCTTCCCTGAACTTCCCAAACACCACCAGGTCAATGTCACTGCAACACAAATAATCACATTATCACAAACTCATGCCAAGGTGGAATATAACGGTTATGAAAACTTTTCAAATGACTTGAAATGGAAGGACAGCTTACCTGGTAGGTAGATAGAGACCTGTGCTGAAACTCCCAAATACCTGAACCTGCAAAGCATTGTTCACAGCATTAGTAAATTAGATTGTGACATTGCATATAAAACTCCATGACAGCAACTAGGGATGTGCATCTCTCCTTACAAGCACGATTCGATATGCATCTGGATACATGGGCTCCGATACAAGAACGAGTTTGAAACAATTTAATTTGATGCCATTCGGTTCGATACGATGCACTAACAATTGCTGCATTAACAAGTTCATTTTCCATTGTAAATTTATATCTGATGCTGATGGAGCTCAGCTGGATCTGTCTGAGCTGAGTGTGTGTGTGTGTGTGTGTGTGTGTGTGTGTGTGTGTGTGTGACAGAGAATGACGTAGTGTGTGAGCTGAGCGATAGTGGCAGATTCACATTCTGCCCTATCTGATTAGGTTGGGCAATTTGTTTTTGTCCTCAAACTTATCGGAAATCCTAATGCACCACTGATTAATTTGTCATATAGCAGATTAAAACCCTTTCCTGCCCAGCGGAATGTTCTATATTTTACTGGACCATAACCCCGGTGTGCATAGTTTAGAATAATTGTCTGGTGTCAAACATTCTATTAAAACATGTTACAAATTTTCAAAGCTGAAAAACAGTTATTTCAAATGGTATGACATACAATAGCACCACCTCAATCAAACTGTAAATCAGTCAAGAAAAAAACCTGTGAAAATGTGCATCTTATACAAAAATCGATAAAACTTGCCCAATATTGAGTCTTCCTTTTTTTGTAAGGATTGATCTGAAATAAAAATCTAAAATAAATTTTTCTGTGAATGGGTTACAGACGTTTTAGTGACCGATGGTATTTTTCTCAAATTCTATGAGATGTTCTGTGATTAGACACTTTATCTGGATAGTATATTAAACACATACAGTTGAAGTCAGAAGTTTAAATGTATTTGTCTAAGGTATATGTAAACTCAGTTTTTCTCAATTCCTGACACATAATCCTAGTAAAAATTCCCTGTTTTAGGTCAGTAAGGATCACCACTTTACTTTAAGAATGTGAAATGTCTGAATAATAGTAAAGAGAATGATTTATTCGCTCATCACATTCCCAGAAGGCCAGAAGTTTACATACACTCAATTAGTATTCGGTAGCATTGCCTTCAAATTGTTTAACTTGGGTCAAACATTTTGGGTAACCTTCCACAAGCTTCCCACAATAAGTTGGGTGAATTTTGGCCCATTCCTCCTGACAGAGCTGGTGTATTCGAGTCAGGTTTGTATGCCTCCTTGCATGCACATGCTTTTTCAGTTCTGCCCACAAATTTTCCATAGGATTAAGGTCAGGGCTTTGTGATGGCCACTCCAATACCTTGACTTTGTTGTCCTTAAGCCATTTTGCCACAACTTTGGGAGCATGCTTGGGGTCATTGTCCATTTGGAAGACATTTGCGACCAAGCTTTAACTTCCTGACTGATGTCTTGAGATGTTGCTTCAATATATCCACATCATTTTCCTTCTTCATGATGCCATCTATTTTGTGAAGTGCACCAGTCCCTCCTGCAGCAAAGCACCCCCACAACACATTGATATAGGACTCGTTTTACTGTGGATAGAGATACTTTGTACCTGTTTCTTCCAGCATCTTCACAATGTCCTTTGCTGTTGTTCTGGGATTGATTTGCACTTCTCGCACCAAAGTACGTTCATCTCTAGGAGACAGACCGCATATCCTTCCTGAGCGGTATGACGGCTGGTGGTCCCATGGTGTTTATACTTGCGTACTATTGTTTGTACAGATGAACGTGGTACCTTCAGGCGTTTGGAAATTGCTACCAAGGATGAACCAGACCTGTGGAGGTCTACAATTTTTTTTTCTGAGGTCTTGGCTGATTTCTTTTGATTTTCCCATGGTGTCAAGCAAAGAGGCACTGAGTTTGAAGGTAGGCCTTGAAATACATCCACAGGTACACCTCCAATTGACTCAAATGATGTCAATTAGCCTATCAGAAGCTTCTAAAGCCATGACATAATTTTCTGGAATTTTCCAAGCTGTTTAAAGGCACAGTCAACTTAGTGAATGTAAAACTTCTGACCCACTGGAATTGTGATACAGTGAATTATAAGTGAAATAATCTGTCTGTAAACAATTGTTGGAAAAATTACTTGTTTCATGCACAAAGTAGATGTCCTAACCGACTTGCCAAAACTATAGTTTGTTAACAAGAAATTTGTGGAGTGGTTGAAAAATGAGTTTTAATGACTCCAACCTGAGTATGTAAACTTCCGACTTCAACTGTATCTGCACCAAAAATTACAAATAGCATTTAGTCTTACATATGATAAGAAAAGACAAACAAGTGATATAATATTAATAAAACAATAACTTTATTGAAAGAATAATCTTAGCGGAATACATTGTCTCATTCAAACCTGAAAATGAAGTCATTAAATCGCTATCATAACCATAATATAATACAACATTCAGTCCAGGGCTACTTTCATCAAAATTGAACTGGAATGACAAAATATGAACAAATAAGGCATTTAACAATAATTATTAGCTTTTACAACGTCTATTTCTACATTCAACTAGGATTTCATCTATTACACAAATAGTCAGTACAGGAACAATTCCAAAAGTGCAACATTATTTTACACTCATTACAATTTACAAGTCCTTTACATCCCCAAGGCCATTAGAATCATGAATGAAACAAAGGGAGGCTGGCATGCAGGATGTCTCGGAAAAGACAGGGAAAACATGTAAGGAAGAAAGGACATGCAGGAAAGGGAAACATGCAAGAGAGCTACATCTGAGTCCCTTTACTAGTGCCTATTTCTGCTATGGGTCACACTCAGATGAGTGTCACAACCTAATACAATGTCGGTCCTCCATGATGCAAAATCATATGCCCTCGCATTCAGGTGCCACACAAACAAACTGGGTCCTGATCTCTTTTATCTTTCCTGTAACACAGGAAGCACAGCCAACAATTTCTAGAGGGCGCCTGTAGACTGGGCATGTGCTGTGTGTGAAAAGATGAGTTTACAGTTTTCACAGACAAAGGTCTGTCAAAAGATACCTGTCATTAACACCAATACCTCCTAACTGATGAGAAAGCGTCTCTGAATGTAATCTGGCAGTAACCAATTTGCTCATTTTCCTTGCCAGGTGCTGCGTGATTACACTGCCATTCCTGGAACAAAAGTTAACTGTTGATAACTGCAATGTCAACATGTCAACTTATCAAACCTGCTGTGGATTACAGCAGGCTGGCGGACCACTTTCCTATACTTGAGTGGAATCATTTGCATTGGGAAAATTGGGAAGGCAAGTAACAGTACGTGTGTCTCTCTACTGTATGGCCAATACATTGGCCCCTATTCTACGCCAACACATATCCCCATATGTAAACATTTCAAACCTGAAGTGTAGCCGGTGTCAGATGAAGCAATGACCCATCATTTAAATCCCCACCTAGATGGCCACCCTTTCAAATACTGCTTGAATCCTGATCGCCCCTTTGATTTGAACATGCACTCATCTAGGTCTACACTTCGCTTTGGCTGATACAGCTTTTTACAAGTCTGTTTCAGGTGGTCCAGGAAGTACCGCAGTTTTCTAAGCCTATCTGTATTATCCTTAGTGGCAGGATCCACAACGTGTAAAGCAGCCAACAGAGCTTTGAAGCGATTACGCAACATTAAAGCTCTTGCCCAAGAGAACCCTGAAGAGACTTTGCACCCCAGTACAGATGAAGGTCTGGCAGTTCGGTAAATCCCATGTAAACGAGCAGTCCAAGAAACCGGTAGAATACTGTAGGTGTAACCTCAAGCCACGCTTTGATGGAATCACCATACGACGGGCACTCCAAAACAAGACCCCAACCTTGACTAATTTGGGAACCCACAAACCTCTACCACCAACGCCTGCATGAAAAACAACAACAAGAAGTCTATCTCCCTTAGTCTTTCCTGAGCGGTCGACCGAACTGCCTGACGTACACTGCCAAGACTTAAACCAACTGGATGTTCAGGCCTGAAAGAGATGGATTCCGGTGCCTGTGTATCAACATCATCATAGGACTGAAACATGCCATCGGGCAAGACAGAGCGTTTAGGCTAACGGGAAGTGGAGCACGAACAAAGACGAGAGAAAATAAATAAATTGTTAGTATGCTCAATAATATATGAATACATTTTTTTTTTTTTTAACTGTCCTTTAGATATCTATTATCAGGCCTGATGAATCTAACAATAACACATCTATAGTTACCTTCCAGTTGAAGAGCTTGGCTGAGAGGCCTCAGCTGGTGGCTCCACTTCCTCTGGCTCCTTGATCTCATTCTCTTCATCCTCGTCTTCTCCGAGTAGCTCAGCATCATAGTGTATCTTCCTTTAAAAAGGCCATGCCTTCATTGTCGTCCTCATCCTTACAGGCCTTGCGCAGCAATGACCCGCAGTTCATTTTCCATCAGTGTCCTCCTCATAGACAGGGACTGCATTATTCGATGGTAGTGGTCCCCTCTGTCCATTTCTAAAACTCAAAGACAAACAAGGAAAATGTACATTTCAAATGTAAAATCAGTGACAACCCCTCCGAAGAATAGCCTAAGATTGACAAAGTTATATTCAGAATACACTTCAGTAAATAAAAATGGGAATCATGAATGAAAGTGATTAGTGTATCCACAAGTTATCAATCGCAAGGACAACTGGGAACTCAAAAAGAGTCTAGAGTTCCTGAGTTGAAATTCCGAGTTGGATGATGGTTCAAAAATATTTTTCCCAGTCGGTGCTCGTTTTTTCCCAGTTATCTTTGAACGAACTGAAGTCGGAAGTCAGAGATTTCCAATTTCCCAGTTGTTTTGAATGCATCAAACGGCAATGGAAGGCAGGCTTCATCAGTACGTCACACACCACTTTGCAATAAGCAACGTTTGAAACTTGAATGTTTTAATACATGAGGCAAACGTTCAGATCTGTTGCAGACTCGTTGCTTTTTAAAGTTATTTTACTTAATGTACTGTAGCCTAGGCCTACAGGTTGTATGAATTTGGGATCTATCGTCCCACAACCGTCCCAGAGTCTGTTTGGAAAAGGCCATTTATTTCTCAACAAGCTGACCAGTAGAATAGGTAGCCTAAACTTCTCTACAATAGATTGACATAAGCTAGTGATTTTGCTATTCGTTACTTGTCTTGTTGGCTGAGGAAAAGTAAATGTGGAGTTATTCTAACATGTCCAAAATGCACATCAGAATTTGTTAAGTTATGTTAATATAAAGAATTACCATATTCGAAATGTGATTTCTGTCAGTCTGAGCACTGTGGGTGGACGCCCTAATCAGGTTACGCACCCAACATTTATGGGTCCGGTAAATTTCTCAAATGTCATCAGGGGACGACTACATGGCTATGGGGATATAACTAGCTACTCATTCCAAAATCATGAGTATTAATATGGAGTTGGTCCCCCCCTTTGCTGCGATAACAGTCTCCACTTTTCTGGAAAGGCGTTCCATTAGATTTTGGAAGATTGGAATCAAATCCCCCCAGCATTCAGCCACAAGAGCATTAGTGAGGTTGGGCACTGATGTTGGGCGATTAGGCCCCTCCTCAGTCCGTATTCCAAATGTGTTCGATGGGGTTGAGGTCAGGGCTCTGTGCAGGACAGTCAAGTTCTTCCAAACTTATCATCTCGACACACCATTTCTGTATGGACCTCGCTTTGTGCACAGTGGCATTGTCATGCTGAAACAGGAAAGGGTCTTACCCCCAAGTTGAAAGCACAGAATCGTCTAGAATGCCATTGTATGCAGTAGCATTAAGATTTCCCTTCACTGGAACTAAGGGGCCTAGCCTGAACCATGTAAAACAGCCCCAGATCATTATTCCTCCTCCAGCAAAATGTACAGTTGGCACTATGCATTAGGGTAGGTAGCCTTCTCTCGTTGGACTGCCAGATGGTGAAGCGTGATTCATCACTTCAGAAAACACGTTTCCGCTGCTCCAAAGTCCAATGATCTTAAGCTTGTGTGCGGCTGAAGCTCCCGATGAACAGTTCTTGTGCTGACGTTGCTTCCACAGGCATTTTGGAACTCGGTAGTGAGTGTTGCAACCGAGGAGACGATTTTCACACGCTACGCACTTCAAAACTCGGCGGTCCTGTTCTGTGATCTTGTGTGGCCTACCACTTCACGGCTGAGCCATTGTGGCTCCTAGACATTTCCATTTCACAACAACAGCACTTACAGTTGACTGGGGCAGCTCTAGCAGGGCAGAAATTTCATGAACTGACTTGATGGAAAGGTGGCATCCTATGACGATGCCACATTGAAAGTCACTGAGCTCTTCAGTAAGGCCATTCTACTGCCAATGTTTGTCTATGGAGCCAGCCAGCCAGCCGAAACGTATTAGGACCCTTGACTTTTTCCACATTTTGTTACGTTACAGACTCATTCTAAAATGCATTTGACTAATTTCCCAGTCCATGCTGCTGAAAAACATCCACATAGCATGATGCTGCCACCACCATGCTTCACCATAAGGATGGTGCCAGGTTTCTCCAGACTAGAGCTGTGTCGGTCACAAGATTTTGTCAGCCGGTGATTGTCAAGCAAATAACTGCCGGCCTCATGGTAACTGACAATTAACAAACACATTTAGCATCTCCTGGCTTCCACACATAACCTACAAGCCACTGATGCAAACCTTTGGAACATCAACATAAAAAAAAGAATAAAAAAAAAAAAAAGAATAAATCCATGTAATATAGCCTACACCTTCACAATAAATTCATTATTTTTTAGACCGGTCTAAAGAAGCATGATATGAAGAAAATGTAGTCTATTTCAGAAGGACAGAATAGCCTATTCTGAGTTGTCCTCATGTTAGGTCCTGATCTGGCTATGCCAAATGGCTGTGGGCTACTCTACTGTAGGTCATTTAGCAGACTAGATTTGCCTAGAATTCCGGGGCATTATTTTATAGTATGAAGAATACAATTGAACAAAGCTAATTAAATCTAACATTTTTCTCCAAATGAGGGTGTGCGCACATGCAGCTATTCTGTGTTGAGCGGTTAAAGAAATAGGTATTAATGTAACTGCAGTTCTATAAACGTTGGGCTACATGTTTTGATTTTTAATACAATGTAAGGCTGCATGATGCGACTAATGATTATCTGAAAAAAGTTGCTTGAAAGATCCCTAATTAATACAATCACTAGCAATTTAAAAAAATATATAATTACGCAATGTGGCTGACGCAACAGATCAGAACATTTAGCTTAAAATGTTGATAGCCTAAGAGTTTATTTCTTCACATTATAAGTGCAGCAATGCACAAATTGCAGTAGGCTATAAGCGCGAATGTTCCATTAGCAGTAAAACACCATTATCAAAAGTGAATGCAAATGCGATAAGGCACGTAATGCTTTTATAATTAAGGTGCATTTTTATGGTGACAATTATCTTCCCCAAACTTAAAACTCGCGCACTGCTTATGTATGCCAGTTAGGCTCTAAAACCTTGTAAAGCAGACTAATGTGATTAATTTTAAAAGTTATTTGTGATAAAAACCTTATCAAAACATATAGGCCTATGGGCTAGGCTACAAGAGGTGTGTGACTATGATTCTGAAATATTCGGGAAAAAAATGGGAGTTTCTTATGCTGGGCATCATTCACAAGTGAAAATATATAATTCACAAGCGATTGGCTAATATTGTCACCCATCAGGACTATTCTTGATTTAATCTTGTCTTTACATATACTACCATTATAGATGTGTGAAATGTGTTTTGATTTGGAATGGACCATTATCATTTCATGCCAGCCAGGTAGGCTATACTCCTGTTGTAAAAATAAACAACGTGCTTAATATTAGGAAAGTTGAGAATGCCAGTACATACATGCATACAGTGCCTTCGGAAAGCATTCAGACCCTTTGACTTTTTCCACTTTGTTATGTTACAGCCTTATTCTAAAATGTATTAAATAAAAATAAATCCTCATTAATCTACACATAATGACAAAGCGAACACAGGTTAAGAAAGTTTAGCAAATTTATAAAAAATAAAAGAACAGGAATACGTTATTAACATAAGTAATCAGACCCCTTGCTATAAGACTCAAAATTGAGCTTGGGTGCAACCTGTTTCCATAGTTAATTCTGGAGATATTTCTACAAATTGATTGGAGTCCACCTGTGGTAAATTCAATTGATTGAACATGATTTGGAAAGGCACACACCTGTCCATAAGGTCCCACAGTTGACAGTTCATGTCAGAGCAAAAACCAAGCCATGAGGTTGAAGGAATTGTCCGTAGAGCTCCGAGACAGGATTGTGTCGAGGCACAGATCTGAGGAAGGGCACCAAAAGATTCTGCAGCATTGAAGGTCCCCAAGAACACAGTGAACTCCATTCTTAAATGGAATAAGTTTGGAACCACCAAGACTCTTCCTAGAGCTGGCCAACCGGCCAACCTGAGCAGTCGGGGGAGAAGGGTCTTGGTCAGAGAGGTGACCAAGAACCCCATTGTCATTCTGACAGAGCTCCAGAGTTCCTCTGTGGAGATGGGAGAACCTTCCAGAAGGACAACCATCTTTGCAGCACTCCACCAATCAGGCCTTTATGGTAGAGTGGCCAGGCGGAAGCCATTCCTCAGTAAAAAGGCAAATGACAGCCTGCTTGGAGTTTGCCAAAAGGCACCTGATGAATCCAAGACGGAACTTTTTGGCCTGAATTACAAGTGTCACGTCTGGAGGAAACCTGGCACCATCTCTACGGTGAAGCATGGTAGTGGCCGCATCATGCTGTGGGGATGTGTGTCAGTGGCAGAGACTGGGAGACTAGTCAGGATCGAGGCAAAGATGAATGGAGCAAAGAACAGAGAGATCCTGGATGAAAACCTGCTCCAGAGCGCTCAGTACCTCAGACTGGGGTGAAGGTTCAATTTTCCAACAGGACAACGACCGTAAGCACACAGCCAAGGCAACGCAGGAGTGGCTTCGGGACAAGTCTCATCACGTCCTTCAGTGGCCCAGCCAGAGTCCGGACTTGAACCCAATCATAGATCTCTGGAGAGACCTGAAAATAGCTGTGCAGCAATGCTCCCCATCCAACCTGACAGAGCTTGAGAGGATCTGCAGAGAAGAATGGGATAAACTCCCCAAATACAGGTGTGCCAAGTTTTTAGCGTCATACCCAAGAAGACTCGATGCTGAATCGCTGCCAAAGGTGCTTCAACAAAGTACTAAATAAAGGGTCAGAATACTTATGTAAATGTTTTTTCTTCTAAATTAGGCAACATTTCAAAAAACCTGTTTTTGCTTTGTCATTACGGGGTATTGTGTGTAGATTGATGAGAATTTTTTTTTATTTAATACATTTTAGAATAAGGCTGTAATCTAACAAAACGTGGAAAAAGTCAAGGGGTCCGAATACTTCCCGAAAACACAGTGCATTCCTTCTCAGCACCCCTCTCTCGTTTGGCTGGCTAGCTACGGCTAAAATATAATCACTAGCCACTTAGTTAAGCTCTAATACCTAATGAGAAATGCATTTTATTTTGTACAGTTATCAAAGAAAACATGAACATCAAGAAGGCAAGAGGAGAGATAAATCAAGTACTGTTAGGCTACCTTGCTCCATTCCATCTTGAGTGACTGACTAGACCAACACACGCTAACTAGTCATCATAGTCATAGCTAGATCGCTAGTTAGCCACCTAGTTTATCTGAGGATATGTTTTAAAAGCTTTGATTCACTTAATAAAGCTTTCATGTACTTCAAAAATATTGACATCATTGAGCAGATATTAACTTTTACCTCAGAAATAATCAACTCACTTTCAAGCTGATTTTACTTTTCAAGTCTACTTGGCTTGGTGGCTAGTTAGCTCACCAGGCGTCAAAAGCTCATTTTGCAGACGAACATCTTATCAATCGGAAAAGTACTCTAAAATGCAAATATTCTCATTACCAACATAAAACAAATTATATACAGTTGCTTACCTTGATATTGTTGTCCAAATCAGAATGATGGCGCTGCCAAAGTTGGTCATAACCTATCCGATTGAGTGGGGGAGAAACGCCTCCCTGTGCCAGCAGCGTCAAATGAGCCACTTTGGTGTTGAGTTTTACCTTGAGAGAAAGCCTAATTCCCGCCCCTGAACCCCTAAACCAATCATATATCGTTGATGCAGACATTGTAACCTATCAAAAGAGGGGTTTTATGTACACCTACTCATTCCAGGGTTTTTGATTATTTTTACTATTTTATACTTTGTAGAATAATAGTGAAGACATCAAAACTACGAAATAACACATATGGAATCATGTAGTAACCAAAAAAATGGTTAAACAAATAAAAATATATTTGAAATGAGATTCTTCAAAGTAGCCACCCTTTGCCTTGACAGCTTGGCACATTCTTGGCATTCTCTCAACCAGCTTCATGAGGTAGTCACATATAATGCAGTTCAATTAACAGGTGTGCCTTGTTAGAAGTTAATTCGGGGAATTTCGTAGAGGTTAATGCGTTTGAGCCATTCAGTTGTGTTGTTACAAGGTAGGAGATAGGTACAGAAGATAGCCCTATTGGGTAAAAAACTACGTCCACATTATGGCAAGAATAGCGCAAATAAGCAAAGAGAAACGACAGTCCATCATTACTTTAAGACATGAAGGTCAGTCAATGCGGAACATTTCAAGAACTTTGAAAGTTTCTTCAAGTGCAGTCGCAAAAACCATCAATCGCTATGATGAAACTGGCTCTCATGAGGACCGCCACATGAAAGGAAGACTTATTGTTACCTCTGCTGCAGAGGATAAGTTCATTAATTACTACCAGCCTCAGAAATCTGCAATTAACTGCACCTCAGATTGCAGCCCAAATAAATGTTTCAGAGTTCAAGTAACAGACACATCTCAACATCAACTGTTCAGAGGAGACTGCGTGAATCAGGCCGGCGTGAATCAGAAACCACTACTAAAGGAAACACGAGCAATGGATATTAGACCGGTGGAAATCTGTCCTTTGGTCTGATGAGTCCAAATCTGAGCTTTTTGGTTCCAACCGCCATGTCTTTGTGAGACGCAGAGTAGGCGAGCGGATGATCTCCGCATGTATGGTTCACACCTTGAAGCATGGAGCTTTGCTGGTGACACTGAGATTTATTTAGAATTCAAGGCACACTTAACCAGCATGGCTACCACAGCATTCTGCAGCGATATGCCATCCCATCTGATTTGCGCTTAGTGGGACTATCATTTGTTTTTCAACCTGACAATGACCCAAAACACACCTCCAGGCTGTGTAAGGGCTATTTGACCAAGAAGGAGAGTGATGGAGAGCTGCATCAGATGACCTGGCCTCCACAATCATCCGACCTCTATCCAATTAAGATGGTTTGGGATGAGTTGGACCACAGAGTGAAGGAAAAGAAGCCAACAAGTGCTCAGCATATGTGGGAACTCCTTCAAGACTGTTGGAAAAGCATTCTAGTCACTACACCCCCATATGCCATGTCTAGAAATATGCAGACAGACGAATTAAAAGTAAGTTTACATTGTAATACTTCTGACAACCAACTTCCTACCTCTGCCCACAACTTCCGGACTTTATAGCACTCCCAGAAAGCATGGCCTATTGAGTCATTTTTAGTTTGATACTTAATACATGACTCTGCCGTTATGCTGTAGAATTTGTGATTTTTGTCTCTTGTATAATACATTCTATACATTAGTTTATACTGGACTAAGCATACATTTTCGTTAACTGTTATTTTGTTAGTTATGCGCCAACTTTCCCTCCATCTTGTGCCAACAGTTCTTTTTAAATGTTGGTTCCAATATTATCATTTTTTTATATTGTCATGGAAATGAATGCATTTCCTGTCACTAAGTAATGTACTACTTCTATGCCTTTAGTTTTCCATGTGGACCAATTTATTGGTGAATTCTGAAAAGCTATCCAAGGATTGTTCCATAAGGTTGTGTTTTTAGGGAGTGATATTGACAACCATCGGAAACATGGTCTAATGGACGGCCAAGGAAAGGGTTCAAATGTTTTGATCTAGTAATATGTCAATATTTATCTTTAGAAATTAGCTATGGAAACATAGGCAATTAATATAACACGGCTTTGGATATCACCAGTCTCAGAGAGAATGGTTTTGACCGTTTGGAACTTTGAGGAGGAGAGCGGCTTGCTTCTCCCGTTCCGACCAGTCCTGCTCGCAAAAATGATTGCTGTCCTTGTTATGAAATTCCACCGTTACACTGTTCATGTAAACATTACCAAATGCAATGACTCCTTAAAGCAGAACAATCCAAAATATTTTGTACAGTGAACCTGACAATCGAAAAGTCCCAATAAGCAGTTAGATTTGCAATCAGCATGACTTGAGTTGTATTCATTCCGGTAACCTACACAGCTCTGCTGGTAAAACACATTTTTCTACAGCGCATTTGGTAACAATGACCCAACAAACTACATGGGCTTGCCTCTCAATTAATAAAGCCTATTATTTAATATTACAAAAGCCATTTTACAAATATCTGAATGCTTAAGGTGCCGCGTAGATGTAGCTTACGAATATAAAACAGGGATAGGGTAGGCCTACCTCTCGTTGGTGCGAGCAGCTGCGTCTCCCGCACTGTGCGCACAGTTCTCATCTGACTTGTAGATCAATGTCATACGCTGTTAACATGCATAAAAATGTGATAGGCTGAAGGAGAGGACGCGTCAAATCAGTCACAACAGATGAGGTATTTTGTAATAAGGCAGAAAGAAAATGAGTAAAAAACATTTGCGAACTTGCGATTCCTAACGTTTTAATTGGTTTTCTTACCGATGCATGCTTCATTTGGATTGTTTTAGGCTCCCGCGAAACGATGCACTCGCATTTTAAACATTTGAACCGGGGACCAATGCGTTCTGGTGAATTGTTACATCACTAACAGCAACCATAAGCTATAACATTATCATACTGGTATCCACTGGTATACAAAAGTAATCAGAATTTCTACACCATTTCAAATCCAATAAATAACTGGACAAGGAAGTCAATGGTCAAGGGGTTTACATATTTTACTACAGTGAAGGTGATTGACTTACGTCAGCAGTGGGCCAAAGGTCCTTAATTACCCGCTCTATCCTCTCCACCACCTCCCTCCTCATCCTCTCCTCCTCCGGCCGCGGAGACATGTAGGCATAGAAATCCTGGATCTCCTCATGGAGCCTACAAAGTCAGAGACACACACCATGGTTAGAACATGTGTGAAATACCTAAATAGTAATGCACTCAGGGGTTCGCTGGCAAAGCTATGAAACTGAAAAAACACAACCAACCTACAACTTTTCACATGATTCATTCATTTAAATGTGTTTATATCAAGTCTAGAGCTTATTGAGAAACAAGTAGGCTAGACACCAATTACATTTGATATGTTTCTGTTATAGCCAACTAATCCCATTGCACTACAGTATGTAAACTAGAAGTGGCCTTCAGTCTGTCAGTGTGCTATGAAGCCTGTGATTACAGAGCAGGGAGTTACTATAAATACACTCTAGTGGACACATATGCAACTATACTAAAAGAGCAGCAGTGTGTATTCCCAGGAGGACATGTACTGTGCGCCAGCCCAGCCAGCTGCTTTTCAATATGTCATCCAGAGTAATTAAGTACTTTAGAATAACCCTCTTCTGCATGGTGTACGAGAAAAGGTTATCTGCTGCATTACGCTAGGCCATGGGTCTCCAACCTTTTCTAGCATGAGAGCTACTTTAAAAAAATTAACACATTTTTCAATTTCTTTCAAATAGGCAGATTCTTATCCTTTCCCTTGCAACTCTTCCCCAGGTCCTTTGTGTACAAGAGAAAGTAGCGCACTGTTGTTTTCGGTCAATATACCTGGTAAAATAATGATTAATAAACAACTGTAAAAACCTGAGATTTTTCCCACAAATTCTGTAATTTTCTGTTTTTCACTTTCAAAATTACAATTGTTCATAAGGAAACAATGGAATTGGAATGTTGAGTCCATGTCAATGCTTAAATCACATCAGCACACAATTTGTTTTATATCTGGAATTTCTTTTAGGGGGGATTTGGCCCTTTAATTGCATATCTAGCGAGTGAGTAATGTGTAATCTAATGTGTCAGTCTAGCGATGGTTCTGTACTGCTGCTGCTCATTTCATGACAAAGTTATCAAACAACAAATAATAATAGATTCAAATGCTACACAGTGCCTTCGGAAAGTATTCAGACCCCTTGACTTTTTCCACATTTTGTAACATTACAGCCTTATTTTAAAATGTATTAAATAGTTTCTCATCAATCTGCACAAAATACCCCGAAATGACAAAAGCAAAAGGTTGACAAATGTTTGCTAATTTACCAATTTTTTTTTAATGAAATATACATTTACATAAGTACTCAGACCCTTTACTCAGTACTTTGTTGAAGCACCTTTGGCAGCGATTACAGCATCAAGTCTTCTTAGGTATGACGCTACAAGCTTGGCACAACTGTATTTGGGGACTTTCTTCTCCGCAGATCCTCTCAAGCTCTGTCAGGTTGGATGGGGAGCATTGCTGCACAGCTATTTTCAGATCTCTTCAGAGATGTTCGATCGGGTTCAAGTCCGGACTTTGGCTGGGCCACTCAAGGACATTCAGAGACTTGTCCCGAAGCCACTCCTGCGTTGCCTTGGCTGTGTGCTTACGGTCATTGTCCTGTTCAGAAGATGAACCTTCGCCATATTCTGAGCGCTCTGGAGCAGGTTTTTTTTATCAAGGATCTCTATACTTTTGTCCATTCATCTTTCCCCCGACCCTGACTAGTCTCCCAGTCGCTGCAAAACATCCCCACAGCATGATGTTGCCACCACCATGCTTCACCGTAGGGATGGTGCCAGGTTTCCTACAGACATGACGCTTGGAATTCAGGCCAAAGAGTTCAATCTTGGTTTCATCAGACCAGAGAATCTTGTTTCTTATAGTCCGAGAGTCTTTAGGTGCTGTCATGTGCCTTTTACTGAGGAGTGGCTTCCGCCTGGCCACTCTTCCATAAAGTCCTGATTGGTCGAGTGCTGCAGAGATAGTTGTCCTTTTGGAAGGTTCTCCCATCTCCACAGAGGAATTCTGGATCCCTGTCAGAGTGACCATCGGGTTCTTGGTAACCTCCCTGACCAACACCCTTCTCCCCCGATTACTTAGTTTGGCCGGGCGGCCAGCTCTAGGAAAAGTCTTGGTGGTTCCAAACCAAACCATGAGGCCACGGAGTTCTTGAGGACATTCAATGCCGCAGATATGTTTTTGGTACCCTTCCCCAGATCTGTGCCGAGACACAATCTTGTCTCTGAGCTCTTCGGACAATTCCGTCGACCTCATGGCTTGGTTTTTGCTCTGACATGCACTGTCAACTGTGGGACCTTATATAGACAGGTGTGTGCCTTTCCAAATCATGTCCAATCAATTGAATTTACCACAGGTGGACTCCAATCAAGTTGTATCAACATCTCAAGGGTGATCAATGGAAACAGGATGCACCTGAGCTCAATTTCGAGTCTCATAGCAAAGGGTCCGAATACTTATGTAAATAAGGTATCTGTATTTGATGTTTAAGACTTTTGTAAAAATGTCTAAAAAGCTGTTTTCGCCTTGCCATTATGGGGTATTGTGTGTAGATTGCAGTACTTTTTATATCCATTTTAGAATAAGGCTGTAACGTAACAAAATGTGGAAAAAGTCAAGGGGTCTGAATACTTTCTGAAGGCATTATACTTACTCATGATATGCACTACATGACCAAAAGTATGTGGACACCTGCTCGTCAAACATCTCATTCCAAAATAATGGGCATTAATACCCAATCAACCCGGTGGGTTCGGGCCTATTTTGTTGTAGACTCGTGGGACTCTACATCGACTTGGAAAGATTCATACGGGCCGAGCTCTTCCCGAGTACGGCAGAATCATATTACTCTTGGTTCCGACTAATGGTACTCGGGTCCACATCAGCATATCTTGCACAATTAACATTTTCAATAGTAGGGCCATATGAGGTTTTTATTCGGCAGGTGATGGAAGAATAACAAAAAACGAATGAATGTAATAATCTCAGGTCGAATTTGCTAGGTTATTTGCAAGCAAATGTTCAGCCTATAGGCTATCAGATGGAGAAGGCCCCTAGAGAATCTATGATATAAATAAATTAGATTTTACTACAGATGTTTTTTGGAACCCCACTCACACTAATTCTATTAATTTCAGTCATTCAGCCAACGCTGGCTTAATATGAAATGGCATTGACCATTTTTATGCATATGCTGGAGGCCACATTAATTATAGGACGACTTGGGATACATGATAAGACAGAGATCACATCTCAGTGTCATAGGCTGTAGCCTATTTTTCTACGGTAGGCCCATCTGGAAATGCTGATACATCCTGACAAAATACACCATATGAGTGGACAAGTGTAACTTTCTGGACCTTGTAAACTGTCGAGAATAAACCCATAACTGATCCAAATGGTTGTATAAATCAGGGCTTTATTTCGGCATGAAACACAAAAGGACATTTGAGCGGTTATTCAAATTAGCCTACATCACTGCAGTTTACAGCCTAGACAATCAATTGTGTACTAACAATAATACATTCCTCATTACACTGTGTTGTTGTAGCCTAGGACGTAGAATTATTGTATTTTCTAAAAACGTAGGCCAAAATCTTCCATTTGATAATCTGTTACCTTGGCTGAAAGAGTGATGGACCCTACAACCATGCATGTTGAATTACTGTAGTCTATAGCCTATTAAAATAGCCAAATAAATAACGAACGGAAAATGAATGCATGCATACTGTCGCTTTGGATAAAAGCGTCTGCTTAATGTCACATGTATTATCTTTGCACACCTCATGTGTGAGATATCGAACAATTTCCTGCATGGATCTTTTGACAGTAGGTATGGGTTGCCTGCGCTTTCTGAGAAGACAGAAGAAAATATAACTGTGTATCTAAACAGGGTAAGTTATGAATTGTATGACCAACTGTGTAACTTTGAAAGTGTTTCTTTGTCATAACCCAAGTTTGCATGCCACATTTTTTGCTGAACCTGAACATAGACAAAGTTTAATTCAAGATTGAGACCTCACATCACCAAGTCAACAATAGGCTACTATTTCCTGTCTGTTTTACAAATCTGTGATTGTAATTTTCAACATAGCAAATAGCAGCATACATGTATCGTCAATTGCCCTCATCAATGCTTGCTGAAGTATCCTTAATAGGGAACTAGCATTACCTCTAAAGGAACCAAAAACACACGATGCAGCAGCGGTGGCCTCTGCTGCTTGAGCCGTCTGCCTTGCAGCTCAAGCCTGCCAAGCTAGCCGGAAAAGATACCAAAAAGTTCAAAATAGGTAATTGTAGCTATTGTATTTGTAGCAGTGTATTTCGTCGCTGTCGCTAATTAGTTTGTGACATTGTAGCTAGCTTAATTTCTGCACTGGTCATGGTTGTCAAAGCTTCTCCGTTAATGTCAGCTAATGTTAATGTTAGCCAGCTAGCTATCTTAGCTAACTGTTAGAGCAGAGCGAGCTAGCTAAGTCAATATGTTTAGGGTCTAGCCTATGTGATATTAGGTAGCTAATTAAGCTAGCTAGTGTTTTTATTTGTAAAACATTGGTAGTCTAGCTAAGACTAGGAAACCACATGGTTAACATAGCTAGCTAACAGTGACAGTTAGCTAGCTATCATTAGCTTGCTAGCTAGTTAGCTAACTATGTCCAGTGAGTCAAAGGACTTGCGCGACCTCAACTGGCAAAGAACGCTCCAAGATTCAATGATAATAGTTTATTTCGTTTCATGTGTACTATGACAGCTAAACGCTGAATTACAGTACCACATAAAATATACATGTATATTCATATTTTTTTTATATAATGTCCCGATGGTTCTGTGTAACATTTGCTACCTGAATTATTTGGATTTAGCTACTGTTGTTGACTAACCCCTTGCCATACAAATTTGTGCAACCGCGGCATTCAAACGAGGCTGCAATAAAAACTAATGGGACTGTAGCGACTGTGTCGGCATCAAAATTTGGGGTGTGAACTACGTTTCTATTCAAGCGTTGATTGAAATGTAATGGCCCGATAGTATTGGAGAAAAGTTGAAAAAAAAAAAATCACCCCTCCGACACTGTACGTTAACCTCTTACATCTAGACGTTCCGCTAGCGGAACACCTGCTCCAATATCCAATGATGGGCGTGGCGCGAAATACAAACTCCTCTAAAATCCGAAAACTTCCATTTTTCAAACATATGACTATTTTACACCATTTTAAAGACAAGACTCTCCTTTATCTAACCACACTGTCCGATTTCAAAAAGGCTTTACAGCGAAAGCAAAACATTAGATTATGTCAGCAGAGTACCCAGCCAGAAATAATCAGACACCCATTTTTCAAGCTAGCATATAATGTCACAAAAACCCAGAAGACAGCTAAATGCAGCACTAACCTTTGATGATCTTCATCAGATGACACACCTAGGACATTATGTTATACAATACATGCATGTTTTGTTCAATCAAGTTCATATTTATATCAAAAAATAGCTTTTTACATTAGCATGTGACGTTCAGAACTAGCATACCCCCCGCAAACTTCCGGGGAATTTGCTAACAATTTACTAAATTACTCACGATAAACGTTCACAAAAAGCATAACAATTATTTTAAGAATTATAGATACATAACTCCTCTATGCACTCGATATGTCCGATTTTAAAATAGCTTTTTGGTGAAAGCACATTTTGCAATATTCTAAGTACATAGCCCAGGCATCACGGGCTAGCTATTTAGACACCCGGCAAGTTTAGCACTCACCAATATCAGATTTACTATTATAAAAGTTTGATTACCTTTTGTTGTCTTCGTCAGAATGCACTCCCAGGACTGCTACTTCAATAACAAATGTTGGTTTGGTCCAAAATAATCCATCGTTATATCCGAATAGCGGCGTTTTGTTCGTGCGTCCCAGACACTATCCGAATGGTAAAGAAGGGTCGCGCGCATGGCGCAATTCGTGACAAAAAAAAATCGAAATATTCCATTACCGTACTTCGAAGCATGTCAACCGCTGTTTAAAATCCATTTTTATGCCATTTTTCTTGTAAAAAAGCGATAATATTCCGACCGGGAATGTCCATTTAGCTAAACAGAGGAAAGAAAACAAAGCTTTCGGTCGACGCGGGCACGAGCCTGAGTCTCACAGTACTGTAACCAGCCACTACCCAAACGCGCTACTTTGTTTCAGCCAGAGCCTGCAAAGCCACGATTCAGCTTTTTGCCGCCATCTGAGAACCTATGGCAGCCGTAGGAAGTGTCACGGGACAGCTAAGATCCTCACTCTTCAATAAACAGAGACAAGAAGAACGACACCTTGTCAGACAGGCCACTTCCTGCATGAAATCTTCTCAGGTTTTTGCCTGCCATATGAGTTCTGTTATACTCACAGACACCATTCAAACAGTTTTAGAAACTTTAGGGTATTTTCTATCCAAAGCCAATAATTATATGCATATTCTAGATACTGGGCAGGAGTAGTAACCAGATTAAATCGGGTACGTTTTTTATCCAGCCGTGAAAATACTGCCCCCTAGCCATAACAGGTTAAAATGCTGTGAAATAGTCATATGTTTGAAAAATTGAAGTTTTTGTATTTTTGAGGAATTTGTAATTCGCGCCACGCCTATCATTGGATATTGGAGCAGGTGTTCCGCTAGCGGAACATCTAGATGTAAGAGGTTAAGCAAACCAGACGGCACTATACGTCATTTTTTTATTTTGCGGATAGCAAGAGCACACTCCAACATTCAGACATGATTTACAAACAAATCATGTGTGTTTAACGAGTCCACCAGATCACAGGTAGTAGGGATGACCAGGGATGTTCGGTTGATAAGTGCGTGAATTGGACCCTTTTCCTGTGCTGCTAAACATTCAAAATGTAACGAGTACTTTATTGTTTGACTTGTTTGGAGAAGTTTATTGGTAACGTTTGGGATTCATTTTGTATGCATTTTGAAGGAGGGAAACCGGTGGATTATTGAATGAAGTGCGCCAGCTAAACTGAGTTTTTGGGGATATAAAAAAGGAATTTATCGAACAAAAGGACCATTTGTGATGTAGCTGGGACCTTTTGGAGTGCCAACTGAAGATCTTTAAAAGGTAAGGCATTTATTATATCACTATTTCTGACATTCGTGGCGCACCTGCCTGGTTGAAAAATGGTTCATGCTTTTGTATGCGGGGCGCTGTCCTCAGATAATTGCGTGGTGTGCTTTCGCCGTAAAGTCTTTTTTGAAATCTGACACAGCGGCTGGATTAACAAGAAGTTAAGCTTTATTTTGACGTATGACACTTGTATTTTCATGAATGTTAAATATTTCTATTTCTGTCATTTGAATTTCGCGCTCTGCAATTTCACCGGATGTTGTCGAGGTGGGTCGCTAGCAGAACGCCTGCGCCAGAAAGGTTAAGTAGTACTTCAAAGTATTTCTACTTAAGTAGTTTACACCACTGTGTTTTGGTGGCCTGTACAGGGTTATGGCAAGCACGGGTGGCTGAAATTTAAACAGTACAGCATGATGCTCAAACGACCCAAAGTCGCCAAACAAAATGGTCTTACAGCTGAGAGCATTAGTAAAAGATAGAGGCTGTCCCACCCACCCTTTTCCCCTTTTCTGGTAAAGTATGAAAAGCTGTAGTCCAGGTGGGGGGATTGGTTGGAATAACTTATTAACGTTACAACCATGTTTTCTGACAGTCTCTTATCTATCAGAATGGTAGGCGATGACAGTTTGTATAAACTCACTAGAAGGCAAAGTTAAAGGAACATAAAATTAGGTTACTCACAATAACCATAGTGCCATTTCTACAGGAGTTGATATGCTTTCCAAGTTCTCTGTTGCTTATTCTGACAGGGCGAACTGCAGCACTAATAGACTCTGTCCGTCAGTCTCAAAACAGTTTGCGATGTTGCTGGAAATAATCATGGAACCGCTGCGGTTAGGGTGAATCTTGTCTCTTTAAAAAAAATGCTTGTTTCTCCCAAAGCAAATCAAAGTTCCTGTCATTACAAAGTTTCTTCATGTACTCGTTCAGGGCAAAGAGTCGGCTGAAAAGTTACGAACCCCTTCGGCAAAACACAGGAGGGGGCCATAGAGAATTATTATCTTCCCTGTGCTAGCGAAGGTGTTTCGAAAATGTTTCTCAGATCGCCTAAAAAAAATTAAAAAAAGTTGTTAAAACCTGTGTGAGTGACGATGGTGTCAATATTGGAGTAGTTGACCAGAACCGTGGGCAGGAGGGAGTTGATGTCATGGACACAGGCTCCTGGGTGACAGTGGACCTTGGTCAGTCCACAGATCGTAAGCAGGCCAAAATCTCTCACCGTCAAGCTGCCCACAATAATGGTGGTGATGGAATCTGATGGGGAAGCGATCTGCGGAACTGTGGTGGCCGTTAGGGAGGGTGCCACCGGGCAGCCGCCGGCTGTTAGTATACACCCAGGATCCGTGCAGACTCCTGGAGCTGGTAGGTCCGTCTCAAGAGGGGCAAAGCTGTTAGATAGATGGATCGGATCTTATCGGATAGATGAAAGTGTGGCCAGACTGCCTCCCTAATCCTTGCGAGTGTCCAGTCTCCTGTGGGCCGCGGTGTTGAGCTTTACATCTGTCCGTTGGATTGGGACAGATCAACGCCGCCCGACTCAGCAACAGCTTTGCTATAGGAGGCATTTAAAACTGAGATTCGATTTGCCTGGGTTACAGAAAGGTAGGTGTACTTAGAAAGCAGGTTATCCTTTTTCGCAGCTGAGCTAACAAACAGAGGATCTCTTCCCTAAGCTGCTTGATGGTGGTGCATTTAGGGCAAGCACTCAAAATTGGCTAGGATTCTCCTCTATTCAATACTGGCCATGTAATTCTGACAAAGTAAAAATATATATATTAGAATAGCCTAACTGACCAACTCAGTGGCCTTGTGGTTAGAGTGTCTGCCCTGAGATTGGAAGGTCGTGAGTCAGACTGTAAAAATGGGACATGATGCATCTCAGTTTAGCTCTCAGCATTAAGGAGAACGATTGGAGGGTAACAACACATTGTAAAAAAATTAAAATAATCTGGCAATCAACTGGACCTTGATAAGCTGACTGGTGTGTTTGAGCAGGGTTGGATAGTAGCTCTCCAAATGGAGGGTTGACAGACCACATGGTTTTGAATCAGTTGCCCATCAGTGTAGTATTTTAATTTGTGGGGGGTTAAGTGCCTTGCTCAAGGCCACAACAGCAGGAGATATGATACATGGGATAAGAGACCAGCAGCCTCCCATTGTCAATACCAGTGATAATAACTAAGGTTATTTTGTACAGTGGTCCCTTGCATCATACAATAAAAAAGTGTCACCTTTTCTGGGGGGAGGGGGGGGGGGGGGGGGACAAGTGACTTGAGCTTTCAAACAAGTAAAGAATCAGTCCTACATGCCCAAAGGCTAAAAAAAGTGAATGTCAAGCCCTGGATAATATCAGTGTGGCATTGATTAGTTAGTAGCTGGGACCTTATGACAGTTTGCAGTGGAACAGAATTGTTTGGTAAGCTACTCATAGTTGTGCTGCGAGCTACTGGTACTGTTGGAGACCCCTGTGCTAGGCTATTAATACAGCAGAGGAGATTAAAATGAAAAGGTTGGTTTCATTTCTACATGTACAGGTCTCAGATCAGTGGTGGGGTTAACTGAAAGGCTCAGAGAATGGGCCCTTAGCCATTTGAATAGTTTTGGGTGTAGGACCTATTTCTGATTCAAACTATACAGGATAGCTATGAAATATCCATAATTCAAGGAGCCCATACTATTCTAAAATCATAAATGGAAAATTGAGGAATGCACGCTTCTCACTGAAAAACACATGCACCATGAACTTCTCAGTATGTCAAGTAGGAAGGAGTTTGTAGAGTCTGAACCAGATGAGTCATTGGAATGTAGCAGAGCTGAGCTAGCCTTGTGTGGTGCCAGTTCAGACCTACCTGGTCATGTTCTGAGGAAGGAAACAAGACTGAGGATAATAATAGTGGTCTACTCCTATGTGGACCCCAACTCTTTCAACTCACATGATGCCAAATGTGTGCTTGCATGAGTCTTATGATAAGACTTCACATATTCTACAACGGCTGCTGAATAGTACATATGATGTTCAGCGAAAGTCATCTTTATCAGTGATGAGCTAGAAAAGACAGGCAATGTGTGATCATTCTGTGTGAGAAATCTCATGTAGGTCGACTTATCAGGTGGCTATGACTTATTGGTAACACACACCAATGTCCCTCCCTGTGTTCTGTAATACATTGACATCCTGCCAGTTCAAACATGACACGTGTGTGTGTGTGTGTGTGTGTGTGGAGGAGTTCTGCTGCCCCCAGGCATCCTTCCTTACCCCAAAATCCCTGCAGAGTAGTTCCTGGTTTTCCAAGGCGTGCCTGTGTAACCAACTCCACGGCACCCAGCGTCGTCCACTGCAGAGTTACTTCCAATACTCAATAAACTGCGGTTAAATCCGAATGTGCTCGCTCGGTTGTCTCTTCTCCGTCTGTTCCCAAGTCCACATTCTCGCTCTCGTTCTCTCCAGCTACCGAATGCAGTTCCGCCCACAACCCAAGGTCCACTACTACCCCTCCCCGCAGGATGCTGGTTGATATTTGTTTCCAATAAGTCGAATTTATGTTCTATTTCATTATCGCCTTTCGGATTGATAGTCCCTTGCATCCTCGTCTCACTGCTGCTCGTGACAGCGTCGGGGACTCCGTTCTGAATCACGTTTCCCGTGCCCCAGTTCACGGATCCCGTTGTACTAGGGCTCGTCTTGGTGGTGGGCGTGTTCCACACAGCAGAGCAGTGGTTGTTATGATTACTCAAACTGCCCAGACCTTGTGTCGTTTCCCAAATATTCATCCACGCACTATTGGCAGGGCCGAGCTGTTCTGGCTGGAACCAGGCGATTCTTGGATCCATGGAGTGGAGCACACGGGCAACGCAGCCGTGCACTTCGACACGCTAGGTGTGCGTAAGCTAGCTAACGATGCAGGAGGGTTGACAACTTCTGCGTACAGTTTAATGCAATTCCAATAATGTAGATGTAAACAACCGTATGTGTTAACGACACTAAATTCCGCTGTGAAAATACATGATCTAAACGTCGAATACTTGCTAAGAACAAAACGTGACAGGCTATGTGCAAATTTTCTCCAGCGACTCCGTCAATGGCGGAGCTGATAACATTGCGCAAACTCCACTCTCGGGACAGTAGACTGGAGGTGGGCGGAGAGGGGTGTTTCGGATGACACCGAGCTTGACAAATTACTTCACTCTGGCTGCTGGGAAACAATACATCTGCTTAAAATATGAACGAACGAGACATACATTTATGATTTATCTTATATTCCACGTTATTGAATATTTCCACAGCTATTTATTGCTATCTGTTTTGGCTGTGCCAATAATGGTCATACCCACTTCATTTCTCCACTACTTGGGGTAGTTGCCAAGCTTTTAAAGCCATATTCGGACGGGATTCGTTTTACTGGGGTAACGTAATTATGTGCACAAGCACAAAACAGCACATCTGTCATTTTAGTGCCGTTCGAATCTGCCATGTCAGTCATTTTTACATGGCAGGAGAGTAACAATTCCAGCCAGAATAACCTACTGTTTTTGGGGGGGCAAACTCCAAAGTCCTCTGATAATACTAGTCCCATGCGAATCGACATCCCTGAGAAATGTCTGAGTTTGACAGGTGTTGCTCGCGGTTTGAGCAAGAAAACAGTAACTGATTCGATAAATAAACGAAGTGCTGCATATAGTCTATATATGAAGGGCCTATAGTACGTGTATCGACTTTCACAGTGAATGCTTTTGTAAATACGTCTTGTGCGAATGAATTGAGCATAGTCAAATGCATCATAAACAAATATTGCGTCTATTTAATGCAACCATTGCTGTTAATAGATCGCAAAGCAGCATACAACTGAGCTAAACGTTTGGAAAGGACAAGTTCGCTTTCTCATCCATAGCCTAAAAATGCATATCAAGTGCAAGTGCGCTGTTTCGCTCACATCTGAAGGCTGATGGAACCTCCAGGCTTCAGACAGAACTGTCCATTTATTGGAAAAAAAGAGAAAGAATTAGAGGTGGCAGTTTGGGAAAGAATAGTCCCGTCTGAATCGTGCTCTGGAATAACGGACATTCTGGGGTTATAATTACATAACCAAAATTATTTTGTAATACTAGTCCCCTGCGAATAGGGCTTTAGACACAGATCAGATTACCTCCAATCAGATTACCTCCAAAAATCCTAACCTTCACCATGAGGTAGTAACATGCAAAATTATTTTAGATCAGTATCTAGAGTGGTAACTTCCTCTCCAATGTGAAAGCTGCGAAGATAAATCTTCGATCGATTGGTAGAGTCTGAGTTTATAGATATAGTGGAAATGAGCGAGAATTGGGTCGTCACACTATGGTATCAAAGCAAATGTGAAGGTAAGCAAAGTGATTGAGGCCAAAAGGTTGATCTGTAGGAAAGAGAAAGAAGTGTAAGTTTATCAGTGCTACTGAGGTTTGAGAAGGTTTTGCCTGAAAAATGGGGCGACATGTAGCCTAGTGCGTTGGACTAGTAACCGAAAGGTTGCTGGATCGAATCCCTGAGCTGAGAAGGTACAATCTGTCGTTCTGCCCCATAACAAGGCAGTTAACCCCGGTAGGCCGTCATTGTAAATAATTTGTTTTTACCTGACTTGCCTAGTTAAATAACAACCCTCGTCGAATATTAAAAACAAGATACAATAATGAGAAGTATCCACCAATCCAAAGAAAGGATAGGCGGGAGCTAGACAGCACACTGGCGCCTCAGAGTAGGCGTTCCCTAGCGGAAATATGAAAATATATGCTACAACGCGCCAATAGGATCTCGCTAGCTCGTGCTTGGCTCTGCCCACCTCCTTGCTTGTTCTGCCCACTATGACTAATTTCTTCATATTTGAAACGACGGGCTGTGGTCTATCTCGGTTCAGTTATAAAGATCTTAGGGAAAGTAGTGGGTGTGTTGAATGACATGTGGGTGCGTTCTGCTATAGTTAGACGGTTTTGATTGTTGTTGTTTTTTCTTCCGTTTCTTACCACGCACCTACCGTAAATTGAGCTACGGTACCGCGAGAGTTTGGACTTACGTTTTTAAGCCAGGGGATGAGTCTGAGTCCTATTTCACTTAGTTTTACACAAATAAGTGTACATTTTCAGTTATAAAACTGGCTATTCTTTATTTTTTATTAAAAGTATTGTTGATAGGTGTACTGTTGCTTCATGTGTTTTAAGCGTGTGCTTACCGTGACTGTAACCCTCATATTGGCTATAAGGTAGCTACTTCCCATGACGTTGCCAGACGATAGGGCTTGTCAAGTAGGAGCGAAGGATACTGTGTCCTGGTTTTGTTGCAGTGTTTTTGCTGTTCGTGCCCTCATTGATAGTAGACTATTTATGTACAGTACCAGTCAAAAGTTTGGGCATACCTACTCACTCATTTATTTTTACTATTTTCTACATTGTATAATAATTGTGAATACATCAAAACTATGAAATAACACATATGGAATCATGTAGTAACCAAAAAGGTGTTAAACAAATCGAAATATATTCTATATTCTTCAAAGTAGCCACCCTTTGCCTTGATGACAGCTTTGCACACTCTTGGCATTCTCTCAACCAGCTTCATGAGGAAATCACCAGGAATGCATTTCAATTAACAGGTGTGCCTTGTTAAAAGTTAATTTGTGGAATTTATTTCCTTCTTAATGCATTTGAGCCAATCAGTTGTGTTGTGACAAGATAGGGGTGGTATACAGAAGATAGCCCTACTTTAACCTTTTCATATGTGAGTTCCAAATATCTCTAACGGTCACCCCAGCGTGAGTTGTTTTATGCACGTGATGTCAGAATGCACTCCCTGTTCCAAAATGTGATTATTATGCAACAGGACAGTTAACACGTGCTGCCTGCTAATTATCTATAAGCTGTGTTTCAACGTGTCAATTTCAAAATATTTTCTAACAAGTTGTATTTTCTAACAACAGTTTGAATTGAGGTGTGTTCCACCTCCTCATTAATTCACATAGAAGTTGCCCATTTCAGTGTTACGGACAATTTATGTTTGAGGCTTTACTGAGGACAAACTTCTCTCTTTGAGGAGAGCCCACGCACTTCACCAATGTTTGCGCAGATCAAGTCTGCAGACATTTGCACAGTCTTGCACAAATTGGAAAATGTTCTGGCTGGCGCTCGCATTGCCCTCCTTGAACGTTCCTATCACAGTAAGTTCCTTATTTTCTGTATATCGTGTTGTCGTTTCTACTGTAGGCATATACAGTATGTATGTATGTAGCATAATGTATTTACAATTTTATTTACATGTTTTCAAGGACCTGTGATAAATAATGCATCCTGATTATTGAATAGATTGTAATGGACATCTATGATGTGTGTAAAATATTTTTTTAGGTTGTACTGATTATAATGAGATAATGCTATGCTATTTGCCAGCTATGTGTGGTGCCATGTTTGTTGACATTATACAATGCATTCTGGGTGTCACGTAAACGTCTGTCAGACCAAAGATGTTATAATGAGTTGAAGGAATGGTTCATTCATCTTTCGGGTAAACCGCCAGAAGTGAATGAAGGGAAGTGAATGATCGTAGGAGACACACCCCATTCAACATGCATACTATAAACAGACCAAACTCATCTTGTCTCCTCTTATCTTTGGTTGATGCGAAAAAACAAACATGGCGGCACGCACAAACTACCCATCTTCGGATTACTTTCGATTTCTAGAAAGTGTTTTACTCAATTATTTACATCAATGGTGAGCTCACCCATAATGTGATTAATTATAAATAGTAATTGCTATTAGCTAATTCATATTGTACAGTGGGGGAAAAAAGTATTTGATCCCCTGCTAATTTTGTACGTTTGCCCACTTACAAAGAAATGAACAGTCTATAACTTTAATGGTTGATTTATATGAACAGTGAGACAGAATAACAACAAAAGAATCCAGAAAAACCCATGTCAAAAATGTTATAAAATGATTTGCATTTTAATGAGGGAATAAGTATTTGACCCCTCTGCAAAACATGACTTAGTACTTGGTGGCAAAACCCTTACATTTACATTTACGTCATTTAGCAGACGCTCTTATCCAGAGCGACTTAAAAATTGGTGCATTCACCTTATGATATCCAGTGGAACAACCACATTACAATAGTACATCTATATCTTTTTGGGGGGGAGGGTTAGAAGGATTACTTAGTCCTATCCCAGGTATTCCTTAAAGAGGTGGGGTTTCAGGTGTCTCCGGAAGGTGGTGATTGACTCCGCTGTCCTGGCGTCGTGAGGGAGCTAGGGACTGATCAGAGCCTGAAGGTACGGAGGTGCCGTTCCCCTCACAGCTCCGTAGGCAAGCACCATGGTCTTGTAGCAGATGTGAGCTTCAACTGGAAGCCAGTGGAGTGTGCGGAGGACCGGGGTGACGTGAGAGAACTTGGGAAGGTTGAACACCAGATGGGCTGCGGCGTTCTGGATGAGTTGTAGGGGTTTAATGGCACAGGCAGGGAGCCCCGCCAACAGCGAGTTGCAGTAATCCAGACGGGAGATGACAAGTGCCTGGATTAGGACCTGCGCCGCTTCCTGTGTGAGGCAGGGTCGTACAGGATCGGGTCACCACCTTGATGTTAGCGGAGAACGACAGGGTGTTGTCCAGGGTCACGCTAAGGCTCTTAGCACTCTGGGAGGAGGACACAATGGAGTTGTCAACCGTGATGGCGAGATCATGGAACGGGCAGTCCTTCCCCGGGAGGAAGAGCAGCTCCGTCTTGCCGAGGTTCAGCTTGAGGTGGTGATCCGTCATCCACACTGATATGTCTGCCAGACATGCAGAGATGCGATTCGCCACCTGGTTATCAGAAGGGGGAAAGGAGAAGATTAATTGTGTGTCGCCTGCGTAGCAATGATAGGAGAGACCATGTGAGGATATGACAGAGCCAAGTGACTTGGTGTATAGCGAGAATAGGAGAGGGCCTAGAACTGAGCCCTGGGGGACACCAGTGGTGAGAGCACGTGGTGCGGAGACGGATTCTCGCCACGCCACCTGGTAGGAGCGACCTGTCAGGTAGGATGCAATCCAAGAGTGAGCCGCGCCGGAGATGCCCAACTCAGAGAGGGTGGAGAGGAGGATCTGATGGTTCACAGTATCAAAGGCAGCAGATAGGTCTAGAAGGATGAGAGCAGAGGAGAGAGAGTTAGCTTTAGCAGTGCGGAGAGCCTCCGTGACACAGGGAAGAGCAGTCTCAGTTGAATGACCAGTCTTGAAACCTGACTGATTTGGATCAAGAAGGTCATTCTGAGAGAGATAGGAAGAGAGCTGGCCAAGGACGGCATGCTCAAGAGTTTTGGAGAGAAAAGAAAGAAGGGATACTGGTCTGTAGTTGTTGACATCGGAGGGATCGAGTGTAGGTTTTTTGAGAAGGGGTGCAACTCTCGCTCTCTTGAAGACGGAAGGGACGTTGCCAGCGGTCAAGGATGAGTTGATGAGCGAGGTGAGGTAGGGGAGAAGGTCTCCGGAAATGGTCTGGAGAAGAGAGGAGGAGATAGGGTCAAGCGGGCAGGTTGTTGGGTGGCCGGTCGTCGCAAGATTTCATCTGGAGAGAGAGGGGGCAAAAGAGGTCAAAGCATAGGGTAGGGCAATGTGAGCAGGACCAGCGGTGTCGTTTGACTTAACAAACGAGGATCGGATGTCGTTGACCTTCTTTTCAAAATGGTTGACAAAGTCATCCGCAGAGAGGGAGGCGGGGGGGGAGGAGGATTCAGGAGGGAGGAGAAGGTGGTAAAGAGCTTCCTAGGGTTAGAGGCAGATGCTTGGAATTTAGAGTGATAGAAAGTGGCTTTAGCAGCAGAAACAAAGGAAGAAAATGTGGAGAGGAGGGAGTGAAAAGATGCCAGGTCCGCAGGGAGGCTAGTTTTCCTCCATTTCCGCTCAGCTGCCCGGAGCCCTGTTCTGTGAGCTCGCAATGAGTCATCAAGCCACGGAGCAGAAGGGGAGAACCGAGCCGGCCGGGAGGATAGGGGACATAGAGAGTCAAAGGATGCAGAAAGGAAGGAGAGGAGGCAGAATTAGGAGATTGGTTGGAGAAGGTTTGAGCAGAGGGAAGAGATGATAGGATGGAAGAGAGCGAAGGTTGCGACGGCGCAATACCATCTGAGTAGGGAAAGAGTGAGTAGTGTTGGAGGAGAGCTAGAGGGAAAAGGATACAAGGTAGTGGTCGGAGACTTGGAGGGGAGTTGCAGTGAGATTAGTAGAAGAACAGTATCTAGTAAAGATGAGGTCAAGCGTATTGCCTACCTTGTGAGTAGGGGGGGATGGTGAGAGGGTGAGGTCAAAAGAGGAGAGGAGTGGAAAGAAGGAGGCAGAGAGAAATGAGTCAAAGGTAGGGAGGTTAAAGTCACCCAGAATTGTGAGGGGTGAGCCATCCTCAGGAAAGGAACTTATCAAGGCGTCAAGCTCATTGATGAACTCTCCAAGGGAACCTGGAGGGCGATAAATGATAAGGATGTTAAGCTTGAATGGGCTAGTGACTGTGACAGCATGGAATTCAAAGGAGGAGATAGACAGATGGGTCAGGGGAGAAAGAGAGAATGTCCACTTGGGAGAGATGAGGATTCCAGTGCCACCACCCCGCTGACCAGATGCTCTCGGAGTATGCGAGAACATGTGGTCAGACGAGGAGAGAGCAGTAGGAGTAGCAGTGTTTTCTGTGGTAATCCATGTTTCCGTCAGCGCCAAGAAGTCGAAGGACTGGAGGGTAGCATAGGCTGAGATGAAATCTGCCTTGTTGGCCGCAGACCGGCAGTTCCAGAGGCTGCCGGAGACCTGGAATTCCACGTGGGTCGTGCGCGCTGGGACCATCAGGTTAGAGTGGCAGCGGCCATGCTGTGTGAAGCGTTTGTGTGGCCTGTGCAGAGAGGAGAGAACAGGGATAGACACATAGTTGACAGGCTACAGGAGAGGCTACGCTAATGCAAAGGAGATTGGAATGAAAATTAACGAAACAACTGGGGAAGCGAGAGAGCAGGGCCTCCCTCACTAACCATTCACTGAAACACTCAAATATAACTTTTCCAACTTCCACTTTAGAAATTTTAATTGATGTAAACTACAGTGGTTCAATGTTTACAGGAATAGGCTCAAACTTAGTTTATTCAGCTAGATAACTTGGTACAATATTCTTCCGTGAAACTCACCCAGTGCACCGTATCCTATGACGCCGTAGCTAACTAGCATGCTAGCATCCAATAACACACGGTTAGCACCAATACTTGGTTACAACAAACTACCAATGGATCATTCGTGTCCGTGTCTAGTTCCTTTCATAACGCAGAAGTAATTAAACGTTGAATAGCTAACACAAGTTCAGTCGTGCTAGCTACACAAGTGGACTACACAACTCGAAAGTTCAGAAAGTTAAGCTTACGTTGCAAAAATCTTATTGACTAAAAATGATACAGTACTGCTAGCTGGTAGAGTTGGCTAGCTAGCAGTGGCTGCGTTTACCTTTATCTTTTATCTTTGATACAGAGACAACTATGTAGCTAGCTAACATTACACTAATCAAAACGTTCCGTTGTTGGCAATCACAGAGGTCAGACGTTTCTTGTAGTTGGCCACCAGGTTTGCACACATCTCAGGAGGGATTTTGTCCCACTCCTCTGTGCAGATCTTCTCCAAGTCATCAAGGTTGAGGCTGACGTTTGGCAACTCGAACCTTCAGCTCCCTCCACAGATATTCTATGGGATTAAGGTCTGGAGACTGGCTAGGCCACTCCAGGACCTTAATGTGCTTCTTCTTGAGCTACTCCTTTGTTGCCTTGGTCGTGTGTTTTGGGTCGTTGTCATGCTGGAATACCCATCCACGACCCATTTTCAATGCCCTGGCTGAGGGAAGGAGGTTCGCACCCAAGATTTGATGGTACATGGCCCCGTCCATCGTCCCTTTGATGCGGTGAAGTTGTCCTGTCCCCTTAGCAGAAAAACACCCCCAAAGCATAATGTTTCCACCTCCATGTTTGACGGTGGAGATGGTGTTCTTGGGGTCATAGCCAGCATTCCTCCTCCTCCAAACACGGCGAGTTGAGTTGATGACAAAGAGCTCCATTTTGGTCTCATCTGACCAGTTGTTCTCTGAATCATTCAGATGTTCATTGGCAAACTTTAGACGGGCATGTATATGTATTCTTGAGCAGGGGGACCTTGCGGGCGCTGCAGGATTTCAGTCCTTCACGGCGTAGTGTGTTACCAATTGTTTTCTTGGTGACAATAGTCCCAGCTGCCTTGAGATCATTGACAAGATCCTCCCGTGTAGTTCTGGGCTGATTCCTCACCGTTCTCATGATCATTGCAACCCCACGAGGTGAGATCTTGCATGGAGCCCCAGGCCGAGGGATATTGACAGTTCTTTTGTGTTTCTTCCATTTGCGAATAATCGCACGAAATGTTGTCATCTTCTCACCAAGCTGCTTGGCAATGGTCTTGTAGCCCATTCCAGCCTTGTGTAGGTCTACAATCTTGTCCCTGACATCCTTGGAGAGCTCTTTGGTCTTGGCCATGGTGGAGAGTTTGGAATCTGATTGATTGATTGCTTCTGTGGACATGTGTCTTTTTTACAGGTAACAAGCTGCGGTTTGGAGCACTCCCTTTAAGAGTGTGCTCCTAATCTCAGCTCGTTACCTGTATAAAAGACACCTGGGAGCCAGAAATCTTTCTGATTTGAGAGGGGGTCAACTACTTATTTCCCTCATTAAAATGCAAATCAATTTATAACATTTTTGCCATGCGTTTTTCTGGATATTTTTGTTGTTATTCTGTCTCTCACTGTTCAAATAAACCTACCATTAAAATTATAGACTGATCCTTTTTTTATCAGTGGGCAAACATACAAAATCAGCAGGGTATCAAATACTTTTTCCCCCCACTGTAGTTTCTGTCAGACGATAGTTATGAGCACTTGTTACGTCAATTTCTTTCTCAGTTTGTGCTAGGACAAATGTAGCCTGCATTTTCCAAGTTGGATGATTGTGTTATGCTGTAGCTACTTCTGTGAATGTCTGAACATTGCATCCAAAAATAAACTGGTCACATTCTGGACATAACTTTGTAAGGACTGTCTTTGTGCAAAATGTTTCTGTGAAAAAAGTGTGGCCAGCTCAAATGCTGATTGTTGCATCAACCGAAAGTTGACGTTCTAACCACACCGGTTTGAGCGTAAGCTGCAGGGACCACTGTAGAATAATCACACCAGTTTGTTGGTATGTGTGAAAAGGTCAAGGCATGAAGGTCAGTAAATGCGGAAAATGTCAAGAATTTTGCAAGTTTCTTCAAGTGCAGTCGCAAAAACCAGTGCAGTCCCAAAAACCAGCTATGATGAAACTGGCTCTCATGAGGACTGCCACAGGAAAGGAACACCCAGAATTACCTCTGTTGCAGAGGATATGGTCATTAGAGTTAACTGCACCTCAGATTGCAGCCCAAATCAATGCTTCACAGAGTGCAAGTAACAGACACATCTTGAAAGGACAACAGGTGCAGGCACTTACCTGAAAAATATAAAGATCTCTTCAATATCAGGTTTGTCCTAAATCTAAATGTATATTGTTTAATATGATTACATCGATCTTTTCATATTTGTGCCAATCTTTCTAAAACAGAAAATGGACACGATTCAACAGATATCAACGGGTAAGAATATGTAGGCTATAAGAATATGTTGATGGCTAGCTGTATTGCATGCAGATATCTGAACTAGGGATGCACGATATATCGGTGAACATATCGGAATCGGACGATATTAGCTAAAAATGCCAACATCGGTATCGGCCGATGTCTAGTTTAACGCCGATGTGCAAAACCCAGCATTCCTAAACTAGCCCACAATGTCTGCTTTGTGGATCGAGCAGTCAACAAGTCAAGCAGTCTTTTGAGAAAGTAACACATTTTCAGCGAGACAACTCAAAGGCAAAATACATTAAAGGCAAGATAATGGAATTCATTGCCCTTGACAATCAACCGTTTTCTGTCGTGGGTGATGTTGGCTGTCACCGACTGGTCGAGCACCGGTACACACTACCAAGTGCGCTATTTTTCAGATGTTTCCCTACCGGAGTTACACAGTAATAGCTTCACAATATACATACTATGAAACGCCATTTGGGTCTTTGCGTGTCAAAAAAGATACAGTACCACTGTCAAAGCTGTACAAAAAAAGTCTGCAAACAAGCAAACACCGGCCACGAACTATGTGTTTACAATACCGCGTTGGTAATAAAGCATCATTTGTTTGACCACAACTTCTGGGGTAGCTAGCTTTAGCTTGGTACCTAGCTAGTATCAATACAACCAGCCTGAAAACAATGACCAGTATGAACTGCAGTCATTTCCATTATTCATAGCAATGATTTCGGAATCCTTGTGAGTAAGTATTAGCTAGGTTTCCACTTGTTGTTCACCTATTGAAATTGAACTTCAGTTCATGAAAATAAAAAGCTAGCCAGCTACTTAACCCTGTTGCCAAAATCTAACCCGAATAAGCAGCCAGCTAGCGTCATGTGGCTAGTGACGCTCGACTGGACCGGGTTATGTGTTGTGAAGCTAGCCACAATAAGGATTAGGCACAATAGTGGAATTTGTGGTTTGCCTTCAAAATAAAGGTATGTCATTGACAGTGATGCAAATGAATACAAATAGTAGAATTATGCCATACTTTTATTTTAAAGGTTAACCGCAAAGTCCATTATTGTGGCTAATCCTTTTTGTGGCTAGCTTCACATAGATGGGTCCGACCACCATTAATCAAATAAGAACTGTCTTATAAATTAGGGCTATTTTAGATGATGACACCTAGCTATATAGTTAGCTATATTCATGTCCTGATTGATTAACAAGCTTATTTGAAACGCCAAATAGTATTATTTTACACGTCCAATAGTGTTAAATAGTATATTTTTGACATGCAAAGACCCAAACGGCATTCCATAGATGTCACGTCCTGACCAGTAGAGGGTGTAGTTGGGTCAGGACGTGGCAGAAGGGAGTGTGTGTTTTTTATTGTTTCATTGATTTTGGCCGTGTGACTTCCAATCAAGCACAGCTGTAGAGGGTTGTGGTTGATTGGGAGTCACACATAAGGAGCATGTTTTTCCTTTGGGTTTTGTGGGTAATTGTGCTTGTCAATGTGGTTGCACCTGACAGGACTGTGTTGGCTGTCAGTTTTTGTTGTTTTTGTAAATGCATAGTGTTCGTGACATTAAATATGACAAACCCTAACTCCGCCGCATTTTGGGCCACTTCTTCCATAGACAGCCGTTACAATAGACATCCTGGTTGAGAATGAAACGACTGAACAAATGAACAACGAAACAGCACAGCAAGTAAGTGAAAGAAATAGGTTTTGATTATGTTTTAACTGGTAATGGGGACATAGGTAAATGCCAACAAAATAACTTTTTGGTCAGTGTGTGTGTGTGTGTGTGTGTGTGTGTGTGTGTGTGTGTGTGTGTGTGTGTGTGTTTGTGTAACCTTTATTTAACTAGGCAAGTCAGTTAAGAACAAATTCTTATTTACAATCATGGCCTACCCCAGCCAAACCCGGACGACGCTGGGCCAATTGTCCGCCGCCCTATGGGACTCCCAATCACGGCCTGGACTCGAACCAGGGACTGTAGTGACGCCTCTTGCACTGAGATGCAGTGCCTTAGACCGCTGCGTCCGTGTGTGTGTTAACTATTTAACTGTACTAGAATGCTTAAAATTTTAAATATTGGTTATCGGTATCGGGGTTTTTTTGTCAAGAAAAATATCGGATATCAGTACCAGCCAAAAATGCTCATTTTTGTGTCTGTGTCTGCAGGTATACAGACAAGGAGGCATATACCTACACCTCTGATGAATATAACAGGAAACCTGCTCGATCACCATTCGCTACAAAATCATTCTGGCTATGGATACGGAGAACATCAACACGCCAGAGGATATATCCATTGGACTTGGGGCTCTGCTGGGAGTTTACCTCATATTTTGATTTTTTTTTTTTATTCTGCTTTGCTACTAAAATCATAACAAACACTAAGAACTAAAAGATTGTGTTATTATTATGCATATTATTATGAATAATAATAACTGGGCTGGTGGGGTATTTAAAACATTACTCAAATGTTCTTCAAAAGGTTCTTTGAGGATCCATTAAAAAGGGTTCTTTGAATAACTTTTTTAAAGGGTTCTTCAAAGAACTTATAGGGGTTCCCCAACAGTTTCAATTTGAAGAATGCCTAAAGGATACTCCAGGAACCTTTTCTTGTAGGCAAACTGAAATCTTATGAGAAATATGTTTGATTGTTTTCACAGCTTTTTATTTCTTTAAAACCAGTCAAATGGTTGTTTGGAACTTTTTTTCTCCACCCACTGTGAAAACATTGTTCCGCTGTCTCTGTGAATGGGCATGAGTTAACCCTGCAATTTTTGTAAATGTGTAATTGGTGCTACTGTTGATTAATTGCATTTTGACATAGGCCTACGCGCCTGTTGAAGGGATTGAATTAGGCTAATTTATTCATGTTAGACAGGGTTCTTGTTTTGTCTTTCAATTATTTTTTGTAAAAAATGTACAGTGTTTATTATTATAACACTTAACTTACCTGTTTACTTAGCCTAAAACCAGAGAGGAAGAGGCGATTTAAATTACACAAGCTTCCCCAGGCCTTTATAACCTATCGTCAAGTTATAACAAGGCAAAGAATATGCTTATCAGCGACGAGTGGGCATCATTCCAGGGGAGCTGTCATGGCTGCGCACAGCAGAAATGTCACTGAAATATTCTAGTTTATGCACATGTATTCAAATAAAATATGCCTTGTTATAAGTTGATAAGCAAATGGGCAGCATCATGCACATGCCAGTCCTCGCTAGAATACACATGTTGTCACGTCCTGACCAGTAAAGGGGTCATTTGTCATTTTAGTATGGTCAGGGCGTGGTAGGTGGTGTTGTTTTGGGGTTGGTTTGTTTAGAGGGGATTGGTTCTAGTTTTCATTTTCTATGTTTATTTTCTGTGTGGCCGAGTATGGTTTCCAATCAGAGGCAGGTGTCTTTCGTTGTCTCTGATTGGAAGCCATACTTAGGCAGCCCTTTTTTCCTTTGGGTTTGTGGGTGGTTGTTTTTTGTATTAGTCTGTTACCTTACGGAACTGTCGCGTGTCGTTTTGTTATTTTTTGTTTAAGTGTTCACGTTACTCTAATAAACAAAGATAAGCACTCAACACGCTGCGCTTTGGTCTAATCCTTCCGACAGTTGTGACATGTATTATTTCTAGTATGACTCTGCAATAATGAGGTGGTGTGTGTGTGTGTGCGCATTCGTTTCAGCATGTTTTGGGAGTCGAGCAAGAGTCGACTCCAAACACAGGAGTCGGAGTCGAATCCAAAAATCCTGGAGTCGTGTACCACCAGTTGCAGCAGTCATGGAATGCCGTTTGGGTCATAAAGCACGTGGTCAAAACACAATCTTTTTAACGCTACGTGTGTAAAGTAAGCAGGTTCAGGCACTAAATTAACATGTGCACGTGTTAAGTTAGCATCTTCACGCGCTAAGTTAAGCTCGTGCAAATGTGCTTGCAGGTGGTCCAACATGTGCTAAATAAACATCTGCAAGCGATCCTGCACATGTGAAATTAATGCCTACAGCTGCTAAATATACACGGACACACGCTAACTTAACGCGTTCTTTAATATGCGAATTTTACCAGCCAATTTCCCTAGGTCCTCCTTTCAACCAGATTTCACAGTTTGAAGGAACTTCCTTTTCCACTGCTAGCAGAGTATGAGCCTTCACAAGTTAACAGTTTTGTCTTTGAAAATTGTTGTTACTGAATCATAACGTTTATCAGCTAGTTTGCAGTGGAGGATAAAATTCAGCTAACAATCAAGCACCAGGATCAGCAGTGCTTAGCATAAACTAAGTCGGATACTGGCCAGCTAATTTAGCTAACGTCGGCAGCCTCGATCCCCGGCCATATTATATCATATAGTTAGCCTCAACCTCTGCCCGGCCATACTGCTCGCCACAGTGAACGGCACCATCTTGTGTTTTATTAAAAGCCCTGCTGAAAAAACAACTACAACAGCCAGGGAAACACATTAGACTATCAAGGTAAAATACATGCTAGCAAGATTGTTGCTTGAATGCAGGGCCAGGCATACATAGATTAGACAACAGAGATACTCCAAAAACATCCTGCTGAAAATCCTGGCAGTTGTCGATTTTTGGACTATTTTGTCTCTATATTGCTTTATCATTGACTAAAGGAAGACAAGCTACCTAAATGTGACTTATCGGCCAGTATTGAAGCAGGACATGTTTTTGAGTCACGTTTTTAGCCCAAAGCCTTGTATTTAAGCAAAACAACAGCTGAAGGTAGGCAACTTCTTCAGCCTGACTGGCTGTCATTTCAATGCTAGCGTTAGCTGCGCCAGCTCACGATTAGCATGTCGACGCTGAAAAGCTCACATAAAACAAATTTGTCCAGTGACAACCTTGTAAAACCTTTGCGAACATCTACAACATATCAGTTTTCGAACAGAGTAGACTTTAATGTGGACGTTCACTTCGTTGTTTGAATATTTACATTCCATCAATGCCTATTAGGGTAAAATAACAACTTTAGGCATATACCCAGTACTATATAGTACTGGTACAAAGGAATAGGGTTCCCATTCCTTCCGCTTTATTTTCACACAATTGTGTCTTGCAGAAGGGAACCATGAAGAGGAACTTGGAGTGGGCAAGGGGGAGGCTGATAAAGCAGCAGAGAAGACCTGATTCATCAACTATCACAGTTAATTCTGGTGATTCTGACCTGGTTGGCATGCGCAACACGGCAAGGTATGCAACATTAAGCCCAATCAAATATCCAGTGTTGTTAGAGCATGTATCCCAGTCTACGACCAAGCAACGTTTAATGTCAGTTGTGTGTTGATGTAATGAACTACAAACAATCTACGGTTCTTGGAGTCAATGAATTAATTGAGAGTGACTACAATTAGAAATGATTTAAAAACCACTGTGCCAGTAAAGATACAAATAAAAAGGAATCTACTCTTATGGTTCTGTTTTACATTTTTTCAGACACTTCAATCCGACCCTCTTGTTAATGTTTGACGTCAGGCAAAACGTCTTCAGCCACCGTAGGATGGAGAGCCGCTGGTTGGCATTTTTGACTGCGGTGTCTGTGTGGGTGTACCAGGAAAGGACGTTAGAAGTTAGGTCCCCATGATATCGAAGCTTCTTACCATCTCCACTGCAGCCCAGTCGATATCCATTTTAAAAACTGGAACAATAGATATCGTGTAGCAAAAATTCACTGGACCAACTTCCGTTTGCCTATTGTGTCAACACATTTGTCAATTATGCATTTTACATACATCAGAGCGCGTTTTCTTTTATAGCTCTGCTTTCAACACCATCCTGACCCACAAACTGGTTAGCAGACTCAGGCCTCTGGGTGTAAACCCTGTAATAACTAATTACATTTTTTACATTATCACAAGAACGTGTATCCCCAGAATGGACCCGACACCTAAACATGCTGACGACACTACCATGGTACACCTGATCACCAGTACATGAAGGAGCTGTGGGGTCTGACATAATGGTGATTGGACAACAGCCTCAACGTCAGCAAAACAAAGTAGATGGTGAGACTTGACCATTCTTCCATCTACTGTACATTGACATGGAGATGATCAGCAGCTTCAAGTTCCTGGGCACCCTGATATCCTTTTCTGCCCTCAGTCACTTCACTCAAAGTCCCACCAGTGCTCCTCCACTTTCCTCATCAACTTGCTGCACCACGACCTATGTACCAACTACAGTGTCTTTTATTGCCATAACACATGTAAATGAAATGTTGTCCATATTTACAGTAAGATTTATTTATGGTAACATTGCACATACTGTAACATTATAGTCCCTTGACATACATGACTTAACTACTTTGCATAATACTCAGTTTACCCACTCTACTAAGAAATCATACATTTATTAAAATATTAAAGCTGCATTATGTATTACTGTGTCCAATTGATTCTGGTTGGTTGTAATGCTTTTGAAAACTTTCGCTAAACAACTTTCTTTTGCTGATGGCCGATCCTGTCTGAAACTTTCATAATATATCAATCCTCTTGGGACACATCACCAATTAACATTGACTGCGGTATTCCGAACTTTACTAGGTAGTCATGCAATAAACATTTTGGATAATTCCCCTTAAATTAATTCCCTTTAAGTGACACCAAATGTTGGTGACTGTAGAATTCCAATCACCCTTTTCTCCCTGAAGGTTGCGTAAGTTGGGTGTATTGGCAGCCTTAAAACAACGCTGCATGTATTTGCTCCGGGAAGATCCTGGCAGCCTCATTCTCTTGTTTGTATAAGAACTGTGGCTGTGGCTCCACTGGGAATCGCAGCCTAGGAATGGCCGAAGCCCCCAAAGTGAAAATGAGAACCTTCTTCAGCGTTAAATGGTATGCATTCCCCTCTGAAAAAAAAGGAGAGGGGGACATTAAAGTCCATAAGTAACACTTATTGGAGAACACGTTACTCTAAGTGAAAGTAGTTTGGGATTTAATTGATCTATTACGTCCTTAGGGGGCCCATGAAAGAATAAGGCTATAAAATGCTGTCCCACAGCTGTGAGAGTGATTAGGTGTTATATTTTATTGACGTGTTACTTTAATGATCATGGTTTTGCATTAACTATCCACCTCCAGCAGCCAGTCCCTCCAGAAACATATGACTCTGCTCTCTATTGCTTTTTGATTGGTACCAGGTGGGGAGAGCTCTGCTTTGCAGAGAGAAGCTGTCTTTGGCCAAAAGAGGCTCAGCATAGATGAAAACCTCTCTGAAGAGGCTTGAGTGTCTATTCATGTAAGGCAGGAGACCTAGACACTCCAGACCCTCTTTGAATCTATAAAGTACAAAAAGTCACATAATGAATTTGCCCTGAAGAATTTAATTCAGCTTATGATATTCCTTAGATATATGGAAACTCACTGCTCTAGAGCATCCCGTAGCCTGCTTTCTAAGTAGAACTTTGTGGCTGACTCCACCAGGGCATCCCTCTCCTCCAATGTACGAATGTATCGAACTGAACCCAACATGACCAGTTGTTCGGAGGCCTCCATGACCGCTTCCTGTGCCTCGTCAACAGTTTGTGCTAACTGGATCTTAGATAGTTCAATAACAGTGTTTTTGACAAATTAGCAAAACACTAAACTGATTATCACTACCCTTAAAAAGATTGACAACAAAAGGAAACCAAATCAATGTGGAAAAGTATTCATAAACAACTACAACCCTAATACTTTTTTAAACTGCAAATTAACAGTAACATAACATCCATCACAGTATAAAGTGACTTACCTTCTCCAACTTCTCTCTGAAGTCATATTCCACAATTTCTTTCAGTTCTGGCACAGGAGGTTGTAGGCCACACACGTGCCTGTATAGCCTCTATGAAAAAAATTGTGGCTCTACACCCCATGTACCAGACAGACAGCAATCATGTGGCCCACCTGCTTGTATACGCCATATACGCTGTGCTGTCACACAGAAGACAAACAGTAAATAAAGGACTCATTACGTAACATACAAAAATCACATCTTACTGAAGTCCTACATATTGTCATAAACAAACGTGCCTTTGTTTGTGTAAAATTGTAACTCACTTTGAGAGTTGCAAGAAAGGCATTTTTGCCAATCAGGTCCCTCAACTATTGCAGAGGAATGGATGGCACTCATTAGCAGCCAGAGAAATTATCTTGAGGGACCACCCTCATCAGCTCATCAGATTGTGCTCTTGGGACCACTAGTCTCTGAGTGGTAGTGACATCTGAAAGGCAAACGTTCATAAAAAAATATGGTTAAGAATAAGGGCATACAACTTACAAATGTAACACAACAACAACAACAACAATGATTCTATAGCAATAAAATATTCTTACCGCCGGCAGCAGTGAATTGTTGGACTTCCTGCCCTAAGAAGCATAAGCCTTTCGTCTTTGTGTTGTCCAGGAACGAGCAGGTCCACTCTGTGACTGCTCATTTCTGAAAATGTCAAACTTATCAAGAAAGTTAATATTATATTAAAAGGACATGTTCTTTTCCAGCTTTTCAGAGTGAAAATAAACTTTTCTGGAAAATGCAACTCTTCGGAATAGGCCTTTTGAATTTGGCAAACTATCAAATACGCTTGGTTTGTTTATGATCATAAGGACTGCTCACACTGTCCATCACAACAGCGAATGACCATTAAGATCACACACGTCTTACCTGTGGACCATTTATGTAATGCTTATCAATATTTATTTTCTATAAGCCTGAGTGAGAAATACTATTGTACTGATAGTGAGGTTACTTCTGTTCTATGTGTATTAATATAACTACAGTGGGGGGGGGGGGAAGTATTTGATCCCCTGCTGATTTTGTATGTTTGCCCACTTACAAAGAAATGATCAGTCTATAATTTTAATGGTAGGTTTATATGAACAGTGAGAGACAGAATAACAACAAAGAAATCCAGAAAAACGCATGTCAAAAATGTTATAAAGTGATTTCCATTTTAATGAGGGAAATAAGTATTTGACCCCTCTGCAAAACATGACTTAGTACTTGGTGGCAAAACCCTTGTTGGCAATCACAGAGGTCAGACGTTTCTTGTAGTTGGCCACCAGGTTTGCACACATCTCAGGAGGGATTTTGTCCCACTCCTCTTTGCAGATCTTCTCCAAGTCATTAAGGTTTCGAGGCTGACGTTTGGCAACTCGAACCTTCAGCTCCCTCCACAGATTTTCTATGGGATAAAGATCTGGAGACAGGCTAGGCCACTCCAGGACCTTAATGTGCTTCTTCTTGAGCCACTCCTTTGTTGCCTTGGCCGTGTGTTTTGGGACATTGTCATGCTGGAATACCCATCCACAACCCATTTTCAATGCCCTTGCTGAGGGAAGGATGTTCTCACCCAAGATTTGTCAGTACATGGCCCCGTCAAATGATGCGGTGAAGTTGTCCTGTCCCCTTAGCAGAAAAACACCCCCAAAGCATAATGTTTCCACTTCCATGTTTGACGGTGGAGATGGTGTTCTTGGGGTCATAGGCAGCATTCCTCCTCCTCCAAACACGGCGAGTTGAGTTGATGCCAAAGAGCTCCATTTTGGTCTCATCTAACCACAACACTTTCACCAGTTGTCCTCTGAATCATTCAGATGTTCATTGGAAAACTTTAGACGGGCATGTATATGTATTCTTGAGCAGGGGGATCTTGTGGGCGCTGCATGATTTCAATCCTTCACGGCGTAGTGTGTTACCAATTGTTTTCTTGGTGACAATGGTCCCAGCTGCCTTGAGATCATTGACAAGATCATCCCGTGTAGTTCTGGGCTGATTCCTCGCTGTTCTCATGATCATTGCAACCCCACGAGGTGAGATCTTGTATGGAGCCCCAGGCCGAGGGATATTGACAGTTCTTTTGTGTTTCTTCCATTTGCGAATAATCGCACCAAATGTTGTCACCTTCTCACCAAGCTGCTTGGCGATGGTCTTGTAGCCCATTCCAGCCTTGTGTAGGTCTACAATCTTGTCCCTGACATCCTTGGAGAGCTCTTTGGTGTTGGCCATGGTGGAGAGTTTGGAATCTGATTGATTGCTTCTGAGGACGTGTCTTTTTTACAGGTAACAAGCTGCGGTTAGGAGCACTCCCTTTAAGAGTGTGCTCCTAATCTCAGCTCGTTACCTGTATAAAAGACACCTGGGAGCCAGAAATCTTTCTGATGTAGAGGGGGTCAAATACTTATTTCCCTCATTAAAATGCAAATCAATTTATACAATTTTGACATGCGTTTTTCTGGATTTTTTGGTTATTCTGTCTCTCATTGTTGAAATAAACCTACCATTAAAATTATAGACTGATCATTTCTTTGTCAGTGGGCAAACGTACAAAATCAGCAGGGGATCAAATACTTTTTTCCCTGACTGTACTTGCTGTGCTGTTTCGTTGTTCAGTCGTTTCATTCTCAACCAGGATGTCTATGGAACGCCGTTTGGGTCTTTGCATGTCAAAAATATACTATTTAACACTACTGGACGTGTCAAATAATACTATTTGGCGTTTCAAAAAAAAGATTAAGATGGGCAAAAGAACACAGACACTGGACAGAGAAAGATAGGAAAAAAGTGGTTGTCATTACAGATCTTGCAAAAGCTCAGGTTGCCCAGGCCGGAGATACAATCTTCGGCAAAATCATTCGCAAGGAGATTCCTGCAAAAATATTATTTGAAGATGACAGGAAACCGCCGGCAGCAGTGAATTGTTGGACTCACAGGAAACCCCTACAGAGAGAATGTGTTAGAGAGAGAGAGGGGTGAAATGGAACATTTCCCAGTTATGCTCATAGGTTGTGGTAAGGATTTAGTGGGGGCACAAAACATTTCTCAGAAACAGTCTTCAGTTCTGTCTTGTTTCATTTGTTGCTCCTTTTTCTCCTTTTTTCATTTTTAATGTACTTCACAAATGGAAGCAGAGAATGTGTGGCAATTCTACTCTGTAAGTATGTGACAATTGTCTGTGGTCATGTCTATTGTTATCATCCCAACCCAGAAAATATACAGCTAATTTTGCAACGTGACAAACATTTGCAGTTTTATAGATTCTCATGCTATTCTACAAAGTATATTGTCGTGTTTGGGGCCCCCCAGAGCCAGCTCTTTATTTTGACCACACTTTATTTTGACTTAATGCTGATTTTTTTAGTACACACATTGAAATCAAAGAGTGAAATATGTTTGCTGCATGGTCCTTGTGTACATGCTGTGACCAGCAGGTGGTGGAGGTGATCTTGAAGCGAGTTCTGCTCCGCTCAGCACAGCTTGACTCGAGTCATTCCACATTGGTAGGCTAATTCAACTTTGTGGAAAATAAAGAAAATAGCCCACATAATAACAATATTCTACTACAAATTCATAAAAATATAGGACTAATAAAAGTGACATTAATATAGGCTATAATAATTACTTGATAACACATTCGTTATAGCCTTCTGAAACAAAATAGCCTATTAAATACTCCAAGTCTGTTATAACGGCAACCAGAATAATATTCTGTGTGTTGCACATTACAGCACCGACCCTTTTCCCTCCTTATCGACAATAAACTAAGTCTGGAGGATTTGTCCTTCAGTTTAAACTCCAAGTACTCGTTCTCATTCCGTTAATTTTCCACAGGTCTTTTATGAAGGCGGGTTGTTGAGGGCGGAATCAGTTTATCAAGAGACGCACTTCCGCACTTTCATTCATTCATGAACTTCTCTGAGTGGAAGGCAGTATACGCGTAGAGCGAGCAAGTTGAATGCAAGTTGCCGTAGTCTGCATTTCAGAGACCCAAAGGCATTCCAGACGAGTTCAACCAACACACATTGAATTTACGTGAGTTTAGTATTTCATTTGGTTCATTGAATGTCCTACATTCTCATCGAAATGTATCTAGTTGTTCTGTTAATTGTGTCCCTTCAACATTGAAAAGTATTTTGCCTTTCGCATGTTGAATTGTCATGTCGAATTCGTTCTTATCGCGCAGTTGATGTATTTTCTGATGATACAGATAAAGTATAGGGCAGGCCGGGGCCGTCTCCAAAGTTCCATAGCATTCGGGACTCAGTCCTGAAGAACAGGGGCTGAGGGGTTTGTCGTTCTGAAAAAAAAAAGCCTTTTCTAAAATGATTTTACACGACTGGAGAGGTTACAATATTTTTTTATATCACACAAATGATCAAAATGACAAGCCTACATTTGCATACCGAGATCAAGACAATGAACGACCCATGACTTAAAGGCCACCAATAGCATATTCCAATGAAATGTGGATACAATGATTTTAGGCCTGTGGAAATTAAATTATCATCTACAATTTTTCCAGTTGCACTCACCTATTCAAACCAAATTTTCCCGCAGTTGTATTTTGAAGTATTTTGAAAAACCTTTTAGCTACTGCCTGCTATTCATTGTCAGCCACAATCAACAGTCAGCTGTTTTATATTTGCCTACCGATTGCCGAACTGCTGGATTCCCGACTAGACTAGGCATATGCGCTCATAATATGACAACACAATCTACAGCAATTTTTTTAATAGGCTATTGGTCCTCTGTGGCTAAATTATACTGGTGTAGCATTTTCAAGGATTTGGCATATGTATTTCAATCTATCTGCAGCACTTCCTGCACCCCTTCCTGCAGCGCTTCCACGCATGGTGCTCTCCCCATTGCCAAATAAATGAATCAACACTTCTTATTTTTAATTGAATCGATTGTGGTCAGTAACCGCATATGGGGTTATAGTGTAGGTAGGCCTACTGTTACAATACTATTTAAAACGATCTATCACCAAGTAGACTAGCCTACAATTACGAGAATAAACTCTGTAAATCAATGAAGTCAATAGTGTTTTCAGCTATATTGTTATTGAAGGACCTTTTTAAAACAATACATGAATATGTCAAGTGACTTGAATAGCCTATGTGAAAAGTGTACAAATGTGTATTCGCATCAGTAGGCTAAGTGACTGAAATGCATCAGGATTGTTCAGGAAAACATTAGGGAAGCTCATCAGGTAGGCTATGGGCCTAATCTGTGTGTGTGTAGATAAAATCTGCATTGCTTTCAATTGCTAGACTAATGATCATGAGCGCTCACCTCAATTTAACTAACATTTCTCAGCCTAATTGTAACCAAATATCCAAACGGAGATTCACTGAAAACAAAAATCTGACATTGATTGATTTATCAAGATGAGTTCCCATGCTTGTCTCAAAGCAGCGAAATAATACTGTCCCAATCAAAACGATGCTGGAATGATCAATTGACCACCCATGGCAGTTACTTCATATGTATTATATCCAGTGGTATAGTGCCATTATTATAATGTAGCCTACGGGAGCACCATTTTATTATTATTATTATTAAGCCTTCGTTTCTGAATGAAAGTTGGTACCGACATGAAGCCTATTGTATAAAATAATTTTATAATACACTTACATTTTTTAATTCGTAAAACACCAAATTAGGCCTACCACCTTATTATAAAGTAGGCCATCATCATACATGAAAACATTTTCTTCATAATGCATTTAATACAAGGCTCCACGTGTACATTACACCATTTCTTTCATAATGCATTTTATACAAGGCTATGTCGAACTTTATGAGGGTTGTCAGATAGGACCCAAAAAGATATACATACAGTATATATATTTTTTGTGTTAACAATGAAGGTATTCAATTGGGGAATGGAGATACAGTTGTATGATTGGAAATGATCATGCACACACAAACACTAACACACATATACACACACTCACTTTGTTTGTACTGTTATAGCCAACTCTTTTGTATTCATTATTTATAATAAAATATTCTAGTTGTCATGTATTCATTATCTTTAACTGGTTAAATGTTTGTAGTTCTCTACTTGATTTAGCTTTGGTATATTTGACAGTTTTATATATATTCTGTATTTCCACTGAAGAAAGTAATAGTTCACTACTGTAAATAAATGGACACTACCTGTTATAAAACGAAAATTGCAATGTGTAAATAGATGGTGAGAAATGCTCAGTCTGAAGCCATTCGGCTATAGGTTTCACAGCCCTATAATAATGATACAAGTTATATCACCTTTAAAAAAGGGTTTATTTACAACCTCTGGGGTATAAGATGTTAGGCAAAGTGGTATAGGAGAATCTGACATAACTTGAGTTCAGCCTTTGCCAATGAGAACCAACAGGGGCCTATAGCTTCGTACTTCATGACTGGGAAAGGCCTCGATTCTAGCCCGTAGAAAATCCTACATCCCTCTCATTAGATCAGAACGGGATGGATCAAATCAAATCAAAGTTTATTTGTCACGTGCGCCGAATACAACAAGTGTAGACCTTACAGTGAAATGCTTAATTACAGGCTCTAACCAATAGTGCAAAAAAAAAGGTATTAGGTGAACAATAGGTAAGTAAAGAAATAAAACAACAGTAAAAAGACAGGCTATATACAGTAGCGAGGCTATACAAGTATCGAGGCACCGGTAAGTAGCGAGGCTATAAAAGTACAGACACCGGTTAGTCAGGCTGATTGAGGAAGTATGTACATGAATGTATAGTTAAAGTGATTATGCATATATGATAAACAGAGAGTAGCAGCAGCGTAAAAAGAGGGGTTGGGGGTGGGGGGGCACACAATGCAAATAGTCCGGGTAGCCATTTGATTTTCTGTTCAGGAGTCTTATGGCTTGGGGATAAAAACTGTTGAGAAGCCTTTTTGTCCTAGACTTTGGCACTTCCGTACCGCTTGCCATGCGGAAGTAGACTAGTGAATCATATTAGTGGTTTGCATCCTAAAAAAAAGCATAGCTGTGTTTTTCTGCGTAACACACATTATTTGTCTACCAATATGATGCGGATCATTGTCAGGTTATTAGATATATAAGCTTCAGTAACAACAGAACAACATGGTTGTAAGAACACTTTAAAACAGGTCATTTATAAATGTGTAGAATGTGTTTGTTTTGGTTCCACACTGGTAAGTTAACTGATGTAAATTAGACAGTCACAGAGGATTTCCTTCTGAATAAATGTTGAAACCCAGAATGATTCTCACCACTGGTTCATATAACTAGACATGAGCTGGACGTGATCCTAACGCTGCCACCAATGTAGTGGAAGAAAGTGAAAGATGCAACAGCGACTCTAACCAGGGCTCATACGTGGCAAAGTGAACTCTTAACGGTCGTTGCCATGAAAGCCTAGTAGTCCTCTGGGCAGAGGCAGTAGGTCTACAATGCTGGCATATGCCTTGTTACAACAGCCTAAGTATATAACCTGATTGACACGACCGTAATAACCATCATGAAACGGCCTTGGAAGTGCCATAAGTGTAAGCCAACATAATTCATTATTTTACATTAACATGTCTAACTACATTGATATGGCTTAATAGATCATAGTCCAGACTCGTTATAATTGCAAATACCAGGCAGTTGCAACAGGGACATTTAAACCAAACATATTCTTTTTTGCAGGTCTTCTGTTTCCCCACATTTATTGATAAATTAATTTACCGTCATGCAAATGTATCCCCATTCACCAATGAAATACCTTCATTGATACCTTAAAAATAACATACAAATACAGGTTTACACTCCAGTCTGGAAACCCTCATAAAATCGGACATAGCAACAGTATCCCAAAATATTAAGCGAAAACAAGCAGAGAAAACAGCATTGGCATTAATAAAAATAAAACCTGTAAGGCTATTATTATATTATATTTAATTCGTTGACAACCTGTTTGATTAACAATATTGGGTTGTTAACATGTGGAATACAAAAAAGGCAGTGTACAACACCATTGCCCAAAATGCTTTGCTCCAATACGTTTCAAAAGATTGTTCCGAAGTTTGCCCACAAAAAAAAAGGTATTTTCCTATGAATGAAGTCGCACAAAAAATGTATTTTCACACAAATTAAGCCACACAAAAATGCACGAAATCTGCTGAAATACTATTTATGCATATGTAACAGCGTAGGTTCCGTCCCTCTCTTCGCCCCAACCTGGGCTCGAACCAGGGACCCTTGCACACATCAACAACCGACACCCACGAAGCATCGTTACCCATCGCGCCACAAAAGCCGCGGCCCTTACAACACAACGACGTCACTGATTGAAACGCTATTAGCGCGCACCACCGCTAACTAACTAGCCATTTCACATCGGTTACACTTATTTTCACGACTTGAGTGTGCTATTGTGTTACACCAAAACATAGACGAAATGTCACATACATGCTTGTCTGAAGGTTCATATTACAATACGGAAGAGAAGAATAGATCTGCAATATTGAACTGAGGTTGGTTGTTGCGTTTTTTAATTGTCTCAATAAGACTAACCAGGATAAATGAAGGCCTATTATTAACATTTTATAAAACTGAGCTTTAGGGTAGGTGAGGTACAGCGGAGGGATCATGAAACCATGGGGCTAAAATAGATATCTCTGAGGTTGGTTGATGTCCCACACACACACACACAGACTCAGAACCCTTCTAAAACAGACCCCTGGGGATGATCAGTCCAGTGGGGACTAGACTATAGCCTACTAGAATATGATATATCCATCTTCATGACTGGGGGAATCATTGTTGTGTTGTCAAAATATTTGTAACGCCACACCCCTAGATCCACCTGCTCAGTACTCGAGGACATTAGAATGATGAATGGTAGCAAAGGTTTACATAATGTTTAGACTAAATGTTTTAATTTTTTATTTTTTAATTTGCAGATACTCCACAGAAACATCCAAACATGAATGGATCGATACTTCCAAGTAAGTCAACAATGCATTTTGAGTTTTAGTCATATATAGATTACTGTAAGTGAGAAACCGTTAAGAAGACGATGAGTGGGTGTTTGTACTGTACTGACATCCACATGCATGAGCCCTTGTTTTTTTTTCTTACAGTCTTCCTGGCTCTATGTCTGGCTGGCTGGGCTGTATCTGGCACTTCTTTTGAAGGTGAGCTGTTCTCATGCCTGCCATGCATGTGTTCATTATAGTGTCAAAAACGAAATGAATACTGTACTTTTATACACTGTAAATAAGCCACTTCTCCCCGACATTTAGGTTTTTCAAACCTTGTCACAGTTTCACAGATTTACACAAAGTATTGGTGCTGAAACAGGGATCAGTCAGTGAATGTTTCAAAGTGAAATATGAAAGTGGTGACAACTTGATCTCACCATTCAATCTGGGAATTTTAATTCCATAATTCCATAAAATGATTCCTATATTAAAGCACAGTGAGTATGTATAGTAGTGTTTTGACCCAGACTGATCTAAAACTAAGTGTAGTAACTTTGATATTTAATATTGTCTGGGGTCTCTGTTTAACTAGCTCTCTTCCTGTTGTATTCTCTCTTGCAGCTCAGAAGACCTCCCCTGTCTGTTACCTCTGTAACGATACTCAATGCCAAAATATTGAGTCTGTTTATGACCATTGGACGGATCATTTGACTCTGTGGTCACGAGGTGAAATGGCTCCCCTGCCTCCCTGCCCCACCATCCCCCCCCCACCATCTGGACAATGCCTGTTGTGTGTTGAGAGCCAGAAGGTCTACGCGGTGTGTGACTCAGAGATCATCAAGCCAGTCTTTGAGGGGCAAGGCAGCTCCATGCCTGTCATCGAAGCCAGTGAGTTTCTGTGAGGGCCCATGACAGTACAACCTGGGGAAGAGGATAGTCAATAGAGGGAACAAACAAAGCAGATTTCAGCAAAATGTTCATAGGCGTCAATTATTAATGCTAAGGGGCTTTTGGAAGTTGTAGTTCATTATAGAGCATGGCGTGACGCTTTACAGCAATGTCTCAAACCAGTCACTGCTATGAGCATTTCCCAGCTTATCCAGCTCTCTGTTGTTGTATGGAATCATTCCTGTACTGTCATTACAGATTGTTCCAGCATTGTTTCAGCTAACCATTCCTGTACTGCTATTACAGATTGTTTCAGCTAACCATTCCTGTACTGCTATTACAGATTGTTTCAGCTAACCATTCCTGTACTGCTATTACAGATTGTTTCAGCTAACCATTCCTGTACTGCTATTACAGATTGTTTCAGCTAACCATTCCTGTACTGCTATTACAGATTGTTTCAGCTAACCATTCCTGTACTGTTATTACAGATTGTTTCAGCTAACCATTCCTGTACTGCTATTACAGATTGTTTCAGCTAACCATTCCTGTACTGCTATTACAGATTGTTTCAGCTAACCATTCCTGTACTGTTATTACAGGTTGCACCGGCATTGTTTCAACTGTCCAGACGGGTGAGTTCCATTCAATATTCAAACTGTATTTCAAACAAAACATATCTTGTGGTAATTTTACATTAGAAGAGCAAATTGCATAACAGATCAGCAGTCTGGGTATTCTAAATGTGTTTGTCTTCAACAGGTGGACCTGGAGGTTTTGCTGGGAGTCCTGGTGAGTGCCGAAACCCACCGAACACCAATGCTCAGCTCAAGATCGTGTGCACCGAGAATAAAGAGACAAACTGAGTTCTTGCTCGTGTGTGAGAGACACTTCGTTGTTGTTCATGGAGGAAATTCCAAAAGTCTGATCTGAAGATAGTAATAGTGTTAAACAGTGTTAGATGATGATCATTTGTTTTCTTTGTCCTTTAACTGCTCCCCCTGTCCTCTTCTCCCACACACAGATCCAAATCCCCCCACAATGACCCCTGATGGCACTGGCAGGTTATCCAAGGAAAAAATAATCGCTATTGTGTTAATCCCAATGGCCTTCTTCGTCATCATCCTCATCGTTGTTTTGCGCAGAAGGACCAGTTCAAGTGAGCAAGGGGGGGGGGGGGATACAGAGTTTACTGGCTAAACATGTCCCTTTCCATAGGAGAATACAGGTGGTTTAATGTATATTTTTCTGCCGTTTATACAGTCACTTAGCTGGCTTTTATACAGTCACTTAGCCTGGGCACCTGCCTGTTTGTTGCCTTCTGCTTCTAAGCTGTGCTGTGTGAAATATACAGTGCCTTCGTAAAGTATTCAGACCCCTTGACTTTTTCCGCATTTAGTTACGTTAGTGTTATTATAAAATGGATTACATAAAAAAATAATCAGCAATCTATAAACAATACACCATAATAATGAAGCAAAAACAGGTTATAATTGTTTTGCAAGTTAAACATTTTAAACAGAAATACCTTATATAAATAAGTATTCAGACCCTTTATGAGCCTCGAAATGCAGCTCAGATCCATCCTGTTTCCATTGATCATCCTTGGAGATGTTTCTACAACTTGATTGGAGTCCACTTGTGGTAAATTCAATTGTTTGGACATGATTTGGAAAGGCACACACCTGTCTATATAAGGTCCCACAGTTGACAGTGCATGTCTGTACAAAAACCAAGCCATGAGGTCGAAGGAATTATCCGTAGAGCTCCGAGACAGGATTGTGTCGAGGCACAGATATGGGGAAGGGTACCAAAATATTTCTGCAGCATTGAAGGTCCCCGAGAACACAGTGGCCTCCATCATTCTTAAATGGAAGAAGTTTGGAACCACCAAGACTCTTCTTAGATCTGGCCCCCTGGCCAAACTGAGCAATCAGGGGAGAAGGCCCTTGCTCAGGGAGGTGTCCAAGAACCCGATGGCCACTCTGACAGAGCTCTAGAGTTCCTCTGTGGAAATGGGAGATACTTCCAGAAGGACAACCATCTCTGCAGCACTCCACCAAACAGGCTTTTATGTTAAACTGGCCAGACGGAAGCCTCTCCTCAGTAAAAGGCACATGACAGCCCGCTTGGAGTTTGCCAAAAGGCACCTAAAGACTCTCAATGTCAGGCATGCTCCCGCTCTTCCCCCCTGGCACACGAGGGCGCCATGCTTCCCAGCATTACGCACTCATGCCACAATCATTATGCACACCTGCCTTCCCCCGTCACGCGCATCAGCGATTATTGGACTCACCTGGACTCAATCACCTCTGTCATTACCTCCCCTATATCTGGCTGTTCCCCCGCTTCAGCATTGATTGTCATATGTCCTTGTATACCCGTGTGCTGACGCTGTTCCTGTCTTGTTCCATGTCTGTTCCGATTAAATGTTTGACTAACCGTACCTGCTTCTCTACTCCAGTGTCGGTTCTTACACTCAGACCATGAGAAACAAGATTCTCTGGTCTGATGAAACCAAGATTGAACTCTTTAGCCTGAATGCCAAGCATCACGTCTGGAGGAAACCTGTTACCATCCCTACGGTGAAGCGTGGTGGCAGCAGCATGCTGTGGGGATGTTTTTCAGCGGCAGGGACTGGGAGACTAGTTAGGATCGAGGCAAAGATGAACAGAGCAAAGTACAGAGAGATCCTTGATGAAAACCTGCTCCAGAGCGCTCAGGACCTCAGACTGGGGCGAAGGTTCACCTTCCAACAGGACAACGACCCTAAGCACACAGCCAAGACAATGCAGGAGTGGCTTTGAGACAAGTCTCTGAATGTTCTTGAGTGTCCCAACCAGAGCCCAGACTTATACCCGATCTAACAGCTCTGGAGAGACCTGAAAATAGCTGTGCAGCCACGCTCCCCATCCAACCTGAGAGAGCTTGAGAGGATCTGCAGAGAATAATGGAAGAGACTCCTCAAATACATGTGTGCCAAGCTTGTAGCGTCATACCCAAGAAGACTCTATGCTGTAATTGCTGCCAAACATGCTTCAACAAAGTACTGAGTAAAGGGTATGAATACTTACGTAAATGTTATATATATATATATTTTAAATAAATTAGCAAAAGTCTCTAAAAACCTGTTTTTGCTTAGTCGGTATTGTGTGTAGATTGATGAGAGAAATTCTGTAACGTAACAAAATGTGGAAAAAGTCAAGGGGTCTGAACACTTTCCGAAGGCACTGTACAGTATATTATCATTGAAGTGCTCTCTTTTGGCAGATGTATTTGAGTGGTCTTTTTTTTTTTTGCGCTTGTCTTCACAGGTGTTGTCTGGTGTCCACTTCAGAAGTCCACTCAGAGCAACACTAGACCCAGTTAAAGTTATTAAAGAAAAAGGAATCTCATCATATGTGCTCTTCCCTTGTCTAATGTCAGAATAAACACCAAAGAACTGGGTTCACTGGCTGGGCATGTGTTTATTTACACAACACAAAAGAATAGCTGTACAATCTGTTAATAAAACTGGTGAGGTCATACCCAGACCTACAAAGAGGAAAGGGACAGGAGAGGGAACAGGTTTAGAGTACCACTCCTATTGACCAAAATCCATAATCTGGACACAAATTGATAGAAAGTTTTTAAATTTATAATCTGGTATTCTGTTTCAGGTTGTTCCCACAGCGGTCTCTCAGCCAAGCATAGAGCAACGGAACAGGGGAATTTACATATCAGCTCAATTACACCACCAAACCTAGTCACAGAAATGTCTTTGTTTCAAGTGGTCACCATGGAGATGTACAGTGAATATCAAAACAGAACCTCCCTGACACCAGAATGATATGATGCCTTATTGTGTTCACAGTCTGGAATAAATATGTGGACTGCTTAGGTAAAATAATCTACAACACAACTGATTCAACAAATCAAACAAATGTTAAATGGTCTTCAATCTTGACCATTATTAGTTTGAAGCAGTGTTTTACCAAGGAGCTGGACTGGAACAAAAGTGTCCTGCCGTGCTATAGATAACAATGTGATGAAGATACTGCACAACAGTAATCAGAAACATTACCCTCAACACCATAAAGAATGGAATACAATGAGCAGATACATTATGATTAAGAAAAACAGCTCCAGAGTCTCCACCCAGAAAAAAAACCCATCAGCTTCCCCATGATGGGCTAAGGCAGGCTCCACTGTACATCTCACAGACTCACCCCACCCACCCTCTGTCAGCTCTGACAACACAAATATATCAAGAGCATAACCACCCATCTGTGGCAGACTATCACAAAGGTGTGATGCTATTATGTATCTAAATATGCCTCATACTCAGTTTTCCTCTGGTTGCATTACCGCTCCACCAACTATTCTGTTAAACAATCTGTGTAGGAGGAGAATACTGTTGCTCCCTCTCCTTCCAACCAAGGTGCAGACAGAGAAGAGCAACCCCCCCACCCCTCTTCTCAGCAGTCACTCACGCCACACTCAGCCCCTGAATGTGTATCCTACGAGGAGGGTTAATAAACCTCAAGAGAATGATTAAATAAGCAGCAATGCAACTGTACTAGTTTACTACTACATATTAAGAGGAGCATCTTCAAGCATGTCAAAACAAATAAGCTCTGACAACACAAATATGTCAAAGGCAAAACCATCCTGTGTGTCACGTAAACATTCCTGACACTCCATTAACCAAACAAAATAAACAGTTTTTCTCTGGTTACGTTACAACTCCACCTCCAGCTAGGTAGTTAAACAATCTGTGTAGGAAAAGGAGAATACTGCTGCTGCCTCTCCTTCCAACCAAGGTGCAGAAAGAGAAGAGCACCACCCCTCTTCTCAGCAGTCACATCACACTCTCAGCCTCCCGCTTCCACACACACACACACACACACACACACACACACCCTCACACAATATGATATACCAGAATAGTTAAATAGAAGGTTCTGGATCACAACGCTGTCCCTCTCTGACACCAGTCTGAAACATGGCACCTCACAGTACCTACAGACTGAGCTAAATGCATATGAAATACTACATTTACATTTTAGTCATTTAGCAGACATTCTTATTCAGAGTGACTTACAGTAGTGAATGCATACATTTCATACATTTTTGTTATTTCTCCATACTGGTCCCCTGTGGGAATCAAACCCACAACCCTGGCATTGCAAACACCATGCTCTACCAACTGAGCCACACGGGACCACACTACTAAGGAAGAATAAACACACTTCACAACTATAATCTAAAACAGAGCTCTCCAAACCTGTTCCTGGAGAGCTACCCTCCTGTAGATTTTCACTCCAACCCCAGTTGTAATTAACCTGATTCGGTTCATCAAGCAGCTAATTATTAGAATCAGGTGTGCTAGATTAGAGTTAGAGTGAAAACCTACAGGAATGTAGCTCTCCTGTACAGGGTTGAAGAGCCCTGGTTGAAAACATTAGACTCACAACTTTCACATTGCCAGAGACTTTGGAAACAGTGAGCAGATAGCTGTGGATAATATACTTAGTTGAGCTACCAGAGCAAATAAACAGCAAATAAACAGGTGTGGACTATAAGGAGGGTTGGGGGTACAGAAATGTGGTTGTTATTCAGCAGGTTACCATGGACACGGAGGGGAGAGAAGACAAAGAATGCAAAAACAAAAAACTTGATTGACAATGACTCACCGTCACATTACGTTACCTCTGACATTTACTGTTTTAGCTGTACTCCTTTCCAAGTTGTTTGGCTCACTGGGGAAGGTAAACTATAGTGACCTCAGGACTTCAGTGTGCTCGGAAAGTATTCAGATCCCTTCACTTTTTCCACATTTAGTTATTTTACAGCCTTATTCTAAAATAGATTTTTTTTTTTTTTGGCCCCATCATCAATCTACACACAATACCCCATAATGACAAAGCAAAAACAGGTTTTTATAATTTTTTAGCAAATATCTTAACAATAAGAAACTAAAATATGGACAATCTGCTAAATGACTTAAATGTAATGTAATGTAATGTAAAATATCACATTTACATAAGTATTCAGACCTTTTACTCAGTACTTTGTTGAAGCACCTTTGGCAGCAATTACAGCCTCGAGTCTTCTTGGGTATGATGCTACAAGATTGGCACACCTTATGGGGAGTTTCTCCCATTCTTCTCTGCAGATCCTCTCAAGCTCTGTCAGGTTGGATGCGTTGTCTTGGCTATGTGTTTAGGGTTGTTGTCCTGTTGGAAGGTGAACCTTCGCCCCCAGTCTGAGGTCCTGCGCGCTCTGGAGCAGGTTTTCATCAAGGATCTCTTTGTACTTTGCTCCGTTCATCTTTCCCTCAATCCTGACTAGTCTCCCAGTCACCTGCCGCTGAAAAACAACCCCACAGCATGATGCTGTCAGCACCATGCTTCACTGTAGGGATGGTGCAAGGTGTCCTCTAGACGTGACGCTTGGCATTGAGGCCAAAAAAGTTCAATCTTGATTTCTTCGGACCAGAGAATCTTTTAGGGGACTTTTCGCAAACTTCAAGCGGGTTGTCATGTGCCTCTTACTGAGGAGTGGCTTCAGTCTGGCCACTCTACCATAAAGGCCTGATTGGTGGAGTGCTGCAGAGATGGGTGTCCTTCTGGAAGGTTCTCCCATCTCCACAGAGGAACTCTGGAGCTCTGTCAGAGGGACCATCGGTTTCTTGGTCACTTCCCTGGCCAAGGCCCTTCTCCCCCGATTGCTCAGTTTACCCGGGCGGCCAGCTCTTGGAAGAGTCTTAGTGATTTCAAACTTCTTCCATTTAAGAATGATGGAGGCCACTGTGTTTTTGGCGACCTTCAATGCTGCCAACATTTTTTGGTACCCTACGCCAGATCTCTGCCTCAGGCCCGGCGGCAGGATTAACTCGGCAAGGGGGCATCGGAAATGACTAAGGGGGCACAACAATTTTCGCTTGCTGATAACACGGGATGGATAATAATCGATAGTACAATTACACACAATATATTTGCAGCCACACACGGCTGTCTTGCCGCAAGAATACAGTTTACTCACCGCTTTACAAACATTGACAATTCATAACCGGCTCAAGGAATTGCAAGTTATGACAACGCTAACGTTACACAGCTACATGCACAATACCCATCAATGCAATGCAAAAAAGTTGCTAATTACCGTAATAACACTTCCCCATGCCAATACAATGTATTTCCAATTGCAGAGAGCAAGCAATAATGTACAATGCACTAGCACGACTTATCGGTACATTGCAGCTTGGACTCAGCTACCAAGATGTCTTCCCACAAGACTGCCGTACTACGCTGCGTATGATAACAGAGAAATTAGTATTCCATAGCAACGAGTTGTTTATGGCAACACTAAAGCTACATCGTTATTCAACCATTGGTCAAGGTCTGCCCACCCTCATCCATGTAATGCAAAGCACCTCTTCTACCATATAAAACAGCATTAAAAACAATTAGATTATATTATATACCAAACATTTCCAATCACATCACAGAAATCAAGCAATAGACTTGGCAGCAATGCCAATAAAGAAAATCAGGTCTATTCCTATTTCTGACATTTGCCACGCATTTCCAAAATCTTGCAAATAAGAAAAGAATATAAGCCCAGCCAGGCTGCCTGTTCTTACACAGATTCAAAAGAGTTGCAACTGCCTTGATGCTGTGTTGAACCTCAGCAGTCTCTCGTTCCACTCCCCACGGAATTTGCTTGTAAGATCCCTCTCAAACACCAGTTGAATCAGCTGTGCTTTCCTCCTGTGCAACATGCTCCTCACTGAATACGTGTTTTAATGTTGAAAGAGTTCTTGCAAGTTGCCGTGGATGCTCCAAATGTTAATCACAGCTTCAATGCCATCGTCACAGTAGGCATTGCTGTTAGAGGCCCGGAGTATCTATACAAAGTGCTCTGCGTAAGCCATTTGTCTTCTCCAGATTGGGCGATTTCAGTCTGTAGAAACTGGCGTGCGACAGTAAACTCAGTTTCCACAAAATCTCGTGAGATCAAGTCCAGCAGTGGTTTCACCTTTTCCACATCCATAAAAGTTTCACAGTGTATTACGTTCGTCGTAAACATTGGACCAAGGTGCAGCGTGGTAGGCGAACATTTTACTTTTATTTAAAATGAACACCGACAAAACAACAAAATACAAAACAAACGTAAAGTTCAGCAGGCTACACAGCAACTATGCAAAAACAAGATCCCACAAACTAAGGTGGGAAAAAGGCTGCCTAAGTATGATCCCCAATCAGAGACAATGATAGACAGCTGCCTCTGATTTGGAACCATACCCGGCCAACAAAAAACTAGAAAAACTAGAATACCCACCCAAATCACACCCTGACCTAACCAAATAGAGAAATGAAAAGGCTCTCTAAGGTCAGGGTGTGACAGTACCCCCCCAAAGGTGCGGACTCCGGCCTCAAAACCTGAGTCTATAGGGGAGGGACCAGGTGGGCATTTAGCCCCGGTGGCGGCTCCGGTGCGGGACGTAGAACCCGCTCCGCTCGCGGATCCGCCATCTTCGGTGGCGACTCTGTTGCGTGGACCGCCGCCAGAGGCTCCGTGCCGTGGACCGCCGCCAGAGGCTCCGGGCCGTGGACCGCCTCAGGAGGCTCTCCGAGCCGTGGACCGCCTCAGGAGGCTCTCCGGGCCGTGGACCGCCTCAGGAGGCTCTCCGGGCCGTGGACCGCCTCAGGAGGCTCTCCGGGCCGTGGACCGCCTCAGGAGGCTCTCCGGACCGTGGACCGCCTCAGGAGGCTCCGGACCGTAAGCCGTCTCCGGAGGTTCCGGACCGTTCAGCCGTCTCAGGAGGTTCCGGACTGTCACCAAACTCAGATTTACTAACAGAAAAATTGGATTACCTTTGCTGTTCTTCGTCAGAATGCAATCCCAGGACTTCTACTTCAACAACAAATGTTGTTTTGGTTCGAAATAATCCATAGTTATATCCAAATAGCTCCGTTTTGTTCGTGCATTCAAATCAATATCCGAAGGGTGACGTGCCGGCGCATTTCGTGACAAAAAATGTCAAAATATTCCATTACCGTACTTCGAAACATGTCAAATGCTGTTTAAAATACATTTTTATGCTATTTTACTCGTATTGACTGTATGTTTTGTTTATTCCATGTGTAACTCTCTGTTGTTGTATGTGTCGAATTGCTGTGCTTTATCTTGGCCAGGTCGCAGTTGAAAAGGAGAACTTGTTCTCAACTAGCCTACCTGGTTAAATAAAGGTGAAATAAAATAATTACATGATGCCTTATTGTATTCACAGTCTGGAATAAATATATGGACTGCTTAGGTAAACAATCTATAACACAACTGATTCAACCAAATGTTAATGTTCTTCAATCTAGACCATGATTAGTTTGAAGCAGTGTTTTACCAAGGAGCTGGACTGGAACAAAAGTGTCCTGCCGTGCTATAGATAACAATGTGATGAAGATACTGCACAACAGTAATCAGAAACATTACCCTCAACACCATAAAGAATGGAATACAATGAGCAGATACATTATGATTAAGAAAAACAGCTCCAGAGTCTCCACCCAGAAAAAAAACCCATCAGCTTCCCCATGATGGGCTAAGGCAGGCTCCACTGTACATCTCACAGACTCACCCCACCCACCCTCTGTCAGCTCTGACAACACACATATATATATATATCAAGAGAATAACCACCCGTCTGTGGCAGACTATCAAAGAAATGAGCAGGGCAGAGTTGATAAGATGACCTTGGGAAAGGAACAGGAGAAGAGGCCTCCTTAAGTTAGGGAGAGAAACAACGGCCTGGGAACAGTTAGGCTGGCAAAAGATAAGCACAAAAAAAAAGAAAAAAAAAGAATGTATGAAATGAAATGTATGCATTCACTACTGTAAGTCGCTCTGGATAAGAGCGTCTGCTAAATTACTAAAATTTAAATGTAAAAATGTATCACAAAGGTGTGATGCTATTATGTATCTAAATATGCCTCATACTCAGTTTTCCTCTGGTTGCGTTACAGCTCCACCAACTATTCTGTTAAACAGCCCTCCCAGCCCTCTCAGCCCTCCCCCAACACAATATGATATCATTCTATCCTGTACTTTTACAGCTCACAAAAAGGAAGCCACAATGACCAGCTTACCATGCATAACAAGTCAACCACACCAGACTGTTTAGTTAAATAGAAGGTTCTGGATCACAGTGCTGTCCCTCTCTGACACCAGTCTGAAACATGCAACCTCAGGAGTACCTACAGTCTGAGCTAAATGCATAAGAACTACTAAATATGAAGAAAAAAAACACTTCACTACTATAATAAAATGCAATTGTATTTGTCACACGCGCCGAATACCGTGAAATGCTTACTTACAAGCCCTTAATCAACAATGTAGTTAAGAAAAATAAAGGTTAAGAAAATATTAACTAAATAAACAAAAAATATATATATTTTAAGTAACAATAAAATAACATTAACAAGGCTGTATAGAGGGGGTTACCGGTACCGAGTCAATGTGCAGGGGTACAATTTAGTTGAGGTAATTTAGGTAATATGTACATGTAGGTATAGTAGGGGTAAAGTGACTATGTATAGATAGTATATATTGTGTAAAATGGCAGGGAGAAGTGAGGGGAGTGGTTATTGAGGGGAGATATGACAGCCGTTGGCTCCACCCCAGGGCCTTATATGGACGTCCTGCCCCAACAAGGAAAGGCTGTTGTTCGTTAAGCCAGAGCGTACTGGTTTATTGAGCAGCCTGCACAAAAGGGCAGAGTAGGAGAGAACCAAGAGTGGTATGAAGTGTGAGAGAAGTGAGCGCAATATCTGTGTGATTACCTGGACTGTTGGATTACCCCCCTTGTGTATCGGACCGGATTAGCTGAGAACCCGAGTGTGAGGATTACACCTGAAAAATGGAATGGACAACATGAAAGGCTTGTGGACTGTGAGTTGATTGGTGAATTCCCCGTTCTTTCCCTGTGTACAAAAACCTCAACTTCCCTTCTGAGCTTTTGAACTTGATGATGTGGAAACCCCACACCCTTGAGCCTGCTAAAATATAGAGTAGCAGCAGCTTAAATTTTTCGGGGGGGGGGGGGGTGTAATGGAAATTTTATGATTAAAGGTTTGACTAAATGATTTCACTCAGAAACCGTATAACCTGTTGAAATGTATTCGAAATAAGGCTATAATAATGGGTTAAAAACAATATTCCAACACTGTGTGTGAGTAAGACACTGTAACCACTTCAAAGAAATGAGCAGGGCAGAGTTGATAAGACGACCTTGGGAAAGGAACAGGAGAAGAGGCCTCCTTAAGTTAGGGAGAGAAACAACGACCTGGGAACAGTTAGGCTGGCAAAAGATAAGGAGACAGGTGGTCTGGGTACTGTGGAAAAATACAGCCGCCTAAAGCTGGGTGGAGTTCTCTACGTGTGTGTGTGTGTGTGTGTGTGTGTGTGTGTGTGTGTGTTAATATAAAAGGCTTTGTACATTGTAAGGATTTTCAGGGTTAAGTTAGGGTTAAGAACATTGATAACTTAATTCCTGTAACAATTTGGTCCTTCAGCCGGAATCCAAACTCTGCCCCTGTCTTCCTAAGGTAACACTCCGAAAACCGTGTACGGGCGGGTCATTGACTCGTAAATTAAAGACCTGTCCCCTGAAATTGGGGTTCCATAACAGGCCGGTAAATATCTAAGGTTGACAGAGATGGTGACGGAATCCAACCTACATTGCTTTTCCCAGCCTACAAGACGAAGGTCAGTAAATCTTTATTTACGAATTTGGGGGAATAATTTAAGATATCTTGGATTTGATGTTCTAAATACTTGGAATTTATCAAGAATAGGAGCTTAGTTATTCTACGCAGATTCACTAAGGTGTTTTTACTTTGTGTATTAACAAAATCGATAAGGGAGCAGGTCCGCAAAGACCTGAGGTACATGTGCACTACCATAAATAAAACTAGCTTAAACATTCATCAAAACCGTACTTCTTCGTCCATTTCGGGCTAAAATAAATGTTTATTTTATCTTTTCACAGCATAAAACGCTCATCCCCGGTTAATACCGGGATCCCCTTAGAGGATTTACTACCCATGTTCGTTAAATTACTATCGTAGTTAATCTGCTCCTTCTCACTCTGTGTCTACTTATTATTAATCTCTATGTGTGTGCTGTCTACCGCTATTATCATTAACCTAGAATTTTAGAATAATTATTTGTCTTTTATGTGTATCTATTACCTACTGGTAATTTCCTCTAGTATCCCAGAATAATTACTTTTGATAGATCCATTAGGTCTCACATGTAAATGGCTTTTGACCATCTTATCTATCTCACACGCAATTATCCTCTTACCCCTGTGGAAATTTCCCAATGTGTCTATGTGTTGCTATGTGTCTTATTCTATGTGCTTTTTTAAAAACTCTCATTCAATTACTTTTATGTGTATCACAATCTGTGTTACAATCCATGTGCTCTATTTTATGTCTCCTCTTCTCTTTGACCCTTTACTTCCCATTTTAACCTGGTTTTGTTCTATTATGACTACTAATTTGGAGCTATGATTATCTTACCTTGTTTAATTCCAATCTGTTAATTTGGATCTATAATTAATTTACCTCGTCTTGTTTAATTTAAATCTGTTCATTTGGATCTACCATTAGTTTACCTTGTTCTGTTTAATTTAATGCTCTCGCCTCTCTCTTTCTCTCCTCCTTTTTGGACTTTATTTCAGTGTTGTCTTTTGAATCGGATCTATGGTTAATTCACTCTTGTTAATTGACCATTTAAGTTCTCTTGTTCGCATAGAATTACCGTCCTCTCTCACAAAACCTATTTTATAGCCTCTCCTCTCCTCAATTTAGGACTTTATTTAGGTATGTCTCTTGATTCAGATCTATGGTTAATTAACCATTTAAGTTATTCTATTTGCACAAAATCACTGTCCTATCTCACAGCACTTATTTAATATCCCTTAATAACCTCTCGGCCACTTCAAAGAAAAACACTGACCTCAATTATTAACCTCTATGGGCTAGGTGCGTCCCACCTACTCAACAGCCAGTGTAATCCCGTGGCGCGATATTCAAATACCTCAAATGCAAAAACTTCAATTTTTCAAACATATGACTATTTTACACCATTTTAAAGACAAGACTCTCGTTAATCTAACCACACTGTCCGATTTCAAAAAGGCTTTACAACGAAAGCAAAACATTAGATTATGTCAGCAGAGTACCAAGCCAGAAATAATCAGACACCCATTTTTCAAGCTAGCATATAATGTCACAAAAACCCAGAAGACAGCTAAATGCAGCACTAACCTTTGATCTTCATCAGATGACACACCTAGGACATTATGTTATACAATACATGCATGTTTTGTTCAATCAAGTTCATATTTATATCAAAAAACTGCTTTTTACATTAGCATGTGACATTCAGAACTAGCATACCCCCCGCAAACTTCCGGGGAATTTGCTAACAATTTACTAAATTACTCACGATAAACGTTCACAATAAGCATAACAATTATTTTAAGAATTATAGATACAGAACTCCTCTATGCACTCGATATGTCCGATTTTAAAATAGCTTTTTGGTGAAAGCACATTTTGCAATATTCTAAGTACATAGCCCAGCCATCACGGGCTAGCTATTTAGACACCCGGCAAGTTTAGCACTCACCAATATCAGATTTACTATTATAAAAGTTTGATTACCTTTTGTTGTCTTCGTCAGAATGCACTCCCAGGACTGCTACTTCAATAACAAATGTTGGTTTGGTCCAAAATAATCCATCGTTATATCCGAATAGCGGCGTTTTGTTCGTGCGTCCCAGACACTATCCGAAATGGTAAATCAGGGTCGCGCGCATGGCGCAATTCGTGACAAAAAAAATCTAAATATTCCATTACCGTACTTCGAAGCATGTCAACCGCTGTTTAAAATCCATTTTTATGCCATTTTTCTCGTAAAAAAGCGATAATATTCCGACCGGGAATGTCCATTTAGCTAAACAGAGGAAAGAAAACAAAGCTTTCGGTCGACGCGGGCACGAGCCTGAGTCTCACAGTACTGTAACCAGCCACTACCCAAACGCGCTACTTTTTTTCAGCCAGAGCCTGCAAAGCCACGATTCAGCATTTTGCCGCCTTCTGAGAGCCTATGGCAGCCGTAGGAAGTGTCACGGGACAGCTAAGATCCTCACTCTTCAATAAACAGAGACAAGAAGAACGACACCTTGTCAGACAGGCCACTTCCTGCATGAAATCTTCTCAGGTTTTTGCCTGCCATATGAGTTCTGTTATACTCACAGACACCATTCAAACAGTTTTAGAAACTTTAGGGTGTTTTCTATCCAAATCAAACTTATATGCATATTCTAGTTTCTGGGCAGGAGTAATAACCAGACTAAATCGGGTATGTTTTTTATCTGGCCGTGAAAATACCGCCCCCTACCCAAGAGATGTTAAATGTTGAAAGATTGGAATCAATGGTTAAACAAATAAATAGGGTGTGTGGGGATAAGACAGAGAAGCAGCGTACAGAAGGCCTCGAAACCGCTCGTGTTTGGCTGGAGGAAGCTGGAAAAAGAGGGGAGGGGGCCAAGAGAAAGGGAGGTAGAGAGGCAGAGACACAGAAAGGAGAACAGGATTTAGTAAACTTATTAAGAAAGTGGAGAAAGGGAGGAAGTCGAAAAAAGTGGATAGAGACAGATGCTTTAACTGTAACAACCCGGGTCATTTCGCTAGAGATTGTGAAGCACCGTGTAAACACTGCAATAAAGTAGGGCATAATAATAGAGACTGTAAAAAGAGTGAACCGGTTCAGGTAGAGCATCTAACAGTAACTGTAGGGGTAACTGTGTTCAAGAAGAAAAAAAAGACAAGAAAAAATGGATAGGAATAATGAAATTGTTGCAACTGTCAGAAGTTGGGGCATTATGCAAGGGATTGTGAGGCACCGTGTAAACATTGTAACAAAACGGGACATAATAACCGAGATTGTAAAAATCAGAAAGAGAAAATGGGAAATGGGGAGAGTAGAGAAAGGATAGAAGCAGACGATAGAAAGCCTTTTAATTGCGATAAGACAGGACATTTCGCCCGGGAGTGTAAGGCTCCCTGTAAACCTTGTGACCGAGGAGGACACAACCACCAAAATTGCAACCCTGAACAATAGCCTTGGTGGTTCAGTGGTAGAATTATCGCCTGCCATGCGCGAGACCCGGGTTTGTATCCCAGCCTATGCACCATGGGACTAAAATTAAATTAAATTGTTATGTTTTGACTGGAACGAGACTGGTTGTTAGTGGCTGTTTAAGATATAAACCGAACGTTTTGATGGCTTGTTTAGTTCAAATTGAAGAGACAGTTACCGAAATCTAATGAATTATAATGAGCGGATAGGTGATTGCGATAGAATAGTACCGAGTGAAATTGGGTTTTTTCTTATTTGAAGGAGTTGTATTAAGTATTTTATAAATTTGGCGGTTTACATGGTACATTTAAGGTCATAGACATTTCATAAGTGTGAAGCCGAAAGACAGGAGAAGGTTGTAACATATGTTTAATCTTACGATAGAGGTAAAGCAGAACGTTGGGTGAGTACACTGCTCAAAAAATAAAGGGAACACTTAAACAACACAATGTAACTCCAAGTCAATCACACTTCTGTGAAATCAAACTGTCCACTTAGGAAGCAACACTGATTGACAATAAATTTCACATGCTGTTGTGCAAATGGAATAGACAACAGGTGGAAATTATAGGCAATTAGCAAGACACCCCCAATAAAGCAGTGGTTCTGCAGGTGGGGACCACAGACCACTTCTCACTTCCTATGCTTCCTGGCTGATGTTTTGGTCACTTTTGAATGCTGGCGGTGCTTTCACTCTAGTGGTAGCATGAGACGGAGTCTACAACCCACACAAGTGGCTCAGGTAGTGCAGCTCATCCAGGATGGCACATCAATGCGAGCTGTGGCAAGGTTTGCTGTGTCTGTCAGCGTAGTGTCCAGAGCATGGAGGTGCTACCAGGAGACAGGTCAGTACATCAGGAGACGTGGAGGAGGCCGTAGGAGGGCAACAACCCAGCAGCAGGACCGCTACCTCCGCTTTTGTGCAAGGAGGAGCAGGAGAAGCACTGCCAGAGCCCTGCAAAATGACCTCCAGCAGGCCACAAATGTGCATGTGTCTGCTCAAACGGTCAGAAACAGACTCCATGAGGGTGGTATGAGGGCCCGACGTCCACAGGTGGGGGTTGTGCTTACAGCCCAACACCGTGCAGGACGTTTGGCATTTGCCAGAGAACACCAACATTGGCAAATTCGCCACTGGCGCCCTGTGCTCTTCACAGATGAAAGCAGGTTCACACTGAGCACATGTGACAGACGTGACAGAGTCTGGAGACGCCGTGGAGAACATTCTGCTGCCTGCAACATCCTCCAGCATGACCGGTTTGGCGCTGGGTCAGTCATGGTGTGGGGTGGCATTTCTTTGGGGGGCCGCACAGCCCTCCATGTGCTCGCCAGAGGTAGCCTGACTGCCATTAGGTACCGAGATGAGATCCTCAGACCCCTTGTGAGACCATATGCTGGTGCGGTTGGCCCTGGGTTCCTCCTAATGCAAGACAATGCTAGACCTCATGTGGCTGGAGTGTGTCAGCAGTTCCTGCAAGAGGAAGGCATTGATGCTATGGACTGGCCCGCCCGTTCCCCAGACCTGAATCCAATTGAGCACATCTGGGACATCATGTCTCGCTCCATCCACCAATGCCACATTGCACCACAGACTGTCCAGGAGTTGGTGGATGCTTTAGTCCAGGTCTGGGAGGAGATCCCTCAGGAGACGATCCGCCACCTCATCAGGAGCATGCCCAGGCGTTGTAGGGAGGTCATACAGGCACGTGGAGGCCACACACACTACTGAGCCTCATTTTGACTTGTTTTAAGGACATTACATCAAAGTTGGATCAGCCTGTAGTGTGGTTTTCCACTTTCATTTTGAGTGTGACTCCAAATCCAGACCTCCATGGGTTGATAAATTGGATTTCCATTGATTATTTGTGTGATTTTGTTGTCAGCACATTCAACTATGTAAATAAAAAAGTATTTCATACGATTATTTATTTCATTCAGATCTAGGATGTGTTGTTTAAGTGTTCCCTTTATGTTTTTGAGCAGTATATATTGGCTGTAAAGCGGTTCAGGTTTGGATAGTTGAATCGTAAAAACTCTGTGATAGTTTCTGGTTATTGATTCTTGGTTTGATTGTTAAGTAATACCAGTGGATTGAACAAGAAGTGAATGTATTCTAACCTTAAAATCTTTTTCCATTACGTGAAACAATGTCAGGTCAGTAAAGTGAATTGCAGGTTGAGTTAATTTTATTTCGCAGGAACAGTGCAAATTAATCACAGTTGTGCGTGTGCCTTGCCGGCGTGCGCATTCCTGTAGGATGTAGAGTCGCACGCTAACGCGAGGACGCGCTCTTTGTAAGGGGGGTGAGTGTAACCGCGCTGGTGCGCGCTAATAGCGTTTCAATCGGTGACGTCACTCGCTCTGAGCACTTGAAGTATAGTTTTGGTACCTCTGTAGTAAAACAATTTCATATGTTTTGGAAATTAGCTAGGTTGCATTTGGTTATTTGAATTACCTTTTTCATTTGCTTTTTAAAAGAGAGGTTAGAATCAAGTATGAGGCCGTGGAACTTAAAATCAGATATCACGTGGAACTTTCCCCCTGATACATAGACTTCTGTCTCAGAGGCATCAGTTGTTTTCTTTGTGAGAAACATGCAGACTGTGTTTTGTGGGTTTTTTTTATTTGTATTTTTTTTTATTGAGATGCAAACATGAGTCTCTGAGCAACTTTGTCATCTGAACCATTACAGTAGTGGGTTCTTGTGTAGGTTATTTGTTAAAATTGCATGCATTGATCAATGTATCATCTGCATACATTGGAACTTCAGACCCTGAACAGACAGAAGGCAGATCATTCATTGTTTTTACTAAATTTATGCAACAGGTTGAAGTGATTTGATTGCTGGAAAAGGGTTGTGGGTTTGCTTATTGTTTATTGTTTATTTTTGGTGTTGATTTCACTTAATTAAACATTTTATTGTCTAATGTGTTTGAGTAGGATTCTTTCCTCCAGGACGGATGGAAGTCAACTGAAGTATGTTAAAGGAGACATGGGAGAACACGTCTCAAACAACATTTTTATTAAATACCTGGGATTAAATATTGCTGATTCCTTACGCTGAGAAATGTACTACATTTGCGACCGAATTTAGTTTCATTTAGTGGGGTAACAGGAACAATCCAAAGGCGAAAAAGCTATCACATATTTGTTGGACATTGGTCTAGTAATGATACCAGGATAATTATGTCTAAGGGCGCATGTTCAATTAAGCATACACATACATTGATGTAGATTAAAACTAATGATTGGGGGGAGTACAATGGAATTATAAGTATCATTAGGTTTTGTTTGTAGTCAAAGTTTGGGTTTCTGAATCGGTGTAGTATGATGAAATGCTGACCAAGTGGTTGTATTTTCTGGAAAAAGGAGCGTTTGAAATTCCTAGGGACAGGATTTAGGGGTATACACACATATGGAATCTTAGAAGTTACACACACATGGAATCGTTGAAGTTTTGTTTAATGAGTTTTAATTAAACACGTGAAGTCTTTGGATAAGGGAAATGTTCTGGGAACCTGAGATAACATTTTCTACATATTTTACATATTTTGAAGGTTTTTCTTTAATTTGTCTAATAAAGTAAGAAACAGTTCTGTGAAGGGGTGGTATGACTCTTGAGGGTCAAGTGGGCTGGTTGTTGGGCGGCCGGCCGTCACAAGACGCGAGATTTCATCTGGAGAGAGAGGGGAGAAAGAGGTCAAAGCACAGGGTAGGGCAGTGTGAGCAGGACCAGCGGTGTCGTTTGACTTAGCAAACGAGGATCGGATATCGTCAACCTTCTTTTCAAAATGGTTGACGAAGTCATCCGCAGAGAGAGGGAGGAGGGGGGGGGGGGGAGGGGGAGGAGGATTCAGGAGGGAGGAGAAGGTAGCAAAGAGCTTCCTAGGGTTAGAGGCAGATGCTTGGAATTTAGAGTGGTAGAAAGTGGCTTTAGCAGCAGAGACAGAAGAGGAGAATGTAGAGAGGAGTGAGTGAAAGGATGCCAGGTCCGCAGGGAGGCGAGTTTTCCTCCATTTCCGCTCGGCTGCCCGGAGCCTTGTTCTGTGAGCTCGTAGTGAGTCGTCGAGCCACGGAGCAGGAGGGGAGGACCGAGCCGGCCTGGAGGATAGGGGACAGAGAAAATCAAAGGATGCAGAAAGGGAGGAGAGGAGGGTTGAGGAGGCAGAATCAGGAGATAGGTTGGAGAAGGTTTGAGCAGAGGGAAGAGATGATAGGATGGAAGAGGAGAGAGTAGCGGGAGAGAGAGAGCGAAGGTTGGGACGGCGCAATACCATCCGAGTAGGGGCAGAGTGAGAAGTGTTGGATGAGAGCAAGAGGGAAAAGGATACAAGGTAGTGGTCGGAGATTTGGAGGGGAGTTGCAATGAGATTAGTGGAAGAACAGCATCTAGTAAAGATGAGGTCAAGCGTATTGCCTGCCTTGTGAGTAGGGGGGGAAGGTGAGAGGGTGAGGTCAAAAGAGGAGAGGAGTGGAAAGGAGGAGGCAGAGAGGAATGAGTCAAAGGTAGACGTGGGGAGGTTAAAGTCACCCAGAACTGTGAGAGGTGAGCCATCCTCAGGAAAGGAACTTATCAAGGCGTCAAGCTCATTGATGAACTCTCCAAGGGAACCTGGAGGGCGATAAATGATAAGGATGTTAAGCTTGAAAGGGCTGGTAACTGTGACAGCATGGAATTCAAATGAGGAGATAGACAGATGGGTCAGGGGAGAAAGAGAGAATGTCCACTTGGGAGAGATGAGGATTCCAGTGCCACCACCCCGCTGGCTCGATGCTCTAGGGGTATGCGAGAACACGTGGGCAGACGAAGAGAGAGCAGTAGGAGTAGCAGTGTTATCTGTGGTAATCCATGTTTCCGTCAGCGCCAGGAAGCCTAGGGACTGGAGGGTAGCATAGGCTGAGATGAACTCAGCCTTGTTGGCTGCAGACCGGCAGTTCCAGAGGCTGCCGGAGACCTGGAACTCCACGTGGGTCGTGCGCGCTGGGACCACCAGGTTAGAGTGGCAGCGGCCACGCGGTGTGAAGCGTTTGGTATGGCCTGTGCAGAGAGGAGAGAACAGGGATAGACAGACACATAGTTGACAAGCCTACAGAAGTGTTGTTTCTTGTATTATTGTCTCCTGTGTCTTTAGAGAACTGTTTCACTTTGATATCCTTTTTCTTCTGTCCTGATTTTCTCTTTCTTTTCTTCTGTTAACTAGATATTCTTTGTTGTTCTTCGTTAGCTAGCTAGCTTCTTCCAAAAAGAGTCCCTAGCAACATGATGATAATATATTATTCTTTGAATGACAATATTATAATTTACCAATGTTTTCGAATAGTAATTTTGTTATGTTCACCGGAAGCATTTCAGAGAAGAAAAAAATCTGAATTTCACGCTACTGTAAAATGCTGTTTTTGGATATAAATATGAACTTGATGGAACAAAAAATGCATGTATTGTATAACATAATGTCCTAGGAGTGTCATCTGATGGAGATTGACAAAGGTTAGTGCATAATTCTAGCTGGTTACTGCTTTTGGTGACGCCTGACCTTGAATTGAAAATGGATGTTTGTACTTTTGTGGCTATGTACTGTCCTAACATAATCTAACTTTATGCTTTTGCCGTAAAGCCTCTTTGAAAATCGAACAATGTGGTTAGATTAAGGAGATGTTTATCTTTTAAATTGTGTAAAATAGTTGATTGTTTGAGAAATTGAAATTATTCGATTTTTGATGTTTTGAATTTCCAGCCTTGTTAGCAATCCCGACTCGGGGTTCATTGCTAACCTGTAGCCCCTTAAGGAAATTTGTAGAACTGATAATTATGATGGAGTTAAAGTTCTTAGACAATTGGTCATTTTAACCAATGAGAAGACAGAATGAGGATCATGGTACAATAATTTTTCTTGGTGGAGTAATTCAGATTAGTCATTTTGATCTGATTATGTTATTTGAAAATATTTTGACCAGTAGTAGGGGTATTTTTTACATTATCTAGATAAGTATTTTCCCTTAGGAAGTCAGCTGTGGTTGTATTCAGTGGAAGAGATTTAACACAACAAGGCTGTGGAATTGATATAATAGTATTATTATATTTTGTTGTTGACTAAGTTTAATAATGGTAGACTTATGTCAAGTATTTAGAAGGATATATTCTAAGCCAACAGGACAGGAATATATATGACATATGTAGGTGATCCAGGATCATTCAGGGTATTGAGATTAATTTAAGAAGCTATGGAATAATCTGGATATTAAGACTAAGACAGGTTGATTTTTCTAAAATTCAGAAGTGCAACCAAGGAGACAATGAGACATTTAGTCAATATTTGGAAACAACCCATATTTGTATAATGAAAGTGTCTGCCCAGCCCCTGGGCCTGTTCCGCAGGGGCCTGTTCCGCAGGGGCCTGTAACAGTCAGTATTTGCCAGTTCTTGCTGTGAGCTGTTACCCCACTCTTCTACCAAGGCACCTGCAAGTTCCCGGACATTTCTGGGGGGCCAACAGGTTCCAGACGTGCTCAATGGGATTGAGATCCGGGCTCTTCGCTGGCCCTGGCAGAACACTGACATTCCTGTCTTGCAAGAAATCACACACAGAACGAGCAGCTTGGCTGGTGGCATTGTCATGCTGGAGGGTCATGTCAGGAAGAGCCTGCAGGAAGGGTACCACATGAGGGAGGAGGATGTCTTGCCTGTAACGCACAACTTTGAGATTGCCTGCAATGACAACAAGCTCAGTCCGATGATGCTGTGACACACCGCTCCAGACCATGATGAACTCTCCACCTCAATCCCGCTCCAGAGTACAGGCCTCGGTGTAACGCTGATTCCTTTGACGATAAACGTGAATCCGACCATCAGCCCTGGTGAGACAAAACCGCGACTCATCAGTGAAGAGCACTTGTCGTCAGTCCTGTCTGGTCCAGCGATGGTGGGTTTGTACCCATAGGCGATGTTGCCGGTGATGTCTGGTGAGGACCTGCCTTACAACAGGCCTACAGCCCTCAGTCCAGCCTCTCTCAGCCTATTGGGGACAGTCTGAGCACTGATGGAGGGATTGTGCAATCCTGGTGTGACTCGGGAAGTTGTTGTTGCCATCCTGTACCTGTCCCGCAGGTGTGATGTTCGGATGTACCGATCATATGCAGGTGTTGTTACACGTGGTCTGCACTGCAAGGACGATCAGCTGTCCGTCCTGTCTTCCTGTAGTGCTGTTTTAGGCGTCTCACAGTACGGACATTGCAATTTATTGCCCTGGCCACATCTGCAGTCCTCATGCCTCCTTGCAGCATGCCTAAGGCACGTTCACGCAGATGAGCAGGGACCCTGGGCATCTTTCTTTTGGTGTTTTTCAGAGTCAGTAGAAAGTCCTCTTTAGTGTCCTAAGTTTTCATAACTGTGACCTTAATTGCCAACCGTCTGTAAGATGTTAGTGTCTTTACAATTGTTCCACAGGCGCATGTTCATTAATTGTTTATGGTTCATTGAACAAGCATGGGAAACAGTGTTTAAACCCTTTACAATGAAGATCTGTGAAGTTATTTGGATTTTTACGGATTATCTTTGAAAGACAGATTTCTGAAAAAGGGACGTTTCTTTTTTTGCTGAGTTTAACATTACACTGTCTAAAGCACTGCCAATTATTTTATAAGGTAAATAAATAAAAAATATTGCGTGACCCCCACAAAAAATAAATGGTGTGATCAAATCATAGGCTGGCTGGTGCCACCAACTGAAACATTTGGGGGCATTGGGGAAAATGTTAAAGCCCTGTCAAGGGGTGTGATTATCTATTTCCGGCAGAGTAATGGGTTCTTATTCCAATTCGGCTGTTGGAAAGATAATCATGTGATAGGATGTTATTCAGAAATGTGTTGGTAGGACAAAGCTATGTAGCCTTAGTTAGGCATATGGATGTCAGTGATTTACGTTTACTATAGCTTAATGAGGCAATAAAAATGTGATGTGTCTAAATTGAAAGGCGATTTATTTGACTGAAATGGCCCACTGTTTTCATAATTTTGACAATAACTAGACTAAATCATTATTCAAGTGACAAATGTGACTAAGACTTAGTGATATTTTAGTCAAAATTAAGGAACTTAAACTAAGTTCCCTCTCTTAGAGCAGCTCATAGATTCACTTTCTATGAGCTCTCTCCCTCTCTCTGCTCTGATAGACATGAGCCTGCAACTCATCTCTCCAGCCTTGCACTTCATTTATTTCTTTATAGAATCGTACCTGCGCGAAGGGTTCTGGAGGAACTGCATCACCACTGATAAATTGAAAAACATTTGCCAAAGTTAGGTTAACTGCTGTCTGTTCAGAAATAAATGTAATAATTCTGAATAGCCTACTACACCATGAAAATACACAATTTATCCACAGAGGATCAAAAGCCTCTTTCTAAAAGTTGCCTAGCTGTGGATTGTGTAGCCCAATAACAAGGCATAGCCTAGTCAGGAACACGTGGCAAATCTTTCAGTGAACAACATGTACACAAAACAGGCCTTTCGCTAATATTTCAAATACAATCACGGGAAAACACAGGTTGGAAACCAAATGGCTCCTGCTGAAAAGAGAAGACTAATCTGTCTGCTGTAGGCTAACAAAATATTTGATCAACTTCCAAATATTGCTTTACAAAGTAAAACGAGCGCGATGCAGGCTTTTGGCACGAACACGCATTTTTAGGACTACAATTTCCTCCTCATATTGTAGCCTACAATATAGGTCTCCACACAACTAGGCCCAAACCGGTGTGAGTGGCACCTACTAACATTCCCGTTCAAAGGCACTTAAATCTTTTGTCTTGCTCATTCACCCTCTGAATGGCACGCATACACAATCCATGCCTCAAATGTCTCAAGGCTTAAAAATCCTTCTTAACCAGTCACCTCCCCTTCATCTACACTGATTGAAGTGGATTTAACAGGTGACATCAATAAGGGATCATAGCTTTCACCTGGTCAGTCTACATCATGGAAATAGCAGGTGTTCCTAATGCTTTGTACACTATCTACATAGGCTATTGTTACACACGCCTCTTGGAGGGAATGCAACACCCTGCTACAACTCAACTCCCCGTGGAGTGAAAAGGGTATGTGATTGTAGGTGCAGGTAAGGATGACAGAGGCAGAATACTACTGTTCACAGGGAATTTATTTCCTTAACACGGTAATGTGGGGAAAAGGGGCTGGATGGAACCAAAGCAAAGGAAGTAAAAGTTAAAGCCCCCTCTCCTCCCTACGTAACTTTAACACCTCCTGGCGCGCTAACCAAAATACAGGCAGTGGTCCAGCCAGGTCTTAGTGTGCATAGACAGTACATACTACAAGTTATGTATGCCCGCAGGCCTCTTGCCTAAACACTCCCAAGGTGTTTTAATTACTAACTTAAAGTGAACAATTGCAATAATCACAAACACAATCCTTTTGGCATACACATACCTCAGAAGTAGTAGCTACAAAATACTTTCAACAAAACTGTTACTGGGCAACAACCAACATAGGAGCTTTCTCTTCTTGACAAAGGAACACTGGCTTTTATCCAGCTGGAGAAGGAGTTGGTAATTGAAAACAGCTGTTTCCCCTGACGAGAGGGAGTGTTCAGAGCTCCAACCAGCTGCCTAGAATCCAGGAAGCCATTTCCTGAAATACACACGTACAAACCCAAAACAACCCAGAACCTGGGGAACGTAACAGCTATAATGAAGGTATACAATTGGAACTAAATGGCTACATAGCGTATCATTGGAGACATATTCACACTACAGATAAGGTGTCAACATATTGGGGAAGAGAGGCTAATTACTGCTGCCAGTCACGATTTATGACCTCTCTCCAGCCATCTAGAGATCTTATCTAGTAGGCCACAAGTACAGTGAACATGTGCAAGCTCACCAGGCAGTCTAGAATATTCTACTGACTTAGCTGAAACAGTACACACTTTCTTGCAGTAATAGTAGCAATCACATAATAATAGTCACACACAAGCAATGGTTACATTAGCTGGCAATTCTGTACTTCGGTGGTAGTGTGCATTAGCTAAACAAAAATATTTTTTCAATTGAACCTTTTATTTAAAACCTCTTTGGGCTAGGGAGCAGTATTTTCACGTCCGGATGAAAAGCGTGCCCAAAGTAAACTGCCTGCTACTCAGGCCCAGAAGCTAGAATATGCATATTATTAGTAGATTTGGATAGAAAACACTGACGTTTCTAAAACTGTTTGAATAATATCTGTGCGTATAACAGAACTGATTTGACAGGCGAAACCCCGAGCACAATCCATCCAGGGATTTTCTTTTTGGAGCTCAATCTGTTTTCCATTAGGTTTCTATGGCAATCCCTTTTTAATAGAAATATGCTTGCAGTTCCTATGGTTTCCACTAGATGTCAACAGTCTTTAGAAATTGGTTGATGTTTTTCCTTTGAGAAATTAAGAAGTAGCCCTTTCCTTTCTGAGAGTCAAGCCAAGTGTACTTTTTTTGTTCGGGGTGCGCGACCTGGAACTCGCTCCACTTTCATTTTATCCGCTATTGAACACAGTATATTCCAGCTTAAATTTGATCTATTATTTACATTTAAAAATACCTAAAGTTGGATTGGGAAAGTTGTTTGAAATGTTTGGACAAAGTTTACAGGTAACTTATTAGATACTTTGTAGGCATGTTGGGCGAGTTGGAACCGGTGTTTTTCTGAATCAAACGTGCCAAATAAATGGACATTTTGGGGATATAAAGAAACAATTTATCGAACAAAAGGACCATTTGTGATGTTTATGGGACATTTGGAGTGCCAACAGAAGAAGATCTTCAAAGGTAAGGCATGAATTATATAGTTATTTCTGACTTTTGTGTAGCACCTGCCTGGTTGAAATCTGATTTTCATGTGTTGGTATGCTGGGCGCTGTCCTCAGAAAATCGTATGGTCTGCTTTCGCCGTAAAGCCTTTTTGAAATCTGACACTGCGGCTGGATTAACAAGAAGTTAATCTTTAAACCGATGTATAACACTTGTATGATTTATGAAATCTTATTATGAGTATTTCTGTTTTTGAATTTGGCGCGCTGCAATTTCACTGGGTGTTGTCAAATCGATCCCGCTAAAGGGATTGGCGTGCGAAGGGATCCATAAGAACTTACCTAGTTAAGTCAGTTAAAAACAAATTCTTAATTACAATGATGGCCTACCAGGGAACAGTGGGTTAACTGCCTTGTTCAGGGGCAGAACGACAGATTTTTACCTTGTCAGCTCGGGGATTCTATGTAACAAGATAACCAACACTAGTAGGTTTCAGTAGCATGCATTAATCATCATCAACAATATGAGGCCCCGACTTACATTGCGGCACGCACAGTTCTATAAAACACACTGAACTTGTTGCCCAGCCAAACTTCTTCTTCATCTTTGGAATCTGGTTGGCGGATCGCATCCAGCTTTTAGGTGCATACACCGCCACCTACTGTACTGGAGAGTGAGGCCAGTCACGGCCTACCTACTGTACATCAAATTCTCTCCATTAGTCTGGTTCCTCTAAGAAATTGAAAAATAGCCATAGACACCACCACCTAGACTCATTAAAAACCCACTACCCCATTCCACTACTTTGAACCTATCTGCTCCTGCACCATGCCAACGGCTCGGGAGGACAGGACACCACCCCTCAACACACCCTGTAACTCTTCTGAAGTCAAATCTTGTATACCCAAATATATCTTTGCAGCTGCCACCATAACATCTATTTTCTGTGAATGCTATGAATGCTAAGAAGCCAACCTTACTAAAGCATAAATCACTCGTTGGCCTATCCCACTGTGCTGGCACAGATGAACTACTCACAGGGATCCTCTCAGGATCCCTAACCCTTGACCCATCTTCCTCTACTTTCTTCACTGTCTCAGCATATGACACCTTATGCACTACTGACTCTAGCCACTTCAACCTGCCTCTCTTGCACCGGACACTTCCAATCCCCAGCAACATGGGCACCCCTACAGTTAACACCAGAACTTTATCCACCAAAACTAAACAATCCTCTGTCCCTTAAACGTGGCACCTGAAACACCGCAGTGGATTAGGCACAAAAGCTCTAACAGGAGCTTGTCTGGTAGAGACTCTGACTCAGAACTCAAAAGGACTGACAGTGACTCCTCTGTTTCACCACGCTCTCAACCAGGTCTGCGACGCACCATACGACGGGTGTCACAAACACCAAGAATCTTCAACTTCAGTTGCTCCACCTCCACACTTAATGCTACCCCAGAAATCACTCATTTCAATGGTGCTCTGTTCCTAAGAGCAAAGGAAGAAACAGATCTTGACCAAAGTTGCGTGACACGGGGCGCCTGCTCCCCTGGTCAGAAGAGACACAAACAAATGGCACAAGTCCACTACTTGTTACCTTCACTGATTCAACTGCACCCAACTCCTTTCCCACCCACCCTGAAACCACAAATGGGATCTGCCAAAAGGCAAGGGTCCACTTTCTCCAAAAATGTCTCTTCTTTTGGACCATATTCTTCTTTATCATGTCCAAACTCAGCAGTCCTCACTCTCGTCAGGTTCCATCTCTGATCTACTGGAGCACAAGCATTTAGCTACACTCGCATTAACATCTGCTAACCATGTGTATGTGACCAATAAAATTTGATTTGACGTATAACTCTTTTTGCACTTGACGCCAAGTATCCTCACCACCCAGCTTCCCTTTACACTCAGCTCCTTCTCGGCTGTCATCACTGCACCTGCCATCGCAGTTAATTCCACCTCACTCTTGTCAGGTTCAATTTCGTTCTGCTCTTCCAAAAGCTTTGATATCCTCCATTACATATTCACTCAAAACACATTCCACTTTTCTCCTTTTATCTCATCCACCTTCTCTTTCATCAGATCTTCCAGAAGACTGCAATCCCTCACTGCATATTTACACATATGTTACATTTTCCTCCTTTTTCTTCCCTGTCTGCCATCTTACCGCCCTAGCCTTCCGCCTCCCCAGCCAAACTTTACGTCCTCATCGGCTGAAGATGACAACCACTCTGAGCTAGAGAGGGTGTGGCCAGAGTCCAAATGTCCATTCGGGGCACACATTGGCTGAAACCAGGAGGCTGTGATAGACAGCTGAGAAGGGAAAAGTCACCCTAAAGGGACTGTGGGGAAAGTCACGTGCACAGGCATGGCCTTTTTAAGCAGATTGTCTGGTCAAACACGATCTTATCTTTTGTTGACATTACAACTGGAAATGAGGGTATAATAGCTTAAATAGTGGAAAGTTGATATAAAGAAAATGAAACACTGGTGTTAGTGATAACAAACATATAAGATAGAAGTAATGCTATATGTAGATTAGGACTCAGGGAGTAAACTTCAAAACATACTGGAAATACATAGGAGTTGGTTGCAGTCTTTATCAGTATGCAAAATATTTCACTGTGTTAAGAGACAGGTGAAGAGAGGTTATATAGCAGTAAATGTGTTTACTGTTGTCAAATCACCAGGCTACATTATATCAACTGTGAAGTAGTTTACGTGTCAAGGAGAGAAGGATAGAGAACGGTAATGCTGTATGGAAATAGTATCAACATCAAACAAAAGCTTGAGACACAGAGTGAGCGTGAGAGAGGCGCGGGATTTCCCCAGCATTTCCCTACAGCTCCATTTTGGCCTAATGATGAGTTCATAACAAAGTGGGAAGGTGGTAATAGCATAGTGTCCCATTTCAATCAAAAATAGGGATCACCTGACCATAATGACCATGTGAACATGGACAGTACCAGAGGAAAAGCTGCAAGACATCAGCGAGGGTCCTATTTGAATCAGGGGAGCAGCAGAGATAAGCCACCCTCAAAAAGCTGCATTTCCCCTGGTTGTGAAACTTAAAAGGGGAGAAACACTGTTTCCAGTCTCTCTGTGCCAGTTCGTAATGTATGTTTCGTTAACCAGCGTGTTTTTCACCGTACTCCTTTTTCCAGTCTTCCCGGTTTTGACCCTTGCCTGTTCTGGACTCTGTACCTGCCTGCCTGGCCATTCTGTCTGCCTTGACCACAAGCCTGTCTGCCACCTGGACTCTGATCTGGTTTTGACCTTTTGCCTGTCCACGACTATTCTCTTGCCTAAACCCGTTGGATTAATAAACATTGTAAGACGCCAACAATCTGCCTCCTGTGTCTGCATCTGGGTCTTGCCTTGTGCCTTGATACAATACTCCAGTTTTAAGGGAAATATTCCACCAACAAAAAAAATATTTATTCCATTGTTTGGATTGAGTTAGTGGAGGGTACATTTAAAGGAGTAAGTTACAGTCAGTCTTCCCCCCTCTGTGTGAATAAAACGTGCCAAGTCACTGCATAAGTTTCCTGCAGTAAAAAGGGGAAGTGACAAGTGAGGGCAGTTAGTGAAATGGTAAAGATGGGAAATAATTAAGATAAAGATAATTATCCGTCAACAACTTGTCAAGTCATCATGGTACACCGACAGCAACATCTCACCAGTCAAATCAGTCATACAGGTGCTATATCTTTGCAACATGCAATCATTCTCAAAGAGTCTTTGCAACCGAGCTGTATGTCTGTCTAAGATGTGCATCTCAGGTGACTAAATAACAGTTACTGTCTTACTGTCTGTCACACCCATTTAGAATGCAAGAATGACATCTTCAAATCGGCAAGCATATGTTAGAATTGCTTTGGAATGTTTCCACCTGATTTCCAACTTGACTGTATCCACAACTTAAGCCCAATGTATTGGCACCAATGAATCACTAATGAATCAACACAGACAAATAGGAGATAGAATAAGGCAATGGTAGACTTGAAAGATCACAAAATGCTAATAACAGTTTGTTACAAAACTGTCTGGCCTTGTGACTCATCTGAAGCATCTGCAGCCTGTATGGTACAGTTAACTTCCTCAATAAGGAAGTGGCATTAATACTGGCAATTATCACAGTTAGACATCAAGAGTCAAATCTCTTGGTCCTCATACTGGCAAGTAGGCTAAGCCACAAGTCTTTTGAATCATCAGGAATTCTGAGAAATGATGTGACTGTATTGAAATACATATGAAGACAACTCATGGGAACAAATCTCATCTAGGCTGACTGCATTGAAAGGTGGTGCCACTTCAGCCATGTGACCCACTTTAGGTTAACCACAGGTTATTCAACAATTACCCCAATTATTTTGTTAACGCTTTATTTGGATATTCTCAAGTAGATGACTTGGAGATGTTCAGTAACTGTCCACAACATTTCAACTAAAAATCCACTAACCCTAGCCTTAACCCTCGTCCTAACCCTAACCTTAAACAAACCCCAGCCATAACCCTAATCATTACCCTAACCCTTTTTCTAAACCTAACCCTAACCATTACCCCAACCCTTATTCTAAACTTAAACGCAACCTAAGCAAGCATTTTCTTATCAACAGATAGTATGATCATCTGTAGATCACCTATATGGGACTATCCAAATAAAGTGGGACCATTCTGTTTATTGCTGTAATTTTCAGCCAATGGTATATTCATAATTTGCTTATATGTCTGTTTTGTTTGGAGTATGTTATTTTATGCCCAGGTCAATTCCATGAAAATAAGCCATGGATATTACATATGAGAAACTAGATCAGTATGTCATAAAACAACATTGATGAACAATACAAGAGAAGAGAACCACGTGTTTGTTTGTAGAGTGGAGCGGAGTGGCTGGGGCCAGGTGGGATGAGAAGCAGATGATGTAATGGAATTATGACAAAGCAGGTTATTTTTGGCTACTTCAAGCAATGCAGTGTGCCTGGTTAAACATAAATATAGTTTTGCCGACATTACTGGAAATGAGAGTAAAATAGCGTAAATAGGGAAAAGTTTATAAAAAGAAAATGATGTATGGTCTTCCCTGTGGCTCAGTTGGTAGAGCATGGTGTTTCCAACACCAGCATGGTGTGTGCAACGCCAGGGTTGTGGGTTTGATTCCCACGGGGGGCCAGTACAAAAATTCAAAAATGTTTTAAAATGCATGAAATGTATGCATTCACTACTGTAAGTCGCTCTGGATAAGAGCGTCTGCTAAAATGACAAAAATGCTTAAAAAAATATATACACTGCTCAAAAAAATAAAGGGAACACTAAAATAACACATCCTAGATCTGAATGAATGAAATAATCTTATTAAATATTTTTTTCTTTACCTAGTTGAATGTGCTGACAACAAAAGCACACAAAAATAATCAATGGAAATCCAATTTATCAACCCATGGAGGTCTGGATTTGGAGTCACACTCAAAATTAAAGTGGAAAACCACACTACAGGCTGATCCAACTTTGATGTAATGTCCTTAAAACAAGTCAAAATGAGGCTCAGAGTGTGTGTGGCCTCCACGTGCCTGTATGACCTCCCTACAATGCCTGGGCATGCTCCTGATGAGGTGGCGGATGGTCTCCTGAGGGATCTCCTCCCAGACCTGGACTAAAGCATCCGCCAACTCCTGGACAGTCTGTGGTGCAACGTGGCGTTGGTGGATGGAGCGAGACATGATGTCCCAGATGTGCTCAATTGGATTCAGGTCTGGGGAACGGGCGGGCCAGTCCATAGCATCAATGCCTTCCTCTTGCAGGAACTGCTGACACACTCCAGCCACATGAGGTCTAGCATTGTCTTGCATTAGGAGGAACCCAGGGCCAACCGCACCAGCATATCAAATCAAATCAAATCAAATTTATTTTTATATAGCCCTTCGTACATCAGCTGATATTCTCAAAGTGCTGTACAGAAACCCAGCCTAAAACCCCAAACAGCAAGCAAAGCATGTGAAAGAAGCACGGTGGCTAGGAAAAACTCCCTAGGAAAAACTCCCTAGAAAGGCCAAAAACCTAGGAAGAAACCTAGAGAGGAACCAGGCTATGAGGGGTGGCCAGTCCTCTTCTGGCTGTGCAGGGTGGATATTATAACAGAACATGGTCAAAATGTTAAAATGTTAAAATGTTCATAAATGACCAGCATGGTCAAATAATAATAATCATAGTAGTTGTCGAGGGTGCAACAAGCACGTCCGGTGAACAGGTCAGGGTTCCATAGCCGCAGGCAGAACAGTTGAAACTGGAGCAGCAGCACGGCCAGGTGGACTGGGGACAGCAAGGAGTCATCATACCAGGTAGTCCTGAGGCATGGTCCTAGGGCTCAGGTCCTCCGAGAGAAAGACAGAAAGAGAGAAAGAGAGAATTAGAGAGAGCATATTTAAATACACACAGGACACCGGATAAGACAAGAGAAATACTCCAGATGTAACAGACTGACCCTAGCCCCCCGACACATAAACTACTGCAGCATAAATACTGGAGCATATGATCTCACAAGGGGTCTGAGGATCTCATCTCGGTACCTAATGGCAGTCAGGCTACCTCTGGCGAGCATATGGAGGGCTGTGCGGCCCCCCAAAGAAATTCCACCCCACACCATGACTGACCCACCGCCAAACCGGTCATGCTGGAGGATGTTGCAGGCAGCAGAACGTTCTCCGCGGCGTCTCCAGACTCTGTCACGTCTGTCACATGTGCTCAGTGTGAACCTGCTTTCATCTGTGAAGAGCACAGGGCGCCATTGGCGAATTTGCCAATCTTGGTGTTCTCTGGAAAATGCCAAACGTCCTGCACGGTGTTGGGCTGTAAGCACAACCCCCACCTGTGGACGTCGGGCCCTCATACCACCCTCATGGAGTCTGTTTCTGACAGTTTGAGCAGACACATGCACATTTGTGGCCTGCTGGAGATCATTTTGAAGGGCTCTGGCAATGCTCCTCCTGCTCCTCCTTGCACAAAGGCGGAGGTAGCGGTCCTGCTTCTGGGTTGTTGCCCTCCTACGGCCTCCTCCACATCTCCTGATGTACTGGCCTGTCTCCTGGTAGCGCCTCCATGCTCTGGACACTACGCTGACAGACACAGCAAACCTTCTTGCCACAGCTCGCATTGATGTGCCATCCTGGATGAGCTGCACTACCTGAGCCACTTGTGTGGGTTGTAGACTCCGTCTCATGCTACCACTAGAGTGAAAGCACCGCCAGCATTCAAAAATGACCAAAACATCAGCAAGGAAGCATAGGAACTGTGAAGTGGTCTTTGGTCACCGTGTGCAGAAGCACTCCTTTATTGGGGGTGTCTTGCTAATTGCCTATAATTTCCACCTGTTGTCTATTCCATTTGCACAACAGCATGTGAAATGTATTGACAATCAGTGTTACTTCCTCAGTGGACAGTTTGATTTCACAGAAGTGTGATTGACTTGGAGTTACATTGTGTTGTTTAAGTGTTCCCTTTATTTTTTTGAGCAGTGTATTTGTTATCACTAACACCAGTGTAAGATAGGAGTAATGTTCTAGGTAGATTAGGACTCAGTGAGAAAACATATCAACTGCGAAGTAGTTTGAGTGTTAATGAGAGATTGACTTTTTAGAGAAATGTAATACTGTGTGGTGTAAACGTCGAGAGAGAGAGAGAAAAAAAGAGATGCGGCTGTCCCCAGCATTTCCCTCCATCTCTATCTTTGTCTTACACCCAGCTTTGACAGTAAGCCAGTACATACCGGGGTCAGATAATACAAATGAACCAAGTTAATACACCAATGGATACATTTAAAGCATGGCTTTTAAATTATAGCGAAATAACACAGCCTGAGTGGAGTACAGTACTGTTACAAATTAATTAAATCAATCAAGGCAAAATATAGACTAAACCAAAAATACACAGAAAGATGAATAGCAGAATGTTTTAACACAAGCTGTTGAGCAGGTGAGTAACGCAAACAGAGTTTTATTTACATAATTAATGATTAAAAACCAATAAAAAAAATCACATTAACAAATAGTCAGTAGCATTCATTATGAAATTGAACCAAAATAAGTAATTTTGTTGTCATGTCAGAAGCCTAATAATGTGCTGTATATCCTGTCAGTTATGATTCTCTAGCCCCATTTTAACTTCCTCTGCAGGTCTAACACACCCTGGGCTAGGCGGGACGAATTCGTCCCACCTACGTAACAGCCACTTTAAGCCTGTGGCGCGATTTTCAAAACCTTAAAAATCCTATTACTTCAATTTCTCAAACATATGACTATTTTACAGCTATTTAAAGACAAGACTCTCATTAATCTAACCACACTGTCCGATTTCAAAAAGGCTTTACAACAAAAGCAAAACATTAGATTATGTCAGCAGAGTACCAAGCCAGAAATAATCAGACACCCATTTTTCAAGCCAGCATATAATGTCACCAAAACCCAGAAGACAGCTAAATGCAGCACTCACCTTTGATGATCTTCATCAGATGACAACCCTAGGACATTATGTTATACAATACATGCATGTTTTGTTCAATCAAGTTCATATTAATATCAAAAACCAGCTTTTTACATTAGCATGTGACGTTCAGAACTAGCATACCCCCCGCAAACTTCCGGGGAATTTGCTAACATTTTACTAAATTACTCACGATAAACGTTCACAAAAAGCATAACAATTATTTTAAGAATTATAGCTACAGACCTCCTCTATGCACTCGATATGTCCGATTTTAAAATAGCTTTTTTGGTGAAAGCACATTTTGCAATATTCTAAGTACATAGCCCAGGCATCACGGGCTAGCTATTTAGACACCCGGCAAGTTTAGCACTCACCATAATCATATTTACTATTATAAAAGTTTGATTACCTTTTGTTGTCTTCGTCAGAATGCACTCCCAGGACTGCTACTTCAATAACAAATGTTGGTTTGGTCCAAAATAATCCATCGTTATATCCGAATAGCGGCGTTTTGTTCGTGCGTTCCAGACACTATCCGAAATGGTAAAGAAGGGTCGTGCGCATGGCGCAATTCGTGACAAAAAAATTCTAAATATTCCATTACCGTACTTCGAAGCATGTCAACCGCTGTTTAAAATAAATTTTTACGCCATTTTTCTCGTAGAAAAGCGATAATATTCCGACAGGGAATCTCCTTTTCGGCAAACAGAGGGAAAAAATCACAAAGGCGGGGGCGGTCGGGTCACGCGCCTAAGCCCAGTGTCCCTTACTCGGCCACTTGAGAAAGGCGATAATGTGTTTCAGCCTGGGGCTGGGATGACGACATTCTGTTTTTTCCCGGGCTCTGAGCGCCTATGGACGACGTAGGAAGTGTCACGTTAGAGCAGAGATCCTTAGTAAAAGATAGAGATGGAAAAGAAGTTCAAGAAATGGTCAGACAGGCCACTTCCTGTAAAGGACTCTCTCAGGTTTTGACCTGCCATTTGAGTTCTGTTATACTCACAGACACCATTCAAACAGTTTTAGAAACTTTAGGGTGTTTTCTATCCATATGTAATAAGTATATGCATATTCTAGTTACTGGGTAGGAGTGGTAACCAGATTAAATCGGGTATGTTTTTTATCCAGCCGTGTCAATACTGCCCCCTAGCCTATTAACCTTCCACTTGTAAACTCAGCAAAAAAAGAAACGTCCCTTTTTTAGGACCCTGTCTTTTTCAAGATAATTCGTAAAAATCCAAATAACTTCACAGATCTTCATTGTAAAGGGTTTAAAACACTGTTTCCCATGCTTGTTCAATGAACCATAAACAATTACTGAACATGCACCTGTGGAAAGGTCGTTAAGACACTAACAGCTTACAGACGGTAGGCAGATAGCCTAGTGGTTAGAGCGTTGGACTAGTAACCCGGAAGGTTGCAAGATCGAATCCCCGAGCTGACAAGGTCAAAATCTGTCGTTCTGCCCCTGAACAAGGCAGTTAACCCACTGTTCCTAGGCCGTCATTGAAAATAAGAATTTGTTCTTAACTGACTTGCCTAGTTAATTTCCTACCGTCTGTTTATTTGTATTTTATTTAAGGTCACAGTTCTGAAAACTTAGGACACTAAAGAGGCCTTTCTACTGACTCTGAAAAACACCAAAAGAAAGATGCCCAGGGTCCCTGCTCATCTGCGTGAACGTGCCTTAGGAATGCTGCAAGGAGGCATGAGGACTGCAGATGTGGCCAGGGCAATAAATTGCAATGTCTGGTACTGTGAGACGCCTAAAACAGCACTACAGGGACAAAAGACGGACAGCTGATCGTCCTCGCAGTGGCAGACCACATGCAACAACACCTGCACAGGATCGGTACATCCGAACATCACACCTGTGGGACAGGTACAGGATGGCAACAACAACTCAAATCAAATCAAATTTATTTATATAGCCCTTCGTACATCAGCTGATATGTCAAAGTGCTGTATAGAAACCCAGCCTAAAACCCCAAACAGCAAGCAATGCATGTGAAAGAAGCACGGTGGCTAGGAAAAACTCCCTAGGAAAAACTCCCTAGAAAGGCCAAAAACCTAGGAAGAAACCTAGAGAGGAACCAGGCTATGAGGGGTGGCCAGTCCTCTTCTGGCTGTGCAGGGTGGATATTATAACAGAACATGGTCAAGATGTTAAAATGTTCATAAATGACCAACATGGTCAAATAATAATAATCATAGAAGTTGTCGAGGGTGCAACAAGCACGTCCAGTGAACAGGTCAGGGTTCCATAGCCGCAGGCAGAACAGTTGAAACTGGAGCAGCAGCACGGCCAGGTGGACTGGGGACAGCAAGGAGTCATCATACCAGGTAGTCCTGAGGCATGTCCTAGGGCTCAGGTCCTCCGAGAGAAAGACAGAAAGAGAGAAAGAGAGAGAGAGAATTAGAGAGAGCATATTTAAATTCACACAGGACACCGGATAAGACAAGAGAAATACTCCAGATGTAACAGACTGACCCTAGCCCCCCGACACATAAACTACTGCAGCATAAATACTGGAGGCTGAGACAGGAGGGATCAGAAGACACTGTGGCCCCATCCGATGATACCCCCGGACAGGGCCAAACAGGCAGGATATAACCCCACCCACTTTGCCAAAGCACAGCCCCCACACCACTAGAGGGATGTCTCCAACCACCAACTTACCGTCCTAAGACAAGGCCGAGTATAGCCCACAACGATCTCCGCCATGGCACAACCCAAGGGGGGGCGCCAACCCAGACAGGAAGACCACGTCAGTGACTCAACCCACTCAAGTGACGCACCCCTCCCATGGACGGCATGGAAGAACACCAGTAAGCCAGTGACTCAGCCCCTGTAAAAGGGTTAGAGGCAGAGAATCCCAGTGGAAAGAGGGGAACCGGCAAGGCAGAGACAGCATGGGCGGTTCGTTGCTCCAGCCTTTCCGTTCACCTTCACACTCCTGGGCCAGACTATACTTAATCATAGGACCTACTGAAGAGAAGTCTTCAGTAAAGACTTAAAGGTTGAGACTGAGTCTGCGTCTCTCACATTGGTAGGCAGACCATTCCATAAAAATGGAGCTCTATGGGAGAAAGCCCTACCTCCAGCCGTTTGCTTAGAAATTCTAGGGACAATTAGGAGGCCTGCGTCTTGTGACCGTAGCGTACGTGTAGGTATGTACGGCAGGACCAAATCGGAAAGATAGGTAGGAGCATGCCCATGTAATGCTTTGTAGGTTAGCAGTAAAACCTTGAAATCAGCCCTTGCCTTAACAGGAAGCCAGTGTAGGGAGGCTAGCACTGGAGTAATATGATAACATTTTTTGGTTCTAGTCAGGATTCTAGCAGCCGTATTTAGCACTAACTGAAGTTTATTTAGTGCTTTATCCGGGTAGCCGGAAAGTAGAGCATTGCAGTAGTCCAGCCTAGAAGTAACAAAAGCATGGATTAATTTTTCTGCGTCATTTTTGGACAGAAAGTTTCTGATTTTTGCAATGTTACGTAGATGGAAAAAAGCTGTCCTTGAAACAGTCTTGATATGTTCTTCAAAAGAGAGATCAGGGTCCAGAGTAACGCCGAGGTCCTTCACAGTTTTATTTGAGACGACTGTACAACCATCCAGATTAATTGTCAGATTCAACAGAAGATCTCTTTGTTTCTTGGTACCTAGAACAAGCATCTCTGTTTTGTTCGAGTTTAAAAGTAGAAAGTTTGCAGCCATCCACTTCTTTATGTCTGAAACACAGGCTTCTAGCGAGGGCAATTTTGGGGCTTCACCATGTTTCATTGAAATGTACAGCTGTATGTCGTCCGCATAGCAGTGAAATTTAACATTATGTTTTCGAATGACATCCCCAAGAGGTAAAATATATAGTGAAAACAATAGTGGTCCTAAAACGGGACCTTGAGGAACACACAAAATTTACAATTGATTTGTCAGAGGACAAACCATTCACAGAGACAAACTGATATCTTTCTGACAGATAAGATCTAAACCAGGCCAGAACTTGTCCATGTAGACCAATTTGGGTTTCCAATCTCTCCAAAAGAATGTGGTGATCGATGGTATCAAAAGCGGCACTAAGATCTAGGAGCACGAGGACAGATGCAGAGCCTCGGTCTGACGTCATTAAAAGGTCATTTACCACCTTCACAAGTGCAGTCTCAGTGCTATGATGGGGTCTAAAACCAGACTGAAGCGTTTCGTATACATTGTTTGTCTTCAGGAAGGCAGTGAGTTGCTGTGCAACAGCTTTTTCTAATATTTTTGAGAGGAATGGAAGATTCGATATAGGCCGATTAGCCTGTTAGGGCTAGGGGGCAGCATTTGCACGTCTGGATAAAAAAAATGTACCCGATTTAATCTGGTTACTAATCCTACCCAGTAACTAGAATATGCATATACTTATTATATATGGATAGAAAACACTCTAAAGTTTCTAAAACTGTTTGAATGGTGTCTGTGAGTATAACAGAACTCATTTGGCAGGCAAAACCCTGAGACATTTTCTGACAGGAAGTGGATACCTGATGTGTTGTGTTGACTTTAAACCTATCCCATTGAAAAACACAGGGGCTGAGGAATATTTTGGCACTTCCTATTGCTTCCACTAGATGTCACCAGCCTTTACAAAGTGTTTTGAGTCTTCTGGAGGGAGATCTGACCGAACAAGAGCCATGGAACGATGATGTCCCATTAGACACCTGGCGCGCGAGTTCATGTTGGGTACCCTCGTTCCAATACGTTATAAAAGAGTATGCATTCGTCCACCTTGAATATTATTCATGTTCTGGTTAAAAAAGGCCCTAATGATTTATGCTATACAACGTTTGACATGTTTGAACGAACGTAAATATATTTTTTCCCCTCGTTCATGACGAGAAGTCCGGCTGGCTTAGATCATGTGCTAACAAGACGGAGATTTTTGGACATAAATGATGAGCTTTTTTGAACAAAACTACATTCGTTATGGACCTGTGATACCTGGAAGTGACATCTGATGAAGAGAATCAAAGGTAATGGATTATTTACATAGTATTTTCGATTTTAGATCTCCCTAACATGACGTCTAGTCTGTATCGCAACGCGTATTTTTCTGGGCGCAGTGCTCAGATTATTGCAAAGTGTGATTTCCCAGTAAGGTTATTTTTAAATCTGGCAAGTTGATTGCGTTCAAGAGATGTAAATCTATAATTCTTTAAATGACAATATAATATTTTACCAATGTTTTCTAATTTTAATTATTTAATTTGTGACGCTGACTTGACTGCCGGTTATTGGAGGGAAACGATTTCCTCAACATCAATGCCATAGTAAAACGCTGTTTTTGGATATAAATATGAACTTGATAGAACTAAAAATGCATGCATTGTCTAACATAATGTCCTAGGAGTGTCATCTGATGGAGATTGTAAAAGGTTAGTGCATCATTTTAGCTGGTTTTATGGTTTTGGTGACCCTGTCTTTGACTTGACAAAACATTACACACAACTCTTGTAAATGTACTGTCCTAACATACTCTAAATTTATGCTTTCGCCGTAAAACCTTTTTGAAATCGTAAAACGTGGTTAGATTAAGGAGATGTTTATCTTTCAAAGGGTGTAAAATAGTTGTATGTTTGAAAAATTTGAATTTTGACATTTATTTGGATTCAAATTTGCCGCTCTTGAAATGCACCTGCTGTTGATGGAGTGCACCACGGGTGGCACGCTAGCGTCCCACCTAGCCCATAGAGGTTAGTTTTTTATATTTTCTGGATCAAGATTCGGCTTTTTCAAGAGAGGCTTTATTACTGCCACTTTTAGTGAGCTTGGTACACATCCGGTGGATAGAGAGCCGTTTTGTATGTTCAACATAGGAGGGCCAAGCACAGGAAGCAGCTCTTTCAGTAGTTTAGTTGGAATAGGGTCCAGTATGCAGCTTGAGGGTTTGGAGGCCATGATTATTTTCATCATTGTGTCAAGAGATATAGTACTAAAACACTTTAGTATCTCCCTTGATCCTAGGTCCTGGCAGAGTTGTGTAGACTCAGGACAATGGAGCTTTGGAGGAATACCCAGATTTAAAGAGGAGTCTGTAATTTGCTTTCTAATGATCATGATCTTTTCCTCAAAGAAGTTCATAAATTTATTACTGCTGAAGTGAAAGCCATCCTCCATTTGCGAAGGCTGCTTTTTAGTTAGCTTTGCGACAATATCAAAAAGAAATTTCAGATTGTTCTTATTTTCCTCAATTAAGTTGGAAAAATAGGATGATCGAGCAGCAGTGAGGGCTCTTCGATACTGCACGGTACTGTCTTTCCAAGCTAGTCGGAAGACTTCCAGTTTGGTGTGGCGCCATTTCCGTTCCAATTTTCTGGAAGCTTGCTTCAGAGCTCGTGTATTTTCTGTATACCAGGGAGCTAGTTTCTTATGACAGATGTTTTTAGTTTTTAGGGGTGCAACTGCATCTAGGGTATTGCGCAAGGTTAAATTGAGTTCCTCGGTTAGGTGGTTAACTGATTTTTGTCCTCTGACGTCCTTGGGTAGGCAGAGGGAGTCTGGAAGGGCATCAAGGAATCTCTGGGTTGTCTGAGAATTTATAGCACGACTTTTAATGCTCCTTGGTTGGGGTCTGAGCAGATTATTTGTTGCGATTGCAAACGTAATAAAATGGTGGTCCGATAGTCCAGGATTATGAGGAAAAACATTAAGATCCACAACATTTATTCCATGGGACAAAACTAGGTCCAGAGTATGACTGTGGCAGTGAGTAGGTCCAGAGAAATGTTGGACAAAACCCACTGAGTCGATGATGGCTCCAAAAGCCTTTTTCCATGTGAATGTTAAAGTCACCAAAAATGTGAATATTATCTGCTATGACTACAAGATCCGATAGGAATTCAGGGAACTCAGTGAGGAACACTGCATATGGCCCAGGAGGCCTGTAAACAGTAGCTATAAAAAGTGAGTGAGTAGGCTGCATAGATTTCATGACTAGAAGCTCAAAAGACAAAAACGTCATTGTTTTTTTTTTTTTTGTAAATTGAAATTTGCTATCGTAAATGTTAGCAACACCTCCGCCTTTGCCAGATGCACAGGGGGTATGGTCACTAGTGTAACCAGGGGGTGAGGCCTCATTTAACACAGTAAATTCATCAGGCTTAAGCCATGTTTCAGTCAGGCCAATCACATCAAGATTATGATCAGTGATTAGTTCATTGACTATAACTGCATTGGAAGTGAGGGATCTAACATTAAGTAACCCAATTTTGAGATGTGAGGTATCACAATCTCTTTCAATAATGGCAGGAATGGAGGAGGTCTTTATACTAGTGAGATTGCTAAGGCGAACACCGCCATTTTTAATTTTGCCCAACCTAGATCGAGGCACAGACACGGTCTCAATGGGGAAAGCTGAGCTGACTACACTGACTGTGCTAGTGGCAGACTCCACTAAGCTGGCAGGCTGGCTAACAGCCTGCTGCCTGGCCTGCACCCTATTTCATTGTGGAGCTAGAGGAGTTAGAGCCCTGTCTATGTTCGTAGATAAGATGAGAGCACCCCTCCAGCTAGGATGGAGTCCGTCACTCCTCAACAGGCCAGGCTTGGTCCTGTTTGTTGGTGAGTCCCAGAAAGAGGGCCAATTATCTACAAATTCTATCTTTTGGGAGGGGCAGAAAAACAGTTTTCCACCAGCGATTGAGTTGTGAGACTCTGCTGTAGAGCTCATCACTCCCCCTAACTGGTAGGGGGCCAGAGACAATTAATCGATGCCGACACATCTTTCTAGCTGATTTACACGCTGAAGCTATGTTGCGCTTGGTGACCTCTGACTGTTTCATGCTAACATCGTTGGTGCCGACGTGGATAACAATATCTCTATACTCTCTACACTCGCCAGTTTTAGCTTTAGCCAGCACCGTCTTTAGATTAGCCTTAACGTCGGTAGCCCTGCCCCCTGGTAAACAGTGTATGATGAATGTCTGTCCTCAACAGATTAACCTCCACCACTTCATTAGGGGAAAAGTTTAAAATCTGTGTCTATGGTCAATTTCATCATACTACTATAAGCATGACATTGACTTGGTGATACGTCTGGCTGAGGCTGATTTGTTTTGCAATGACAATGACACATCACGCTAATAATACAGATAAGAAACATTGCACACGTGTACACCTGCTGCATTAACACTCATTTACACACACACACACACACACACACACACACACACACACACACACACACAATCTCTCTCTATTTCAAGGGGATATAGACAGATGAAGACAGACAAACATTGACAAAATACAACAAGTGAATCATTGAAATCCTCCAAACTGCGATATCAGGACGAATTTGCCATATTCCATCGGTCCGTATTAATGATTAAAAAAAATAAACTATAAAAAAACACAACATTTCAACTAGGCTTAAAACATGCTCGCATAACATGATAAAACATGATCGCATGATGGATTAAGGCTAATCTTCTTGTCCATAATCCTCCCAAACCTCAACATTGCAAGACCGTGGAACATAAGGTAAAAAGGCTACATAGGACAATTGGGGCGGTGCACTACACATGGAATAATGCAAAACACTTTTTTAAAAGCACACTTACTGTTGGCCTATATAACACTTATTGTTGGCCTATATAACACTTACTTTAGCCTACTTGATATAAGTAAGGTTACTTACAGAATCAATATCATTGACACCATCCATGTGACACAGTTGATCCAACAACCGGAGTAGTTCAACATTGGGTGCTATCTGAGTCTGAGAAAGTGAACTGAACGTGACTTGTGGTGTGAGTGTTTCATACTTGTAGGCAGGTCCACTATGTGGCACCGTAAATGAATCTGCCCACTTCCCCGTTTCATTGTCACTAGCGTAATAGTTCATATCAGAGCCATATAAGGCTATCTGTGTGGGCAATTGGCTACTGACTCTGGGGTAGACAACAGGTGTTGATAAAACACAACAGCAAACAGGCTACACAACAGCACTGTGTAACGCAGCAGCATCACCCATGCTAATCTAGCAATACTCAACTCTCAACACAGAGAGGGCAACCACAGCAGCTCAACACAATACAATACAACATCACAGCTCTTGAGAGAACAAATGTTGTGTCAACACCACATGGCCCATCTTTCGGATGGGATGTTAAACGGGTGTCCTGACTCTATGTGGTCACTAAAGATCGCTGGGCACTTATTGTAAGAGTAGGGGTGTTAACCCCGGTGTCCTGGCTAAATTCCCAAGCTGTCCCTCATACCATCACGGTCACCTAATCATCCCCAGCTTACAATTGGCTCATTCATCCCCCCTCCTCTCCCCTGGAACTATTCCCCAGGTCGTTGCTGTAAATGAGAAAGTGTTCTCAGTCAACTTACCTGGTAAAATAGCGTTTTTTTTTTGTAATTTCCAGCTCTTCTAAACACTGGATGCATGATATACAGTATGTTCCATTCCTTCACAGGTGTCTGGTTTTATCTTTCTGACCCAGAAAGGACACTCCCACAATGATAGAAGAACACGAACACCACAAAGCAAAACAACCAATCTAAACCGTTTTGCTCTGAGACCAGGCTGCAACAACACAACCCTGCACAGTATCATGACCAAAAAGAGCATCTGAACAGCGAATACGCACCTCAAATTGGACAAAGAGTTTTTCTTTAATGTGTCAGATGAGAAGGATATACTCCAAACACCCGAACACGCCTTCATCCCCGTCATCGGTCTGGCCGCAGGGCCAGAGTGTCAGAGGAGGTGTCAAAGGAAGGCCCTAAAAGACTCCAGCCACCCTAGTCATAGACTGTTCTCTCTGCTACCGCACGGCAAGCGGTACCAGAGCGCCAAGTCTAGGTCCAAGAGGATTCTAAACACTTTCAACCCCTAAGCCATAAGACTCCTGAACACCTAATCAAATGGCTACCCAGACTATTTGTATTGCCCCCCACCCCACCTACACTGCTGCTACTCTCTTCTATTATCTATGCATAGTCACTTTAATAACTCTACCTACATGTACATATTACCTCAATTACCTCGACACCGGTGCCCCCACACATTGACTCTGTACCGGTACCCCCTGTACATAGCCCCGCTATGGTTATTTACTGCTGCTCTTTAATTACTTGTTATTCTTATCTCTTACTGTTTTTTTAAGGTATTTTCTTAAAACTGCATTGTTGGTTAAGGGCTTGTAAGTAAGCATTTCACAGTTAGGTCTACACCTGTTGTAGTCGGCGCACGTGACAAATAAAATGATTTGATTTATCAGTAGTAGCTAACAAACACTGCTCAGTGGCCTTGTGGAGTGTATGCCCTGAGATTGGAAGGTTGTGAATTCAATCCCTGGCCGAGTCAAACCAAAGACTGTAAAAATGGGCCCTAATGCGTCGCTAGAGATGTGTGGGTAAAGCCCTGCGATAGACTAGTGTCCTGTCCTGGGGTTTGTACATTGCGCTGCAGGAGATAGGGTCCTACTCTATGAGGTTTTCTGGCTCAGCCAAGAATCCTGCACTGTAAGCTGATCTGGCTCAGCCAAGGCTCCTACAAAGTTACTTACTATGTCAACACTAGGTGTAATTGCAGACTACCAGTTTAGTTGTTTTCTCCCACCCTTAGGATGCATGTCATGATGATGAGTTAAAACCTTTTCATCAGTCAGTTCATTGTAAAACATGATCTCAGCTCAGAGACAGAATTCCCCTTCCTTCATACTCAGACACCGGCTGTGATGTGTGGGGCAAGGTAATCTTGGTTAACTCAGAACTAATTTCATACTCACACAACGGCTGTAATTTGATCAGATGCTGTTTACCTAGTCTGTCCAGAAGAGATTAGAGGCAAGGAAGAAAGGACAAGAGTCTGTTTGAGCTGAGTGATTCAGGAGAATGGAAGGTTGTCGATCTGAGCTTAGTGTGACAGGTTGAAGGGAGGAGGCTAGAGACAAGACTGTATATGTATCTGTTAATAACAGAAAGATATTCTTATTCTTAGAATCAGAAACAGTCAAAATGTCAGGAGTCTGGTAATGAGTATTGAATGGCATATCCATTCCCTCCCAACAACACCTGCCTCCCAATATGGAGATTTCTTCAACAGGAAGGGAGACCTTCAGCAGAAAGGCCTAGACTCAATCTGTTATTTACATAATCTGGATAACATTACTGCAGTAAGTAAATGTACAAGTAGTAAGAGTACATAGTTCATGAACTAGAGGTCGACCGATTAATTAGGGCCGATTTCAAGTTTTCATTACAATTGGTAATCGGCATTTTTGGACACCGGTTATGGCCGATTACATTGCACTCCACGAGGAGACTGCGTGGCAGGCTGACCACCTGTTACGCGAGTGCAGCAAGGAGCCAGGGTAAGTTGCTAGCTAGCATTAAACTTATCTTATAAAAACAATCCATCTTAACATAATCACTAGTTAACTACACATGGCTGATGATATTACTAGTTTATCTAGCTTGTCCTGCGTTGCATATAATCAGTGCGGTGCCTGTTAATTTATCATCGAATCACAGCCTGCTTCGCCAAACGGGTGATGATTTAACAAGAGCATTTGCGAAAAAAGCACTGTCGTTGCACCAATGTGTACCTAACCATAAACATCAATGCCTTTCTTAAAATCAATACACAAGTATATATTTTTAAACCTGTATATTTAGTTAATATTGCCTGCAAACATGAATTTATTTTAACTAGGGAAATTGTGTCACTTCTCTTGCGTTCTGTGCAAGCAAAGTCAGGGTATATGCAGCAGTTTGGGACGCCTGGGGTTGTTGCGAACTGTGTGAAGACCATTTCTTCCTAACAAAGACCGTAATTAATTTGCCAGAATTTTACATAATTATGACATAACATTGAAGGTTGTGCAATGTAACAGCTATATTTAGACTTAGGGATGCCACCCGTTCGATAAAATACGGAACGTTTCCGTATTTCACTGAAAGAATAAACGTTTTGTTTTCGAAATGATAGTTTCCGGATTTGGCCATATTAATGACCTAAGGCTCGTATTTCTGTGTGTTTTATTATATTATAATTAAGTCTATGATTTGATATTTGATAGGGCAGTCTGACTGAGCGGTGGTAGGCAGCAGCTGGCTCGTAAGCATTCATTCAAACAGAACTTTCCTGCATTTGCCAGCAGCTCTTCGCTGTGCTTCAAGCATTGCGCTGTTCATGACTTCAAGCCTATCAACTCCCGAGATTAGGCTGGCAATACTGTAGTGCCTATAAGAACATCCAATAGTCAAAGGTAAATGAAATACAACTGGTATAGGGAGAAATAGTCCTATAATTCCTATAATAATTACAACCTAAAACTTCTTAACTGGGAATATTGAAGACACATGTTAAAATGAACCACCAGCTTTCATATGTTCTCATGTTCTGAGCAAGGAACTTAAAACGTTAGCTTTTTTACATGGCAAATATTGCACTTTTACTTTCTTCTCCAACACTGCTTTTGCATTATTTAAAACCAAGTTGAACATGTTTCATTATTTATTTGAGACTAAATTGATTTTATTGTTGTATTATAGTAAGTTAAAATAAGTGTTCATTGTTCATTCAGTATTGTTGTAATTGTCATTATTACAAATATATATATAAATAAAAAAAATAAAAAAAAATTGTCCGATTAATCGGTATCGGCTTTTTTTCGGTCCTCAAATAATCGGTATCGGTAATACATTTATTATATATCACAAGCCACTTTATACAATGCCAGTTTATATAATGTTTACATACCATACATTACTCATCTCATATGTATATACTGTACTCTATACCATCTACTGCACCTTGCCTATGCCGTTCGGCCATCACTCTTTCATTCATTTTTATGTACATATTCTTATTCATTCCTTTACACTTGTGTGTATAAGGAAGTTGTTGTGAAATTGTTAGGTTAGATTACTTGTTAGACATTACTGCATGGTCGGAACTAGAAGCACAAGCATTTCGCTACACTCACATTAACATCTGCTAACCATGTGTATGTGACCAATAAAATATGATTTGATTTGAGTCTCCGTTCTACATGAATCGTTTTTTCCAGCTCTTTGGATGCATGATGTCATGGGGTGAAAGGTAAATACTGTAGGCTAGCTTGGTTTACTCTAGTGTGTACTTTTCTCACACTACAGCCATAGTCGTGGGAAGTAGGGGTGCTGAGGGTGCTGCAGCAACCCCTTGATAAATCGGAATGAAAAAAATATCTGTTTTTTTCAACAAAATCATTTAAGTAGGCCTTTATTATTCCTGGCAACAGCATTCTATGAGCGGAGGAATTTTTCCCTCAGGTCTTCCCATATTGTCGGATAGTTGTTGACAGCACCCCCCCAACCTAAAACGTTTTCCAGCGGATATGACTACAGCCCTTGAACAGCTTAACCATAACTGTGTTTATAACACCACTACTGGTCTCAGAGTGTAAGAGCCACAGAGATCCTGTTGAACTAATTCTATGGTGAGAGCAGTGAGTTATATGTCAGATTGTGTCCCATGCCATGTCTATGCTCAGTCCTTGACCCTAATGTAGATAGAAAGTGGAAGGCCAAATGGAGGGGCAGGCTAGTAGAATGGTTATGGAGGGGCAGGCTAGTAGAATGGTGAAGGAGGGGCAGGCTAGTAGAATGGTGATGGAGGGGCAGGCTAGTAGAATGGTGATGGAGGGGCAGGCTAGTAGAATGGTGATGGAGGGGCAGGCTAGTAGAATGGTGAAGGAGGGGCAGGCTAGTAGAATGGTGATGGAGGGGCAGGCTAGTAGAATGGTGATGGAGGGGCAGGCTAGTAGAATGGTGATGGAGGGGCAGGCTAGTAGAATGGTGAAGGAGGGGCAGGCTAGTAGAATGGTGATGGAGGGGCAGGCTAGTAGAATGGTGATGGAGGGGCAGGCTAGTAGAATGGTGATGGAGGGGCAGGCTAGTAGAATGGTGAAGGAGGGGCAGGCTAGTAGAATGGTGATGGAGGGGCAGGCTAGTAGAATGGTGATGGAGGGGCAGGCTAGTAGAATGGTGAAGGATGGGCAGGCTAGTAGAATGGTGAAGGATGGGCAGGCTAGTAGAATGGTGATGGAGGGGCAGGCTAGTAGAATGGTGAAGGAGGGGCAGGCTAGTAGAATGGTGATGGAGGGGCAGGCTAGTAGAATGGTGAAGGAGGGGCAGGCTAGTAGAATGGTGAAGGAGGGGCAGGCTAGTAGAATGGTGATGGAGGGGCAGGCTAGTAGAATGGTGAAGGAGGGGCAGGCTAGTAGAAAGGTGAAGGATGGGCAGGCTAGTAGAATGGTGATGGAGGGGCAGGCTAGTAGAATGGTGATGGAGGGGCAGGCTAGTAGAATGGTGATGGAGGGGCAGGCTAGTAGAATGGTGAAGGAGGGGCAGGCTAGTAGAATGGTGATGGAGGGGCAGGCTAGTAGAATGGTGATGGAGGGGCAGGCTAGTAGAATGGTGAAGGATGGGCAGGCTAGTAGAATGGTGAAGGATGGGCAGGCTATTAGAATGGTGATGGAGGGGCAGGCTAGTAGAATGGTGAAGGAGGGGCAGGCTAGTAGAATGGTGATGGAGGGGCAGGCTAGTAGAATGGTGATGGAGGGGCAGGCTAGTAGAATGGTGAAGGAGGGGCAGGCTAGTAGAATGGTGATGGAGGGGCAGGCTAGTAGAATGGTGATGGAGGGGCAGGCTAGTAGAATGGTGATGGAGGGGCAGGCTAGTAGAATGGTTATGGAGGGGCAGGCTAGTAGAATGGTGATGGAGGGGCAGGCTAGTAGAATGGTGATGGAGGGGCAGGCTAGTAGAATGGTGATGGAGGGGCAGGCTAGTAGAATGGTGAAGGAGAGGCAGGCTAGTAGAATGGTGATGGAGGGGCAGGCTAGTAGAATGGTGATGGAGGGGCAGGCTAGTAGAATGGTGAAGGATGGGCAGGCTAGTAGAATGGTGAAGGATGGGCAGGCTATTAGAATGGTGATGGAGGGGCAGGCTAGTAGAATGGTGAAGGAGGGGCAGGCTAGTAGAATGGTGATGGAGGGGCAGGCTAGTAGAATGGTGATGGAGGGGCAGGCTAGTAGAATGGTGAAGGAGGGGCAGGCTAGTAGAATGGTGATGGAGGGGCAGGCTAGTAGAATGGTGATGGAGGGGCAGGCTAGTAGAATGGTGATGGAGGGGCAGGCTAGTAGAATGGTTGATGGAGGGGCAGGCTAGTAGAATGGTGATGGAGGGGCAGGCTAGTAGAATGGTGATGGAGGGGCAGGCTAGTAGAATGGTGATGGAGGGGCAGGCTAGTAGAATGGTGAAGGAGAGGCAGGCTAGTAGAATGGTGATGGAGGGGCAGGCTAGTAGAATGGTGAAGGATGGGCAGGCTAGTAGAATGGTGATGGAGGGGCAGGCTAGTAGAATGGTGAAGGAGGGGCAGGCTAGTAGAATGGTGATGGAGGGGCAGGCTAGTAGAATGGTGATGGAGGGGCAGGCTAGTAGAATGGTGATGGAGGGGCAGGCTAGTAGAATGGTGATGGAGGGGCAGGCTAGTAGAATGGTGATGGAGGGGCAGGCTAGTAGAATGGTGATGGAGGGGCAGGCTAGTAGAATGGTGATGGAGGGGCAGGCTAGTAGAATGGTGATGGAGGGGCAGGCTAGTAGAATGGTGAAGGAGGGGCAGGCTAGTAGAATGGTGAAGGAGGGGCAGGCTAGTAGAATGGTGATGGAGGGGCAGGCTAGTAGAATGGTGAAGCCAGCAGTAGAACACAACAGATAGTAGTTGGGAGGCCAAGATAGACCCAGTTCTTAAAGGAAAAGGTGCTCTGTGCCACAAGAAATATCTAAGCTGAAGTTTGTTTTTCCTGATTCAGGGTTCACTTCCCCTCCCATTACACAGCAGATCTATGGAGCAGTGATTAACGTCAAGTGATTAAAGCAGACACAGTTCCTCTCTCACTCTACAGCAGAAGCATTTGGCTACTTCAGTACTCAGCTGGCAGGAGTATTGCCTTTCTTATCAGTACATACGTTTCTGAAGGTATTTGTCATGTCTGCCCATATGCCTTGTACTGGATGCAGCTGCAGTATACTGTGGTATGATCTATCTTTCTGGTCTGCTAATGAGAACTGAATGACACACTCATCCCCTCCCAACAAGACCTGCCTCCCAATGTGGAACATTCATCAACAGGAAAGGAGACCTTCAGCTGAAAGGCCTAGACTCAATCCCTTATTTATATAATCCCTGTAGCATTACTGCAGTCAGTAAATTTACAAATAATAAGAGTACGTCTTCTATGAATAGCCATGAAAGAGACACCAATTTAAGTGGTCTGTCACAGAGATTTTTAGTTGTATCTCCATGGTCTGTTAACTGGCAAAAGTCATCGTCGCCCAACCTCCTCTAATCCAAAGCGGACTACTGGTGCCATCTGCTGGAGTGCTGGTATATGTCATTGACTCTGGGAGGTGTGATGTTCGGATGTACCGATCCTGTGCAGGTGTTGTTACACGTGGTCTGCACTGTGAGGACAATCAGCTGTCCGTCCAGTCTCCCTGTAGCGCTGTCTTAGGCGTCTCACAGTACGAACATTGCAATTTATTGCCCTGGCCACATCTGCAGTCCTCATGCCTCCTTGCAGCATTCCTAAGGCACGTTCACGAAGATGAGCAGGGGCCCTGGGCATCTTTCTTTTGGTGTTTTTCAGAGTCAGTAGAAAGGCCTCTTTAGTGTCCTAAGTTTTCATAACTGTGACCTTAATTGCCAACCGTCTGTAAGCTGTTAGTGTCTTAACGACTGTTCCACAGGTGCATGTTCATTAATTGTTTATGGTTCATTGAACAAACATGGGAAACAGTGTTTAAACCCTTTACAATTAAGATCTGTGAAGTAATTTGGATGTTTACGAATTATCTTTGAAAGACAGGGTCCTGAAAAAGGGATGTTTCTTTTTTTGCTGAGTTTATATTAAATATATTGCCAGTGTCAAAGCCTGTACTTTTATTTCCCCCAACCGACCTAATCATGATTGTGGTAATGTTTTGCCTATAGGTATACGTATTTACGTATTAGTATGACACACAGCCGTAATGCTGAGGCAGCATTCACACCACTATGCTTTTAAACTCTTGATGGTTGCTAGGCAGCGTTCGTTAACCATCCTCCTGCCAGTTGTAAACTTTGCAAGGCATGTCACTTTGCCCATCTCTTAACATAGCCCACCACTAAGCATACCGTTTTCTTATTAACCACAACCGGATGAATCCATAAAGAATTACTGTGGTAATAAATATCACTGAATTACGTAAATGTTGAAATAAAGTAGGCTAATGCAATTGAAGGCATGTTGGCCTATCACATTGTTGCTTACTCCCAAAATCCTCCAATCATTTTAATACATTTGAAGAAATAGCCTACCCGGGTGTGGTCTAGATGACAATTTCAGCACCATTTTGATTGGGACAGCGCAATTGCTCTGCTTGGAGACAAGTCTAGAAACTCGACTTGATATATCAATAATTATGTCAGACTTTTGTTTGCACTGAATCTCCGTTTGGATAGCCTATTGGTTAGACTACAATTAGGCTGGGAAAAGCTAAGTTGAGGTGTGAGAGCTTCCTGTGATCATCTTGTCTCGTTTGCTCATTTATTAGAACATTTTGCCATGTGATCCTCTATGGCAGGTATTCCCAGGGGCAACGTCAGGGGTACGCCCCAAAGAATGTGCATTCATATATTTTCCAACGAGGCTATACATTTGGGTGAGGTTTTTTTCTCCCCTGAGTAGCCTTGTATCACTGTCCCCCCCAAAATGTAACCATCTAGTGTTCAGCGAAATACAGGTAGCCTAGTCAAATAATTATCATCCAATCACAACATTAACCGTTACTCTCTAGCGAGAAGCCTGAAATGTGGATAATTGCGGGAAACTTTGGACCAATCTTGGGAAAATTGTACTTCCGGTATTGATTATGGTTGTTTGATAATACTGAGTATTATTTACTAAAAACGTTACTTAGAGAAAAACAGGAAAGCGATATTAAAGACGAACATAAGTGGTTTTCATTAAATCTGTCATGGGTTAGGATGACACACATTGGCGTGTTTGGATGTAACTTAGTAAAAGCAACTGGTCTTAAGGTAAAAACAAAATAAATGTTTAGTTTTCACTGTGTAAGTCAACCTCTGACAACACAAATATGTTATATTACACAATACAGCTTCAAATTTGCACAACACTTAACGGTAGTAATTATTGCAATAAGTATTAATTAATTTGTCCACTTGATGTCAGTGACTTGACTGTAGAATACACGGCTACTCAGTGAAATGATAAAAAGCTTCATTTTTGAACTTGATGATGTGGAAACCCCACACACGAGGGGGTCAATGCAAAAAGTCTGGGTAGTCATTTGATTAGCCGTTCTGCAGTCTTATGGGGGGTGGTAGAAGCTGTTAAGAAGCCTTTTGGACCTAGACTTGGCACTCTGGTACCGCTTGCAGTGTGTTAGCAGAGAGAACAGTACATGACTAAGGTGGCTGGAGTCTTTGGAAATGTTTTGGGCCTTCCTCGGTTTACCGCCTGGTATAAGGTCCTGGATGGCAGGAAGCTTGGCCCCAGTGATGTAATGGGCTGCACGCACTACCCTCTGTAGCGCCTTGCAGTTGCGATACCAGGTAGTGATGCAACCAGTCAGGATGCTCTCAATGGTGCAGCTGTAGAACTTTTCGAGGATATGAGGACCATGCCAAATCTATTCAGTCTCCTGAGGGCAATGGGCATTGTCGTACCCTCTTCACGACTTTCTTGGTGTGTTGGACCTTGATTGTTTGATGTGGACACCAAGGAACTTAAATCTCTCAACCTGCTCCACTACAGCCCCATCAATGAGAATGGGGGTGTGCTCAGCTCACCTTTTCTTGTAGTCCACGATAATCTCCTTTGACTTGATCATGTTGAGTGAGAGGTTGTTGTCCTGGCACCGCACTGCCAGGTCTCTGACCTCCGTATAAGCTGACTCATAATGTAATGTTACAAAATGTGGAAAAAGGGAAGGGGTCTGAATACTTTCCGAATGCACTGTATATCCTCATCTGACCTCACTGAAAAATGTGAACTATAGTAACCTATGACCATGCAGGCAGGCACCTTGGGCTAGTTCTACCTTCTCAACTAACCACCTTTCCTGTTTACCTCCCTGACACCAGAATGACATGATGCCTTATTGTATTCACAGTCTGGAATAAATAAATGGGCTGATTAGGTAAACAATATAACACCTGAATCATCTAATTAACCAAACGTTAATGGTCTTCAATCGAGACCATGATTAGTTTGAAGCAGTGTTTTACCAAGAAGCTGGACTGGAACAAAGCGTCCTCCCGTGCTATAGATAACAAGTGATAAAGATACTTCACAACAGCAACATTACCCTCAACACCATAAGTAAATGGGATACAATGAGCAGATACATTATGATTAAGAAAAAGAAACAGGCACCCACATCCTGTGAACTTATCAGCTGTCATTCCACTCTTTGTCGCCGCTGCCACAAACACAAAACCCACAACCCACAGTATATGAGTGACACCTGTTACTTTACAGCTTGCTGAAAAAAAGGAAACCAGTGATCAGCTCTGCTCACAATATGCATAACTTACCACGAGCAGGAACTCCTTATATGGGCCTAGACACCCACATTGCCATGCGATCATTAGGAAAGGACTCCATATATGGTCATAGAGCAGTGACCATGCCAATTTGCTAACCTGCATCCAATCTTCATTAGCCACAAGCCCGCCTCACTCACCTGAATCCTCTTGTTTAATCAACCAACCTCACAATATTTCAACGGCATCCATCTTCACACTATTGCCCAACAAACAGTTGTACTGAGGTTGGAACCTAAATCATTTTTAAATTGTTTCTGAACATAAGTGGTTTTTCCCCGTTCTGACCAGCAAAATTAAGTTTGAACCCAAAAAAGGACTGGTTTATAGCGTTCCTTTTTATTACATTTTTCAAAATATTTGTACATTTAGCTCAACATTAAATGACTTCAATCAGTGCAACAAGAGAAATTAGGGAAGCTCTTTTTTTTGTTATTGAGGTTCTGACTTGCTACAGGCTGTCTGACAAGAAACCCTCCCCCCAAACACAGCTTGCTGAAAAAAAGGAAACCACAGTTATCAGCTCTGCACACAATATGCATAACTCAACCACACCGAACGTGTTGTTTATAACGCAGGAGAGCTTTAAGCTTCAGACCACACGTCTTAATCCACAGCAGGATTTCCAAATATGGGCTTTGTCTTCCGTATGGTAATGCCCCCAGAGCAGGAACTCCATATATGGGTGCACTCATACCAAAGTAGTAATCTTGTGGTTTCTATAAAATAAAGGAGATGGAAATGCAAGCTACACAATCAGGCCTATATTAGGGATGGGCAACTCCAGTCCTTGGGGGACCGGAGTGGTGTCACTCTCTTTCACCCATCCCAAGCAAACACTGATTAGAAAGCTGATTAAACAAACTGCGTTCTAAACTGAAGATCATGATTCGTTTATTATTGGAGTCAGGTGTGATGGATTTACGTCTGTCTCTCCAACCAGCTACAGAGAGATCCTATAGGATCCTAGGAGGCGCCGTTACTTAATTACTAGGCCAAGGCCTTAAATCAAGTGTGCATGCTCGAACACACCAGGCCTTCGAGAATCTTCCACAACTTAACAATATGACACTCTCTTGCAGTAATTTCAACATTCACAACACTTGTGATTTAGCTACAATCATGCAACAGTGACTTGCAATTCTGTAATTAGACAACTTGCATGAGCTAGCCTCTCTAGGGTAGGGGGCAGTATTTGCACGGCCGGATAAAAAACGTACCCGATTTAAGCTGGTTATTACTACTGCCCAGAAACTAGAATATGCATATAATTATTGGCTTTTGATAGAAAACACCCTAAAGTTTCTAAAACTGTTTGAATGGTGTCTGTGAGTATAACAGAACTCATATGGCAGGCAAAAACCTGAGAAGATTCCTTACAGGAAGTGCCCTCTCTGACCATTTCTTGGGCTTCTACACACTCTTTATTGAAAACTGAGGATCTCTGCTGTAACGTGACACTTCCTACGGCTCCCATAGGCTCTCAGAAGGCGGCAAAACACTAAATGATGCCTTTGCAGGCCCTGGCTGAAAAACAGTAGCGCATTTGGATAGTGGTCGATCAGAGAACAATGAGACTGGGGCGCGTGCACGAGGCGAGACCATGTTTTTATTTTTTCGTCTTTGAACGAAAACAGGGTTTCCTGGTCAGAATATTATCGTTTTTTTAAGAGAAAAATCGCATTAAAATTGATTTTAAACAGCGGTTGACATGCTTCGAAGTACGGTAATGGAATATTTCTATTTTTTTTGTCACGAAACGCGTCGGGCGCGTCACCCTTCGGATAGTGTCTTGAACGCACGAACAAAACAGAGGATATTTGAATATAACTATGGATTATTTTGAACCAAACCAACATTTGTTATTGAAGTAGAAGTCCTGGGAGTGCATTCTGACGAAGAACAGCAAAGGTAATCAAATTTTTCTAATAGTAAATCGGAGTTTGGTGAGGGCCAAACTTGGTGGGTGTCAAAATAGCTAGCCGTGATGGCTGGGCTATCTACTCAGAATATTGCAAAATGTGCTTTTGCCGAAAAGCTATTTTAAAATCGGACATAGCGATTGCATAAAGGAGTTCTGTATCTTTGTGAGTAATTTAGTAAATTCACTGGAAGTTTGCGGTGGGTATGCTTGTTCTGAACGTCACATGCCAATGTAAAAAGCTGGTTTTTGATATAAATATGAACTTGATTGAACAAAACATGCATGTATTATATAACATAATGTCCTAGGAGTGTCATCTGATGAAGATCATCAAAGGTTAGTGCTGCATTTAGCTGTGGTTTGGGTTTATGTGACATTATATGCTAGCTTGAAAAATGGGTGTCTGATTATTTCTGTCTGGGTACTCTGCTGACATAATCTAATGTTTTGCTTTCGTTGTAAAGGCTTTTTGAAATCGGACAGTGTGGTTAGATTAATGAGAGTCTTGTCTTTAAAATGGTGTAAAATAGTCATATGTTTGAGAAATTGAAGTAATAGCATTTCTAAGGAATTTGAATAACGCGCCACGGGATTCCACTGGCTGTTGAGTAGGTGGGACGATTTCGTCCCACATACCCTAGAGAGGCTAGCCAACAGGTAAACAATGCTACCAGCTGACAACAGTAAAAATAAGTTAGATGTAACAAGATAACTATCTCTAGCAAAGTTTCATTACCAAGCAGATATTATTGTCAATGACAGTCAATATCACAACTGTCATTGTTAGCTCAATGGCTAAGGTTGGTGACTCACCACTGCTGAAGGTGATGGCTTGCATGGTGGAGCAGGTGGGGACCCATAGGCAAGGCTCCTCGGGGATCTAGAGGCAGGGGCCGGCTGGTCCCCAGAGACGAGGTCAGGTGGTTCCACAGGTGTAAGGGCAGGAGGGTCTTCCAGTGCAGGAGCCAGGCGGCCCTCCAGAACTGCAGAGAGCAGGCCACCCGGGTCAGGGAACGTGGGTCCCCCAGGTCAGTGGGCCTAGCAGGGCAGGAAACACAGTAGTAAGTCCCCTGAACTGTTTTTTTAACATTTTATTTCACCTTTATTTAACCAGGTAGGCCTGTTGAGAACAACATCTCATTTACAACTGCGACCTAGCCAAGATAAAGCACAGCAGTATGACACAAACAACAACAGAGTTACAAATGGAATTAACAAACATACGGTCAATAACACTGTCTGAGAAGTAGTTGGTGAACCAGGCGAGGGTAGTCATTTGAGAAACCAAGGCTGTTGAGTCTGCCGATAAGAATGTGGTGATTGACAGCCGAAAGCCTTGGCCGGGTCGATGAATATGGCTACACAGTATTGTGTTTTATCGATGGTGGTTATGATATCTTTTAGGACCTTGAGCGTGGCTGAGGTGCACCCATGACCAACTCCGAAACCAGATTGCATAGCGGAGAAGGTACGGTGGGATTCGAAATGGTCAGTGATCTGTTTGTTAACTTGGCTTTCGAAGACCTTAGTAAGGCAGGGTAGGATAGATATAGGTCAGTTTTGGTCTAGACTGTCTCCCCCTTTAAAGAGGGTGATGACAGTGGCAACTTTCCAATCTTTGGGGGGATCTCAGATGATACAAAAGAGAGGTTGAACAGGTTAGCAATAAGGGTTGCAACAATTGCGGCGGATATTTTAGAAAAAGAGGGTCCATATTGTCTAGCCCAGATGAATTGTAGGGGTCCAGATTTTGCAGCTCTTTCAAAACATCAGCTATCTGGATTTTGGTAAAGGAGAAATGGGGGAGGCTTGGGCAAGTTGTTGTGGAGGGTGCCGGGAAGTTGACCAGAGTAGGGGTAGCCAGGTGGAAAGCATGGCCAGCCGTAGAAAAATGCTTATTGACATTCTCAATTATAGTGGATTTATCGGTGGTAACAGTGGTTTCTAGCCTCAGTGTAGTGGGCAGCTGGGAGGAGGTGCTCCTATTCTCCATGGACTTTACAGTGTCCCTGAACTTTTTGGAGTTTGCGCTACAGGATGCACATTTCTGTTTGAAAAAGCTAGCCTTTGCTCTCCTAACTGCCTGTGTATATTGGTTCCTAAATTCCCTGAAAAGTTGCATATCGCGGGGGCTATTCGATGCTAATGCAGTACGCCACAGGATGTTTTTGTGCTCGTCAAGGGCAGTCAGGTCTGGAGTGAACCGGGGTCTATATCTGTTCCTTCAACATTTTTTGAATGGGACATGCTTATTAAAGATGTTGAGGAAAGCACTTTTAAAGAATAACCAGGCATCCTCTACTGATGGAATGAGGTCAATATTCTTCCAGGATACCTGGGCCAGGTCGATTAGAAAGGACTTCTCACTGAAGTGTTTTAGGGAGTGTTTGACAGTGATGAGGGGTGGTCGTTTGACCGCAAACCCATTACGAATGCAGGCAATGAGGCAGTGATTCCTAAGATCCTGGTTGAAGACATCAGAGGTGTATTTGGAGGGCAGGTTGGTCAGGATGATATCTATGGGGGTGCCTGTATTTACAGATTTGGGGTTATACCTGGTAGGTTCATTGATCATTTGTGTGAGATTGAGGGCATCTAGCTTAGATTGTAGGATGGCCGGAGTGTTAAAAACCTCTTAGGGTTAAGAGGCAGTGTTCGGAAGTTCGGATGAATGACGTGCCCAAAGTAAACCGCCTGTTACTCAGGCCCAGAAGCTAGGATATGCATATAATTGGTAGCATTGGTTAGAAGACACTCTGAAGTTTCTAACGCTGTTCAAATAATATCTGTGAGTATAACAGAACTGATATGGCAGGCAAAAACCCGAGGAAAATCCATCCGGAAAATGTTGAGGTCACAGTCCATTTTAATGCTTATCTATGGGATATACAAATAAATTGCTCCCAGCTTGCAGTTCCTATGGCTTCCACAAGATGTCAACAGTCCTAAGAAAGGGTTTCAGGCTTGTTTTTTGAAAAATGATTGAGTAGTTGTAGTTTTTCCAAGGTGTATCTCATTACAAATGTAGTCTGTTGCCTGCGTGAATGAGGTGCTCGCTTTTCGTTATTTATCTTCCCTATTGAACATACTATTCTCCGTCTTAAATTTGATCATTTATTTAGATATTAGAGTACCTGAGGATTAATTAGTAACATCGTTTGACTTGTTTGGATGAACTTTACTGGTAACTTTATGGATTAGTTTGTATGCATGTTGAAAGAGTGGATTACTGAATCAAGCGCACCAACTAAACGGACATTTTTGGATATAAAGAAGGACTTTATCAAACAAAACGACCACTTAATGTGTAGTTGGGACAATTGGGATTGCAAACAAAGGAAGATCTTCAAGGGTAAGTGATTTATTTTATCGCTATTTGGGTGTGGGGCGCTGTCCTCAGATAATAGCATGGTATGCTTTCACCGTAAAGCCTTTTTGAAATCTGACAACGTGGTTGGATTAACAAGAAGTTAAGCTTTTAAACGATGTAAGAAACTTGTATTTTCATGAATGTTTAATATTACGATTTTGTCATTTGAATTTGGCGCGCTCCAGCTTCACCAGATGTTGTCGATTTTTACCCCTTCAGCGGGATCTGTGCGCTAAGAGGTGTCTAAGCATGTCCCAGTTCAGGTCACCTAACAGTATGAGCTCTGAAGATAGATGGGGGGCAATCAATTCACATATGGTGTCCAGGGCACAGCTGGGGGCTGAAGGTGGTCTATAGCAAGTGGCAACGGTGTGAGACTTGTTTCTGGAAAGGTGGATTTTTAAAAGTAGAAGCTTGAATTGTTTGGGCACAGACCTGGATAGTATGATAGAACTCTGCAGGCCATATTTGCAGTAGATTGCATCTCTGTCCCCTGTGGCAATTCTATGTTGTCGGAAAATGTTACAGTTAGGGATGGACATTTCAGGATTTTTGGTGGCCTTCCTTAGCCAGGATTTAGACACGGCTAGGACATCAGGGTTGGCAGAGTGTGCTAAAGCAGTGAATAAAACAAACTTAGGGAGGAGGCTTCTAATGTTAACATGCATGAAACCAAGGCTTTTAGGGTTACAGAAGTCAACAAATGTGAGCGCCTGGGGAATGGGAGTGGAGCTAGACGCCCAGTGAGCTGAGTGATCATAGGGTCCAGTGAGTAGCTAGGCGGGCTGGAGACACAGCGATTCAGACAGCTAGCGGGCCAGGGCTAGCACAAGGGCCTTAGGGGGACGTCGCGACAGAGGAGTCTGTTGTAGCCCCCTCGGATGGTTACGTTGGCTGGGGGCTGCGAACTGGCTCGGAGCAGGGACTGCACACCTAGAGGAATAGATAACTCAGGGTTTAGTGGGACGGGAGACCCAGGGCCTAAAACTAGGGCAGGAGATTTGGCGTGTAGCACTGAGGGAGCTGACTGCTTGCTGGCTAAGGCTGGGGGCTGGCCACCAACTGAGGGCAGAGGCTGCAGACCTAGTGGGGAAGAGAACATATAGCCTGGCGGAGCAGTAGACTGAGGGCCTACTAGAGCTGGAGACAGCAAAACCAGAACGACTGAAGACTGGGAGACTGTGCTGATAACATTGTGCCTGACAGGGAAACTGATTGACTCTGGACCTGACAGAAAAACTGACTGACTCTGGACCTGACAGGGAAACATACAACGACTGAGGGATAGGAGAGCACAGCTAGTACAGCAGGAGACTGAGGACCTAGTGCTAGCGAATGAGGGCCGAGGGGGGCTGAGGACTGAGAACCTAGCACAGATCACTTTTTGCCCAGCAGGACAGGAACTCTAAGCCTGGCAGGTGGAGGAACCGTGGAGACACCAATCCTAGTACAGCAAACTCAGGGCCTAGAATGACAGGTCGTCCTAAACCTAGCAGGCTAGGCAAGTGCTTACCAACTAAGTCAGGGGGCTGCGATCTGAGCAGGGCAGCAGACTGCACGCCTGACACCGAAGCAAACATGGGGCATAGCTGGGTAGGGTGCCTATGGTCTGGCAGAGCAGCAAACTTAGGACCCACTAGTGCAGGAGACTGTGGACCTAAAACAGCTGAGGACTGGGGGCCTAGCGCTATGGCTGGAGTCTGGGAACCTAAGTCAGACAAGTTTGAAGCTGCAACTAGGGCCTGAGACTGAGGGCGCCCCCTCTGGTTCGTGCCATGGAGGAAATCTTTGTGGGATATACTCACTGTCTCAGGGTAGTAAGTTGGTGGTTTCAAGATATCCCTCTAGTGGTGTGGGGGCTGTGCTTTGGCAAAGTGGGTGGGGTTATATCCTGTCTGGTTGGCCCTGTCTGGGGGTATTGTCGGACGGGACCACAGTGTCTCCCGACCACTCCTGTCTCAGCCTCCAGTATTTATGCTGCAATAGTTTGTGTCAGGGGGGCTAGGGTCAGTCTGTTATGTCTGGAGTATTTCTCCTGTCTTATCTGGTGAACTGTGTGAATTTAAGTATGCTCCCTCTAATTCTCTCTCTCCCCCTCCCGGAGGACCTGCTGTTCCCAGTCCATCTGGTCGTGTTGCTGCTCCAGTTTCAACTGTTCTGCCCACGGCTATGGAACCCTGACCTGTTCACCAGACGTGCTACCTTGTCCCGGACCTGCTGTTTTCGACTCTCTAGCGCACCTGCTGTCTCTAACTATGAATGCTCGGCTATGTAAGGCCAACTGACATTTACTCCTGAGTTGCTGACCTGTTGCACCCTCTACAACCACTGTGGTGGTGATTATTATTATTAGACCCTGCTGGTCATCCATGATAGTTTCTTGGCCATGTACTGTTATAATATCAACCCAGCACAGCCAGAAGAGGACTCTGAGGGCTATCCCTCAGAGCCTGCTTCCTCTCTAGGTTTCTTCCTAGGTTCCTGTCTTTCTAGGAAGGTTTTCTTAGCCAGCGTGCTTAAACATCTGCATTGCTTGCTGTTTGGGGTTTTAGGCTGGGTTTCTCTATAGCACTTTGTTACATTAGTTGATTTTAAAGGGGCTTTATAAATACATTTGATTGATTGGGTAAAGCCATAAACTGAGAGCCTACCAAGGGGGCAGGATAGATTGGACCAACCAGGAAGGCAGGGAACTCTAAACCTACCGTGGGGGGCAGGATACGCAAAGCATGGACACTTTACAACTGCCAAGTAGGCAGAAAACTGAAACTCCCCTACTGGAAAAGAGAACTCAGATCCTACTGGGAGGCAAATGTGTTCAATTATAGCCATGGTATAAAAGGAGTAATCAACTCGGGGCTCTATGCGTTCTCTAGAAAATAATGCATCTCTGTATAAGGTCAGTTCACACTTCACTGTCATTCATTATTTTCCATAGAACAACGCATAGCCCCTCGTTCATTATCCCGTACATACAGTGCATTCTGCAAGTATTCAGACCCCTTGACTTTTTCCTTATTCCGTTACAGACTTTCTCAAAAATGGATAAAACAAAAATTATAAAATGGCCCTCAATCTAAATACACACACACACAACACCCCATAATGACAAAGCTAGAAATGTTTGCAAATTCACGAAAGAACATCTCATTAACATACGTTTTCAGACCCTTTGCTATGAGACTTGAAATTGAGCTCAGGTGCATCCCGTTTCCATTGATCATCCTCGAGATGTTTCTACAACTTGATTGGAGAACACCTGTGGTAAATTAAATTGATTGGACATGATTTGGAAAGGCACACACCTGTGTATATGAAGTCCCACAGTTGAAAGTGCAAAGATGTTGAAGGAATTGTCCTTAGAGCTCCGAGACAGGATTGTGTCGAGGCACTGATCTGGGGAAGGACACAAGAAATGTCTGCAGTATTAAAGGTCCCCGAGAACAGTGGCCTCCATCATTCTTAAATGGAAGAAGTTTCAACCACCAAGACTCTTCCTAGAGCTGGCCGCCTTCCCAAACTGAGCAATCGGGGGAGAAGGGCCTTGGTCAGGGAGGTGACCAAGAACCCGATGGTCACTCTGACAGAGCTCCAGAGTTCCTCTGTGGAGATGGGAGAACCTTCCAGAAGGACAGCCTTCACTGCAGCACTCCACCAATCAGGTCTTTACATTAGAGTGGCCAGACGGAAGCCACTCCTCCGTAAAAGGCACATGACAGCCCGCTTGGAGTTTGCCAAAAGGCACCTAAAGAACTCTCAGACCATGAGAAACAAGATTCTCTGGTCTGATGAAACCAAGATTAAACTCTTTGGCCTGAATGCAAAGCATCACTTCTGGACGAAACCTGGCAACATCCCTATGGGGAAGCATGGTGGTGGCAGCATCATGCTGTGGGGAATGTTTTTCAGCAGCAGGGACTGGGAGACTGGTCAGGATCGAGGCAAAGATGAAAGAAGGAATGTACAGAGAGATCCTTGATAAAAACCTGCTCCAGAGCGCTCAGGACCTCAGACTGGGGGCAAAGGTTTACCTTCCAACAGGACATCGACCCTAAGCATACAGCCAAGACAACGCAGGAGTGGCTTCGGGACAAGTCTCTGAATGTCCTTGAGTGGTCCAGCCAGAGCCTTGACTTGAACCGGATCGAACATCTCTGGAGAGACCTGAAAATAGCTGTGCAGCGACGCTCCCCATCCAACCTGACAGAGCTTGAGAGGATATGCAAAGAAGAATGGAAGAAACTCCCCAAATACAGGTGTGCCAAGCTTGTAGCATCAAATCCAAACAGACTCAAGGCTGTAATCGCTGACAAATGTGCTTCAACAAAGTACTGATATATTTCCATTTTATTTTTATTAATTATCAAAACTGTCTCAACCTGTTCATGCTTTGTCATTATGAGGTATTGTGTGATAGATTGATGAAAACATATTTTATGCACTTTAGAATAAGGCTGTAATGTAAAAGATTTGGAAAAATTCATGCTGTCTGAATTCTTTCCGAGTGCACTGTATCTGAGCAGTGAAGTGTATTCATGGATGCCAAGGGAAGCCAGGATTCCCCAAAAATGTAATCAATACTAAAATAAAATGTATTTAAAATGTTGTTCGTCTCTCTCTGTGTTTTCATAACTTTCCGTCAATTCGCAAGTGGCTTAATCTCACCAGAGAAATCCTCAGATCGAGGTTAACAGCAGCCCTCTGGCTCAGTATGTGTAGCCCATGTATCTGATAATATCTGGAACAAGAGTATAACATGTTGTCACGCCCTGACCAGGTGAACTCTTCTATTTTGGTCAGGGTGTGGCATTTCTATAGTTTATTTTCTATGTTTTTGGTATAGCCTTGCTTTGGGGCGTATTTCTATGTTGGATTCTGTAGATTCCCAATCAGAGACAGCTGTCGCTAGTTGCCTCTGATTGGGGAATCATATTTAAGTTCCTTTTCCCCCCACGATGTTTGTGGGTTGTTGTCTCTTTTTGTTGGAGCAGTAGCGATACGTTTATTCTCTGTTTTGACCGTGTTATTTCAGTCTGTAATAAATAACATGAGTTCGCTCCCAGCTGCGCCTTGGTCCACTTCTTCCTTCCTGCACGACGATCGTTACAGAACAACCCACCTTACCAGGACCAAGCAGCGGGAGGAAAAGGAGCGCGAGAGATGGGCTCGCGAGGGAAAGGAGTTCTGGACCTGGGAGGAGATCATGTCGGGGAAAGGACCCTGGCGGAAGGATTCCCAGGTCGAGGAGGTGATGCCAGCCGGTGGAAGGAGTCGCAGGCGGCGGTCGAGGAGGCCCGGAAGACACCCCCAAGAATTTTTTTTGGGGGGGCTAATGGGGTGGTCCGGAAGGGCAGAGGAAGAGCCCAGACCACTGCTCTTGTGGGGGATAACGGCGATGGAGGATGCAGAGATGTGGCAGGTCCTGGAGGACCTGCGTAGGGACAGCGTGGAGGAAGAGCCTTGGGTAGCAGAGGTGCGCACGGTATCGCCAGTGCGCCTGCACAGCCCAGTGCGCTCTGTGCCAGCGCCCCACATTTGCCGGGCTAGGGGGAGTGTTCAGCGAGGACGTGTTGTGCCGGCTCAGCGCTCCTGGCCTCCGGTGCCCCTTCTCGGTCCGATGTATCCTGCGCCGAGGACGCGCACTGTGTCTCCGGTACGGCTGCACAGCCCAGTGCGTTCTGTGCCAGCGCTCCACACTTGCCAGGCTAAGGTGGGTGTTGAGCCAGAACGGGTGATGTCAGCTGTGCACTCCAGACCTCCAGTGCGCCTCCTCGGTCCAGGATATCCGGCGCCGCTTATGCGCACTGTGTCGCCGGTGTGCGGTCACAGTCCAGTCCGGCCCGTCCCTGCTCCCCGCACCAAGCCAGTGGTGTGTGCCCCCAGTCCGGCCCGTCCCTGCTCCCCGCACCAGGTTAGTGGTGCGTGTCCCCAGTCCTGTCCGGCCCATCCCTGCTCCCCGCACCAGGTTAGTGGTGCGCGTCCCCAGTCCAGTCCGGCCCGTCCCTGCTCCCCGCACCAAGCCAGTGGTGTGTGCCCCCAGTCCAGTCCGGCCCGTCCCTGCTCCCCGCACCAGGTTAGTGGTGCGCGTCCCCAGTCCTGTCCGGCCCATTCCTGCTCCCCGCACCAAGCTAGTGGTGCGTGTCCCCAGTCCTGTCCGGCCCATCCCTGCTCCCCGCACCAGGTTAGTGGTGCGCGTCCCCAGTCCAGTCCGGCCCGTCCCTGCTCCCCGCACCAGGTTAGTGGTGCGTGTCCCCAGTCCTGTCCGGCCCGTCCCTGCTCCCCGCACCAGGTTAGTGGTGCGTGTCCACAGTCCTGTCCGGCCCATCCCGGCTCCCCGCACCAAGCCGGTGGTGCGTGTCCCCAGTCCAGTCCGGCCCCGTGCTCCCCGCACCAGGTTGGTGGTGCGTGTCCCCAGGCCAGTCCGGCCCGTCCCTGCTCTCCGCACCAGGTTGGTGGTGCGTGTCCCCGGTCCTGTCCGGCCCGTCCCTGTTCCCCGCACCAGGCCCACGGCGCGTGTCCACAGTCCGGCACGGCCTGTGTCCGGTCCACCGGTGACCAGTCCTGTTCCGGTCGGCGGCTCCGCTCCGGAGCCTGAGCATGCCGCTCCACCGTGGTCCAGTCTGGGCCAGAGGGGTAGGGCTAGGGTGGAGGCAGGGGGAGAAACACGCCCGGGGCCAGAGCCTCCACCGAGGGTGAGGCGCCCACCTGGGTCCCCCCCCTAATAGACTTTAGGTTGGTGCGCCGGGAGTACGCACCGTTGGAGGGGGGGTACTGTCACGCCCTGACCAGGTGAACTCTTCTATTTTGGTCAGGGTGTGGCATTTCTATAGTTTATTTTCTATGTTTTTGGTATAGCCTTGCTTTGGGGCGTATTTCTATGTTGGATTCTGTAGATTCCCAATCAGTGACAGCTGTCGCTAGTTGCCTCTGATTGGGGAATCATATTTAAGTTCCTTTTCCCCCCACGATGTTTGTGGGTTGTTGTCTCTTTTTGTTGGAGCAGTAGCGATACGTTTATTCTCTGTTTTGACCGTGTTATTTCAGTCTGTAATAAATAACATGAGTTCGCTCCCAGCTGCGCCTTGGTCCACTTCTTCCTTCCTGCACGACGATCGTTACACATGTTGACACTGTAGAATTTGATTGATTGATACCAGCAAGTACTTGGCCTACCTTGATAAAACATTTTGAAAATAATTAGACAATCAGTTGAGCTGAGCTCAACTGTGGGTTGTCCTGGTGAATCTCACCAAAGAAATCATCAGAGCGAGTTTAACAGCAGCCCTCTGGCTCAGTATGTGTAGCCCATGTATCTGATAATGTCTGGACCAAAAGAGTATAACACGTTGCCACCGTAGCATTTGATTTATACCAGGAAGTATTTGGCCTCTTGATAAAAAAATATAAGAATTAGCCAAATCAGCGTTGAGCTGAGCTCAACTGTGGGTTGTCTTGGTGCAGCAAAATACCCCCCAAGGTAGGCGAGTTTGGATGTGGCTTCAGACCAATCAAATCACTTCCTAAGCAAAACAATTTTTGGGAAAAACATGTCTGTTCCTTGTCTGCTTATGTTGATGTCCGGGAGTAGCTAGCTTTCTAAATCAGCCCTTTCCTAAGCCATAGATGGAGACGGGGATTTGGACTTGTGGTTTTGACTTAATTCTCTGTACAGGCCAATGATTATGGTGATTCTTATCTAACCATGAATGAAAATGTTGTGCCACTGGCCTGAAATGATTAAAGGTCAAGATGTAGCCTAGTAGGCTCACGTTAACTAGGTAGCTAACTAACTTAGCTGGTTCACTGTTGCCCATGCCAGGAAGATAGGCTAGCAAGTATTTTAGCTAGGTAGCCTATGACAACAAAAACTAAATGTAATGTATGACAGAGCCATAGACCGGTTTTGCCAGTATGAAAGAGAGGAGGATGACATTGGCATTCAATTAGTCTACAAGTAGGGTGAGTCAATGTTCTGCACAAACAATTGTCAAAGACTCCAATCACCCAAGTCATGTACTGTTCTCTCTGCTACCTCATGGCAAGCGGTACCGGAGCACCAAGTTTAGGTCCAAAAGGCTCCATAACAGCTTCTACCACAAGCTGTAAGACTGCTGAACAGTTAATCAAATGGCTACCCGGACTATTTGCATTCAACCCCTCCCCCCCCCATTTTTTTTACTAACCTGTACCCCCGCACATTGACCCCCTGTAAATAACCTCGTTATTTTATTGTCTTACTTTTTTTTACTTTAATAAATATTTTCTTAAAACTGTATTGTTGGTTAAGGGCTTGTAATTAAGGATTTCACTAAGGTCTACACCTGTTGTATTCAGTGCATGTGACAAATAACATTTTCTTTGATCTCACTTTTAAAGTTTCAAAACATCAATATTTGGCGGCTGAAACTATGATTTGGGTGTCTGCCCAGCTGGGGCCTGTTCCGCTGGGGCCAGTCGGGAATGGAGTCCAGAAAAACAGGCAAAGGTCAAAACCGGGAGGACTAGTAAAAGAGAATAGAAAAACACGCTGGTTGACTTGAACAAACAAGACGAACCTGCACAGAGAGACAGGAAACACAGGGATAAATACACTGGGGAAAATAAGCGACACCTGGAGGGGGTGGAGACAAGGACATGTGAAACAGATCAGTGCGTGACAATAACTTATGATAATTGACAATGGCACATATGTTAGTATTTGTTAACCTCTGTAATTGTTATAAAAATGGTTTACTTAAACCTTAATATTCCTTTGTTTCCTCACATCGGAACAGTCTTCAGATCCAAAAAACTATAGGCCACATCTACAACATATATATATATATATATATATATATATTTTTTTTAAAGAACAGTACTAATGACACCTACTGTAGGCCAATATCCAACTATACAAACCGAGCTTGCTCTGGGTCCTCCTGCCTGGCGCGACTCTATATTTGAGAGAAATACAGGTTAGAAGGAGACAGAGGGAAAGACAGAGACAGGGGAGGTGGATACCTTGTCATGAGAGGAAGAGATTCAAGTTCTTCAGTGTCCACATTACTAAGGACCTATAAATGGTCCAAATACACCAAAGACAATGGTGAAGAGGGCATAACAACGCCTCTTCCCCCTGAAAAAACGTACGGCCCAGTACCTCACTGGGGCAGAGCTCCCTGCCATCCAGGACCTCTATAATAGGTGGTGACAGAGGAAAGCCCATAAAATTGTCAGAGACTCCAGTCACCCAAGTTATAGACTGTTTTCTCTGCTACCGCACAGCAAGCAGTACCGGAGCGCCAAGTCTAGGACCAAAAGGCTCCTCAACAGCTTCTACCCCCAAGTCATAAGGCTGCTGAACAATTCATAAAATCGCCACCGGATAATTTACATTGACCCCCCCCTCATGTTTCATTTCTAAATGTCTGCGCAAGAGTGAAGGTTTCCCGCGAGAGAGTAACGGTTAATGTGATTGGATGTTCATTATTTGACTAGGTTACCTGTGTTTGACATTGTGTTGTTATTTCACTGAACACTAGATGGTTTCATTTTATTTTTGAAGGTGAAACCAGGTACTCGGGCGAGAAAAAAAACATCACCCAAATGTATAGCCCAGTTTTATTAACAGATGTGATTGTACTGCTATTCTTTTGTGATGTGCTGTGTAAATAAACACATGCTTAGACTGCGATCCCAGTTCTTTGCTGTTTATTCTGACAATAGACAAGGAACGAGTACATAAGATGAGAAGCACTTGCACCAGGATATTGACGGCTGTAGAATCCTTTGCATGTAAATAGAAGACTGGGCTTTTTATAATTAAATATGTCAAAAATAGGAAGGAATACAGATTATGCATGAACTAACAATAGACAAGGAAAGAACTTGAATTCATTTTGACATTATGACAGTCTTTGATGGTTTGTAGTTTGCTAAGTAAACCCTCTTGACACTCCAGATCGCTGTCTGAGCAGAATGTATAAACTCAAACATGTGGTCCCCGTATACAGTATTTTACTCCGGAGGCCTCTTCCTGGTCCACCTCTGCAGAACACTAATCACTAACATCAATTAACCTCACCAGACATGCAATTACAGTACAATGCAAATATTATCCATGGTAAAAACACAACGTCATATTTAACTTAATATGTTCAAATAAAGCATATCCAGCCCTCCTCACAGGAAACCCCTACAGAGAGAATGTGTTAGAGAGAGAGAGGGGTGAAATGGAACATTTCCCAGTTATGCTCATAGGTTGTGGTAAGGATTTGGTGGGGGCACAAAACATTTCTCAGAAACAGTCTTCAGTTCTGTCTTGTTTCATTTGTTGCTCCTTTTTCTCCTTTTTTCATTTTTAATGTACTTCACAAATGGAAGCAGAGAATGTGTGGCAATTCTACTCTGTAAGTATGTGACAATTGTCTGTGGTCATGTCTATTGTTATCATCCCAACCCAGAAAATATACAGCTAATTTTGCAACGTGACAAACATTTGCAGTTTTATAGATTCTCATGCTATTCTACAAAGTATATTGTCGTGTTTGGGGCCCCCCAGAGCCAGCTCTTTATTTTGACCACACTTTATTTTGACTTAATGCTGTTTTTTTTAGTACACACATTGAAATCAAAGAGTGAAATATGTTTGCTGCATGGTCCTTGTGTACATGCTGTGACCAGCAGGTGGTGGAGGTGATCTTGAAGCGAGTTCTGCTCCGCTCAGCACAGCTTGACTCGAGTCATTCCACATTGGTAGGCTAATTAAACTTTGTGGAAAATAAAGAAAATAGCCCACATAATAACAATATTCTACTACAAATTCATAAAAATATAGGACTAATAAAAGTGACATTAATATAGGCTATAATAATTACTTGATAACACATTCGTTATAGCCTTCTGAAACAAAATAGCCTATTAAATACTCCAAGTCTGTTATAACGGCAACCAGAATAATATTCTGTGTGTTGCACATTACAGCACCGACCCTTTTCCCTCCTTATCGACAATAAACTAAGTCTGGAGGATTTGTCCTTCAGTTTAAACTCCAAGTACTCGTTCTCATTCCGTTAATTTTCCACAGGTCTTTTATGAAGGCGGGTTGTTGAGGGCGGAATCAGTTTATCAAGAGACGCACTTCCGCACTTTCATTCATTCATGAACTTCTCTGAGTGGAAGGCAGTATACGCGTAGAGCGAGCAAGTTGAATGCAAGTTGCCGTAGTCTGCATTTCAGAGACCCAAAGGCATTCCAGACGAGTTCAACCAACACACATTGAATTTACGTGAGTTTAGTATTTCATTTGGTTCATTGAATGTCCTACATTCTCATCGAAATGTATCTAGTTGTTCTGTTAATTGTGTCCCTTCAACATTGAAAAGTATTTTGCCTTTCGCATGTTGAATTGTCATGTCGAATTCGTTCTTATCGCGCAGTTGATGTATTTTCTGATGATACAGATAAAGTATAGGGCAGGCCGGGGCCGTCTCCAAAGTTCCATAGCATTCGGGACTCAGTCCTGAAGAACAGGGGCTGAGGGGTTTGTCGTTCTGAGAAAAAAAAAGGCTTTTTCTAAAATGATTTTACACGACTGGAGAGGTTACAATATTTTTTTATATCACACAAATGATCAAAATGACAAGCCTACAATTGCATACCGAGATCAAGACAATGAACGACCCGTGACTTAAAGGCCACCAATAGCATATTCCAATGAAATGTGGATACAATGATTTTAGGCCTGTGGAAATTAAATTATCATCTACAATTTTTCCAGTTGCACTCACCTATTCAAACCAAATTTTCCCGCAGTTGTATTTTGAAGTATTTTGAAAAACCTTTTAGCTACTGCCTGCTATTCATTGTCAGCCACAATCAACAGTCAGCTGTTTTATATTTGCCTACCGATTGCCGAACTGCTGGATTCCCGACTAGACTAGGCATATGCGCTCATAATATGACAACACAATCTACAGCAATTTTTTAAATAGGCTATTGGTCCTCTGTGGCTAAATTATACTGGTGTAGCATTTTCAAGGATTTGGCATATGTATTTCAATCTATCTGCAGCACTTCCTGCACCCCTTCCTGCAGCGCTTCCACGCATGGTGCTCTCCCCATTGCCAAATAAATGAATCAACACTTCTTATTTTTAATTGAATCGATTGTGGTCAGTAACCGCATATGGGGTTATAGTGTAGGTAGGCCTACTGTTACAATACTATTTAAAACGATCTATCACCAAGTAGACTAGCCTACAATTACGAGAATAAACTCTGTAAATCAATGAAGTCAATAGTGTTTTCAGCTATATTGTTATTGAAGGACCTTTTTAAAACAATACATGAATATGTCAAGTGACTTGAATAGCCTATGTGAAAAGTGTACAAATGTGTATTCGCATCAGTAGGCTAAGTGACTGAAATGCATCAGGATTGTTCAGGAAAACATTAGGGAAGCTCATCAGGTAGGCTATAGGCCTAATCTGTGTGTGTGTAGATAAAATCTGCATTGCTTTCAATTGCTAGACTAATGATCATGAGCGCTCACCTCAATTTAACTAACATTTCTCAGCCTAATTGTAACCAAATATCCAAACGGAGATTCACTGAAAACAAAAATCTGACATTGATTGATTTATCAAGATGAGTTCCCATGCTTGTCTCAAAGCAGCGAAATAATACTGTCCCAATCAAAACGATGCTGGAATGATCAATTGACCACCCATGGCAGTTACTTCATATGTATTATATCCAGTGGTATAGTGCCATTATTATAATGTAGCCTACGGGAGCACCATTTTATTATTATTATTATTAAGCCTTCGTTTCTGAATGAAAGTTGGTACCGACATGAAGCCTATTGTATAAAATAATTTTATAATACACTTACATTTTTTAATTCGTAAAACACCAAATTAGGCCTACCACCTTATTATAAAGTAGGCCATCATCATACATGAAAACATTTTCTTCATAATGCATTTAATACAAGGCTCCACGTGTACATTACACCATTTCTTTCATAATGCATTTTATACAAGGCTATGTCGAACTTTATGAGGGTTGTCAGATAGGACCCAAAAAGATATACATACAGTATATATATATTTTGTGTTAACAATGAAGGTATTCAATTGGGGAATGGAGATACAGTTGTATGATTGGAAATGATCATGCACACACAAACACTAACACACATATACACACACTCACTTTGTTTGTACTGTTATAGCCAACTCTTTTGTATTCATTATTTATAATAAAATATTCTAGTTGTCATGTATTCATTATCTTTAACTGGTTAAATGTTTGTAGTTCTCTACTTGATTTAGCTTTGTTATATTTGACAGTTTTATATATATTCTGTATTTCCACTGAAGAAAGTAATAGTTCACTACTGTAAATAAATGGACACTACCTGTTATAAAACGAAAATTGCAATGTGTAAATAGATGGTGAGAAATGCTCAGTCTGAAGCCATTCGGCTATAGGTTTCACAGCCCTATAATAATGATACAAGTTATATCACCTTTAAAAAAGGGTTTATTTACAACCTCTGGGGTATAAGATGTTAGGCAAAGTGGTATAGGAGAATCTGACATAACTTGAGTTCAGCCTTTGCCAATGAGAACCAACAGGGGCCTATAGCTTCGTACTTCATGACTGGGAAAGGCCTCGATTCTAGCCCGTAGAAAATCCTACATCCCTCTCATTAGATCAGAACGGGATGGATCAAATCAAATCAAAGTTTATTTGTCACGTGCGCCGAATACAACAAGTGTAGACCTTACAGTGAAATGCTTAATTACAGGCTCTAACCAATAGTGCAAAAAAAAAGGTATTAGGTGAACAATAGGTAAGTAAAGAAATAAAACAACAGTAAAAAGACAGGCTATATACAGTAGCGAGGCTATACAAGTATCGAGGCACCGGTAAGTAGCGAGGCTATAAAAGTACAGACACCGGTTAGTCAGGCTGATTGAGGAAGTATGTACATGAATGTATAGTTAAAGTGATTATGCATATATGATAAACAGAGAGTAGCAGCAGCGTAAAAAGAGGGGTTGGGGGTGGGGGGGCACACAATGCAAATAGTCCGGGTAGCCATTTGATTTTCTGTTCAGGAGTCTTATGGCTTGGGGATAAAAACTGTTGAGAAGCCTTTTTGTCCTAGACTTTGGCACTTCCGTACCGCTTGCCATGCGGAAGTAGACTAGTGAATCATATTAGTGGTTTGCATCCTAAAAAAAAGCATAGCTGTGTTTTTCTGCGTAACACACATTATTTGTCTACCAATATGATGCGGATCATTGTCAGGTTATTAGATATATAAGCTTCAGTAACAACAGAACAACATGGTTGTAAGAACACTTTAAAACAGGTCATTTATAAATGTGTAGAATGTGTTTGTTTTGGTTCCACACTGGTAAGTTAACTGATGTAAATTAGACAGTCACAGAGGATTTCCTTCTGAATAACTGGCCTGGGCATAACACTTTCCATTCAGCTTGAGGTAACTCTGATGTAAGGCCTGATCACGCTTGTATTGGGTACTTCTAGCTGTCACGCCCGTTGTTGCTTATCCGTTGTTCACTAGATATAATGTAATTGCAACCAAAACAATGTTGAAACCCAGAATGATTCTCACCACTGGTTCACATAACTAGACATGAGCTGGACGTGATCCTAACGCTGCCACCAATGTAGTGGAAGAAAGTGAAAGATGCAACAGCGACTCTAACCAGGGCTCATACGTGGCAAAGTGAACTCTTAACGGTCGTTGCCATGAAAGCCTAGTAGTCCTCTGGGCAGAGGCAGTAGGTCTACAATGCTGGCATATGCCTTGTTACAACAGCCTAAGTATATAACCTGATTGACACGACCGTAATAACCATCATGAAACGGCCATGGAAGTGCCATAAGTGTAAGCCAACATAATTCATTATTTTACATTAACATGTCTAACTACATTGATATGGCTTAATAGATCATAGTCCAGACTCGTTATAATTGCAAATACCAGGCAGTTGCAACAGGGACATTTAAACCAAACATATTATTTTTTGCAGGTCTTCTGTTTCCCCATATTTATTGATAAATTCATTTACCGTCATGCAAATGTATCCCCATTCACCAATGAAATACCTTCATTGATACCTTAAAAATAACATACAAATACAGGTTTACACTCCAGTCTGGAAACCCTCATAAAATCGGACATAGCAACAGTATCCCAAAATATTAAGCGAAAACAAGCAGAGAAAACAGCATTGGCATTAATAAAAATAAAACCTGTAAGGCTATTATTATATTATATTTAATTCGTTGACAACCTGTTTGATTAACAATATTGGGTTGTTAACATGTGGAATACAAAAAAGGCAGTGTACAACACCATTGCCCAAAATGCTTTGCTCCAATACGTTTCAAAAGATTGTTCCGAAGTTTGCCCACAAAAAAAAGGTATTTTCCTATGAATGAAGTCGCACAAAAAATGTATTTTCACACAAATTAAGCCACACAAAAATGCACGAAATCTGCTGAAATACTATTTATGCATATGTAACAGCGTAGGTTCCGTCCCTGTCTTCGCCCCAACCTGGGCTCGAACCAGGGACCCTTGCACACATCAACAACCGACACCCACGAAGCATCGTTACCCATCGCGCCACAAAAGCCGCGGCCCTTACAACACAACGACGTCACTGATTGAAACGCTATTAGCGCGCACCACCGCTAACTAACTAGCCATTTCACATTGGTTACACTTATTTTCACGACTTGAGTGTGCTATTGTGTTACACCAAAACATAGACGAAATGTCACATACATGCTTGTCTGAAGGTTCATATTACAATACGGAAGAGAAGAATAGATCTGCAATATTGAACTGAGGTTGGTTGTTGCGTTTTTTAATTGTCTCAATAAGACTAACCAGGATAAATGAAGGCCTATTATTAACATTTTATAAAACTGAGCTTTAGGGTAGGTGAGGTACAGCGGAGGGATCATGAAACCATGGGGCTAAAATAGATATCTCTGAGGTTGGTTGATGTCCCACACACACACACAGACTCAGAACCCTTCTAAAACAGACCCCTGGGGATGATCAGTCCAGTGGGGACTAGACTATAGCCTACTAGAATATGATATATCCATCTTCATGACTGGGGGAATCATTGTTGTGTTGTCAAAATATTTGTAACGCCACACCCCTAGATCCACCTGCTCAGTACTCGAGGACATTAGAATGATGAATGGTAGCAAAGGTTTACATAATGTTTAGACTAAATGTTTTAATTTTTAATTTTTTAATTTGCAGATACTCCACAGAAACATCCAAACATGAATGGATCGATACTTCCAAGTAAGTCAACAATGCATTTTGAGTTTTAGTCATATATAGATTACTGTAAGTGAGAAACCGTTAACAAGACCATGAGTGGGTGTTTGTACTGTAGTGACATCCACATGCATGAGCCCTTGTTTTTTTTTCTTACAGTCTTCCTGGCTCTATGTCTGGCTGGCTGGGCTGTATCTGGCACTTCTTTTGAAGGTGAGCTGTTCTCATGCCTGCCATGCATGTGTTCATTATAGTGTCAAAAACGAAATGAATACTGTACTTTTATACACTGTAAATAAGCCACTTCTCCCCGACATTTAGGTTTTTCAAACCTTGTCACAGTTTCACAGATTTACACAAAGTATTGGTGCTGAAACAGGGATCAGTCAGTGAATGTTTCGAAGTGAAATATGAAAGTGGTGACAACTTGATCTCACCATTCAATCTGGGCATTTTAATTCCATAATTCCATAAAATGATTCCTATATTAAAGCACAGTGAGTATGTATAGTAGTGTTTTGACCCAGACTGATCTAAAACTAAGTGTAGTAACTTTGATATTTAATATTGTCTGGGGTCTCTGTTTAACTAGCTCTCTTCCTGTTGTATTCTCTCTTGCAGCTCAGAAGACCTCCCCTGTCTGTTACCTCTGTAACGATACTCAATGCCAAAATATTGAGTCTGTTTATGACCATTTCACGGATAATTTGACTCTGTGGTCACGAGGTGAAATGGCTCCCCTGCCTCCCTGCCCCACCACCCCCCCCCCCACCATCTGGAAAATGCTTGTTGTGTGTTGAGAGCCAGAAGGTCTACGCGGTGTGTGACTCAGAGATCATCAAGCCAGTCTTTGAGGGGCAAGGCAGCTCCATGCCTGTCATCGAAGCCAGTGAGTTTCTGTGAGGGCCCATGACAGTACAACCTGGGGAAAAGGATAGTCAATAGAGGGAACAAACAAAGCAGATTTCAGCAAAATGTTCATAGGCGTCAATTATTAATGCTAAGGGGCTTTTGGAAGTTGTAGTTTATTATAGAGCATGGCGTGACGCTTTACAGCAATGTCTCAAACCAGTCACTGCTATGAGCATTTCCCAGCTTATCCAGCTCTCTGTTGTTGTATGGAATCATTCCTGTACTGTCATTACAGATTGTCCCAGCATTGTTTCAGCTAACCATTCCTGTACTGCTATTACAGATTGTTTCAGCTAACCATTCCTGTACTGCTATTACAGATTGTTTCAGCTAACCATTCCTGTACTGCTATTACAGATTGTTTCAGCTAACCATTCCTGTACTGCTATTACAGATTGTTTCAGCTAACCATTCCTGTACTGCTATTACAGATTGTTTCAGCTAACCATTCCTGTACTGCTATTACAGATTGTTTCAGCTAACCATTCCTGTACTGCTATTACAGATTGTTTCAGCTAACCATTCCTGTACTGCTATTACAGATTGTTTCAGCTAACCATTCCTGTACTGCTATTACAGATTGTTTCAGCTAACCATTCCTGTACTGCTATTACAGATTGTTTCAGCTAACCATTCCTGTACTGCTATTACAGATTGTTTCAGCTAACCATTCCTGTACTGCTATTACAGATTGTTTCAGCTAACCATTCCTGTACTGCTATTACAGATTGTTTCAGCTAACCATTCCTGTACTGCTATTACAGATTGTTTCAGCTAACCATTCCTGTACTGCTATTACAGATTGCACCGGCATTGTTTCAACTGTCCAGACGGGTGAGTTCCATTCAATATTCAAACTGTATTTCAATCAAAACATATCTTGTGGTAATTTTACATTAGAAGAGCAAATTGCATAACAGAGATCAGCAGTCTGGGTATTCTAAATGTGTTTGTCTTCAACAGGTGGCACTGGCAGGTTATCCAAGGAAAAAATAATCGCTATTGTGTTAATCCCAATTGTCTTCTTCGTCATCCTCATCGTTGTTTTGCGCAGAAGGACCAGTTCAAGTGAGCAAGAGGGGGGGATACAGAGTTTACTGGCTAAACATGTCCCTTTCCATAGGAGAATACAGGTGGTTTAACGTATATTTTGCTGCCGTTTATACAAATCAAATCAAATTTATTTATATAGCCCTTCGTACATCAGCTGATATCTCAAAGTGCTGTACAGAAACCCAGCCTAAAACCCCAAACAGCAAGCAATGCATGTGAAAGAAGCACGGTGGCTAGGAAAAACTCCCTAGGAAAAACTCCCTAGAAAGGCCAAAAACCTAGGAAGAAAACTAGAGAGGAACCAGGCTATGAGGGGTGGCCAGTCCTCTTCTGGCTGTGCCGGGTGGATATTGTAACAGAACATGGTCAAGATGTTAAAATGTTCATAAATGACCAGCATGGTCAAATAATAATAATCATAGTAGTTGTCAAGGGTGCAACATGCACGTCCGGTGAACAGGTCAGGGTTCCATAGCCGCAGGCAGAACAGTTGAAACTGGAGCAGCAGCACGGCCAAGTGGACTGGGAACAGCAAGGAGTCATCATGCCAGGTAGTCCTGAGGCATGGTCCTAGGGCTCAGGTCCTCCGAGAGAGAGAAAGAAAGAAAGAAAGAAAGAAAGAAAGAAAGAAAGAGAGAATTAGAGAGAGCATATTTAAATTCACACAGGACACCGGATAAGACAAGAGAAATACTCCAGATGTAACAGACTGACCCTAGCCCCCCGACACATAAACTACTGCAGCATAAATACTGGAGGCTGAGACAGGAGGGATCAGAAGACACTGTGGCCCCATCCGATGATACCCCCGGACAGGGCCAAACAGGCAGGATATAACCCCACCCACTTTGCCAAAGCACAGCCCCCACACCACTAGAGGGATGTCTCCAACCACCAACTTACCGTCCTAAGACAAGGCCGAGTATAGCCCACAAAGATCTCCGCCATGGCACAACCCAAGGGGGGGGGGGGGGGTGCCAACCCAGACAGGAAGACCACGTCAGTGACTCAGCCCACTCAAGTGACGCACCCCTCCCATGGACGGCATGGAAGAACACCAGTAAGCCAGTGACTCAGCCCCTGTAATAGGATTAGAGGCAGAGAATCCCAGTGGAGAGAGGGGAACCGGCAAGGCAGAGACAGCAAGGGCGGTTCGTTGCTCCAGCCTTTCCATTCACCTTCACACTCCTGGGCCAGACTATACTTAATCATAGGACCTACTGAAGAGATAAGTCTTCAGTAAAGACTTAAAGGTTGAGACTGAGTCTGCGTCTCTCACATGGGTAGGCAGACCATTCCATAAAAATTGAGCTCTATAGGAGAAAGCCCTACCTCCAGCCGTTTGCTTAGAAATTCTAGGGACAATTAGGAGGCCTGCGTCTTGTGACCGTAGCGTACGTGTAGGTATGTACGGCAGGACCAAATCGGAAAGATAGGTAGGAGCAAGCCCATGTAATGCTTTGTAGGTTAGCAGTAAAACCTTGAAATCAGCCCTTGCCTTAACAGGAAGCCAGTGTAGGGAGGCTAGCACTGGAGTAATATGATCAATTTTTTTGGTTCTAGTCGGGATTCTAGCAGCCGTATTTAGCACTAACTGAAGTTTGTTTAGTGCTTTATCCAGGTAGCCGGAAAGTAGAGCATTGCAGTAGTCCAGCCTAGAAGTAACAAAAGCATGGATTAATTTTTCTGCATCATTTTTGGACAGAAAGTTTCAGATTTTTGCAATGTTACGTAGATGGAAAAAAGCTGTCCTTGAAACAGTCTTGATATGTTCTTCAAAAGAGAGATCAGGGTCCAGAGTAACGCCGAGGTCCTTCACAGTTTTATTTGAGACGACTGTACAACCATCCAGATTAATTGTCAGATTCAACAGAAGATCTCTTTGTTTCTTGGTACCTAGAACAAGCATCTCTGTTTTGTTCGAGTTTAAAAGTAGAAAGTTTGCAGCCATCCACTTCTTTATGTCTGAAACACAGGCTTCTAGCGAGGGCAATTTTGGGGCTTCACCATGTTTCATTGAAATGTACAGCTGTATGTCGTCCAAATAGCAGTGAAATTTAACATTATGTTTTCGAATGACATCCCCAAGAGGTAAAATATATAGTGAAAACAATAGTGGTCCTAAAACGGAACCTTGAGGAACACCGAAATTTACAGTTGATTTGTCAGAGGACAAACCATTCACAGAGACAAACTGATATCTTTCCGACAGATTAGATCTAAACCAGGCCAGAACTTGTCCATGTAGACCAATTTGGGTTTCCAATCTCTCCAAAAGAATGTGGTGATCGATGGTATCAAAAGCAGCACTAAGATCTAGGAGCACGAGGACAGATGCAGAGCCTCGGTCTGACGTCATTAAAAGGTCATTTACCACCTTCACAAGTGCAGTCTCAGTGCTATGATGGGGTCTAAAACCAGACTGAAGCGTTTCGTATACATTGTCTTCAGGAAGGCAGTTAGTTGCTGCGCAACAGCTTTTTCTAAAAATTTTGAGAGGAATGGAAGATTTTATATAGGCCGATAGTTTTTTTATAATTTCTGGGTCAAGATTCGGCTTTTTCAAGAGAGGCTTTATTACTGCTACTTTTAGTGAGCTTGGTACACATCCGGTGGATAGAGAGCCGTTTATTATGTTCAACATAGGAGGGCCAAGCACAGGAAGCAGCTCTTTCAGTAGTTTAGTTGAAATAGGGTCCAGTATGCAGCTTGAGGGTTTAGAGGCCATGATTATTTTCATCATCGTGTCAAGAGATATAGTGCTAAAACACTTTAGTATCTCCCTTGATCCTAGGTCCTGGCAGAGTTGTGCAGACTCAGGACAATGGAGCTTTGGAGGAATACGCAGATTTAAAGAGGAGTCCGTAATTTGCTTTCTAATGATCATGATCTTTTCCTCAAAGAAGTTCATACATTTATTACTGCTGAAGTGAAAGCCATCCTCCATTTGCGAATGCTGCTTTTTAGTTAGCTTTGCGACTGTATCAAAAAGAAATTTCAGATTGTTCTTATTTTCCTCAATTAAGTTGGAAAAAATAGGATGATCGAGCAGCAGTGAGGGCTCTTCGATACTGCACGGTACTGTCTTTCCAAGCTAGTCGGAAGACTTCCAATTTGGTGTGGCGCCATTTCTGTTCCAATTTTCTGGAAGCTTGCTTCAGAGCTCGGGTTTTTTCTGTATACCAGGGAGGTAGTTTCTTATGACAGATGTTTTTAGTTTTTAGGGGTGCAACTGCATCTAGGGTATTGCGCAAGGTTAAATTGAGTTCCTCGGTTAGGTGGTTAACTGATTTTTGTCCTCTGACGTCCTTGGGTAGGCAGAGGGAGTCTGGAAGGGCATCAAGGAATCTTTGGGTTGTCTGAGAATTTATAGCACGACTTTTAATGCTCCTTGGTTGGGGTCTGAGCAGATTATTTGTTGCAATTGCAAATGCAATAAAATGGTGGTCCGATAATCCAGGATTATGAGGGAAAACATTAAGATCCACAACATTTATTCCATGGGACAAAACTAGGTCCAGAGTATGACTGTGGCAGTGAGTAGGTCCAGAGACATGTTGGACAAAACCCACTGAGTCGATGATGGCTCCGAAAGCCTTTTGGAGTGGGTCTGTGGACTTTTCCATGTGAATGTTAAAGTCACCAAAAATGTGAATATTATCTGCTATGACTACAAGATCCGATAGGAATTCAGGGAACTCAGTGAGGAACACTGCATATGGCCCAGGAGGCCTGTAAACAGTAGCTATAAAAAGTGAGTGAGTAGGCTGCATAGATTTCATGACTAGAAGCTCAAAAGACGAAAACGTCATTGTTTTTTTTTTTTGTAAATTGAAATTTGCTATCATAAATGTTAGCAACACCTCCGCCTTTGCCGGATGCACGGGGGGTATGGTCACTAGTGTAACCAGGGGGTGAGGCCTCATTTAACACAGTAAATTCATCAGGCTTAAGCCATGTTTCAGTCAGGCCAATCACATCAAGATAATGATCAGTTATTAGTTCATTGACTATAACTGCCTTGGAAGTGAGAGATCTAACATTAAGTAACCCAATTTTGAGATGTGAGGTATCACAATCTCTTTCAATAATGGCAGGAATGGAGGAGGTCTTTATACTAGTGAGATTGCTAAAGCGAACACCGCCATCTTTAATTTTGCCCAACCTAGATCGAGGCACAGACACGGTCTCAATGGGGAAAGCTGAGCTGACTACACTGACTGTGCTAGTGGCAGACTCCACTAAACTAGCAGGCTGGCTAACAGCCTGCTGCCTGGCCTGTACCCTATTTCATTGTGGAGCTAGAGGAGTTAGAGCCCTGTCTATGTTCGTAGATAAGATGAGAGCACCCCTCCAGCTAGGATGGAGTCCGTCACTCCTCAGCAGGCCAGGCTTGGTCCTGTTTGTGGGTGAGTCCCAGAAAGAGGGCCAATTATCTACAAATTCTATCTTTTGGGAGGGGCAGAAAACAGTTTTCAACCTGTCTATATAAGGTCCCACAGTTGACAGTGCATGTCTGTACAAAAACCAAGCCATGAGGTCGAAGGAATTATCCGTAGAGCTCCGAGACAGGATTGTGTCGAGGCACAGATATGGGGAAGGGTACCAAAATATTTCTGCAGCATTGAAGGTCCCCGAGAACACAGTGGCCTCCATCATTCTTAAATGGAAGAAGTTTGGAACCACCAAGACTCTTCCTAGATCTGGCCCCCTGGCCAAACTGAGCAATCAGGGAGAAGGCCCTTGGTCAGGGAGGTGTCCAAGAACCCGATGGCCACTCTGACAGAGCTCTAGAGTTCCTCTGTGGAAATGGGAGAAACTTCCAGAAGGACAACCATCACTGCAGCACTCCACCAAACAGGCTTTTATGTTAAACTGGCCAGACGGAAGCCTCTCCTCAGTAAAAGGCACATGCCAGCCCGCTTGTAGTTTGCCAAAAGGTACCTAAAGACTCTTAACCTCTCTAGGGTAGGGGGCAGTATTTTCACGGCCGGATAAAAAACGTACCCGATTTAAACTGGTTACTACTCTTTTCCAGAAACGAGAATATGCCTATAATAGGTAGATTTGGATAGAAAACACTCTAAAGTTTATAAAACTGTTTGAATGGTGTCTGTGAGTATAACAGTATAACAGAACTCATATGGCAGGCCAAAACCTGAAGATTCCATACAGGAAGTGCCCTCTCTGACCATTTCTTGTGCTTCTGTGGCATCTCTGTCGAAAATACAGGATCTCTGCTATAACTTGACAATTTCTAAGGCTCCCATAGGCTATCTGAAGGTGCCAGAAAGTGGAATGAGATCTCTGCTGTCTCTGGGCTAGGTACAGGAGCGCTGTTTGTGAGTGGTCAGGCTGGTGGCTCAGAGACAGGAGAAGTGGCCATGTTTTTCTTTCAGCCTTTGAACGAAAACAACGTCGCCCGGTTGGAATATTATCGCTATTTTACGAGAAAAATAGCATAAAAATTGATTTTAAACAGCGTTTGACATGCTTCTAAGTACGGTAATGGAATATTTTGATTTTTTTTGTCACAACATGCGTCCGCGCGTCACCCTTCGGATAGGGACCTGAACGCACAAACAAAACGGAGGATATTTGAACGTAACTATGGATTATTTTGAACCAAAACAACATTTGTGGTTGAAGTAGAAGTCCTGGGAGTGCATTATGATGAAGAACAGCAAAGGTAATCCAATTTTTCTACTAGTAATTCTGAGTTTACTGAGCCTCGATGTTGGCGAGTGTCTGTTTAGCTAGCCTTGATGGCCGAGCTATGTACTCAGAATATTGCAAAATGTGCTTTCACCAAAAGCTATTTTAAAATCGGACACCGCGATTGCATGAAGAGTTCTGTATCTATAATTCTTAAAATAATTGTTATGTATTTTGTCAACGTTTATCATGAGTAATTTAGTAAATTCACAGGAAGTTTTCGGTGGGTATGCTAGTTCTGAACGTCACATGCTAATGTAAAAAGATGGTTTTTGATATAAATATGAACTTGATTGAACAAAACATGCATGTATTGTATAACATAATGTCCTAGGAGTGTCATCTGATGAAGATCATCAAAGGTTAGTGCTGCATTTAGCTGTGGTTTTGGTTTTTGTGACATTATATGCTAGCTTGAAAAATGGGTGTGTGATTATTTCTGGCTGGGTACTCTCCTGACATAATCTAATGTTTTGCTTTCGTTGTAAAGCCTTTTTGAAATCGGACAATGTGGTTAGATAAAGGAGAGTCTTGTCTTTAAAATGGTGTAAAATAGTCATATGTTTGAAAAATTGCCGTTTTTGGATTTTTGAGGAGTTTGTAATTCGCGCCATCAATGGATATTGGTGAGGGTTTCCGCTAGCGGAACATCTAGATGTAAGAGGTTAACCTGATTCGGTTCATCAAGCAGTTCATTATTAGAATCAGGTGTGCTAGATTTGAGTTAGAGTGAAAACCTACAGGAATGTAGCTCTCCTGTACAGGGTTGAAGAGCCCTGGTTGAAAACATTAGACTCACAACTTTCACATTGCCAGAGACTTTGGAAACAGTGAGCAGATAGCTGTGGATAATATACTTAGTTGAGCTACCAGAGCAAATAAACAGCAAATAAACAGGTGTGGACTATAAGGAGGGTTGGGGGTACAGAAATGTGGTTGTTATTCAGCAGGTTACCATGGACACGGAGGGGAGAGAAGACAAAGAATGCAAAAACAAAAAACTTGATTGACAATGACTCACCGTCACATTACGTTACCTCTGACATTTGACTGTTTTAGCTGTACTCCTTTCCAAGTTGTTTGGCTCACTGGGGAAGGTAAACTATAGTGACCTCAGGACTTCAGTGTGCTCGGAAAGTATTCAGATCCCTTCACTTTTTCCACATTTAGTTATTTTACAGCCTTATTCTAAAATAGATTTTTATTTTTTTTGGCCCCATCATCAATCTACACACAATACCCCATAATGACAAAGCAAAAACAGGTTTTTATAATTTTTTAGCAAATATCTTAACAATAAGAAACTAAAATATCACATTTACATAAGTATTCAGACCTTTTACTCAGTACTTTGTTGAAGCACCTTTGGCAGCAATTACAGCCTCGAGTCTTCTTGGGTATGATGCTACAAGATTGGCACACCTTATGGGGAGTTTCTCCCATTCTTCTCTGCAGATCCTCTCAAGCTCTGTCAGGTTGGATGGGGAGCGTTGCCGCACAGCTATTTTCAGGTCTCTCCAGAGATGCTTGATTAGGTTCAAGTCCGGGCTCTGACTGGGCCACTCAAGGACATTCAGATACCACTCCTGCGTTGTCTTGGCTATGTGTTTAGGGTTGTTGTCCTGTTGGAAGGTGAACCTTCGCCCCCAGTCTGAGGTCCTGCGCGCTCTGGAGCAGGTTTTCATCAAGGATCTCTCTGTACTTTGCTCCGTTGATCTTTCCCTCAATCCTGACTAGTCTCCCAGTCACCTGCCGCTGAAAAACAACCCCACAGCATGATGCTGTCAGCACCATGCTTCACTGTAGGGATGGTGCAAGGTGTCCTCTAGACGTGACGCTTGGCATTGAGGCCAAAAAAGTTCAATCTTGATTTCTTCGGACCAGAGAATCTTTTAGGGGACTTTTCGCAAACTTCAAGCGGGTTGTCATGTGCCTCTTACTGAGGAGTGGCTTCAGTCTGGCCACTCTACCATAAAGGCCTGATTGGTGGAGTGCTGCAGAGATGGGTGTCCTTCTGGAAGGTTCTCCCATCTCCACAGAGGAACTCTGGAGCTCTGTCAGAGGGACCATCGGTTTCTTGGTCACTTCCCTGGCCAAGGCCCTTCTCCCCCGATTGCTCAGTTTACCCGGGCGGCCAGCTCTTGGAAGAGTCTTAGTGATTTCAAACTTCTTCCATTTAAGAATGATGGAGGCCACTGTGTTTTTGGCGACCTTCAATGCTGCCAACATTTTTTGGTACCCTACGCCAGATCTCTGCCTCAGGCCCGGCGGCAGGATTAACTCGGCAAGGGGGCATCGGAAATGACTAAGGGGGTACAACAATTTTCGCTTGCTGATAACACGGGATGGATAATAATCGATAGTACAATTACACACAATATATTTGCAGCCACACACGGCTGTCTTCCCGCAAGAATACAGTTTACTCACCGCTTTACAAACATTGACAATTCATAACCGGCTCAAGGAATTGCAAGTTATGACAACGCTAACGTTACACAGCTACATGCACAATACCCATCAATGCAATGCAAAAAAGTTGCTAATTACCGTAATAACACTTCCCCATGCCAATACAATGTATTTCCAATCGCAGAGAGCAAGCAATAATGTACAATGCACTACCACGACTTATCGGTACATTGCAGCTTGGACTCAGCTACCAAGATGTCTTCCCACAAGACTGCCGTACTACGCTGCGTATGATAACAGAGAAATTAGTATTCCATAGCAACGAGTTGTTTATGGCAACACTAAAGCTACATCGTTATTCAACCATTGGTCAAGGTCTGCCCACCCTCATCCATGTAATGCAAAGCACCTCTTCTACCATATAAAACAGCATTAAAAACAATTAGATTATATTATATACCAAACATTTCCAATCACATCACAGAAATCAAGCAATAGACTTGGCAGCAACGCCAATAAAGAAAATCAGGTCTATTCCTATTTCTGACATTTGCCACGCATTTCCAAAATCTTGCAAATAAGAAAAGAATATAAGCCCAGCCAGGCTGCCTGTTCTTACACAGATTCAAAAGAGTTGCAACTGCCTTGATGCTGTGTTGAACCTCAGCAGTCTCTCGTTCCACTCCCCACGGAATTTGCTTGTAAGATCCCTCTCAAACACCAGTTGAATCAGCTGTGCTTTCCTCCTGTGCAACATGCTCCTCACTGAATACGTGTTTCAATGTTGAAAGAGTTCTTGCAAGTTGCCGTGGATGCTCCAAATGTTAATCACAGCTTCAATGCCATCGTCACAGTAGGCATTGCTGTTAGAGGCCCGGAGTATCTATACAAAGTGCTCTGCGTAAGCCATTTGTCTTCTCCAGATTGGGCGATTTCAGTCTGTAGAAACTGGCGTGCGACAGTAAACTCAGTTTCCACAAAATCTCGTGAGATCAAGTCCAGCAGTGGTTTCACCTTTTCCACATCCATAAAAGTTTCACAGTGTATTACGTTCGTCGTAAACATTGGACCAAGGTGCAGCGTGGTAGGCGAACATTTTACTTTTATTTAAAATGAACACCGACAAAACAACAAAATACAAAACAAACGTAAAGTTCAGCAGGCTACACAGCAACTATGCAAAAACAAGATCCCACAAACTAAGGTGGGAAAAAGGCTGCCTAAGTATGATCCCCAATCAGAGACAATGATAGACAGCTGCCTCTGATTTGGAACCATACCCGGCCAACAAAAAACTAGAAAAACTAGAATGCCCACCCAAATCACACCCTGACCTAACCAAATAGAGAAATGAAAAGGCTCTCTAAGGTCAGGGTGTGACAGTACCCCCCCAAAGGTGCGGACTCCGGCCGCAAAACCTGAGTCTATAGGGGAGGGACCAGGTGGGCATTTAGCCTCGGTGGCGGCTCCGGTGCGGGACGTAGAACCCGCGCCGCTCGCGGATCCGCCATCTTCGGTGGCGACTCTGTTGCGTGGACCGCCGCCAGAGGCTCCGTGCCGTGGACCGCCGCCAGAGGCTCCGTGCCGTGGACCGCCTCAGGAGGCTCTCCGGGCCGTGGACCGCCTCAGGAGGCTCTCCGGGCCGTGGACCGCCTCAGGAGGCTCTCCGGACCGTGGACCGCCTCAGGGGGCTCCGGACCGTGGACCGTCTCAGGAGGTTCTGGACCGTAAGCCGTCTCAGGAGGTTCCGGACCGTAAGCCGTCTCAGGAGGTTCCGGACTGTAAGCCGTCTCAGGAGGTTCCAGAAGCTCTGGACGGGCTAGCTATTTTGACACCCACCAAGTTTGGCCCTCACCAAACTCAGATTTACTAACAGAAAAATTGGATTACCTTTGCTGTTCTTCGTCAGAATGCACTCCCAGGACTTCTACTTCAACAACAAATGTTGTTTTGGTTCGAAATAATCCATAGTTATATCCAAATAGCTCCGTTTTGTTCGTGCATTCAAGTCAATATCCGAAGGGTGACGTGCCGGCGCATTTCGTGACAAAAAATGTCAAAATATTCCATTACCGTACTTCGAAACATGTCAAATGCTGTTTAAAATACATTTTTATGCTATTTTACTCGTATTGACTGTATGTTTTGTTTATTCCATGTGTAACTCTCTGTTGTTGTATGTGTCGAATTGCTATGCTTTATCTTGGCCAGGTCGCAGTTGAAAAGGAGAACTTGTTCTCAACTAGCCTACCTGGTTAAATAAAGGTGAAATAAAATAATTACATGATGCCTTATTGTATTCACAGTCTGGAATAAATATATGGACTGCTTAGGTAAACAATCTATAACACAACTGATTCAACCAAATGTTAATGTTCTTCAATCTAGACCATGATTAGTTTGAAGCAGTGTTTTACCAAGGAGCTGGACTGGAACAAAAGTGTCCTGCCGTGCTATAGATAACAATGTGATGAAGATACTGCACAACAGTAATCAGAAACATTACCCTCAACACCATAAAGAATGGAATACAATGAGCAGATACATTATGATTAAGAAAAACAGCTCCAGAGTCTCCACCCAGAAAAAAAAAACATCAGCTTCCCCATGATGGGCTAAGGCAGGCTCCACTGTACATCTCACAGACTCACCCCACCCACCCTCTGTCAGCTCTGACAACACACATATATATATATATCAAGAGAATAACCACCCGTCTGTGGCAGACTATCAAAGAAATGAGCAGGGCAGAGTTGATAAGATGACCTTGGGAAAGGAACAGGAGAAGAGGCCTCCTTAAGTTAGGGAGAGAAACAACGGCCTGGGAACAGTTAGGCTGGCAAAAGATAAGCACAAAAAAAAAGAAAAAAAAGGCACACATTTTAAAAAAGGGTCAGATCCTTAAGAGTTGAAGTATTTTTGGGGGGGTATCTGTACTTTACTATTTATATACACTGCTCAAAAAAATAAAGGGAACACTTAAACAACACAATGTAACTCCAAGTCAATCACACTTCTGTGAAATCAAACTGTCCACTTAGGAAGCAACACTGATTGACAATAAATTTCACATGCTGTTGTGCAAATGGAATAGACAACAGGTGGAAATTATAGGCAATTAGCAAGACACCCCCAATAAAGCAGTGGTTCTGCAGGTGGGGACCACAGACCACTTCTCACTTCCTATGCTTCCTGGCTGATGTTTTGGTCACTTTTGAATGCTGGCGGTGCTTTCACTCTAGTGGTAGCATGAGACGGAGTCTACAACCCACACAAGTGGCTCAGGTAGTGCAGCTCATCCAGGATGGCACATCAATGCGAGCTGTGGCAAGGTTTGCTGTGTCTGTCAGCGTAGTGTCCAGAGCATGGAGGTGCTACCAGGAGACAGGTCAGTACATCAGGAGACGTGGAGGAGGCCGTAGGAGGGCAACAACCCAGCAGCAGGACCGCTACCTCCGCTTTTGTGCAAGGAGGAGCAGGAGAAGCACTGCCAGAGCCCTGCAAAATGACCTCCAGCAGGCCACAAATGTGCATGTGTCTGCTCAAACGGTCAGAAACAGACTCCATGAGGGTGGTATGAGGGCCCGACGTCCACAGGTGGGGGCTGTGCTTACATCCCAACACCGTGCAGGACGTTTGGCATTTGCCAGAGAACACCAACATTGGCAAATTCGCCACTGGCGCCCTGTGCTCTTCACAGATGAAAGCAGGTTCACACTGAGCACATGTGACAGAGTCTGGAGACGCCGTGGAGAACATTCTGCTGCCTGCAACATCCTCCAGCATGACCGGTTTGGCGCTGGGTCAGTCATGGTGTGGGGTGGTATTTCTTTGGGGGGCCGCACAGCCCTCCATGTGCTCGCCAGAGGTACCCTGACTGCCATTAGGTACCGAGATGAGATCCTCAGACCCCTTGTGAGACCATATGCTGGTGCGGTTGGCCCTGGGTTCCTCCTAATGCAAGACAATGCTAGACCTCATGTGGCTGGAGTGTGTCAGCAGTTCCTGCAAGAGGAAGGCATTGATGCTATGGACTGGCCCGCCCGTTCCCCAGACCTGAATCCAATTGAGCACATCTGGGACATCATGTCTCGCTCCATCCACCAATGCCACATTGCACCACAGACTGTCCAGGAGTTGGTGGATGCTTTAGTCCAGGTCTGGGAGGAGATCCCTCAGGAGACGATCCGCCACCTCATCAGGAGCATGCCCAGGCGTTGTAGGGAGGTCATACAGGCACGTGGAGGCCACACACACTACTGAGCCTCATTTTGACTTGTTTTAAGGACATTACATCAAAGTTGGATCAGCCTGTAGTGTGGTTTTCCACTTTCATTTTGAGTGTGACTCCAAATCCAGACCTCCATGGGTTGATAAATTGGATTTCCATTGATTATTTGTGTGATTTTGTTGTCAGCACATTCAACTATGTAAATAAAAAAGTATTTAATACGATTATTTATTTCATTCAGATCTAGGATGTGTTGTTTAAGTGTTCCCTTTATGTTTTTGAGCAGTATATATTGGCTGTAAAGCGGTTCAGGTTTGGATAGTTGAATCGTAAAAGCTCTGTGATAGTTTCTGGTTAAAGATTCTTGGTTTGATTGTTTAGTAACACCAGTGGATTGAACAGGAAGTGAATGTATTCTAGCCGTATAATCTTTTTCCATTACGTGAAACAATGTCAGGTCAGTAAAGTGAATTGCAGGTTGAGTTTATTTTATTTCGCAGGAACAGTGCAAATGAATCACAGTTGTGCGTGTGCCTGGCCGGCGCTTTCCTGTAGGACGTAGAGTCGCAAGCTAACTCGAGGACGCGCTCTTTGTAAGGGGTTAAGTGTAACCGAGGTGGTGCGCGCTAATAGCGTTTCAATCGGTGATGTCACTCGCTCTGAGCCCTTGAAGTATAGTTTTGGTACCTCTGTAATAAAACAATTTCATATGTTTCGGAAATTAGCCAGGTTGCATTTGGTTATTTGAATTACCTTTTTCATTTGCTTTTTAAAAGAGCGGTTGGACTCAAGTATGAGGCAGTGGAACTTAAAATCAGATATCACGTGGAACTTTTGCCCTGATACATAGACATCTGTCTTAGGGGCATCAGTTGTTTTCTTTGTGTGAAACATTGATCAATGTATCATCTGCATACATTGGAACTTCAGGCCCTGTATAGACAGAAGGAAGATCATTAATTGTTTTTACTAAATTTATGCAACAGGTTGAAGTTATTTGATCGCTGAAAAGGGGTTATGGGTTTGTTTATTGTTTACTGTTGTTTATTTTGGGTGTTGATTTCACTTAATTAAACATTGTATTGTCTGATGTGTTTGAGTAGGATTCTTTCCTCCAGAACGGATGGAAGTCAACTGAAGTATGTATGTTAAAGGAGACATGGGAGAACACGTCTCAAACAACATTTTTATTAAATGCCTGAGATTAAATATTGCTGATTCCATACGCTGAGAAATGTACTACATTTGCGACAGAATTTAGTTTCATTTAGTGGGGTAACAGGAACAATCCAAAGGTGAAAAAGCTATCACATATTTGTTGGACATTGGTCTAGTAATGATACCAGGATAATTATATCTAATGGTAGCGCATGTGCAGTTAAGCATACACATACATTGATGTAGAATAAAACTAATGATTGGGGGGAGTACAATGGACTTATAAGTATCATTAGGTTTTGTTTGTAGTCAACGTTTGGGTTTCTGAATCAGTGTAGTATGATGAAATGCTGACCAAGTGGTTGTATTTTCTGGAAAAAGTAGAGTTTCAAATTCCTAGGGACAGGCCACGATTCCACATATGGAATCTTAGAAGTTATACACCCATGGAATCGTTAAAGTTTTGTTTTCTGAGATTGAATTAAACACGAAGTCTTTGGATAAGGGAAATGTTCTGGGAACCTGAGATAAAATATGTTGAAGGTTTTTCTTTAATTTGTCTAATAAAGTAAGAAACACTTCTGTGAAGGGGTGGTATGACTTTTGACCCCTCTGGTGACTTTTCCTTTGTGGTCTGATCAGCCGTATTGAAAAGCCAAGGTCATTTGTGATACTGACTTTAAACCTGTTGGGGCTCGGGGGCAGTATTGAGACATTTTGAAAAAAATATGTGCCCATTTTTAACTGCCTCCTACACCAACTCAGAAGCTAGGATATGCATATTATTAACACATTCGGATAGAAAACACTCTGAATTTTCTAAAACAGTTTGAATGGTGTCTGTAAGTATAACAAAACTCATATTGCAGGCAAAAACCTGTGAAAAATAGATTAAAAAAAACGTGAATTTTGTGACTGTACTATTTAGTGTCATTGTTTTATAGATACCATAGTGAGAAAGGATTAATTTCGCAACACCTACGGCTTCCACTAGATGTCAACGATCTTTATAAAGTTGTTTGAAGCGTCTATGATAAACAGAGAGCAAATTAGAATGCAAGGAAGTTGACATGTCATCACTTCATTTTTTTGCGCCTGCGCATAAATCTGAGAAGCGTGAGTTTGTCATTAATTGTTTATCAAGACATAGGATAGGTTGTGTGAAAATATTACTGATGTTTAACGTTTAAAAATGGACCAAAAGATTAATGCTAAACAAGGTTTGACATGTTTGAACGAACGTAAATAGATTATTTACTAGGTTTTTTTAGCTTTTCGGCGTGATTTTACAACCCCCCCCCCCCACCACGTTTTGTGGGAGCATAATGAACGCTAACTGCTTGGTGTTATTTGGACATAAATTATGAACTTTGTCAAAAGAAACCACATTTGTTCAGGACCTGGGAAATCCTGGCAGTGCCTTCTGATGGAGATAATCAAAGGTAAGGGGATATTTACAATGTTATTATCGATATTAGATGATGCTAACTGTATAGCATAGCTTGTTGTTCTTAGCATAGCACCCCGTTTATTGCAAAATGTGATTTCCCAGTAAAGTTATTTTGAGATCTGGCCATTCGGTAGCAATTACGAGATTTACATTTACATTACATTTAAGTCATTTAGCAGACGCTCTTATCCAGAGCGACTTACAAAATGGTGCATTCACCTTATGATATCCAGTGGAACAACCACTTTACAATAGTGCATCTAAATCTTTTAAGGGGGGGGGGGGGGGTTTAGAAGGATTACTTTATCCTATCCTAGGTATTCCTTAAAGAGGTGGGGTTTCAGGTGTCTCCGGAAGGTGGTGATTGACTCCGCTGTCCTGGCGTCGTGAGGGAGCTTGTTCCACCATTGGGGTGCCAGAGCAGCGAACAGTTTTGACTGGGCTGAGCGGGATCTGTGCTTCCTCAGAGGTAGGGGGGCCAGCAGGCCAGTGGTGGATGAACGCAGTGCCCTTGTTTGGGTGTAGGGCCTGATCAGAGCCTGAAGGTATGGAGGTGCCGTTCCCTTCACAGCTCCGTAGGCAATCACCATGGTCTTGTAGCGGATGCGAGCTTCAACTGGAAGCCAGTGGAGAGAGCGGAGGAGCGGGGTGACGTGAGAGAACTTGGGAAGGTTGAACACCAGACGGGCTGCGGCGTTCTGGATGAGTTGTAGGGGTTTAATGGCACAGGCAGGGAGCCCAACCAACAGCGAGTTGCAGTAATCCAGACGGGAGATGACAAGTGCCTGGATTAGGACCTGCGCCGCTTCCTGTGTGAGGCAGGGTCGTACTCTGCAAATGTTGTAGAGCATGAACCTACAGGATCGGGTCACCGCCTTGATGTTAGTGGAGAACGACAGGGTGTTGTCCAGGATCACGCCAAGGTTCTTAGCACTCTGGGAGGAGGACACAAGGGAGTTGTCAACCGTGATGGCGAGATCATGGAACGGGCAGTCCTTCCCCGGGAGGAAGAGCAGCTCCCTCTTGCCGAGGTTCAGCTTGAGCTGGTGATCCGTCATCCACACTGATATGTCTGACAGACATGCAGAGATGCGATTCGCCGCCTGGTTATCAGAAGGGGGAAAGGAGAAGATTAATTGTGTGTCGTCTGCATAGCAATGATAGGAGAGACCATGTGAGGATATGACAGAGCCAAGTGACTTGGTGTATAGCGAGAATAGGAGAGGGCCTAGAACAGAGCCCTGGGGGACACCAGTGGTGAGAGCGCATGGTGCGGAGACAGATTCTCGCCACGCCACCTGGTAGGAGCGACCTGTCAGGTAGGACGCAATCCAAGCGTGGGCCGCGCCGGAGATGCCCAACTCGGAGAGGGTGGAGAGGAGGATCTGATGGTTCACAGTATCAAAGGCAGCAGATAGGTCTAGAAGGATGAGAGCAGAGGAGAGAGAGTTAGCTTTAGCAGTGCGGAGAGCCTCCGTGACACAGAGAAGAGCAGTCTCAGTTGAATGCCCAGTCTTGAAACCTGACTGATTAGGATCAAGAAGGTCATTCTGAGAGAGATAGCAGGAGAGCTGGCCAAGAACGGCACGTTCAAGAGTTTTGGAGAGAAAAGAAAGAAGGGATACTGGTCTGTAGTTGTTGACATCGGAGGGATCGAGTGTAGGTTTTTTCAGAAGGGGTGCAACTCTCGCTCTCTTGAAGACGGAAGGGACGTAGCCAGCGGTCAAGGATGAGTTGATGAGCGAGGTGAGGAAGGGGAGAAGGTCTCCGGAAATGGTCTGGAGAAGAGAGGAGGGGATAGGGTCAAGTGGGCTGGTTGTTGGGCGGCCGGCCGTCACAAGACGCGAGATTTCATCTGGAGAGAGAGGGGAGAAAGAGGTCAAAGCACAGGGTAGGGCAGTGTGAGCAGGACCAGCGGTGTCGTTTGACTTAGCAAACGAGTATCGGATATCGTCAACCTTCTTTTCAAAATGGTTGACGAAGTCATCCGCAGAGAGGGAGGAGGGGGGGGGGAGGGGGAGGAGGATTCAGGAGGGAGGAGAAGGTAGCAAAGAGCTTCCTAGGGTTAGAGGCAGATGCTTGGAATTTAGAGTGGTAGAAAGTGGCTTTAGCAGCAGAGACAGAAGAGGAGAATGTAGAGAGGAGTGAGTGAAAGGATGCCAGGTCCGCAGGGAGGCGAGTTTTCCTCCATTTCCGCTCGGCTGCCCGGAGCCTTGTTCTGTGAGCTCGTAGTGAGTCGTCGAGCCACGGAGCAGGAGGGGAGGACCGAGCCGGCCTGGAGGATAGGGGACAGAGAAAATCAAAGGATGCAGAAAGGGAGGAGAGGAGGGTTGAGGAGGCAGAATCAGGAGATAGGTTGGAGAAGGTTTGAGCAGAGGGAAGAGATGATAGGATGGAAGAGGAGAGAGTAGCGAGAGAGAGAGAGCGAAGGTTGGGACGGCGCAATACCATCCGAGTAGGGGCAGAGTGAGAAGTGTTGGATGAGAGCAAGAGGGAAAAGGATACAAGGTAGTGGTCGGAGATTTGGAGGGGAGTTGCAATGAGATTAGTGGAAGAACAGCATCTAGTAAAGATGAGGTCAAGCGTATTGCCTGCCTTGTGAGTAGGGGGGGAAGGTGAGAGGGTGAGGTCAAAAGAGGAGAGGAGTGGAAAGGAGGAGGCAGAGAGGAATGAGTCAAAGGTAGACGTGGGGAGGTTAAAGTCACCCAGAACTGTGAGAGGTGAGCCATCCTCAGGAAAGGAACTTATCAAGGCGTCAAGCTCATTGATGAACTCTCCAAGGGAACCTGGAGGGCGATAAATGATAAGGATGTTAAGCTTGAAAGGGCTGGTAACTGTGACAGCATGGAATTCAAATGAGGAGATAGACAGATGGGTCAGGGGAGAAAGAGAGAATGTCCACTTGGGAGAGATGAGGATTCCAGTGCCACCACCCCGCTGGCTCGATGCTCTAGGGGTATGCGAGAACACGTGGGCAGACGAAGAGAGAGCAGTAGGAGTAGCAGTGTTATCTGTGGTAATCCATGTTTCCGTCAGCGCCAGGAAGTCTAGGGACTGGAGGGTAGCATAGGCTGAGATGAACTCAGCCTTGTTGGCTGCAGACCGGCAGTTCCAGAGGCTGCCGGAGACCTGGAACTCCACGTGGGTCGTGCGCGCTGGGACCACCAGGTTAGAGTGGCAGCGGCCACGCGGTGTGAAGCGTTTGTATGGCCTGTGCAGAGAGGAGAGAACAGGGATAGACAGACACATAGTTGACAAGCTACAGAAGTGTTGTTTCTTGTATTATTGTCTCCTGTGTCTTTAGAGAACTGTTTCACTTTGATATCCTTTTTCTTCTGTCCTGATTTTCTCTTTCTTTTCTTCTGTTAACTAGATATTCTTTGTTGTTCTTCGTTAGCTAGCTAGCTTCTTCCAAAAAGAGTCCCTAGCAACATGATGATAATATATTATTCTTTGAATGACAATATTATAATTTACCAATGTTTTCGAATAGTAATTTTGTTATGTTCACCGGAAGCATTTCAGAGAAGAAAAAAATCTGAATTTCACGCTACTGTAAAATGCTGTTTTTGGATATAAATATGAACTTGATGGAACAAAAAATGCATGTATTGTATAACATAATGTCCTAGGAGTGTCATCTGATGGAGATTGACAAAGGTTAGTGCATAATTCTAGCTGGTTACTGCTTTTGGTGACGCCTGACCTTGAATTGAAAATGGATGTTTGTACTTTTGTGGCTATGTACTGTCCTAACATAATCTAACTTTATGCTTTTGCCGTAAAGCCTCTTTGAAAATCGAACAATGTGGTTAGATTAAGGAGATGTTTATCTTTTAAATTGTGTAAAATAGTTGATTGTTTGAGAAATTGAAATTATTCGATTTTTGATGTTTTGAATTTCCAGCCTTGTTAGCAATCCCGACTCGGGGTTCATTGCTAACCTGTAGCCCCTTAAGGAAATTTGTAGAACTGATAATTATGATGGAGTTAAAGTTCTTAGACAATTGGTCATTTTAACCAATGAGAAGACAGAATGAGGATCATGGTACAATAATTTTTCTTGGTGGAGTAATTCAGATTAGTCATTTTGATCTGATTATGTTATTTGAAAATATTTTGACCAGTAGTAGGGGTATTTTTTACATTATCTAGATAAGTATTTTCCCTTAGGAAGTCAGCTGTGGTTGTATTCAGTGGAAGAGATTTAACACAACAAGGCTGTGGAATTGATATAATAGTATTATTATATTTTGTTGTTGACTAAGTTTAATAATGGTAGACTTATGTCAAGTATTTAGAAGGATATATTCTAAGCCAACAGGACAGGAATATATATGACATATGTAGGTGATCCAGGATCATTCAGGGTATTGAGATTAATTTAAGAAGCTATGGAATAATCTGGATATTAAGACTAAGACAGGTTGATTTTTCTAAAATTCAGAAGTGCAACCAAGGAGACAATGAGACATTTAGTCAATATTTGGAAACAACCCATATTTGTATAATGAAAGTGTCTGCCCAGCCCCTGGGCCTGTTCCGCAGGGGCCTGTTCCGCAGGGGCCTGTAACAGTCAGTATTTGCCAGTTCTTGCTGTGAGCTGTTACCCCACTCTTCTACCAAGGCACCTGCAAGTTCCCGGACATTTCTGGGGGGCCAACAGGTTCCAGACGTGCTCAATGGGATTGAGATCCGGGCTCTTCGCTGGCCCTGGCAGAACACTGACATTCCTGTCTTGCAAGAAATCACACACAGAACGAGCAGCTTGGCTGGTGGCATTGTCATGCTGGAGGGTCATGTCAGGAAGAGCCTGCAGGAAGGGTACCACATGAGGGAGGAGGATGTCTTGCCTGTAACGCACAACTTTGAGATTGCCTGCAATGACAACAAGCTCAGTCCGATGATGCTGTGACACACCGCTCCAGACCATGATGAACTCTCCACCTCAATCCCGCTCCAGAGTACAGGCCTCGGTGTAACGCTGATTCCTTTGACGATAAACGTGAATCCGACCATCAGCCCTGGTGAGACAAAACCGCGACTCATCAGTGAAGAGCACTTGTCGTCAGTCCTGTCTGGTCCAGCGATGGTGGGTTTGTACCCATAGGCGATGTTGCCGGTGATGTCTGGTGAGGACCTGCCTTACAACAGGCCTACAGCCCTCAGTCCAGCCTCTCTCAGCCTATTGGGGACAGTCTGAGCACTGATGGAGGGATTGTGCAATCCTGGTGTGACTCGGGAAGTTGTTGTTGCCATCCTGTACCTGTCCCGCAGGTGTGATGTTCGGATGTACCGATCATATGCAGGTGTTGTTACACGTGGTCTGCACTGCAAGGACGATCAGCTGTCCGTCCTGTCTTCCTGTAGTGCTGTTTTAGGCGTCTCACAGTACGGACATTGCAATTTATTGCCCTGGCCACATCTGCAGTCCTCATGCCTCCTTGCAGCATGCCTAAGGCACGTTCACGCAGATGAGCAGGGACCCTGGGCATCTTTCTTTTGGTGTTTTTCAGAGTCAGTAGAAAGTCCTCTTTAGTGTCCTAAGTTTTCATAACTGTGACCTTAATTGCCAACCGTCTGTAAGATGTTAGTGTCTTTACAATTGTTCCACAGGCGCATGTTCATTAATTGTTTATGGTTCATTGAACAAGCATGGGAAACAGTGTTTAAACCCTTTACAATGAAGATCTGTGAAGTTATTTGGATTTTTACGGATTATCTTTGAAAGACAGATTTCTGAAAAAGGGACGTTTCTTTTTTTGCTGAGTTTAACATTACACTGTCTAAAGCACTGCCAATTATTTTATAAGGTAAATAAATAAAAAATATTGCGTGACCCCCACAAAAAATAAATGGTGTGATCAAATCATAGGCTGGCTGGTGCCACCAACTGAAACATTTGGGGGCATTGGGGAAAATGTTAAAGCCCTGTCAAGGGGTGTGATTATCTATTTCCGGCAGAGTAATGGGTTCTTATTCCAATTCGGCTGTTGGAAAGATAATCATGTGATAGGATGTTATTCAGAAATGTGTTGGTAGGACAAAGCTATGTAGCCTTAGTTAGGCATATGGATGTCAGTGATTTACGTTTACTATAGCTTAATGAGGCAATAAAAATGTGATGTGTCTAAATTGAAAGGCGATTTATTTGACTGAAATGGCCCACTGTTTTCATAATTTTGACAATAACTAGACTAAATCATTATTCAAGTGACAAATGTGACTAAGACTTAGTGATATTTTAGTCAAAATTAAGGAACTTAAACTAAGTTCCCTCTCTTAGAGCAGCTCATAGATTCACTTTCTATGAGCTCTCTCCCTCTCTCTGCTCTGATAGACATGAGCCTGCAACTCATCTCTCCAGCCTTGCACTTCATTTATTTCTTTATAGAATCGTACCTGCGCGAAGGGTTCTGGAGGAACTGCATCACCACTGATAAATTGAAAAACATTTGCCAAAGTTAGGTTAACTGCTGTCTGTTCAGAAATAAATGTAATAATTCTGAATAGCCTACTACACCATGAAAATACACAATTTATCCACAGAGGATCAAAAGCCTCTTTCTAAAAGTTGCCTAGCTGTGGATTGTGTAGCCCAATAACAAGGCATAGCCTAGTCAGGAACACGTGGCAAATCTTTCAGTGAACAACATGTACACAAAACAGGCCTTTCGCTAATATTTCAAATACAATCACGGGAAAACACAGGTTGGAAACCAAATGGCTCCTGCTGAAAAGAGAAGACTAATCTGTCTGCTGTAGGCTAACAAAATATTTGATCAACTTCCAAATATTGCTTTACAAAGTAAAACGAGCGCGATGCAGGCTTTTGGCACGAACACGCATTTTTAGGACTACAATTTCCTCCTCATATTGTAGCCTACAATATAGGTCTCCACACAACTAGGCCCAAACCGGTGTGAGTGGCACCTACTAACATTCCCGTTCAAAGGCACTTAAATCTTTTGTCTTGCTCATTCACCCTCTGAATGGCACGCATACACAATCCATGCCTCAAATGTCTCAAGGCTTAAAAATCCTTCTTAACCAGTCACCTCCCCTTCATCTACACTGATTGAAGTGGATTTAACAGGTGACATCAATAAGGGATCATAGCTTTCACCTGGTCAGTCTACATCATGGAAATAGCAGGTGTTCCTAATGCTTTGTACACTATCTACATAGGCTATTGTTACACACGCCTCTTGGAGGGAATGCAACACCCTGCTACAACTCAACTCCCCGTGGAGTGAAAAGGGTATGTGATTGTAGGTGCAGGTAAGGATGACAGAGGCAGAATACTACTGTTCACAGGGAATTTATTTCCTTAACACGGTAATGTGGGGAAAAGGGGCTGGATGGAACCAAAGCAAAGGAAGTAAAAGTTAAAGCCCCCTCTCCTCCCTACGTAACTTTAACACCTCCTGGCGCGCTAACCAAAATACAGGCAGTGGTCCAGCCAGGTCTTAGTGTGCATAGACAGTACATACTACAAGTTATGTATGCCCGCAGGCCTCTTGCCTAAACACTCCCAAGGTGTTTTAATTACTAACTTAAAGTGAACAATTGCAATAATCACAAACACAATCCTTTTGGCATACACATACCTCAGAAGTAGTAGCTACAAAATACTTTCAACAAAACTGTTACTGGGCAACAACCAACATAGGAGCTTTCTCTTCTTGACAAAGGAACACTGGCTTTTATCCAGCTGGAGAAGGAGTTGGTAATTGAAAACAGCTGTTTCCCCTGACGAGAGGGAGTGTTCAGAGCTCCAACCAGCTGCCTAGAATCCAGGAAGCCATTTCCTGAAATACACACGTACAAACCCAAAACAACCCAGAACCTGGGGAACGTAACAGCTATAATGAAGGTATACAATTGGAACTAAATGGCTACATAGCGTATCATTGGAGACATATTCACACTACAGATAAGGTGTCAACATATTGGGGAAGAGAGGCTAATTACTGCTGCCAGTCACGATTTATGACCTCTCTCCAGCCATCTAGAGATCTTATCTAGTAGGCCACAAGTACAGTGAACATGTGCAAGCTCACCAGGCAGTCTAGAATATTCTACTGACTTAGCTGAAACAGTACACACTTTCTTGCAGTAATAGTAGCAATCACATAATAATAGTCACACACAAGCAATGGTTACATTAGCTGGCAATTCTGTACTTCGGTGGTAGTGTGCATTAGCTAAACAAAAATATTTTTTCAATTGAACCTTTTATTTAAAACCTCTTTGGGCTAGGGAGCAGTATTTTCACGTCCGGATGAAAAGCGTGCCCAAAGTAAACTGCCTGCTACTCAGGCCCAGAAGCTAGAATATGCATATTATTAGTAGATTTGGATAGAAAACACTGACGTTTCTAAAACTGTTTGAATAATATCTGTGCGTATAACAGAACTGATTTGACAGGCGAAACCCCGAGCACAATCCATCCAGGGATTTTCTTTTTGGAGCTCAATCTGTTTTCCATTAGGTTTCTATGGCAATCCCTTTTTAATAGAAATATGCTTGCAGTTCCTATGGTTTCCACTAGATGTCAACAGTCTTTAGAAATTGGTTGATGTTTTTCCTTTGAGAAATTAAGAAGTAGCCCTTTCCTTTCTGAGAGTCAAGCCAAGTGTACTTTTTTTGTTCGGGGTGCGCGACCTGGAACTCGCTCCACTTTCATTTTATCCGCTATTGAACACAGTATATTCCAGCTTAAATTTGATCTATTATTTACATTTAAAAATACCTAAAGTTGGATTGGGAAAGTTGTTTGAAATGTTTGGACAAAGTTTACAGGTAACTTATTAGATACTTTGTAGGCATGTTGGGCGAGTTGGAACCGGTGTTTTTCTGAATCAAACGTGCCAAATAAATGGACATTTTGGGGATATAAAGAAACAATTTATCGAACAAAAGGACCATTTGTGATGTTTATGGGACATTTGGAGTGCCAACAGAAGAAGATCTTCAAAGGTAAGGCATGAATTATATAGTTATTTCTGACTTTTGTGTAGCACCTGCCTGGTTGAAATCTGATTTTCATGTGTTGGTATGCTGGGCGCTGTCCTCAGAAAATCGTATGGTCTGCTTTCGCCGTAAAGCCTTTTTGAAATCTGACACTGCGGCTGGATTAACAAGAAGTTAATCTTTAAACCGATGTATAACACTTGTATGATTTATGAAATCTTATTATGAGTATTTCTGTTTTTGAATTTGGCGCGCTGCAATTTCACTGGGTGTTGTCAAATCGATCCCGCTAAAGGGATTGGCGTGCGAAGGGATCCATAAGAACTTACCTAGTTAAGTCAGTTAAAAACAAATTCTTAATTACAATGATGGCCTACCAGGGAACAGTGGGTTAACTGCCTTGTTCAGGGGCAGAACGACAGATTTTTACCTTGTCAGCTCGGGGATTCTATGTAACAAGATAACCAACACTAGTAGGTTTCAGTAGCATGCATTAATCATCATCAACAATATGAGGCCCCGACTTACATTGCGGCACGCACAGTTCTATAAAACACACTGAACTTGTTGCCCAGCCAAACTTCTTCTTCATCTTTGGAATCTGGTTGGCGGATCGCATCCAGCTTTTAGGTGCATACACCGCCACCTACTGTACTGGAGAGTGAGGCCAGTCACGGCCTACCTACTGTACATCAAATTCTCTCCATTAGTCTGGTTCCTCTAAGAAATTGAAAAATAGCCATAGACACCACCACCTAGACTCATTAAAAACCCACTACCCCATTCCACTACTTTGAACCTATCTGCTCCTGCACCATGCCAACGGCTCGGGAGGACAGGACACCACCCCTCAACACACCCTGTAACTCTTCTGAAGTCAAATCTTGTATACCCAAATATATCTTTGCAGCTGCCACCATAACATCTATTTTCTGTGAATGCTATGAATGCTAAGAAGCCAACCTTACTAAAGCATAAATCACTCGTTGGCCTATCCCACTGTGCTGGCACAGATGAACTACTCACAGGGATCCTCTCAGGATCCCTAACCCTTGACCCATCTTCCTCTACTTTCTTCACTGTCTCAGCATATGACACCTTATGCACTACTGACTCTAGCCACTTCAACCTGCCTCTCTTGCACCGGACACTTCCAATCCCCAGCAACATGGGCACCCCTACAGTTAACACCAGAACTTTATCCACCAAAACTAAACAATCCTCTGTCCCTTAAACGTGGCACCTGAAACACCGCAGTGGATTAGGCACAAAAGCTCTAACAGGAGCTTGTCTGGTAGAGACTCTGACTCAGAACTCAAAAGGACTGACAGTGACTCCTCTGTTTCACCACGCTCTCAACCAGGTCTGCGACGCACCATACGACGGGTGTCACAAACACCAAGAATCTTCAACTTCAGTTGCTCCACCTCCACACTTAATGCTACCCCAGAAATCACTCATTTCAATGGTGCTCTGTTCCTAAGAGCAAAGGAAGAAACAGATCTTGACCAAAGTTGCGTGACACGGGGCGCCTGCTCCCCTGGTCAGAAGAGACACAAACAAATGGCACAAGTCCACTACTTGTTACCTTCACTGATTCAACTGCACCCAACTCCTTTCCCACCCACCCTGAAACCACAAATGGGATCTGCCAAAAGGCAAGGGTCCACTTTCTCCAAAAATGTCTCTTCTTTTGGACCATATTCTTCTTTATCATGTCCAAACTCAGCAGTCCTCACTCTCGTCAGGTTCCATCTCTGATCTACTGGAGCACAAGCATTTAGCTACACTCGCATTAACATCTGCTAACCATGTGTATGTGACCAATAAAATTTGATTTGACGTATAACTCTTTTTGCACTTGACGCCAAGTATCCTCACCACCCAGCTTCCCTTTACACTCAGCTCCTTCTCGGCTGTCATCACTGCACCTGCCATCGCAGTTAATTCCACCTCACTCTTGTCAGGTTCAATTTCGTTCTGCTCTTCCAAAAGCTTTGATATCCTCCATTACATATTCACTCAAAACACATTCCACTTTTCTCCTTTTATCTCATCCACCTTCTCTTTCATCAGATCTTCCAGAAGACTGCAATCCCTCACTGCATATTTACACATATGTTACATTTTCCTCCTTTTTCTTCCCTGTCTGCCATCTTACCGCCCTAGCCTTCCGCCTCCCCAGCCAAACTTTACGTCCTCATCGGCTGAAGATGACAACCACTCTGAGCTAGAGAGGGTGTGGCCAGAGTCCAAATGTCCATTCGGGGCACACATTGGCTGAAACCAGGAGGCTGTGATAGACAGCTGAGAAGGGAAAAGTCACCCTAAAGGGACTGTGGGGAAAGTCACGTGCACAGGCATGGCCTTTTTAAGCAGATTGTCTGGTCAAACACGATCTTATCTTTTGTTGACATTACAACTGGAAATGAGGGTATAATAGCTTAAATAGTGGAAAGTTGATATAAAGAAAATGAAACACTGGTGTTAGTGATAACAAACATATAAGATAGAAGTAATGCTATATGTAGATTAGGACTCAGGGAGTAAACTTCAAAACATACTGGAAATACATAGGAGTTGGTTGCAGTCTTTATCAGTATGCAAAATATTTCACTGTGTTAAGAGACAGGTGAAGAGAGGTTATATAGCAGTAAATGTGTTTACTGTTGTCAAATCACCAGGCTACATTATATCAACTGTGAAGTAGTTTACGTGTCAAGGAGAGAAGGATAGAGAACGGTAATGCTGTATGGAAATAGTATCAACATCAAACAAAAGCTTGAGACACAGAGTGAGCGTGAGAGAGGCGCGGAATTTCCCCAGCATTTCCCTACAGCTCCATTTTGGCCTAATGATGAGTTCATAACAAAGTGGGAAGGTGGTAATAGCATAGTGTCCCATTTCAATCAAAAATAGGGATCACCTGACCATAATGACCATGTGAACATGGACAGTACCAGAGGAAAAGCTGCAAGACATCAGCGAGGGGCCTATTTGAATCAGGGGAGCAGCAGAGATAAGCCACCCTCAAAAAGCTGCATTTCCCCTGGTTGTGAAACTTAAAAGGGGAGAAACACTGTTTCCAGTCTCTCTGTGCCAGTTCGTAATGTATGTTTCGTTAACCAGCGTGTTTTTCACCGTACTCCTTTTTCCAGTCTTCCCGGTTTTGACCCTTGCCTGTTCTGGACTCTGTACCTGCCTGCCTGGCCATTCTGTCTGCCTTGACCACAAGCCTGTCTGCCACCTGGACTCTGATCTGGTTTTGACCTTTTGCCTGTCCACGACTATTCTCTTGCCTAAACCCGTTGGATTAATAAACATTGTAAGACGCCAACAATCTGCCTCCTGTGTCTGCATCTGGGTCTTGCCTTGTGCCTTGATACAATACTCCAGTTTTAAGGGAAATATTCCACCAACAAAAAAAATATTTATTCCATTGTTTGGATTGAGTTAGTGGAGGTTACATTTAAAGGAGTAAGTTACAGTCAGTCTTCCCCCCTCTGTGTGAATAAAACGTGCCAAGTCACTGCATAAGTTTCCTGCAGTAAAAAGGGGAAGTGACAAGTGAGGGCAGTTAGTGAAATGGTAAAGATGGGAAATAATTAAGATAAAGATAATTATCCGTCAACAACTTGTCAAGTCATCATGGTACACCGACAGCAACATCTCACCAGTCAAATCAGTCATACAGGTGCTATATCTTTGCAACATGCAATCATTCTCAAAGAGTCTTTGCAACCGAGCTGTATGTCTGTCTAAGATGTGCATCTCAGGTGACTAAATAACAGTTACTGTCTTACTGTCTGTCACACCCATTTAGAATGCAAGAATGACATCTTCAAATCGGCAAGCATATGTTAGAATTGCTTTGGAATGTTTCCACCTGATTTCCAACTTGACTGTATCCACAACTTAAGCCCAATGTATTGGCACCAATGAATCACTAATGAATCAACACAGACAAATAGGAGATAGAATAAGGCAATGGTAGACTTGAAAGATCACAAAATGCTAATAACAGTTTGTTACAAAACTGTCTGGCCTTGTGACTCATCTGAAGCATCTGCAGCCTGTATGGTACAGTTAACTTCCTCAATAAGGAAGTGGCATTAATACTGGCAATTATCACAGTTAGACATCAAGAGTCAAATCTCTTGGTCCTCATACTGGCAAGTAGGCTAAGCCACAAGTCTTTTGAATCATCAGGAATTCTGAGAAATGATGTGACTGTATTGAAATACATATGAAGACAACTCATGGGAACAAATCTCATCTAGGCTGACTGCATTGAAAGGTGGTGCCACTTCAGCCATGTGACCCACTTTAGGTTAACCACAGGTTATTCAACAATTACCCCAATTATTTTGTTAACGCTTTATTTGGATATTCTCAAGTAGATGACTTGGAGATGTTCAGTAACTGTCCACAACATTTCAACTAAAAATCCACTAACCCTAGCCTTAACCCTCGTCCTAACCCTAACCTTAAACAAACCCCAGCCATAACCCTAATCATTACCCTAACCCTTTTTCTAAACCTAACCCTAACCATTACCCCAACCCTTATTCTAAACTTAAACGCAACCTAAGCAAGCATTTTCTTATCAACAGATAGTATGATCATCTGTAGATCACCTATATGGGACTATCCAAATAAAGTGGGACCATTCTGTTTATTGCTGTAATTTTCAGCCAATGGTATATTCATAATTTGCTTATATGTCTGTTTTGTTTGGAGTATGTTATTTTATGCCCAGGTCAATTCCATGAAAATAAGCCATGGATATTACATATGAGAAACTAGATCAGTATGTCATAAAACAACATTGATGAACAATACAAGAGAAGAGAACCACGTGTTTGTTTGTAGAGTGGAGCGGAGTGGCTGGGGCCAGGTGGGATGAGAAGCAGATGATGTAATGGAATTATGACAAAGCAGGTTATTTTTGGCTACTTCAAGCAATGCAGTGTGCCTGGTTAAACATAAATATAGTTTTGCCGACATTACTGGAAATGAGAGTAAAATAGCGTAAATAGGGAAAAGTTTATAAAAAGAAAATGATGTATGGTCTTCCCTGTGGCTCAGTTGGTAGAGCATGGTGTTTCCAACACCAGCATGGTGTGTGCAACGCCAGGGTTGTGGGTTTGATTCCCACGGGGGGCCAGTACAAAAAATTCAAAAATGTTTTAAAATGCATGAAATGTATGCATTCACTACTGTAAGTCGCTCTGGATAAGAGCGTCTGCTAAAATGACAAAAATGCTTAAAAAAATATATACACTGCTCAAAAAAATAAAGGGAACACTAAAATAACACATCCTAGATCTGAATGAATGAAATAATCTTATTAAATATTTTTTTCTTTACCTAGTTGAATGTGCTGACAACAAAAGCACACAAAAATAATCAATGGAAATCCAATTTATCAACCCATGGAGGTCTGGATTTGGAGTCACACTCAAAATTAAAGTGGAAAACCACACTACAGGCTGATCCAACTTTGATGTAATGTCCTTAAAACAAGTCAAAATGAGGCTCAGAGTGTGTGTGGCCTCCACGTGCCTGTATGACCTCCCTACAATGCCTGGGCATGCTCCTGATGAGGTGGCGGATGGTCTCCTGAGGGATCTCCTCCCAGACCTGGACTAAAGCATCCGCCAACTCCTGGACAGTCTGTGGTGCAACGTGGCGTTGGTGGATGGAGCGAGACATGATGTCCCAGATGTGCTCAATTGGATTCAGGTCTGGGGAACGGGCGGGCCAGTCCATAGCATCAATGCCTTCCTCTTGCAGGAACTGCTGACACACTCCAGCCACATGAGGTCTAGCATTGTCTTGCATTAGGAGGAACCCAGGGCCAACCGCACCAGCATATGGTCTCACAAGGGGTCTGAGGATCTCATCTCGGTACCTAATGGCAGTCAGGCTACCTCTGGCGAGCATATGGAGGGCTGTGCGGCCCCCCAAAGAAATTCCACCCCACACCATGACTGACCCACCGCCAAACCGGTCATGCTGGAGGATGTTGCAGGCAGCAGAACGTTCTCCGCGGCGTCTCCAGACTCTGTCACGTCTGTCACATGTGCTCAGTGTGAACCTGCTTTCATCTGTGAAGAGCACAGGGCGCCATTGGCGAATTTGCCAATCTTGGTGTTCTCTGGAAAATGCCAAACGTCCTGCACGGTGTTGGGCTGTAAGCACAACCCCCACCTGTGGACGTCGGGCCCTCATACCACCCTCATGGAGTCTGTTTCTGACAGTTTGAGCAGACACATGCACATTTGTGGCCTGCTGGAGATCATTTTGAAGGGCTCTGGCAATGCTCCTCCTGCTCCTCCTTGCACAAAGGCGGAGGTAGCGGTCCTGCTTCTGGGTTGTTGCCCTCCTACGGCCTCCTCCACATCTCCTGATGTACTGGCCTGTCTCCTGGTAGCGCCTCCATGCTCTGGACACTACGCTGACAGACACAGCAAACCTTCTTGCCACAGCTCGCATTGATGTGCCATCCTGGATGAGCTGCACTACCTGAGCCACTTGTGTGGGTTGTAGACTCCGTCTCATGCTACCACTAGAGTGAAAGCACCGCCAGCATTCAAAAATGACCAAAACATCAGCAAGGAAGCATAGGAACTGTGAAGTGGTCTTTGGTCACCGTGTGCAGAAGCACTCCTTTATTGGGGGTGTCTTGCTAATTGCCTATAATTTCCACCTGTTGTCTATTCCATTTGCACAACAGCATGTGAAATGTATTGACAATCAGTGTTACTTCCTCAGTGGACAGTTTGATTTCACAGAAGTGTGATTGACTTGGAGTTACATTGTGTTGTTTAAGTGTTCCCTTTATTTTTTTGAGCAGTGTATTTGTTATCACTAACACCAGTGTAAGATAGGAGTAATGTTCTAGGTAGATTAGGACTCAGTGAGAAAACATATCAACTGCGAAGTAGTTTGAGTGTTAATGAGAGATTGACTTTTTAGAGAAATGTAATACTGTGTGGTGTAAACGTCGAGAGAGAGAGAGAAAAAAAGAGATGCGGCTGTCCCCAGCATTTCCCTCCATCTCTATCTTTGTCTTACACCCAGCTTTGACAGTAAGCCAGTACATACCGGGGTCAGATAATACAAATGAACCAAGTTAATACACCAATGGATACATTTAAAGCATGGCTTTTAAATTATAGCGAAATAACACAGCCTGAGTGGAGTACAGTACTGTTACAAATTAATTAAATCAATCAAGGCAAAATATAGACTAAACCAAAAATACACAGAAAGATGAATAGCAGAATGTTTTAACACAAGCTGTTGAGCAGGTGAGTAACGCAAACAGAGTTTTATTTACATAATTAATGATTAAAAACCAATAAAAAAAATCACATTAACAAATAGTCAGTAGCATTCATTATGAAATTGAACCAAAATAAGTAATTTTGTTGTCATGTCAGAAGCCTAATAATGTGCTGTATATCCTGTCAGTTATGATTCTCTAGCCCCATTTTAACTTCCTCTGCAGGTCTAACACACCCTGGGCTAGGCGGGACGAATTCGTCCCACCTACGTAACAGCCACTTTAAGCCTGTGGCGCGATTTTCAAAACCTTAAAAATCCTATTACTTCAATTTCTCAAACATATGACTATTTTACAGCTATTTAAAGACAAGACTCTCATTAATCTAACCACACTGTCCGATTTCAAAAAGGCTTTACAACAAAAGCAAAACATTAGATTATGTCAGCAGAGTACCAAGCCAGAAATAATCAGACACCCATTTTTCAAGCCAGCATATAATGTCACCAAAACCCAGAAGACAGCTAAATGCAGCACTCACCTTTGATGATCTTCATCAGATGACAACCCTAGGACATTATGTTATACAATACATGCATGTTTTGTTCAATCAAGTTCATATTAATATCAAAAACCAGCTTTTTACATTAGCATGTGACGTTCAGAACTAGCATACCCCCCGCAAACTTCCGGGGAATTTGCTAACATTTTACTAAATTACTCACGATAAACGTTCACAAAAAGCATAACAATTATTTTAAGAATTATAGCTACAGACCTCCTCTATGCACTCGATATGTCCGATTTTAAAATAGCTTTTTTGGTGAAAGCACATTTTGCAATATTCTAAGTACATAGCCCAGGCATCACGGGCTAGCTATTTAGACACCCGGCAAGTTTAGCACTCACCATAATCATATTTACTATTATAAAAGTTTGATTACCTTTTGTTGACTTCGTCAGAATGCACTCCCAGGACTGCTACTTCAATAACAAATGTTGGTTTGGTCCAAAATAATCCATCGTTATATCCGAATAGCGGCGTTTTGTTCGTGCGTTCCAGACACTATCCGAAATGGTAAAGAAGGGTCGCGCGCATCGCGCAATTCGTGACAAAAAAATTCTAAATATTCCATTACCGTACTTCGAAGCATGTCAACCGCTGTTTAAAATAAATTTTTACGCCATTTTTCTCGTAGAAAAGCGATAATATTCCGACAGGGAATCTCCTTTTCGGCAAACAGAGGGAAAAAATCACAAAGGCGGGGGCGGTCGGGTCACGCGCCTAAGCCCAGTGTCCCTTACTCGGCCACTTGAGAAAGGCGATAATGTGTTTCAGCCTGGGGCTGGGATGACGACATTCTGTTTTTTCCCGGGCTCTGAGCGCCTATGGACGACGTAGGAAGTGTCACGTTAGAGCAGAGATCCTTAGTAAAAGATAGAGATGGAAAAGAAGTTCAAGAAATGGTCAGACAGGCCACTTCCTGTAAAGGACTCTCTCAGGTTTTGACCTGCCATTTGAGTTCTGTTATACTCACAGACACCATTCAAACAGTTTTAGAAACTTTAGGGTGTTTTCTATCCATATGTAATAAGTATATGCATATTCTAGTTACTGGGTAGGAGTGGTAACCAGATTAAATCGGGTATGTTTTTTATCCAGCCGTGTCAATACTGCCCCCTAGCCTATTAACCTTCCACTTGTAAACTCAGCAAAAAAAGAAACGTCCCTTTTTTAGGACCCTGTCTTTTTCAAGATAATTCGTAAAAATCCAAATAACTTCACAGATCTTCATTGTAAAGGGTTTAAAACACTGTTTCCCATGCTTGTTCAATGAACCATAAACAATTACTGAACATGCACCTGTGGAAAGGTCGTTAAGACACTAACAGCTTACAGACGGTAGGCAGATAGCCTAGTGGTTAGAGCGTTGGACTAGTAACCCGGAAGGTTGCAAGATCGAATCCCCGAGCTGACAAGGTCAAAATCTGTCGTTCTGCCCCTGAACAAGGCAGTTAACCCACTGTTCCTAGGCCGTCATTGAAAATAAGAATTTGTTCTTAACTGACTTGCCTAGTTAATTTCCTACCGTCTGTTTATTTGTATTTTATTTAAGGTCACAGTTCTGAAAACTTAGGACACTAAAGAGGCCTTTCTACTGACTCTGAAAAACACCAAAAGAAAGATGCCCAGGGTCCCTGCTCATCTGCGTGAATGTGCCTTAGGAATGCTGCAAGGAGGCATGAGGACTGCAGATGTGGCCAGGGCAATAAATTGCAATGTCTGGTACTGTGAGACGCCTAAAACAGCACTACAGGGACAAAAGACGGACAGCTGATCGTCCTCGCAGTGGCAGACCACATGCAACAACACCTGCACAGGATCGGTACATCCGAACATCACACCTGTGGGACAGGTACAGGATGGCAACAACAACTCAAATCAAATCAAATTTATTTATATAGCCCTTCGTACATCAGCTGATATGTCAAAGTGCTGTATAGAAACCCAGCCTAAAACCCCAAACAGCAAGCAATGCATGTGAAAGAAGCACGGTGGCTAGGAAAAACTCCCTAGGAAAAACTCCCTAGAAAGGCCAAAAACCTAGGAAGAAACCTAGAGAGGAACCAGGCTATGAGGGGTGGCCAGTCCTCTTCTGGCTGTGCAGGGTGGATATTATAACAGAACATGGTCAAGATGTTAAAATGTTCATAAATGACCAACATGGTCAAATAATAATAATCATAGAAGTTGTCGAGGGTGCAACAAGCACGTCCGGTGAACAGGTCAGGGTTCCATAGCCGCAGGCAGAACAGTTGAAACTGGAGCAGCAGCACGGCCAGGTGGACTGGGGACAGCAAGGAGTCATCATACCAGGTAGTCCTGAGGCATGTCCTAGGGCTCAGGTCCTCCGAGAGAAAGACAGAAAGAGAGAAAGAGAGAGAGAGAATTAGAGAGAGCATATTTAAATTCACACAGGACACCGGATAAGACAAGAGAAATACTCCAGATGTAACAGACTGACCCTAGCCCCCCGACACATAAACTACTGCAGCATAAATACTGGAGGCTGAGACAGGAGGGATCAGAAGACACTGTGGCCCCATCCGATGATACCCCCGGACAGGGCCAAACAGGCAGGATATAACCCCACCCACTTTGCCAAAGCACAGCCCCCACACCACTAGAGGGATGTCTCCAACCACCAACTTACCGTCCTAAGACAAGGCCGAGTATAGCCCACAACGATCTCCGCCATGGCACAACCCAAGGGGGGGCGCCAACCCAGACAGGAAGACCACGTCAGTGACTCAACCCACTCAAGTGACGCACCCCTCCCATGGACGGCATGGAAGAACACCAGTAAGCCAGTGACTCAGCCCCTGTAAAAGGGTTAGAGGCAGAGAATCCCAGTGGAAAGAGGGGAACCGGCAAGGCAGAGACAGCATGGGCGGTTCGTTGCTCCAGCCTTTCCGTTCACCTTCACACTCCTGGGCCAGACTATACTTAATCATAGGACCTACTGAAGAGAAGTCTTCAGTAAAGACTTAAAGGTTGAGACTGAGTCTGCGTCTCTCACATTGGTAGGCAGACCATTCCATAAAAATGGAGCTCTATGGGAGAAAGCCCTACCTCCAGCCGTTTGCTTAGAAATTCTAGGGACAATTAGGAGGCCTGCGTCTTGTGACCGTAGCGTACGTGTAGGTATGTACGGCAGGACCAAATCGGAAAGATAGGTAGGAGCATGCCCATGTAATGCTTTGTAGGTTAGCAGTAAAACCTTGAAATCAGCCCTTGCCTTAACAGGAAGCCAGTGTAGGGAGGCTAGCACTGGAGTAATATGATAACATTTTTTGGTTCTAGTCAGGATTCTAGCAGCCGTATTTAGCACTAACTGAAGTTTATTTAGTGCTTTATCCGGGTAGCCGGAAAGTAGAGCATTGCAGTAGTCCAGCCTAGAAGTAACAAAAGCATGGATTAATTTTTCTGCGTCATTTTTGGACAGAAAGTTTCTGATTTTTGCAATGTTACGTAGATGGAAAAAAGCTGTCCTTGAAACAGTCTTGATATGTTCTTCAAAAGAGAGATCAGGGTCCAGAGTAACGCCGAGGTCCTTCACAGTTTTATTTGAGACGACTGTACAACCATCCAGATTAATTGTCAGATTCAACAGAAGATCTCTTTGTTTCTTGGTACCTAGAACAAGCATCTCTGTTTTGTTCGAGTTTAAAAGTAGAAAGTTTGCAGCCATCCACTTCTTTATGTCTGAAACACAGGCTTCTAGCGAGGGCAATTTTGGGGCTTCACCATGTTTCATTGAAATGTACAGCTGTATGTCGTCCGCATAGCAGTGAAATTTAACATTATGTTTTCGAATGACATCCCCAAGAGGTAAAATATATAGTGAAAACAATAGTGGTCCTAAAACGGGACCTTGAGGAACACACAAAATTTACAATTGATTTGTCAGAGGACAAACCATTCACAGAGACAAACTGATATCTTTCTGACAGATAAGATCTAAACCAGGCCAGAACTTGTCCATGTAGACCAATTTGGGTTTCCAATCTCTCCAAAAGAATGTGGTGATCGATGGTATCAAAAGCGGCACTAAGATCTAGGAGCACGAGGACAGATGCAGAGCCTCGGTCTGACGTCATTAAAAGGTCATTTACCACCTTCACAAGTGCAGTCTCAGTGCTATGATGGGGTCTAAAACCAGACTGAAGCGTTTCGTATACATTGTTTGTCTTCAGGAAGGCAGTGAGTTGCTGTGCAACAGCTTTTTCTAATATTTTTGAGAGGAATGGAAGATTCGATATAGGCCGATTAGCCTGTTAGGGCTAGGGGGCAGCATTTGCACGTCTGGATAAAAAAAATGTACCCGATTTAATCTGGTTACTAATCCTACCCAGTAACTAGAATATGCATATACTTATTATATATGGATAGAAAACACTCTAAAGTTTCTAAAACTGTTTGAATGGTGTCTGTGAGTATAACAGAACTCATTTGGCAGGCAAAACCCTGAGACATTTTCTGACAGGAAGTGGATACCTGATGTGTTGTGTTGACTTTAAACCTATCCCATTGAAAAACACAGGGGCTGAGGAATATTTTGGCACTTCCTATTGCTTCCACTAGATGTCACCAGCCTTTACAAAGTGTTTTGAGTCTTCTGGAGGGAGATCTGACCGAACAAGAGCCATGGAACGATGATGTCCCATTAGACACCTGGCGCGCGAGTTCATGTTGGGTACCCTCGTTCCAATACGTTATAAAAGAGTATGCATTCGTCCACCTTGAATATTATTCATGTTCTGGTTAAAAAAGGCCCTAATGATTTATGCTATACAACGTTTGACATGTTTGAACGAACGTAAATATATTTTTTCCCCTCGTTCATGACGAGAAGTCCGGCTGGCTTAGATCATGTGCTAACAAGACGGAGATTTTTGGACATAAATGATGAGCTTTTTTGAACAAAACTACATTCGTTATGGACCTGTGATACCTGGAAGTGACATCTGATGAAGAGAATCAAAGGTAATGGATTATTTACATAGTATTTTCGATTTTAGATCTCCCCAACATGACGTCTAGTCTGTATCGCAACGCGTATTTTTCTGGGCGCAGTGCTCAGATTATTGCAAAGTGTGATTTCCCAGTAAGGTTATTTTTAAATCTGGCAAGTTGATTGCGTTCAAGAGATGTAAATCTATAATTCTTTAAATGACAATATAATATTTTACCAATGTTTTCTAATTTTAATTATTTAATTTGTGACGCTGACTTGACTGCCGGTTATTGGAGGGAAACGATTTCCTCAACATCAATGCCATAGTAAAACGCTGTTTTTGGATATAAATATGAACTTGATAGAACTAAAAATGCATGCATTGTCTAACATAATGTCCTAGGAGTGTCATCTGATGGAGATTGTAAAAGGTTAGTGCATCATTTTAGCTGGTTTTATGGTTTTGGTGACCCTGTCTTTGACTTGACAAAACATTACACACAACTCTTGTAAATGTACTGTCCTAACATACTCTAAATTTATGCTTTCGCCGTAAAACCTTTTTGAAATCGTAAAACGTGGTTAGATTAAGGAGATGTTTATCTTTCAAAGGGTGTAAAATAGTTGTATGTTTGAAAAATTTGAATTTTGACATTTATTTGGATTCAAATTTGCCGCTCTTGAAATGCACCTGCTGTTGATGGAGTGCACCACGGGTGGCACGCTAGCGTCCCACCTAGCCCATAGAGGTTAGTTTTTTATATTTTCTGGATCAAGATTCGGCTTTTTCAAGAGAGGCTTTATTACTGCCACTTTTAGTGAGCTTGGTACACATCCGGTGGATAGAGAGCCGTTTTGTATGTTCAACATAGGAGGGCCAAGCACAGGAAGCAGCTCTTTCAGTAGTTTAGTTGGAATAGGGTCCAGTATGCAGCTTGAGGGTTTGGAGGCCATGATTATTTTCATCATTGTGTCAAGAGATATAGTACTAAAACACTTTAGTATCTCCCTTGATCCTAGGTCCTGGCAGAGTTGTGTAGACTCAGGACAATGGAGCTTTGGAGGAATACCCAGATTTAAAGAGGAGTCTGTAATTTGCTTTCTAATGATCATGATCTTTTCCTCAAAGAAGTTCATAAATTTATTACTGCTGAAGTGAAAGCCATCCTCCATTTGCGAAGGCTGCTTTTTAGTTAGCTTTGCGACAATATCAAAAAGAAATTTCGGATTGTTCTTATTTTCCTCAATTAAGTTGGAAAAATAGGATGATCGAGCAGCAGTGAGGGCTCTTCGATACTGCACGGTACTGTCTTTCCAAGCTAGTCGGAAGACTTCCAGTTTGGTGTGGCGCCATTTCCGTTCCAATTTTCTGGAAGCTTGCTTCAGAGCTCGTGTATTTTCTGTATACCAGGGAGCTAGTTTCTTATGACAGATGTTTTTAGTTTTTAGGGGTGCAACTGCATCTAGGGTATTGCGCAAGGTTAAATTGAGTTCCTCGGTTAGGTGGTTAACTGATTTTTGTCCTCTGACGTCCTTGGGTAGGCAGAGGGAGTCTGGAAGGGCATCAAGGAATCTCTGGGTTGTCTGAGAATTTATAGCACGACTTTTAATGCTCCTTGGTTGGGGTCTGAGCAGATTATTTGTTGCGATTGCAAACGTAATAAAATGGTGGTCCGATAGTCCAGGATTATGAGGAAAAACATTAAGATCCACAACATTTATTCCATGGGACAAAACTAGGTCCAGAGTATGACTGTGGCAGTGAGTAGGTCCAGAGAAATGTTGGACAAAACCCACTGAGTCGATGATGGCTCCAAAAGCCTTTTTCCATGTGAATGTTAAAGTCACCAAAAATGTGAATATTATCTGCTATGACTACAAGATCCGATAGGAATTCAGGGAACTCAGTGAGGAACACTGCATATGGCCCAGGAGGCCTGTAAACAGTAGCTATAAAAAGTGAGTGAGTAGGCTGCATAGATTTCATGACTAGAAGCTCAAAAGACAAAAACGTCATTGTTTTTTTTTTTTTTGTAAATTGAAATTTGCTATCGTAAATGTTAGCAACACCTCCGCCTTTGCCAGATGCACAGGGGGTATGGTCACTAGTGTAACCAGGGGGTGAGGCCTCATTTAACACAGTAAATTCATCAGGCTTAAGCCATGTTTCAGTCAGGCCAATCACATCAAGATTATGATCAGTGATTAGTTCATTGACTATAACTGCATTGGAAGTGAGGGATCTAACATTAAGTAACCCAATTTTGAGATGTGAGGTATCACAATCTCTTTCAATAATGGCAGGAATGGAGGAGGTCTTTATACTAGTGAGATTGCTAAGGCGAACACCGCCATTTTTAATTTTGCCCAACCTAGATCGAGGCACAGACACGGTCTCAATGGGGAAAGCTGAGCTGACTACACTGACTGTGCTAGTGGCAGACTCCACTAAGCTGGCAGGCTGGCTAACAGCCTGCTGCCTGGCCTGCACCCTATTTCATTGTGGAGCTAGAGGAGTTAGAGCCCTGTCTATGTTCGTAGATAAGATGAGAGCACCCCTCCAGCTAGGATGGAGTCCGTCACTCCTCAACAGGCCAGGCTTGGTCCTGTTTGTTGGTGAGTCCCAGAAAGAGGGCCAATTATCTACAAATTCTATCTTTTGGGAGGGGCAGAAAAACAGTTTTCCACCAGCGATTGAGTTGTGAGACTCTGCTGTAGAGCTCATCACTCCCCCTAACTGGTAGGGGGCCAGAGACAATTAATCGATGCCGACACATCTTTCTAGCTGATTTACACGCTGAAGCTATGTTGCGCTTGGTGACCTCTGACTGTTTCATGCTAACATCGTTGGTGCCGACGTGGATAACAATATCTCTATACTCTCTACACTCGCCAGTTTTAGCTTTAGCCAGCACCGTCTTTAGATTAGCCTTAACGTCGGTAGCCCTGCCCCCTGGTAAACAGTGTATGATGAATGTCTGTCCTCAACAGATTAACCTCCACCACTTCATTAGGGGAAAAGTTTAAAATCTGTGTCTATGGTCAATTTCATCATACTACTATAAGCATGACATTGACTTGGTGATACGTCTGGCTGAGGCTGATTTGTTTTGCAATGACAATGACACATCACGCTAATAATACAGATAAGAAACATTGCACACGTGTACACCTGCTGCATTAACACTCATTTACACACACACACACACACACACACACACACACACACACACACACACACACACAATCTCTCTCTATTTCAAGGGGATATAGACAGATGAAGACAGACAAACATTGACAAAATACAACAAGTGAATCATTGAAATCCTCCAAACTGCGATATCAGGACGAATTTGCCATATTCCATCGGTCCGTATTAATGATTAAAAAAAATAAACTATAAAAAAACACAACATTTCAACTAGGCTTAAAACATGCTCGCATAACATGATAAAACATGATCGCATGATGGATTAAGGCTAATCTTCTTGTCCATAATCCTCCCAAACCTCAACATTGCAAGACCGTGGAACATAAGGTAAAAAGGCTACATAGGACAATTGGGGCGGTGCACTACACATGGAATAATGCAAAACACTTTTTTAAAAGCACACTTACTGTTGGCCTATATAACACTTATTGTTGGCCTATATAACACTTACTTTAGCCTACTTGATATAAGTAAGGTTACTTACAGAATCAATATCATTGACACCATCCATGTGACACAGTTGATCCAACAACCGGAGTAGTTCAACATTGGGTGCTATCTGAGTCTGAGAAAGTGAACTGAACGTGACTTGTGGTGTGAGTGTTTCATACTTGTAGGCAGGTCCACTATGTGGCACCGTAAATGAATCTGCCCACTTCCCCGTTTCATTGTCACTAGCGTAATAGTTCATATCAGAGCCATATAAGGCTATCTGTGTGGGCAATTGGCTACTGACTCTGGGGTAGACAACAGGTGTTGATAAAACACAACAGCAAACAGGCTACACAACAGCACTGTGTAACGCAGCAGCATCACCCATGCTAATCTAGCAATACTCAACTCTCAACACAGAGAGGGCAACCACAGCAGCTCAACACAATACAATACAACATCACAGCTCTTGAGAGAACAAATGTTGTGTCAACACCACATGGCCCATCTTTCGGATGGGATGTTAAACGGGTGTCCTGACTCTATGTGGTCACTAAAGATCGCTGGGCACTTATTGTAAGAGTAGGGGTGTTAACCCCGGTGTCCTGGCTAAATTCCCAAGCTGTCCCTCATACCATCACGGTCACCTAATCATCCCCAGCTTACAATTGGCTCATTCATCCCCCCTCCTCTCCCCTGGAACTATTCCCCAGGTCGTTGCTGTAAATGAGAAAGTGTTCTCAGTCAACTTACCTGGTAAAATAGCGTTTTTTTTTTGTAATTTCCAGCTCTTCTAAACACTGGATGCATGATATACAGTATGTTCCATTCCTTCACAGGTGTCTGGTTTTATCTTTCTGACCCAGAAAGGACACTCCCACAATGATAGAAGAACACGAACACCACAAAGCAAAACAACCAATCTAAAACGTTTTGCTCTGAGACCAGGCTGCAACAACACAACCCTGCACAGTGTCATGACCAAAAAGAGCATCTGAACAGCGAATACGCACCTCAAATTGGACAGAGTTTTTCTTTAATGTGTCAGATGAGAAGGATATACTCCAAACACCCGAACACGCCTTCATCCCCGTCATCGGTCTGGCCGCAGGGCCAGAGTGTCAGAGGAGGTGTCAGAGGAAGGCCCTAAAAGACTCCAGCCACCCTAGTCATAGACTGTTCTCTCTGCTACCGCACGGCAAGCGGTACCAGAGCGCCAAGTCTAGGTCCAAGAGGATTCTAAACACTTTCAACCCCTAAGCCATAAGACTCCTGAACACCTAATCAAATGGCTACCCAGACTATTTGTATTGCCCCCCACCCCACCTACACTGCTGCTACTCTCTTCTATTATCTATGCATAGTCACTTTAATAACTCTACCTACATGTACATATTACCTCAATTACCTCGACACCGGTGCCCCCGCACATTGACTCTGTACCGGTACCCCCTGTACATAGCCCCGCTATGGTTATTTACTGCTGCTCTTTAATTACTTGTTATTCTTATCTCTTACTGTTTTTTTAAGGTATTTTCTTAAAACTGCATTGTTGGTTAAGGGCTTGTAAGTAAGCATTTCACAGTTAGGTCTACACCTGTTGTAGTCGGCGCACGTGACAAATAAAATGATTTGATTTATCAGTAGTAGCTAACAAACACTGCTCAGTGGCCTTGTGGAGTGTATGCCCTGAGATTGGAAGGTTGTGAATTCAATCCCTGGCCGAGTCAAACCAAAGACTGTAAAAATGGGCCCTAATGCGTCGCTAGAGATGTGTGGGTAAAGCCCTGCGATAGACTAGTGTCCTGTCCTGGGGTTTGTACATTGCGCTGCAGGAGATAGGGTCCTACTCTATGAGGTTTTCTGGCTCAGCCAAGAATCCTGCACTGTAAGCTGATCTGGCTCAGCCAAGGCTCCTACAAAGTTACTTACTATGTCAACACTAGGTGTAATTGCAGACTACCAGTTTAGTTGTTTTCTCCCACCCTTAGGATGCATGTCATGATGATGAGTTAAAACCTTTTCATCAGTCAGTTCATTGTAAAACATGATCTCAGCTCAGAGACAGAATTCCCCTTCCTTCATACTCAGACACCGGCTGTGATGTGTGGGGCAAGGTAATCTTGGTTAACTCAGAACTAATTTCATACTCACACAACGGCTGTAATTTGATCAGATGCTGTTTACCTAGTCTGTCCAGAAGAGATTAGAGGCAAGGAAGAAAGGACAAGAGTCTGTTTGAGCTGAGTGATTCAGGAGAATGGAAGGTTGTCGATCTGAGCTTAGTGTGACAGGTTGAAGGGAGGAGGCTAGAGACAAGACTGTATATGTATCTGTTAATAACAGAAAGATATTCTTATTCTTAGAATCAGAAACAGTCAAAATGTCAGGAGTCTGGTAATGAGTATTGAATGGCATATCCATTCCCTCCCAACAACACCTGCCTCCCAATATGGAGATTTCTTCAACAGGAAGGGAGACCTTCAGCAGAAAGGCCTAGACTCAATCTGTTATTTACATAATCTGGATAACATTACTGCAGTAAGTAAATGTACAAGTAGTAAGAGTACATAGTTCATGAACTAGAGGTCGACCGATTAATTAGGGCCGATTTCAAGTTTTCATTACAATTGGTAATCGGCATTTTTGGACACCGGTTATGGCCGATTACATTGCACTCCACGAGGAGACTGCGTGGCAGGCTGACCACCTGTTACGCGAGTGCAGCAAGGAGCCAGGGTAAGTTGCTAGCTAGCATTAAACTTATCTTATAAAAACAATCCATCTTAACATAATCACTAGTTAACTACACATGGCTGATGATATTACTAGTTTATCTAGCTTGTCCTGCGTTGCATATAATCAGTGCGGTGCCTGTTAATTTATCATCGAATCACAGCCTGCTTCGCCAAACGGGTGATGATTTAACAAGAGCATTTGCGAAAAAAGCACTGTCGTTGCACCAATGTGTACCTAACCATAAACATCAATGCCTTTCTTAAAATCAATACACAAGTATATATTTTTAAACCTGTATATTTAGTTAATATTGCCTGCAAACATGAATTTATTTTAACTAGGGAAATTGTGTCACTTCTCTTGCGTTCTGTGCAAGCAAAGTCAGGGTATATGCAGCAGTTTGGGACGCCTGGGGTTGTTGCGAACTGTGTGAAGACCATTTCTTCCTAACAAAGACCGTAATTAATTTGCCAGAATTTTACATAATTATGACATAACATTGAAGGTTGTGCAATGTAACAGCTATATTTAGACTTAGGGATGCCACCCGTTCGATAAAATACGGAACGTTTCCGTATTTCACTGAAAGAATAAACGTTTTGTTTTCGAAATGATAGTTTCCGGATTTGGCCATATTAATGACCTAAGGCTCGTATTTCTGTGTGTTTTATTATATTATAATTAAGTCTATGATTTGATATTTGATAGGGCAGTCTGACTGAGCGGTGGTAGGCAGCAGCTGGCTCGTAAGCATTCATTCAAACAGAACTTTCCTGCATTTGCCAGCAGCTCTTCGCTGTGCTTCAAGCATTGCGCTGTTCATGACTTCAAGCCTATCAACTCCCGAGATTAGGCTGGCAATACTGTAGTGCCTATAAGAACATCCAATAGTCAAAGGTAAATGAAATACAACTGGTATAGGGAGAAATAGTCCTATAATTCCTATAATAATTACAACCTAAAACTTCTTAACTGGGAATATTGAAGACACATGTTAAAATGAACCACCAGCTTTCATATGTTCTCATGTTCTGAGCAAGGAACTTAAAACGTTAGCTTTTTTACATGGCAAATATTGCACTTTTACTTTCTTCTCCAACACTGCTTTTGCATTATTTAAAACCAAGTTGAACATGTTTCATTATTTATTTGAGACTAAATTGATTTTATTGTTGTATTATAGTAAGTTAAAATAAGTGTTCATTGTTCATTCAGTATTGTTGTAATTGTCATTATTACAAATATATATATAAATAAAAAAAATAAAAAAAAATTGTCCGATTAATCGGTATCGGCTTTTTTTCGGTCCTCAAATAATCGGTATCGGTAATACATTTATTATATATCACAAGCCACTTTATACAATGCCAGTTTATATAATGTTTACATACCATACATTACTCATCTCATATGTATATACTGTACTCTATACCATCTACTGCACCTTGCCTATGCCGTTCGGCCATCACTCTTTCATTCATTTTTATGTACATATTCTTATTCATTCCTTTACACTTGTGTGTATAAGGAAGTTGTTGTGAAATTGTTAGGTTAGATTACTTGTTAGACATTACTGCATGGTCGGAACTAGAAGCACAAGCATTTCGCTACACTCACATTAACATCTGCTAACCATGTGTATGTGACCAATAAAATATGATTTGATTTGAGTCTCCGTTCTACATGAATCGTTTTTTCCAGCTCTTTGGATGCATGATGTCATGGGGTGAAAGGTAAATACTGTAGGCTAGCTTGGTTTACTCTAGTGTGTACTTTTCTCACACTACAGCCATAGTCGTGGGAAGTAGGGGTGCTGAGGGTGCTGCAGCAACCCCTTGATAAATCGGAATGAAAAAAATATCTGTTTTTTTCAACAAAATCATTTAAGTAGGCCTTTATTATTCCTGGCAACAGCATTCTATGAGCGGAGGAATTTTTCCCTCAGGTCTTCCCATATTGTCGGATAGTTGTTGACAGCACCCCCCCAACCTAAAACGTTTTCCAGCGGATATGACTACAGCCCTTGAACAGCTTAACCATAACTGTGTTTATAACACCACTACTGGTCTCAGAGTGTAAGAGCCACAGAGATCCTGTTGAACTAATTCTATGGTGAGAGCAGTGAGTTATATGTCAGATTGTGTCCCATGCCATGTCTATGCTCAGTCCTTGACCCTAATGTAGATAGAAAGTGGAAGGCCAAATGGAGGGGCAGGCTAGTAGAATGGTTATGGAGGGGCAGGCTAGTAGAATGGTGAAGGAGGGGCAGGCTAGTAGAATGGTGATGGAGGGGCAGGCTAGTAGAATGGTGATGGAGGGGCAGGCTAGTAGAATGGTGATGGAGGGGCAGGCTAGTAGAATGGTGAAGGAGGGGCAGGCTAGTAGAATGGTGATGGAGGGGCAGGCTAGTAGAATGGTGATGGAGGGGCAGGCTAGTAGAATGGTGATGGAGGGGCAGGCTAGTAGAATGGTGAAGGAGGGGCAGGCTAGTAGAATGGTGATGGAGGGGCAGGCTAGTAGAATGGTGATGGAGGGGCAGGCTAGTAGAATGGTGATGGAGGGGCAGGCTAGTAGAATGGTGAAGGAGGGGCAGGCTAGTAGAATGGTGATGGAGGGGCAGGCTAGTAGAATGGTGATGGAGGGGCAGGCTAGTAGAATGGTGAAGGATGGGCAGGCTAGTAGAATGGTGAAGGATGGGCAGGCTAGTAGAATGGTGATGGAGGGGCAGGCTAGTAGAATGGTGAAGGAGGGGCAGGCTAGTAGAATGGTGATGGAGGGGCAGGCTAGTAGAATGGTGAAGGAGGGGCAGGCTAGTAGAATGGTGAAGGAGGGGCAGGCTAGTAGAATGGTGATGGAGGGGCAGGCTAGTAGAATGGTGAAGGAGGGGCAGGCTAGTAGAAAGGTGAAGGATGGGCAGGCTAGTAGAATGGTGATGGAGGGGCAGGCTAGTAGAATGGTGATGGAGGGGCAGGCTAGTAGAATGGTGATGGAGGGGCAGGCTAGTAGAATGGTGAAGGAGGGGCAGGCTAGTAGAATGGTGATGGAGGGGCAGGCTAGTAGAATGGTGATGGAGGGGCAGGCTAGTAGAATGGTGAAGGATGGGCAGGCTAGTAGAATGGTGAAGGATGGGCAGGCTATTAGAATGGTGATGGAGGGGCAGGCTAGTAGAATGGTGAAGGAGGGGCAGGCTAGTAGAATGGTGATGGAGGGGCAGGCTAGTAGAATGGTGAAGGAGGGGCAGGCTAGTAGAATGGTGATGGAGGGGCAGGCTAGTAGAATGGTGATGGAGGGGCAGGCTAGTAGAATGGTGAAGGAGGGGCAGGCTAGTAGAATGGTGATGGAGGGGCAGGCTAGTAGAATGGTGATGGAGGGGCAGGCTAGTAGAATGGTGATGGAGGGGCAGGCTAGTAGAATGGTTATGGAGGGGCAGGCTAGTAGAATGGTGATGGAGGGGCAGGCTAGTAGAATGGTGATGGAGGGGCAGGCTAGTAGAATGGTGATGGAGGGGCAGGCTAGTAGAATGGTGAAGGAGAGGCAGGCTAGTAGAATGGTGATGGAGGGGCAGGCTAGTAGAATGGTGAAGGATGGGCAGGCTAGTAGAATGGTGATGGAGGGGCAGGCTAGTAGAATGGTGAAGGAGGGGCAGGCTAGTAGAATGGTGATGGAGGGGCAGGCTAGTAGAATGGTGATGGAGGGGCAGGCTAGTAGAATGGTGATGGAGGGGCAGGCTAGTAGAATGGTGATGGAGGGGCAGGCTAGTAGAATGGTGATGGAGGGGCAGGCTAGTAGAATGGTGATGGAGGGGCAGGCTAGTAGAATGGTGATGGAGGGGCAGGCTAGTAGAATGGTGAAGGAGGGGCAGGCTAGTAGAATGGTGAAGGAGGGGCAGGCTAGTAGAATGGTGATGGAGGGGCAGGCTAGTAGAATGGTGAAGCCAGCAGTAGAACACAACAGATAGTAGTTGGGAGGCCAAGATAGACCCAGTTCTTAAAGGAAAAGGTGCTCTGTGCCACAAGAAATATCTAAGCTGAAGTTTGTTTTTCCTGATTCAGGGTTCACTTCCCCTCCCATTACACAGCAGATCTATGGAGCAGTGATTAACGTCAAGTGATTAAAGCAGACACAGTTCCTCTCTCACTCTACAGCAGAAGCATTTGGCTACTTCAGTACTCAGCTGGCAGGAGTATTGCCTTTCTTATCAGTACATACGTTTCTGAAGGTATTTGTCATGTCTGCCCATATGCCTTGTACTGGATGCAGCTGCAGTATACTGTGGTATGATCTATCTTTCTGGTCTGCTAATGAGAACTGAATGACACACTCATCCCCTCCCAACAAGACCTGCCTCCCAATGTGGAACATTCATCAACAGGAAAGGAGACCTTCAGCTGAAAGGCCTAGACTCAATCCCTTATTTATATAATCCCTGTAGCATTACTGCAGTCAGTAAATGTACAAATAATAAGAGTACGTCTTCTATGAATAGCCATGAAAGAGACACCAATTTAAGTGGTCTGTCACAGAGATTTTTAGTTGTATCTCCATGGTCTGTTAACTGGCAAAAGTCATCGTCGCCCAACCTCCTCTAATCCAAAGCGGACTACTGGTGCCATCTGCTGGAGTGCTGGTATATGTCATTGACTCTGGGAGGTGTGATGTTCGGATGTACCGATCCTGTGCAGGTGTTGTTACACGTGGTCTGCACTGTGAGGACAATCAGCTGTCCGTCCAGTCTCCCTGTAGCGCTGTCTTAGGCGTCTCACAGTACGAACATTGCAATTTATTGCCCTGGCCACATCTGCAGTCCTCATGCCTCCTTGCAGCATTCCTAAGGCACGTTCACGAAGATGAGCAGGGGCCCTGGGCATCTTTCTTTTGGTGTTTTTCAGAGTCAGTAGAAAGGCCTCTTTAGTGTCCTAAGTTTTCATAACTGTGACCTTAATTGCCAACCGTCTGTAAGCTGTTAGTGTCTTAACGACTGTTCCACAGGTGCATGTTCATTAATTGTTTATGGTTCATTGAACAAACATGGGAAACAGTGTTTAAACCCTTTACAATTAAGATCTGTGAAGTAATTTGGATGTTTACGAATTATCTTTGAAAGACAGGGTCCTGAAAAAGGGATGTTTCTTTTTTTGCTGAGTTTATATTAAATATATTGCCAGTGTCAAAGCCTGTACTTTTATTTCCCCCAACCGACCTAATCATGATTGTGGTAATGTTTTGCCTATAGGTATACGTATTTACGTATTAGTATGACACACAGCCGTAATGCTGAGGCAGCATTCACACCACTATGCTTTTAAACTCTTGATGGTTGCTAGGCAGCGTTCGTTAACCATCCTCCTGCCAGTTGTAAACTTTGCAAGGCATGTCACTTTGCCCATCTCTTAACATAGCCCACCACTAAGCATACCGTTTTCTTATTAACCACAACCGGATGAATCCATAAAGAATTACTGTGGTAATAAATATCACTGAATTACGTAAATGTTGAAATAAAGTAGGCTAATGCAATTGAAGGCATGTTGGCCTATCACATTGTTGCTTACTCCCAAAATCCTCCAATCATTTTAATACATTTGAAGAAATAGCCTACCCGGGTGTGGTCTAGATGACAATTTCAGCACCATTTTGATTGGGACAGCGCAATTGCTCTGCTTGGAGACAAGTCTAGAAACTCGACTTGATATATCAATAATTATGTCAGACTTTTGTTTGCACTGAATCTCCGTTTGGATAGCCTATTGGTTAGACTACAATTAGGCTGGGAAAAGCTAAGTTGAGGTGTGAGAGCTTCCTGTGATCATCTTGTCTCGTTTGCTCATTTATTAGAACATTTTGCCATGTGATCCTCTATGGCAGGTATTCCCAGGGGCAACGTCAGGGGTACGCCCCAAAGAATGTGCATTCATATATTTTCCAACGAGGCTATACATTTGGGTGAGGTTTTTTTCTCCCCTGAGTAGCCTTGTATCACTGTCCCCCCCAAAATGTAACCATCTAGTGTTCAGCGAAATACAGGTAGCCTAGTCAAATAATTATCATCCAATCACAACATTAACCGTTACTCTCTAGCGAGAAGCCTGAAATGTGGATAATTGCGGGAAACTTTGGACCAATCTTGGGAAAATTGTACTTCCGGTATTGATTATGGTTGTTTGATAATACTGAGTATTATTTACTAAAAACGTTACTTAGAGAAAAACAGGAAAGCGATATTAAAGACGAACATAAGTGGTTTTCATTAAATCTGTCATGGGTTAGGATGACACACATTGGCGTGTTTGGATGTAACTTAGTAAAAGCAACTGGTCTTAAGGTAAAAACAAAATAAATGTTTAGTTTTCACTGTGTAAGTCAACCTCTGACAACACAAATATGTTATATTACACAATACAGCTTCAAATTTGCACAACACTTAACGGTAGTAATTATTGCAAAATTGCAATAAGTATTAATTAATTTGTCCACTTGATGTCAGTGACTTGACTGTAGAATACACGGCTACTCAGTGAAATGATAAAAAGCTTCATTTTTGAACTTGATGATGTGGAAACCCCACACACGAGGGGGTCAATGCAAAAAGTCTGGGTAGTCATTTGATTAGCCGTTCTGCAGTCTTATGGGGGGTGGTAGAAGCTGTTAAGAAGCCTTTTGGACCTAGACTTGGCACTCTGGTACCGCTTGCAGTGTGTTAGCAGAGAGAACAGTACATGACTAAGGTGGCTGGAGTCTTTGGAAATGTTTTGGGCCTTCCTCGGTTTACCGCCTGGTATAAGGTCCTGGATGGCAGGAAGCTTGGCCCCAGTGATGTAATGGGCTGCACGCACTACCCTCTGTAGCGCCTTGCAGTTGCGATACCAGGTAGTGATGCAACCAGTCAGGATGCTCTCAATGGTGCAGCTGTAGAACTTTTCGAGGATATGAGGACCATGCCAAATCTATTCAGTCTCCTGAGGGCAATGGGCATTGTCGTACCCTCTTCACGACTTTCTTGGTGTGTTGGACCTTGATTGTTTGATGTGGACACCAAGGAACTTAAATCTCTCAACCTGCTCCACTACAGCCCCATCAATGAGAATGGGGGTGTGCTCAGCTCACCTTTTCTTGTAGTCCACGATAATCTCCTTTGACTTGATCATGTTGAGTGAGAGGTTGTTGTCCTGGCACCGCACTGCCAGGTCTCTGACCTCCGTATAAGCTGACTCATAATGTAATGTTACAAAATGTGGAAAAAGGGAAGGGGTCTGAATACTTTCCGAATGCACTGTATATCCTCATCTGACCTCACTGAAAAATGTGAACTATAGTAACCTATGACCATGCAGGCAGGCACCTTGGGCTAGTTCTACCTTCTCAACTAACCACCTTTCCTGTTTACCTCCCTGACACCAGAATGACATGATGCCTTATTGTATTCACAGTCTGGAATAAATAAATGGGCTGATTAGGTAAACAATATAACACCTGAATCATCTAATTAACCAAACGTTAATGGTCTTCAATCGAGACCATGATTAGTTTGAAGCAGTGTTTTACCAAGAAGCTGGACTGGAACAAAGCGTCCTCCCGTGCTATAGATAACAAGTGATAAAGATACTTCACAACAGCAACATTACCCTCAACACCATAAGTAAATGGGATACAATGAGCAGATACATTATGATTAAGAAAAAGAAACAGGCACCCACATCCTGTGAACTTATCAGCTGTCATTCCACTCTTTGTCGCCGCTGCCACAAACACAAAACCCACAACCCACAGTATATGAGTGACACCTGTTACTTTACAGCTTGCTGAAAAAAAGGAAACCAGTGATCAGCTCTGCTCACAATATGCATAACTTACCACGAGCAGGAACTCCTTATATGGGCCTAGACACCCACATTGCCATGCGATCATTAGGAAAGGACTCCATATATGGTCATAGAGCAGTGACCATGCCAATTTGCTAACCTGCATCCAATCTTCATTAGCCACAAGCCCGCCTCACTCACCTGAATCCTCTTGTTTAATCAACCAACCTCACAATATTTCAACGGCATCCATCTTCACACTATTGCCCAACAAACAGTTGTACTGAGGTTGGAACCTAAATCATTTTTAAATTGTTTCTGAACATAAGTGGTTTTTCCCCGTTCTGACCAGCAAAATTAAGTTTGAACCCAAAAAAGGACTGGTTTATAGCGTTCCTTTTTATTACATTTTTCAAAATATTTGTACATTTAGCTCAACATTAAATGACTTCAATCAGTGCAACAAGAGAAATTAGGGAAGCTCTTTTTTTTGTTATTGAGGTTCTGACTTGCTACAGGCTGTCTGACAAGAAACCCTCCCCCCAAACACAGCTTGCTGAAAAAAAGGAAACCACAGTTATCAGCTCTGCACACAATATGCATAACTCAACCACACCGAACGTGTTGTTTATAACGCAGGAGAGCTTTAAGCTTCAGACCACACGTCTTAATCCACAGCAGGATTTCCAAATATGGGCTTTGTCTTCCGTATGGTAATGCCCCCAGAGCAGGAACTCCATATATGGGTGCACTCATACCAAAGTAGTAATCTTGTGGTTTCTATAAAATAAAGGAGATGGAAATGCAAGCTACACAATCAGGCCTATATTAGGGATGGGCAACTCCAGTCCTTGGGGGACCGGAGTGGTGTCACTCTCTTTCACCCATCCCAAGCAAACACTGATTAGAAAGCTGATTAAACAAACTGCGTTCTAAACTGAAGATCATGATTCGTTTATTATTGGAGTCAGGTGTGATGGATTTACGTCTGTCTCTCCAACCAGCTACAGAGAGATCCTATAGGATCCTAGGAGGCGCCGTTACTTAATTACTAGGCCAAGGCCTTAAATCAAGTGTGCATGCTCGAACACACCAGGCCTTCGAGAATCTTCCACAACTTAACAATATGACACTCTCTTGCAGTAATTTCAACATTCACAACACTTGTGATTTAGCTACAATCATGCAACAGTGACTTGCAATTCTGTAATTAGACAACTTGCATGAGCTAGCCTCTCTAGGGTAGGGGGCAGTATTTGCACGGCCGGATAAAAAACGTACCCGATTTAAGCTGGTTATTACTACTGCCCAGAAACTAGAATATGCATATAATTATTGGCTTTTGATAGAAAACACCCTAAAGTTTCTAAAACTGTTTGAATGGTGTCTGTGAGTATAACAGAACTCATATGGCAGGCAAAAACCTGAGAAGATTCCTTACAGGAAGTGCCCTCTCTGACCATTTCTTGGGCTTCTACACACTCTTTATTGAAAACTGAGGATCTCTGCTGTAACGTGACACTTCCTACGGCTCCCATAGGCTCTCAGAAGGCGGCAAAACACTAAATGATGCCTTTGCAGGCCCTGGCTGAAAAACAGTAGCGCATTTGGATAGTGGTCGATCAGAGAACAATGAGACTGGGGCGCGTGCACGAGGCGAGACCATGTTTTTATTTTTTCGTCTTTGAACGAAAACAGGGTTTCCTGGTCAGAATATTATCGTTTTTTTAAGAGAAAAATCGCATTAAAATTGATTTTAAACAGCGGTTGACATGCTTCGAAGTACGGTAATGGAATATTTCTATTTTTTTTGTCACGAAACGCGTCGGGCGCGTCACCCTTCGTCACCCTTCGGATAGTGTCTTGAACGCACGAACAAAACAGAGGATATTTGAATATAACTATGGATTATTTTGAACCAAACCAACATTTGTTATTGAAGTAGAAGTCCTGGGAGTGCATTCTGACGAAGAACAGCAAAGGTAATCAAATTTTTCTAATAGTAAATCGGAGTTTGGTGAGGGCCAAACTTGGTGGGTGTCAAAATAGCTAGCCGTGATGGCTGGGCTATCTACTCAGAATATTGCAAAATGTGCTTTTGCCGAAAAGCTATTTTAAAATCGGACATAGCGATTGCATAAAGGAGTTCTGTATCTATAATTCTTAAAATAATTGTTATGTTTTTTGTGAACGTTTATTGTGAGTAATTTAGTAAATTCACTGGAAGTTTGCGGTGGGTATGCTTGTTCTGAACGTCACATGCCAATGTAAAAAGCTGGTTTTTGATATAAATATGAACTTGATTGAACAAAACATGCATGTATTATATAACATAATGTCCTAGGAGTGTCATCTGATGAAGATCATCAAAGGTTAGTGCTGCATTTAGCTGTGGTTTGGGTTTATGTGACATTATATGCTAGCTTGAAAAATGGGTGTCTGATTATTTCTGTCTGGGTACTCTGCTGACATAATCTAATGTTTTGCTTTCGTTGTAAAGGCTTTTTGAAATCGGACAGTGTGGTTAGATTAATGAGAGTCTTGTCTTTAAAATGGTGTAAAATAGTCATATGTTTGAGAAATTGAAGTAATAGCATTTCTAAGGAATTTGAATAACGCGCCACGGGATTCCACTGGCTGTTGAGTAGGTGGGACGATTTCGTCCCACATACCCTAGAGAGGCTAGCCAACAGGTAAACAATGCTACCAGCTGACAACAGTAAAAATAAGTTAGATGTAACAAGATAACTATCTCTAGCAAAGTTTCATTACCAAGCAGATATTATTGTCAATGACAGTCAATATCACAACTGTCATTGTTAGCTCAATGGCTAAGGTTGGTGACTCACCACTGCTGAAGGTGATGGCTTGCATGGTGGAGCAGGTGGGGACCCATAGGCAAGGCTCCTCGGGGATCTAGAGGCAGGGGCCGGCTGGTCCCCAGAGACGAGGTCAGGTGGTTCCACAGGTGTAAGGGCAGGAGGGTCTTCCAGTGCAGGAGCCAGGCGGCCCTCCAGAACTGCAGAGAGCAGGCCACCCGGGTCAGGGAACGTGGGTCCCCCAGGTCAGTGGGCCTAGCAGGGCAGGAAACACAGTAGTAAGTCCCCTGAACTGTTTTTTTAACATTTTATTTCACCTTTATTTAACCAGGTAGGCCTGTTGAGAACAACATCTCATTTACAACTGCGACCTAGCCAAGATAAAGCACAGCAGTATGACACAAACAACAACAGAGTTACAAATGGAATTAACAAACATACGGTCAATAACACTGTCTGAGAAGTAGTTGGTGAACCAGGCGAGGGTAGTCATTTGAGAAACCAAGGCTGTTGAGTCTGCCGATAAGAATGTGGTGATTGACAGCCGAAAGCCTTGGCCGGGTCGATGAATATGGCTACACAGTATTGTGTTTTATCGATGGTGGTTATGATATCTTTTAGGACCTTGAGCGTGGCTGAGGTGCACCCATGACCAACTCCGAAACCAGATTGCATAGCGGAGAAGGTACGGTGGGATTCGAAATGGTCAGTGATCTGTTTGTTAACTTGGCTTTCGAAGACCTTAGTAAGGCAGGGTAGGATAGATATAGGTCAGTTTTGGTCTAGACTGTCTCCCCCTTTAAAGAGGGTGATGACAGTGGCAACTTTCCAATCTTTGGGGGGATCTCAGATGATACAAAAGAGAGGTTGAACAGGTTAGCAATAAGGGTTGCAACAATTGCGGCGGATATTTTAGAAAAAGAGGGTCCATATTGTCTAGCCCAGATGAATTGTAGGGGTCCAGATTTTGCAGCTCTTTCAAAACATCAGCTATCTGGATTTTGGTAAAGGAGAAATGGGGGAGGCTTGGGCAAGTTGTTGTGGAGGGTGCCGGGAAGTTGACCAGAGTAGGGGTAGCCAGGTGGAAAGCATGGCCAGCCGTAGAAAAATGCTTATTGACATTCTCAATTATAGTGGATTTATCGGTGGTAACAGTGGTTTCTAGCCTCAGTGTAGTGGGCAGCTGGGAGGAGGTGCTCCTATTCTCCATGGACTTTACAGTGTCCCTGAACTTTTTGGAGTTTGCGCTACAGGATGCACATTTCTGTTTGAAAAAGCTAGCCTTTGCTCTCCTAACTGCCTGTGTATATTGGTTCCTAAATTCCCTGAAAAGTTGCATATCGCGGGGGCTATTCGATGCTAATGCAGTACGCCACAGGATGTTTTTGTGCTCGTCAAGGGCAGTCAGGTCTGGAGTGAACCGGGGTCTATATCTGTTCCTTCAACATTTTTTGAATGGGACATGCTTATTAAAGATGTTGAGGAAAGCACTTTTAAAGAATAACCAGGCATCCTCTACTGATGGAATGAGGTCAATATTCTTCCAGGATACCTGGGCCAGGTCGATTAGAAAGGACTTCTCACTGAAGTGTTTTAGGGAGTGTTTGACAGTGATGAGGGGTGGTCGTTTGACCGCAAACCCATTACGAATGCAGGCAATGAGGCAGTGATTCCTAAGATCCTGGTTGAAGACATCAGAGGTGTATTTGGAGGGCAGGTTGGTCAGGATGATATCTATGGGGGTGCCTGTATTTACAGATTTGGGGTTATACCTGGTAGGTTCATTGATCATTTGTGTGAGATTGAGGGCATCTAGCTTAGATTGTAGGATGGCCGGAGTGTTAAAAACCTCTTAGGGTTAAGAGGCAGTGTTCGGAAGTTCGGATGAATGACGTGCCCAAAGTAAACCGCCTGTTACTCAGGCCCAGAAGCTAGGATATGCATATAATTGGTAGCATTGGTTAGAAGACACTCTGAAGTTTCTAACGCTGTTCAAATAATATCTGTGAGTATAACAGAACTGATATGGCAGGCAAAAACCCGAGGAAAATCCATCCGGAAAATGTTGAGGTCACAGTCCATTTTAATGCTTATCTATGGGATATACAAATAAATTGCTCCCAGCTTGCAGTTCCTATGGCTTCCACAAGATGTCAACAGTCCTAAGAAAGGGTTTCAGGCTTGTTTTTTGAAAAATGATTGAGTAGTTGTAGTTTTTCCAAGGTGTATCTCATTACAAATGTAGTCTGTTGCCTGCGTGAATGAGGTGCTCGCTTTTCGTTATTTATCTTCCCTATTGAACATACTATTCTCCGTCTTAAATTTGATCATTTATTTAGATATTAGAGTACCTGAGGATTAATTAGTAACATCGTTTGACTTGTTTGGATGAACTTTACTGGTAACTTTATGGATTAGTTTGTATGCATGTTGAAAGAGTGGATTACTGAATCAAGCGCACCAACTAAACGGACATTTTTGGATATAAAGAAGGACTTTATCAAACAAAACGACCACTTAATGTGTAGTTGGGACAATTGGGATTGCAAACAAAGGAAGATCTTCAAGGGTAAGTGATTTATTTTATCGCTATTTGGGTGTGGGGCGCTGTCCTCAGATAATAGCATGGTATGCTTTCACCGTAAAGCCTTTTTGAAATCTGACAACGTGGTTGGATTAACAAGAAGTTAAGCTTTTAAACGATGTAAGAAACTTGTATTTTCATGAATGTTTAATATTACGATTTTGTCATTTGAATTTGGCGCGCTCCAGCTTCACCAGATGTTGTCGATTTTTACCCCTTCAGCGGGATCTGTGCGCTAAGAGGTGTCTAAGCATGTCCCAGTTCAGGTCACCTAACAGTATGAGCTCTGAAGATAGATGGGGGGCAATCAATTCACATATGGTGTCCAGGGCACAGCTGGGGGCTGAAGGTGGTCTATAGCAAGTGGCAACGGTGTGAGACTTGTTTCTGGAAAGGTGGATTTTTAAAAGTAGAAGCTTGAATTGTTTGGGCACAGACCTGGATAGTATGATAGAACTCTGCAGGCCATATTTGCAGTAGATTGCATCTCTGTCCCCTGTGGCAATTCTATGTTGTCGGAAAATGTTACAGTTAGGGATGGACATTTCAGGATTTTTGGTGGCCTTCCTTAGCCAGGATTTAGACACGGCTAGGACATCAGGGTTGGCAGAGTGTGCTAAAGCAGTGAATAAAACAAACTTAGGGAGGAGGCTTCTAATGTTAACATGCATGAAACCAAGGCTTTTAGGGTTACAGAAGTCAACAAATGTGAGCGCCTGGGGAATGGGAGTGGAGCTAGACGCCCAGTGAGCTGAGTGATCATAGGGTCCAGTGAGTAGCTAGGCGGGCTGGAGACACAGCGATTCAGACAGCTAGCGGGCCAGGGCTAGCACAAGGGCCTTAGGGGGACGTCGCGACAGAGGAGTCTGTTGTAGCCCCCTCGGATGGTTACGTTGGCTGGGGGCTGCGAACTGGCTCGGAGCAGGGACTGCACACCTAGAGGAATAGATAACTCAGGGTTTAGTGGGACGGGAGACCCAGGGCCTAAAACTAGGGCAGGAGATTTGGCGTGTAGCACTGAGGGAGCTGACTGCTTGCTGGCTAAGGCTGGGGGCTGGCCACCAACTGAGGGCAGAGGCTGCAGACCTAGTGGGGAAGAGAACATATAGCCTGGCGGAGCAGTAGACTGAGGGCCTACTAGAGCTGGAGACAGCAAAACCAGAACGACTGAAGACTGGGAGACTGTGCTGATAACATTGTGCCTGACAGGGAAACTGATTGACTCTGGACCTGACAGAAAAACTGACTGACTCTGGACCTGACAGGGAAACATACAACGACTGAGGGATAGGAGAGCACAGCTAGTACAGCAGGAGACTGAGGACCTAGTGCTAGCGAATGAGGGCCGAGGGGGGCTGAGGACTGAGAACCTAGCACAGATCACTTTTTGCCCAGCAGGACAGGAACTCTAAGCCTGGCAGGTGGAGGAACCGTGGAGACACCAATCCTAGTACAGCAAACTCAGGGCCTAGAATGACAGGTCGTCCTAAACCTAGCAGGCTAGGCAAGTGCTTACCAACTAAGTCAGGGGGCTGCGATCTGAGCAGGGCAGCAGACTGCACGCCTGACACCGAAGCAAACATGGGGCATAGCTGGGTAGGGTGCCTATGGTCTGGCAGAGCAGCAAACTTAGGACCCACTAGTGCAGGAGACTGTGGACCTAAAACAGCTGAGGACTGGGGGCCTAGCGCTATGGCTGGAGTCTGGGAACCTAAGTCAGACAAGTTTGAAGCTGCAACTAGGGCCTGAGACTGAGGGCGCCCCCTCTGGTTCGTGCCATGGAGGAAATCTTTGTGGGATATACTCACTGTCTCAGGGTAGTAAGTTGGTGGTTTCAAGATATCCCTCTAGTGGTGTGGGGGCTGTGCTTTGGCAAAGTGGGTGGGGTTATATCCTGTCTGGTTGGCCCTGTCTGGGGGTATTGTCGGACGGGACCACAGTGTCTCCCGACCACTCCTGTCTCAGCCTCCAGTATTTATGCTGCAATAGTTTGTGTCAGGGGGGCTAGGGTCAGTCTGTTATGTCTGGAGTATTTCTCCTGTCTTATCTGGTGAACTGTGTGAATTTAAGTATGCTCCCTCTAATTCTCTCTCTCCCCCTCCCGGAGGACCTGCTGTTCCCAGTCCATCTGGTCGTGTTGCTGCTCCAGTTTCAACTGTTCTGCCCACGGCTATGGAACCCTGACCTGTTCACCAGACGTGCTACCTTGTCCCGGACCTGCTGTTTTCGACTCTCTAGCGCACCTGCTGTCTCTAACTATGAATGCTCGGCTATGTAAGGCCAACTGACATTTACTCCTGAGTTGCTGACCTGTTGCACCCTCTACAACCACTGTGGTGGTGATTATTATTATTAGACCCTGCTGGTCATCCATGATAGTTTCTTGGCCATGTACTGTTATAATATCAACCCAGCACAGCCAGAAGAGGACTCTGAGGGCTATCCCTCAGAGCCTGCTTCCTCTCTAGGTTTCTTCCTAGGTTCCTGTCTTTCTAGGAAGGTTTTCTTAGCCAGCGTGCTTAAACATCTGCATTGCTTGCTGTTTGGGGTTTTAGGCTGGGTTTCTCTATAGCACTTTGTTACATTAGTTGATTTTAAAGGGGCTTTATAAATACATTTGATTGATTGGGTAAAGCCATAAACTGAGAGCCTACCAAGGGGGCAGGATAGATTGGACCAACCAGGAAGGCAGGGAACTCTAAACCTACCGTGGGGGGCAGGATACGCAAAGCATGGACACTTTACAACTGCCAAGTAGGCAGAAAACTGAAACTCCCCTACTGGAAAAGAGAACTCAGATCCTACTGGGAGGCAAATGTGTTCAATTATAGCCATGGTATAAAAGGAATAATCAACTCGGGGCTCTATGCGTTCTCTAGAAAATAATGCATCTCTGTATAAGGTCAGTTCACACTTCACTGTCATTCATTATTTTCCATAGAACAACGCATAGCCCCTCGTTCATTATCCCGTACATACAGTGCATTCTGCAAGTATTCAGACCCCTTGACTTTTTCCTTATTCCGTTACAGACTTTCTCAAAAATGGATAAAACAAAAATTATAAAATGGCCCTCAATCTAAATACACACACACACAACACCCCATAATGACAAAGCTAGAAATGTTTGCAAATTCACGAAAGAACATCTCATTAACATACGTTTTCAGACCCTTTGCTATGAGACTTGAAATTGAGCTCAGGTGCATCCCGTTTCCATTGATCATCCTCGAGATGTTTCTACAACTTGATTGGAGAACACCTGTGGTAAATTAAATTGATTGGACATGATTTGGAAAGGCACACACCTGTGTATATGAAGTCCCACAGTTGAAAGTGCAAAGATGTTGAAGGAATTGTCCTTAGAGCTCCGAGACAGGATTGTGTCGAGGCACTGATCTGGGGAAGGACACAAGAAATGTCTGCAGTATTAAAGGTCCCCGAGAACAGTGGCCTCCATCATTCTTAAATGGAAGAAGTTTCAACCACCAAGACTCTTCCTAGAGCTGGCCGCCTTCCCAAACTGAGCAATCGGGGGAGAAGGGCCTTGGTCAGGGAGGTGACCAAGAACCCGATGGTCACTCTGACAGAGCTCCAGAGTTCCTCTGTGGAGATGGGAGAACCTTCCAGAAGGACAGCCTTCACTGCAGCACTCCACCAATCAGGTCTTTACATTAGAGTGGCCAGACGGAAGCCACTCCTCCGTAAAAGGCACATGACAGCCCGCTTGGAGTTTGCCAAAAGGCACCTAAAGAACTCTCAGACCATGAGAAACAAGATTCTCTGGTCTGATGAAACCAAGATTAAACTCTTTGGCCTGAATGCAAAGCATCACTTCTGGACGAAACCTGGCAACATCCCTATGGGGAAGCATGGTGGTGGCAGCATCATGCTGTGGGGAATGTTTTTCAGCAGCAGGGACTGGGAGACTGGTCAGGATCGAGGCAAAGATGAAAGAAGGAATGTACAGAGAGATCCTTGATAAAAACCTGCTCCAGAGCGCTCAGGACCTCAGACTGGGGGCAAAGGTTTACCTTCCAACAGGACATCGACCCTAAGCATACAGCCAAGACAACGCAGGAGTGGCTTCGGGACAAGTCTCTGAATGTCCTTGAGTGGTCCAGCCAGAGCCTTGACTTGAACCGGATCGAACATCTCTGGAGAGACCTGAAAATAGCTGTGCAGCGACGCTCCCCATCCAACCTGACAGAGCTTGAGAGGATATGCAAAGAAGAATGGAAGAAACTCCCCAAATACAGGTGTGCCAAGCTTGTAGCATCAAATCCAAACAGACTCAAGGCTGTAATCGCTGACAAATGTGCTTCAACAAAGTACTGATATATTTCCATTTTATTTTTATTAATTATCAAAACTGTCTCAACCTGTTCATGCTTTGTCATTATGAGGTATTGTGTGATAGATTGATGAAAACATATTTTATGCACTTTAGAATAAGGCTGTAATGTAAAAGATTTGGAAAAATTCATGCTGTCTGAATTCTTTCCGAGTGCACTGTATCTGAGCAGTGAAGTGTATTCATGGATGCCAAGGGAAGCCAGGATTCCCCAAAAATGTAATCAATACTAAAATAAAATGTATTTAAAATGTTGTTCGTCTCTCTCTGTGTTTTCATAACTTTCCGTCAATTCGCAAGTGGCTTAATCTCACCAGAGAAATCCTCAGATCGAGGTTAACAGCAGCCCTCTGGCTCAGTATGTGTAGCCCATGTATCTGATAATATCTGGAACAAGAGTATAACATGTTGTCACGCCCTGACCAGGTGAACTCTTCTATTTTGGTCAGGGTGTGGCATTTCTATAGTTTATTTTCTATGTTTTTGGTATAGCCTTGCTTTGGGGCGTATTTCTATGTTGGATTCTGTAGATTCCCAATCAGAGACAGCTGTCGCTAGTTGCCTCTGATTGGGGAATCATATTTAAGTTCCTTTTCCCCCCACGATGTTTGTGGGTTGTTGTCTCTTTTTGTTGGAGCAGTAGCGATACGTTTATTCTCTGTTTTGACCGTGTTATTTCAGTCTGTAATAAATAACATGAGTTCGCTCCCAGCTGCGCCTTGGTCCACTTCTTCCTTCCTGCACGACGATCGTTACAGAACAACCCACCTTACCAGGACCAAGCAGCGGGAGGAAAAGGAGCGCGAGAGATGGGCTCGCGAGGGAAAGGAGTTCTGGACCTGGGAGGAGATCATGTCGGGGAAAGGACCCTGGCGGAAGGATTCCCAGGTCGAGGAGGTGATGCCAGCCGGTGGAAGGAGTCGCAGGCGGCGGTCGAGGAGGCCCGGAAGACACCCCCAAGAATTTTTTTTGGGGGGGCTAATGGGGTGGTCCGGAAGGGCAGAGGAAGAGCCCAGACCACTGCTCTCGTGGGGGATAACGGCGATGGAGGATGCAGAGATGTGGCAGGTCCTGGAGGACCTGCGTAGGGACAGCGTGGAGGAAGAGCCTTGGGTAGCAGAGGTGCGCACGGTATCGCCAGTGCGCCTGCACAGCCCAGTGCGCTCTGTGCCAGCGCCCCACATTTGCCGGGCTAGGGGGAGTGTTCAGCGAGGACGTGTTGTGCCGGCTCAGCGCTCCTGGCCTCCGGTGCCCCTTCTCGGTCCGATGTATCCTGCGCCGAGGACGCGCACTGTGTCTCCGGTACGGCTGCACAGCCCAGTGCGTTCTGTGCCAGCGCTCCACACTTGCCAGGCTAAGATGGGTGTTGAGCCAGAACGGGTGATGTCAGCTGTGCACTCCAGACCTCCAGTGCGCCTCCTCGGTCCAGGATATCCGGCGCCGCTTATGCGCACTGTGTCGCCGGTGTGCGGTCACAGTCCAGTCCGGCCCGTCCCTGCTCCCCGCACCAAGCCAGTGGTGTGTGCCCCCAGTCCGGCCCGTCCCTGCTCCCCGCACCAGGTTAGTGGTGCGTGTCCCCAGTCCTGTCCGGCCCATCCCTGCTCCCCGCACCAGGTTAGTGGTGCGCGTCCCCAGTCCAGTCCGGCCCGTCCCTGCTCCCCGCACCAAGCCAGTGGTGTGTGCCCCCAGTCCAGTCCGGCCCGTCCCTGCTCCCCGCACCAGGTTAGTGGTGCGCGTCCCCAGTCCAGTCCGGCCCGTCCCTGCTCCCCGCACCAAGCCAGTGGTGTGTGCCCCCAGTCCAGTCCGGCCCGTCCCTGCTCCCCGCACCAGGTTAGTGGTGCGTGTCCCCAGTCCTGTCCGGCCCATTCCTGCTCCCCGCACCAAGCTAGTGGTGCGTGTCCCCAGTCCTGTCCGGCCCATCCCTGCTCCCCGCACCAGGTTAGTGGTGCGCGTCCCCAGTCCAGTCCGGCCCGTCCCTGCTCCCCGCACCAGGTTAGTGGTGCGTGTCCCCAGTCCTGTCCGGCCCGTCCCTGCTCCCCGCACCAGGTTAGTGGTGCGTGTCCACAGTCCTGTCCGGCCCATCCCGGCTCCCCGCACCAAGCCGGTGGTGCGTGTCCCCAGTCCAGTCCGGCCCGTGCTCCCCGCACCAGGTTGGTGGTGCGTGTCCCCAGGCCAGTCCGGCCCGTCCCTGCTCTCCGCACCAGGTTGGTGGTGCGTGTCCCCGGTCCTGTCCGGCCCGTCCCTGTTCCCCGCACCAGGCCCACGGCGCGTGTCCACAGTCCGGCACGGCCTGTGTCCGGTCCACCGGTGACCAGTCCTGTTCCGGTCGGCGGCTCCGCTCCGGAGCCTGAGCATGCCGCTCCACCGTGGTCCAGTCTGGGCCAGAGGGGTAGGGCTAGGGTGGAGGCAGGGGGAGAAACACGCCCGGGGCCAGAGCCTCCACCGAGGGTGAGGCGCCCACCTGGGTCCCCCCCCTAATAGACTTTAGGTTGGTGCGCCGGGAGTACGCACCGTTGGAGGGGGGGTACTGTCACGCCCTGACCAGGTGAACTCTTCTATTTTGGTCAGGGTGTGGCATTTCTATAGTTTATTTTCTATGTTTTTGGTATAGCCTTGCTTTGGGGCGTATTTCTATGTTGGATTCTGTAGATTCCCAATCAGTGACAGCTGTCGCTAGTTGCCTCTGATTGGGGAATCATATTTAAGTTCCTTTTCCCCCCACGATGTTTGTGGGTTGTTGTCTCTTTTTGTTGGAGCAGTAGCGATACGTTTATTCTCTGTTTTGACCGTGTTATTTCAGTCTGTAATAAATAACATGAGTTCGCTCCCAGCTGCGCCTTGGTCCACTTCTTCCTTCCTGCACGACGATCGTTACACATGTTGACACTGTAGAATTTGATTGATTGATACCAGCAAGTACTTGGCCTACCTTGATAAAACATTTTGAAAATAATTAGACAATCAGTTGAGCTGAGCTCAACTGTGGGTTGTCCTGGTGAATCTCACCAAAGAAATCATCAGAGCGAGTTTAACAGCAGCCCTCTGGCTCAGTATGTGTAGCCCATGTATCTGATAATGTCTGGACCAAAAGAGTATAACACGTTGCCACCGTAGCATTTGATTTATACCAGGAAGTATTTGGCCTCTTGATAAAAAAATATAAGAATTAGCCAAATCAGCGTTGAGCTGAGCTCAACTGTGGGTTGTCTTGGTGCAGCAAAATACCCCCCAAGGTAGGCGAGTTTGGATGTGGCTTCAGACCAATCAAATCACTTCCTAAGCAAAACAATTTTTGGGAAAAACATGTCTGTTCCTTGTCTGCTTATGTTGATGTCCGGGAGTAGCTAGCTTTCTAAATCAGCCCTTTCCTAAGCCATAGATGGAGACGGGGATTTGGACTTGTGGTTTTGACTTAATTCTCTGTACAGGCCAATGATTATGGTGATTCTTATCTAACCATGAATGAAAATGTTGTGCCACTGGCCTGAAATGATTAAAGGTCAAGATGTAGCCTAGTAGGCTCACGTTAACTAGGTAGCTAACTAACTTAGCTGGTTCACTGTTGCCCATGCCAGGAAGATAGGCTAGCAAGTATTTTAGCTAGGTAGCCTATGACAACAAAAACTAAATGTAATGTATGACAGAGCCATAGACCGGTTTTGCCAGTATGAAAGAGAGGAGGATGACATTGGCATTCAATTAGTCTACAAGTAGGGTGAGTCAATGTTCTGCACAAACAATTGTCAAAGACTCCAATCACCCAAGTCATGTACTGTTCTCTCTGCTACCTCATGGCAAGCGGTACCGGAGCACCAAGTTTAGGTCCAAAAGGCTCCATAACAGCTTCTACCACAAGCTGTAAGACTGCTGAACAGTTAATCAAATGGCTACCCGGACTATTTGCATTCAACCCCTCCCCCCCCCATTTTTTTTACTAACCTGTACCCCCGCACATTGACCCCCTGTAAATAACCTCGTTATTTTATTGTCTTACTTTTTTTTACTTTAATAAATATTTTCTTAAAACTGTATTGTTGGTTAAGGGCTTGTAATTAAGGATTTCACTAAGGTCTACACCTGTTGTATTCAGTGCATGTGACAAATAACATTTTCTTTGATCTCACTTTTAAAGTTTCAAAACATCAATATTTGGCGGCTGAAACTATGATTTGGGTGTCTGCCCAGCTGGGGCCTGTTCCGCTGGGGCCAGTCGGGAATGGAGTCCAGAAAAACAGGCAAAGGTCAAAACCGGGAGGACTAGTAAAAGAGAATAGAAAAACACGCTGGTTGACTTGAACAAACAAGACGAACCTGCACAGAGAGACAGGAAACACAGGGATAAATACACTGGGGAAAATAAGCGACACCTGGAGGGGGTGGAGACAAGGACATGTGAAACAGATCAGTGCGTGACAATAACTTATGATAATTGACAATGGCACATATGTTAGTATTTGTTAACCTCTGTAATTGTTATAAAAATGGTTTACTTAAACCTTAATATTCCTTTGTTTCCTCACATCGGAACAGTCTTCAGATCCAAAAAACTATAGGCCACATCTACAACATATATATATATATATATATATATATATATTTTTTTTAAAGAACAGTACTAATGACACCTACTGTAGGCCAATATCCAACTATACAAACCGAGCTTGCTCTGGGTCCTCCTGCCTGGCGCGACTCTATATTTGAGAGAAATACAGGTTAGAAGGAGACAGAGGGAAAGACAGAGACAGGGGAGGTGGATACCTTGTCATGAGAGGAAGAGATTCAAGTTCTTCAGTGTCCACATTACTAAGGACCTATAAATGGTCCAAATACACCAAAGACAATGGTGAAGAGGGCATAACAACGCCTCTTCCCCCTGAAAAAACGTACGGCCCAGTACCTCACTGGGGCAGAGCTCCCTGCCATCCAGGACCTCTATAATAGGTGGTGACAGAGGAAAGCCCATAAAATTGTCAGAGACTCCAGTCACCCAAGTTATAGACTGTTTTCTCTGCTACCGCACAGCAAGCAGTACCGGAGCGCCAAGTCTAGGACCAAAAGGCTCCTCAACAGCTTCTACCCCCAAGTCATAAGGCTGCTGAACAATTCATAAAATCGCCACCGGATAATTTACATTGACCCCCCCCTCATGTTTCATTTCTAAATGTCTGCGCAAGAGTGAAGGTTTCCCGCGAGAGAGTAACGGTTAATGTGATTGGATGTTCATTATTTGACTAGGTTACCTGTGTTTGACATTGTGTTGTTATTTCGCTGAACACTAGATGGTTTCATTTTATTTTTGAAGGTGAAACCAGGTACTCGGGCGAGAAAAAAAACATCACCCAAATGTATAGCCCAGTTTTATTAACAGATGTGATTGTACTGCTATTCTTTTGTGATGTGCTGTGTAAATAAACACATGCTTAGACTGCGATCCCAGTTCTTTGCTGTTTATTCTGACAATAGACAAGGAACGAGTACATAAGATGAGAAGCACTTGCACCAGGATATTGACGGCTGTAGAATCCTTTGCATGTAAATAGAAGACTGGGCTTTTTATAATTAAATATGTCAAAAATAGGAAGGAATACAGATTATGCATGAACTAACAATAGACAAGGAAAGAACTTGAATTCATTTTGACATTATGACAGTCTTTGATGGTTTGTAGTTTGCTAAGTAAACCCTCTTGACACTCCAGATCGCTGTCTGAGCAGAATGTATAAACTCAAACATGTGGTCCCCGTATACAGTATTTTACTCCGGAGGCCTCTTCCTGGTCCACCTCTGCAGAACACTAATCACTAACATCAATTAACCTCACCAGACATGCAATTACAGTACAATGCAAATATTATCCATGGTAAAAACACAACGTCATATTTAACTTAATATGTTCAAATAAAGCATATCCAGCCCTCCTCACAGGAAACCCCTACAGAGAGAATGTGTTAGAGAGAGAGAGGGGTGAAATGGAACATTTCCCAGTTATGCTCATAGGTTGTGGTAAGGATTTGGTGGGGGCACAAAACATTTCTCAGAAACAGTCTTCAGTTCTGTCTTGTTTCATTTGTTGCTCCTTTTTCTCCTTTTTTCATTTTTAATGTACTTCACAAATGGAAGCAGAGAATGTGTGGCAATTCTACTCTGTAAGTATGTGACAATTGTCTGTGGTCATGTCTATTGTTATCATCCCAACCCAGAAAATATACAGCTAATTTTGCAACGTGACAAACATTTGCAGTTTTATAGATTCTCATGCTATTCTACAAAGTATATTGTCGTGTTTGGGGCCCCCCAGAGCCAGCTCTTTATTTTGACCACACTTTATTTTGACTTAATGCTGTTTTTTTTAGTACACACATTGAAATCAAAGAGTGAAATATGTTTGCTGCATGGTCCTTGTGTACATGCTGTGACCAGCAGGTGGTGGAGGTGATCTTGAAGCGAGTTCTGCTCCGCTCAGCACAGCTTGACTCGAGTCATTCCACATTGGTAGGCTAATTAAACTTTGTGGAAAATAAAGAAAATAGCCCACATAATAACAATATTCTACTACAAATTCATAAAAATATAGGACTAATAAAAGTGACATTAATATAGGCTATAATAATTACTTGATAACACATTCGTTATAGCGTTCTGAAACAAAATAGCCTATTAAATACTCCAAGTCTGTTATAACGGCAACCAGAATAATATTCTGTGTGTTGCACATTACAGCACCGACCCTTTTCCCTCCTTATCGACAATAAACTAAGTCTGGAGGATTTGTCCTTCAGTTTAAACTCCAAGTACTCGTTCTCATTCCGTTAATTTTCCACAGGTCTTTTATGAAGGCGGGTTGTTGAGGGCGGAATCAGTTTATCAAGAGACGCACTTCCGCACTTTCATTCATTCATGAACTTCTCTGAGTGGAAGGCAGTATACGCGTAGAGCGAGCAAGTTGAATGCAAGTTGCCGTAGTCTGCATTTCAGAGACCCAAAGGCATTCCAGACGAGTTCAACCAACACACATTGAATTTACGTGAGTTTAGTATTTCATTTGGTTCATTGAATGTCCTACATTCTCATCGAAATGTATCTAGTTGTTCTGTTAATTGTGTCCCTTCAACATTGAAAAGTATTTTGCCTTTCGCATGTTGAATTGTCATGTCGAATTCGTTCTTATCGCGCAGTTGATGTATTTTCTGATGATACAGATAAAGTATAGGGCAGGCCGGGGCCGTCTCCAAAGTTCCATAGCATTCGGGACTCAGTCCTGAAGAACAGGGGCTGAGGGGTTTGTCGTTCTGAGAAAAAAAAGCCTTTTTCTAAAATGATTTTACACGACTGGAGAGGTTACAATATTTTTTTATATCACACAAATGATCAAAATGACAAGCCTACATTTGCATACCGAGATCAAGACAATGAACGACCCATGACTTAAAGGCCACCAATAGCATATTCCAATGAAATGTGGATACAATGATTTTAGGCCTGTGGAAATTAAATTATCATCTACAATTTTTCCAGTTGCACTCACCTATTCAAACCAAATTTTCCCGCAGTTGTATTTTGAAGTATTTTGAAAAACCTTTTAGCTACTGCCTGCTATTCATTGTCAGCCACAATCAACAGTCAGCTGTTTTATATTTGCCTACCGATTGCCGAACTGCTGGATTCCCGACTAGACTAGGCATATGCGCTCATAATATGACAACACAATCTACAGCAATTTTTTAAATAGGCTATTGGTCCTCTGTGGCTAAATTATACTGGTGTAGCATTTTCAAGGATTTGGCATATGTATTTCAATCTATCTGCAGCACTTCCTGCACCCCTTCCTGCAGCGCTTCCACGCATGGTGCTCTCCCCATTGCCAAATAAATGAATCAACACTTCTTATTTTTAATTGAATCGATTGTGGTCAGTAACCGCATATGGGGTTATAGTGTAGGTAGGCCTACTGTTACAATACTATTTAAAACGATCTATCACCAAGTAGACTAGCCTACAATTACGAGAATAAACTCTGTAAATCAATGAAGTCAATAGTGTTTTCAGCTATATTGTTATTGAAGGACCTTTTTAAAACAATACATGAATATGTCAAGTGACTTGAATAGCCTATGTGAAAAGTGTACAAATGTGTATTCGCATCAGTAGGCTAAGTGACTGAAATGCATCAGGATTGTTCAGGAAAACATTAGGGAAGCTCATCAGGTAGGCTATAGGCCTAATCTGTGTGTGTGTAGATAAAATCTGCATTGCTTTCAATTGCTAGACTAATGATCATGAGCGCTCACCTCAATTTAACTAACATTTCTCAGCCTAATTGTAACCAAATATCCAAACGGAGATTCACTGAAAACAAAAATCTGACATTGATTGATTTATCAAGATGAGTTCCCATGCTTGTCTCAAAGCAGCGAAATAATACTGTCCCAATCAAAACGATGCTGGAATGATCAATTGACCACCCATGGCAGTTACTTCATATGTATTATATCCAGTGGTATAGTGCCATTATTATAATGTAGCCTACGGGAGCACCATTTTATTATTATTATTATTAAGCCTTCGTTTCTGAATGAAAGTTGGTACCGACATGAAGCCTATTGTATAAAATAATTTTATAATACACTTACATTTTTTAATTCGTAAAACACCAAATTAGGCCTACCACCTTATTATAAAGTAGGCCATCATCATACATGAAAACATTTTCTTCATAATGCATTTAATACAAGGCTCCACGTGTACATTACACCATTTCTTTCATAATGCATTTTATACAAGGCTATGTCGAACTTTATGAGGGTTGTCAGATAGGACCCAAAAAGATATACATACAGTATATATATATTTTGTGTTAACAATGAAGGTATTCAATTGGGGAATGGAGATACAGTTGTATGATTGGAAATGATCATGCACACACAAACACTAACACACATATACACACACTCACTTTGTTTGTACTGTTATAGCCAACTCTTTTGTATTCATTATTTATAATAAAATATTCTAGTTGTCATGTATTCATTATCTTTAACTGGTTAAATGTTTGTAGTTCTCTACTTGATTTAGCTTTGGTATATTTGACAGTTTTATATATATTCTGTATTTCCACTGAAGAAAGTAATAGTTCACTACTGTAAATAAATGGACACTACCTGTTATAAAACGAAAATTGCAATGTGTAAATAGATGGTGAGAAATGCTCAGTCTGAAGCCATTCGGCTATAGGTTTCACAGCCCTATAATAATGATACAAGTTATATCACCTTTAAAAAAGGGTTTATTTACAACCTCTGGGGTATAAGATGTTAGGCAAAGTGGTATAGGAGAATCTGACATAACTTGAGTTCAGCCTTTGCCAATGAGAACCAACAGGGGCCTATAGCTTCGTACTTCATGACTGGGAAAGGCCTCGATTCTAGCCCGTAGAAAATCCTACATCCCTCTCATTAGATCAGAACGGGGATGGATCAAATCAAATCAAAGTTTATTTGTCACGTGCGCCGAATACAACAAGTGTAGACCTTACAGTGAAATGCTTAATTACAGGCTCTAACCAATAGTGCAAAAAAAAAGGTATTAGGTGAACAATAGGTAAGTAAAGAAATAAAACAACAGTAAAAAGACAGGCTATATACAGTAGCGAGGCTATACAAGTATCGAGGCACCGGTAAGTAGCGAGGCTATAAAAGTACAGACACCGGTTAGTCAGGCTGATTGAGGAAGTATGTACATGAATGTATAGTTAAAGTGATTATGCATATATGATAAACAGAGAGTAGCAGCAGCGTAAAAAGAGGGGTTGGGGGTGGGGGGGCACACAATGCAAATAGTCCGGGTAGCCATTTGATTTTCTGTTCAGGAGTCTTATGGCTTGGGGATAAAAACTGTTGAGAAGCCTTTTTGTCCTAGACTTTGGCACTTCCGTACCGCTTGCCATGCGGAAGTAGACTAGTGAATCATATTAGTGGTTTGCATCCTAAAAAAAAGCATAGCTGTGTTTTTCTGCGTAACACACATTATTTGTCTACCAATATGATGCGGATCATTGTCAGGTTATTAGATATATAAGCTTCAGTAACAACAGAACAACATGGTTGTAAGAACACTTTAAAACAGGTCATTTATAAATGTGTAGAATGTGTTTGTTTTGGTTCCACACTGGTAAGTTAACTGATGTAAATTAGACAGTCACAGAGGATTTCCTTCTGAATAAATGTTGAAACCCAGAATGATTCTCACCACTGGTTCATATAACTAGACATGAGCTGGACGTGATCCTAACGCTGCCACCAATGTAGTGGAAGAAAGTGAAAGATGCAACAGCGACTCTAACCAGGGCTCATACGTGGCAAAGTGAACTCTTAACGGTCGTTGCCATGAAAGCCTAGTGGTCCTCTGGGCAGAGGCAGTAGGTCTACAATGCTGGCATATGCCTTGTTACAACAGCCTAAGTATATAACCTGATTGACACGACCGTAATAACCATCATGAAACGGCCATGGAAGTGCCATAAGTGTAAGCCAACATAATTCATTATTTTACATTAACATGTCTAACTACATTGATATGGCTTAATAGATCATAGTCCAGACTCGTTATAATTGCAAATACCAGGCAGTTGCAACAGGGACATTTAAACCAAACATATTATTTTTTGCAGGTCTTCTGTTTCCCCATATTTATTGATAAATTCATTTACCGTCATGCAAATGTATCCCCATTCACCAATGAAATACCTTCATTGATACCTTAAAAATAACATACAAATACAGGTTTACACTCCAGTCTGGAAACCCTCATAAAATCGGACATAGCAACAGTATCCCAAAATATTAAGCGAAAACAAGCAGAGAAAACAGCATTGGCATTAATAAAAATAAAACCTGTAAGGCTATTATTATATTATATTTAATTCGTTGACAACCTGTTTGATTAACAATATTGGGTTGTTAACATGTGGAATACAAAAAAGGCAGTGTACAACACCATTGCCCAAAATGCTTTGCTCCAATACGTTTCAAAAGATTGTTCCGAAGTTTGCCCACAAAAAAAAGGTATTTTCCTATGAATGAAGTCGCACAAAAAATGTATTTTCACACAAATTAAGCCACACAAAAATGCACGAAATCTGCTGAAATACTATTTATGCATATGTAACAGCGTAGGTTCCGTCCCTCTCTTCGCCCCAACCTGGGCTCGAACCAGGGACCCTTGCACACATCAACAACCGACACCCACGAAGCATCGTTACCCATCGCGCCACAAAAGCCGCGGCCCTTACAACACAACGACGTCACTGATTGAAACGCTATTAGCGCGCACCAACGCTAACTAACTAGCCATTTCACATCGGTTACACTTATTTTCACGACTTGAGTGTGCTATTGTGTTACACCAAAACATAGACGAAATGTCACATACATGCTTGTCTGAAGGTTCATATTACAATACGGAAGAGAAGAATAGATCTGCAATATTGAACTGAGGTTGGTTGTTGCGTTTTTTAATTGTCTCAATAAGACTAACCACGATAAATGAAGGCCTATTATTAACATTTTATAAAACTGAGCTTTAGGGTAGGTGAGGTACAGCGGAGGGATCATGAAACCATGGGGCTAAAATAGATATCTCTGAGGTTGGTTGATGTCCCACACACACACACAGACTCAGAACCCTTCTAAAACAGACCCCTGGGGATGATCAGTCCAGTGGGGACTAGACTATAGCCTACTAGAATATGATATATCCATCTTCATGACTGGGGGAATCATTGTTGTGTTGTCAAAATATTTGTAACGCCACACCCCTAGATCCACCTGCTCAGTACTCGAGGACATTAGAATGATGAATGGTAGCAAAGGTTTACATAATGTTTAGACTAAATGTTTTAATTTTTAATTTTTTAATTTGCAGATACTCCACAGAAACATCCAAACATGAATGGATCGATACTTCCAAGTAAGTCAACAATGCATTTTGAGTTTTAGTCATATATAGATTACTGTAAGTGAGAAACCGTTAACAAGACGATGAGTGGGTGTTTGTACTGTAGTGACATCCACATGCATGAGCCCTTGTTTTTTTTTCTTACAGTCTTCCTGGCTCTATGTCTGGCTGGCTGGGCTGTATCTGGCACTTCTTTTGAAGGTGAGCTGTTCTCATGCCTGCCATGCATGTGTTCATTATAGTGTCAAAAACGAAATGAATACTGTACTTTTATACACTGTAAATAAGCCACTTCTCCCCGACATTTAGGTTTTTCAAACCTTGTCACAGTTTCACAGATTTACACAAAGTATTGGTGCTGAAACAGGGATCAGTCAGTGAATGTTTCAAAGTGAAATATGAAAGTGGTGACAACTTGATCTCACCATTCAATCTGGGCATTTTAATTCCATAATTCCATAAAATGATTCCTATATTAAAGCACAGTGAGTATGTATAGTAGTGTTTTGACCCAGACTGATCTAAAACTAAGTGTAGTAACTTTGATATTTAATATTGTCTGGGGTCTCTGTTTAACTAGCTCTCTTCCTGTTGTATTCTCTCTTGCAGCTCAGAAGACCTCCCCTGTCTGTTACCTCTGTAACGATACTCAATGCCAAAATATTGAGTCTGTTTATGACCATTGGACGGATCATTTGACTCTGTGGTCACGAGGTGAAATGGCTCCCCTGCCTCCCTGCCCCACCATCCCCCCCCCACCATCTGGACAATGCCTGTTGTGTGTTGAGAGCCAGAAGGTCTACGCGGTGTGTGACTCAGAGATCATCAAGCCAGTCTTTGAGGGGCAAGGCAGCTCCATGCCTGTCATCGAAGCCAGTGAGTTTCTGTGAGGGCCCATGACAGTACAACCTGGGGAAGAGGATAGTCAATAGAGGGAACAAACAAAGCAGATTTCAGCAAAATGTTCATAGGCGTCAATTATTAATGCTAAGGGGCTTTTGGAAGTTGTAGTTTATTATAGAGCATGGCGTGACGCTTTACAGCAATGTCTCAAACCAGTCACTGCTATGAGCATTTCCCAGCTTATCCAGCTCTCTGTTGTTGTATGGAATCATTCCTGTACTGTCATTACAGATTGTTCCAGCATTATTTCAAATAACCATTCCTGTACTGCTATTACAGATTGTTTCAGCTAACCATTCCTGTACTGTTATTACAGGTTGCACCGGCATTGTTTCAACTGTCCAGACGGGTGAGTTCCATTCAATATTCAAACTGTATTTCAAACAAAACATATCTTGTGGTAATTTTACATTAGAAGAGCAAATTGCATAACAGATCAGCAGTCTGGGTATTCTAAATGTGTTTGTCTTCAACAGGTGGACCTGGAGGTTTTGCTGGGAGTCCTGGTGAGTGCCGAAACCCACCGAACACCAATGCTCAGCTCAAGATCGTGTGCACCGAGAATAAAGAGACAAACTGAGTTCTTGCTCGTGTGTGAGAGACACTTCGTTGTTGTTCATGGAGGAAATTCCAAAAGTCTGATCTGAAGATAGTAATAGTGTTAAACAGTGTTAGATGATGATCATTTGTTTTCTTTGTCCTTTAACTGCTCCCCCTGTCCTCTTCTCCCACACACAGATCCAAATCCCCCCACAATGACCCCTGATGGCACTGGCAGGTTATCCAAGGAAAAAATAATCGCTATTGTGTTAATCCCAATGGCCTTCTTCGTCATCATCCTCATCGTTGTTTTGCGCAGAAGGACCAGTTCAAGTGAGCAAGGGGGGGGGGGGGGGGGATACAGAGTTTACTGGCTAAACATGTCCCTTTCCATAGGAGAATACAGGTGGTTTAATGTATATTTTTCTGCCGTTTATACAGTCACTTAGCTGGCTTTTATACAGTCACTTAGCCTGGGCACCTGCCTGTTTGTTGCCTTCTGCTTCTAAGCTGTGCTGTGTGAAATATACAGTGCCTTCGTAAAGTATTCAGACCCCTTGACTTTTTCCGCATTTAGTTACGTTAGTGTTATTATAAAATGGATTACATAAAAAAATAATCAGCAATCTATAAACAATACACCATAATAATGAAGCAAAAACAGGTTATAATTGTTTTGCAAGTTAAACATTTTAAACAGAAATACCTTATATAAATAAGTATTCAGACCCTTTATGAGCCTCGAAATGCAGCTCAGATCCATCCTGTTTCCATTGATCATCCTTGGAGATGTTTCTACAACTTGATTGGAGTCCACTTGTGGTAAATTCAATTGTTTGGACATGATTTGGAAAGGCACACACCTGTCTATATAAGGTCCCACAGTTGACAGTGCATGTCTGTACAAAAACCAAGCCATGAGGTCGAAGGAATTATCCGTAGAGCTCCGAGACAGGATTGTGTCGAGGCACAGATATGGGGAAGGGTACCAAAATATTTCTGCAGCATTGAAGGTCCCCGAGAACACAGTGGCCTCCATCATTCTTAAATGGAAGAAGTTTGGAACCACCAAGACTCTTCTTAGATCTGGCCCCCTGGCCAAACTGAGCAATCAGGGGAGAAGGCCCTTGCTCAGGGAGGTGTCCAAGAACCCGATGGCCACTCTGACAGAGCTCTAGAGTTCCTCTGTGGAAATGGGAGAAACTTCCAGAAGGACAACCATCTCTGCAGCACTCCACCAAACAGGCTTTTATGTTAAACTGGCCAGACGGAAGCCTCTCCTCAGTAAAAGGCACATGACAGCCCGCTTGGAGTTTGCCAAAAGGCACCTAAAGACTCTCAATGTCAGGCATGCTCCCGCTCTTCCCCCCTGGCACACGAGGGCGCCATGCTTCCCAGCATTACGCACTCATGCCACAATCATTATGCACACCTGCCTTCCCCCGTCACGCGCATCAGCGATTATTGGACTCACCTGGACTCAATCACCTCTGTCATTACCTCCCCTATATCTGGCTGTTCCCCCGCTTCAGCATTGATTGTCATATGTCCTTGTATACCCGTGTGCTGACGCTGTTCCTGTCTTGTTCCATGTCTGTTCCGATTAAATGTTTGACTAACCGTACCTGCTTCTCTACTCCAGTGTCGGTTCTTACACTCAGACCATGAGAAACAAGATTCTCTGGTCTGATGAAACCAAGATTGAACTCTTTAGCCTGAATGCCAAGCATCACGTCTGGAGGAAACCTGTTACCATCCCTACGGTGAAGCGTGGTGGCAGCAGCATGCTGTGGGGATGTTTTTCAGCGGCAGGGACTGGGAGACTAGTTAGGATCGAGGCAAAGATGAACAGAGCAAAGTACAGAGAGATCCTTGATGAAAACCTGCTCCAGAGCGCTCAGGACCTCAGACTGGGGCGAAGGTTCACCTTCCAACAGGACAACGACCCTAAGCACACAGCCAAGACAATGCAGGAGTGGCTTTGAGACAAGTCTCTGAATGTTCTTGAGTGTCCCAACCAGAGCCCAGACTTATACCCGATCTAACAGCTCTGGAGAGACCTGAAAATAGCTGTGCAGCCACGCTCCCCATCCAACCTGAGAGAGCTTGAGAGGATCTGCAGAGAATAATGGAAGAGACTCCTCAAATACATGTGTGCCAAGCTTGTAGCGTCATACCCAAGAAGACTCTATGCTGTAATTGCTGCCAAACATGCTTCAACAAAGTACTGAGTAAAGGGTATGAATACTTACGTAAATGTTATATATATATATATTTTAAATAAATTAGCAAAAGTCTCTAAAAACCTGTTTTTGCTTAGTCGGTATTGTGTGTAGATTGATGAGAGAAATTCTGTAACGTAACAAAATGTGGAAAAAGTCAAGGGGTCTGAACACTTTCCGAAGGCACTGTACAGTATATTATCATTGAAGTGCTCTCTTTTGGCAGATGTATTTGAGTGGTCTTTTTTTTTTTTGCGCTTGTCTTCACAGGTGTTGTCTGGTGTCCACTTCAGAAGTCCACTCAGAGCAACACTAGACCCAGTTAAAGTTATTAAAGAAAAAGGAATCTCATCATATGTGCTCTTCCCTTGTCTAATGTCAGAATAAACACCAAAGAACTGGGTTCACTGGCTGGGCATGTGTTTATTTACACAACACAAAAGAATAGCTGTACAATCTGTTAATAAAACTGGTGAGGTCATACCCAGACCTACAAAGAGGAAAGGGACAGGAGAGGGAACAGGTTTAGAGTACCACTCCTATTGACCAAAATCCATAATCTGGACACAAATTGATAGAAAGTTTTTAAATTTATAATCTGGTATTCTGTTTCAGGTTGTTCCCACAGCGGTCTCTCAGCCAAGCATAGAGCAACGGAACAGGGGAATTTACATATCAGCTCAATTACACCACCAAACCTAGTCACAGAAATGTCTTTGTTTCAAGTGGTCACCATGGAGATGTACAGTGAATATCAAAACAGAACCTCCCTGACACCAGAATGATATGATGCCTTATTGTGTTCACAGTCTGGAATAAATATGTGGACTGCTTAGGTAAAATAATCTACAACACAACTGATTCAACAAATCAAACAAATGTTAAATGGTCTTCAATCTTGACCATTATTAGTTTGAAGCAGTGTTTTACCAAGGAGCTGGACTGGAACAAAAGTGTCCTGCCGTGCTATAGATAACAATGTGATGAAGATACTGCACAACAGTAATCAGAAACATTACCCTCAACACCATAAAGAATGGAATACAATGAGCAGATACATTATGATTAAGAAAAACAGCTCCAGAGTCTCCACCCAGAAAAAAAACCCATCAGCTTCCCCATGATGGGCTAAGGCAGGCTCCACTGTACATCTCACAGACTCACCCCACCCACCCTCTGTCAGCTCTGACAACACAAATATATCAAGAGCATAACCACCCATCTGTGGCAGACTATCACAAAGGTGTGATGCTATTATGTATCTAAATATGCCTCATACTCAGTTTTCCTCTGGTTGCATTACCGCTCCACCAACTATTCTGTTAAACAATCTGTGTAGGAGGAGAATACTGTTGCTCCCTCTCCTTCCAACCAAGGTGCAGACAGAGAAGAGCAACCCCCCCACCCCTCTTCTCAGCAGTCACTCACGCCACACTCAGCCCCTGAATGTGTATCCTACGAGGAGGGTTAATAAACCTCAAGAGAATGATTAAATAAGCAGCAATGCAACTGTACTAGTTTACTACTACATATTAAGAGGAGCATCTTCAAGCATGTCAAAACAAATAAGCTCTGACAACACAAATATGTCAAAGGCAAAACCATCCTGTGTGTCACGTAAACATTCCTGACACTCCATTAACCAAACAAAATAAACAGTTTTTCTCTGGTTACGTTACAACTCCACCTCCAGCTAGGTAGTTAAACAATCTGTGTAGGAAAAGGAGAATACTGCTGCTGCCTCTCCTTCCAACCAAGGTGCAGAAAGAGAAGAGCACCACCCCTCTTCTCAGCAGTCACATCACACTCTCAGCCTCCCGCTTCCACACACACACACACACACACACACACACACACCTCACACAATATGATATACCAGAATAGTTAAATAGAAGGTTCTGGATCACAACGCTGTCCCTCTCTGACACCAGTCTGAAACATGGCACCTCACAGTACCTACAGACTGAGCTAAATGCATATGAAATACTACATTTACATTTTAGTCATTTAGCAGACATTCTTATTCAGAGTGACTTACAGTAGTGAATGCATACATTTCATACATTTTTGTTATTTCTCCATACTGGTCCCCTGTGGGAATCAAACCCACAACCCTGGCATTGCAAACACCATGCTCTACCAACTGAGCCACACGGGACCACACTACTAAGGAAGAATAAACACACTTCACAACTATAATCTAAAACAGAGCTCTCCAAACCTGTTCCTGGAGAGCTACCCTCCTGTAGATTTTCACTCCAACCCCAGTTGTAATTAACCTGATTCGGTTCATCAAGCAGCTAATTATTAGAATCAGGTGTGCTAGATTAGAGTTAGAGTGAAAACCTACAGGAATGTAGCTCTCCTGTACAGGGTTGAAGAGCCCTGGTTGAAAACATTAGACTCACAACTTTCACATTGCCAGAGACTTTGGAAACAGTGAGCAGATAGCTGTGGATAATATACTTAGTTGAGCTACCAGAGCAAATAAACAGCAAATAAACAGGTGTGGACTATAAGGAGGGTTGGGGGTACAGAAATGTGGTTGTTATTCAGCAGGTTACCATGGACACGGAGGGGAGAGAAGACAAAGAATGCAAAAACAAAAAACTTGATTGACAATGACTCACCGTCACATTACGTTACCTCTGACATTTACTGTTTTAGCTGTACTCCTTTCCAAGTTGTTTGGCTCACTGGGGAAGGTAAACTATAGTGACCTCAGGACTTCAGTGTGCTCGGAAAGTATTCAGATCCCTTCACTTTTTCCACATTTAGTTATTTTACAGCCTTATTCTAAAATAGATTTTTTTTTTTTTTGGCCCCATCATCAATCTACACACAATACCCCATAATGACAAAGCAAAAACAGGTTTTTATAATTTTTTAGCAAATATCTTAACAATAAGAAACTAAAATATCACATTTACATAAGTATTCAGACCTTTTACTCAGTACTTTGTTGAAGCACCTTTGGCAGCAATTACAGCCTCGAGTCTTCTTGGGTATGATGCTACAAGATTGGCACACCTTATGGGGAGTTTCTCCCATTCTTCTCTGCAGATCCTCTCAAGCTCTGTCAGGTTGGATGCGTTGTCTTGGCTATGTGTTTAGGGTTGTTGTCCTGTTGGAAGGTGAACCTTCGCCCCCAGTCTGAGGTCCTGCGCGCTCTGGAGCAGGTTTTCATCAAGGATCTCTTTGTACTTTGCTCCGTTCATCTTTCCCTCAATCCTGACTAGTCTCCCAGTCACCTGCCGCTGAAAAACAACCCCACAGCATGATGCTGTCAGCACCATGCTTCACTGTAGGGATGGTGCAAGGTGTCCTCTAGACGTGACGCTTGGCATTGAGGCCAAAAAAGTTCAATCTTGATTTCTTCGGACCAGAGAATCTTTTAGGGGACTTTTCGCAAACTTCAAGCGGGTTGTCATGTGCCTCTTACTGAGGAGTGGCTTCAGTCTGGCCACTCTACCATAAAGGCCTGATTGGTGGAGTGCTGCAGAGATGGGTGTCCTTCTGGAAGGTTCTCCCATCTCCACAGAGGAACTCTGGAGCTCTGTCAGAGGGACCATCGGTTTCTTGGTCACTTCCCTGGCCAAGGCCCTTCTCCCCCGATTGCTCAGTTTACCCGGGCGGCCAGCTCTTGGAAGAGTCTTAGTGATTTCAAACTTCTTCCATTTAAGAATGATGGAGGCCACTGTGTTTTTGGCGACCTTCAATGCTGCCAACATTTTTTGGTACCCTACGCCAGATCTCTGCCTCAGGCCCGGCGGCAGGATTAACTCGGCAAGGGGGCATCGGAAATGACTAAGGGGGCACAACAATTTTCGCTTGCTGATAACACGGGATGGATAATAATCGATAGTACAATTACACACAATATATTTGCAGCCACACACGGCTGTCTTGCCGCAAGAATACAGTTTACTCACCGCTTTACAAACATTGACAATTCATAACCGGCTCAAGGAATTGCAAGTTATGACAACGCTAACGTTACACAGCTACATGCACAATACCCATCAATGCAATGCAAAAAAGTTGCTAATTACCGTAATAACACTTCCCCATGCCAATACAATGTATTTCCAATTGCAGAGAGCAAGCAATAATGTACAATGCACTAGCACGACTTATCGGTACATTGCAGCTTGGACTCAGCTACCAAGATGTCTTCCCACAAGACTGCCGTACTACGCTGCGTATGATAACAGAGAAATTAGTATTCCATAGCAACGAGTTGTTTATGGCAACACTAAAGCTACATCGTTATTCAACCATTGGTCAAGGTCTGCCCACCCTCATCCATGTAATGCAAAGCACCTCTTCTACCATATAAAACAGCATTAAAAACAATTAGATTATATTATATACCAAACATTTCCAATCACATCACAGAAATCAAGCAATAGACTTGGCAGCAATGCCAATAAAGAAAATCAGGTCTATTCCTATTTCTGACATTTGCCACGCATTTCCAAAATCTTGCAAATAAGAAAAGAATATAAGCCCAGCCAGGCTGCCTGTTCTTACACAGATTCAAAAGAGTTGCAACTGCCTTGATGCTGTGTTGAACCTCAGCAGTCTCTCGTTCCACTCCCCACGGAATTTGCTTGTAAGATCCCTCTCAAACACCAGTTGAATCAGCTGTGCTTTCCTCCTGTGCAACATGCTCCTCACTGAATACGTGTTTTAATGTTGAAAGAGTTCTTGCAAGTTGCCGTGGATGCTCCAAATGTTAATCACAGCTTCAATGCCATCGTCACAGTAGGCATTGCTGTTAGAGGCCCGGAGTATCTATACAAAGTGCTCTGCGTAAGCCATTTGTCTTCTCCAGATTGGGCGATTTCAGTCTGTAGAAACTGGCGTGCGACAGTAAACTCAGTTTCCACAAAATCTCGTGAGATCAAGTCCAGCAGTGGTTTCACCTTTTCCACATCCATAAAAGTTTCACAGTGTATTACGTTCGTCGTAAACATTGGACCAAGGTGCAGCGTGGTAGGCGAACATTTTACTTTTATTTAAAATGAACACCGACAAAACAACAAAATACAAAACAAACGTAAAGTTCAGCAGGCTACACAGCAACTATGCAAAAACAAGATCCCACAAACTAAGGTGGGAAAAAGGCTGCCTAAGTATGATCCCCAATCAGAGACAATGATAGACAGCTGCCTCTGATTTGGAACCATACCCGGCCAACAAAAAAATAGAAAAACTAGAATACCCACCCAAATCACACCCTGACCTAACCAAATAGAGAAATGAAAAGGCTCTCTAAGGTCAGGGTGTGACAGTACCCCCCCAAAGGTGCGGACTCCGGCCTCAAAACCTGAGTCTATAGGGGAGGGACCAGGTGGGCATTTAGCCCCGGTGGCGGCTCCGGTGCGGGACGTAGAACCCGCTCCGCTCGCGGATCCGCCATCTTCGGTGGCGACTCTGTTGCGTGGACCGCCGCCAGAGGCTCCGTGCCGTGGACCGCCGCCAGAGGCTCCGGGCCGTGGACCGCCTCAGGAGGCTCTCCGAGCCGTGGACCGCCTCAGGAGGCTCTCCGGGCCGTGGACCGCCTCAGGAGGCTCTCCGGGCCGTGGACCGCCTCAGGAGGCTCTCCGGGCCGTGGACCGCCTCAGGAGGCTCTCCGGACCGTGGACCGCCTCAGGAGGCTCCGGACCGTAAGCCGTCTCCGGAGGTTCCGGACCGTTCAGCCGTCTCAGGAGGTTCCGGACTGTCACCAAACTCAGATTTACTAACAGAAAAATTGGATTACCTTTGCTGTTCTTCGTCAGAATGCAATCCCAGGACTTCTACTTCAACAACAAATGTTGTTTTGGTTCGAAATAATCCATAGTTATATCCAAATAGCTCCGTTTTGTTCGTGCATTCAAATCAATATCCGAAGGGTGACGTGCCGGCGCATTTCGTGACAAAAAATGTCAAAATATTCCATTACCGTACTTCGAAACATGTCAAATGCTGTTTAAAATACATTTTTATGCTATTTTACTCGTATTGACTGTATGTTTTGTTTATTCCATGTGTAACTCTCTGTTGTTGTATGTGTCGAATTGCTGTGCTTTATCTTGGCCAGGTCGCAGTTGAAAAGGAGAACTTGTTCTCAACTAGCCTACCTGGTTAAATAAAGGTGAAATAAAATAATTACATGATGCCTTATTGTATTCACAGTCTGGAATAAATATATGGACTGCTTAGGTAAACAATCTATAACACAACTGATTCAACCAAATGTTAATGTTCTTCAATCTAGACCATGATTAGTTTGAAGCAGTGTTTTACCAAGGAGCTGGACTGGAACAAAAGTGTCCTGCCGTGCTATAGATAACAATGTGATGAAGATACTGCACAACAGTAATCAGAAACATTACCCTCAACACCATAAAGAATGGAATACAATGAGCAGATACATTATGATTAAGAAAAACAGCTCCAGAGTCTCCACCCAGAAAAAAAAAACATCAGCTTCCCCATGATGGGCTAAGGCAGGCTCCACTGTACATCTCACAGACTCACCCCACCCACCCTCTGTCAGCTCTGACAACACACATATATATATATATCAAGAGAATAACCACCCGTCTGTGGCAGACTATCAAAGAAATGAGCAGGGCAGAGTTGATAAGATGACCTTGGGAAAGGAACAGGAGAAGAGGCCTCCTTAAGTTAGGGAGAGAAACAACGGCCTGGGAACAGTTAGGCTGGCAAAAGATAAGCACAAAAAAAAAGAAAAAAAAAGAATGTATGAAATGAAATGTATGCATTCACTACTGTAAGTCGCTCTGGATAAGAGCGTCTGCTAAATTACTAAAATTTAAATGTAAAAATGTATCACAAAGGTGTGATGCTATTATGTATCTAAATATGCCTCATACTCAGTTTTCCTCTGGTTGCGTTACAGCTCCACCAACTATTCTGTTAAACAGCCCTCCCAGCCCTCTCAGCCCTCCCCCAACACAATATGATATCATTCTATCCTGTACTTTTACAGCTCACAAAAAGGAAGCCACAATGACCAGCTTACCATGCACAACAAGTCAACCACACCAGACTGTTTAGTTAAATAGAAGGTTCTGGATCACAGTGCTGTCCCTCTCTGACACCAGTCTGAAACATGCAACCTCAGGAGTACCTACAGTCTGAGCTAAATGCATAAGAACTACTAAATATGAAGAAAAAAAACACTTCACTACTATAATAAAATGCAATTGTATTTGTCACACGCGCCGAATACCGTGAAATGCTTACTTACAAGCCCTTAATCAACAATGTAGTTAAGAAAAATAAAGGTTAAGAAAATATTAACTAAATAAACAAAAAATATATATATTTTAAGTAACAATAAAATAACATTAACAAGGCTGTATAGAGGGGGTTACCGGTACCGAGTCAATGTGCAGGGGTACAATTTAGTTGAGGTAATTTAGGTAATATGTACATGTAGGTATAGTAGGGGTAAAGTGACTATGTATAGATAGTATATATTGTGTAAAATGGCAGGGAGAAGTGAGGGGAGTGGTTATTGAGGGGAGATATGACAGCCGTTGGCTCCACCCCAGGGCCTTATATGGACGTCCTGCCCCAACAAGGAAAGGCTGTTGTTCGTTAAGCCAGAGCGTACTGGTTTATTGAGCAGCCTGCACAAAAGGGCAGAGTAGGAGAGAACCAAGAGTGGTATGAAGTGTGAGAGAAGTGAGCGCAATATCTGTGTGATTACCTGGACTGTTGGATTACCCCCCTTGTGTATCGGACCGGATTAGCTGAGAACCCGAGTGTGAGGATTACACCTGAAAAATGGAATGGACAACATGAAAGGCTTGTGGACTGTGAGTTGATTGGTGAATTCCCCGTTCTTTCCCTGTGTACAAAAACCTCAACTTCCCTTCTGAGCTTTTGAACTTGATGATGTGGAAACCCCACACCCTTGAGCCTGCTAAAATATAGAGTAGCAGCAGCTTAAATTTTTCGGGGGGGGGGGGGTGTAATGGAAATTTTATGATTAAAGGTTTGACTAAATGATTTCACTCAGAAACCGTATAACCTGTTGAAATGTATTCGAAATAAGGCTATAATAATGGGTTAAAAACAATATTCCAACACTGTGTGTGAGTAAGACACTGTAACCACTTCAAAGAAATGAGCAGGGCAGAGTTGATAAGACGACCTTGGGAAAGGAACAGGAGAAGAGGCCTCCTTAAGTTAGGGAGAGAAACAACGACCTGGGAACAGTTAGGCTGGCAAAAGATAAGGAGACAGGTGGTCTGGGTACTGTGGAAAAATACAGCCGCCTAAAGCTGGGTGGAGTTCTCTACGTGTGTGTGTGTGTGTGTGTGTGTGTGTGTGTGTGTGTGTGTGTGTGTGTGTGTGTTAATATAAAAGGCTTTGTACATTGTAAGGATTTTCAGGGTTAAGTTAGGGTTAAGAACATTGATAACTTAATTCCTGTAACAATTTGGTCCTTCAGCCGGAATCCAAACTCTGCCCCTGTCTTCCTAAGGTAACACTCCGAAAACCGTGTACGGGCGGGTCATTGACTCGTAAATTAAAGACCTGTCCCCTGAAATTGGGGTTCCATAACAGGCCGGTAAATATCTAAGGTTGACAGAGATGGTGACGGAATCCAACCTACATTGCTTTTCCCAGCCTACAAGACGAAGGTCAGTAAATCTTTATTTACGAATTTGGGGGAATAATTTAAGATATCTTGGATTTGATGTTCTAAATACTTGGAATTTATCAAGAATAGGAGCTTAGTTATTCTACGCAGATTCACTAAGGTGTTTTTACTTTGTGTATTAACAAAATCGATAAGGGAGCAGGTCCGCAAAGACCTGAGGTACATGTGCACTACCATAAATAAAACTAGCTTAAACATTCATCAAAACCGTACTTCTTCGTCCATTTCGGGCTAAAATAAATGTTTATTTTATCTTTTCACAGCATAAAACGCTCATCCCCGGTTAATACCGGGATCCCCTTAGAGGATTTACTACCCATGTTCGTTAAATTACTATCGTAGTTAATCTGCTCCTTCTCACTCTGTGTCTACTTATTATTAATCTCTATGTGTGTGCTGTCTACCGCTATTATCATTAACCTAGAATTTTAGAATAATTATTTGTCTTTTATGTGTATCTATTACCTACTGGTAATTTCCTCTAGTATCCCAGAATAATTACTTTTGATAGATCCATTAGGTCTCACATGTAAATGGCTTTTGACCATCTTATCTATCTCACACGCAATTATCCTCTTACCCCTGTGGAAATTTCCCAATGTGTCTATGTGTTGCTATGTGTCTTATTCTATGTGCTTTTTTAAAAACTCTCATTCAATTACTTTTATGTGTATCACAATCTGTGTTACAATCCATGTGCTCTATTTTATGTCTCCTCTTCTCTTTGACCCTTTACTTCCCATTTTAACCTGGTTTTGTTCTATTATGACTACTAATTTGGAGCTATGATTATCTTACCTTGTTTAATTCCAATCTGTTAATTTGGATCTATAATTAATTTACCTCGTCTTGTTTAATTTAAATCTGTTCATTTGGATCTACCATTAGTTTACCTTGTTCTGTTTAATTTAATGCTCTCGCCTCTCTCTTTCTCTCCTCCTTTTTGGACTTTATTTCAGTGTTGTCTTTTGAATCGGATCTATGGTTAATTCACTCTTGTTAATTGACCATTTAAGTTCTCTTGTTCGCATAGAATTACCGTCCTCTCTCACAAAACCTATTTTATAGCCTCTCCTCTCCTCAATTTAGGACTTTATTTAGGTATGTCTCTTGATTCAGATCTATGGTTAATTAACCATTTAAGTTATTCTATTTGCACAAAATCACTGTCCTATCTCACAGCACTTATTTAATATCCCTTAATAACCTCTCGGCCACTTCAAAGAAAAACACTGACCTCAATTATTAACCTCTATGGGCTAGGTGCGTCCCACCTACTCAACAGCCAGTGTAATCCCGTGGCGCGATATTCAAATACCTCAAATGCAAAAACTTCAATTTTTCAAACATATGACTATTTTACACCATTTTAAAGACAAGACTCTCGTTAATCTAACCACACTGTCCGATTTCAAAAAGGCTTTACAACGAAAGCAAAACATTAGATTATGTCAGCAGAGTACCAAGCCAGAAATAATCAGACACCCATTTTTCAAGCTAGCATATAATGTCACAAAAACCCAGAAGACAGCTAAATGCAGCACTAACCTTTGATCTTCATCAGATGACACACCTAGGACATTATGTTATACAATACCGTACGTTATAAAATACGCATTACCGTACTTCGAAGCATGTCAACCGCTGTTTAAAATCAATTTTTATGCCATTTTTCTCGTAAAAAAGCGATAATATTCCGACCGGGAAATCGTTTTTTATTACAAAGAGAGTGAAAGTAAAAGCATGCTATCCCCTCATGCAGGAGCCTCAGTCTAATGGCCCTCTGATAGAGCACTTGCCAAACGCGCTAATGTGTTTCAGCCTGGGGATGGAATTACATCGTTCAGCTTTTTCACGCCTTCTGAGAGCCCATGGGAGCCGTAGGAAGTATCATGTCATGCCAGAGATCCCCTGTATTTGTTAGAGATGATCAAGGAGGGCAAGAAATGGTCAGACAGGCCACTTCCTGTAAGGAATCTTCTCAGGTTTTGGCCTGCCAAATGAGTTCTGTTATACTCACAGACACCATTCAAACAGTTTTAGAAACTTTAGGGTGTTTTCTATCCAAAGCCAATAATTATATGCATATTCTAGTTACTGGGCAGGAGTAGTAACCAGATTAAATCGGGTAGGTTTTTTATCCGGCCGTGCAAATACTGCCCCCTAGCCCCAACATGTTAACATCTTACATCTAGACGTTCCGCTAGCGGAACACCTGCTCCAATATCCAATGATGGGCGTGGCGTGAATTACAAATTCCTCAAAAATACAAAAACTTCAATTTTTCAAACATATGACTATTTCACAGCATTTTAAAGACAAGACTCTCCTTTATCTAACCACACTGTCCGATTTCAAAAAGGCTTTACAGCGAAAGCAAAACATTAGATTATGTCAGCAGAGTACCAAGCCAGAAATAATCAGACACCCATTTTTCAAGCTAGCATATAATGTCACAAAAACCCAGAAGACAGCTAAATGCAGCACTAACCTTTGATCTTCATCAGATGACACACCTAGGACATTATGTTATACAATACATGCATGTTTTGTTCAATCAAGTTCATATTTATATCAAAAAACTGCTTTTTACATTAGCATGTGACATTCAGAACTAGCATACCCCCCGCAAACTTCCGGGGAATTTGCTAACAATTTACTAAATTACTCACGATAAACGTTCACAATAAGCATAACAATTATTTTAAGAATTATAGATACAGAACTCCTCTATGCACTCGATATGTCCGATTTTAAAATAGCTTTTTGGTGAAAGCACATTTTGCAATATTCTAAGTACATAGCCCAGCCATCACGGGCTAGCTATTTAGACACCCGGCAAGTTTAGCACTCACCAATATCAGATTTACTATTATAAAAGTTTGATTACCTTTTGTTGTCTTCGTCAGAATGCACTCCCAGGACTGCTACTTCAATAACAAATGTTGGTTTGGTCCAAAATAATCCATCGTTATATCCGAATAGCGGCGTTTTGTTCGTGCGTCCCAGACACTATCCGAAATGGTAAATCAGGGTCGCGCGCATGGCGCAATTCGTGACAAAAAAAATCTAAATATTCCATTACCGTACTTCGAAGCATGTCAACCGCTGTTTAAAATCCATTTTTATGCCATTTTTCTCGTAAAAAAGCGATAATATTCCGACCGGGAATGTCCATTTAGCTAAACAGAGGAAAGAAAACAAAGCTTTCGGTCGACGCGGGCACGAGCCTGAGTCTCACAGTACTGTAACCAGCCACTACCCAAACGCGCTACTTTTTTTCAGCCAGAGCCTGCAAAGCCACGATTCAGCATTTTGCCGCCTTCTGAGAGCCTATGGCAGCCGTAGGAAGTGTCACGGGACAGCTAAGATCCTCACTCTTCAATAAACAGAGACAAGAAGAACGACACCTTGTCAGACAGGCCACTTCCTGCATGAAATCTTCTCAGGTTTTTGCCTGCCATATGAGTTCTGTTATACTCACAGACACCATTCAAACAGTTTTAGAAACTTTAGGGTGTTTTCTATCCAAATCAAACTTATATGCATATTCTAGTTTCTGGGCAGGAGTAATAACCAGACTAAATCGGGTATGTTTTTTATCTGGCCGTGAAAATACCGCCCCCTACCCAAGAGATGTTAAATGTTGAAAGATTGGAATCAATGGTTAAACAAATAAATAGGGTGTGTGGGGATAAGACAGAGAAGCAGCGTACAGAAGGCCTCGAAACCGCTCGTGTTTGGCTGGAGGAAGCTGGAAAAAGAGGGGAGGGGGCCAAGAGAAAGGGAGGTAGAGAGGCAGAGACACAGAAAGGAGAACAGGATTTAGTAAACTTATTAAGAAAGTGGAGAAAGGGAGGAAGTCGAAAAAAGTGGATAGAGACAGATGCTTTAACTGTAACAACCCGGGTCATTTCGCTAGAGATTGTGAAGCACCGTGTAAACACTGCAATAAAGTAGGGCATAATAATAGAGACTGTAAAAAGAGTGAACCGGTTCAGGTAGAGCATCTAACAGTAACTGTAGGGGTAACTGTGTTCAAGAAGAAAAAAAAGACAAGAAAAAATGGATAGGAATAATGAAATTGTTGCAACTGTCAGAAGTTGGGGCATTATGCAAGGGATTGTGAGGCACCGTGTAAACATTGTAACAAAACGGGACATAATAACCGAGATTGTAAAAATCAGAAAGAGAAAATGGGAAATGGGGAGAGTAGAGAAAGGATAGAAGCAGACGATAGAAAGCCTTTTAATTGCGATAAGACAGGACATTTCGCCCGGGAGTATAAGGCTCCCTGTAAACCTTGTGACCGAGTAGGACACAACCACCAAAATTGCAACCCTGAACAATAGCCTTGGTGGTTCAGTGGTAGAATTATCGCCTGCCATGCGCGAGACCCGGGTTTGTATCCCAGCCTATGCACCATGGGACTAAAATTAAATTAAATTGTTATGTTTTGACTGGAACGAGACTGGTTGTTAGTGGCTGTTTAAGATATAAACCGAACGTTTTGATGGCTTGTTTAGTTCAAATTGAAGAGACAGTTACCGAAATCTAATGAATTATAATGAGCGGATAGGTGATTGCGATAGAATAGTACCGAGTGAAATTGGGTTTTTTCTTATTTGAAGGAGTTGTATTAAGTATTTTATAAATTTGGCGGTTTACATGGTACATTTAAGGTCATAGACATTTCATAAGTGTGAAGCCGAAAGACAGGAGAAGGTTGTAACATATGTTTAATCTTACGATAGAGGTAAAGCAGAACGTTGGGTGAGTACACTGCTCAAAAAATAAAGGGAACACTTAAACAACACAATGTAACTCCAAGTCAATCACACTTCTGTGAAATCAAACTGTCCACTTAGGAAGCAACACTGATTGACAATAAATTTCACATGCTGTTGTGCAAATGGAATAGACAACAGGTGGAAATTATAGGCAATTAGCAAGACACCCCCAATAAAGCAGTGGTTCTGCAGGTGGGGACCACAGACCACTTCTCACTTCCTATGCTTCCTGGCTGATGTTTTGGTCACTTTTGAATGCTGGCGGTGCTTTCACTCTAGTGGTAGCATGAGACGGAGTCTACAACCCACACAAGTGGCTCAGGTAGTGCAGCTCATCCAGGATGGCACATCAATGCGAGCTGTGGCAAGGTTTGCTGTGTCTGTCAGCGTAGTGTCCAGAGCATGGAGGTGCTACCAGGAGACAGGTCAGTACATCAGGAGACGTGGAGGAGGCCGTAGGAGGGCAACAACCCAGCAGCAGGACCGCTACCTCCGCTTTTGTGCAAGGAGGAGCAGGAGAAGCACTGCCAGAGCCCTGCAAAATGACCTCCAGCAGGCCACAAATGTGCATGTGTCTGCTCAAACGGTCAGAAACAGACTCCATGAGGGTGGTATGAGGGCCCGACGTCCACAGGTGGGGGTTGTGCTTACAGCCCAACACCGTGCAGGACGTTTGGCATTTGCCAGAGAACACCAACATTGGCAAATTCGCCACTGGCGCCCTGTGCTCTTCACAGATGAAAGCAGGTTCACACTGAGCACATGTGACAGACGTGACAGAGTCTGGAGACGCCGTGGAGAACATTCTGCTGCCTGCAACATCCTCCAGCATGACCGGTTTGGCGCTGGGTCAGTCATGGTGTGGGGTGGCATTTCTTTGGGGGGCCGCACAGCCCTCCATGTGCTCGCCAGAGGTAGCCTGACTGCCATTAGGTACCGAGATGAGATCCTCAGACCCCTTGTGAGACCATATGCTGGTGCGGTTGGCCCTGGGTTCCTCCTAATGCAAGACAATGCTAGACCTCATGTGGCTGGAGTGTGTCAGCAGTTCCTGCAAGAGGAAGGCATTGATGCTATGGACTGGCCCGCCCGTTCCCCAGACCTGAATCCAATTGAGCACATCTGGGACATCATGTCTCGCTCCATCCACCAATGCCACATTGCACCACAGACTGTCCAGGAGTTGGTGGATGCTTTAGTCCAGGTCTGGGAGGAGATCCCTCAGGAGACGATCCGCCACCTCATCAGGAGCATGCCCAGGCGTTGTAGGGAGGTCATACAGGCACGTGGAGGCCACACACACTACTGAGCCTCATTTTGACTTGTTTTAAGGACATTACATCAAAGTTGGATCAGCCTGTAGTGTGGTTTTCCACTTTCATTTTGAGTGTGACTCCAAATCCAGACCTCCATGGGTTGATAAATTGGATTTCCATTGATTATTTGTGTGATTTTGTTGTCAGCACATTCAACTATGTAAATAAAAAAGTATTTAATACGATTATTTATTTCATTCAGATCTAGGATGTGTTGTTTAAGTGTTCCCTTTATGTTTTTGAGCAGTATATATTGGCTGTAAAGCGGTTCAGGTTTGGATAGTTGAATCGTAAAAGCTCTGTGATAGTTTCTGGTTAAAGATTCTTGGTTTGATTGTTTAGTAACACCAGTGGATTGAACAGGAAGTGAATGTATTCTAGCCGTATAATCTTTTTTCATTACGTGAAACAATGTCAGGTCAGTAAAGTGAATTGCAGGTTGAGTTTATTTTATTTCGCAGGAACAGTGCAAATGAATCACAGTTGTGCGTGTGCCTGGCCGGCGCTTTCCTGTAGGACGTAGAGTTGCAAGCTAACTCGAGGACGCGCTCTTTGTAAGGGGTTAAGTGTAACCGAGGTGGTGCGCGCTAATAGCGTTTCAATCGGTGATGTCACTCGCTCTGAGCCCTTGAAGTATAGTTTTGGTACCTCTGTAATAAAACAATTTCATATGTTTCGGAAATTAGCCAGGTTGCATTTGGTTATTTGAATTACCTTTTTCATTTGCTTTTTAAAAGAGCGGTTGGACTCAAGTATGAGGCAGTGGAACTTAAAATCAGATATCACGTGGAACTTTTGCCCTGATACATAGACATCTGTCTTAGGGGCATCAGTTGTTTTCTTTGTGTGAAACATTGATCAATGTATCATCTGCATACATTGGAACTTCAGGCCCTGTATAGACAGAAGGAAGATCATTAATTGTTTTTACTAAATTTATGCAACAGGTTGAAGTTATTTGATCGCTGAAAAGGGGTTATGGGTTTGTTTATTGTTTACTGTTGTTTATTTTGGGTGTTGATTTCACTTAATTAAACATTGTATTGTCTGATGTGTTTGAGTAGGATTCTTTCCTCCAGAACGGATGGAAGTCAACTGAAGTATGTATGTTAAAGGAGACATGGGAGAACACGTCTCAAACAACATTTTTATTAAATGCCTGGGATTAAATATTGCTGATTCCATACGCTGAGAAATGTACTACATTTGCGACAGAATTTAGTTTCATTTAGTGGGGTAACAGGAACAATCCAAAGGTGAAAAAGCTATCACATATTTGTTGGACATTGGTCTAGTAATGATACCAGGATAATTATATCTAATGGTAGCGCATGTGCAGTTAAGCATACACATACATTGATGTAGAATAAAACTAATGATTGGGGGGAGTACAATGGACTTATAAGTATCATTAGGTTTTGTTTGTAGTCAACGTTTGGGTTTCTGAATCAGTGTAGTATGATGAAATGCTGACCAAGTGGTTGTATTTTCTGGAAAAAAGTAGAGTTTCAAATTCCTAGGGACAGGCCATGATTCCACATATGGAATCTTAGAAGTTATACACCCATGGAATCGTTAAAGTTTTGTTTTCTGAGATTGAATTAAACACGAAGTCTTTGGATAAGGGAAATGTTCTGGGAACCTGAGATAAAATATGTTGAAGGTTTTTCTTTAATTTGTCTAATAAAGTAAGAAACACTTCTGTGAAGGGGTGGTATGACTTTTGACCCCTCTGGTGACTTTTCCTTTGTGGTCTGATCAGCCGCATTGAAAAGCCAAGGTCATTTGTGATACTGACTTTAAACCTGTTGGGGCTCGGGGGCAGTATTGAGACATTTTGAAAAAAATATGTGCCCATTTTTAACTGCCTCCTACACCAACTCAGAAGCTAGGATATGCATATTATTAACACATTCGGATAGAAAACACTCTGAATTTTCTAAAACAGTTTGAATGGTGTCTGTAAGTATAACAAAACTCATATTGCAGGCAAAAACCTGTGAAAAATAGATAAAAAAAAACGTGAATTTTGTGACTGTACTATTTAGTGTCATTGTTTTATAGATACCATAGTGAGAAAGGATTAATTTCGCAACACCTACGGCTTCCACTAGATGTCAACGATCTTTATAAAGTTGTTTGAAGCGTCTATGATAAACAGAGAGCAAATTAGAATGCAAGGAAGTTGACATGTCATCACTTCATTTTTTTGCGCCTGCGCATAAATCTGAGAAGCGTGAGTTTGTCATTAATTGTTTATCAAGACATAGGATAGGTTGTGTGAAAATATTACTGATGTTTAACGTTTAAAAATGGACCAAAAGATTAATGCTAAACAAGGTTTGACATGTTTGAACGAACGTAAATAGATTATTTACTAGGTTTTTTTAGCTTTTCGGCGTGATTTTACAACCCCCCCCCCCACCACGTTTTGTGGGAGCATAATGAACGCTAACTGCTTGGTGTTATTTGGACATAAATTATGAACTTTGTCAAAAGAAACCACATTTGTTCAGGACCTGGGAAATCCTGGCAGTGCCTTCTGATGGAGATAATCAAAGGTAAGGGGATATTTACAATGTTATTATCGATATTAGATGATGCTAACTGTATAGCATAGCTTGTTGTTCTTAGCATAGCACCCCGTTTATTGCAAAATGTGATTTCCCAGTAAAGTTATTTTGAGATCTGGCCATTCGGTAGCAATTACGAGATTTACATTTACATTACATTTAAGTCATTTAGCAGACGCTCTTATCCAGAGCGACTTACAAAATGGTGCATTCACCTTATGATATCCAGTGGAACAACCACTTTACAATAGTGCATCTAAATCTTTTAAGGGGGGGGGGGGGGGTTTAGAAGGATTACTTTATCCTATCCTAGGTATTCCTTAAAGAGGTGGGGTTTCAGGTGTCTCCGGAAGGTGGTGATTGACTCCGCTGTCCTGGCGTCGTGAGGGAGCTTGTTCCACCATTGGGGTGCCAGAGCAGCGAACAGTTTTGACTGGGCTGAGCGGGATCTGTGCTTCCTCAGAGGTAGGGGGGCCAGCAGGCCAGTGGTGGATGAACGCAGTGCCCTTGTTTGGGTGTAGGGCCTGATCAGAGCCTGAAGGTATGGAGGTGCCGTTCCCTTCACAGCTCCGTAGGCAATCACCATGGTCTTGTAGCGGATGCGAGCTTCAACTGGAAGCCAGTGGAGAGAGCGGAGGAGCGGGGTGACGTGAGAGAACTTGGGAAGGTTGAACACCAGACGGGCTGCGGCGTTCTGGATGAGTTGTAGGGGTTTAATGGCACAGGCAGGGAGCCCAACCAACAGCGAGTTGCAGTAATCCAGACGGGAGATGACAAGTGCCTGGATTAGGACCTGCGCCGCTTCCTGTGTGAGGCAGGGTCGTACTCTGCAAATGTTGTAGAGCATGAACCTACAGGATCGGGTCACCGCCTTGATGTTAGTGGAGAACGACAGGGTGTTGTCCAGGATCACGCCAAGGTTCTTAGCACTCTGGGAGGAGGACACAAGGGAGTTGTCAACCGAGATCATGGAACGGGCAGTCCTTCCCCGGGAGGAAGAGCAGCTCCCTCTTGCCGAGGTTCAGCTTGAGCTGGTGATCCGTCATCCACACTGATATGTCTGACAGACATGCAGAGATGCGATTCGCCGCCTGGTTATCAGAAGGGGGAAAGGAGAAGATTAATTGTGTGTCGTCTGCATAGCAATGATAGGAGAGACCATGTGAGGATATGACAGAGCCAAGTGACTTGGTGTATAGCGAGAATAGGAGAGGGCCTAGAACAGAGCCCTGGGGGACACCAGTGGTGAGAGCGCATGGTGCGGAGACAGATTCTCGCCACGCCACCTGGTAGGAGCGACCTGTCAGGTAGGACGCAATCCAAGCGTGGGCCGCGCCGGAGATGCCCAACTCGGAGAGGGTGGAGAGGAGGATCTGATGGTTCACAGTATCAAAGGCAGCAGATAGGTCTAGAAGGATGAGAGCAGAGGAGAGAGAGTTAGCTTTAGCAGTGCGGAGAGCCTCCGTGACACAGAGAAGAGCAGTCTCAGTTGAATGCCCAGTCTTGAAACCTGACTGATTAGGATCAAGAAGGTCATTCTGAGAGAGATAGCAGGAGAGCTGGCCAAGGACGGCACGTTCAAGAGTTTTGGAGAGAAAAGAAAGAAGGGATACTGGTCTGTAGTTGTTGACATCGGAGGGATCGAGTGTAGGTTTTTTCAGAAGGGGTGCAACTCTCGCTCTCTTGAAGACGGAAGGGACGTAGCCAGCGGTCAAGGATGAGTTGATGAGCGAGGTGAGGAAGGGGAGAAGGTCTCCGGAAATGGTCTGGAGAAGAGAGGAGGGGATAGGGTCAAGTGGGCTGGTTGTTGGGCGGCCGGCCGTCACAAGACGCGAGATTTCATCTGGAGAGAGAGGGGAGAAAGAGGTCAAAGCACAGGGTAGGGCAGTGTGAGCAGGACCAGCGGTGTCGTTTGACTTAGCAAACGAGTATCGGATATCGTCAACCTTCTTTTCAAAATGGTTGACGAAGTCATCCGCAGAGAGGGAGGAGGGGGGGGGAGGGGGAGGAGGATTCAGGAGGGAGGAGAAGGTAGCAAAGAGCTTCCTAGGGTTAGAGGCAGATGCTTGGAATTTAGAGTGGTAGAAAGTGGCTTTAGCAGCAGAGACAGAAGAGGAGAATGTAGAGAGGAGTGAGTGAAAGGATGCCAGGTCCGCAGGGAGGCGAGTTTTCCTCCATTTCCGCTCGGCTGCCCGGAGCCTTGTTCTGTGAGCTCGTAGTGAGTCGTCGAGCCACGGAGCAGGAGGGGAGGACCGAGCCGGCCTGGAGGATAGGGGACAGAGAAAATCAAAGGATGCAGAAAGGGAGGAGAGGAGGGTTGAGGAGGCAGAATCAGGAGATAGGTTGGAGAAGGTTTGAGCAGAGGGAAGAGATGATAGGATGGAAGAGGAGAGAGTAGCGAGAGAGAGAGAGCGAAGGTTGGGACGGCGCAATACCATCCGAGTAGGGGCAGAGTGAGAAGTGTTGGATGAGAGCAAGAGGGAAAAGGATACAAGGTAGTGGTCGGAGATTTGGAGGGGAGTTGCAATGAGATTAGTGGAAGAACAGCATCTAGTAAAGATGAGGTCAAGCGTATTGCCTGCCTTGTGAGTAGGGGGGGAAGGTGAGAGGGTGAGGTCAAAAGAGGAGAGGAGTGGAAAGGAGGAGGCAGAGAGGAATGAGTCAAAGGTAGACGTGGGGAGGTTAAAGTCACCCAGAACTGTGAGAGGTGAGCCATCCTCAGGAAAGGAACTTATCAAGGTGTCAAGCTCATTGATGAACTCTCCAAGGGAACCTGGAGGGCGATAAATGATAAGGATGTTAAGCTTGAAAGGGCTGGTAACTGTGACAGCATGGAATTCAAATGAGGAGATAGACAGATGGGTCAGGGGAGAAAGAGAGAATGTCCACTTGGGAGAGATGAGGATTCCAGTGCCACCACCCCGCTGGCTCGATGCTCTAGGGGTATGCGAGAACACGTGGGCAGACGAAGAGAGAGCAGTAGGAGTAGCAGTGTTATCTGTGGTAATCCATGTTTCCGTCAGCGCCAGGAAGTCTAGGGACTGGAGGGTAGCATAGGCTGAGATGAACTCAGCCTTGTTGGCTGCAGACCGGCAGTTCCAGAGGCTGCCGGAGACCTGGAACTCCACGTGGGTCGTGCGCGCTGGGACCACCAGGTTAGAGTGGCAGCGGCCACGCGGTGTGAAGCGTTTGTATGGCCTGTGCAGAGAGGAGAGAACAGGGATAGACAGACACATAGTTGACAAGCTACAGAAGTTTTGTTTCTTGTATTATTGTCTCCTGTGTCTTTAGAGAACTGTTTCACTTTGATATCCTTTTTCTTCTGTCCTGATTTTCTCTTTCTTTTCTTCTGTTAACTAGATATTCTTTGTTGTTCTTCGTTAGCTAGCTAGCTTCTTCCAAAAAGAGTCCCTAGCAACATGATGATAATATATTATTCTTTGAATGACAATATTATAATTTACCAATGTTTTCGAATAGTAATTTTGTTATGTTCACCGGAAGCATTTCAGAGAAGAAAAAAATCTGAATTTCACGCTACTGTAAAATGCTGTTTTTGGATATAAATATGAACTTGATGGAACAAAAAATGCATGTATTGTATAACATAATGTCCTAGGAGTGTCATCTGATGGAGATTGACAAAGGTTAGTGCATAATTCTAGCTGGTTACTGCTTTTGGTGACGCCTGACCTTGAATTGAAAATGGATGTTTGTACTTTTGTGGCTATGTACTGTCCTAACATAATCTAACTTTATGCTTTTGCCGTAAAGCCTCTTTGAAAATCGAACAATGTGGTTAGATTAAGGAGATGTTTATCTTTTAAATTGTGTAAAATAGTTGATTGTTTGAGAAATTGAAATTATTCGATTTTTGATGTTTTGAATTTCCAGCCTTGTTAGCAATCCCGACTCGGGGTTCATTGCTAACCTGTAGCCCCTTAAGGAAATTTGTAGAACTGATAATTATGATGGAGTTAAAGTTCTTAGACAATTGGTCATTTTAACCAATGAGAAGACAGAATGAGGATCATGGTACAATAATTTTTCTTGGTGGAGTAATTCAGATTAGTCATTTTGATCTGATTATGTTATTTGAAAATATTTTGACCAGTAGTAGGGGTATTTTTTACATTATCTAGATAAGTATTTTCCCTTAGGAAGTCAGCTGTGGTTGTATTCAGTGGAAGAGATTTAACACAACAAGGCTGTGGAATTGATATAATAGTATTATTATATTTTGTTGTTGACTAAGTTTAATAATGGTAGACTTATGTCAAGTATTTAGAAGGATATATTCTAAGCCAACAGGACAGGAATATATATGACATATGTAGGTGATCCAGGATCATTCAGGGTATTGAGATTAATTTAAGAAGCTATGGAATAATCTGGATATTAAGACTAAGACAGGTTGATTTTTCTAAAATTCAGAAGTGCAACCAAGGAGACAATGAGACATTTAGTCAATATTTGGAAACAACCCATATTTGTATAATGAAAGTGTCTGCCCAGCCCCTGGGCCTGTTCCGCAGGGGCCTGTTCCGCAGGGGCCTGTAACAGTCAGTATTTGCCAGTTCTTGCTGTGAGCTGTTACCCCACTCTTCTACCAAGGCACCTGCAAGTTCCCGGACATTTCTGGGGGGCCAACAGGTTCCAGACGTGCTCAATGGGATTGAGATCCGGGCTCTTCGCTGGCCCTGGCAGAACACTGACATTCCTGTCTTGCAAGAAATCACACACAGAACGAGCAGCTTGGCTGGTGGCATTGTCATGCTGGAGGGTCATGTCAGGAAGAGCCTGCAGGAAGGGTACCACATGAGGGAGGAGGATGTCTTGCCTGTAACGCACAACTTTGAGATTGCCTGCAATGACAACAAGCTCAGTCCGATGATGCTGTGACACACCGCTCCAGACCATGATGAACTCTCCACCTCAATCCCGCTCCAGAGTACAGGCCTCGGTGTAACGCTGATTCCTTTGACGATAAACGCGAATCCGACCATCAGCCCTGGTGAGACAAAACCGCGACTCATCAGTGAAGAGCACTTGTCGTCAGTCCTGTCTGGTCCAGCGATGGTGGGTTTGTACCCATAGGCGATGTTGCCGGTGATGTCTGGTGAGGACCTGCCTTACAACAGGCCTACAGCCCTCAGTCCAGCCTCTCTCAGCCTATTGGGGACAGTCTGAGCACTAATGGAGGGATTGTGCAATCCTGGTGTGACTCGGGAAGTTGTTGTTGCCATCCTGTACCTGTCCCGCAGGTGTGATGTTCGGATGTACCGATCATATGCAGGTGTTGTTACACGTGGTCTGCACTGCAAGGACGATCAGCTGTCCGTCCTGTCTTCCTGTAGTGCTGTTTTAGGCGTCTCACAGTACAGACATTGCAATTTATTGCCCTGGCCACATCTGCAGTCCTCATGCCTCCTTGCAGCATGCCTAAGGCACGTTCACGCAGATGAGCAGGGACCCTGGGCATCTTTCTTTTGGTGTTTTTCAGAGTCAGTAGAAAGTCCTCTTTAGTGTCCTAAGTTTTCATAACTGTGACCTTAATTGCCAACCGTCTGTAAGATGTTAGTGTCTTTACAATTGTTCCACAGGCGCATGTTCATTAATTGTTTATGGTTCATTGAACAAGCATGGGAAACAGTGTTTAAACCCTTTACAATGAAGATCTGTGAAGTTATTTGGATTTTTACGGATTATCTTTGAAAGACAGATTTCTGAAAAAGGGACGTTTCTTTTTTTGCTGAGTTTAACATTACACTGTCTAAAGCACTGCCAATTATTTTATAAGGTAAATAAATAAAAAATATTGCGTGACCCCCACAAAAAATAAATGGTGTGATCAAATCATAGGCTGGCTGGTGCCACCAACTGAAACATTTGGGGGCATTGGGGAAAATGTTAAAGCCCTGTCAAGGGGTGTGATTATCTATTTCCGGCAGAGTAATGGGTTCTTCTTCCAATTCGGCTGTTGGAAAGATAATCATGTGATAGGATGTTATTCAGAAATGTGTTGGTAGGACAAAGCTATGTAGCCTTAGTTAGGCATATGGATGTCAGTGATTTACGTTTACTATAGCTTAATGAGGCAATAAAAATGTGATGTGTCTAAATTGAAAGGCGATTTATTTGACTGAAATGGCCCACTGTTTTCATAATTTTGACAATAACTAGACTAAATCATTATTCAAGTGACAAATGTGACTAAGACTTAGTGATATTTTAGTCAAAATTAAGGAACTTAAACTAAGTTCCCTCTCTTAGAGCAGCTCATAGATTCACTTTCTATGAGCTCTCTCCCTCTCTCTGCTCTGATAGACATGAGCCTGCAACTCATCTCTCCAGCCTTGCACTTCATTTATTTCTTTATAGAATCGTACCTGCGCGAAGGGTTCTGGAGGAGCTGCATCACCACTGATAAATTGAAAAACATTTGCCAAAGTTAGGTTAACTGCTGTCTGTTCAGAAATAAATGTAATAATTCTGAATAGCCTACTACACCATGAAAATACACAATTTATCCACAGAGGATCAAAAGCCTCTTTCTAAAAGTTGCCTAGCTGTGGATTGTGTAGCCCAATAACAAGGCATAGCCTAGTCAGGAACACGTGGCAAATCTTTCAGTGAACAACATGTACACAAAACAGGCCTTTCGCTAATATTTCAAATACAATCACGGGAAAACACAGGTTGGAAACCAAATGGCTCCTGCTGAAAAGAGAAGACTAATCTGTCTGCTGTAGGCTAACAAAATATTTGATCAACTTCCAAATATTGCTTTACAAAGTAAAACGAGCGCGATGCAGGCTTTTGGCACGAACACGCATTTTTAGGACTACAATTTCCTCCTCATATTGTAGCCTACAATATAGGTCTCCACACAACTAGGCCCAAACCGGTGTGAGTGGCACCTACTAACATTCCCGTTCAAAGGCACTTAAATCTTTTGTCTTGCTCATTCACCCTCTGAATGGCACGCATACACAATCCATGCCTCAAATGTCTCAAGGCTTAAAAATCCTTCTTAACCAGTCACCGCCCCTTCATCTACACTGATTGAAGTGGATTTAACAGGTGACATCAATAAGGGATCATAGCTTTCACCTGGTCAGTCTACATCATGGAAATAGCAGGTGTTCCTAATGCTTTGTACACTATCTACATAGGCTATTGTTACACACGCCTCTTGGAGGGAATGCAACACCCTGCTACAACTCAACTCCCCGTGGAGTGAAAAGGGTATGTGATTGTAGGTGCAGGTAAGGATGACAGAGGCAGAATACTACTGTTCACAGGGAATTTATTTCCTTAACACGGTAATGTGGGGAAAAGGGGCTGGATGGAACCAAAGCAAAGGAAGTAAAAGTTAAAGCCCCCTCTCCTCCCTACGTAACTTTAACACCTCCTGGCGCGCTAACCAAAATACAGGCAGTGGTCCAGCCAGGTCTTAGTGTGCATAGACAGTACATACTACAAGTTATGTATGCCCGCAGGCCTCTTGCCTAAACACTCCCAAGGTGTTTTAATTACTAACTTAAAGTGAACAATTGCAATAATCACAAACACAATCCTTTTGGCATACACATACCTCAGAAGTAGTAGCTACAAAATACTTTCAACAAAACTGTTACTGGGCAACAACCAACATAGGAGCTTTCTCTTCTTGACAAAGGAACACTGGCTTTTATCCAGCTGGAGAAGGAGTTGGTAATTGAAAACAGCTGTTTCCCCTGACGAGAGGGAGTGTTCAGAGCTCCAACCAGCTGCCTAGAATCCAGGAAGCCATTTCCTGAAATACACACGTACAAACCCAAAACAACCCAGAACCTGGGGAACGTAACAGCTATAATGAAGGTATACAATTGGAACTAAATGGCTACATAGCGTATCATTGGAGACATATTCACACTACAGATAAGGTGTCAACATATTGGGGAAGAGAGGCTAATTACTGCTGCCAGTCACGATTTATGACCTCTCTCCAGCCATCTAGAGATCTTATCTAGTAGGCCACAAGTACAGTGAACATGTGCAAGCTCACCAGGCAGTCTAGAATATTCTACTGACTTAGCTGAAACAGTACACACTTTCTTGCAGTAATAGTAGCAATCACATAATAATAGTCACACACAAGCAATGGTTACATTAGCTGGCAATTCTGTACTTCGGTGGTAGTGTGCATTAGCTAAACAAAAATATTTTTTCAATTGAACCTTTTATTTAAAACCTCTTTGGGCTAGGGAGCAGTATTTTCACGTCCGGATGAAAAGCGTGCCCAAAGTAAACTGCCTGCTACTCAGGCCCAGAAGCTAGAATATGCATATTATTAGTAGATTTGGATAGAAAACACTGACGTTTCTAAAACTGTTTGAATAATATCTGTGCGTATAACAGAACTGATTTGACAGGCGAAACCCCGAGCACAATCCATCCAGGGATTTTTTTTTTGGAGCTCAATCTGTTTTCCATTAGGTTTCTATGGCAATCCCTTTTTAATAGAAATATGCTTGCAGTTCCTATGGTTTCCACTAGATGTCAACAGTCTTTAGAAATTGGTTGATGTTTTTCCTTTGAGAAATTAAGAAGTAGCCCTTTCCTTTCTGAGAGTCAAGCCAAGTGTACTTTTTTTGTTCGGGGTGCGCGACCTGGAACTCGCTCCACTTTCATTTTATCCGCTATTGAACACAGTATATTCCAGCTTAAATTTGATCTATTATTTACATTTAAAAATACCTAAAGTTGGATTGGGAAAGTTGTTTGAAATGTTTGGACAAAGTTTACAGGTAACTTATTAGATACTTTGTAGGCATGTTGGGCGAGTTGGAACCGGTGTTTTTCTGAATCAAACGTGCCAAATAAATGGACATTTTGGGGATATAAAGAAACAATTTATCGAACAAAAGGACCATTTGTGATGTTTATGGGACATTTGGAGTGCCAACAGAAGAAGATCTTCAAAGGTAAGGCATGAATTATATAGTTATTTCTGACTTTTGTGTAGCACCTGCCTGGTTGAAATCTGATTTTCATGTGTTGGTATGCTGGGCGCTGTCCTCAGAAAATCGTCTGGTCTGCTTTCGCCGTAAAGCCTTTTTGAAATCTGACACTGCGGCTGGATTAACAAGAAGTTAATCTTTAAACCGATGTATAACACTTGTATGATTTATGAAATCTTATTATGAGTATTTCTGTTTTTGAATTTGGCGCGCTGCAATTTCACTGGGTGTTGTCAAATCGATCCCGCTAAAGGGATTGGCGTGCGAAGGGATCCATAAGAACTTACCTAGTTAAGTCAGTTAAAAACAAATTCTTAATTACAATGATGGCCTACCAGGGAACAGTGGGTTAACTGCCTTGTTCAGGGGCAGAACGACAGATTTTTACCTTGTCAGCTCGGGGATTCTATGTAACAAGATAACCAACACTAGTAGGTTTCAGTAGCATGCATTAATCATCATCAACAATATGAGGCCCCGACTTACATTGCGGCACGCACAGTTCTATAAAACACACTGAACTTGTTGCCCAGCCAAACTTCTTCTTCATCTTTGGAATCTGGTTGGCGGATCGCATCCAGCTTTTAGGTGCATACACCGCCACCTACTGTACTGGAGAGTGAGGCCAGTCACGGCCTACCTACTGTACATCAAATTCTCTCCATTAGTCTGGTTCCTCTAAGAAATTGAAAAATAGCCATAGACACCACCACCTAGACTCATTAAAAACCCACTACCCCATTCCACTACTTTGAACCTATCTGCTCCTGCACCATGCCAACGGCTCGGGAGGACAGGACACCACCCCTCAACACACCCTGTAACTCTTCTGAAGTCAAATCTTGTATACCCAAATATATCTTTGCAGCTGCCACCATAACATCTATTTTCTGTGATTTACATTCCATTTCTGCGATACAGTTGATAACCATTGCTATGAATGCTAAGAAGCCAACCTTACTAAAGCATAAATCACTCGTTGGCCTATCCCACTGTGCTGGCACAGATGAACTACTCACAGGGATCCTCTCAGGATCCCTAACCCTTGACCCATCTTCCTCTACTTTCTTCACTGTCTCAGCATATGACACCTTATGCACTACTGACTCTAGCCACTTCAACCTGCCTCTCTTGCACCGGACACTTCCAATCCCCAGCAACATGGGCACCCCTACAGTTAACACCAGAACTTTATCCACCAAAACTAAACAATCCTCTGTCCCTTAAACGTGGCACCTGAAACACCGCAGTGGATTAGGCACAAAAGCTCTAACAGGAGCTTGTCTGGTAGAGACTCTGACTCAGAACTCAAAAGGACTGACAGTGACTCCTCTGTTTCACCACGCTCTCAACCAGGTCTGCGACGCACCATACGACGGGTGTCACAAACACCAAGAATCTTCAACTTCAGTTGCTCCACCTCCACACTTAATGCTACCCCAGAAATCACTCATTTCAATGGTGCTCTGTTCCTAAGAGCAAAGGAAGAAACAGATCTTGACCAAAGTTGCGTGACACGGGGCGCCTGCTCCCCTGGTCAGAAGAGACACAAACAAATGGCACAAGTCCACTACTTGTTACCTTCACTGATTCAACTGCACCCAACTCCTTTCCCACCCACCCTGAAACCACAAATGGGATCTGCCAAAAGGCAAGGGTCCACTTTCTCCAAAAATGTCTCTTCTTTTGGACCATATTCTTCTTTATCATGTCCAAACTCAGCAGTCCTCACTCTCGTCAGGTTCCATCTCTGATCTACTGGAGCACAAGCATTTAGCTACACTCGCATTAACATCTGCTAACCATGTGTATGTGACCAATAAAATTTGATTTGACGTATAACTCTTTTTGCACTTGACGCCAAGTATCCTCACCACCCAGCTTCCCTTTACACTCAGCTCCTTCTCGGCTGTCATCACTGCACCTGCCATCGCAGTTAATTCCACCTCACTCTTGTCAGGTTCAATTTCGTTCTGCTCTTCCAAAAGCTTTGATATCCTCCATTACATATTCACTCAAAACACATTCCACTTTTCTCCTTTTATCTCATCCACCTTCTCTTTCATCAGATCTTCCAGAAGACTGCAATCCCTCACTGCATATTTACACATATGTTACATTTTCCTCCTTTTCCTTCCCTGTCTGCCATCTTACCGCCCTAGCCTTCCGCCTCCCCAGCCAAACTTTACGTCCTCATCGGCTGAAGATGACAACCACTCTGAGCTAGAGAGGGTGTGGCCAGAGTCCAAATGTCCATTCGGGGCACACATTGGCTGAAACCAGGAGGCTGTGATAGACAGCTGAGAAGGGAAAAGTCACCCTAAAGGGACTGTGGGGAAAGTCACGTGCACAGGCATGGCCTTTTTAAGCAGATTGTCTGGTCAAACACGATCTTATCTTTTGTTGACATTACAACTGGAAATGAGGGTATAATAGCTTAAATAGGGGAAAGTTGATACAAAGAAAATGAAACACTGGTGTTAGTGATAACAAACATATAAGATAGAAGTAATGCTATATGTAGATTAGGACTCAGGGAGTAAACTCCAAAACATACTGGAAATACATAGGAGTTGGTTGCAGTCTTTATCAGTATGCAAAATATTTCACTGTGTTAAGAGACAGGTGAAGAGAGGTTATATAGCAGTAAATGTGTTTACTGTTGTCAAATCACCAGGCTACATTATATCAACTGTGAAGTAGTTTACGTGTCAAGGAGAGAAGGATAGAGAACGGTAATGCTGTATGGAAATAGTATCAACATCAAACAAAAGCTTGAGACACAGAGTGAGCGTGAGAGAGGCGCGGAATTTCCCCAGCATTTCCCTACAGCTCCATTTTGGCCTAATGATGAGTTCATAACAAAGTGGGAAGGTGGTAATAGCATAGTGTCCCATTTCAATCAAAAATAGGGATCACCTGACCATAATGACCATGTGAACATGGACAGTACCAGAGGAAAAGCTGCAAGACATCAGCGAGGGGCCTATTTGAATCAGGGGAGCAGCAGAGATAAGCCACCCTCAAAAAGCTGCATTTCCCCTGGTTGTGAAACTTAAAAGGGGAGAAACACTGTTTCCAGTCTCTCTGTGCCAGTTCGTAATGTATGTTTCGTTAACCAGCGTGTTTTTCACCGTACTCCTTTTTCCAGTCTTCCCGGTTTTGACCCTTGCCTGTTCTGGACTCTGTACCTGCCTGCCTGGCCATTCTGTCTGCCTTGACCACAAGCCTGTCTGCCACCTGGACTCTGATCTGGTTTTGACCTTTTGCCTGTCCACGACTATTCTCTTGCCTAAACCCGTTGGATTAATAAACATTGTAAGACGCCAACAATCTGCCTCCTGTGTCTGCATCTGGGTCTTGCCTTGTGCCTTGATACAATACTCCAGTTTTAAGGGAAATATTCCACCAACAAAAAAAATATTTATTCCATTGTTTGGATTGAGTTAGTGGAGGGTACATTTAAAGGAGTAAGTTACAGTCAGTCTTCCCCCCTCTGTGTGAATAAAACGTGCCAAGTCACTGCATAAGTTTCCTGCAGTAAAAAGGGGAAGTGACAAGTGAGGGCAGTTAGTGAAATGGTAAAGATGGGAAATAATTAAGATAAAGATAATTATCCGTCAACAACTTGTCAAGTCATCATGGTACACCGACAGCAACATCTCACCAGTCAAATCAGTCATACAGGTGCTATATCTTTGCAACATGCAATCATTCTCAAAGAGTCTTTGCAACCGAGCTGTATGTCTGTCTAAGATGTGCATCTCAGGTGACTAAATAACAGTTACTGTCTTACTGTCTGTCACACCCATTTAGAATGCAAGAATGACATCTTCAAATCGGCAAGCATATGTTAGAATTGCTTTGGAATGTTTCCACCTGATTTCCAACTTGACTGTATCCACAACTTAAGCCCAATGTATTGGCACCAATGAATCACTAATGAATCAACACAGACAAATAGGAGATAGAATAAGGCAATGGTAGACTTGAAAGATCACAAAATGCTAATAACAGTTTGTTACAAAACTGTCTGGCCTTGTGACTCATCTGAAGCATCTGCAGCCTGTATGGTACAGTTAACTTCCTCAATAAGGAAGTGGCATTAATACTGGCAATTATCACAGTTAGACATCAAGAGTCAAATCTCTTGGTCCTCATACTGGCAAGTAGGCTAAGCCACAAGTCTTTTGAATCATCAGGAATTCTGAGAAATGATGTGACTGTATTGAAATACATATGAAGACAACTCATGGGAACAAATCTCATCTAGGCTGACTGCATTGAAAGGTGGTGCCACTTCAGCCATGTGACCCACTTTAGGTTAACCACAGGTTATTCAACAATTACCCCAATTATTTTGTTAACGCTTTATTTGGATATTCTCAAGTAGATGACTTGGAGATGTTCAGTAACTGTCCACAACATTTCAACTAAAAATCCACTAACCCTAGCCTTAACCCTCGTCCTAACCTTAAACAAACCCCAGCCATAACCCTAATCATTACCCTAACCCTTTTTCTAAACCTAACCCTAACCATTACCCCAACCCTTATTCTAAACTTAAACGCAACCTAAGCAAGCATTTTCTTATCAACAGATAGTATGATCATCTGTAGATCACCTATATGGGACTATCCAAATAAAGTGGGACCATTCTGTTTATTGCTGTAATTTTCAGCCAATGGTATATTCATAATTTGCTTATATGTCTGTTTTGTTTGGAGTATGTTATTTTATGCCCAGGTCAATTCCATGAAAATAAGCCATGGATATTACATATGAGAAACTAGATCAGTATGTCATAAAACAACATTGATGAACAATACAAGAGAAGAGAACCACGTGTTTGTTTGTAGAGTGGAGCGGAGTGGCTGGGGCCAGGTGGGATGAGAAGCAGATGATGTAATGGAATTATGACAAAGCAGGTTATTTTTGGCTACTTCAAGCAATGCAGTGTGCCTGGTTAAACATAAATATAGTTTTGCCGACATTACTGGAAATGAGAGTAAAATAGCGTAAATAGGGAAAAGTTTATAAAAAGAAAATGATGTATGGTCTTCCCTGTGGCTCAGTTGGTAGAGCATGGTGTTTCCAACACCAGCATGGTGTGTGCAACGCCAGGGTTGTGGGTTTGATTCCCACGGGGGGCCAGTACAAAAAATTCAAAAATGTTTTAAAATGCATGAAATGTATGCATTCACTACTGTAAGTCGCTCTGGATAAGAGCGTCTGCTAAAATGACAAAAATGCTTAAAAAAATATATACACTGCTCAAAAAAATAAAGGGAACACTAAAATAACACATCCTAGATCTGAATGAATGAAATAATCTTATTAAATATTTTTTTCTTTACCTAGTTGAATGTGCTGACAACAAAAGCACACAAAAATAATCAATGGAAATCCAATTTATCAACCCATGGAGGTCTGGATTTGGAGTCACACTCAAAATTAAAGTGGAAAACCACACTACAGGCTGATCCAACTTTGATGTAATGTCCTTAAAACAAGTCAAAATGAGGCTCAGAGTGTGTGTGGCCTCCACGTGCCTGTATGACCTCCCTACAATGCCTGGGCATGCTCCTGATGAGGTGGCGGATGGTCTCCTGAGGGATCTCCTCCCAGACCTGGACTAAAGCATCCGCCAACTCCTGGACAGTCTGTGGTGCAACGTGGCGTTGGTGGATGGAGCGAGACATGATGTCCCAGATGTGCTCAATTGGATTCAGGTCTGGGGAACGGGCGGGCCAGTCCATAGCATCAATGCCTTCCTCTTGCAGGAACTGCTGACACACTCCAGCCACATGAGGTCTAGCATTGTCTTGCATTAGGAGGAACCCAGGGCCAACCGCACCAGCATATGGTCTCACAAGGGGTCTGAGGATCTCATCTCGGTACCTAATGGCAGTCAGGCTACCTCTGGCGAGCATATGGAGGGCTGTGCGGCCCCCCAAAGAAATTCCACCCCACACCATGACTGACCCACCGCCAAACCGGTCATGCTGGAGGATGTTGCAGGCAGCAGAACGTTCTCCGCGGCGTCTCCAGACTCTGTCACGTCTGTCACATGTGCTCAGTGTGAACCTGCTTTCATCTGTGAAGAGCACAGGGCGCCAGTGGCGAATTTGCCAATCTTGGTGTTCTCTGGAAAATGCCAAACGTCCTGCACGGTGTTGGGCTGTAAGCACAACCCCCACCTGTGGACGTCGGGCCCTCATACCACCCTCATGGAGTCTGTTTCTGACAGTTTGAGCAGACACATGCACATTTGTGGCCTGCTGGAGATCATTTTGCAGGGCTCTGGCAATGCTCCTCCTGCTCCTCCTTGCACAAAGGCGGAGGTAGCGGTCCTGCTTCTGGGTTGTTGCCCTCCTACGGCCTCCTCCACATCTCCTGATGTACTGGCCTGTCTCCTGGTAGCGCCTCCATGCTCTGGACACTACGCTGACAGACACAGCAAACCTTCTTGCCACAGCTCGCATTGATGTGCCATCCTGGATGAGCTGCACTACCTGAGCCACTTGTGTGGGTTGTAGACTCCGTCTCATGCTACCACTAGAGTGAAAGCACCGCCAGCATTCAAAAATGACCAAAACATCAGCAAGGAAGCATAGGAACTGTGAAGTGGTCTTTGGTCACCGTGTGCAGAAGCACTCCTTTATTGGGGGTGTCTTGCTAATTGCCTATAATTTCCACCTGTTGTCTATTCCATTTGCACAACAGCATGTGAAATGTATTGACAATCAGTGTTACTTCCTCAGTGGACAGTTTGATTTCACAGAAGTGTGATTGACTTGGAGTTACATTGTGTTGTTTAAGTGTTCCCTTTATTTTTTTGAGCAGTGTATTTGTTATCACTAACACCAGTGTAAGATAGGAGTAATGTTCTATGTAGATTAGGACTCAGTGAGAAAACATATCAACTGCGAAGTAGAGAAATGTAATACTGTGTGGTGTAAACGTCGAGAGAGAGAGAGAAAAAAAGAGATGCGGCTGTCCCCAGCATTTCCCTCCATCTCTATCTTTGTCTTACACCCAGCTTTGACAGTAAGCCAGTACATACCGGGGTCAGATAATACAAATGAACCAAGTTAATACACCAATGGATACATTTAAAGCATGGCTTTTAAATTATAGCGAAATAACACAGCCTGAGTGGAGTACAGTACTGTTACAAATTAATTAAATCAATCAAGGCAAAACATAGACTAAACCAAAAATACACAGAAAGATGAATAGCAGAATGTTTTAACACAAGCTGTTGAGCAGGTGAGTAACGCAAACAGAGTTTTATTTACATAATTAATGATTAAAAACCAATAAAAAAAATCACATTAACAAATAGTCAGTAGCATTCATTATGAAATTGAACCAAAATAAGTAATTTTGTTGTCATGTCAGAAGCCTAATAATGTGCTGTATCCTGTCAGTTATGATTCTCTAGCCCCATTTTAACTTCCTCTGCAGGTCTAACACACCCTGGGCTAGGCGGGACGAATTCGTCCCACCTACGTAACAGCCACTTTAAGCCTGTGGCGCGATTTTCAAAACCTTAAAAATCCTATTACTTAAATTTCTCAAACATATGACTATTTTACAGCTATTTAAAGACAAGACTCTCATTAATCTAACCACACTGTCCGATTTCAAAAAGGCTTTACAACAAAAGCAAAACATTAGATTATGTCAGCAGAGTACCAAGCCAGAAATAATCAGACACCCATTTTTCAAGCCAGCATATAATGTCACCAAAACCCAGAAGACAGCTAAATGCAGCACTCACCTTTGATGATCTTCATCAGATGACAACCCTAGGACATTATGTTATACAATACATGCATGTTTTGTTCAATCAAGTTCATATTAATATCAAAAACCAGCTTTTTACATTAGCATGTGACGTTCAGAACTAGCATACCCCCCGCAAACTTCCGGGGAATTTGCTAACATTTTACTAAATTACTCACGATAAACGTTCACAAAAAGCATAACAATTATTTTAAGAATTATAGCTACAGACCTCCTCTATGCACTCGATATGTCCGATTTTAAAATAGCTTTTTTGGTGAAAGCACATTTTGCAATATTCTAAGTACATAGCCCAGGCATCACGGGCTAGCTATTTAGACACCCGGCAAGTTTAGCACTCACCATAATCATATTTACTATTATAAAAGTTTGATTACCTTTTGTTGTCTTCGTCAGAATGCACTCCCAGGACTGCTACTTCAATAACAAATGTTGGTTTGGTCCAAAATAATCCATCGTTATATCCGAATAGCGGCGTTTTGTTCGTGCGTTCCAGACACTATCCGAAATGGTAAAGAAGGGTCGTGCGCATGGCGCAATTCGTGACAAAAAAATTCTAAATATTCCATTACCGTACTTCGAAGCATGTCAACCGCTGTTTAAAATAAATTTTTACGCCATTTTTCTCGTAGAAAAGCGATAATATTCCGACAGGGAATCTCCTTTTCGGCAAACAGAGGAAAAAATCACAAAGGCGGGGGCGGTCGGGTCACGCGCCTAAGCCCAGTGTCCCTTACTCGGCCACTTGAGAAAGGCGATAATGTGTTTCAGCCTGGGGCTGGGATGACGACATTCTGTTTTTTCCCGGGCTCTGAGCGCCTATGGACGACGTAGGAAGTGTCACGTTAGAGCAGAGATCCTTAGTAAAAGATAGAGATGGAAAAGAAGTTCAAGAAATGGTCAGACAGGCCACTTCCTGTAAAGGACTCTCTCAGGTTTTGACCTGCCATTTGAGTTCTGTTATACTCACAGACACCATTCAAACAGTTTTAGAAACTTTAGGGTGTTTTCTATCCATATGTAATAAGTATATGCATATTCTAGTTACTGGGTAGGAGTGGTAACCAGATTAAATCGGGTATGTTTTTTATCCAGCCGTGTCAATACTGCCCCCTAGCCTATTAACCTTCCACTTGTAAACTCAGCAAAAAAAGAAACGTCCCTTTTTTAGGACCCTGTCTTTTTCAAGATAATTCGTAAAAATCCAAATAACTTCACAGATCTTCATTGTAAAGGGTTTAAAACACTGTTTCCCATGCTTGTTCAATGAACCATAAACAATTACTGAACATGCACCTGTGGAAAGGTCGTTAAGACACTAACAGCTTACAGACGGTAGGCAGATAGCCTAGTGGTTAGAGCGTTGGACTAGTAACCCGGAAGGTTGCAAGATCGAATCCCCGAGCTGACAAGGTCAAAATCTGTCGTTCTGCCCCTGAACAAGGCAGTTAACCCACTGTTCCTAGGCCGTCATTGAAAATAAGAATTTGTTCTTAACTGACTTGCCTAGTTAATTTCCTACCGTCTGTTTATTTTTATTTTATTTAAGGTCACAGTTCTGAAAACTTAGGACACTAAAGAGGCCTTTCTACTGACTCTGAAAAACACCAAAAGAAAGATGCCCAGGGTCCCTGCTCATCTGCGTGAACGTGCCTTAGGAATGCTGCAAGGAGGCATGAGGACTGCAGATGTGGCCAGGGCAATAAATTGCAATGTCTGGTACTGTGAGACGCCTAAAACAGCACTACAGGGACAAAAGACGGACAGCTGATCGTCCTCGCAGTGGCAGACCACATGCAACAACACCTGCACAGGATCGGTACATCCGAACATCACACCTGTGGGACAGGTACAGGATGGCAACAACAACTCAAATCAAATCAAATTTATTTATATAGCCCTTCGTACATCAGCTGATATCTCAAAGTGCTGTATAGAAACCCAGCCTAAAACCCCAAACAGCAAGCAATGCATGTGAAAGAAGCACGGTGGCTAGGAAAAACTCCCTAGGAAAAACTCCCTAGAAAGGCCAAAAACCTAGGAAGAAACCTAGAGAGGAACCAGGCTATGAGGGGTGGCCAGTCCTCTTCTGGCTGTGCAGGGTGGATATTATAACAGAACATGGTCAAGATGTTAAAATGTTCATAAATGACCAACATGGTCAAATAATAATAATCATAGAAGTTGTCGAGGGTGCAACAAGCACGTCCGGTGAACAGGTCAGGGTTCCATAGCCGCAGGCAGAACAGTTGAAACTGGAGCAGCAGCACGGCCAGGTGGACTGGGGACAGCAAGGAGTCATCATACCAGGTAGTCCTGAGGCATGTCCTAGGGCTCAGGTCCTCCGAGAGAAAGACAGAAAGAGAGAAAGAGAGAGAGAGAATTAGAGAGAGCATATTTAAATTCACACAGGACACCGGATAAGACAAGAGAAATACTCCAGATGTAACAGACTGACCCTAGCCCCCCGACACATAAACTACTGCAGCATAAATACTGGAGGCTGAGACAGGAGGGATCAGAAGACACTGTGGCCCCATCCGATGATACCCCCGGACAGGGCCAAACAGGCAGGATATAACCCCACCCACTTTGCCAAAGCACAGCCCCCACACCACTAGAGGGATGTCTCCAACCACCAACTTACCGTCCTAAGACAAGGCCGAGTATAGCCCACAACGATCTCCGCCATGGCACAACCCAAGGGGGGGCGCCAACCCAGACAGGAAGACCACGTCAGTGACTCAACCCACTCAAGTGACGCACCCCTCCCATGGACGGCATGGAAGAACACCAGTAAGCCAGTGACTCAGCCCCTGTAAAAGGGTTAGAGGCAGAGAATCCCAGTGGAAAGAGGGGAACCGGCAAGGCAGAGACAGCATGGGCGGTTCGTTGCTCCAGCCTTTCCGTTCACCTTCACACTCCTGGGCCAGACTATACTTAATCATAGGACCTACTGAAGAGAAGTCTTCAGTAAAGACATAAAGGTTGAGACTGAGTCTGCGTCTCTCACATTGGTAGGCAGACCATTCCATAAAAATGGAGCTCTATGGGAGAAAGCCCTACCTCCAGCCGTTTGCTTAGAAATTCTAGGGACAATTAGGAGGCCTGCGTCTTGTGACCGTAGCGTACGTGTAGGTATGTACGGCAGGACCAAATCGGAAAGATAGGTAGGAGCATGCCCATGTAATGCTTTGTAGGTTAGCAGTAAAACCTTGAAATCAGCCCTTGCCTTAACAGGAAGCCAGTGTAGGGAGGCTAGCACTGGAGTAATATGATAACATTTTTTGGTTCTAGTCAGGATTCTAGCAGCCGTATTTAGCACTAACTGAAGTTTATTTAGTGCTTTATCCGGGTAGCCGGAAAGTAGAGCATTGCAGTAGTCCAGCCTAGAAGTAACAAAAGCATGGATTAATTTTTCTGCGTCATTTTTGGACAGAAAGTTTCTGATTTTTGCAATGTTACGTAGATGGAAAAAAGCTGTCCTTGAAACAGTCTTGATATGTTCTTCAAAAGAGAGATCAGGGTCCAGAGTAACGCCGAGGTCCTTCACAGTTTTATTTGAGACGACTGTACAACCATCCAGATTAATTGTCAGATTCAACAGAAGATCTCTTTGTTTCTTGGTACCTAGAACAAGCATCTCTGTTTTGTTCGAGTTTAAAAGTAGAACGTTTGCAGCCATCCACTTCTTTATGTCTGAAACACAGGCTTCTAGCGAGGGCAATTTTGGGGCTTCACCATGTTTCATTGAAATGTACAGCTGTATGTCGTCCGCATAGCAGTGAAATTTAACATTATGTTTTCGAATGACATCCCCAAGAGGTAAAATATATAGTGAAAACAATAGTGGTCCTAAAACGGGACCTTGAGGAACACACAAAATTTACAATTGATTTGTCAGAGGACAAAGCATTCACAGAGACAAACTGATATCTTTCTGACAGATAAGATCTAAACCAGGCCAGAACTTGTCCATGTAGACCAATTTGGGTTTCCAATCTCTCCAAAAGAATGTGGTGATCGATGGTATCAAAAGCGGCACTAAGATCTAGGAGCACGAGGACAGATGCAGAGCCTCGGTCTGACGTCATTAAAAGGTCATTTACCACCTTCACAAGTGGTCTCAGTGCTATGATGGGGTCTAAAACCAGACTGAAGCGTTTCGTATACATTGTTTGTCTTCAGGAAGGCAGTGAGTTGCTGTGCAACAGCTTTTTCTAATATTTTTGAGAGGAATGGAAGATTCGATATAGGCCGATTAGCCTGTTAGGGCTAGGGGGCAGCATTTGCACGTCTGGATAAAAAAAATGTACCCGATTTAATCTGGTTACTAATCCTACCCAGTAACTAGAATATGCATATACTTATTATATATGGATAGAAAACACTCTAAAGTTTCTAAAACTGTTTGAATGGTGTCTGTGAGTATAACAGAACTCATTTGGCAGGCAAAACCCTGAGACATTTTCTGACAGGAAGTGGATACCTGATGTGTTGTATTGACTTTAAACCTATCCCATTGAAAAACACAGGGGCTGAGGAATATTTTGGCACTTCCTATTGCTTCCACTAGATGTCACCAGCCTTTACAAAGTGTTTTGAGTCTTCTGGAGGGAGATCTGACCGAACAAGAGCCATGGAACGATGATGTCCCATTAGACACCTGGCGCGCGAGTTCATGTTGGGTACCCTCGTTCCAATACGTTATAAAAGAGTATGCATTCGTCCACCTTGAATATTATTCATGTTCTGGTTAAAAAAGGCCCTAATGATTTATGCTATACAACGTTTGACATGTTTGAACGAACGTAAATATATTTTTTCCCCTCGTTCATGACGAGAAGTCCGGCTGGCTTAGATCATGTGCTAACAAGACGGAGATTTTTGGACATAAATGATGAGCTTTTTTGAACAAAACTACATTCGTTATGGACCTGTGATACCTGGAAGTGACATCTGATGAAGAGAATCAAAGGTAATGGATTATTTACATAGTATTTTCGATTTTAGATCTCCCCAACATGACGTCTAGTCTGTATCGCAACGCGTATTTTTCTGGGCGCAGTGCTCAGATTATTGCAAAGTGTGATTTCCCAGTAAGGTTATTTTTAAATCTGGCAAGTTGATTGCGTTCAAGAGATGTAAATCTATAATTCTTTAAATGACAATATAATATTTTACCAATGTTTTCTAATTTTAATTATTTAATTTGTGACGCTGACTTGACTGCCGGTTATTGGAGGGAAACGATTTCCTCAACATCAATGCCATAGTAAAACGCTGTTTTTGGATATAAATATGAACTTGATAGAACTAAAAATGCATGCATTGTCTAACATAATGTCCTAGGAGTGTCATCTGATGGAGATTGTAAAAGGTTAGTGCATCATTTTAGCTGGTTTTATGGTTTTGGTGACCCTGTCTTTGACTTGACAAAACATTACACACAACTCTTGTAAATGTACTGTCCTAACATACTCTAAATTTATGCTTTCGCCGTAAAACCTTTTTGAAATCGTAAAACGTGGTTAGATTAAGGAGATGTTTATCTTTCAAAGGGTGTAAAATAGTTGTATGTTTGAAAAATTTGAATTTTGACATTTATTTGGATTCAAATTTGCCGCTCTTGAAATGCACCTGCTGTTGATGGAGTGCACCACGGGTGGCACGCTAGCGTCCCACCTAGCCCATAGAGGTTAGTTTTTTATATTTTCTGGATCAAGATTCGGCTTTTTCAAGAGAGGCTTTATTACTGCCACTTTTAGTGAGCTTGGTACACATCCGGTGGATAGAGAGCCGTTTTGTATGTTCAACATAGGAGGGCCAAGCACAGGAAGCAGCTCTTTCAGTAGTTTAGTTGGAATAGGGTCCAGTATGCAGCTTGAGGGTTTGGAGGCCATGATTATTTTCATCATTGTGTCAAGAGATATAGTACTAAAACACTTTAGTATCTCCCTTGATCCTAGGTCCTGGCAGAGTTGTGTAGACTCAGGACAATGGAGCTTTGGAGGAATACCCAGATTTAAAGAGGAGTCTGTAATTTGCTTTCTAATGATCATGATCTTTTCCTCAAAGAAGTTCATAAATTTATTACTGCTGAAGTGAAAGCCATCCTCCATTTGCGAAGGCTGCTTTTTAGTTAGCTTTGCGACAATATCAAAAAGAAATTTCGGATTGTTCTTATTTTCCTCAATTAGGTTGGAAAAATAGGATGATCGAGCAGCAGTGAGGGCTCTTCGATACTGCACGGTACTGTCTTTCCAAGCTAGTCGGAAGACTTCCAGTTTGGTGTGGCGCCATTTCCGTTCCAATTTTCTGGAAGCTTGCTTCAGAGCTCGTGTATTTTCTGTATAGCAGGGAGCTAGTTTCTTATGACAGATGTTTTTAGTTTTTAGGGGTGCAACTGCATCTAGGGTATTGCGCAAGGTTAAATTGAGTTCCTCGGTTAGGTGGTTAACTGATTTTTGTCCTCTGACGTCCTTGGGTAGGCAGAGGGAGTCTGGAAGGGCATCAAGGAATCTCTGGGTTGTCTGAGAATTTATAGCACGACTTTTAATGCTCCTTGGTTGGGGTCTGAGCAGATTATTTGTTGCGATTGCAAACGTAATAAAATGGTGGTCCGATAGTCCAGGATTATGAGGAAAAACATTAAGATCCACAACATTTATTCCATGGGACAAAACTAGGTCCAGAGTATGACTGTGGCAGTGAGTAGGTCCAGAGAAATGTTGGACAAAACCCACTGAGTCGATGATGGCTCCAAAAGCCTTTTTCCATGTGAATGTTAAAGTCACCAAAAATGTGAATATTATCTGCTATGACTACAAGATCCGATAGGAATTCAGGGAACTCAGTGAGGAACACTGCATATGGCCCAGGAGGCCTGTAAACAGTAGCTATAAAAAGTGAGTGAGTAGGCTGCATAGATTTCATGACTAGAAGCTCAAAAGACAAAAACGTCATTGTTTTTTTTTTTTTTGTAAATTGAAATTTGCTATCGTAAATGTTAGCAACACCTCCGCCTTTGCCAGATGCACAGGGGGTATGGTCACTAGTGTAACCAGGGGGTGAGGCCTCATTTAACACAGTAAATTCATCAGGCTTAAGCCATGTTTCAGTCAGGCCAATCACATCAAGATTATGATCAGTGATTAGTTCATTGACTATAACTGCCTTGGAAGTGAGGGATCTAACATTAAGTAACCCAATTTTGAGATGTGAGGTATCACAATCTCTTTCAATAATGGCAGGAATGGAGGAGGTCTTTATACTAGTGAGATTGCTAAGGCGAACACCGCCATTTTTAATTTTGCCCAACCTAGATCGAGGCACAGACACGGTCTCAATGGGGAAAGCTGAGCTGACTACACTGACTGTGCTAGTGGCAGACTCCACTAAGCTGGCAGGCTGGCTAACAGCCTGCTGCCTGGCCTGCACCCTATTTCATTGTGGAGCTAGAGGAGTTAGAGCCCTGTCTATGTTCGTAGATAAGATGAGAGCACCCCTCCAGCTAGGATGGAGTCCGTCACTCCTCAACAGGCCAGGCTTGGTCCTGTTTGTTGGTGAGTCCCAGAAAGAGGGCCAATTATCTACAAATTCTATCTTTTGGGAGGGGCAGAAAAACAGTTTTCCACCAGCGATTGAGTTGTGAGACTCTGCTGTAGAGCTCATCACTCCCCCTAACTGGTAGGGGGCCAGAGACAATTAATCGATGCCGACACATCTTTCTAGCTGATTTACACGCTGAAGCTATGTTGCGCTTGGTGACCTCTGACTGTTTCATGCTAACATCGTTGGTGCCGACGTGGATAACAATATCTCTATACTCTCTACACTCGCCAGTTTTAGCTTTAGCCAGCACCGTCTTTAGATTAGCCTTAACGTCGGTAGCCCTGCCCCCTGGTAAACAGTGTATGATGAATGTCTGTCCTCAACAGATTAACCTCCACCACTTCATTAGGGGAAAAGTTTAAAATCTGTGTCTATGGTCAATTTCATCATACTACTATAAGCATGACATTGACTTGGTGATACGTCTGGCTGAGGCTGATTTGTTTTGCAATGACAATGACACATCACGCTAATAATACAGATAAGAAACATTGCACACGTGTACACCTGCTGCATTAACACTCATTTACACACACACACACACACACACACACACACACACACACACACACACACACACACACACACACACACACACACACACACACACAATCTCTCTCTATTTCAAAGGGATATAGACAGATGAAGACAGACAAACATTGACAAAATACAACAAGTGAATCATTGAAATCCTCCAAACTGCGATATCAGGACGAATTTGCCATATTCCATCAGTCCGTATTAATGATTAAAAAAAATAAACTATAAAAAAACACAACATTTCAACTAGGCTTAAAACATGCTCGCATAACATGATAAAACATGATCGCATGATGGATTAAGGCTAATCTTCTTGTCCATAATCCTCCCAAACCTCAACATTGCAAGACCGTGGAACATAAGGTAAAAAGGCTACATAGGACAATTGGGGCGGTGCACTACACATGGAATAATGCAAAACACTTTTTTAAAAGCACACTTACTGTTGGCCTATATAACACTTATTGTTGGCCTATATAACACTTACTTTAGCCTACTTGATATAAGTAAGGTTACTTACAGAATCAATATCATTGACACCATCCATGTGACACAGTTGATCCAACAACCGGAGTAGTTCAACATTGGGTGCTATCTGAGTCTGAGAAAGTGAACTGAACGTGACTTGTGGTGTGAGTGTTTCATACTTGTAGGCAGGTCCACTATGTGGCACCGTAAATGAATCTGCCCACTTCCCCGTTTCATTGTCACTAGCGTAATAGTTCATATCAGAGCCATATAAGGCTATCTGTGTGGGCAATTGGCTACTGACTCTGGGGTAGACAACAGGTGTTGATAAAACACAACAGCAAACAGGCTACACAACAGCACTGTGTAACGCAGCAGCATCACCCATGCTAATCTAGCAATACTCAACTCTCAACACAGAGAGGGCAACCACAGCAGCTCAACACAATACAATACAACATCACAGCTCTTGAGAGAACAAATGTTGTGTCAACACCACATGGCCCATCTTTCGGATGGGATGTTAAACGGGTGTCCTGACTCTATGTGGTCACTAAAGATCGCTGGGCACTTATTGTAAGAGTAGGGGTGTTAACCCCGGTGTCCTGGCTAAATTCCCAAGCTGTCCCTCATACCATCACGGTCACCTAATCATCCCCAGCTTACAATTGGCTCATTCATCCCCCCTCCTCTCCCCTGGAACTATTCCCCAGGTCGTTGCTGTAAATGAGAAAGTGTTCTCAGTCAACTTACCTGGTAAAATAGCGTTTTTTTTTTGTAATTTCCAGCTCTTCTAAACACTGGATGCATGATATACAGTATGTTCCATTCCTTCACAGGTGTCTGGTTTTATCTTTCTGACCCAGAAAGGACACTCCCACAATGATAGAAGAACACGAACACCACAAAGCAAAACAACCAATCTAAACCGTTTTGCTCTGAGACCAGGCTGCAACAACACAACCCTGCACAGTATCATGACCAAAAAGAGCATCTGAACAGCGAATACGCACCTCAAATTGGACAAAGAGTTTTTCTTTAATGTGTCAGATGAGAAGGATATACTCCAAACACCCGAACACGCCTTCATCCCCGTCATCGGTCTGGCCGCAGGGCCAGAGTGTCAGAGGAGGTGTCAAAGGAAGGCCCTAAAAGACTCCAGCCACCCTAGTCATAGACTGTTCTCTCTGCTACCGCACGGCAAGCGGTACCAGAGCGCCAAGTCTAGGTCCAAGAGGATTCTAAACACTTTCAACCCCTAAGCCATAAGACTCCTGAACACCTAATCAAATGGCTACCCAGACTATTTGTATTGCCCCCCACCCCACCTACACTGCTGCTACTCTCTTCTATTATCTATGCATAGTCACTTTAATAACTCTACCTACATGTACATATTACCTCAATTACCTCGACACCGGTGCCCCCACACATTGACTCTGTACCGGTACCCCCTGTACATAGCCCCGCTATGGTTATTTACTGCTGCTCTTTAATTACTTGTTATTCTTATCTCTTACTGTTTTTTTAAGGTATTTTCTTAAAACTGCATTGTTGGTTAAGGGCTTGTAAGTAAGCATTTCACAGTTAGGTCTACACCTGTTGTAGTCGGCGCACGTGACAAATAAAATGATTTGATTTATCAGTAGTAGCTAACAAACACTGCTCAGTGGCCTTGTGGAGTGTATGCCCTGAGATTGGAAGGTTGTGAATTCAATCCCTGGCCGAGTCAAACCAAAGACTGTAAAAATGGGCCCTAATGCGTCGCTAGAGATGTGTGGGTAAAGCCCTGCGATAGACTAGTGTCCTGTCCTGGGGTTTGTACATTGCGCTGCAGGAGATAGGGTCCTACTCTATGAGGTTTTCTGGCTCAGCCAAGAATCCTGCACTGTAAGCTGATCTGGCTCAGCCAAGGCTCCTACAAAGTTACTTACTATGTCAACACTAGGTGTAATTGCAGACTACCAGTTTAGTTGTTTTCTCCCACCCTTAGGATGCATGTCATGATGATGAGTTAAAACCTTTTCATCAGTCAGTTCATTGTAAAACATGATCTCAGCTCAGAGACAGAATTCCCCTTCCTCCATACTCAGACACCGGCTGTGATGTGTGGGGCAAGGTAATCTTGGTTAACTCAGAACTAATTTCATACTCACACAACGGCTGTAATTTGATCAGATGCTGTTTACCTAGTCTGTCCAGAAGAGATTAGAGGCAAGGAAGAAAGGACAAGAGTCTGTTTGAGCTGAGTGATTCAGGAGAATGGAAGGTTGTCGATCTGAGCTTAGTGTGACAGGTTGAAGGGAGGAGGCTAGAGACAAGACTGTATATGTATCTGTTAATAACAGAAAGATATTCTTATTCTTAGAATCAGAAACAGTCAAAATGTCAGGAGTCTGGTAATGAGTATTGAATGGCATATCCATTCCCTCCCAACAACACCTGCCTCCCAATATGGAGATTTCTTCAACAGGAAGGGAGACCTTCAGCAGAAAGGCCTAGACTCAATCTGTTATTTACATAATCTGGATAACATTACTGCAGTAAGTAAATGTACAAGTAGTAAGAGTACATAGTTCATGAACTAGAGGTCGACCGATTAATTAGGGCCGATTTCAAGTTTTCATTACAATTGGTAATCGGCATTTTTGGACACCGGTTATGGCCGATTACATTGCACTCCACGAGGAGACTGCGTGGCAGGCTGACCACCTGTTACGCGAGTGCAGCAAGGAGCCAGGGTAAGTTGCTAGCTAGCATTAAACTTATCTTATAAAAACAATCCATCTTAACATAATCACTAGTTAACTACACATGGCTGATGATATTACTAGTTTATCTAGCTTGTCCTGCGTTGCATATAATCAGTGCGGTGCCTGTTAATTTATCATCGAATCACAGCCTGCTTCGCCAAACGGGTGATGATTTAACAAGAGCATTTGCGAAAAAAGCACTGTCGTTGCACCAATGTGTACCTAACCATAAACATCAATGCCTTTCTTAAAATCAATACACAAGTATATATTTTTAAACCTGTATATTTAGTTAATATTGCCTGCAAACATGAATTTATTTTAACTAGGGAAATTGTGTCACTTCTCTTGCGTTCTGTGCAAGCAAAGTCAGGGTATATGCAGCAGTTTGGGACGCCTGGGGTTGTTGCGAACTGTGTGAAGACCATTTCTTCCTAACAAAGACCGTAATTAATTTGCCAGAATTTTACATAATTATGACATAACATTGAAGGTTGTGCAATGTAACAGCTATATTTAGACTTAGGGATGCCACCCGTTCGATAAAATACGGAACGTTTCCGTATTTCACTGAAAGAATAAACGTTTTGTTTTCGAAATGATAGTTTCCGGATTTGGCCATATTAATGACCTAAGGCTCGTATTTCTGTGTGTTTTATTATATTATAATTAAGTCTATGATTTGATATTTAATAGGGCAGTCTGACTGAGCGGTGGTAGGCAGCAGCTGGCTCGTAAGCATTCATTCAAACAGAACTTTCCTGCATTTGCCAGCAGCTCTTCGCTGTGCTTCAAGCATTGCGCTGTTCATGACTTCAAGCCTATCAACTCCCGAGATTAGGCTGGCAATACTGTAGTGCCTATAAGAACATCCAATAGTCAAAGGTAAATGAAATACAACTGGTATAGGGAGAAATAGTCCTATAATTCCTATAATAATTACAACCTAAAACTTCTTAACTGGGAATATTGAAGACACATGTTAAAATGAACCACCAGCTTTCATATGTTCTCATGTTCTGAGCAAGGAACTTAAAACGTTAGCTTTTTTACATGGCAAATATTGCACTTTTACTTTCTTCTCCAACACTGCTTTTGCATTATTTAAAACCAAGTTGAACATGTTTCATTATTTATTTGAGACTAAATTGATTTTATTGTTGTATTATAGTAAGTTAAAATAAGTGTTCATTGTTCATTCAGTATTGTTGTAATTGTCATTATTACAAATATATATATAAATAAAAAAAAATAAAAAAATTGTCCGATTAATCGGTATCGGCTTTTTTTCGGTCCTCAAATAATCGGTATCGGTAATACATTTATTATATATCACAAGCCACTTTATACAATGCCAGTTTATATAATGTTTACATACCATACATTACTCATCTCATATGTATATACTGTACTCTATACCATCTACTGCACCTTGCCTATGCCGTTCGGCCATCACTCTTTCATTCATTTTTATGTACATATTCTTATTCATTCCTTTACACTTGTGTGTATAAGGAAGTTGTTGTGAAATTGTTAGGTTAGATTACTTGTTAGACATTACTGCATGGTCGGAACTAGAAGCACAAGCATTTCGCTACACTCACATTAACATCTGCTAACCATGTGTATGTGACCAATAAAATATGATTTGATTTGAGTCTCCGTTCTACATGAATCGTTTTTTCCAGCTCTTTGGATGCATGATGTCATGGGGTGAAAGGTAAATACTGTAGGCTAGCTTGGTTTACTCTAGTGTGTACTTTTCTCACACTACAGCCATAGTCGTGGGAAGTAGGGGTGCTGAGGGTGCTGCAGCAACCCCTTGATAAATCGGAATGAAAAAAATATCTGTTTTTTTCAACAAAATCATTTAAGTAGGCCTTTATTATTCCTGGCAACAGCATTCTATGAGCGGAGGAATTTTTCCCTCAGGTCTTCCCATATTGTCGGATAGTTGTTGACAGCACCCCCCCAACCTAAAACGTTTTCCAGCGGATATGACTACAGCCCTTGAACAGCTTAACCATAACTGTGTTTATAACACCACTACTGGTCTCAGAGTGTAAGAGCCACAGAGATCCTGTTGAACTAATTCTATGGTGAGAGCAGTGAGTTATATGTCAGATTGTGTCCCATGCCATGTCTATGCTCAGTCCTTGACCCTAATGTAGATAGAAAGTGGAAGGCCAAATGGAGGGGCAGGCTAGTAGAATGGTTATGGAGGGGCAGGCTAGTAGAATGGTGAAGGAGGGGCAGGCTAGTAGAATGGTGATGGAGGGGCAGGCTAGTAGAATGGTGATGGAGGGGCAGGCTAGTAGAATGGTGATGGAGGGGCAGGCTAGTAGAATGGTGAAGGAGGGGCAGGCTAGTAGAATGGTGATGGAGGGGCAGGCTAGTAGAATGGTGATGGAGGGGCAGGCTAGTAGAATGGTGATGGAGGGGCAGGCTAGTAGAATGGTGAAGGAGGGGCAGGCTAGTAGAATGGTGATGGAGGGGCAGGCTAGTAGAATGGTGATGGAGGGGCAGGCTAGTAGAATGGTGATGGAGGGGCAGGCTAGTAGAATGGTGAAGGAGGGGCAGGCTAGTAGAATGGTGATGGAGGGGCAGGCTAGTAGAATGGTGATGGAGGGGCAGGCTAGTAGAATGGTGAAGGATGGGCAGGCTAGTAGAATGGTGAAGGATGGGCAGGCTAGTAGAATGGTGATGGAGGGGCAGGCTAGTAGAATGGTGAAGGAGGGGCAGGCTAGTAGAATGGTGATGGAGGGGCAGGCTAGTAGAATGGTGAAGGAGGGGCAGGCTAGTAGAATGGTGAAGGAGGGGCAGGCTAGTAGAATGGTGATGGAGGGGCAGGCTAGTAGAATGGTGAAGGAGGGGCAGGCTAGTAGAAAGGTGAAGGATGGGCAGGCTAGTAGAATGGTGATGGAGGGGCAGGCTAGTAGAATGGTGATGGAGGGGCAGGCTAGTAGAATGGTGATGGAGGGGCAGGCTAGTAGAATGGTGAAGGAGGGGCAGGCTAGTAGAATGGTGATGGAGGGGCAGGCTAGTAGAATGGTGATGGAGGGGCAGGCTAGTAGAATGGTGAAGGATGGGCAGGCTAGTAGAATGGTGAAGGATGGGCAGGCTATTAGAATGGTGATGGAGGGGCAGGCTAGTAGAATGGTGAAGGAGGGGCAGGCTAGTAGAATGGTGATGGAGGGGCAGGCTAGTAGAATGGTGAAGGAGGGGCAGGCTAGTAGAATGGTGATGGAGGGGCAGGCTAGTAGAATGGTGATGGAGGGGCAGGCTAGTAGAATGGTGAAGGAGGGGCAGGCTAGTAGAATGGTGATGGAGGGGCAGGCTAGTAGAATGGTGATGGAGGGGCAGGCTAGTAGAATGGTGATGGAGGGGCAGGCTAGTAGAATGGTTATGGAGGGGCAGGCTAGTAGAATGGTGATGGAGGGGCAGGCTAGTAGAATGGTGATGGAGGGGCAGGCTAGTAGACTGGTGATGGAGGGGCAGGCTAGTAGAATGGTGAAGGAGAGGCAGGCTAGTAGAATGGTGATGGAGGGGCAGGCTAGTAGAATGGTGAAGGATGGGCAGGCTAGTAGAATGGTGATGGAGGGGCAGGCTAGTAGAATGGTGAAGGAGGGGCAGGCTAGTAGAATGGTGATGGAGGGGCAGGCTAGTAGAATGGTGATGGAGGGGCAGGCTAGTAGAATGGTGATGGAGGGGCAGGCTAGTAGAATGGTGATGGAGGGGCAGGCTAGTAGAATGGTGATGGAGGGGCAGGCTAGTAGAATGGTGAAGGAGGGGCAGGCTAGTAGAATGGTGATGGAGGGGCAGGCTAGTAGAATGGTGAAGGAGGGGCAGGCTAGTAGAATGGTGAAGGAGGGGCAGGCTAGTAGAATGGTGATGGAGGGGCAGGCTAGTAGAATGGTGAAGCCAGCAGTAGAACACAACAGATAGTAGTTGGGAGGCCAAGATAGACCCAGTTCTTAAAGGAAAAGGTGCTCTGTGCCACAAGAAATATCTAAGCTGAAGTTTGTTTTTCCTGATTCAGGGTTCACTTCCCCTCCCATTACACAGCAGATCTATGGAGCAGTGATTAACGTCAAGTGATTAAAGCAGACACAGTTCCTCTCTCACTCTACAGCAGAAGCATTTGGCTACTTCAGTACTCAGCTGGCAGGAGTATTGCCTTTCTTATCAGTACATACGTTTCTGAAGGTATTTGTCATGTCTGCCCATATGCCTTGTACTGGATGCAGCTGCAGTATACTGTGGTATGATCTATCTTTCTGGTCTGCTAATGAGAACTGAATGACACACTCATCCCCTCCCAACAAGACCTGCCTCCCAATGTGGAACATTCATCAACAGGAAAGGAGACCTTCAGCTGAAAGGCCTAGACTCAATCCCTTATTTATATAATCCCTGTAGCATTACTGCAGTCAGTAAATGTACAAATAATAAGAGTACGTCTTCTATGAATAGCCATGAAAGAGACACCAATTTAAGTGGTCTGTCACAGAGATTTTTAGTTGTATCTCCATGGTCTGTTAACTGGCAAAAGTCATCGTCGCCCAACCTCCTCTAATCCAAAGCGGACTACTGGTGCCATCTGCTGGAGTGCTGGTATATGTCATTGACTCTGGGAGGTGTGATGTTCGGATGTACCGATCCTGTGCAGGTGTTGTTACACGTGGTCTGCACTGTGAGGACAATCAGCTGTCCGTCCAGTCTCCCTGTAGCGCTGTCTTAGGCGTCTCACAGTACGAACATTGCAATTTATTGCCCTGGCCACATCTGCAGTCCTCATGCCTCCTTGCAGCATTCCTAAGGCACGTTCACGAAGATGAGCAGGGGCCCTGGGCATCTTTCTTTTGGTGTTTTTCAGAGTCAGTAGAAAGGCCTCTTTAGTGTCCTAAGTTTTCATAACTGTGACCTTAATTGCCAACCGTCTGTAAGCTGTTAGTGTCTTAACGACTGTTCCACAGGTGCATGTTCATTAATTGTTTATGGTTCATTGAACAAACATGGGAAACAGTGTTTAAACCCTTTACAATTAAGATCTGTGAAGTAATTTGGATGTTTACGAATTATCTTTGAAAGACAGGGTCCTGAAAAAGGGATGTTTCTTTTTTTGCTGAGTTTATATTAAATATATTGCCAGTGTCAAAGCCTGTACTTTTATTTCCCCCAACCGACCTAATCATGATTGTGGTAATGTTTTGCCTATAGGTATACGTATTTACGTATTAGTATGACACACAGCCGTAATGCTGAGGCGGCATTCACACCACTATGCTTTTAAACTCTTGATGGTTGCTAGGCAGCGTTCGTTAACCATCCTCCTGCCAGCTGTAAACTTTGCAAGGCATGTCACTTTGCCCATCTCTTAACATAGCCCACCACTAAGCATACCGTTTTCTTATTAACCACAACCGGATGAATCCATAAAGAATTACTGTGGTAATAAATATCACTGAATTACGTAAATGTTGAAATAAAGTAGGCTAATGCAATTGAAGGCATGTTGGCCTATCACATTGTTGCTTACTCCCAAAATCCTCCAATCATTTTAATACATTTGAAGAAATAGCCTACCCGGGTGTGGTCTAGATGACAATTTCAGCACCATTTTGATTGGGACAGCGCAATTGCTCTGCTTGGAGACAAGTCTAGAAACTCGACTTGATATATCAATAATTATGTCAGACTTTTGTTTGCACTGAATCTCCGTTTGGATAGCCTATTGGTTAGACTACAATTAGGCTGGGAAAAGCTAAGTTGAGGTGTGAGAGCTTCCTGTGATCATCTTGTCTCGTTTGCTCATTTATTAGAACATTTTGCCATGTGATCCTCTATGGCAGGTATTCCCAGGGGCAACGTCAGGGGTACGCCCCAAAGAATGTGCATTCATATATTTTCCAACGAGGCTATACATTTGGGTGAGGTTTTTTTCTCCCCTGAGTAGCCTTGTATCACTGTCCCCCCCAAAATGTAACCATCTAGTGTTCAGCGAAATACAGGTAGCCTAGTCAAATAATTATCATCCAATCACAACATTAACCGTTACTCTCTAGCGAGAAGCCTGAAATGTGGATAATTGCGGGAAACTTTGGACCAATCTTGGGAAAATTGTACTTCCGGTATTGATTATGGTTGTTTGATAATACTGAGTATTATTTACTAAAAACGTTACTTAGAGAAAAACAGGAAAGCGATATTAAAGACGAACATAAGTGGTTTTCATTAAATCTGTCATGGGTTAGGATGACACACATTGGCGTGTTTGGATGTAACTTAGTAAAAGCAACTGGTCTTAAGGTAAAAACAAAATAAATGTTTAGTTTTCACTGTGTAAGTCAACCTCTGACAACACAAATATGTTATATTACACAATACAGCTTCAAATTTGCACAACACTTAACGGTAGTAATTATTGCAAAATTGCAATAAGTATTAATTAATTTGTCCACTTGATGTCAGTGACTTGACTGTAGAATACACGGCTACTCAGTGAAATGATAAAAAGCTTCATTTTTGAACTTGATGATGTGGAAACCCCACACACGAGGGGGTCAATGCAAAAAGTCTGGGTAGTCATTTGATTAGCCGTTCTGCAGTCTTATGGGGGGTGGTAGAAGCTGTTAAGAAGCCTTTTGGACCTAGACTTGGCACTCTGGTACCGCTTGCAGTGTGTTAGCAGAGAGAACAGTACATGACTAAGGTGGCTGGAGTCTTTGGAAATGTTTTGGGCCTTCCTCGGTTTACCGCCTGGTATAAGGTCCTGGATGGCAGGAAGCTTGGCCCCAGTGATGTAATGGGCTGCACGCACTACCCTCTGTAGCGCCTTGCAGTTGCGATACCAGGTAGTGATGCAACCAGTCAGGATGCTCTCAATGGTGCAGCTGTAGAACTTTTCGAGGATATGAGGACCATGCCAAATCTATTCAGTCTCCTGAGGGCAATGGGCATTGTCGTACCCTCTTCACGACTTTCTTGGTGTGTTGGACCTTGATTGTTTGATGTGGACACCAAGGAACTTAAATCTCTCAACCTGCTCCACTACAGCCCCATCAATGAGAATGGGGGTGTGCTCAGCTCACCTTTTCTTGTAGTCCACGATAATCTCCTTTGACTTGATCATGTTGAGTGAGAGGTTGTTGTCCTGGCACCGCACTGCCAGGTCTCTGACCTCCGTATAAGCTGACTCATAATGTAATGTTACAAAATGTGGAAAAAGGGAAGGGGTCTGAATACTTTCCGAATGCACTGTATATCCTCATCTGACCTCACTGAAAAATGTGAACTATAGTAACCTATGACCATGCAGGCAGGCACCTTGGGCTAGTTCTACCTTCTCAACTAACCACCTTTCCTGTTTACCTCCCTGACACCAGAATGACATGATGCCTTATTGTATTCACAGTCTGGAATAAATAAATGGGCTGATTAGGTAAACAATATAACACCTGAATCATCTAATTAACCAAACGTTAATGGTCTTCAATCGAGACCATGATTAGTTTGAAGCAGTGTTTTACCAAGAAGCTGGACTGGAACAAAGCGTCCTCCCGTGCTATAGATAACAAGTGATAAAGATACTTCACAACAGCAACATTACCCTCAACACCATAAGTAAATGGGATACAATGAGCAGATACATTATGATTAAGAAAAAGAAACAGGCACCCACATCCTGTGAACTTATCAGCTGTCATTCCACTCTTTGTCGCCGCTGCCACAAACACAAAACCCACAACCCACAGTATATGAGTGACACCTGTTACTTTACAGCTTGCTGAAAAAAAGGAAACCAGTGATCAGCTCTGCTCACAATATGCATAACTTACCACGAGCAGGAACTCCTTATATGGGCCTAGACACCCACATTGCCATGCGATCATTAGGAAAGGACTCCATATATGGTCATAGAGCAGTGACCATGCCAATTTGCTAACCTGCATCCAATCTTCATTAGCCACAAGCCCGCCTCACTCACCTGAATCCTCTTGTTTAATCAACCAACCTCACAATATTTCAACGGCATCCATCTTCACACTATTGCCCAACAAACAGTTGTACTGAGGTTGGAACCTAAATCATTTTTAAATTGTTTCTGAACATAAGTGGTTTTTCCCCGTTCTGACCAGCAAAATTAAGTTTGAACCCAAAAAAGGACTGGTTTATAGCGTTCCTTTTTATTACATTTTTCAAAATATTTGTACATTTAGCTCAACATTAAATGACTTCAATCAGTGCAACAAGAGAAATTAGGGAAGCTCTTTTTTTTGTTATTGAGGTTCTGACTTGCTACAGGCTGTCTGACAAGAAACCCTCCCCCCAAACACAGCTTGCTGAAAAAAAGGAAACCACAGTTATCAGCTCTGCACACAATATGCATAACTCAACCACACCGAACGTGTTGTTTATAACGCAGGAGAGCTTTAAGCTTCAGACCACACGTCTTAATCCACAGCAGGATTTCCAAATATGGGCTTTGTCTTCCGTATGGTAATGCCCCCAGAGCAGGAACTCCATATATGGGTGCACTCATACCAAAGTAGTAATCTTGTGGTTTCTATAAAATAAAGGAGATGGAAATGCAAGCTACACAATCAGGCCTATATTAGGGATGGGCAACTCCAGTCCTTGGGGGACCGGAGTGGTGTCACTCTCTTTCACCCATCCCAAGCAAACACTGATTAGAAAGCTGATTAAACAAACTGCGTTCTAAACTGAAGATCATGATTCGTTTATTATTGGAGTCAGGTGTGATGGATTTACGTCTGTCTCTCCAACCAGCTACAGAGAGATCCTATAGGATCCTAGGAGGCGCCGTTACTTAATTACTAGGCCAAGGCCTTAAATCAAGTGTGCATGCTCGAACACACCAGGCCTTCGAGAATCTTCCACAACTTAACAATATGACACTCTCTTGCAGTAATTTCAACATTCACAACACTTGTGATTTAGCTACAATCATGCAACAGTGACTTGCAATTCTGTAATTAGACAACTTGCATGAGCTAGCCTCTCTAGGGTAGGGGGCAGTATTTGCACGGCCGGATAAAAAACGTACCCGATTTAAGCTGGTTATTACTACTGCCCAGAAACTAGAATATGCATATAATTATTGGCTTTTGATAGAAAACACCCTAAAGTTTCTAAAACTGTTTGAATGGTGTCTGTGAGTATAACAGAACTCATATGGCAGGCAAAAACCTGAGAAGATTCCTTACAGGAAGTGCCCTCTCTGACCATTTCTTGGGCTTCTACACACTCTTTATTGAAAACTGAGGATCTCTGCTGTAACGTGACACTTCCTACGGCTCCCATAGGCTCTCAGAAGGCGGCAAAACACTAAATGATGCCTTTGCAGGCCCTGGCTGAAAAACAGTAGCGCATTTGGATAGTGGTCGATCAGAGAACAATGAGACTGGGGCGCGTGCACGAGGCGAGACCATGTTTTTATTTTTTCGTCTTTGAACGAAAACAGGGTTTCCTGGTCAGAATATTATCGTTTTTTTAAGAGAAAAATCGCATTAAAATTGATTTTAAACAGCGGTTGACATGCTTCGAAGTACGGTAATGGAATATTTCTATTTTTTTTGTCACGAAACGCGTCGGGCGCGTCACCCTTCGGATAGTGTCTTGAACGCACGAACAAAACAGAGGATATTTGAATATAACTATGGATTATTTTGAACCAAACCAACATTTGTTATTGAAGTAGAAGTCCTGGGAGTGCATTCTGACGAAGAACAGCAAAGGTAATCAAATTTTTCTAATAGTAAATCGGAGTTTGGTGAGGGCCAAACTTGGTGGGTGTCAAAATAGCTAGCCGTGATGGCTGGGCTATCTACTCAGAATATTGCAAAATGTGCTTTTGCCGAAAAGCTATTTTAAAATCGGACATAGCGATTGCATAAAGGAGTTCTGTATCTTTGTGAGTAATTTAGTAAATTCACTGGAAGTTTGCGGTGGGTATGCTTGTTCTGAACGTCACATGCCAATGTAAAAAGCTGGTTTTTGATATAAATATGAACTTGATTGAACAAAACATGCATGTATTATATAACATAATGTCCTAGGAGTGTCATCTGATGAAGATCATCAAAGGTTAGTGCTGCATTTAGCTGTGGTTTGGGTTTATGTGACATTATATGCTAGCTTGAAAAATGGGTGTCTGATTATTTCTGTCTGGGTACTCTGCTGACATAATCTAATGTTTTGCTTTCGTTGTAAAGGCTTTTTGAAATCGGACAGTGTGGTTAGATTAATGAGAGTCTTGTCTTTAAAATGGTGTAAAATAGTCATATGTTTGAGAAATTGAAGTAATAGCATTTCTAAGGAATTTGAATAACGCGCCACGGGATTCCACTGGCTGTTGAGTAGGTGGGACGATTTCGTCCCACATACCCTAGAGAGGCTAGCCAACAGGTAAACAATGCTACCAGCTGACAACAGTAAAAATAAGTTAGATGTAACAAGATAACTATCTCTAGCAAAGTTTCATTACCAAGCAGATATTATTGTCAATGACAGTCAATATCACAACTGTCATTGTTAGCTCAATGGCTAAGGTTGGTGACTCACCACTGCTGAAGGTGATGGCTTGCATGGTGGAGCAGGTGGGGACCCATAGGCAAGGCTCCTCGGGGATCTAGAGGCAGGGGCCGGCTGGTCCCCAGAGACGAGGTCAGGTGGTTCCACAGGTGTAAGGGCAGGAGGGTCTTCCAGTGCAGGAGCCAGGCGGCCCTCCAGAACTGCAGAGAGCAGGCCACCCGGGTCAGGGAACGTGGGTCCCCCAGGTCAGTGGGCCTAGCAGGGCAGGAAACACAGTAGTAAGTCCCCTGAACTGTTTTTTTAACATTTTATTTCACCTTTATTTAACCAGGTAGGCCTGTTGAGAACAACATCTCATTTACAACTGCGACCTAGCCAAGATAAAGCACAGCAGTATGACACAAACAACAACAGAGTTACAAATGGAATTAACAAACATACGGTCAATAACACTGTCTGAGAAGTAGTTGGTGAACCAGGCGAGGGTAGTCATTTGAGAAACCAAGGCTGTTGAGTCTGCCGATAAGAATGTGGTGATTGACAGCCGAAAGCCTTGGCCGGGTCGATGAATATGGCTACACAGTATTGTGTTTTATCGATGGTGGTTATGATATCTTTTAGGACCTTGAGCGTGGCTGAGGTGCACCCATGACCAACTCCGAAACCAGATTGCATAGCGGAGAAGGTACGGTGGGATTCGAAATGGTCAGTGATCTGTTTGTTAACTTGGCTTTCGAAGACCTTAGTAAGGCAGGGTAGGATAGATATAGGTCAGTTTTGGTCTAGACTGTCTCCCCCTTTAAAGAGGGTGATGACAGTGGCAACTTTCCAATCTTTGGGGGGATCTCAGATGATACAAAAGAGAGGTTGAACAGGTTAGCAATAAGGGTTGCAACAATTGCGGCGGATATTTTAGAAAAAGAGGGTCCATATTGTCTAGCCCAGATGAATTGTAGGGGTCCAGATTTTGCAGCTCTTTCAAAACATCAGCTATCTGGATTTTGGTAAAGGAGAAATGGGGGAGGCTTGGGCAAGTTGTTGTGGAGGGTGCCGGGAAGTTGACCAGAGTAGGGGTAGCCAGGTGGAAAGCATGGCCAGCCGTAGAAAAATGCTTATTGACATTCTCAATTATAGTGGATTTATCGGTGGTAACAGTGGTTTCTAGCCTCAGTGTAGTGGGCAGCTGGGAGGAGGTGCTCCTATTCTCCATGGACTTTACAGTGTCCCTGAACTTTTTGGAGTTTGCGCTACAGGATGCACATTTCTGTTTGAAAAAGCTAGCCTTTGCTCTCCTAACTGCCTGTGTATATTGGTTCCTAAATTCCCAGAAAAGTTGCATATCGCGGGGGCTATTCGATGCTAATGCAGTACGCCACAGGATGTTTTTGTGCTCGTCAAGGGCAGTCAGGTCTGGAGTGAACCGGGGTCTATATCTGTTCCTTCAACATTTTTTGAATGGGACATGCTTATTAAAGATGTTGAGGAAAGCACTTTTAAAGAATAACCAGGCATCCTCTACTGATGGAATGAGGTCAATATTCTTCCAGGATACCTGGGCCAGGTCGATTAGAAAGGACTTCTCACTGAAGTGTTTTAGGGAGTGTTTGACAGTGATGAGGGGTGGTCGTTTGACCGCAAACCCATTACGAATGCAGGCAATGAGGCAGTGATTCCTAAGATCCTGGTTGAAGACATCAGAGGTGTATTTGGAGGGCAGGTTGGTCAGGATGATATCTATGGGGGTGCCTGTATTTACAGATTTGGGGTTATACCTGGTAGGTTCATTGATCATTTGTGTGAGATTGAGGGCATCTAGCTTAGATTGTAGGATGGCCGGAGTGTTAAAAACCTCTTAGGGTTAAGAGGCAGTGTTCGGAAGTTCGGATGAATGACGTGCCCAAAGTAAACCGCCTGTTACTCAGGCCCAGAAGCTAGGATATGCATATAATTGGTAGCATTGGTTAGAAGACACTCTGAAGTTTCTAACGCTGTTCAAATAATATCTGTGAGTATAACAGAACTGATATGGCAGGCAAAAACCCGAGGAAAATCCATCCGGAAAATGTTGAGGTCACAGTCCATTTTAATGCTTATCTATGGGATATACAAATAAATTGCTCCCAGCTTGCAGTTCCTATGGCTTCCACAAGATGTCAACAGTCCTAAGAAAGGGTTTCAGGCTTGTTTTTTGAAAAATGATTGAGTAGTTGTAGTTTTTCCAAGGTGTATCTCATTACAAATGTAGTCTGTTGCCTGCGTGAATGAGGTGCTCGCTTTTCGTTATTTATCTTCCCTATTGAACATACTATTCTCCGTCTTAAATTTGATCATTTATTTAGATATTAGAGTACCTGAGGATTAATTAGTAACATCGTTTGACTTGTTTGGATGAACTTTACTGGTAACTTTATGGATTAGTTTGTATGCATGTTGAAAGAGTGGATTACTGAATCAAGCGCACCAACTAAACGGACATTTTTGGATATAAAGAAGGACTTTATCAAACAAAACGACCACTTAATGTGTAGTTGGGACAATTGGGATTGCAAACAAAGGAAGATCTTCAAGGGTAAGTGATTTATTTTATCGCTATTTGGGTGTGGGGCGCTGTCCTCAGATAATAGCATGGTATGCTTTCACCGTAAAGCCTTTTTGAAATCTGACAACGTGGTTGGATTAACAAGAAGTTAAGCTTTTAAACGATGTAAGAAACTTGTATTTTCATGAATGTTTAATATTACGATTTTGTCATTTGAATTTGGCGCGCTCCAGCTTCACCAGATGTTGTCGATTTTTACCCCTTCAGCGGGATCTGTGCGCTAAGAGGTGTCTAAGCATGTCCCAGTTCAGGTCACCTAACAGTATGAGCTCTGAAGATAGATGGGGGGCAATCAATTCACATATGGTGTCCAGGGCACAGCTGGGGGCTGAAGGTGGTCTATAGCAAGTGGCAACGGTGTGAGACTTGTTTCTGGAAAGGTGGATTTTTAAAAGTAGAAGCTTGAATTGTTTGGGCACAGACCTGGATAGTATGATAGAACTCTGCAGGCCATATTTGCAGTAGATTGCATCTCTGTCCCCTGTGGCAATTCTATGTTGTCGGAAAATGTTACAGTTAGGGATGGACATTTCAGGATTTTTGGTGGCCTTCCTTAGCCAGGATTTAGACACGGCTAGGACATCAGGGTTGGCAGAGTGTGCTAAAGCAGTGAATAAAACAAACTTAGGGAGGAGGCTTCTAATGTTAACATGCATGAAACCAAGGCTTTTAGGGTTACAGAAGTCAACAAATGTGAGCGCCTGGGGAATGGGAGTGGAGCTAGACGCCCAGTGAGCTGAGTGATCATAGGGTCCAGTGAGTAGCTAGGCGGGCTGGAGACACAGCGATTCAGACAGCTAGCGGGCCAGGGCTAGCACAAGGGCCTTAGGGGGACGTCGCGACAGAGGAGTCTGTTGTAGCCCCCTCGGATGGTTACGTTGGCTGGGGGCTGCGAACTGGCTCGGAGCAGGGACTGCACACCTAGAGGAATAGATAACTCAGGGTTTAGTGGGACGGGAGACCCAGGGCCTAAAACTAGGGCAGGAGATTTGGCGTGTAGCACTGAGGGAGCTGACTGCTTGCTGGCTAAGGCTGGGGGCTGGCCACCAACTGAGGGCAGAGGCTGCAGACCTAGTGGGGAAGAGAACATATAGCCTGGCGGAGCAGTAGACTGAGGGCCTACTAGAGCTGGAGACAGCAAAACCAGAACGACTGAAGACTGGGAGACTGTGCTGATAACATTGTGCCTGACAGGGAAACTGATTGACTCTGGACCTGACAGAAAAACTGACTGACTCTGGACCTGACAGGGAAACATACAACGACTGAGGGATAGGAGAGCACAGCTAGTACAGCAGGAGACTGAGGACCTAGTGCTAGCGAATGAGGGCCGAGGGGGGCTGAGGACTGAGAACCTAGCACAGATCACTTTTTGCCCAGCAGGACAGGAACTCTAAGCCTGGCAGGTGGAGGAACCGTGGAGACACCAATCCTAGTACAGCAAACTCAGGGCCTAGAATGACAGGTCGTCCTAAACCTAGCAGGCTAGGCAAGTGCTTACCAACTAAGTCAGGGGGCTGCGATCTGAGCAGGGCAGCAGACTGCACGCCTGACACCGAAGCAAACATGGGGCATAGCTGGGTAGGGTGCCTATGGTCTGGCAGAGCAGCAAACTTAGGACCCACTAGTGCAGGAGACTGTGGACCTAAAACAGCTGAGGACTGGGGGCCTAGCGCTATGGCTGGAGTCTGGGAACCTAAGTCAGACAAGTTTGAAGCTGCAACTAGGGCCTGAGACTGAGGGCGCCCCCTCTGGTTCGTGCCATGGAGGAAATCTTTGTGGGATATACTCACTGTCTCAGGGTAGTAAGTTGGTGGTTTCAAGATATCCCTCTAGTGGTGTGGGGGCTGTGCTTTGGCAAAGTGGGTGGGGTTATATCCTGTCTGGTTGGCCCTGTCTGGGGGTATTGTCGGACGGGACCACAGTGTCTCCCGACCACTCCTGTCTCAGCCTCCAGTATTTATGCTGCAATAGTTTGTGTCAGGGGGGCTAGGGTCAGTCTGTTATGTCTGGAGTATTTCTCCTGTCTTATCTGGTGAACTGTGTGAATTTAAGTATGCTCCCTCTAATTCTCTCTCTCCCCCTCCCGGAGGACCTGCTGTTCCCAGTCCATCTGGTCGTGTTGCTGCTCCAGTTTCAACTGTTCTGCCCACGGCTATGGAACCCTGACCTGTTCACCAGACGTGCTACCTTGTCCCGGACCTGCTGTTTTCGACTCTCTAGCGCACCTGCTGTCTCTAACTATGAATGCTCGGCTATGTAAGGCCAACTGACATTTACTCCTGAGTTGCTGACCTGTTGCACCCTCTACAACCACTGTGGTGGTGATTATTATTATTAGACCCTGCTGGTCATCCATGATAGTTTCTTGGCCATGTACTGTTATAATATCAACCCAGCACAGCCAGAAGAGGACTCTGAGGGCTATCCCTCAGAGCCTGCTTCCTCTCTAGGTTTCTTCCTAGGTTCCTGTCTTTCTAGGAAGGTTTTCTTAGCCAGCGTGCTTAAACATCTGCATTGCTTGCTGTTTGGGGTTTTAGGCTGGGTTTCTCTATAGCACTTTGTTACATTAGTTGATTTTAAAGGGGCTTTATAAATACATTTGATTGATTGGGTAAAGCCATAAACTGAGAGCCTACCAAGGGGGCAGGATAGATTGGACCAACCAGGAAGGCAGGGAACTCTAAACCTACCGTGGGGGGCAGGATACGCAAAGCATGGACACTTTACAACTGCCAAGTAGGCAGAAAACTGAAACTCCCCTACTGGAAAAGAGAACTCAGATCCTACTGGGAGGCAAATGTGTTCAATTATAGCCATGGTATAAAAGGAATAATCAACTCGGGGCTCTATGCGTTCTCTAGAAAATAATGCATCTCTGTATAAGGTCAGTTCACACTTCACTGTCATTCATTATTTTCCATAGAACAACGCATAGCCCCTCGTTCATTATCCCGTACATACAGTGCATTCTGCAAGTATTCAGACCCCTTGACTTTTTCCTTATTCCGTTACAGACTTTCTCAAAAATGGATAAAACAAAAATTATAAAATGGCCCTCAATCTAAATACACACACACACAACACCCCATAATGACAAAGCTAGAAATGTTTGCAAATTCACGAAAGAACATCTCATTAACATACGTTTTCAGACCCTTTGCTATGAGACTTGAAATTGAGCTCAGGTGCATCCCGTTTCCATTGATCATCCTCGAGATGTTTCTACAACTTGATTGGAGAACACCTGTGGTAAATTAAATTGATTGGACATGATTTGGAAAGGCACACACCTGTGTATATGAAGTCCCACAGTTGAAAGTGCAAAGATGTTGAAGGAATTGTCCTTAGAGCTCCGAGACAGGATTGTGTCGAGGCACTGATCTGGGGAAGGACACAAGAAATGTCTGCAGTATTAAAGGTCCCCGAGAACAGTGGCCTCCATCATTCTTAAATGGAAGAAGTTTCAACCACCAAGACTCTTCCTAGAGCTGGCCGCCTTCCCAAACTGAGCAATCGGGGGAGAAGGGCCTTGGTCAGGGAGGTGACCAAGAACCCGATGGTCACTCTGACAGCTCCAGAGTTCCTCTGTGGAGATGGGAGAACCTTCCAGAAGGACAGCCTTCACTGCAGCACTCCACCAATCAGGTCTTTACATTAGAGTGGCCAGACGGAAGCCACTCCTCCGTAAAAGGCACATGACAGCCCGCTTGGAGTTTGCCAAAAGGCACCTAAAGAACTCTCAGACCATGAGAAACAAGATTCTCTGGTCTGATGAAACCAAGATTAAACTCTTTGGCCTGAATGCAAAGCATCACTTCTGGACGAAACCTGGCAACATCCCTATGGGGAAGCATGGTGGTGGCAGCATCATGCTGTGGGGAATGTTTTTCAGCAGCAGGGACTGGGAGACTGGTCAGGATCGAGGCAAAGATGAAAGAAGGAATGTACAGAGAGATCCTTGATAAAAACCTGCTCCAGAGCGCTCAGGACCTCAGACTGGGGGCAAAGGTTTACCTTCCAACAGGACATCGACCCTAAGCATACAGCCAAGACAACGCAGGAGTGGCTTCGGGACAAGTCTCTGAATGTCCTTGAGTGGTCCAGCCAGAGCCTTGACTTGAACCGGATCGAACATCTCTGGAGAGACCTGAAAATAGCTGTGCAGCGACGCTCCCCATCCAACCTGACAGAGCTTGAGAGGATATGCAAAGAAGAATGGAAGAAACTCCCCAAATACAGGTGTGCCAAGCTTGTAGCATCAAATCCAAACAGACTCAAGGCTGTAATCGCTGACAAATGTGCTTCAACAAAGTACTGATATATTTCCATTTTATTTTTATTAATTATCAAAACTGTCTCAACCTGTTCATGCTTTGTCATTATGAGGTATTGTGTGATAGATTGATGAAAACATATTTTATGCACTTTAGAATAAGGCTGTAATGTAAAAGATTTGGAAAAATTCATGCTGTCTGAATTCTTTCCGAGTGCACTGTATCTGAGCAGTGAAGTGTATTCATGGATGCCAAGGGAAGCCAGGATTCCCCAAAAATGTAATCAATACTAAAATAAAATGTATTTAAAATGTTGTTCGTCTCTCTCTGTGTTTTCATAACTTTCCGTCAATTCGCAAGTGGCTTAATCTCACCAGAGAAATCCTCAGATCGAGGTTAACAGCAGCCCTCTGGCTCAGTATGTGTAGCCCATGTATCTGATAATATCTGGAACAAGAGTATAACATGTTGTCACGCCCTGACCAGGTGAACTCTTCTATTTTGGTCAGGGTGTGGCATTTCTATAGTTTATTTTCTATGTTTTTGGTATAGCCTTGCTTTGGGGCGTATTTCTATGTTGGATTCTGTAGATTCCCAATCAGAGACAGCTGTCGCTAGTTGCCTCTGATTGGGGAATCATATTTAAGTTCCTTTTCCCCCCACGATGTTTGTGGGTTGTTGTCTCTTTTTGTTGGAGCAGTAGCGATACGTTTATTCTCTGTTTTGACCGTGTTATTTCAGTCTGTAATAAATAACATGAGTTCGCTCCCAGCTGCGCCTTGGTCCACTTCTTCCTTCCTGCACGACGATCGTTACAGAACAACCCACCTTACCAGGACCAAGCAGCGGGAGGAAAAGGAGCGCGAGAGATGGGCTCGCGAGGGAAAGGAGTTCTGGACCTGGGAGGAGATCATGTCGGGGAAAGGACCCTGGCGGAAGGATTCCCAGGTCGAGGAGGTGATGCCAGCCGGTGGAAGGAGTCGCAGGCGGCGGTCGAGGAGGCCCGGAAGACACCCCCAAGAATTTTTTTTGGGGGGGCTAATGGGGTGGTCCGGAAGGGCAGAGGAAGAGCCCAGAACACTGCTCTCGTGGGGGATAACGGCGATGGAGGATGCAGAGATGTGGCAGGTCCTGGAGGACCTGCGTAGGGACAGCGTGGAGGAAGAGCCTTGGGTAGCAGAGGTGCGCACGGTATCGCCAGTGCGCCTGCACAGCCCAGTGCGCTCTGTGCCAGCGCCCCACATTTGCCGGGCTAGGGGGAGTGTTCAGCGAGGACGTGTTGTGCCGGCTCAGCGCTCCTGGCCTCCGGTGCCCCTTCTCGGTCCGATGTATCCTGCGCCGAGGACGCGCACTGTGTCTCCGGTACGGCTGCACAGCCCAGTGCGTTCTGTGCCAGCGCTCCACACTTGCCAGGCTAAGGTGGGTGTTGAGCCAGAACGGGTGATGTCAGCTGTGCACTCCAGACCTCCAGTGCGCCTCCTCGGTCCAGGATATCCGGCGCCGCTTATGCGCACTGTGTCGCCGGTGTGCGGTCACAGTCCAGTCCGGCCCGTCCCTGCTCCCCGCACCAAGCCAGTGGTGTGTGCCCCCAGTCCGGCCCGTCCCTGCTCCCCGCACCAGGTTAGTGGTGCGTGTCCCCAGTCCTGTCCGGCCCATCCCTGCTCCCCGCACCAGGTTAGTGGTGCGCGTCCCCAGTCCAGTCCGGCCCGTCCCTGCTCCCCGCACCAAGCCAGTGGTGTGTGCCCCCAGTCCAGTCCGGCCCGTCCCTGCTCCCCGCACCAGGTTAGTGGTGCGCGTCCCCAGTCCTGTCCGGCCCATTCCTGCTCCCCGCACCAAGCTAGTGGTGCGTGTCCCCAGTCCTGTCCGGCCCATCCCTGCTCCCCGCACCAGGTTAGTGGTGCGCGTCCCCAGTCCAGTCCGGCCCGTCCCTGCTCCCCGCACCAGGTTAGTGGTGCGTGTCCCCAGTCCTGTCCGGCCCGTCCCTGCTCCCCGCACCAGGTTAGTGGTGCGTGTCCACAGTCCTGTCCGGCCCATCCCGGCTCCCCGCACCAAGCCGGTGGTGCGTGTCCCCAGTCCAGTCCGGCCCGTGCTCCCCGCACCAGGTTGGTGGTGCGTGTCCCCAGGCCAGTCCGGCCCGTCCCTGCTCTCCGCACCAGGTTGGTGGTGCGTGTCCCCGGTCCTGTCCGGCCCGTCCCTGTTCCCCGCACCAGGCCCACGGCGCGTGTCCACAGTCCGGCACGGCCTGTGTCCGGTCCACCGGTGACCAGTCCTGTTCCGGTCGGCGGCTCCGCTCCGGAGCCTGAGCATGCCGCTCCACCGTGGTCCAGTCTGGGCCAGAGGGGTAGGGCTAGGGTGGAGGCAGGGGGAGAAACACGCCCGGGGCCAGAGCCTCCACCGAGGGTGAGGCGCCCACCTGGGTCCCCCCCCTAATAGACTTTAGGTTGGTGCGCCGGGAGTACGCACCGTTGGAGGGGGGGTACTGTCACGCCCTGACCAGGTGAACTCTTCTATTTTGGTCAGGGTGTGGCATTTCTATAGTTTATTTTCTATGTTTTTGGTATAGCCTTGCTTTGGGGCGTATTTCTATGTTGGATTCTGTAGATTCCCAATCAGTGACAGCTGTCGCTAGTTGCCTCTGATTGGGGAATCATATTTAAGTTCCTTTTCCCCCCACGATGTTTGTGGGTTGTTGTCTCTTTTTGTTGGAGCAGTAGCGATACGTTTATTCTCTGTTTTGACCGTGTTATTTCAGTCTGTAATAAATAACATGAGTTCGCTCCCAGCTGCGCCTTGGTCCACTTCTTCCTTCCTGCACGACGATCGTTACACATGTTGACACTGTAGAATTTGATTGATTGATACCAGCAAGTACTTGGCCTACCTTGATAAAACATTTTGAAAATAATTAGACAATCAGTTGAGCTGAGCTCAACTGTGGGTTGTTCTGGTGAATCTCACCAAAGAAATCATCAGAGCGAGTTTAACAGCAGCCCTCTGGCTCAGTATGTGTAGCCCATGTATCTGATAATGTCTGGACCAAAAGAGTATAACACGTTGCCACCGTAGCATTTGATTTATACCAGGAAGTATTTGGCCTCTTGATAAAAAAATATAAGAATTAGCCAAATCAGCGTTGAGCTGAGCTCAACTGTGGGTTGTCTTGGTGCAGCAAAATACCCCCCAAGGTAGGCGAGTTTGGATGTGGCTTCAGACCAATCAAATCACTTCCTAAGCAAAACAATTTTTGGGAAAAACATGTCTGTTCCTTGTCTGCTTATGTTGATGTCCGGGAGTAGCTAGCTTTCTAAATCAGCCCTTTCCTAAGCCATAGATGGAGACGGGGATTTGGACTTGTGGTTTTGACTTAATTCTCTGTACAGGCCAATGATTATGGTGATTCTTATCTAACCATGAATGAAAATGTTGTGCCACTGGCCTGAAATGATTAAAGGTCAAGATGTAGCCTAGTAGGCTCACGTTAACTAGGTAGCTAACTAACTTAGCTGGTTCACTGTTGCCCATGCCAGGAAGATAGGCTAGCAAGTATTTTAGCTAGGTAGCCTATGACAACAAAAACTAAATGTAATGTATGACAGAGCCATAGACCGGTTTTGCCAGTATGAAAGAGAGGAGGATGACATTGGCATTCAATTAGTCTACAAGTAGGGTGAGTCAATGTTCTGCACAAACAATTGTCAAAGACTCCAATCACCCAAGTCATGTACTGTTCTCTCTGCTACCTCATGGCAAGCGGTACCGGAGCACCAAGTTTAGGTCCAAAAGGCTCCATAACAGCTTCTACCACAAGCTGTAAGACTGCTGAACAGTTAATCAAATGGCTACCCGGACTATTTGCATTCAACCCCTCCCCCCCCCATTTTTTTTACTAACCTGTACCCCCGCACATTGACCCCCTGTAAATAACCTCGTTATTTTATTGTCTTACTTTTTTTTACTTTAATAAATATTTTCTTAAAACTGTATTGTTGGTTAAGGGCTTGTAATTAAGGATTTCACTAAGGTCTACACCTGTTGTATTCAGTGCATGTGACAAATAACATTTTCTTTGATCTCACTTTTAAAGTTTCAAAACATCAATATTTGGCGGCTGAAACTATGATTTGGGTGTCTGCCCAGCTGGGGCCTGTTCCGCTGGGGCCAGTCGGGAATGGAGTCCAGAAAAACAGGCAAAGGTCAAAACCGGGAGGACTAGTAAAAGAGAATAGAAAAACACGCTGGTTGACTTGAACAAACAAGACGAACCTGCACAGAGAGACAGGAAACACAGGGATAAATACACTGGGGAAAATAAGCGACACCTGGAGGGGGTGGAGACAAGGACATGTGAAACAGATCAGTGCGTGACAATAACTTATGATAATTGACAATGGCACATATGTTAGTATTTGTTAACCTCTGTAATTGTTATAAAAATGGTTTACTTAAACCTTAATATTCCTTTGTTTCCTCACATCGGAACAGTCTTCAGATCCAAAAAACTATAGGCCACATCTACAACATATATATATATATATATATATTTTTTTTAAAGAACAGTACTAATGACACCTACTGTAGGCCAATATCCAACTATACAAACCGAGCTTGCTCTGGGTCCTCCTGCCTGGCGCGACTCTATATTTGAGAGAAATACAGGTTAGAAGGAGACAGAGGGAAAGACAGAGACAGGGGAGGTGGATACCTTGTCATGAGAGGAAGAGATTCAAGTTCTTCAGTGTCCACATTACTAAGGACCTATAAATGGTCCAAATACACCAAAGACAATGGTGAAGAGGGCATAACAACGCCTCTTCCCCCTGAAAAAACGTACGGCCCAGTACCTCACTGGGGCAGAGCTCCCTGCCATCCAGGACCTCTATAATAGGTGGTGACAGAGGAAAGCCCATAAAATTGTCAGAGACTCCAGTCACCCAAGTTATAGACTGTTTTCTCTGCTACCGCACAGCAAGCAGTACCGGAGCGCCAAGTCTAGGACCAAAAGGCTCCTCAACAGCTTCTACCCCCAAGTCATAAGGCTGCTGAACAATTCATAAAATCGCCACCGGATAATTTACATTGACCCCCCCCTCATGTTTCATTTCTAAATGTCTGCGCAAGAGTGAAGGTTTCCCGCGAGAGAGTAACGGTTAATGTGATTGGATGTTCATTATTTGACTAGGTTACCTGTGTTTGACATTGTGTTGTTATTTCGCTGAACACTAGATGGTTTCATTTTATTTTTGAAGGTGAAACCAGGTACTCGGGCGAGAAAAAAAACATCACCCAAATGTATAGCCCAGTTTTATTAACAGATGTGATTGTACTGCTATTCTTTTGTGATGTGCTGTGTAAATAAACACATGCTTAGACTGCGATCCCAGTTCTTTGCTGTTTATTCTGACAATAGACAAGGAACGAGTACATAAGATGAGAAGCACTTGCACCAGGATATTGACGGCTGTAGAATCCTTTGCATGTAAATAGAAGACTGGGCTTTTTATAATTAAATATGTCAAAAATAGGAAGGAATACAGATTATGCATGAACTAACAATAGACAAGGAAAGAACTTGAATTCATTTTGACATTATGACAGTCTTTGATGGTTTGTAGTTTGCTAAGTAAACCCTCTTGACACTCCAGATCGCTGTCTGAGCAGAATGTATAAACTCAAACATGTGGTCCCCGTATACAGTATTTTACTCCGGAGGCCTCTTCCTGGTCCACCTCTGCAGAACACTAATCACTAACATCAATTAACCTCACCAGACATGCAATTACAGTACAATGCAAATATTATCCATGGTAAAAACACAACGTCATATTTAACTTAATATGTTCAAATAAAGCATATCCAGCCCTCCTCACAGGAAACCCCTACAGAGAGAATGTGTTAGAGAGAGAGAGGGGTGAAATGGAACATTTCCCAGTTATGCTCATAGGTTGTGGTAAGGATTTGGTGGGGGCACAAAACATTTCTCAGAAACAGTCTTCAGTTCTGTCTTGTTTCATTTGTTGCTCCTTTTTCTCCTTTTTTCATTTTTAATGTACTTCACAAATGGAAGCAGAGAATGTGTGGCAATTCTACTCTGTAAGTATGTGACAATTGTCTGTGGTCATGTCTATTGTTATCATCCCAACCCAGAAAATATACAGCTAATTTTGCAACGTGACAAACATTTGCAGTTTTATAGATTCTCATGCTATTCTACAAAGTATATTGTCGTGTTTGGGGCCCCCCAGAGCCAGCTCTTTATTTTGACCACACTTTATTTTGACTTAATGCTGTTTTTTTTAGTACACACATTGAAATCAAAGAGTGAAATATGTTTGCTGCATGGTCCTTGTGTACATGCTGTGACCAGCAGGTGGTGGAGGTGATCTTGAAGCGAGTTCTGCTCCGCTCAGCACAGCTTGACTCGAGTCATTCCACATTGGTAGGCTAATTAAACTTTGTGGAAAATAAAGAAAATAGCCCACATAATAACAATATTCTACTACAAATTCATAAAAATATAGGACTAATAAAAGTGACATTAATATAGGCTATAATAATTACTTGATAACACATTCGTTATAGCCTTCTGAAACAAAATAGCCTATTAAATACTCCAAGTCTGTTATAACGGCAACCAGAATAATATTCTGTGTGTTGCACATTACAGCACCGACCCTTTTCCCTCCTTATCGACAATAAACTAAGTCTGGAGGATTTGTCCTTCAGTTTAAACTCCAAGTACTCGTTCTCATTCCGTTAATTTTCCACAGGTCTTTTATGAAGGCGGGTTGTTGAGGGCGGAATCAGTTTATCAAGAGACGCACTTCCGCACTTTCATTCATTCATGAACTTCTCTGAGTGGAAGGCAGTATACGCGTAGAGCGAGCAAGTTGAATGCAAGTTGCCGTAGTCTGCATTTCAGAGACCCAAAGGCATTCCAGACGAGTTCAACCAACACACATTGAATTTACGTGAGTTTAGTATTTCATTTGGTTCATTGAATGTCCTACATTCTCATCGAAATGTATCTAGTTGTTCTGTTAATTGTGTCCCTTCAACATTGAAAAGTATTTTGCCTTTCGCATGTTGAATTGTCATGTCGAATTCGTTCTTATCGCGCAGTTGATGTATTTTCTGATGATACAGATAAAGTATAGGGCAGGCCGGGGCCGTCTCCAAAGTTCCATAGCATTCGGGACTCAGTCCTGAAGAACAGGGGCTGAGGGGTTTGTCGTTCTGAGAAAAAAAAGCCTTTTTCTAAAATGATTTTACACGACTGGAGAGGTTACAATATTTTTTTATATCACACAAATGATCAAAATGACAAGCCTACATTTGCATACCGAGATCAAGACAATGAACGACCCATGACTTAAAGGCCACCAATAGCATATTCCAATGAAATGTGGATACAATGATTTTAGGCCTGTGGAAATTAAATTATCATCTACAATTTTTCCAGTTGCACTCACCTATTCAAACCAAATTTTCCCGCAGTTGTATTTTGAAGTATTTTGAAAAACCTTTTAGCTACTGCCTGCTATTCATTGTCAGCCACAATCAACAGTCAGCTGTTTTATATTTGCCTACCGATTGCCGAACTGCTGGATTCCCGACTAGACTAGGCATATGCGCTCATAATATGACAACACAATCTACAGCAATTTTTTAAATAGGCTATTGGTCCTCTGTGGCTAAATTATACTGGTGTAGCATTTTCAAGGATTTGGCATATGTATTTCAATCTATCTGCAGCACTTCCTGCACCCCTTCCTGCAGCGCTTCCACGCATGGTGCTCTCCCCATTGCCAAATAAATGAATCAACACTTCTTATTTTTAATTGAATCGATTGTGGTCAGTAACCGCATATGGGGTTATAGTGTAGGTAGGCCTACTGTTACAATACTATTTAAAACGATCTATCACCAAGTAGACTAGCCTACAATTACGAGAATAAACTCTGTAAATCAATGAAGTCAATAGTGTTTTCAGCTATATTGTTATTGAAGGACCTTTTTAAAACAATACATGAATATGTCAAGTGACTTGAATAGCCTATGTGAAAAGTGTACAAATGTGTATTCGCATCAGTAGGCTAAGTGACTGAAATGCATCAGGATTGTTCAGGAAAACATTAGGGAAGCTCATCAGGTAGGCTATAGGCCTAATCTGTGTGTGTGTAGATAAAATCTGCATTGCTTTCAATTGCTAGACTAATGATCATGAGCGCTCACCTCAATTTAACTAACATTTCTCAGCCTAATTGTAACCAAATATCCAAACGGAGATTCACTGAAAACAAAAATCTGACATTGATTGATTTATCAAGATGAGTTCCCATGCTTGTCTCAAAGCAGCGAAATAATACTGTCCCAATCAAAACGATGCTGGAATGATCAATTGACCACCCATGGCAGTTACTTCATATGTATTATATCCAGTGGTATAGTGCCATTATTATAATGTAGCCTACGGGAGCACCATTTTATTATTATTATTATTAAGCCTTCGTTTCTGAATGAAAGTTGGTACCGACATGAAGCCTATTGTATAAAATAATTGTATAATACACTTACATTTTTTAATTCGTAAAACACCAAATTAGGCCTACCACCTTATTATAAAGTAGGCCATCATCATACATGAAAACATTTTCTTCATAATGCATTTAATACAAGGCTCCACGTGTACATTACACCATTTCTTTCATAATGCATTTTATACAAGGCTATGTCGAACTTTATGAGGGTTGTCAGATAGGACCCAAAAAGATATACATACAGTATATATATATTTTGTGTTAACAATGAAGGTATTCAATTGGGGAATGGAGATACAGTTGTATGATTGGAAATGATCATGCACACACAAACACTAACACACATATACACACACTCACTTTGTTTGTACTGTTATAGCCAACTCTTTTGTATTCATTATTTATAATAAAATATTCTAGTTGTCATGTATTCATTATCTTTAACTGGTTAAATGTTTGTAGTTCTCTACTTGATTTAGCTTTGGTATATTTGACAGTTTTATATATATTCTGTATTTCCACTGAAGAAAGTAATAGTTCACTACTGTAAATAAATGGACACTACCTGTTATAAAACGAAAATTGCAATGTGTAAATAGATGGTGAGAAATGCTCAGTCTGAAGCCATTCGGCTATAGGTTTCACAGCCCTATAATAATGATACAAGTTATATCACCTTTAAAAAAGGGTTTATTTACAACCTCTGGGGTATAAGATGTTAGGCAAAGTGGTATAGGAGAATCTGACATAACTTGAGTTCAGCCTTTGCCAATGAGAACCAACAGGGGCCTATAGCTTCGTACTTCATGACTGGGAAAGGCCTCGATTCTAGCCCGTAGAAAATCCTACATCCCTCTCATTAGATCAGAACGGGATGGATCAAATCAAATCAAAGTTTATTTGTCACGTGCGCCGAATACAACAAGTGTAGACCTTACAGTGAAATGCTTAATTACAGGCTCTAACCAATAGTGCAAAAAAAAAGGTATTAGGTGAACAATAGGTAGGTAAAGAAATAAAACAACAGTAAAAAGACAGGCTATATACAGTAGCGAGGCTATACAAGTATCGAGGCACCGGTAAGTAGCGAGGCTATAAAAGTACAGACACCGGTTAGTCAGGCTGATTGAGGAAGTATGTACATGAATGTATAGTTAAAGTGATTATGCATATATGATAAACAGAGAGTAGCAGCAGCGTAAAAAGAGGGGTTGGGGGTGGGGGGGCACACAATGCAAATAGTCCGGGTAGCCATTTGATTTTCTGTTCAGGAGTCTTATGGCTTGGGGATAAAAACTGTTGAGAAGCCTTTTTGTCCTAGACTTTGGCACTTCCGTACCGCTTGCCATGCGGAAGTAGACTAGTGAATCATATTAGTGGTTTGCATCCTAAAAAAAAGCATAGCTGTGTTTTTCTGCGTAACACACATTATTTGTCTACCAATATGATGCGGATCATTGTCAGGTTATTAGATATATAAGCTTCAGTAACAACAGAACAACATGGTTGTAAGAACACTTTAAAACAGGTCATTTATAAATGTGTAGAATGTGTTTGTTTTGGTTCCACACTGGTAAGTTAACTGATGTAAATTAGACAGTCACAGAGGATTTCCTTCTGAATAACTGGCCTGGGCATAACACTTTCCATTCAGCTTGAGGTAACTCTGATGTAAGGCCTGATCACGCTTGTATTGGGTACTTCTAGCTGTCACGCCCGTTGTTGCTTATCCGTTGTTCACTAGATATAATGTAATTGCAACCAAAACAATGTTGAAACCCAGAATGATTCTCACCACTGGTTCACATAACTAGACATGAGCTGGACGTGATCCTAACGCTGCCACCAATGTAGTGGAAGAAAGTGAAAGATGCAACAGCGACTCTAACCAGGGCTCATACGTGGCAAAGTGAACTCTTAACGGTCGTTGCCATGAAAGCCTAGTAGTCCTCTGGGCAGAGGCAGTAGGTCTACAATGCTGGCATATGCCTTGTTACAACAGCCTAAGTATATAACCTGATTGACACGACCGTAATAACCATCATGAAACGGCCATGGAAGTGCCATAAGTGTAAGCCAACATAATTCATTATTTTACATTAACATGTCTAACTACATTGATATGGCTTAATAGATCATAGTCCAGACTCGTTATAATTGCAAATACCAGGCAGTTGCAACAGGGACATTTAAACCAAACATATTATTTTTTGCAGGTCTTCTGTTTCCCCATATTTATTGATAAATTCATTTACCGTCATGCAAATGTATCCCCATTCACCAATGAAATACCTTCATTGATACCTTAAAAATAACATACAAATACAGGTTTACACTCCAGTCTGGAAACCCTCATAAAATCGGACATAGCAACAGTATCCCAAAATATTAAGCGAAAACAAGCAGAGAAAACAGCATTGGCATTAATAAAAATAAAACCTGTAAGGCTATTATTATATTATATTTAATTCGTTGACAACCTGTTTGATTAACAATATTGGGTTGTTAACATGTGGAATACAAAAAAGGCAGTGTACAACACCATTGCCCAAAATGCTTTGCTCCAATACGTTTCAAAAGATTGTTCCGAAGTTTGCCCACAAAAAAAAGGTATTTTCCTATGAATGAAGTCGCACAAAAAATGTATTTTCACACAAATTAAGCCACACAAAAATGCACGAAATCTGCTGAAATACTATTTATGCATATGTAACAGCGTAGGTTCCGTCCCTCTCTTCGCCCCAACCTGGGCTCGAACCAGGGACCCTTGCACACATCAACAACCGACACCCACGAAGCATCGTTACCCATCGCGCCACAAAAGCCGCGGCCCTTACAACACAACGACGTCACTGATTGAAACGCTATTAGCGCGCACCACCGCTAACTAACTAGCCATTTCACATTGGTTACACTTATTTTCACGACTTGAGTGTGCTATTGTGTTACACCAAAACATAGACGAAATGTCACATACATGCTTGTCTGAAGGTTCATATTACAATACGGAAGAGAAGAATAGATCTGCAATATTGAACTGAGGTTGGTTGTTGCGTTTTTTAATTGTCTCAATAAGACTAACCAGGATAAATGAAGGCCTATTATTAACATTTTATAAAACTGAGCTTTAGGGTAGGTGAGGTACAGCGGAGGGATCATGAAACCATGGGGCTAAAATAGATATCTCTGAGGTTGGTTGATGTCCCACACACACACACAGACTCAGAACCCTTCTAAAACAGACCCCTGGGGATGATCAGTCCAGTGGGGACTAGACTATAGCCTACTAGAATATGATATATCCATCTTCATGACTGGGGGAATCATTGTTGTGTTGTCAAAATATTTGTAACGCCACACCCCTAGATCCACCTGCTCAGTACTCGAGGACATTAGAATGATGAATGGTAGCAAAGGTTTACATAATGTTTAGACTAAATGTTTTAATTTTTAATTTTTTAATTTGCAGATACTCCACAGAAACATCCAAACATGAATGGATCGATACTTCCAAGTAAGTCAACAATGCATTTTGAGTTTTAGTCATATATAGATTACTGTAAGTGAGAAACCGTTAACAAGACCATGAGTGGGTGTTTGTACTGTAGTGACATCCACATGCATGAGCCCTTGTTTTTTTTTCTTACAGTCTTCCTGGCTCTATGTCTGGCTGGCTGGGCTGTATCTGGCACTTCTTTTGAAGGTGAGCTGTTCTCATGCCTGCCATGCATGTGTTCATTATAGTGTCAAAAACGAAATGAATACTGTACTTTTATACACTGTAAATAAGCCACTTCTCCCCGACATTTAGGTTTTTCAAACCTTGTCACAGTTTCACAGATTTACACAAAGTATTGGTGCTGAAACAGGGATCAGTCAGTGAATGTTTCGAAGTGAAATATGAAAGTGGTGACAACTTGATCTCACCATTCAATCTGGGCATTTTAATTCCATAATTCCATAAAATGATTCCTATATTAAAGCACAGTGAGTATGTATAGTAGTGTTTTGACCCAGACTGATCTAAAACTAAGTGTAGTAACTTTGATATTTAATATTGTCTGGGGTCTCTGTTTAACTAGCTCTCTTCCTGTTGTATTCTCTCTTGCAGCTCAGAAGACCTCCCCTGTCTGTTACCTCTGTAACGATACTCAATGCCAAAATATTGAGTCTGTTTATGACCATTTCACGGATAATTTGACTCTGTGGTCACGAGGTGAAATGGCTCCCCTGCCTCCCTGCCCCACCACCCCCCCCCCACCATCTGGAAAATGCTTGTTGTGTGTTGAGAGCCAGAAGGTCTACGCGGTGTGTGACTCAGAGATCATCAAGCCAGTCTTTGAGGGGCAAGGCAGCTCCATGCCTGTCATCGAAGCCAGTGAGTTTCTGTGAGGGCCCATGACAGTACAACCTGGGGAAGAGGATAGTCAATAGAGGGAACAAACAAAGCAGATTTCAGCAAAATGTTCATAGGCGTCAATTATTAATGCTAAGGGGCTTTTGGAAGTTGTAGTTTATTATAGAGCATGGCGTGACGCTTTACAGCAATGTCTCAAACCAGTCACTGCTATGAGCATTTCCCAGCTTATCCAGCTCTCTGTTGTTGTATGGAATCATTCCTGTACTGTCATTACAGATTGTTCCAGCATTGTTTCAGCTAACCATTCCTGTACTGCTATTACAGATTGTTTCAGCTAACCATTCCTGTACTGCTATTACAGATTGTTTCAGCTAACCATTCCTGTACTGCTATTACAGATTGTTTCAGCTAACCATTCCTGTACTGCTATTACAGATTGTTTCAGCTAACCATTCCTGTACTGCTATTACAGGTTGTTTCAGCTAACCATTCCTGTACTGCTATTACAGATTGTTTCAGCTAACCATTCCTGTACTGTTATTACAGATTGTTTCAGCTAACCATTCCTGTACTGCTATTACAGATTGTTTCAGCTAACCATTCCTGTACTGCTATTACAGATTGTTTCAGCTAACCATTCCTGTACTGCTATTACAGATTGTTTCAGCTAACCATTCCTGTACTGCTATTACAGATTGTTTCAGCTAACCATTCCTGTACTGCTATTACAGGTTGCACCGGCATTGTTTCAACTGTCCAGACGGGTGAGTTCCATTCAATATTCAAACTGTATTTCAAACAAAACATATCTTGTGGTAATTTTACATTAGAAGAGCAAATTGCATAACAGATCAGCAGTCTGGGTATTCTAAATGTGTTTGTCTTCAACAGGTGGACCTGGAGGTTTTGCTGGGAGTCCTGGTGAGTGCCGAAACCCACCGAACACCAATGCTCAGCTCAAGATCGTGTGCACCGAGAATAAAGAGACAAACTGAGTTCTTGCTCGTGTGTGAGAGACACTTCGTTGTTGTTCATGGAGGAAATTCCAAAAGTCTGATCTGAAGATAGTAATAGTGTTAAACAGTGTTAGATGATGATCATTTGTTTTCTTTGTCCTTTAACTGCTCCCCCTGTCCTCTTCTCCCACACACAGATCCAAATCCCCCCACAATGACCCCTGATGGCACTGGCAGGTTATCCAAGGAAAAAATAATCGCTATTGTGTTAATCCCAATGGCCTTCTTCGTCATCATCCTCATCGTTGTTTTGCGCAGAAGGACCAGTTCAAGTGAGCAAGGGGGGGGGGGGGGGATACAGAGTTTACTGGCTAAACATGTCCCTTTCCATAGGAGAATACAGGTGGTTTAATGTATATTTTTCTGCCATTTATACAGTCACTTAGCTGGCTTTTATACAGTCACTTAGCCTGGGCACCTGCCTGTTTGTTGCCTTCTGCTTCTAAGCTGTGCTGTGTGAAATATACAGTGCCTTCGTAAAGTATTCAGACCCCTTGACTTTTTCCGCATTTAGTTACGTTAGTGTTATTATAAAATGGATTACATAAAAAAATAATCAGCAATCTATAAACAATACACCATAATAATGAAGCAAAAACAGGTTATAATTGTTTTGCAAGTTAAACATTTTAAACAGAAATACCTTATATAAATAAGTATTCAGACCCTTTATGAGCCTCGAAATGCAGCTCAGATCCATCCTGTTTCCATTGATCATCCTTGGAGATGTTTCTACAACTTGATTGGAGTCCACTTGTGGTAAATTCAATTGTTTGGACATGATTTGGAAAGGCACACACCTGTCTATATAAGGTCCCACAGTTGACAGTGCATGTCTGTACAAAAACCAAGCCATGAGGTCGAAGGAATTATCCGTAGAGCTCCGAGACAGGATTGTGTCGAGGCACAGATATGGGGAAGGGTACCAAAATATTTCTGCAGCATTGAAGGTCCCCGAGAACACAGTGGCCTCCATCATTCTTAAATGGAAGAAGTTTGGAACCACCAAGACTCTTCTTAGATCTGGCCCCCTGGCCAAACTGAGCAATCAGGGGAGAAGGCCCTTGCTCAGGGAGGTGTCCAAGAACCCGATGGCCACTCTGACAGAGCTCTAGAGTTCCTCTGTGGAAATGGGAGACACTTCCAGAAGGACAGCCATCACTGCAGCACTCCACCAAACAGGCTTTTATGTTAAACTGGCCAGACGGAAGCCTCTCCTCAGTAAAAGGCACATGACAGCCCGCTTGGAGTTTGCCAAAAGGCACCTAAAGACTCTCAATGTCAGGCATGCTCCCGCTCTTCCCCCCTGGCACACGAGGGCGCCATGCTTCCCAGCATTACGCACTCATGCCACAATCATTATGCACACCTGCCTTCCCCCGTCACGCGCATCAGCGATTATTGGACTCACCTGGACTCAATCACCTCTGTCATTACCTCCCCTATATCTGGCTGTTCCCCCGCTTCAGCATTGATTGTCATATGTCCTTGTATACCCGTGTGCTGACGCTGTTCCTGTCTTGTTCCATGTCTGTTCCGATTAAATGTTTGACTAACCGTACCTGCTTCTCTACTCCAGTGTCGGTTCTTACACTCAGACCATGAGAAACAAGATTCTCTGGTCTGATGAAACCAAGATTGAACTCTTTAGCCTGAATGCCAAGCATCACGTCTGGAGGAAACCTGTTACCATCCCTACGGTGAAGCGTGGTGGCAGCAGCATGCTGTGGGGATGTTTTTCAGCGGCAGGGACTGGGAGACTAGTTAGGATCGAGGCAAAGATGAACAGAGCAAAGTACAGAGAGATCCTTGATGAAAACCTGCTCCAGAGCGCTCAGGACCTCAGACTGGGGCGAAGGTTCACCTTCCAACAGGACAACGACCCTAAGCACACAGCCAAGACAATGCAGGAGTGGCTTTGAGACAAGTCTCTGAATGTTCTTGAGTGTCCCAACCAGAGCCCAGACTTATACCCGATCTAACAGCTCTGGAGAGACCTGAAAATAGCTGTGCAGCCACGCTCCCCATCCAACCTGAGAGAGCTTGAGAGGATCTGCAGAGAATAATGGAAGAGACTCCTCAAATACATGTGTGCCAAGCTTGTAGCGTCATACCCAAGAAGACTCTATGCTGTAATTGCTGCCAAACATGCTTCAACAAAGTACTGAGTAAAGGGTATGAATACTTACGTAAATGTTATATATATATATATTTTAAATAAATTAGCAAAAGTCTCTAAAAACCTGTTTTTGCTTAGTCGGTATTGTGTGTAGATTGATGAGAGAAATTCTGTAACGTAACAAAATGTGGAAAAAGTCAAGGGGTCTGAACACTTTCCGAAGGCACTGTACAGTATATTATCATTGAAGTGCTCTCTTTTGGCAGATGTATTTGAGTGGTCTTTTTTTTTTTTGCGCTTGTCTTCACAGGTGTTGTCTGGTGTCCACTTCAGAAGTCCACTCAGAGCAACACTAGACCCAGTTAAAGTTATTAAAGAAAAAGGAATCTCATCATATGTGCTCTTCCCTTGTCTAATGTCAGAATAAACACCAAAGAACTGGGTTCACTGGCTGGGCATGTGTTTATTTACACAACACAAAAGAATAGCTGTACAATCTGTTAATAAAACTGGTGAGGTCATACCCAGACCTACAAAGAGGAAAGGGACAGGAGAGGGAACAGGTTTAGAGTACCACTCCTATTGACCAAAATCCATAATCTGGACACAAATTGATAGAAAGTTTTTAAATTTATAATCTGGTATTCTGTTTCAGGTTGTTCCCACAGCGGTCTCTCAGCCAAGCATAGAGCAACGGAACAGGGGAATTTACATATCAGCTCAATTACACCACCAAACCTAGTCACAGAAATGTCTTTGTTTCAAGTGGTCACCATGGAGATGTACAGTGAATATCAAAACAGAACCTCCCTGACACCAGAATGATATGATGCCTTATTGTGTTCACAGTCTGGAATAAATATGTGGACTGCTTAGGTAAAATAATCTACAACACAACTGATTCAACAAATCAAACAAATGTTAAATGGTCTTCAATCTTGACCATTATTAGTTTGAAGCAGTGTTTTACCAAGGAGCTGGACTGGAACAAAAGTGTCCTGCCGTGCTATAGATAACAATGTGATGAAGATACTGCACAACAGTAATCAGAAACATTACCCTCAACACCATAAAGAATGGAATACAATGAGCAGATACATTATGATTAAGAAAAACAGCTCCAGAGTCTCCACCCAGAAAAAAAACCCATCAGCTTCCCCATGATGGGCTAAGGCAGGCTCCACTGTACATCTCACAGACTCACCCCACCCACCCTCTGTCAGCTCTGACAACACAAATATATCAAGAGCATAACCACCCATCTGTGGCAGACTATCACAAAGGTGTGATGCTATTATGTATCTAAATATGCCTCATACTCAGTTTTCCTCTGGTTGCATTACCGCTCCACCAACTATTCTGTTAAACAATCTGTGTAGGAGGAGAATACTGTTGCTCCCTCTCCTTCCAACCAAGGTGCAGACAGAGAAGAGCAACCCCCCCACCCCTCTTCTCAGCAGTCACTCACGCCACACTCAGCCCCTGAATGTGTATCCTACGAGGAGGGTTAATAAACCTCAAGAGAATGATTAAATAAGCAGCAATGCAACTGTACTAGTTTACTACTACATATTAAGAGGAGCATCTTCAAGCATGTCAAAACAAATAAGCTCTGACAACACAAATATGTCAAAGGCAAAACCATCCTGTGTGTCACGTAAACATTCCTGACACTCCATTAACCAAACAAAATAAACAGTTTTTCTCTGGTTACGTTACAACTCCACCTCCAGCTAGGTAGTTAAACAATCTGTGTAGGAAAAGGAGAATACTGCTGCTGCCTCTCCTTCCAACCAAGGTGCAGAAAGAGAAGAGCACCACCCCTCTTCTCAGCAGTCACATCACACTCTCAGCCTCCCGCTTCCACACACACACACACACACACACACACACACACACACCTCACACAATATGATATACCAGAATAGTTAAATAGAAGGTTCTGGATCACAACGCTGTCCCTCTCTGACACCAGTCTGAAACATGGCACCTCACAGTACCTACAGACTGAGCTAAATGCATATGAAATACTACATTTACATTTTAGTCATTTAGCAGACATTCTTATTCAGAGTGACTTACAGTAGTGAATGCATACATTTCATACATTTTTGTTATTTCTCCATACTGGTCCCCTGTGGGAATCAAACCCACAACCCTGGCATTGCAAACACCATGCTCTACCAACTGAGCCACACGGGACCACACTACTAAGGAAGAATAAACACACTTCACAACTATAATCTAAAACAGAGCTCTCCAAACCTGTTCCTGGAGAGCTACCCTCCTGTAGATTTTCACTCCAACCCCAGTTGTAATTAACCTGATTCGGTTCATCAAGCAGCTAATTATTAGAATCAGGTGTGCTAGATTAGAGTTAGAGTGAAAACCTACAGGAATGTAGCTCTCCTGTACAGGGTTGAAGAGCCCTGGTTGAAAACATTAGACTCACAACTTTCACATTGCCAGAGACTTTGGAAACAGTGAGCAGATAGCTGTGGATAATATACTTAGTTGAGCTACCAGAGCAAATAAACAGCAAATAAACAGGTGTGGACTATAAGGAGGGTTGGGGGTACAGAAATGTGGTTGTTATTCAGCAGGTTACCATGGACACGGAGGGGAGAGAAGACAAAGAATGCAAAAACAAAAAACTTGATTGACAATGACTCACCGTCACATTACGTTACCTCTGACATTTACTGTTTTAGCTGTACTCCTTTCCAAGTTGTTTGGCTCACTGGGGAAGGTAAACTATAGTGACCTCAGGACTTCAGTGTGCTCGGAAAGTATTCAGATCCCTTCACTTTTTCCACATTTAGTTATTTTACAGCCTTATTCTAAAATAGATTTTTTTTTTTTTTGGCCCCATCATCAATCTACACACAATACCCCATAATGACAAAGCAAAAACAGGTTTTTATAATTTTTTAGCAAATATCTTAACAATAAGAAACTAAAATATCACATTTACATAAGTATTCAGACCTTTTACTCAGTACTTTGTTGAAGCACCTTTGGCAGCAATTACAGCCTCGAGTCTTCTTGGGTATGATGCTACAAGATTGGCACACCTTATGGGGAGTTTCTCCCATTCTTCTCTGCAGATCCTCTCAAGCTCTGTCAGGTTGGATGCGTTGTCTTGGCTATGTGTTTAGGGTTGTTGTCCTGTTGGAAGGTGAACCTTCGCCCCCAGTCTGAGGTCCTGCGCGCTCTGGAGCAGGTTTTCATCAAGGATCTCTTTGTACTTTGCTCCGTTCATCTTTCCCTCAATCCTGACTAGTCTCCCAGTCACCTGCCGCTGAAAAACAACCCCACAGCATGATGCTGTCAGCACCATGCTTCACTGTAGGGATGGTGCAAGGTGTCCTCTAGACGTGACGCTTGGCATTGAGGCCAAAAAAGTTCAATCTTGATTTCTTCGGACCAGAGAATCTTTTAGGGGACTTTTCGCAAACTTCAAGCGGGTTGTCATGTGCCTCTTACTGAGGAGTGGCTTCAGTCTGGCCACTCTACCATAAAGGCCTGATTGGTGGAGTGCTGCAGAGATGGGTGTCCTTCTGGAAGGTTCTCCCATCTCCACAGAGGAACTCTGGAGCTCTGTCAGAGGGACCATCGGTTTCTTGGTCACTTCCCTGGCCAAGGCCCTTCTCCCCCGATTGCTCAGTTTACCCGGGCGGCCAGCTCTTGGAAGAGTCTTAGTGATTTCAAACTTCTTCCATTTAAGAATGATGGAGGCCACTGTGTTTTTGGCGACCTTCAATGCTGCCAACATTTTTTGGTACCCTACGCCAGATCTCTGCCTCAGGCCCGGCGGCAGGATTAACTCGGCAAGGGGGCATCGGAAATGACTAAGGGGGCACAACAATTTTCGCTTGCTGATAACACGGGATGGATAATAATCGATAGTACAATTACACACAATATATTTGCAGCCACACACGGCTGTCTTGCCGCAAGAATACAGTTTACTCACCGCTTTACAAACATTGACAATTCATAACCGGCTCAAGGAATTGCAAGTTATGACAACGCTAACGTTACACAGCTACATGCACAATACCCATCAATGCAATGCAAAAAAGTTGCTAATTACCGTAATAACACTTCCCCATGCCAATACAATGTATTTCCAATTGCAGAGAGCAAGCAATAATGTACAATGCACTAGCACGACTTATCGGTACATTGCAGCTTGGACTCAGCTACCAAGATGTCTTCCCACAAGACTGCCGTACTACGCTGCGTATGATAACAGAGAAATTAGTATTCCATAGCAACGAGTTGTTTATGGCAACACTAAAGCTACATCGTTATTCAACCATTGGTCAAGGTCTGCCCACCCTCATCCATGTAATGCAAAGCACCTCTTCTACCATATAAAACAGCATTAAAAACAATTAGATTATATTATATACCAAACATTTCCAATCACATCACAGAAATCAAGCAATAGACTTGGCAGCAATGCCAATAAAGAAAATCAGGTCTATTCCTATTTCTGACATTTGCCACGCATTTCCAAAATCTTGCAAATAAGAAAAGAATATAAGCCCAGCCAGGCTGCCTGTTCTTACACAGATTCAAAAGAGTTGCAACTGCCTTGATGCTGTGTTGAACCTCAGCAGTCTCTCGTTCCACTCCCCACGGAATTTGCTTGTAAGATCCCTCTCAAACACCAGTTGAATCAGCTGTGCTTTCCTCCTGTGCAACATGCTCCTCACTGAATACGTGTTTTAATGTTGAAAGAGTTCTTGCAAGTTGCCGTGGATGCTCCAAATGTTAATCACAGCTTCAATGCCATCGTCACAGTAGGCATTGCTGTTAGAGGCCCGGAGTATCTATACAAAGTGCTCTGCGTAAGCCATTTGTCTTCTCCAGATTGGGCGATTTCAGTCTGTAGAAACTGGCGTGCGACAGTAAACTCAGTTTCCACAAAATCTCGTGAGATCAAGTCCAGCAGTGGTTTCACCTTTTCCACATCCATAAAAGTTTCACAGTGTATTACGTTCGTCGTAAACATTGGACCAAGGTGCAGCGTGGTAGGCGAACATTTTACTTTTATTTAAAATGAACACCGACAAAACAACAAAATACAAAACAAACGTAAAGTTCAGCAGGCTACACAGCAACTATGCAAAAACAAGATCCCACAAACTAAGGTGGGAAAAAGGCTGCCTAAGTATGATCCCCAATCAGAGACAATGATAGACAGCTGCCTCTGATTTGGAACCATACCCGGCCAACAAAAAACTAGAAAAACTAGAATACCCACCCAAATCACACCCTGACCTAACCAAATAGAGAAATGAAAAGGCTCTCTAAGGTCAGGGTGTGACAGTACCCCCCCAAAGGTGCGGACTCCGGCCTCAAAACCTGAGTCTATAGGGGAGGGACCAGGTGGGCATTTAGCCCCGGTGGCGGCTCCGGTGCGGGACGTAGAACCCGCTCCGCTCGCGGATCCGCCATCTTCGGTGGCGACTCTGTTGCGTGGACCGCCGCCAGAGGCTCCGTGCCGTGGACCGCCGCCAGAGGCTCCGGGCCGTGGACCGCCTCAGGAGGCTCTCCGAGCCGTGGACCGCCTCAGGAGGCTCTCCGGGCCGTGGACCGCCTCAGGAGGCTCTCCGGGCCGTGGACCGCCTCAGGAGGCTCTCCGGGCCGTGGACCGCCTCAGGAGGCTCTCCGGACCGTGGACCGCCTCAGGAGGCTCCGGACCGTAAGCCGTCTCCGGAGGTTCCGGACCGTTCAGCCGTCTCAGGAGGTTCCGGACTGTCACCAAACTCAGATTTACTAACAGAAAAATTGGATTACCTTTGCTGTTCTTCGTCAGAATGCAATCCCAGGACTTCTACTTCAACAACAAATGTTGTTTTGGTTCGAAATAATCCATAGTTATATCCAAATAGCTCCGTTTTGTTCGTGCATTCAAATCAATATCCGAAGGGTGACGTGCCGGCGCATTTCGTGACAAAAAATGTCAAAATATTCCATTACCGTACTTCGAAACATGTCAAATGCTGTTTAAAATACATTTTTATGCTATTTTACTCGTATTGACTGTATGTTTTGTTTATTCCATGTGTAACTCTCTGTTGTTGTATGTGTCGAATTGCTGTGCTTTATCTTGGCCAGGTCGCAGTTGAAAAGGAGAACTTGTTCTCAACTAGCCTACCTGGTTAAATAAAGGTGAAATAAAATAATTACATGATGCCTTATTGTATTCACAGTCTGGAATAAATATATGGACTGCTTAGGTAAACAATCTATAACACAACTGATTCAACCAAATGTTAATGTTCTTCAATCTAGACCATGATTAGTTTGAAGCAGTGTTTTACCAAGGAGCTGGACTGGAACAAAAGTGTCCTGCCGTGCTATAGATAACAATGTGATGAAGATACTGCACAACAGTAATCAGAAACATTACCCTCAACACCATAAAGAATGGAATACAATGAGCAGATACATTATGATTAAGAAAAACAGCTCCAGAGTCTCCACCCAGAAAAAAAAAACATCAGCTTCCCCATGATGGGCTAAGGCAGGCTCCACTGTACATCTCACAGACTCACCCCACCCACCCTCTGTCAGCTCTGACAACACACATATATATATATATCAAGAGAATAACCACCCGTCTGTGGCAGACTATCAAAGAAATGAGCAGGGCAGAGTTGATAAGATGACCTTGGGAAAGGAACAGGAGAAGAGGCCTCCTTAAGTTAGGGAGAGAAACAACGGCCTGGGAACAGTTAGGCTGGCAAAAGATAAGCACAAAAAAAAAGAAAAAAAAAGAATGTATGAAATGAAATGTATGCATTCACTACTGTAAGTCGCTCTGGATAAGAGCGTCTGCTAAATTACTAAAATTTAAATGTAAAAATGTATCACAAAGGTGTGATGCTATTATGTATCTAAATATGCCTCATACTCAGTTTTCCTCTGGTTGCGTTACAGCTCCACCAACTATTCTGTTAAACAGCCCTCCCAGCCCTCTCAGCCCTCCCCCAACACAATATGATATCATTCTATCCTGTACTTTTACAGCTCACAAAAAGGAAGCCACAATGACCAGCTTACCATGCATAACAAGTCAACCACACCAGACTGTTTAGTTAAATAGAAGGTTCTGGATCACAGTGCTGTCCCTCTCTGACACCAGTCTGAAACATGCAACCTCAGGAGTACCTACAGTCTGAGCTAAATGCATAAGAACTACTAAATATGAAGAAAAAAAACACTTCACTACTATAATAAAATGCAATTGTATTTGTCACACGCGCCGAATACCGTGAAATGCTTACTTACAAGCCCTTAATCAACAATGTAGTTAAGAAAAATAAAGGTTAAGAAAATATTAACTAAATAAACAAAAAATATATATATTTTAAGTAACAATAAAATAACATTAACAAGGCTGTATAGAGGGGGTTACCGGTACCGAGTCAATGTGCAGGGGTACAATTTAGTTGAGGTAATTTAGGTAATATGTACATGTAGGTATAGTAGGGGTAAAGTGACTATGTATAGATAGTATATATTGTGTAAAATGGCAGGGAGAAGTGAGGGGAGTGGTTATTGAGGGGAGATATGACAGCCGTTGGCTCCACCCCAGGGCCTTATATGGACGTCCTGCCCCAACAAGGAAAGGCTGTTGTTCGTTAAGCCAGAGCGTACTGGTTTATTGAGCAGCCTGCACAAAAGGGCAGAGTAGGAGAGAACCAAGAGTGGTATGAAGTGTGAGAGAAGTGAGCGCAATATCTGTGTGATTACCTGGACTGTTGGATTACCCCCCTTGTGTATCGGACCGGATTAGCTGAGAACCCGAGTGTGAGGATTACACCTGAAAAATGGAATGGACAACATGAAAGGCTTGTGGACTGTGAGTTGATTGGTGAATTCCCCGTTCTTTCCCTGTGTACAAAAACCTCAACTTCCCTTCTGAGCTTTTGAACTTGATGATGTGGAAACCCCACACCCTTGAGCCTGCTAAAATATAGAGTAGCAGCAGCTTAAATTTTTCGGGGGGGGGGGGGGTGTAATGGAAATTTTATGATTAAAGGTTTGACTAAATGATTTCACTCAGAAACCGTATAACCTGTTGAAATGTATTCGAAATAAGGCTATAATAATGGGTTAAAAACAATATTCCAACACTGTGTGTGAGTAAGACACTGTAACCACTTCAAAGAAATGAGCAGGGCAGAGTTGATAAGACGACCTTGGGAAAGGAACAGGAGAAGAGGCCTCCTTAAGTTAGGGAGAGAAACAACGACCTGGGAACAGTTAGGCTGGCAAAAGATAAGGAGACAGGTGGTCTGGGTACTGTGGAAAAATACAGCCGCCTAAAGCTGGGTGGAGTTCTCTACGTGTGTGTGTGTGTGTGTGTGTGTGTGTGTGTGTGTGTGTGTTAATATAAAAGGCTTTGTACATTGTAAGGATTTTCAGGGTTAAGTTAGGGTTAAGAACATTGATAACTTAATTCCTGTAACAATTTGGTCCTTCAGCCGGAATCCAAACTCTGCCCCTGTCTTCCTAAGGTAACACTCCGAAAACCGTGTACGGGCGGGTCATTGACTCGTAAATTAAAGACCTGTCCCCTGAAATTGGGGTTCCATAACAGGCCGGTAAATATCTAAGGTTGACAGAGATGGTGACGGAATCCAACCTACATTGCTTTTCCCAGCCTACAAGACGAAGGTCAGTAAATCTTTATTTACGAATTTGGGGGAATAATTTAAGATATCTTGGATTTGATGTTCTAAATACTTGGAATTTATCAAGAATAGGAGCTTAGTTATTCTACGCAGATTCACTAAGGTGTTTTTACTTTGTGTATTAACAAAATCGATAAGGGAGCAGGTCCGCAAAGACCTGAGGTACATGTGCACTACCATAAATAAAACTAGCTTAAACATTCATCAAAACCGTACTTCTTCGTCCATTTCGGGCTAAAATAAATGTTTATTTTATCTTTTCACAGCATAAAACGCTCATCCCCGGTTAATACCGGGATCCCCTTAGAGGATTTACTACCCATGTTCGTTAAATTACTATCGTAGTTAATCTGCTCCTTCTCACTCTGTGTCTACTTATTATTAATCTCTATGTGTGTGCTGTCTACCGCTATTATCATTAACCTAGAATTTTAGAATAATTATTTGTCTTTTATGTGTATCTATTACCTACTGGTAATTTCCTCTAGTATCCCAGAATAATTACTTTTGATAGATCCATTAGGTCTCACATGTAAATGGCTTTTGACCATCTTATCTATCTCACACGCAATTATCCTCTTACCCCTGTGGAAATTTCCCAATGTGTCTATGTGTTGCTATGTGTCTTATTCTATGTGCTTTTTTAAAAACTCTCATTCAATTACTTTTATGTGTATCACAATCTGTGTTACAATCCATGTGCTCTATTTTATGTCTCCTCTTCTCTTTGACCCTTTACTTCCCATTTTAACCTGGTTTTGTTCTATTATGACTACTAATTTGGAGCTATGATTATCTTACCTTGTTTAATTCCAATCTGTTAATTTGGATCTATAATTAATTTACCTCGTCTTGTTTAATTTAAATCTGTTCATTTGGATCTACCATTAGTTTACCTTGTTCTGTTTAATTTAATGCTCTCGCCTCTCTCTTTCTCTCCTCCTTTTTGGACTTTATTTCAGTGTTGTCTTTTGAATCGGATCTATGGTTAATTCACTCTTGTTAATTGACCATTTAAGTTCTCTTGTTCGCATAGAATTACCGTCCTCTCTCACAAAACCTATTTTATAGCCTCTCCTCTCCTCAATTTAGGACTTTATTTAGGTATGTCTCTTGATTCAGATCTATGGTTAATTAACCATTTAAGTTATTCTATTTGCACAAAATCACTGTCCTATCTCACAGCACTTATTTAATATCCCTTAATAACCTCTCGGCCACTTCAAAGAAAAACACTGACCTCAATTATTAACCTCTATGGGCTAGGTGCGTCCCACCTACTCAACAGCCAGTGTAATCCCGTGGCGCGATATTCAAATACCTCAAATGCAAAAACTTCAATTTTTCAAACATATGACTATTTTACACCATTTTAAAGACAAGACTCTCGTTAATCTAACCACACTGTCCGATTTCAAAAAGGCTTTACAACGAAAGCAAAACATTAGATTATGTCAGCAGAGTACCAAGCCAGAAATAATCAGACACCCATTTTTCAAGCTAGCATATAATGTCACAAAAACCCAGAAGACAGCTAAATGCAGCACTAACCTTTGATCTTCATCAGATGACACACCTAGGACATTATGTTATACAATACCGTACGTTATAAAATACGCATTACCGTACTTCGAAGCATGTCAACCGCTGTTTAAAATCAATTTTTATGCCATTTTTCTCGTAAAAAAGCGATAATATTCCGACCGGGAAATCGTTTTTTATTACAAAGAGAGTGAAAGTAAAAGCATGCTATCCCCTCATGCAGGAGCCTCAGTCTAATGGCCCTCTGATAGAGCACTTGCCAAACGCGCTAATGTGTTTCAGCCTGGGGATGGAATTACATCGTTCAGCTTTTTCACGCCTTCTGAGAGCCCATGGGAGCCGTAGGAAGTATCATGTCATGCCAGAGATCCCCTGTATTTGTTAGAGATGATCAAGGAGGGCAAGAAATGGTCAGACAGGCCACTTCCTGTAAGGAATCTTCTCAGGTTTTGGCCTGCCAAATGAGTTCTGTTATACTCACAGACACCATTCAAACAGTTTTAGAAACTTTAGGGTGTTTTCTATCCAAAGCCAATAATTATATGCATATTCTAGTTACTGGGCAGGAGTAGTAACCAGATTAAATCGGGTAGGTTTTTTATCCGGCCGTGCAAATACTGCCCCCTAGCCCCAACATGTTAACATCTTACATCTAGACGTTCCGCTAGCGGAACACCTGCTCCAATATCCAATGATGGGCGTGGCGTGAATTACAAATTCCTCAAAAATACAAAAACTTCAATTTTTCAAACATATGACTATTTCACAGCATTTTAAAGACAAGACTCTCCTTTATCTAACCACACTGTCCGATTTCAAAAAGGCTTTACAGCGAAAGCAAAACATTAGATTATGTCAGCAGAGTACCAAGCCAGAAATAATCAGACACCCATTTTTCAAGCTAGCATATAATGTCACAAAAACCCAGAAGACAGCTAAATGCAGCACTAACCTTTGATCTTCATCAGATGACACACCTAGGACATTATGTTATACAATACATGCATGTTTTGTTCAATCAAGTTCATATTTATATCAAAAAACTGCTTTTTACATTAGCATGTGACATTCAGAACTAGCATACCCCCCGCAAACTTCCGGGGAATTTGCTAACAATTTACTAAATTACTCACGATAAACGTTCACAATAAGCATAACAATTATTTTAAGAATTATAGATACAGAACTCCTCTATGCACTCGATATGTCCGATTTTAAAATAGCTTTTTGGTGAAAGCACATTTTGCAATATTCTAAGTACATAGCCCAGCCATCACGGGCTAGCTATTTAGACACCCGGCAAGTTTAGCACTCACCAATATCAGATTTACTATTATAAAAGTTTGATTACCTTTTGTTGTCTTCGTCAGAATGCACTCCCAGGACTGCTACTTCAATAACAAATGTTGGTTTGGTCCAAAATAATCCATCGTTATATCCGAATAGCGGCGTTTTGTTCGTGCGTCCCAGACACTATCCGAAATGGTAAATCAGGGTCGCGCGCATGGCGCAATTCGTGACAAAAAAAATCTAAATATTCCATTACCGTACTTCGAAGCATGTCAACCGCTGTTTAAAATCCATTTTTATGCCATTTTTCTCGTAAAAAAGCGATAATATTCCGACCGGGAATGTCCATTTAGCTAAACAGAGGAAAGAAAACAAAGCTTTCGGTCGACGCGGGCACGAGCCTGAGTCTCACAGTACTGTAACCAGCCACTACCCAAACGCGCTACTTTTTTTCAGCCAGAGCCTGCAAAGCCACGATTCAGCATTTTGCCGCCTTCTGAGAGCCTATGGCAGCCGTAGGAAGTGTCACGGGACAGCTAAGATCCTCACTCTTCAATAAACAGAGACAAGAAGAACGACACCTTGTCAGACAGGCCACTTCCTGCATGAAATCTTCTCAGGTTTTTGCCTGCCATATGAGTTCTGTTATACTCACAGACACCATTCAAACAGTTTTAGAAACTTTAGGGTGTTTTCTATCCAAATCAAACTTATATGCATATTCTAGTTTCTGGGCAGGAGTAATAACCAGACTAAATCGGGTATGTTTTTTATCTGGCCGTGAAAATACCGCCCCCTACCCAAGAGATGTTAAATGTTGAAAGATTGGAATCAATGGTTAAACAAATAAATAGGGTGTGTGGGGATAAGACAGAGAAGCAGCGTACAGAAGGCCTCGAAACCGCTCGTGTTTGGCTGGAGGAAGCTGGAAAAAGAGGGGAGGGGGCCAAGAGAAAGGGAGGTAGAGAGGCAGAGACACAGAAAGGAGAACAGGATTTAGTAAACTTATTAAGAAAGTGGAGAAAGGGAGGAAGTCGAAAAAAGTGGATAGAGACAGATGCTTTAACTGTAACAACCCGGGTCATTTCGCTAGAGATTGTGAAGCACCGTGTAAACACTGCAATAAAGTAGGGCATAATAATAGAGACTGTAAAAAGAGTGAACCGGTTCAGGTAGAGCATCTAACAGTAACTGTAGGGGTAACTGTGTTCAAGAAGAAAAAAAAGACAAGAAAAAATGGATAGGAATAATGAAATTGTTGCAACTGTCAGAAGTTGGGGCATTATGCAAGGGATTGTGAGGCACCGTGTAAACATTGTAACAAAACGGGACATAATAACCGAGATTGTAAAAATCAGAAAGAGAAAATGGGAAATGGGGAGAGTAGAGAAAGGATAGAAGCAGACGATAGAAAGCCTTTTAATTGCGATAAGACAGGACATTTCGCCCGGGAGTGTAAGGCTCCCTGTAAACCTTGTGACCGAGGAGGACACAACCACCAAAATTGCAACCCTGAACAATAGCCTTGGTGGTTCAGTGGTAGAATTATCGCCTGCCATGCGCGAGACCCGGGTTTGTATCCCAGCCTATGCACCATGGGACTAAAATTAAATTAAATTGTTATGTTTTGACTGGAACGAGACTGGTTGTTAGTGGCTGTTTAAGATATAAACCGAACGTTTTGATGGCTTGTTTAGTTCAAATTGAAGAGACAGTTACCGAAATCTAATGAATTATAATGAGCGGATAGGTGATTGCGATAGAATAGTACCGAGTGAAATTGGGTTTTTTCTTATTTGAAGGAGTTGTATTAAGTATTTTATAAATTTGGCGGTTTACATGGTACATTTAAGGTCATAGACATTTCATAAGTGTGAAGCCGAAAGACAGGAGAAGGTTGTAACATATGTTTAATCTTACGATAGAGGTAAAGCAGAACGTTGGGTGAGTACACTGCTCAAAAAATAAAGGGAACACTTAAACAACACAATGTAACTCCAAGTCAATCACACTTCTGTGAAATCAAACTGTCCACTTAGGAAGCAACACTGATTGACAATAAATTTCACATGCTGTTGTGCAAATGGAATAGACAACAGGTGGAAATTATAGGCAATTAGCAAGACACCCCCAATAAAGCAGTGGTTCTGCAGGTGGGGACCACAGACCACTTCTCACTTCCTATGCTTCCTGGCTGATGTTTTGGTCACTTTTGAATGCTGGCGGTGCTTTCACTCTAGTGGTAGCATGAGACGGAGTCTACAACCCACACAAGTGGCTCAGGTAGTGCAGCTCATCCAGGATGGCACATCAATGCGAGCTGTGGCAAGGTTTGCTGTGTCTGTCAGCGTAGTGTCCAGAGCATGGAGGTGCTACCAGGAGACAGGTCAGTACATCAGGAGACGTGGAGGAGGCCGTAGGAGGGCAACAACCCAGCAGCAGGACCGCTACCTCCGCTTTTGTGCAAGGAGGAGCAGGAGAAGCACTGCCAGAGCCCTGCAAAATGACCTCCAGCAGGCCACAAATGTGCATGTGTCTGCTCAAACGGTCAGAAACAGACTCCATGAGGGTGGTATGAGGGCCCGACGTCCACAGGTGGGGGTTGTGCTTACAGCCCAACACCGTGCAGGACGTTTGGCATTTGCCAGAGAACACCAACATTGGCAAATTCGCCACTGGCGCCCTGTGCTCTTCACAGATGAAAGCAGGTTCACACTGAGCACATGTGACAGACGTGACAGAGTCTGGAGACGCCGTGGAGAACATTCTGCTGCCTGCAACATCCTCCAGCATGACCGGTTTGGCGCTGGGTCAGTCATGGTGTGGGGTGGCATTTCTTTGGGGGGCCGCACAGCCCTCCATGTGCTCGCCAGAGGTAGCCTGACTGCCATTAGGTACCGAGATGAGATCCTCAGACCCCTTGTGAGACCATATGCTGGTGCGGTTGGCCCTGGGTTCCTCCTAATGCAAGACAATGCTAGACCTCATGTGGCTGGAGTGTGTCAGCAGTTCCTGCAAGAGGAAGGCATTGATGCTATGGACTGGCCCGCCCGTTCCCCAGACCTGAATCCAATTGAGCACATCTGGGACATCATGTCTCGCTCCATCCACCAATGCCACATTGCACCACAGACTGTCCAGGAGTTGGTGGATGCTTTAGTCCAGGTCTGGGAGGAGATCCCTCAGGAGACGATCCGCCACCTCATCAGGAGCATGCCCAGGCGTTGTAGGGAGGTCATACAGGCACGTGGAGGCCACACACACTACTGAGCCTCATTTTGACTTGTTTTAAGGACATTACATCAAAGTTGGATCAGCCTGTAGTGTGGTTTTCCACTTTCATTTTGAGTGTGACTCCAAATCCAGACCTCCATGGGTTGATAAATTGGATTTCCATTGATTATTTGTGTGATTTTGTTGTCAGCACATTCAACTATGTAAATAAAAAAGTATTTAATACGATTATTTATTTCATTCAGATCTAGGATGTGTTGTTTAAGTGTTCCCTTTATGTTTTTGAGCAGTATATATTGGCTGTAAAGCGGTTCAGGTTTGGATAGTTGAATCGTAAAAGCTCTGTGATAGTTTCTGGTTAAAGATTCTTGGTTTGATTGTTTAGTAACACCAGTGGATTGAACAGGAAGTGAATGTATTCTAGCCGTATAATCTTTTTCCATTACGTGAAACAATGTCAGGTCAGTAAAGTGAATTGCAGGTTGAGTTTATTTTATTTCGCAGGAACAGTGCAAATGAATCACAGTTGTGCGTGTGCCTGGCCGGCGCTTTCCTGTAGGACGTAGAGTCGCAAGCTAACTCGAGGACGCGCTCTTTGTAAGGGGTTAAGTGTAACCGAGGTGGTGCGCGCTAATAGCGTTTCAATCGGTGATGTCACTCGCTCTGAGCCCTTGAAGTATAGTTTTGGTACCTCTGTAATAAAACAATTTCATATGTTTCGGAAATTAGCCAGGTTGCATTTGGTTATTTGAATTACCTTTTTCATTTGCTTTTTAAAAGAGCGGTTGGACTCAAGTATGAGGCAGTGGAACTTAAAATCAGATATCACGTGGAACTTTTGCCCTGATACATAGACATCTGTCTTAGGGGCATCAGTTGTTTTCTTTGTGTGAAACATTGATCAATGTATCATCTGCATACATTGGAACTTCAGGCCCTGTATAGACAGAAGGAAGATCATTAATTGTTTTTACTAAATTTATGCAACAGGTTGAAGTTATTTGATCGCTGAAAAGGGGTTATGGGTTTGTTTATTGTTTACTGTTGTTTATTTTGGGTGTTGATTTCACTTAATTAAACATTGTATTGTCTGATGTGTTTGAGTAGGATTCTTTCCTCCAGAACGGATGGAAGTCAACTGAAGTATGTATGTTAAAGGAGACATGGGAGAACACGTCTCAAACAACATTTTTATTAAATGCCTGGGATTAAATATTGCTGATTCCATACGCTGAGAAATGTACTACATTTGCGACAGAATTTAGTTTCATTTAGTGGGGTAACAGGAACAATCCAAAGGTGAAAAAGCTATCACATATTTGTTGGACATTGGTCTAGTAATGATACCAGGATAATTATATCTAATGGTAGCGCATGTGCAGTTAAGCATACACATACATTGATGTAGAATAAAACTAATGATTGGGGGGAGTACAATGGACTTATAAGTATCATTAGGTTTTGTTTGTAGTCAACGTTTGGGTTTCTGAATCAGTGTAGTATGATGAAATGCTGACCAAGTGGTTGTATTTTCTGGAAAAAGTAGAGTTTCAAATTCCTAGGGACAGGCCATGATTCCACATATGGAATCTTAGAAGTTATACACCCATGGAATCGTTAAAGTTTTGTTTTCTGAGATTGAATTAAACACGAAGTCTTTGGATAAGGGAAATGTTCTGGGAACCTGAGATAAAATATGTTGAAGGTTTTTCTTTAATTTGTCTAATAAAGTAAGAAACACTTCTGTGAAGGGGTGGTATGACTTTTGACCCCTCTGGTGACTTTTCCTTTGTGGTCTGATCAGCCGCATTGAAAAGCCAAGGTCATTTGTGATACTGACTTTAAACCTGTTGGGGCTCGGGGGCAGTATTGAGACATTTTGAAAAAAATATGTGCCCATTTTTAACTGCCTCCTACACCAACTCAGAAGCTAGGATATGCATATTATTAACACATTCGGATAGAAAACACTCTGAATTTTCTAAAACAGTTTGAATGGTGTCTGTAAGTATAACAAAACTCATATTGCAGGCAAAAACCTGTGAAAAATAGATAAAAAAAAACGTGAATTTTGTGACTGTACTATTTAGTGTCATTGTTTTATAGATACCATAGTGAGAAAGGATTAATTTCGCAACACCTACGGCTTCCACTAGATGTCAACGATCTTTATAAAGTTGTTTGAAGCGTCTATGATAAACAGAGAGCAAATTAGAATGCAAGGAAGTTGACATGTCATCACTTCATTTTTTTGCGCCTGCGCATAAATCTGAGAAGCGTGAGTTTGTCATTAATTGTTTATCAAGACATAGGATAGGTTGTGTGAAAATATTACTGATGTTTAACGTTTAAAAATGGACCAAAAGATTAATGCTAAACAAGGTTTGACATGTTTGAACGAACGTAAATAGATTATTTACTAGGTTTTTTTAGCTTTTCGGCGTGATTTTACAACCCCCCCCCCCACCACGTTTTGTGGGAGCATAATGAACGCTAACTGCTTGGTGTTATTTGGACATAAATTATGAACTTTGTCAAAAGAAACCACATTTGTTCAGGACCTGGGAAATCCTGGCAGTGCCTTCTGATGGAGATAATCAAAGGTAAGGGGATATTTACAATGTTATTATCGATATTAGATGATGCTAACTGTATAGCATAGCTTGTTGTTCTTAGCATAGCACCCCGTTTATTGCAAAATGTGATTTCCCAGTAAAGTTATTTTGAGATCTGGCCATTCGGTAGCAATTACGAGATTTACATTTACATTACATTTAAGTCATTTAGCAGACGCTCTTATCCAGAGCGACTTACAAAATGGTGCATTCACCTTATGATATCCAGTGGAACAACCACTTTACAATAGTGCATCTAAATCTTTTAAGGGGGGGGGGGGGTTTAGAAGGATTACTTTATCCTATCCTAGGTATTCCTTAAAGAGGTGGGGTTTCAGGTGTCTCCGGAAGGTGGTGATTGACTCCGCTGTCCTGGCGTCGTGAGGGAGCTTGTTCCACCATTGGGGTGCCAGAGCAGCGAACAGTTTTGACTGGGCTGAGCGGGATCTGTGCTTCCTCAGAGGTAGGGGGGCCAGCAGGCCAGTGGTGGATGAACGCAGTGCCCTTGTTTGGGTGTAGGGCCTGATCAGAGCCTGAAGGTATGGAGGTGCCGTTCCCTTCACAGCTCCGTAGGCAATCACCATGGTCTTGTAGCGGATGCGAGCTTCAACTGGAAGCCAGTGGAGAGAGCGGAGGAGCGGGGTGACGTGAGAGAACTTGGGAAGGTTGAACACCAGACGGGCTGCGGCGTTCTGGATGAGTTGTAGGGGTTTAATGGCACAGGCAGGGAGCCCAACCAACAGCGAGTTGCAGTAATCCAGACGGGAGATGACAAGTGCCTGGATTAGGACCTGCGCCGCTTCCTGTGTGAGGCAGGGTCGTACTCTGCAAATGTTGTAGAGCATGAACCTACAGGATCGGGTCACCGCCTTGATGTTAGTGGAGAACGACAGGGTGTTGTCCAGGATCACGCCAAGGTTCTTAGCACTCTGGGAGGAGGACACAAGGGAGTTGTCAACCGTGATGGCGAGATCATGGAACGGGCAGTCCTTCCCCGGGAGGAAGAGCAGCTCCCTCTTGCCGAGGTTCAGCTTGAGCTGGTGATCCGTCATCCACACTGATATGTCTGACAGACATGCAGAGATGCGATTCGCCGCCTGGTTATCAGAAGGGGGAAAGGAGAAGATTAATTGTGTGTCGTCTGCATAGCAATGATAGGAGAGACCATGTGAGGATATGACAGAGCCAAGTGACTTGGTGTATAGCGAGAATAGGAGAGGGCCTAGAACAGAGCCCTGGGGGACACCAGTGGTGAGAGCGCATGGTGCGGAGACAGATTCTCGCCACGCCACCTGGTAGGAGCGACCTGTCAGGTAGGACGCAATCCAAGCGTGGGCCGCGCCGGAGATGCCCAACTCGGAGAGGGTGGAGAGGAGGATCTGATGGTTCACAGTATCAAAGGCAGCAGATAGGTCTAGAAGGATGAGAGCAGAGGAGAGAGAGTTAGCTTTAGCAGTGCGGAGAGCCTCCGTGACACAGAGAAGAGCAGTCTCAGTTGAATGCCCAGTCTTGAAACCTGACTGATTAGGATCAAGAAGGTCATTCTGAGAGAGATAGCAGGAGAGCTGGCCAAGGACGGCACGTTCAAGAGTTTTGGAGAGAAAAGAAAGAAGGGATACTGGTCTGTAGTTGTTGACATCGGAGGGATCGAGTGTAGGTTTTTTCAGAAGGGGTGCAACTCTCGCTCTCTTGAAGACGGAAGGGACGTAGCCAGCGGTCAAGGATGAGTTGATGAGCGAGGTGAGGAAGGGGAGAAGGTCTCCGGAAATGGTCTGGAGAAGAGAGGAGGGGATAGGGTCAAGTGGGCTGGTTGTTGGGCGGCCGGCCGTCACAAGACGCGAGATTTCATCTGGAGAGAGAGGGGAGAAAGAGGTCAAAGCACAGGGTAGGGCAGTGTGAGCAGGACCAGCGGTGTCGTTTGACTTAGCAAACGAGGATCGGATATCGTCAACCTTCTTTTCAAAATGGTTGACGAAGTCATCCGCAGAGAGGGAGGAGGGGGGGGGGGAGGGGGAGGAGGATTCAGGAGGGAGGAGAAGGTAGCAAAGAGCTTCCTAGGGTTAGAGGCAGATGCTTGGAATTTAGAGTGGTAGAAAGTGGCTTTAGCAGCAGAGACAGAAGAGGAGAATGTAGAGAGGAGTGAGTGAAAGGATGCCAGGTCCGCAGGGAGGCGAGTTTTCCTCCATTTCCGCTCGGCTGCCCGGAGCCTTGTTCTGTGAGCTCGTAGTGAGTCGTCGAGCCACGGAGCAGGAGGGGAGGACCGAGCCGGCCTGGAGGATAGGGGACAGAGAAAATCAAAGGATGCAGAAAGGGAGGAGAGGAGGGTTGAGGAGGCAGAATCAGGAGATAGGTTGGAGAAGGTTTGAGCAGAGGGAAGAGATGATAGGATGGAAGAGGAGAGAGTAGCGAGAGAGAGAGAGCGAAGGTTGGGACGGCGCAATACCATCCGAGTAGGGGCAGAGTGAGAAGTGTTGGATGAGAGCAAGAGGGAAAAGGATACAAGGTAGTGGTCGGAGATTTGGAGGGGAGTTGCAATGAGATTAGTGGAAGAACAGCATCTAGTAAAGATGAGGTCAAGCGTATTGCCTGCCTTGTGAGTAGGGGGGGAAGGTGAGAGGGTGAGGTCAAAAGAGGAGAGGAGTGGAAAGGAGGAGGCAGAGAGGAATGAGTCAAAGGTAGACGTGGGGAGGTTAAAGTCACCCAGAACTGTGAGAGGTGAGCCATCCTCAGGAAAGGAACTTATCAAGGCGTCAAGCTCATTGATGAACTCTCCAAGGGAACCTGGAGGGCGATAAATGATAAGGATGTTAAGCTTGAAAGGGCTGGTAACTGTGACAGCATGGAATTCAAATGAGGAGATAGACAGATGGGTCAGGGGAGAAAGAGAGAATGTCCACTTGGGAGAGATGAGGATTCCAGTGCCACCACCCCGCTGGCTCGATGCTCTAGGGGTATGCGAGAACACGTGGGCAGACGAAGAGAGAGCAGTAGGAGTAGCAGTGTTATCTGTGGTAATCCATGTTTCCGTCAGCGCCAGGAAGTCTAGGGACTGGAGGGTAGCATAGGCTGAGATGAACTCAGCCTTGTTGGCTGCAGACCGGCAGTTCCAGAGGCTGCCGGAGACCTGGAACTCCACGTGGGTCGTGCGCGCTGGGACCACCAGGTTAGAGTGGCAGCGGCCACGCGGTGTGAAGCGTTTGTATGGCCTGTGCAGAGAGGAGAGAACAGGGATAGACAGACACATAGTTGACAAGCTACAGAAGTGTTGTTTCTTGTATTATTGTCTCCTGTGTCTTTAGAGAACTGTTTCACTTTGATATCCTTTTTCTTCTGTCCTGATTTTCTCTTTCTTTTCTTCTGTTAACTAGATATTCTTTGTTGTTCTTCGTTAGCTAGCTAGCTTCTTCCAAAAAGAGTCCCTAGCAACATGATGATAATATATTATTCTTTGAATGACAATATTATAATTTACCAATGTTTTCGAATAGTAATTTTGTTATGTTCACCGGAAGCATTTCAGAGAAGAAAAAAATCTGAATTTCACGCTACTGTAAAATGCTGTTTTTGGATATAAATATGAACTTGATGGAACAAAAAATGCATGTATTGTATAACATAATGTCCTAGGAGTGTCATCTGATGGAGATTGACAAAGGTTAGTGCATAATTCTAGCTGGTTACTGCTTTTGGTGACGCCTGACCTTGAATTGAAAATGGATGTTTGTACTTTTGTGGCTATGTACTGTCCTAACATAATCTAACTTTATGCTTTTGCCGTAAAGCCTCTTTGAAAATCGAACAATGTGGTTAGATTAAGGAGATGTTTATCTTTTAAATTGTGTAAAATAGTTGATTGTTTGAGAAATTGAAATTATTCGATTTTTGATGTTTTGAATTTCCAGCCTTGTTAGCAATCCCGACTCGGGGTTCATTGCTAACCTGTAGCCCCTTAAGGAAATTTGTAGAACTGATAATTATGATGGAGTTAAAGTTCTTAGACAATTGGTCATTTTAACCAATGAGAAGACAGAATGATGATCATGGTACAATAATTTTTCTTGGTGGAGTAATTCAGATTAGTCATTTTGATCTGATTATGTTATTTGAAAATATTTTGACCAGTAGTAGGGGTATTTTTTACATTATCTAGATAAGTATTTTCCCTTAGGAAGTCAGCTGTGGTTGTATTCAGTGGAAGAGATTTAACACAACAAGGCTGTGGAATTGATATAATAGTATTATTATATTTTGTTGTTGACTAAGTTTAATAATGGTAGACTTATGTCAAGTATTTAGAAGGATATATTCTAAGCCAACAGGACAGGAATATATATGACATATGTAGGTGATCCAGGATCATTCAGGGTATTGAGATTAATTTAAGAAGCTATGGAATAATCTGGATATTAAGACTAAGACAGGTTGATTTTTCTAAAATTCAGAAGTGCAACCAAGGAGACAATGAGACATTTAGTCAATATTTGGAAACAACCCATATTTGTATAATGAAAGTGTCTGCCCAGCCCCTGGGCCTGTTCCGCAGGGGCCTGTTCCGCAGGGGCCTGTAACAGTCAGTATTTGCCAGTTCTTGCTGTGAGCTGTTACCCCACTCTTCTACCAAGGCACCTGCAAGTTCCCGGACATTTCTGGGGGGCCAACAGGTTCCAGACGTGCTCAATGGGATTGAGATCCGGGCTCTTCGCTGGCCCTGGCAGAACACTGACATTCCTGTCTTGCAAGAAATCACACACAGAACGAGCAGCTTGGCTGGTGGCATTGTCATGCTGGAGGGTCATGTCAGGAAGAGCCTGCAGGAAGGGTACCACATGAGGGAGGAGGATGTCTTGCCTGTAACGCACAACTTTGAGATTGCCTGCAATGACAACAAGCTCAGTCCGATGATGCTGTGACACACCGCTCCAGACCATGATGAACTCTCCACCTCAATCCCGCTCCAGAGTACAGGCCTCGGTGTAACGCTGATTCCTTTGACGATAAACGCGAATCCGACCATCAGCCCTGGTGAGACAAAACCGCGACTCATCAGTGAAGAGCACTTGTCGTCAGTCCTGTCTGGTCCAGCGATGGTGGGTTTGTACCCATAGGCGATGTTGCCGGTGATGTCTGGTGAGGACCTGCCTTACAACAGGCCTACAGCCCTCAGTCCAGCCTCTCTCAGCCTATTGGGGACAGTCTGAGCACTGATGGAGGGATTGTGCAATCCTGGTGTGACTCGGGAAGTTGTTGTTGCCATCCTGTACCTGTCCCGCAGGTGTGATGTTCGGATGTACCGATCATATGCAGGTGTTGTTACACGTGGTCTGCACTGCAAGGACGATCAGCTGTCCGTCCTGTCTTCCTGTAGTGCTGTTTTAGGCGTCTCACAGTACAGACATTGCAATTTATTGCCCTGGCCACATCTGCAGTCCTCATGCCTCCTTGCAGCATGCCTAAGGCACGTTCACGCAGATGAGCAGGGACCCTGGGCATCTTTCTTTTGGTGTTTTTCAGAGTCAGTAGAAAGTCCTCTTTAGTGTCCTAAGTTTTCATAACTGTGACCTTAATTGCCAACCGTCTGTAAGATGTTAGTGTCTTTACAATTGTTCCACAGGCGCATGTTCATTAATTGTTTATGGTTCATTGAACAAGCATGGGAAACAGTGTTTAAACCCTTTACAATGAAGATCTGTGAAGTTATTTGGATTTTTACGGATTATCTTTGAAAGACAGATTTCTGAAAAAGGGACGTTTCTTTTTTTGCTGAGTTTAACATTACACTGTCTAAAGCACTGCCAATTATTTTATAAGGTAAATAAATAAAAAATATTGCGTGACCCCCACAAAAAATAAATGGTGTGATCAAATCATAGGCTGGCTGGTGCCACCAACTGAAACATTTGGGGGCATTGGGGAAAATGTTAAAGCCCTGTCAAGGGGTGTGATTATCTATTTCCGGCAGAGTAATGGGTTCTTCTTCCAATTCGGCTGTTGGAAAGATAATCATGTGATAGGATGTTATTCAGAAATGTGTTGGTAGGACAAAGCTATGTAGCCTTAGTTAGGCATATGGATGTCAGTGATTTACGTTTACTATAGCTTAATGAGGCAATAAAAATGTGATGTGTCTAAATTGAAAGGCGATTTATTTGACTGAAATGGCCCACTGTTTTCATAATTTTGACAATAACTAGACTAAATCATTATTCAAGTGACAAATGTGACTAAGACTTAGTGATATTTTAGTCAAAATTAAGGAACTTAAACTAAGTTCCCTCTCTTAGAGCAGCTCATAGATTCACTTTCTATGAGCTCTCTCCCTCTCTCTGCTCTGATAGACATGAGCCTGCAACTCATCTCTCCAGCCTTGCACTTCATTTATTTCTTTATAGAATCGTACCTGCGCGAAGGGTTCTGGAGGAGCTGCATCACCACTGATAAATTGAAAAACATTTGCCAAAGTTAGGTTAACTGCTGTCTGTTCAGAAATAAATGTAATAATTCTGAATAGCCTACTACACCATGAAAATACACAATTTATCCACAGAGGATCAAAAGCCTCTTTCTAAAAGTTGCCTAGCTGTGGATTGTGTAGCCCAATAACAAGGCATAGCCTAGTCAGGAACACGTGGCAAATCTTTCAGTGAACAACATGTACACAAAACAGGCCTTTCGCTAATATTTCAAATACAATCACGGGAAAACACAGGTTGGAAACCAAATGGCTCCTGCTGAAAAGAGAAGACTAATCTGTCTGCTGTAGGCTAACAAAATATTTGATCAACTTCCAAATATTGCTTTACAAAGTAAAACGAGCGCGATGCAGGCTTTTGGCACGAACACGCATTTTTAGGACTACAATTTCCTCCTCATATTGTAGCCTACAATATAGGTCTCCACACAACTAGGCCCAAACCGGTGTGAGTGGCACCTACTAACATTCCCGTTCAAAGGCACTTAAATCTTTTGTCTTGCTCATTCACCCTCTGAATGGCACGCATACACAATCCATGCCTCAAATGTCTCAAGGCTTAAAAATCCTTCTTAACCAGTCACCGCCCCTTCATCTACACTGATTGAAGTGGATTTAACAGGTGACATCAATAAGGGATCATAGCTTTCACCTGGTCAGTCTACATCATGGAAATAGCAGGTGTTCCTAATGCTTTGTACACTATCTACATAGGCTATTGTTACACACGCCTCTTGGAGGGAATGCAACACCCTGCTACAACTCAACTCCCCGTGGAGTGAAAAGGGTATGTGATTGTAGGTGCAGGTAAGGATGACAGAGGCAGAATACTACTGTTCACAGGGAATTTATTTCCTTAACACGGTAATGTGGGGAAAAGGGGCTGGATGGAACCAAAGCAAAGGAAGTAAAAGTTAAAGCCCCCTCTCCTCCCTACGTAACTTTAACACCTCCTGGCGCGCTAACCAAAATACAGGCAGTGGTCCAGCCAGGTCTTAGTGTGCATAGACAGTACATACTACAAGTTATGTATGCCCGCAGGCCTCTTGCCTAAACACTCCCAAGGTGTTTTAATTACTAACTTAAAGTGAACAATTGCAATAATCACAAACACAATCCTTTTGGCATACACATACCTCAGAAGTAGTAGCTACAAAATACTTTCAACAAAACTGTTACTGGGCAACAACCAACATAGGAGCTTTCTCTTCTTGACAAAGGAACACTGGCTTTTATCCAGCTGGAGAAGGAGTTGGTAATTGAAAACAGCTGTTTCCCCTGACGAGAGGGAGTGTTCAGAGCTCCAACCAGCTGCCTAGAATCCAGGAAGCCATTTCCTGAAATACACACGTACAAACCCAAAACAACCCAGAACCTGGGGAACGTAACAGCTATAATGAAGGTATACAATTGGAACTAAATGGCTACATAGCGTATCATTGGAGACATATTCACACTACAGATAAGGTGTCAACATATTGGGGAAGAGAGGCTAATTACTGCTGCCAGTCACGATTTATGACCTCTCTCCAGCCATCTAGAGATCTTATCTAGTAGGCCACAAGTACAGTGAACATGTGCAAGCTCACCAGGCAGTCTAGAATATTCTACTGACTTAGCTGAAACAGTACACACTTTCTTGCAGTAATAGTAGCAATCACATAATAATAGTCACACACAAGCAATGGTTACATTAGCTGGCAATTCTGTACTTCGGTGGTAGTGTGCATTAGCTAAACAAAAATATTTTTTCAATTGAACCTTTTATTTAAAACCTCTTTGGGCTAGGGAGCAGTATTTTCACGTCCGGATGAAAAGCGTGCCCAAAGTAAACTGCCTGCTACTCAGGCCCAGAAGCTAGAATATGCATATTATTAGTAGATTTGGATAGAAAACACTGACGTTTCTAAAACTGTTTGAATAATATCTGTGCGTATAACAGAACTGATTTGACAGGCGAAACCCCGAGCACAATCCATCCAGGGATTTTTTTTTTGGAGCTCAATCTGTTTTCCATTAGGTTTCTATGGCAATCCCTTTTTAATAGAAATATGCTTGCAGTTCCTATGGTTTCCACTAGATGTCAACAGTCTTTAGAAATTGGTTGATGTTTTTCCTTTGAGAAATTAAGAAGTAGCCCTTTCCTTTCTGAGAGTCAAGCCAAGTGTACTTTTTTTGTTCGGGGTGCGCGACCTGGAACTCGCTCCACTTTCATTTTATCCGCTATTGAACACAGTATATTCCAGCTTAAATTTGATCTATTATTTACATTTAAAAATACCTAAAGTTGGATTGGGAAAGTTGTTTGAAATGTTTGGACAAAGTTTACAGGTAACTTATTAGATACTTTGTAGGCATGTTGGGCGAGTTGGAACCGGTGTTTTTCTGAATCAAACGTGCCAAATAAATGGACATTTTGGGGATATAAAGAAACAATTTATCGAACAAAAGGACCATTTGTGATGTTTATGGGACATTTGGAGTGCCAACAGAAGAAGATCTTCAAAGGTAAGGCATGAATTATATAGTTATTTCTGACTTTTGTGTAGCACCTGCCTGGTTGAAATCTGATTTTCATGTGTTGGTATGCTGGGCGCTGTCCTCAGAAAATCGTCTGGTCTGCTTTCGCCGTAAAGCCTTTTTGAAATCTGACACTGCGGCTGGATTAACAAGAAGTTAATCTTTAAACCGATGTATAACACTTGTATGATTTATGAAATCTTATTATGAGTATTTCTGTTTTTGAATTTGGCGCGCTGCAATTTCACTGGGTGTTGTCAAATCGATCCCGCTAAAGGGATTGGCGTGCGAAGGGATCCATAAGAACTTACCTAGTTAAGTCAGTTAAAAACAAATTCTTAATTACAATGATGGCCTACCAGGGAACAGTGGGTTAACTGCCTTGTTCAGGGGCAGAACGACAGATTTTTACCTTGTCAGCTCGGGGATTCTATGTAACAAGATAACCAACACTAGTAGGTTTCAGTAGCATGCATTAATCATCATCAACAATATGAGGCCCCGACTTACATTGCGGCACGCACAGTTCTATAAAACACACTGAACTTGTTGCCCAGCCAAACTTCTTCTTCATCTTTGGAATCTGGTTGGCGGATCGCATCCAGCTTTTAGGTGCATACACCGCCACCTACTGTACTGGAGAGTGAGGCCAGTCACGGCCTACCTACTGTACATCAAATTCTCTCCATTAGTCTGGTTCCTCTAAGAAATTGAAAAATAGCCATAGACACCACCACCTAGACTCATTAAAAACCCACTACCCCATTCCACTACTTTGAACCTATCTGCTCCTGCACCATGCCAACGGCTCGGGAGGACAGGACACCACCCCTCAACACACCCTGTAACTCTTCTGAAGTCAAATCTTGTATACCCAAATATATCTTTGCAGCTGCCACCATAACATCTATTTTCTGTGATTTACATTCCATTTCTGCGATACAGTTGATAACCATTGCTATGAATGCTAAGAAGCCAACCTTACTAAAGCATAAATCACTCGTTGGCCTATCCCACTGTGCTGGCACAGATGAACTACTCACAGGGATCCTCTCAGGATCCCTAACCCTTGACCCATCTTCCTCTACTTTCTTCACTGTCTCAGCATATGACACCTTATGCACTACTGACTCTAGCCACTTCAACCTGCCTCTCTTGCACCGGACACTTCCAATCCCCAGCAACATGGGCACCCCTACAGTTAACACCAGAACTTTATCCACCAAAACTAAACAATCCTCTGTCCCTTAAACGTGGCACCTGAAACACCGCAGTGGATTAGGCACAAAAGCTCTAACAGGAGCTTGTCTGGTAGAGACTCTGACTCAGAACTCAAAAGGACTGACAGTGACTCCTCTGTTTCACCACGCTCTCAACCAGGTCTGCGACGCACCATACGACGGGTGTCACAAACACCAAGAATCTTCAACTTCAGTTGCTCCACCTCCACACTTAATGCTACCCCAGAAATCACTCATTTCAATGGTGCTCTGTTCCTAAGAGCAAAGGAAGAAACAGATCTTGACCAAAGTTGCGTGACACGGGGCGCCTGCTCCCCTGGTCAGAAGAGACACAAACAAATGGCACAAGTCCACTACTTGTTACCTTCACTGATTCAACTGCACCCAACTCCTTTCCCACCCACCCTGAAACCACAAATGGGATCTGCCAAAAGGCAAGGGTCCACTTTCTCCAAAAATGTCTCTTCTTTTGGACCATATTCTTCTTTATCATGTCCAAACTCAGCAGTCCTCACTCTCGTCAGGTTCCATCTCTGATCTACTGGAGCACAAGCATTTAGCTACACTCGCATTAACATCTGCTAACCATGTGTATGTGACCAATAAAATTTGATTTGACGTATAACTCTTTTTGCACTTGACGCCAAGTATCCTCACCACCCAGCTTCCCTTTACACTCAGCTCCTTCTCGGCTGTCATCACTGCACCTGCCATCGCAGTTAATTCCACCTCACTCTTGTCAGGTTCAATTTCGTTCTGCTCTTCCAAAAGCTTTGATATCCTCCATTACATATTCACTCAAAACACATTCCACTTTTCTCCTTTTATCTCATCCACCTTCTCTTTCATCAGATCTTCCAGAAGACTGCAATCCCTCACTGCATATTTACACATATGTTACATTTTCCTCCTTTTTCTTCCCTGTCTGCCATCTTACCGCCCTAGCCTTCCGCCTCCCCAGCCAAACTTTACGTCCTCATCGGCTGAAGATGACAACCACTCTGAGCTAGAGAGGGTGTGGCCAGAGTCCAAATGTCCATTCGGGGCACACATTGGCTGAAACCAGGAGGCTGTGATAGACAGCTGAGAAGGGAAAAGTCACCCTAAAGGGACTGTGGGGAAAGTCACGTGCACAGGCATGGCCTTTTTAAGCAGATTGTCTGGTCAAACACGATCTTATCTTTTGTTGACATTACAACTGGAAATGAGGGTATAATAGCTTAAATAGGGGAAAGTTGATACAAAGAAAATGAAACACTGGTGTTAGTGATAACAAACATATAAGATAGAAGTAATGCTATATGTAGATTAGGACTCAGGGAGTAAACTCCAAAACATACTGGAAATACATAGGAGTTGGTTGCAGTCTTTATCAGTATGCAAAATATTTCACTGTGTTAAGAGACAGGTGAAGAGAGGTTATATAGCAGTAAATGTGTTTACTGTTGTCAAATCACCAGGCTACATTATATCAACTGTGAAGTAGTTTACGTGTCAAGGAGAGAAGGATAGAGAACGGTAATGCTGTATGGAAATAGTATCAACATCAAACAAAAGCTTGAGACACAGAGTGAGCGTGAGAGAGGCGCGGAATTTCCCCAGCATTTCCCTACAGCTCCATTTTGGCCTAATGATGAGTTCATAACAAAGTGGGAAGGTGGTAATAGCATAGTGTCCCATTTCAATCAAAAATAGGGATCACCTGACCATAATGACCATGTGAACATGGACAGTACCAGAGGAAAAGCTGCAAGACATCAGCGAGGGGCCTATTTGAATCAGGGGAGCAGCAGAGATAAGCCACCCTCAAAAAGCTGCATTTCCCCTGGTTGTGAAACTTAAAAGGGGAGAAACACTGTTTCCAGTCTCTCTGTGCCAGTTCGTAATGTATGTTTCGTTAACCAGCGTGTTTTTCACCGTACTCCTTTTTCCAGTCTTCCCGGTTTTGACCCTTGCCTGTTCTGGACTCTGTACCTGCCTGCCTGGCCATTCTGTCTGCCTTGACCACAAGCCTGTCTGCCACCTGGACTCTGATCTGGTTTTGACCTTTTGCCTGTCCACGACTATTCTCTTGCCTAAACCCGTTGGATTAATAAACATTGTAAGACGCCAACAATCTGCCTCCTGTGTCTGCATCTGGGTCTTGCCTTGTGCCTTGATACAATACTCCAGTTTTAAGGGAAATATTCCACCAACAAAAAAAATATTTATTCCATTGTTTGGATTGAGTTAGTGGAGGGTACATTTAAAGGAGTAAGTTACAGTCAGTCTTCCCCCCTCTGTGTGAATAAAACGTGCCAAGTCACTGCATAAGTTTCCTGCAGTAAAAAGGGGAAGTGACAAGTGAGGGCAGTTAGTGAAATGGTAAAGATGGGAAATAATTAAGATAAAGATAATTATCCGTCAACAACTTGTCAAGTCATCATGGTACACCGACAGCAACATCTCACCAGTCAAATCAGTCATACAGGTGCTATATCTTTGCAACATGCAATCATTCTCAAAGAGTCTTTGCAACCGAGCTGTATGTCTGTCTAAGATGTGCATCTCAGGTGACTAAATAACAGTTACTGTCTTACTGTCTGTCACACCCATTTAGAATGCAAGAATGACATCTTCAAATCGGCAAGCATATGTTAGAATTGCTTTGGAATGTTTCCACCTGATTTCCAACTTGACTGTATCCACAACTTAAGCCCAATGTATTGGCACCAATGAATCACTAATGAATCAACACAGACAAATAGGAGATAGAATAAGGCAATGGTAGACTTGAAAGATCACAAAATGCTAATAACAGTTTGTTACAAAACTGTCTGGCCTTGTGACTCATCTGAAGCATCTGCAGCCTGTATGGTACAGTTAACTTCCTCAATAAGGAAGTGGCATTAATACTGGCAATTATCACAGTTAGACATCAAGAGTCAAATCTCTTGGTCCTCATACTGGCAAGTAGGCTAAGCCACAAGTCTTTTGAATCATCAGGAATTCTGAGAAATGATGTGACTGTATTGAAATACATATGAAGACAACTCATGGGAACAAATCTCATCTAGGCTGACTGCATTGAAAGGTGGTGCCACTTCAGCCATGTGACCCACTTTAGGTTAACCACAGGTTATTCAACAATTACCCCAATTATTTTGTTAACGCTTTATTTGGATATTCTCAAGTAGATGACTTGGAGATGTTCAGTAACTGTCCACAACATTTCAACTAAAAATCCACTAACCCTAGCCTTAACCCTCGTCCTAACCCTAACCTTAAACAAACCCCAGCCATAACCCTAATCATTACCCTAACCCTTTTTCTAAACCTAACCCTAACCATTACCCCAACCCTTATTCTAAACTTAAACGCAACCTAAGCAAGCATTTTCTTATCAACAGATAGTATGATCATCTGTAGATCACCTATATGGGACTATCCAAATAAAGTGGGACCATTCTGTTTATTGCTGTAATTTTCAGCCAATGGTATATTCATAATTTGCTTATATGTCTGTTTTGTTTGGAGTATGTTATTTTATGCCCAGGTCAATTCCATGAAAATAAGCCATGGATATTACATATGAGAAACTAGATCAGTATGTCATAAAACAACATTGATGAACAATACAAGAGAAGAGAACCACGTGTTTGTTTGTAGAGTGGAGCGGAGTGGCTGGGGCCAGGTGGGATGAGAAGCAGATGATGTAATGGAATTATGACAAAGCAGGTTATTTTTGGCTACTTCAAGCAATGCAGTGTGCCTGGTTAAACATAAATATAGTTTTGCCGACATTACTGGAAATGAGAGTAAAATAGCGTAAATAGGGAAAAGTTTATAAAAAGAAAATGATGTATGGTCTTCCCTGTGGCTCAGTTGGTAGAGCATGGTGTTTCCAACACCAGCATGGTGTGTGCAACGCCAGGGTTGTGGGTTTGATTCCCACGGGGGGCCAGTACAAAAAATTCAAAAATGTTTTAAAATGCATGAAATGTATGCATTCACTACTGTAAGTCGCTCTGGATAAGAGCGTCTGCTAAAATGACAAAAATGCTTAAAAAAATATATACACTGCTCAAAAAAATAAAGGGAACACTAAAATAACACATCCTAGATCTGAATGAATGAAATAATCTTATTAAATATTTTTTTCTTTACCTAGTTGAATGTGCTGACAACAAAAGCACACAAAAATAATCAATGGAAATCCAATTTATCAACCCATGGAGGTCTGGATTTGGAGTCACACTCAAAATTAAAGTGGAAAACCACACTACAGGCTGATCCAACTTTGATGTAATGTCCTTAAAACAAGTCAAAATGAGGCTCAGAGTGTGTGTGGCCTCCACGTGCCTGTATGACCTCCCTACAATGCCTGGGCATGCTCCTGATGAGGTGGCGGATGGTCTCCTGAGGGATCTCCTCCCAGACCTGGACTAAAGCATCCGCCAACTCCTGGACAGTCTGTGGTGCAACGTGGCGTTGGTGGATGGAGCGAGACATGATGTCCCAGATGTGCTCAATTGGATTCAGGTCTGGGGAACGGGCGGGCCAGTCCATAGCATCAATGCCTTCCTCTTGCAGGAACTGCTGACACACTCCAGCCACATGAGGTCTAGCATTGTCTTGCATTAGGAGGAACCCAGGGCCAACCGCACCAGCATATGGTCTCACAAGGGGTCTGAGGATCTCATCTCGGTACCTAATGGCAGTCAGGCTACCTCTGGCGAGCATATGGAGGGCTGTGCGGCCCCCCAAAGAAATTCCACCCCACACCATGACTGACCCACCGCCAAACCGGTCATGCTGGAGGATGTTGCAGGCAGCAGAACGTTCTCCGCGGCGTCTCCAGACTCTGTCACGTCTGTCACATGTGCTCAGTGTGAACCTGCTTTCATCTGTGAAGAGCACAGGGCGCCAGTGGCGAATTTGCCAATCTTGGTGTTCTCTGGAAAATGCCAAACGTCCTGCACGGTGTTGGGCTGTAAGCACAACCCCCACCTGTGGACGTCGGGCCCTCATACCACCCTCATGGAGTCTGTTTCTGACAGTTTGAGCAGACACATGCACATTTGTGGCCTGCTGGAGATCATTTTGCAGGGCTCTGGCAATGCTCCTCCTGCTCCTCCTTGCACAAAGGCGGAGGTAGCGGTCCTGCTTCTGGGTTGTTGCCCTCCTACGGCCTCCTCCACATCTCCTGATGTACTGGCCTGTCTCCTGGTAGCGCCTCCATGCTCTGGACACTACGCTGACAGACACAGCAAACCTTCTTGCCACAGCTCGCATTGATGTGCCATCCTGGATGAGCTGCACTACCTGAGCCACTTGTGTGGGTTGTAGACTCCGTCTCATGCTACCACTAGAGTGAAAGCACCGCCAGCATTCAAAAATGACCAAAACATCAGCAAGGAAGCATAGGAACTGTGAAGTGGTCTTTGGTCACCGTGTGCAGAAGCACTCCTTTATTGGGGGTGTCTTGCTAATTGCCTATAATTTCCACCTGTTGTCTATTCCATTTGCACAACAGCATGTGAAATGTATTGACAATCAGTGTTACTTCCTCAGTGGACAGTTTGATTTCACAGAAGTGTGATTGACTTGGAGTTACATTGTGTTGTTTAAGTGTTCCCTTTATTTTTTTGAGCAGTGTATTTGTTATCACTAACACCAGTGTAAGATAGGAGTAATGTTCTAGGTAGATTAGGACTCAGTGAGAAAACATATCAACTGCGAAGTAGTTTGAGTGTTAATGAGAGATTGACTTTTTAGAGAAATGTAATACTGTGTGGTGTAAACGTCGAGAGAGAGAGAGAAAAAAAGAGATGCGGCTGTCCCCAGCATTTCCCTCCATCTCTATCTTTGTCTTACACCCAGCTTTGACAGTAAGCCAGTACATACCGGGGTCAGATAATACAAATGAACCAAGTTAATACACCAATGGATACATTTAAAGCATGGCTTTTAAATTATAGCGAAATAACACAGCCTGAGTGGAGTACAGTACTGTTACAAATTAATTAAATCAATCAAGGCAAAACATAGACTAAACCAAAAATACACAGAAAGATGAATAGCAGAATGTTTTAACACAAGCTGTTGAGCAGGTGAGTAACGCAAACAGAGTTTTATTTACATAATTAATGATTAAAAACCAATAAAAAAAATCACATTAACAAATAGTCAGTAGCATTCATTATGAAATTGAACCAAAATAAGTAATTTTGTTGTCATGTCAGAAGCCTAATAATGTGCTGTATATCCTGTCAGTTATGATTCTCTAGCCCCATTTTAACTTCCTCTGCAGGTCTAACACACCCTGGGCTAGGCGGGACGAATTCGTCCCACCTACGTAACAGCCACTTTAAGCCTGTGGCGCGATTTTCAAAACCTTAAAAATCCTATTACTTCAATTTCTCAAACATATGACTATTTTACAGCTATTTAAAGACAAGACTCTCATTAATCTAACCACACTGTCCGATTTCAAAAAGGCTTTACAACAAAAGCAAAACATTAGATTATGTCAGCAGAGTACCAAGCCAGAAATAATCAGACACCCATTTTTCAAGCCAGCATATAATGTCACCAAAACCCAGAAGACAGCTAAATGCAGCACTCACCTTTGATGATCTTCATCAGATGACAACCCTAGGACATTATGTTATACAATACATGCATGTTTTGTTCAATCAAGTTCATATTAATATCAAAAACCAGCTTTTTACATTAGCATGTGACGTTCAGAACTAGCATACCCCCCGCAAACTTCCGGGGAATTTGCTAACATTTTACTAAATTACTCACGATAAACGTTCACAAAAAGCATAACAATTATTTTAAGAATTATAGCTACAGACCTCCTCTATGCACTCGATATGTCCGATTTTAAAATAGCTTTTTTGGTGAAAGCACATTTTGCAATATTCTAAGTACATAGCCCAGGCATCACGGGCTAGCTATTTAGACACCCGGCAAGTTTAGCACTCACCATAATCATATTTACTATTATAAAAGTTTGATTACCTTTTGTTGTCTTCGTCAGAATGCACTCCCAGGACTGCTACTTCAATAACAAATGTTGGTTTGGTCCAAAATAATCCATCGTTATATCCGAATAGCGGCGTTTTGTTCGTGCGTTCCAGACACTATCCGAAATGGTAAAGAAGGGTCGTGCGCATGGCGCAATTCGTGACAAAAAAATTCTAAATATTCCATTACCGTACTTCGAAGCATGTCAACCGCTGTTTAAAATAAATTTTTACGCCATTTTTCTCGTAGAAAAGCGATAATATTCCGACAGGGAATCTCCTTTTCGGCAAACAGAGGAAAAAATCACAAAGGCGGGGGCGGTCGGGTCACGCGCCTAAGCCCAGTGTCCCTTACTCGGCCACTTGAGAAAGGCGATAATGTGTTTCAGCCTGGGGCTGGGATGACGACATTCTGTTTTTTCCCGGGCTCTGAGCGCCTATGGACGACGTAGGAAGTGTCACGTTAGAGCAGAGATCCTTAGTAAAAGATAGAGATGGAAAAGAAGTTCAAGAAATGGTCAGACAGGCCACTTCCTGTAAAGGACTCTCTCAGGTTTTGACCTGCCATTTGAGTTCTGTTATACTCACAGACACCATTCAAACAGTTTTAGAAACTTTAGGGTGTTTTCTATCCATATGTAATAAGTATATGCATATTCTAGTTACTGGGTAGGAGTGGTAACCAGATTAAATCGGGTATGTTTTTTATCCAGCCGTGTCAATACTGCCCCCTAGCCTATTAACCTTCCACTTGTAAACTCAGCAAAAAAAGAAACGTCCCTTTTTTAGGACCCTGTCTTTTTCAAGATAATTCGTAAAAATCCAAATAACTTCACAGATCTTCATTGTAAAGGGTTTAAAACACTGTTTCCCATGCTTGTTCAATGAACCATAAACAATTACTGAACATGCACCTGTGGAAAGGTCGTTAAGACACTAACAGCTTACAGACGGTAGGCAGATAGCCTAGTGGTTAGAGCGTTGGACTAGTAACCCGGAAGGTTGCAAGATCGAATCCCCGAGCTGACAAGGTCAAAATCTGTCGTTCTGCCCCTGAACAAGGCAGTTAACCCACTGTTCCTAGGCCGTCATTGAAAATAAGAATTTGTTCTTAACTGACTTGCCTAGTTAATTTCCTACCGTCTGTTTATTTGTATTTTATTTAAGGTCACAGTTCTGAAAACTTAGGACACTAAAGAGGCCTTTCTACTGACTCTGAAAAACACCAAAAGAAAGATGCCCAGGGTCCCTGCTCATCTGCGTGAACGTGCCTTAGGAATGCTGCAAGGAGGCATGAGGACTGCAGATGTGGCCAGGGCAATAAATTGCAATGTCTGGTACTGTGAGACGCCTAAAACAGCACTACAGGGACAAAAGACGGACAGCTGATCGTCCTCGCAGTGGCAGACCACATGCAACAACACCTGCACAGGATCGGTACATCCGAACATCACACCTGTGGGACAGGTACAGGATGGCAACAACAACTCAAATCAAATCAAATTTATTTATATAGCCCTTCGTACATCAGCTGATATCTCAAAGTGCTGTATAGAAACCCAGCCTAAAACCCCAAACAGCAAGCAATGCATGTGAAAGAAGCACGGTGGCTAGGAAAAACTCCCTAGGAAAAACTCCCTAGAAAGGCCAAAAACCTAGGAAGAAACCTAGAGAGGAACCAGGCTATGAGGGGTGGCCAGTCCTCTTCTGGCTGTGCAGGGTGGATATTATAACAGAACATGGTCAAGATGTTAAAATGTTCATAAATGACCAACATGGTCAAATAATAATAATCATAGAAGTTGTCGAGGGTGCAACAAGCACGTCCGGTGAACAGGTCAGGGTTCCATAGCCGCAGGCAGAACAGTTGAAACTGGAGCAGCAGCACGGCCAGGTGGACTGGGGACAGCAAGGAGTCATCATACCAGGTAGTCCTGAGGCATGTCCTAGGGCTCAGGTCCTCCGAGAGAAAGACAGAAAGAGAGAAAGAGAGAGAGAGAATTAGAGAGAGCATATTTAAATTCACACAGGACACCGGATAAGACAAGAGAAATACTCCAGATGTAACAGACTGACCCTAGCCCCCCGACACATAAACTACTGCAGCATAAATACTGGAGGCTGAGACAGGAGGGATCAGAAGACACTGTGGCCCCATCCGATGATACCCCCGGACAGGGCCAAACAGGCAGGATATAACCCCACCCACTTTGCCAAAGCACAGCCCCCACACCACTAGAGGGATGTCTCCAACCACCAACTTACCGTCCTAAGACAAGGCCGAGTATAGCCCACAACGATCTCCGCCATGGCACAACCCAAGGGGGGGCGCCAACCCAGACAGGAAGACCACGTCAGTGACTCAACCCACTCAAGTGACGCACCCCTCCCATGGACGGCATGGAAGAACACCAGTAAGCCAGTGACTCAGCCCCTGTAAAAGGGTTAGAGGCAGAGAATCCCAGTGGAAAGAGGGGAACCGGCAAGGCAGAGACAGCATGGGCGGTTCGTTGCTCCAGCCTTTCCGTTCACCTTCACACTCCTGGGCCAGACTATACTTAATCATAGGACCTACTGAAGAGAAGTCTTCAGTAAAGACTTAAAGGTTGAGACTGAGTCTGCGTCTCTCACATTGGTAGGCAGACCATTCCATAAAAATGGAGCTCTATGGGAGAAAGCCCTACCTCCAGCCGTTTGCTTAGAAATTCTAGGGACAATTAGGAGGCCTGCGTCTTGTGACCGTAGCGTACGTGTAGGTATGTACGGCAGGACCAAATCGGAAAGATAGGTAGGAGCATGCCCATGTAATGCTTTGTAGGTTAGCAGTAAAACCTTGAAATCAGCCCTTGCCTTAACAGGAAGCCAGTGTAGGGAGGCTAGCACTGGAGTAATATGATAACATTTTTTGGTTCTAGTCAGGATTCTAGCAGCCGTATTTAGCACTAACTGAAGTTTATTTAGTGCTTTATCCGGGTAGCCGGAAAGTAGAGCATTGCAGTAGTCCAGCCTAGAAGTAACAAAAGCATGGATTAATTTTTCTGCGTCATTTTTGGACAGAAAGTTTCTGATTTTTGCAATGTTACGTAGATGGAAAAAAGCTGTCCTTGAAACAGTCTTGATATGTTCTTCAAAAGAGAGATCAGGGTCCAGAGTAACGCCGAGGTCCTTCACAGTTTTATTTGAGACGACTGTACAACCATCCAGATTAATTGTCAGATTCAACAGAAGATCTCTTTGTTTCTTGGTACCTAGAACAAGCATCTCTGTTTTGTTCGAGTTTAAAAGTAGAAAGTTTGCAGCCATCCACTTCTTTATGTCTGAAACACAGGCTTCTAGCGAGGGCAATTTTGGGGCTTCACCATGTTTCATTGAAATGTACAGCTGTATGTCGTCCGCATAGCAGTGAAATTTAACATTATGTTTTCGAATGACATCCCCAAGAGGTAAAATATATAGTGAAAACAATAGTGGTCCTAAAACGGGACCTTGAGGAACACACAAAATTTACAATTGATTTGTCAGAGGACAAACCATTCACAGAGACAAACTGATATCTTTCTGACAGATAAGATCTAAACCAGGCCAGAACTTGTCCATGTAGACCAATTTGGGTTTCCAATCTCTCCAAAAGAATGTGGTGATCGATGGTATCAAAAGCGGCACTAAGATCTAGGAGCACGAGGACAGATGCAGAGCCTCGGTCTGACGTCATTAAAAGGTCATTTACCACCTTCACAAGTGCAGTCTCAGTGCTATGATGGGGTCTAAAACCAGACTGAAGCGTTTCGTATACATTGTTTGTCTTCAGGAAGGCAGTGAGTTGCTGTGCAACAGCTTTTTCTAATATTTTTGAGAGGAATGGAAGATTCGATATAGGCCGATTAGCCTGTTAGGGCTAGGGGGCAGCATTTGCACGTCTGGATAAAAAAAATGTACCCGATTTAATCTGGTTACTAATCCTACCCAGTAACTAGAATATGCATATACTTATTATATATGGATAGAAAACACTCTAAAGTTTCTAAAACTGTTTGAATGGTGTCTGTGAGTATAACAGAACTCATTTGGCAGGCAAAACCCTGAGACATTTTCTGACAGGAAGTGGATACCTGATGTGTTGTATTGACTTTAAACCTATCCCATTGAAAAACACAGGGGCTGAGGAATATTTTGGCACTTCCTATTGCTTCCACTAGATGTCACCAGCCTTTACAAAGTGTTTTGAGTCTTCTGGAGGGAGATCTGACCGAACAAGAGCCATGGAACGATGATGTCCCATTAGACACCTGGCGCGCGAGTTCATGTTGGGTACCCTCGTTCCAATACGTTATAAAAGAGTATGCATTCGTCCACCTTGAATATTATTCATGTTCTGGTTAAAAAAGGCCCTAATGATTTATGCTATACAACGTTTGACATGTTTGAACGAACGTAAATATATTTTTTCCCCTCGTTCATGACGAGAAGTCCGGCTGGCTTAGATCATGTGCTAACAAGACGGAGATTTTTGGACATAAATGATGAGCTTTTTTGAACAAAACTACATTCGTTATGGACCTGTGATACCTGGAAGTGACATCTGATGAAGAGAATCAAAGGTAATGGATTATTTACATAGTATTTTCGATTTTAGATCTCCCCAACATGACGTCTAGTCTGTATCGCAACGCGTATTTTTCTGGGCGCAGTGCTCAGATTATTGCAAAGTGTGATTTCCCAGTAAGGTTATTTTTAAATCTGGCAAGTTGATTGCGTTCAAGAGATGTAAATCTATAATTCTTTAAATGACAATATAATATTTTACCAATGTTTTCTAATTTTAATTATTTAATTTGTGACGCTGACTTGACTGCCGGTTATTGGAGGGAAACGATTTCCTCAACATCAATGCCATAGTAAAACGCTGTTTTTGGATATAAATATGAACTTGATAGAACTAAAAATGCATGCATTGTCTAACATAATGTCCTAGGAGTGTCATCTGATGGAGATTGTAAAAGGTTAGTGCATCATTTTAGCTGGTTTTATGGTTTTGGTGACCCTGTCTTTGACTTGACAAAACATTACACACAACTCTTGTAAATGTACTGTCCTAACATACTCTAAATTTATGCTTTCGCCGTAAAACCTTTTTGAAATCGTAAAACGTGGTTAGATTAAGGAGATGTTTATCTTTCAAAGGGTGTAAAATAGTTGTATGTTTGAAAAATTTGAATTTTGACATTTATTTGGATTCAAATTTGCCGCTCTTGAAATGCACCTGCTGTTGATGGAGTGCACCACGGGTGGCACGCTAGCGTCCCACCTAGCCCATAGAGGTTAGTTTTTTATATTTTCTGGATCAAGATTCGGCTTTTTCAAGAGAGGCTTTATTACTGCCACTTTTAGTGAGCTTGGTACACATCCGGTGGATAGAGAGCCGTTTTGTATGTTCAACATAGGAGGGCCAAGCACAGGAAGCAGCTCTTTCAGTAGTTTAGTTGGAATAGGGTCCAGTATGCAGCTTGAGGGTTTGGAGGCCATGATTATTTTCATCATTGTGTCAAGAGATATAGTACTAAAACACTTTAGTATCTCCCTTGATCCTAGGTCCTGGCAGAGTTGTGTAGACTCAGGACAATGGAGCTTTGGAGGAATACCCAGATTTAAAGAGGAGTCTGTAATTTGCTTTCTAATGATCATGATCTTTTCCTCAAAGAAGTTCATAAATTTATTACTGCTGAAGTGAAAGCCATCCTCCATTTGCGAAGGCTGCTTTTTAGTTAGCTTTGCGACAATATCAAAAAGAAATTTCGGATTGTTCTTATTTTCCTCAATTAAGTTGGAAAAATAGGATGATCGAGCAGCAGTGAGGGCTCTTCGATACTGCACGGTACTGTCTTTCCAAGCTAGTCGGAAGACTTCCAGTTTGGTGTGGCGCCATTTCCGTTCCAATTTTCTGGAAGCTTGCTTCAGAGCTCGTGTATTTTCTGTATACCAGGGAGCTAGTTTCTTATGACAGATGTTTTTAGTTTTTAGGGGTGCAACTGCATCTAGGGTATTGCGCAAGGTTAAATTGAGTTCCTCGGTTAGGTGGTTAACTGATTTTTGTCCTCTGACGTCCTTGGGTAGGCAGAGGGAGTCTGGAAGGGCATCAAGGAATCTCTGGGTTGTCTGAGAATTTATAGCACGACTTTTAATGCTCCTTGGTTGGGGTCTGAGCAGATTATTTGTTGCGATTGCAAACGTAATAAAATGGTGGTCCGATAGTCCAGGATTATGAGGAAAAACATTAAGATCCACAACATTTATTCCATGGGACAAAACTAGGTCCAGAGTATGACTGTGGCAGTGAGTAGGTCCAGAGAAATGTTGGACAAAACCCACTGAGTCGATGATGGCTCCAAAAGCCTTTTTCCATGTGAATGTTAAAGTCACCAAAAATGTGAATATTATCTGCTATGACTACAAGATCCGATAGGAATTCAGGGAACTCAGTGAGGAACACTGCATATGGCCCAGGAGGCCTGTAAACAGTAGCTATAAAAAGTGAGTGAGTAGGCTGCATAGATTTCATGACTAGAAGCTCAAAAGACAAAAACGTCATTGTTTATTTTTTTTTTGTAAATTGAAATTTGCTATCGTAAATGTTAGCAACACCTCCGCCTTTGCCAGATGCACAGGGGGTATGGTCACTAGTGTAACCAGGGGGTGAGGCCTCATTTAACACAGTAAATTCATCAGGCTTAAGCCATGTTTCAGTCAGGCCAATCACATCAAGATTATGATCAGTGATTAGTTCATTGACTATAACTGCATTGGAAGTGAGGGATCTAACATTAAGTAACCCAATTTTGAGATGTGAGGTATCACAATCTCTTTCAATAATGGCAGGAATGGAGGAGGTCTTTATACTAGTGAGATTGCTAAGGCGAACACCGCCATTTTTAATTTTGCCCAACCTAGATCGAGGCACAGACACGGTCTCAATGGGGAAAGCTGAGCTGACTACACTGACTGTGCTAGTGGCAGACTCCACTAAGCTGGCAGGCTGGCTAACAGCCTGCTGCCTGGCCTGCACCCTATTTCATTGTGGAGCTAGAGGAGTTAGAGCCCTGTCTATGTTCGTAGATAAGATGAGAGCACCCCTCCAGCTAGGATGGAGTCCGTCACTCCTCAACAGGCCAGGCTTGGTCCTGTTTGTTGGTGAGTCCCAGAAAGAGGGCCAATTATCTACAAATTCTATCTTTTGGGAGGGGCAGAAAAACAGTTTTCCACCAGCGATTGAGTTGTGAGACTCTGCTGTAGAGCTCATCACTCCCCCTAACTGGTAGGGGGCCAGAGACAATTAATCGATGCCGACACATCTTTCTAGCTGATTTACACGCTGAAGCTATGTTGCGCTTGGTGACCTCTGACTGTTTCATGCTAACATCGTTGGTGCCGACGTGGATAACAATATCTCTATACTCTCTACACTCGCCAGTTTTAGCTTTAGCCAGCACCGTCTTTAGATTAGCCTTAACGTCGGTAGCCCTGCCCCCTGGTAAACAGTGTATGATGAATGTCTGTCCTCAACAGATTAACCTCCACCACTTCATTAGGGGAAAAGTTTAAAATCTGTGTCTATGGTCAATTTCATCATACTACTATAAGCATGACATTGACTTGGTGATACGTCTGGCTGAGGCTGATTTGTTTTGCAATGACAATGACACATCACGCTAATAATACAGATAAGAAACATTGCACACGTGTACACCTGCTGCATTAACACTCATTTACACACACACACACACACACACACACACACACACACACACACACACACACACACACACACACACACACACACACACACACACACACACACACACACACACACACACACACACACACACACACACACACACACATCTCTCTCTATTTCAAGGGGATATAGACAGATGAAGACAGACAAACATTGACAAAATACAACAAGTGAATCATCGAAATCCTCCAAACTGCGATATCAGGACGAATTTGCCATATTCCATCAGTCCGTATTAATGATTAAAAAAAATAAACTATAAAAAAACACAACATTTCAACTAGGCTTAAAACATGCTCGCATAACATGATAAAACATGATCGCATGATGGATTAAGGCTAATCTTCTTGTCCATAATCCTCCCAAACCTCAACATTGCAAGACCGTGGAACATAAGGTAAAAAGGCTACATAGGACAATTGGGGCGGTGCACTACACATGGAATAATGCAAAACACTTTTTTAAAAGCACACTTACTGTTGGCCTATATAACACTTATTGTTGGCCTATATAACACTTACTTTAGCCTACTTGATATAAGTAAGGTTACTTACAGAATCAATATCATTGACACCATCCATGTGACACAGTTGATCCAACAACCGGAGTAGTTCAACATTGGGTGCTATCTGAGTCTGAGAAAGTGAACTGAACGTGACTTGTGGTGTGAGTGTTTCATACTTGTAGGCAGGTCCACTATGTGGCACCGTAAATGAATCTGCCCACTTCCCCGTTTCATTGTCACTAGCGTAATAGTTCATATCAGAGCCATATAAGGCTATCTGTGTGGGCAATTGGCTACTGACTCTGGGGTAGACAACAGGTGTTGATAAAACACAACAGCAAGCAGGCTACACAACAGCACTGTGTAACGCAGCAGCATCACCCATGCTAATCTAGCAATACTCAACTCTCAACACAGAGAGGGCAACCACAGCAGCTCAACACAATACAATACAACATCACAGCTCTTGAGAGAACAAATGTTGTGTCAACACCACATGGCCCATCTTTCGGATGGGATGTTAAACGGGTGTCCTGACTCTATGTGGTCACTAAAGATCGCTGGGCACTTATTGTAAGAGTAGGGGTGTTAACCCCGGTGTCCTGGCTAAATTCCCAAGCTGTCCCTCATACCATCACGGTCACCTAATCATCCCCAGCTTACAATTGGCTCATTCATCCCCCCTCCTCTCCCCTGGAACTATTCCCCAGGTCGTTGCTGTAAATGAGAAAGTGTTCTCAGTCAACTTACCTGGTAAAATAGCGTTTTTTTTTTGTAATTTCCAGCTCTTCTAAACACTGGATGCATGATATACAGTATGTTCCATTCCTTCACAGGTGTCTGGTTTTATCTTTCTGACCCAGAAAGGACACTCCCACAATGATAGAAGAACACGAACACCACAAAGCAAAACAACCAATCTAAACCGTTTTGCTCTGAGACCAGGCTGCAACAACACAACCCTGCACAGTATCATGACCAAAAAGAGCATCTGAACAGCGAATACGCACCTCAAATTGGACAAAGAGTTTTTCTTTAATGTGTCAGATGAGAAGGATATACTCCAAACACCCGAACACGCCTTCATCCCCGTCATCGGTCTGGCCGCAGGGCCAGAGTGTCAGAGGAGGTGTCAAAGGAAGGCCCTAAAAGACTCCAGCCACCCTAGTCATAGACTGTTCTCTCTGCTACCGCACGGCAAGCGGTACCAGAGCGCCAAGTCTAGGTCCAAGAGGATTCTAAACACTTTCAACCCCTAAGCCATAAGACTCCTGAACACCTAATCAAATGGCTACCCAGACTATTTGTATTGCCCCCCACCCCACCTACACTGCTGCTACTCTCTTCTATTATCTATGCATAGTCACTTTAATAACTCTACCTACATGTACATATTACCTCAATTACCTCGACACCGGTGCCCCCACACATTGACTCTGTACCGGTACCCCCTGTACATAGCCCCGCTATGGTTATTTACTGCTGCTCTTTAATTACTTGTTATTCTTATCTCTTACTGTTTTTTTAAGGTATTTTCTTAAAACTGCATTGTTGGTTAAGGGCTTGTAAGTAAGCATTTCACAGTTAGGTCTACACCTGTTGTAGTCGGCGCACGTGACAAATAAAATGATTTGATTTATCAGTAGTAGCTAACAAACACTGCTCAGTGGCCTTGTGGAGTGTATGCCCTGAGATTGGAAGGTTGTGAATTCAATCCCTGGCCGAGTCAAACCAAAGACTGTAAAAATGGGCCCTAATGCGTCGCTAGAGATGTGTGGGTAAAGCCCTGCGATAGACTAGTGTCCTGTCCTGGGGTTTGTACATTGCGCTGCAGGAGATAGGGTCCTACTCTATGAGGTTTTCTGGCTCAGCCAAGAATCCTGCACTGTAAGCTGATCTGGCTCAGCCAAGGCTCCTACAAAGTTACTTACTATGTCAACACTATGTGTAATTGCAGACTACCAGTTTAGTTGTTTTCTCCCACCCTTAGGATGCATGTCATGATGATGAGTTAAAACCTTTTCATCAGTCAGTTCATTGTAAAACATGATCTCAGCTCAGAGACAGAATTCCCCTTCCTCCATACTCAGACACCGGCTGTGATGTGTGGGGCAAGGTAATCTTGGTTAACTCAGAACTAATTTCATACTCACACAACGGCTGTAATTTGATCAGATGCTGTTTACCTAGTCTGTCCAGAAGAGATTAGAGGCAAGGAAGAAAGGACAAGAGTCTGTTTGAGCTGAGTGATTCAGGAGAATGGAAGGTTGTCGATCTGAGCTTAGTGTGACAGGTTGAAGGGAGGAGGCTAGAGACAAGACTGTATATGTATCTGTTAATAACAGAAAGATATTCTTATTCTTAGAATCAGAAACAGTCAAAATGTCAGGAGTCTGGTAATGAGTATTGAATGGCATATCCATTCCCTCCCAACAACACCTGCCTCCCAATATGGAGATTTCTTCAACAGGAAGGGAGACCTTCAGCAGAAAGGCCTAGACTCAATCTGTTATTTACATAATCTGGATAACATTACTGCAGTAAGTAAATGTACAAGTAGTAAGAGTACATAGTTCATGAACTAGAGGTCGACCGATTAATTAGGGCCGATTTCAAGTTTTCATTACAATTGGTAATCGGCATTTTTGGACACCGGTTATGGCCGATTACATTGCACTCCACGAGGAGACTGCGTGGCAGGCTGACCACCTGTTACGCGAGTGCAGCAAGGAGCCAGGGTAAGTTGCTAGCTAGCATTAAACTTATCTTATAAAAACAATCCATCTTAACATAATCACTAGTTAACTACACATGGCTGATGATATTACTAGTTTATCTAGCTTGTCCTGCGTTGCATATAATCAGTGCGGTGCCTGTTAATTTATCATCGAATCACAGCCTGCTTCGCCAAACGGGTGATGATTTAACAAGAGCATTTGCGAAAAAAGCACTGTCGTTGCACCAATGTGTACCTAACCATAAACATCAATGCCTTTCTTAAAATCAATACACAAGTATATATTTTTAAACCTGTATATTTAGTTAATATTGCCTGCTAACATGAATTTATTTTAACTAGGGAAATTGTGTCACTTCTCTTGCGTTCTGTGCAAGCAAAGTCAGGGTATATGCAGCAGTTTGGGACGCCTGGGGTTGTTGCGAACTGTGTGAAGACCATTTCTTCCTAACAAAGACCGTAATTAATTTGCCAGAATTTTACATAATTATGACATAACATTGAAGGTTGTGCAATGTAACAGCTATATTTAGACTTAGGGATGCCACCCGTTCGATAAAATACGGAACGGTTCCGTATTTCACTGAAAGAATAAACGTTTTGTTTTCGAAATGATAGTTTCCGGATTTGGCCATATTAATGACCTAAGGCTCGTATTTCTGTGTGTTTTATTATATTATAATTAAGTCTATGATTTGATATTTGATAGGGCAGTCTGACTGAGCGGTGGTAGGCAGCAGCTGGCTCGTAAGCATTCATTCAAACAGAACTTTCCTGCATTTGCCAGCAGCTCTTCGCTGTGCTTCAAGCATTGCGCTGTTCATGACTTCAAGCCTATCAACTCCCGAGATTAGGCTGGCAATACTGTAGTGCCTATAAGAACATCCAATAGTCAAAGGTAAATGAAATACAACTGGTATAGGGAGAAATAGTCCTATAATTCCTATAATAATTACAACCTAAAACTTCTTAACTGGGAATATTGAAGACACATGTTAAAATGAACCACCAGCTTTCATATGTTCTCATGTTCTGAGCAAGGAACTTAAAACGTTAGCTTTTTTACATGGCAAATATTGCACTTTTACTTTCTTCTCCAACACTGCTTTTGCATTATTTAAAACCAAGTTGAACATGTTTCATTATTTATTTGAGACTAAATTGATTTTATTGTTGTATTATAGTAAGTTAAAATAAGTGTTCATTGTTCATTCAGTATTGTTGTAATTGTCATTATTACAAATATATATATAAATAAAGAAAAAAGAAAAGAATTGTCCGATTAATCGGTATCGGCTTTTTTTCGGTCCTCAAATAATCGGTACCGGTAATACATTTATTATATATCACAAGCCACTTTATACAATGCCAGTTTATATAATGTTTACATACCATACATTACTCATCTCATATGTATATACTGTACTCTATACCATCTACTGCACCTTGCCTATGCCGTTCGGCCATCACTCTTTCATTCATTTTTATGTACATATTCTTATTCATTCCTTTACACTTGTGTGTATAAGGAAGTTGTTGTGAAATTGTTAGGTTAGATTACTTGTTAGACATTACTGCATGGTCGGAACTAGAAGCACAAGCATTTCGCTACACTCACATTAACATCTGCTAACCATGTGTATGTGACCAATAAAATATGATTTGATTTGAGTCTCCGTTCTACATGAATCGTTTTTTCCAGCTCTTTGGATGCATGATGTCATGGGGTGAAAGGTAAATACTGTAGGCTAGCTTGGTTTACTCTAGTGTGTACTTTTCTCACACTACAGCCATAGTCGTGGGAAGTAGGGGTGCTGAGGGTGCTGCAGCAACCCCTTGATAAATCGGAATGAAAAAAATATCTGTTTTTTTCAACGAAATCATTTAAGTAGGCCTTTATTATTCCTGGCAACAGCATTCTATGAGCGGAGGAATTTTTCCCTCAGGTCTTCCCATATTGTCGGATAGTTGTTGACAGCACCCCCCCCCCACCCCCCCAACCTAAAACGTTTTCCAGCGGATATGACTACAGCCCTTGAACAGCTTAACCATAACTGTGTTTATAACACCACTACTGGTCTCAGAGTGTAAGAGCCACAGAGATCCTGTTGAACTAATTCTATGGTGAGAGCAGTGAGTTATATGTCAGATTGTGTCCCATGCCATGTCTATGCTCAGTCCTTGACCCTAATGTAGATAGAAAGTGGAAGGCCAGATGGAGGGGCAGGCTAGTAGAATGGTGAAGGAGGGGCAGGCTAGTAGAATGGTGATGGAGGGGCAGGCTAGTAGAATGGTTATGGAGGGGCAGGCTAGTAGAATGGTGAAGGAGGGGCAGGCTAGTAGAATGGTGATGGAGGGGCAGGCTAGTAGAATGGTGATGGAGGGGCAGGCTAGTAGAATGGTGATGGAGGGGCAGGCTAGTAGAATGGTGATGGAGGGGCAGGCTAGTAGAATGGTGATGGAGGGGCAGGCTAGTAGAATGGTGATGGAGGGGCAGGCTAGTAGAATGGTGAAGGAGGGGCAGGCTAGTAGAATGGTGATGGAGGGGCAGGCTAGTAGAATGGTGATGGAGGGGCAGGCTAGTAGAATGGTGAAGGAGGGGCAGGCTAGTAGAATGGTGATGGAGGGGCAGGCTAGTAGAATGGTGATGGAGGGGCAGGCTAGTAGAATGGTGAAGGAGGGGCAGGCTAGTAGAATGGTGATGGAGGGGCAGGCTAGTAGAATGGTGATGGAGGGGCAGGCTAGTAGAATGGTGATGGAGGGGCAGGCTAGTAGAATGGTGATGGAGGGGCAGGCTAGTAGAATGGTGAAGGAGGGGCAGGCTAGTAGAATGGTGATGGAGGGGCAGGCTAGTAGAATGGTGATGGAGGGGCAGGCTAGTAGAATGGTGATGGAGGGGCAGGCTAGTAGAATGGTGATGGAGGGGCAGGCTAGTAGAATGGTTATGGAGGGGCAGGCTAGTAGAATGGTGAAGGAGGGGCAGGCTAGTAGAATGGTGATGGAGGGGCAGGCTAGTAGAATGGTGATGGAGGGGCAGGCTAGTAGAATGGTGATGGAGGGGCAGGCTAGTAGAATGGTGAAGCCAGCAGTAGAACACAACAGATAGTAGTTGGGAGGCCAAGATAGACCCAGTTCTTAAAGGAAAAGGTGCTCTGTGCCACAAGAAATATCTAAGCTGAAGTTTGTTTTTCCTGATTCAGGGTTCACTTCCCCTCCCATTACACAGCAGATCTATGGAGCAGTGATTAACGTCAAGTGATTAAAGCAGACACAGTTCCTCTCTCACTCTACAGCAGAAGCATTTGGCTACTTCAGTACTCAGCTGGCAGGAGTATTGCCTTTCTTATCAGTACATACGTTTCTGAAGGTATTTGTCATGTCTGCCCATATGCCTTGTACTGGATGCAGCTGCAGTATACTGTGGTATGATCTATCTTTCTGGTCTGCTAATGAGAACTGAATGACACACTCATCCCCTCCCAACAAGACCTGCCTCCCAATGTGGAACATTCATCAACAGGAAAGGAGACCTTCAGCTGAAAGGCCTAGACTCAATCCCTTATTTATATAATCCCTGTAGCATTACTGCAGTCAGTAAATGTACAAATAATAAGAGTACGTCTTCTATGAATAGCCATGAAAGAGACACCAATTTAAGTGGTCTGTCACAGAGATTTTTAGTTGTATCTCCATGGTCTGTTAACTGGCAAAAGTCATCGTCGCCCAACCTCCTCTAATCCAAAGCGGACTACTGGTGCCATCTGCTGGAGTGCTGGTATATGTCATTGACTCTGGGAGGTGTGATGTTCGGATGTACCGATCCTGTGCAGGTGTTGTTACACGTGGTCTGCACTGTGAGGACAATCAGCTGTCCGTCCAGTCTCCCTGTAGCACTGTCTTAGGCGTCTCACAGTACGAACATTGCAATTTATTGCCCTGGCCACATCTGCAGTCCTCATGCCTCCTTGCAGCATTCCTAAGGCACGTTCACGAAGATGAGCAGGGGCCCTGGGCATCTTTCTTTTGGTGTTTTTCAGAGTCAGTAGAAAGGCCTCTTTAGTGTCCTAAGTTTTCATAACTGTGACCTTAATTGCCAACCGTCTGTAAGCTGTTAGTGTCTTAACGACTGTTCCACAGGTGCATGTTCATTAATTGTTTATGGTTCATTGAACAAACATGGGAAACAGTGTTTAAACCCTTTACAATTAAGATCTGTGAAGTAATTTGGATGTTTACGAATTATCTTTGAAAGACAGGGTCCTGAAAAAGGGATGTTTCTTTTTTTGCTGAGTTTATATTAAATATATTGCCAGTGTCAAAGCCTGTACTTTTATTTCCCCCAACCGACCTAATCATGATTGTGGTAATGTTTTGCCTATAGGTATACGTATTTACGTATTAGTATGACACACAGCCGTAATGCTGAGGCGGCATTCACACCACTATGCTTTTAAACTCTTGATGGTTGCTAGGCAGCGTTCGTTAACCATCCTCCTGCCAGTTGTAAACTTTGCAAGGCATGTCACTTTGCCCATCTCTTAACATAGCCCACCACTAAGCATACCGTTTTCTTATTAACCACAACCGGATGAATCCATAAAGAATTACTGTGGTAATAAATATCACTGAATTACGTAAATGTTGAAATAAAGTAGGCTAATGCAATTGAAGGCATGTTGGCCTATCACATTGTTGCTTACTCCCAAAATCCTCCAATCATTTTAATACATTTGAAGAAATAGCCTACCCGGGTGTGGTCTAGATGACAATTTCAGCACCATTTTGATTGGGACAGCGCAATTGCTCTGCTTGGAGACAAGTCTAGAAACTCGACTTGATATATCAATAATTATGTCAGACTTTTGTTTGCACTGAATCTCCGTTTGGATAGCCTATTGGTTAGACTACAATTAGGCTGGGAAAAGCTAAGTTGAGGTGTGAGAGCTTCCTGTGATCATCTTGTCTCGTTTGCTCATTTATTAGAACATTTTGCCATGTGATCCTCTATGGCAGGTATTCCCAGGGGCAACGTCAGGGGTACGCCCCAAAGAAATGTGCATTCATATATTTTCCAACGAGGCTATACATTTGGGTGAGGTTTTTTTCTCCCCTGAGTAGCCTGGTTTCACTGTCCCCCCAAAAATGTAACCATCTAGTGTTCAGCGAAATACAGGTAGCCTAGTCAAATAATTAACATCCAATCACAACATTAACCGTTACTCTCTAGCGAGAAACCTGAAATGTGGATAATTGCGGGAAACTATGGACCACTCTTGGGAAAATGTGTACTTCCGGTATTGATTAAGGTTGTCGGATAATACTGAGTATTATTTACTAAAAACGTTACTTAAAGAAAAACAGGAAAGCGATATTAAAAACGAACATAAGTGGTTTTCATTAAATCTGTCATAGGTTAGGATGACACACATTGGTGTGTTTGGATGTAACTTAGTAAAAGCAACTGGTCTTAAGGTAAAAACAAAATAAATGTTTAGTTTTCACTGTGTAAGGCAACCTCTGACAACACAAATATGTTATATTACACAATACAGCTTCAAATTTGCACAACACTTAACGGTAGTAATTATTGCAAAATTGCAATAGGTATTCATTCATTTGTCCACTTGATGTCAGTGACTTGACTGTAGAATACACGGCTACTCAGTGAAATGATAAAAAGCTTCAGTTTTATAGATAACTTCGGAACAGACAGTTGCAAACTGTAGTCTGTCTTTTTTATGTCGGTTTTGGAGCAGTGGATCTTCCTTGCTGAGCAGCCTTTCAGGTTATGTCTATATAGGACTCGTTTTACTGTGGATATAGATACTTTTGTACCCGTTTCCTCCAGCATCTTCACAAGGTCCTTTGCTGTTGTTCTGGGATTTGCACATTTCGCACCAAAGTACGTTCATCTCTAGGAGACAGAACACGTCTCCATCCTGAGCGGTATGACAGCTGCGTGGTCCCATGGTGTTTATACTTGCGTACTATTGTTTGTACAGATGAACGTGGTACCTTCAGGCAACTGGAAATTACTCCCAAGGATGAACCAGACTTGTGGAGGTCTACCATTTTCTTTCTGAGGTCTTGGATGATTTCTTTAGATATATATATATATATATATATATATATATACACATACATACATACATAGTGAGTATCTCTTCCAGATGTGTGCGTGTATATCTTCCAGATGTATTGAGGGTTATGGACATAGGAAGTTTAATGTGTATTTTTGGTAAGCAGCCCACATCCTTGTACCATGGACAAGGTTATGTATTCATTAAAAGTGTGTGTGAGTGAGTATCTCTTCCAGATATGTGTGTGTATGAGTATCTCTTCCAGATGTATTGAGGGTTATGGACATAGGAAATGCAATGTGTATTTTTTGTAAGAAACCCACATCCTTGTACCATGGACAAGGTTATGGATTCATTAAAAGTGTGTGTGAGTATATGAGTATCTCTTCCAGATGTGTGTGTGTGTGTCTCTTCCAGATGTGTGTGTGTGTGTGTGTCTCTTCCAGATGTGTGTGTGTGTCTCTTCCAGATGTGTAAATAATATACCACGTTATGGTTAAAGGAATTCCTGCCTCAGTCTCATCCATTCCTCTGTCACCTGACCCGTGACCACCTGTTCACCCTCACTGTCAGTCATCCTACCTGTCCAGCTACCCACACAGATTCCACTAATCTTTCAATGTTTATTTCTGGAGTATATTGAAGTCCGACAACTTTATTTTTCATGGACTTTATTTTGTATTGCTTTTTTATTTATTAATACAATTTAATGGCTTTGAATAGTGAATTTATTTACAAAAGTGAATAGCATATTGTTGACTAATCCTTCATTCATATGAGCCTTGTTGCAACTCAAAATAAATTAACTTAGTTCCTACTGTACATACTTTTTCAATTTAATGCATGGAAAAGTGTAATCTTAGCAAAATTAACTAATTATCAAGGTCAATGTTTATTTTGAAATCTTGTTATTTTTCACCCCAATTTCGTGATATCCAATTGGTAGTTACAGTATTGTCTCATCGCTGCAACTCCCGTATGGACTCGGGAGAGGCAAAGGTCGAGAGCCAAGCCGCACTGCTTGTTGACACAATGCCCGCTTAACCCGGAAGCTAGCAGCACCAATGCGGAGGAGGAAACACCGTACGCCTGGCAACCATTGCGCCCGGCCGCCACAGGAGTCGCTACAGTGCGATGGGACAAGAACATCCCTGCCGGCCTAAACCCTCCCCTAACCCAGACGATGCTGGGCCAATTGTGCTCCGCCCCATCGGTCTCCAGGTCGCGGCCGGCTGCGAGTGAGCTTAGACTCGAACCAGGATCTCTAGTGACACAGCTAGCACTGCGATGCAGTGCCTTAGACCACTGCACCACTCGGGAGGCCGATGTTTGGAATTTTTAACAAAACTCTTTTTACTTTTACTTGTAGTTTTTTTACAACAGTAAATTGTACTAGTTCAGTAACATTTCATTAAAGTAACAGTAATTATATGTGAGTAGGATATTTCAGTACACTTTCCACCCCTGCTAGTATTGACTGTACTGTGTATTCACCCACCTGTGATAAGCACAGCTCTTCCTTGCATCAACAGCATGTCTAATCCTCAGCCCAGAACCACATAGCACAACCAGAAGCTGCAGGTCAGAAGGAGAAGACCACAATAGCCTGGAAGGGCCACAAAGCACTGAGGCACCCCAAGAGCCCAAAGTTCCAGCGTTCACCAGCATGGCTGTGATCATTGTATACGTTGAAGAGAAACACCAGAATTCACTGTCAACGCTCTACATTCTTCAAAACACTGGCAAGGTGGTCGTGCCCTCCTTACTCTCCTGTTATCACTAAGGTATCGATATCCTATCCCCTTGGATCTTTGACGTGTACATCAAGTGTATCCTCAACTCTGAGAAGACCAAACTCTCTGTAACCCTTTGATTAAAGTGAACCCCACCCCTATGTTACTGCCAGCCAGGAGCCGCAAATCAGTGGTGTTACAGTAGTACATCTGGAAACAGGCATGGCTATGAAACCTGTTTTGTACCATTCACACCGTAGGAACGGAAAACGTTTTGCAACAAATTATTTGACTAGTTCAGGAAGGTCCCTCCCAATTTCATATAGTTTGCTTCCTAGTGAATACACGGGTTAGGGTTTGCCGGGGTAGGTCGTCATTGTAAAATAAGAATTTGTTCTTAACTGACTTGACTAGTTAAATAAAGATTAACTAAAAAATAAATGTCCTTTCAGAAAGTATTCAGACCCCTTGAATTTTTTCTAATTTTGTTATGTTACAGCCTTATTCTAAAAATGTATTACATTGTTTTTTCCCCCCGAATCTACACACAATACCCCATAATGACAAAGCAGAAACAGTATATTATTTTGTTGCAAATGTAAAAAATAAAAACTGAAATATCACATTTGCATAAGTATTCAGACCCAATGCTTTGTTGAACCTTTAGCAGTGATTACAGCCTCGAGTCTTCTTCGGTATGACGCTACAAGCTGGGCACACCTATATTAGGGGAGTTTCTACCATTCTTCTCTACAGATCCTCTCAAGCTCTGTCATTCAGAGATTTGTCCCAAAGCCACTCCTGCGTTGTCCTGTTGGAAGGTGAACCTCCACCCAAGTCTGAGGTCCTGAGCACGCAGGTTTTTAATTAAGATAAAATTCTCTGGCAACAGCTCAGGTGGATATTTCTGCAGTCAGCATGCCAATTGCTCACTCCCTCAAAACTTGAGATATCTGTGGCATTGTGTTGTGTGACAAAACTGCACATTTGAGTGCCCTCTTATTGTCCCCAGCACAATGTGCACCCGTGTAATGACCATGCTGTTTAATCAGCTTCTTGATATGCCACACCTGTCAGGTGGATGGATTATCTTGGCAGGATTATCAAGGAGAAACGCTCATAAACAAATTTGTGCACAAACTTTGAGAGAAATTTGCTTTTGTACATCTGGGACCTTTTATTTCAGCTCATTAAATAAATGGGACCAACACTTTACATGTTCCGTTTATATTTTTGTTTACTATATAAGGAGACTTACTACAAACTAACAGGGTGGAAAGTGATATTATGGACACAGAAAATATAAAAATCAATAATCATGAAAAAGAGATTAATTCCGACTATGTTATCGCTTATATTCCTCGTATAAATTGATGAATAACATCCAGGGACATGGTAAAACTCCTACATACACTGAAGAGAAAAAAAAAATGTTCACTTCAAAATGCATAAAATTCCCTTTCAATATCCATATTTTTAAAAGGTAAAGGAATTGAATGTTCATTTCTCTAGCAATAAGCTGTCGCCCACTCTAAGCTATGAGGGCGGCGTTCCCCAAGGGTCAATACTGGGGCCCCTCCTGTTCAGCCTGTATATTAATGATCTGCCTTCTGTCTGTTTGCATCTCAATGTGAAAAGAAATACAGTCTGCATGTTCTTCACAGAGAGCAACTGATGCTACTGAGCCAGATGTCTGTGTCAGGGGAGAAGCTCCAGGTGGTATTCCATTTTAAGTACCTTTGCATCATACTTAATTCCAACCTCTTTTAAAAAAGCAGATGAAAAAGGTAACTGAAATAACAATTCAACCCAGATAATTTCCAATTCATACCACATTGTTTGACTAGAGGTAGCAAAACTGAACTTCAATGCTGTGATACTCCCCCACTCAACACACTGCTTGACTAGCTGGGCCCAAGCTTTTTGCACATTAAAAACCCATTCAGTCCGTCTACAAACCGGCTCTCAAATGCTTGGTAGACAGCCCAATAGCCATCATCACTGTTACATCCTCATAAAGAATGAGCTCCTGAGTTGGGAAAATCTTGTGTAATACACCACACACACATCTTGTATTCAAGATTCTAAATGGCCTGGCTCCCCCTCCACTTAGTACTTTTGTCAAACTGAAAACCCAAGGCAGCAGATTCACAAGGTCTGCCATGACAGGTGACTAATAGTTCCCTTAAGGAAAAGCACCTTTAGACAATCTACTTTCTGTGAGATCTTCCCATGTCTGGAATACACTGCCACCAGACACACACATCACAAAACAAAGACGTAGCTAAAGGTCAATCAGAGTTGTGAACATAGTCTCTAGCTGTGTATTGCCGCTTTCCATGTGATCTGTAGTTTGTGAGGTGTGGTAACACTGTTGCTTTTATGCATTTTGTTTTGCTGCTTTTTGTGGTATTACTCGTCTGCATGCTAACGTTACATGTTGCTTGTCATCTCTCGCTCTCAATGTGCTAACTGCTTGTATGTATTGTAATTGTTTTCAATAACCTGCCCAGGGACTGCGGTTGAAAATTAGCCGGCTGGCTGAAACCGGCACTTTTACTGAAACGCTGATTCATGTGCACTGTCCCTGTAAAACATTTACTAAAACATATTTCAAGCCTTTTTGTGTATACATTTTAAACTAATTAAGTGATATTTACTGGGCAAAGAAAAGGCACCGCATTGTAGTAATGACCCAGCTGTCTAACCAACGTTAGCTGCTGAATGAAGGGAAGTGAGCATTCAGCAGTAACTAGCTAGCTGAGGCTAACATTAGCTGGCAAGCTAACCCAGCTAAATAGCACCCCACCTAAGCAATTTGACAGTTTGATGACAATAGCTAGCTACAATGATGTAACTGGGTGTACAGCAGAACCGACTGAATTCGAAATGGAAAGTGACATGTCAAACATTTCCCAAAGTATAGTTAAGACTGGAAAAGGAACGATATTAAAACGATGACCTTGTACACTCATACACGTACAAAGGGCTTGCATATAGTTAAGCAATAAGGCACGAGGGGGTGTTGTATATGGCCAATATACCACAGCTAAGGGATGTTCTTATGTATGACGCAAAGCAGAGTGCCTGGATACAGCCCTTAGCTGTGGTATATTGGCCATATACCACAAACCCACGAGGTGCCTTATTGCTATTATAAACTGGTTACCAACGTAATTCGAGCAGAACAAATACACGTTTTGTCATACCGGTAGTATACGGTCTGATATACCACGGCTGTCAGCCAATCCGCATTCAGGGCTTGAACCACCCAGTTTATAATTAGCCTTAGATACTGCACACACCTACAATCTAAAGGACCACCCTTGCTTACCTTCCTAGGTAAGCAAAGATGCATTCCACTCCCATTCACTGGCTCTATTGATGGGAGCTCAAATTGTTTGACACATATTGATGCAATCATGAAGATACCGTGCCAAATTTCTGTTCGGTAGCTATAATTGGCCATAACATTGAAAAGCTCACTTACCTAAATTTGCTGAATCTATCCTTGTCACCATAAAACATATCCCTCATACTGAGGTTCCCAGCTTTGAATTTGTACCATTGTTCACGTTTCTGGAAATGCAGATCACTGGTTAGTCCCATGGTGGTGGTTGAATTGACAATGGTCCAGTGAAAATGCTACTCGGCAACTGGATTGTGTAAAGATGTTCAGTGTGTAGAGGATGAAAAGACAATTCATGTGACAACTCCAAAAGCATCAATGGCAGACCCCATCTATTGCCACTCAACCAGTCTCCTCTCTGATGAAACAACCACACTATAGCTCATTTAAAACCTTGGACAACCCCATAAGTTTAAACCATATAACCCTGATTAGGGGGTGACTGGACAAAGTGTTGGTTATATACACAGCACAGGGAGAGAAATTACCATTTGCCTATTTGAGAAAGACAAGCAAGTGTGCCCAACAAGGATGTAATCATTATGCAGATTATGTTGCAAAATGAAACAGTTCACCCCAAACGAGTTTATATTGGACAAATCCAGGTAGGTCCCTTCCCGTTTTTTTCTTAAACTAAACAGATTCTGTAATTAATACACCCCTGGTAATCACACACAAAACCATAAGGAGGAAAAACAGGCAGATATGAAAACTTTTATTGTATGCTTTGAATAAAAACCCCAGTCCACTGAGGCCCACAGAAGAGGACGTCATGCTGGGTTTAGAGACAAAACGGTTAGAAAAAAAAATGGACCCAATTAACAACCTTTAAGTCTGTATATAAATGACATCTGATGCTCAAACAAACTACCCCCAGCACAGACATTTCAGTAAGTTATTGCATTGTATCCTTGTTGTGTCATGATTTAGTGGCTTGAGCCAGACCCTCATGCAGGCTTCTGTGCAACAATGAGAAATGGAGATACAGGACATCCCTTTGAACTAGGCACTTGATCCTATGGGTGCATCTCAAATGTATTGCCTTGATTCCTCATGTTCTCCCCTCGTCTCCTCAAAACACATTGGCGCAGAAGAACAGAGGTTCTAAAAACAGTCATATAATTAAGACAAGGGATGCATGTAGATGTTTGGTCTAATTTTAAATTACTTAAAGCTTTCAAAACCTTCATGGGGGCAGAATCCAACACACTTTACACTACAGTGCATCAATGCCAGAGAATAACGATCCTGCAATGGAAATAAACAAGACGTTGGAACTTGGCGTCAACTCCCTTCACTCAATTAAATGTACCGATGTAGACATTTCCATACTTCTGAATAAATCTAGTACATTATCAAGCAATAACCTAGTTCATCAAACAGCACTGTGCAAAAGAACTTCAGAGTACACCAAAATGGGCACAAGTTCTTATAACATCCATTTTAAGTAAACTTGATTTACTTTGACCATTTATTTCACTCCGTTATTAGTTCAAATGTAGTATTCTAGTTATTCACTGGCATTAAGGCACAACAAGAGAAATTCATCTTAACTTCCTGAGGACACTTAAAAAAAAAAAAGAAAAAAAAGTAGCTTTGCACCAGCCCAGTTAAATCAGACTAACACATTAGGTTTAACCAGGCTAGCTCTGCACAGTCATCCCTTCATCTTTAAACAACATTTGGGGATTTTTCTGGTGCCAAAGCCATATGCATACATCCATAAAATATACATTTAAGAACAATATTCAAGGAATCAAACGAGATACTGAACTTGTACTTTTTAAAGACCTGTTCACGGGGGGGGGGGTGTCCAGGTACCATAACATCATCGGCTTCATCCCAAATAGCACCCTATTCCCTGTAAAGTGAACTGCTTTTGACCAGAGCCAAGTAGTGCACTATATAGGGAATAGGCTGCCATTTGGGATTCACCAGTCATCTGCAGTTAGCAGAACTGGAATACAATCTCAGGACTCACACAAATGAACAGAAGACACCATTATATAAAACAACTTCAAATCGTAAAAAGTGCAACTGTGTGTACGTTTCCTGCAAGATATAAAATTCCAAATCTAGCTAGTGTTTACTCTAGTTACGGACTTATTTAAATCATGCCGGGCCAAGATAGCATCAGACAACATTCAGTCTGAGTTCATTACTTCCTATCAACCAACCTTCACCCAATTTGTGCCCGACCATTCAAACCCTCCAAAACATTAGCTTCAATATTGCTATGTAACTAATACCTACGAAGCTAAAACCAAAGGGCTCTACAATTCAAATATTTAAAGACATTCTTAACTGAGCAATTATGCTGACATCACTTGTGTAGCTTTAGCAAGCCATCAACCACCATGCAGTGCCATGGGACCGAGTCAGTGGCATGGAATCAAGAGTTTAGTCAGGGTATTGTTTCTCTCCGTCAGACATCTCAAGTACTGTTGGCGAGTCAAATTCTTTCTGGCATTCCGGTTTCTTTGAGAGGAACGAGGATGTGGAGTTCAGGGTTTAACCAACTGACTGACAAAGAGGTAAAAGGGAATAAGAATTTGAAAAGCGCCCTAGAAATGTTCGAAACCGAAATGTGGCCCATTTGTCAGGAAGAAGCATACTTAGATGGCCTGCTTTAGCGAGCTCTTGTAGCAGTTTACATAGATTACGCTAGAGATATAACCGTCGCAAACAGCAGCATTGTACAACTCTAGTCACACAATACCAGTAGCCTCGAGTACAGGGCAATCTACAGAAAATTAAGTTCTGACCTATGATCCATCTTTCCTTATACCTAGTTACGCACCCAGAGTTAAACTATATCGCCAAACCAGAAGAGTATAGCCAAGTACATCGAGCACCATCACTAGTGAAGAGTTGGAAATAAATAAAACAGAATATCATTTACAAAAAGTTGATATCTAGCTAAAAATCACCAACACTGCCATTTGGAGAAGGTGGATAGCTAGCGGACTAGGTATAGGAACGTTTGTGTGGTTGAAAAATACACAGAACGCTGTGACAGACCCCACTGGCTATTTCGGTGCTGAAGTTACATTACAGGTTACCCCCCCAAAAATGAAGCTATGTCAGCGATCCTCAGTCATACGGCCCTCTACACCTAACAGAATATAATCAAATACCTGTTACAGGAAGGGAAAAAACTCACTGCTGAAAAGGACATCCCTCAGAAATATTTTTATACACCTGGAAATTGTTTGTTTTGAAGAGATCGATGGATTGCATCATTTCCATAATGAAAAGACATGGAAAAGAAGTGGCATTCAAGCAGTCTACCCCAGTGATGTTGACAAATATACAATCTTCATTCTTTTAAACAAACAATTTCTAAACATGAGGCGTCGCCTCTCTGGATCTGTCCTCCAGGTGTACTATGCAGCCACGGTTATCCTTCAGGAAGAAAGGGAAAAATTAGACAGCTTTTTGATGACTTCACTATGGTTAACATCGTTACGTACGTGCACGTATGGTTAACAGAGTTCTGTACAAGCGCTTGAAGGTAGGTACACTATGGCTTGATCTTCGTTCGCATTTGCTATATTGTGAATTTCATTTGTAAACTCCATAATTAAAAGCAGTACGAGGGACAACTCAACTCTAGGATTTTGCAAATGTATTCGTTGATGATACCTTTGGCCACTACGGCATCCATCTATACAATAAGTAAAAAAAAACATATACATTACCCTGTACTCAAAGTTCTCTGAAAACTCCCGTCCTCCCTGGCTTGTTCGATTGTATCCTCCCCTGTAGCCGTGTCCTCCGTGGGGGGGACCGAAGGACCCTCTGCTGGTGGAGCGACCCCTGCCCCCGCGGAAGCCCATACCGCCAGGCCCGCGGTAGCCCCCACGTGCCTGACCCCTGCGCAGGGGGATGCCGAACGTCTCCGTGTTGATACGCCTCTCCTCGGCCCAGGTCTGCCTCCGCTGCCTGCCAATCAGAATTTAGACGCTCAGCCGGGGGTTGGCGCACGCCAACAGTACCTTATTGAATACACTATGGTTTTACATACAGTATACTCCATATATTATATATTAATAAAGCCACCCTGTATACTATCAAAACATTAGCATGGGATAGAACAGATCTGAGAGAAAAGAGACTCACAGTGGGAAACCAGAGCTTCCTCCAGATCTTTCTGCAGCTTTCCTGAAAGACAGAACAGATCTTTATCACGTATTGCCTAAGGGAAGACAATATTGTACTGTTAATTCTCAAACTAAATCTACAAGATAAAGGGACAGAGGTTGCTGCTATAAAAGCAATGGGGCGAGAGATGATACGGGCAGTTGTAGCCTACCTGCTGTAGTCACAGGAGACGTTGTCGAAGAAAGACTTGGACTTGTCGTAGTAAACGTTACGTTTTAGTGCCTCCAGCCCTTCTTCATCAGCGTTGCCCTTGCTGTTCTGAGTCTCCACCCCGGAGTTGCCCTTATATTCCCCGTTTACTGCTGCCCTCTCCGTCTCATCTTGAGAAGAAATGGACACCCAACACATTCACTCCACTATGGCCAATTACTGTTTTGCACATTTCCTTATTTATTTAACTAGGCAAGTCAGTTAAGAACAAATTCTTATTTACAATGACGGCCTACCCTAGCCAAACCCGGACGACGCTGGGCCAGTTGTGCGCAGCCCTATGGGACTCCCAATCGCGGAAGGATGTGATGCAGCCTGGATTCAAACCAGGTACTGCAGTGACGCCTCTTGCACTGAGACGCAGTGTCTTAGACCACTGCGCCACTCGAGAGCCACACATGGAGTTCTCAGCCAAATAGATTAAGTACCCATCCAGGCTCTCCTGACCAAACTACATTTGTGGAATTAAGGCATTTGAATGTACCGGAGGCCATCAGAAATACACAGCGAAATAATGTAATACTTTATCGAGTTTACCTCCCAGATTGGAAAGATGTTGTAGAGTGTCTACAATTTAAATGACTAACAATTCATACATTTTCAGTTTTAGATATTGTCTAGACTTATATGATTAAGACTTTCACATACACACGTTCAAAAGTTCAGGTTCAGTTAGAAATGTCCAAATTGAATATCTCGTACAATGCTGTGTGCTACTCCCTTCACAGAACAGCGCAAACTGGCTCTAACCAGAATAGAAGGAGTGAGGCCCCGGTGCACAACTGAGCAACAGGACAAGTACATTAGATTGTCTAGTTTGAGAAACAGACACCTCACATGTCCTCAACTGTCAGCTTCATTAAATAGTACCCACAAAACACCAGTCTCAACGTCAACAGTGAAGCGGCAACTCCAGGATGCTAGCCTTCTAGGCAGAGTTCCTCTGTCCAGTGTCTGTTCTTCTGCCCATATTAATCTTAAATTTTTTTGGGCCAGTCTGAGATATGGCTTTTTCTTTGCAACACTGCCTAAAAGGCCAGCATCCCGGAGTCACCTCTTCACTAATGACGTTGAGACTGGTGTTTTGCGGGTACCATTTAATGAAGCTGCCAGTTGAGGACGTGAGGCGTCTTTCTAAAACTAGACACTAATGTACATGTCCTCTTGCTCAGTTGTGCACCAGGGCCTCCCACTCCTTTCTATTCTGGTTAGAGCCAGTTTGCGCTGTTCTGTGAAGGGTGTAGTACACAGCGTTGTACAAGATATTCAGTTTCTTAGCAATTGCTCTCATGAAATAGCCTGCATTACTTAGAATAGATTGACGAGTTTCGGAAGAAAGGTCTTTGTTTCTGGCCATTTTGAGCCTGTAATCGAACCCACAAATGCTGATGCTCCAGATACTCAACTAGTCTAAGGCCAGTTTTATTGCTTCTTTAATCAGAACAGTTTTTAGCTGTGCTAACATAATTGCAAAAGGGGTTTCTAATGATCAATTAGCCTTTTAAAATGATAAACTTGGATTAGCTAACACAATGTGCCATTGGAACACAGGAGTGATGGTTGCTGATAATGGGTCTCTGTACGCCTATGTAGATATTCCATAAAAATAAAAAAAATTGTCATTTACAACATTAACAATGTCTACACTGTATTTCTGATCAATTTGATGTTATTTTAAAATGGACAAAAAGTGCTTTTCTTTCAAAAACAAGGACATTTCTAAGTGACCCCAAACTTTTGAATGGTAGTATGTGTGTAATACAGACATCGCATTCAGAAAGTATTCAGACCGACTTTTTCCAAATTTCTAAAATGGATTCAATTGTTTCAGTGACTGCAACGACAGGACACACACGGGGAGGGGAGACAAACAGACTGTCAAACCAGCATTGTTTCCCTGTCATTGCTCACTTTGTGACTAACAGGCTCCTGTCCTATCAATAGATTGCTAGAAGATGCCTATCGTTCATTCTAGCGGGAGAGGGCTAGGCTGACCTTTCTGACTAGCGAATTGAAAAGTAGCCGGCTGAAAATTAGTCTAATCGTCCGTTTAGCCGACAGACCACACTAGTGGAAAACCCTGCAACTTGGCTACATTGTGCTCGGGCTTGCCTCACGTTAATCTCGGTCCCCTGAACAAAATCACACATGCGTCGGAGGCCGGCCATGTTTTGTCTGTCTCAAGAAACCAGCCTTGCATGCATGACCTGTTCTCAAAAACACTAGGCTAAATCGAGCTCCTTCACCCATAAGTGTTGGACCATATGTTATGAGGGCCTGATCTGTACAGTTCTCTGGTACCTTTTAGTTTGAGCTTGTTCTGGAACTCCCTGTCAATTTCTTCCTTGTTGAACTGGGCGTTGGCACTCTCAAAGTCAAAGTCCCTCTCGAACTTCATGGGTCCGTCTAGGCGCACATTGAAGCGGCCCCTGCCGCGTTGTCCGCCTCCACGACCACGCCTCTGAGGTGGGGGGCCGACAACTGAGAAACAGGCAGAATAGACCATATCCACCAGAAACATGTAGTAAACACCAAACAATACCACAAAATTATAGTAAGTTATCACACCAAAAGCAGTGCACTGTGTTCAAAACCAAACCATGAAGAATATGAATAAACAAAATGCAGGCAAATGTCCACTATATCATAGATTGGTAGATAAAAGCACAGCAAACTACCAATTGACAGAATAAAGCAATGGCTTGCCATCCATCACAACAGAATACTTAAAATGTCACCCTAACATATTTATACAACACAGAAATTCCAGCAGCATATAAAGCATGAATAGTATTACCCATCCATACAACAAACCATATTTAAAAAAAAATTTAAATATAAAAATAAAATAATTGCCAAAATATGGCATAACAGAATTACCGTCACACACTAAACAGAGCAGTGATCGCCATCCCAACTTGTCAATCTGCACAGCAATGCAGACAGTTGCAAGCAATGGACCACTATGTAACCTACTACAGCACAGAGGACGGTTGAGTTGTGTAAACGAACGTGGGCTTGACAGTTTAAGTAAAAAGGCACTAGGTCATGCAGAGTCTGAATAGGCATGGAGCTGCAGGCCGTTGACTGGCATCCTGCAGGCCGTTGACTGGCATCCCTGCCCTCACCTTGTGTCTGAGCAGCAGCCGCTGCTGCTCTGAGTGCTTTCTGGGACTCTGTGCCTGGAATGGTACAGTCCTTAAGTTTAGAGAGCTCAGCTCAACTTTAATAAAGAGATTTAGCCCCACACTATAGACTTCTACCTATAGAAACAGGCACAATTTGTTAAAATGTTCTCTAGCAGTCACATAAAATGGCAGGGGTCATTTTTGTTTTTAGGGGTTGCAGCACAATAAAACACACAGGTAAAGCCTCCGATAGGTCTCACCTACGGAGCTAATGATAGAATTCGTAAGCCCTGCAGCGGTAGCCCCATCTACAGCAGTGGTATGGCGTTGGTGAGAAATGGGCGCGTTCCAAAGCGTACCCCAGGCCTGGTTACTTAGCCCCGCTGACGGTCTCACCTTGGTGATGGTGCTGCTGCTGGGCATGGCCGGCGGCTGGAGCCGAAGGGGTCGTGTGGCCCAGAGCGGGACTCCTGCGGCCCAAGCCAGGAGTCGGAGCATAGGGGGCCGACGGAGCTGGCTGCTCTACTGTCAGGCTCTTCCTCAGGGGGTCCAGGGAGGGGCTGGTGCGGCCTGGGGGAACAGAGGGTTAGTGTTACACTGGGCTACTCAACACTGCCGAGACATATGAATCAGACTCAAAACTGGTTCGTCAAGAGTTGAGCTTTATATCCATGAAGTGTAAGTGATTAAACGCGTTGAAGGTTGTGTGTTGTGAAAAGCATGCCGTCATATTGAGAAAATGCAAAAATCTGTGATAAGGGGGTAATGCCATTTTGAACCACATTCTAGTATTCCAAAGCAGTATTGGGTGACATTATTATGCTCTTCACAAGACTACATAACTTCCCTGTGGCTCAGTTGGTAGAGCATGGTGTTTGCAACACCAGGGTTGTGGGTTCGATTCCCACGGGGGGCCAGTACAAAAAAAAAAATGCATGAAATGTATGCATTCACTACTGTAAGTTGCTCTGGATAAGAGCGTCTGCTAAAGGTAAATGTAAGGTCTACCATACAGTACCAGTCAAAAGTTTGGACACAGCTACTCATTCAAGTGTTTTTCTACATCAAAACTCTGAAACATATGGAATCATGTAGTAACCAAATGTTTTTATATGAGATTCTTCAAAGTAGCCACCCTTTGCCTTGAGAGCTTTGCACACTCTCTCAACTAGCTTCATGAGGTAGTCACCAGGAATGTATTTCAATTAACAGGTGTGCCTTGTTAAAAGTTAATTTTAACTTCTTAATGCGTTTGAGCCAATCACTTCAATTGTGACAAGGTAGGGGTGGTATACAGAAGACAGCCCTTTCAATTGTGACAAGGTAGGGGTGGTATACAGAAGACAGCCCTATTTGGTAAAATACCAGGTCTATATTATGGCAAGAACAGCTCAAATAAGCAAAGAGAAATGACAGTCCATCATTACTTTAAGACATGAAGGTCAGTCAATACGGAAAAGTCAAGAACTTTGTAAGTTTCTTCAAGTGCAGTCGTAAAAACCATCAAGCGCTATGATGAAACTAGCTCTTATGAGGACCACCACAGGAAAGGAAGACCCAGAGTTACCTCTGCTGCAGAGGATAAGTTCATTAGAGTTACCAGCTTCAAATTGCATCCCAAATAAATGCTACAGAATTCAAGTAACAGACACATCAACTGTTCAGAGGAGACTGCATGAAGCAGGCCTTCATGGTCAAATTGCCGCAAAGAAACCACTACTAAAGTACACCAATAAGGAAACACAAGCAATCGACATTAGACAGGTGGAAATCTGTCCTTTGGTCTGATGTGTCCAAATGTGAGATTTTTGGTTCCAACCACCATGTCTTTGTGAGACGCAGAGTAGATTAACAGATCTCTGCATGGAATATCTACAGCTAGTTTCAATAGAGTTTTAGTTTCACCTACAGTTGAAGTCGGAAGTTTACATACACCTTAGCCAAATACATTTAAACTGAGTTTTTCCACAATTCCTGACATTCAATCCTAGTAAAAATTCCCTGTCTTAGGTCAGTTAGGATCACCACTTTATTTAAGAATGTGAAATGTCAGAATAATAGTAGAGAGAATGATTTATTTCAGCTTTTATTTCTATCATCACATTCCCAGTGGGTCAGAAGTTTACATACACTCAATTAGTATTTGGTAGCATTGCCTTTAAATTGTTTAACTTGGGTCAAACGTTTCTGGTAGCCTTCCACAAGCTCCCCACAATAAGTTGGGTGAATTTTGGCCCATTCCTCCTGTCAGAGCTGGTGTAACTGAGTCAGGATCGTAGGCCTCCTTGCTCACACACGCTTTTTCAGTTGTGCCCACAAATCTTCTATAGGCTTGAGGTCAGGGCTTTGTGATGGCCACTCCAATACCTTGACTTTGTTGTCCTCAAGCCATTTTGCCACAACTTTGGAAGTATGCTTGGGGTCATTGTCCATTTGGAAGACCCATTTGAAACTAAGCTTTAACTTCCTGACTGATGTCTTGAGATGTTGCTTCAATATATCCACATAATATTCCTGCCTCATGATGCCATCTATTTTGTGAAGTGCACCAGTCCCTCCTGCAGCGAAGCATCCCCACAACATGATGCTGCCACCCCCGTGCTTCACGGTTGGGATGCTGTTCTTCGGCTTGCAAGCCTCCCCCTTTTTCCTTCAAACATAACGATGGTCATTATGGCCAAACAGTTCTATTTTTGTTTCATCAGACCAGAGGACATTTCTCCAAAAAGTACGATCTTTGTCCCCATGTACAGTTGCAAACAGTAGTCTGGCTTTTTTATGGCGGTTTTGGAGCAGTGGCTTCTTCCTTGCCGAGTGGCCTTTCAGCTTATGTCGATATAGGCCTTGTTTTACTGTGGATATAGATGCTTTTGTACATGTACTATTGTTTGTACAGATGAACGTGGTATCTACAGGCGTTTGGAAATTGCTCCCAAGGATGAACTAGACCTGTGGAGGTCTACAATTCTTTTTTCTGAGGTCTTGCCTGATTTATTTTGATTTTCCCATTATGTCAAGCAAAGAGGCACTGAGTTTGAAGGTAGGCTTTTAAATACATCCACAGGTACACCTCTAATTGACTCAAATGATTAGCCCATCAGAAGCTTCTAAAGCCATTACATAATTTTCTGGAATTTTCCAAGCTGTTTAAAGTCAGTCAACTTAGTGCATGTAAATTTCTGACCCACTGGAATTGTGATACCGTGAATTATAAGTGAAATATTCCGTCTGTAAACAACTGTTGGAAAAATGACTTGTGTTATGCACAAAGTAGATGTCCTAACCGACTTGCCAAAATTATAGTTTGTTAACAACAAATTTGTGGAGTGGTTGAAAAATGTTATGACTCTAACCTAAGTGTATGTAAACTTCAACTGTAGGTGAGTAAGTAGTATAACAAATCAGTGTTTCTCTTCCACGTGTGGTTCTTCTAACTTTAGATACAAGGATAGTAGCGGTACCCAGAGAGTGTGACTCAGTGGGGAGAGCAGCGCCAATAGCACTGCTGAGACTGGGTTGCAGCTGAGCTTGTGTCGCTCCAAGAGGAGGGCGGCACTGATTTTCCTGTATAGAGAGAAACGGCAGGTGTAGAGTATTGAGGGCAAGAACGGCACAAGTGTGATGGGTCCTCTGATTCTCTTTCAATTATTCGTTTTGATATCTCACATGTGCGATTCACCGGAATCTCAGAAGCTCAAAGAACCAATTACAAACGTCAGTTGGTCGAAAGGTGAATGAGGTGAGCCCCTCCCATTATTCTAAGGAGCCACTCACCTGTCCTATGGTAATTCTCATAAGAGTACTTCTTTAAGCTCTCCTCAGCACAAATGTATCTGCTTCGCAGGTGCCGCGAGGTTACGCCGCTGAGCGCAGGAATTTCAGCTCTCGTCTTTTGTGTTGAGTAACTTACCGAAAACCTTTTTTGGTTGCTTTGTCTCCTGTGTTAGCGTCACACGGATAGCTACTGAAACTTGATTAGCCCACGCCGCAAGACACAAGCTAACTTAGCTAGCTCGCTGGAAAGAAAGCTAAACCATTAAGCATTGCTAGCTAACTCAGAAAGAGTTCCCAACCTGCACATAAGGTCGGTACCATAAGCACCAATATCTATAACAACCTTAGCTAGCTTGCAACCAGCACTTGGGTTAACACCTACCCTAGCCCACCACGGCTATAGCGTTTATACACAGTGCCCACTCCAGCTAGACATTAGCCGCAAGGCACATAAGCAGTTAGCAGGCCTTTATCCATGAATTAGGGACGCAAGAAAGGTAAGTGGCTTGACCACAGGCCAACCGTACTCCCCGATTCAATGAATTATGGCCACTGACACCCCCTCGCTCTTGCAGCTCAATGCTGGGATGCAGGCTGCTACTGGCTCTCCCAACTACGGTGGTATTGCCAGATTGGCTAAACTGACCGGCTATACCTCACCGTGCTACGGTCAAAAGAGACTAGACCAAAGAAGCAATGCTTCTCGCACAGCTAACGTGGTGCTAGCTATGCCATTAGCCCACTAGGTGAACACTAGCCTTAACGGCTAAGCATCGACTAGCGGACACACACACACACACACGTTACCAATACTTATAAAATGGGCCGCCATACCCATGGGAAACAAACATACTCAGGCTGCGCTCTAACTAGTCCAGCGAGTTTTGTAAGGTTTTTACTAAACACTGGCCAGTGCTACCTTAAACTACACCACTAGCCGTCACAATGAACGCTAGCTACAACCATCTTGCTAGCTTAGGTCTCATTTTCTAGTTCGCCTAGCATTAAGTTGCTTTGTGCCTACTAACTGAACCAGTCCCACCACGTGGTGACCCAGTCTACAAGACTGCCTGTAACAGGCTAGCTAAGGCAGCAAGGCTGGCTGTACCACTAACCTACGCTGGGCAAAACGCTCACGCAGCCTACCTCAGCTAGCTCAGTTCTCTTGAGTATTGCATGGTTTAGATAATGCTCTGTCATTTTTATACTTATCGACTCCAACTACTAGGTTCAAGAGACTCAAAAACCAGGTCAACATCTGTATCAAGGCTAGCCTTGCCACCACCTGCCCGGCATTTCCGGATATCGTGGCAACCCGGTCTCCACTCTATGAGCCAAGGTGCCGCATCAGGTAGAAGGGCAGTTCTCTAGCACCAGTACTAAAAAGCTTTAATGAGTTTTGAGGGCACTATGGTGTTGAACGCTGAGGTCTGCCTTTTGTCCCGGTGGGAAAGGGCAGTGTGGAGTGCGATTGAGATCATCTGTGGATCTGTTGGGGGGTATGCGAATTGGAGTGGGTCTAGGGTATCCGGGAGGACGCTGTTGATGTGAGCCATGACCAGCCTTTCATGGCTACAATGTGAGGGCTACGGGGCGGTAATCATTTAGGCAGGTTACCTTTTCTTCCTTGGGCACAGGGACTATGGTGGTCTGCTTGAAACATGTAGGTATTACAGACTCGGTCAGGGAGAGGTTGAAAATGTCAGTGAACACACTTGCCAGTTGGTCCGTGCATGCTTTGAGTTAACGTCCTGGTAATCCGTCTGGCCCCGCGGCTTTGTGAATGTTGACCTGTTTAAAAGGTCTTGCTCACATCGGCTACTGAGAGACTTACCACACAGTCGTCCAGAACCGCTGGTGCTCTCATGCATACTTCAGTGTTGCTTGCCTCGAAGTGAGCATAAAAAGGCATTTAGGTCCTCTGGTAGGCTCGCGTCACTGGGCAGCTCGCGGCTGGGTTACCAGAGAATCTTGTTTCTCATGCTATGAGAGTCTTTAGGTGCCTTTTGGCAAACTCCAAGTGGACGGTCATGTGCCTTTGACTGAGGAGTGGCCACTCTACCATAAAGACCAGATTAGTGGAGTGCTGCAGAGATGGTTGTGCTTCTGGAACTTTCTCCCATCTCCACAGAGGAACTCTGGAGCTCCGTCAGGGTGACCATCGGGTTATTGGTCACCTACCTGACCAAGGCCCTTCCCCGATTGCTCAGCTACGCAACCAGCTCTAGGAAGTGTCTTGGTGGTTCCAAACATCATCCATTTAAGAATGTTGGAGGCCACTGTGTTCTTGGGGACCTTCAATGCTGCAGAAATGTTTTTGTACCCTTCCCCAGATCTGTGCCTCTACACATTCTTGTCTCGGAGCTCTACAGACAATTCCTTCGACCACATGGCTTGGTTTTTGCTCTTACATGCACTGTCAACTGTGGGACCTTATATAGACAGGTATGTGCCTTTCCAAATCATGTCCAATCAATTGAATTTACCACAGGTGGACTCCAATCAAGGTGTAGAAACATCAAGGATGAACAATGGAAACAGGATGCACCTGAGCTCAATATTGAGTCGCATAGCAAAGGGTCTGAATACTTACATAAATTAGATATATTTATTTTTAATAAACATGTTCATGTCTAAAAACCTGTTTTCACTGTCATTATGGGATAGCGTCAATTGATGAGGATTTTTTCAAACGTATTTAATCCATTTTAGAAGGCGGCTGTAACGTAACAACATTTAGAAAAAAGGGAAGGGGTCTGAATACTTTCCAAATGCACTGTATATTTTTTCAACTCAATATTCTTTAAAACTGACTAAAACCAAATCGAGATAATGTAGAAATTAAAAACGGACCTTGAATCATACAGTTTCTTGATTGTGTCCAGCTTGAATAATAAATCACAGAAATGACAGCTAGACAGTGAGGTAAGACTCATCCATCATCTTGGTAGCCCCTCGATGGCCAGGCAAACTCTGGTCAGCGGAGATCATTCTCATGCTGTACGACAAGCCCTGGCAACTCCCGTTATGCAGGGATCTTCTGACTCAAGCAAACAAAGATTTTCCACCCGCACTCAAAACACAATGGCCTTCTGGGCCTGGCCTGTGAGAGGTCAAATCTGGATGTGGCAGGCCTGCCTCAGTCATTGACTATCCAGAGTGCCAGGGCCCCTTCTACACACTCACTGTATGGAAACAAGCGGTGCATTTGAGAAAATGTGACAAAAAAAACAAGTTGTGCTTTTTGCAGGTTCATATTGCTTTCTCCGCTGTTAGTCTTTCTAGCCGCTATTTTGGCCTGTCATATGGGCTTTGGAAATAACAATTGGTAAAAACGTACGTTGTTTCAAGAAGGGGGTGTGTCGTTTACGTCCAGTTTTCCAACTCCCGCCTCGGGATCTGTCTATTGCTCGAGGCCATTTCACAGCAGCTTTTTGAGCCGCTGGAAAGCATGGAAATTAAGTAGCTTTCCATCAAGATCGCTTTTACTGGTCACCCTTAAGTCCAAAGCGAGTACGTGAGCCGCATGCGCTGTCAGTTCACCATTCGTGCCTACAGTTCGCCCCAGGCTTTTCCATTGTCTCACCTTGGAGCTTCTGGCTTTCCACCCACCACTTCTACAGAAGAGCTTCACCATTTGTGTCTAGTACGCGCATATACTTGGATACACCAAGAGCTTCGCGCATGATTGACTAACTCTTTGACAAACTCTTCCCCCCTGCAAGGGGAGGCCACACTCATCAACGGTTATCACATTAGATTGTGGATGCTATTTTATTGGCCTATAATAGCAAGGGGTTACAGCTGCCGGACGGCCAAGGGGCCCACTTCATCAGAGGTATGGCTACCTCTTGGGCACTGTTCAAAGGGCATCTACTTACAGGAGATTTGCGATGCAGCTTGTTGGAAATCCCTGCATATATGCCCAGGTTCTACTGGCTAGACATCACTGCAACTTCTTTGGTGCATAGTGGCCTCAGTGTCAGGGCCTCTGAGGGTTGATATGTTAAGACTACCTGGTTTTGGAGAGCATATTTGCAATAATGGAATTGGCAATATCTCAAGTGCGATATGGGGACATATTGGAAGAGAAATCAAGGTTACTTCATTACCACGTTTCTCTGATATCATGAGTGAGATAGCTCACCACATTTCCCCTACTTGTAAGAGCGTGACGAAGTTCGGCATGCTCGAGAATCACCACAGGGTGAGCTAGTAGCTCCTTATTATGAATGGAGGGGTTCACCTCCCTTCGACTGGTCTGTCTAACAGACATGTGTAAATGGTTCCTCAAGATTCAGGTGAATCCCACGTGAGATCTCACTCATAATATCAGAGAATCAGGTTTACGAAAGTAACCTTCTGACTGGCCTCATTATTACCTGATTTACTTCCTGACCTGTGACCCTTGGCTGAGTACTAGCAGCATCTTTGTAATGGAGGGGAAGTGGCAAGTACTATCACACAGAATATCTAAGAGCGTACTAGCTAAAATGTTACTTTTTGAATATCAAATGATTGTAAAACATAAGGGAGCCAACAGTCTACGTGACTCTTTTGGCATAGTGGAGCCCACAGTCAAACCTTCTGTGCCTGTGAAATGCCCAACTTGATCCAAGAGCCATGTTGCAGCCCGCCACCCTTGGAAAGCATGCATGACTATGTCACTTCCTGACACAGGGCTTAAAACATAGCTACCTGCATTTCACAGGTAGATAGCTTAATGCATAGCATTAGCTTGCATTTTAAGGTATAACGTGACTGACAATATATATGTACAGTACTAAGATAAGCTTTAGAACACAGTTGACATTAGTAAAGTATGACTGACTAATATCAGACCTTGAACACACTAGTGATATTAACCTAGCTAGCGGTCCCTTCCTCACCATATCCAGGCTTTGTGCTGCTGTGGCTCTTAGCGACACCAACGGTGCCAAACTGCAGGGACACCAGGGGGCTGGTGTTGCACTGGCTGTACAGGGGCACGGGAGCGCGGTTGAACAGGCCGTTGGAGCCCACCGACTGGAATGGAGCTGAAGTGGCAGCAGGAGCAGGTGGAGGGGCCGAGCACACGGAGGACTGGAGAGGAAGGAAGCGAGAAAGGGAGTTGAAGCAAAAATATCACTGCGCAGGTGCACTGACATTATGGATGTGCATCTCTCATTTCATGACTGAGTTGATACGCATCTAGATGCATGGGCTTCGATACTTTTTAGTTTGAAACGATCTGGTACGATTTAGTTTGATTAGAGGAACAAATTGATGCACTAACATTTTCTGCATAAACACCTTAATATTCCATTTTAAATTAATATCAGCTGCCGATGGGAGTTCAGGAGCTGGGTCTCTTTGTGCTGGATCGGTCTGAGATGACTTCTAAGCTGAGTGACCCTATGCGTGTGTGGAGGCACCTGAGCTGAGCCATTGGGCAGACCACCCCACTATCAGATTAGGGGTGGGAGGTGGAAATGTACAGTATGTTCGTCCCCCTAATTTTTATATCTATTCACCACCTGATTAACTTAATCATTTTTCCAGATTGAAAATGTTGAGCTAGTACCATATCAATATTATTTTTAAACCATCTTGGCATTTAGACAGTTAATATAATGCAGTTTGATTTTACCCGTCTCGAAAGCGAATGGTTTAGAAGTTTACAGAGCTTCTCCCGCTCTGACCAATGAATGAGAAATGATAGCAGTCCTTTTTGAAATTCTCTTGTTCATTTAAAAATGACCAAATACACCGACTGTTTAAAGCAAAACTACTTCTTATGGTGAACCTCACACTATTGCTCTGTCAGCCATATGAAGTTATATGCATAAAATTGGATAGGCTACTGAACTGAAAGAGAGGACACATCATTTCAGTCATAATAGATGAGGTATTTTCGGAATTAGACCATATGACCCGATTCAGGAAACTAGGCGTATGCCGCAAGTCTGGACAGTTGTGAAGAGGGCAAGACAAAACCTATTCCTCCTCAGGAGACTGAAAGGATTTGGCATGGGTCCTCAGATCCTCAAAAGGTTCCACAGCTGCACCATTGAGAGCATCCGGTCTGTTTGCGTCACCACCTGGTATGGCAACTGCTCGGCCTCCATCCGCAAGGCACTACAGAGTATAGGTCAACCGATTACTCGGAATGGCCGATTAAGTTTTCATAACAAATCGGTAATCAGCATTTTTGGACACCGATTATGGCCGATTACATTGCACTCCACTAGGAGACTGCGTGGCACTAGGAGACTGCGTGCTGCACTTGTTACACGAGTGCAGCAAGGAGCCAAGGTAAGGTGCTAGCTAGCATTAAACTTTTTTTTTTTTTTTTAAACAAACATAATCACTAGTTAACTACACATGGTTGATGATATACTAGTTAATCTAGCTTGTCCTGTGTTGCATATAATCCATGCGGTGTCTGTTCATTTATCATCGAATCACAGCCTACTTCGCCAAACGGGTGATTTAACAAGCACATTCGTGAAAAAAAAGCACAGTCGGTGCACCAGTGTACCTAACCATAAACATCAATGCCTTTCTTAAAATCAATACACAAGTATATATATTTTTAAACTTGCATATTTAGTTAATATTGCCTGCTAACATGAATTTCTTTCAACTAGGGAAATTGTGTCACTTCTCTTGCGTTCTGTGCAAGCAGAGTCAGGGTATATGCAGCAGTTTGGGCTGCCTGGCTCGTTGCGAACTGTGTGAAGACCATTTATTCCTAACAAAGACCGTAATTAGTTTGCCAGAATTTTACATAATTATGACATAACATTGAAGGTTGTGCAATGTAACAGCTATATTTAGACTTAGGGAAGACTCCCGTTCGATAAAATACAGAACGGTTCCATATTTCACTGAAAGAATAAAAGTTTTGTTTTCGAAATGATAGTTTCCGTATTTGGCCATATTAAATGACTTAAGGCTCGTATTTCTGTGTGTTTATTATATTATAATTAAGTCTATTATTTGATAGGGCAGTCTGACTGAGCGGTGGTAGGCAGCAGCAGACTCGTAAGCATTCATTCAAACAGAACTTTCCTGCATTTGCCAGCAGCTCTTCGCTGTGCTTCAAGCATTGCATTGTTTATGACTTCAAGCTCATCAACTCCCGAGATCAAGCTGGCAATACTATAGTGCATTCAATAGTCAAAGGTATATGAAATACAAATGGTATAGAGAGAAATAGTACTATAATAACTACAACTTAAAACTTCATAACTGGGAATATTGAAGACTCGTGTTAAAAGGAACCACCAGCTTTCATATGTTCTCATGTTCTGAGCAAGGAACTTAAACGTTAGCTTTTTTTTGTTGTTTTTTTTAACATGGCACATATTGCACTTTTACATTATTTAAACCAAATTGAACATGTTTCATTATTTAGTTGAGACTAAATAGATTTTATTGATGTATTAAGTTAAAATAACTGTCCTTTCAGTATAGTTGTAATTTTCATTACACACACACACACACACACACACACAGCTCAAAAAAATAAAGGGAACACTTAAACAACAATGTAACTCCAAGTCAATCACACTTCTGTGAAATCAAACTGTCCAGTTAGGAAGCAACACTGATTGACAATACATTTCACATGCTGTTGTGCAAATGGAATAGACAACAGGTGGAAATTATAGGCAATTAGCAAGACACCCCCAATAAAGGAGTGGTTCTGCAGGTGGGGACCACAGACCACTTCTCAGTTCCTATGCTTCCTGGCTGATGTTTTGGTCACTTTTGAATGCTGGCGGTGCTTTCACTCTAGTGGTAGCATGAGACGGAGCCTACAACCCACACAAGTGGCTTAGGTAGTGCAGCTCATCCAGGATGGCACATCAATGCGAGCTGTGGCAAGAAGGTTTGCTGTGTCTGTCAGCGTAGTGTCCAGAGCATGGAGGCGCTACCAGGAGACAGGCCAGTACATCAGGAGACGTGGAGGAGGCCGTAGGAGGGCAACAACCCAGCAGCAGGACCGCTACCTCCGCCTTTGTGCAAGGAGGAGCAGAAGAAGCACTGCCAGAGCCCTGCAAAATGACCTCCAGCAGGCCACAAATGTGCATGTGTCTGCTCAAACAGTCAGAAACAGACTCCATGAGGGTGGTATGAGGGCCCGACATCCACAGGTGGGGGTTGTGCTTACAGCCCAACACCGTGCAGGACATTTGGCATTTGCCAGAGAACACCAAGATTGGCAAATTCGCCACTGGCGCCCTGTGCTCTTCACAGATGAAAGCAGGTTCACACTGAGCACATGTGACAGACGTGACAGAGTCTGGAGATGCCGTGGAGAACGTTCTGCTGCCTGCAACATCGTCCACCATGACCGGTTTGGCGGTGGGTCAGTCATGGTGTGGGGTGGCATTTCTTTGAGGGGCCGCACAGCCCTCCATGTGCTCGCCAGAGGTAGCCTGACTGCCATTAGGTACCGAGATGAGATCCTCAGACCCCTTGTGAGACCATATGCTGGTGCGGTTGGCCCTGGGTTCCTCCTAATGCAAGACAATGCTAGACCTCATGTGGCTGGAGTGTGTCAGCAGTTCCTGCAAGAGGAAGGCATTGATGCTATGGACTGGCCCGCCCGTTCCCCAGACCTGAATCCAATTGAGCACATCTGGGACATCATGTCTCGCTCCATCCACCAATGCCACATTGCACCACAGACTGTCCAGGAGTTGGCGGATGCTTTAGTCCAGGTCTGGGAGGAGATCCCTCAGGAGACCATCCGCCATCTCATCAGGAGCATGCTCAGGCGTTGTAGGGAGGTCATACAGGAACGTGGAGGCCACACACACTACTGAGCCTCATTTTGACTTGTTTTAAGGACATTACATCAAAGTTGGATCAGCCTGTAGTGTGGTTTTCCACTTTAATTTTGAGTGTGACTCCAAATCCAGACCTCCATGGGTTGATAAATTGGATTTTCATTGATTATTTTTGTGTGATTTTGTTGTCAGCACATTCAACTATGTAAAGAAAAAAGTATTTAATAAGATTATTTCTTTCATTCAGATCTAGGATGTGTTGTTTAAGTGTTCCCTTTATTTTTTTGAGCAGTATATATAAACCGTCAGATTAAAATCGGTATCGGCTGTTTTTGGTCCTCCATTAATCGGTATTGAAAGATCATAAAATCGGTCAACCTCTACTACAGAGGGTAGGGCAAACAGCCCAGTACATCACTGGGGCCAAACTTCCTGCCATCCAGGACCTCTATACCAGGCAGTGTCAGAGGAAGGCCCTAAAAATTGTCAGACTCCAGCCACCCTAGTCATACTGTTCTCTCTGCTACTGCACAGCAAATGGTACCGGAGCACCAAGTCTAGGTCCAAGAGGCTTCTAAAGAACTTCTACCCCCAAACCATAAGACTACTGAACACCTTAATCAAATGGCTACCAACAGTATTTGCATTGCGCCCCCCCCCCCCCCCCCCCCCATTCAAATGTATCTTTCTGCGCATATAAACAGAAGAGGGTACTAACAAAGAGTCACTGACCAATAACCGAAACAGGTGGGGTTTTAAGATGGGTTCTGAAAGACACTCATGGGGGTGTCCACTGAAAGTTGACGAACAACAACAACTGGAACCTAAAAAGACACCCACCATGATGGCCCACTAAATTTGCCCAATAGGAGGCAAACAAAAAAGGCACAGGTGGAACACCTTCACACTAATGAGACGGCAACCAGCACAGGTGTAACCATACTGACTAATGAGGTGACAATCGGTGCGCCCTACACGTGCTAAAGTCCAACCTCAAAACATAAATGGAGAAACCAAAGCCTGTAACATGAATAATAATGCTTTCTATAATAGAACAATGCAAATTGACACTTAGCTGATTCTTGACTTTTACTACATATGTCTGTTTTACAAGGGTGTATTTGGGATATTGAAGTACTTTGGGGTTGGGAGAAGCTGTACCTGGACAATGGCAGGGTCCTGAGGGAGAGAGCATGTTGGCTTTGGCGGCTCACACACAGTCAGGTCCTTGATGTCACTGCCTCTGAAGATTATGTACTCAAAGATCTCATCTCGGGGCGGGATGGGCCTATCAGTGGGCCGATCCTCAGTGCCAAAAGACCGAACTAATGGGGAAAGACAAAGCATTCAGTTAGCATAAGCAGTGACATGACATGCAAAGTGTAGCAGAAATGTACTTTGAGTCAGGTGTACTGTTGGGCTGGGGGGGAAAAAGTTGGTCACCTGCTCACAAAATACATATACACATCCATGTTACTCAAGCATTGCACCCACACAGTTTGCGCGCCTCTGCGTGGCCAGGCGCTAAAATAGAAATTGGTTCGATTTGTGACACTCAACGCGCTGCAAGTCTGGCCTCTCCCATCTCCTCATTGGTTTTTAGGAGCATATACCCACGTGGGTGATTGAAAGATGAACTTTAGGTCCACACTCTGGTCGGTTGTAGTAATGTTGTGAAGTTGGCTTCCAACGGCCATATAAAGTCCAAAGAAGAAAAAGAAGCCTGAAGGAAGGAGAGATGACAAGAAACTAATTCGGTTTACCGTTTTATCTGTGGATTAATTGTCGGAGTAGAGTACATTGTGCATTTCAGGTAAAATAACAACCCAATGTTTATGACCAGGAGAAATTAGCTAGCAACAGCTAGCTAGGGGACTTTAAGTAGCAACCACCTAGCAGACCGGGTATGGTAACTGGTGGTGAAAGAGACCAGACTACAGAGGTAAAGAGGGAGTTTACCCAAAAGGGTTTTGTAGATGAACACATACAAATGTATCTTTCTGCGCATATAAAGTGAGGTCCAACCTACCATTTGGTACCATGTGCAATGGTGGGTGAGTGACTTGGCATTTGTAATAAAGCGCAAGGTCTCTAAGACGGAGGAGGCTGCATGCATATACAAGTCACCATAATCAAATTACAGAGAGAAAAGTAGCCCGAACAAGCTTCTTTCTAGCCATAAGTGGGAAGCAAGCCTTATTACGAAAAAAAAAAAACTACTTCAATTTCAGCTTTGTCAGAAGATTATCCACATGAACTTTAAAAAGGACAACTTGTCATCCAACTAAATACCTAGGTATTTGTAGGATTACACTTTTTCAATGCCTAGGTCACCAGATCTGACAATGCTAACGTTCTCTGGCAGAGTTCTAGCTCTGGTAAAGGTCATGAATTTAGTTCCTGTACATTCAAAACCAGTTTGAGACCATAAAGGGAGGCCTGCAGTGAATGAAAAGCAGTCTGGAGCTCTTCAACAGCCTGAACCAGAGAAGGAGCACATGAATATATAACTATCATCTGCATATAGATGTAACTTTGCTGGTTGCATCCCATTTCATTAATAAAAATTGAAAACACATGAGCTAAAAATGGAACACATCTCTATTAATCTCAAGAAAGCTAGCCTTGTGATTGTCAGTATATAAATGACCGACAACTGCCAATATAAAGTAAACACTAGCATAAAGTGTCTTAATAGGGCGTTGGGCCACCATTAGCTACAGATTGTATGCCAGATAGTGTTTTTTAACCAAATATTTTTGGTGTCAACTACTGGGCGTTAAAGATAGGGCTCGAAATAAAAACATTTGTTAGCAGTGGTGCTCCCAACTTCAAAAAGTTAAGAGCACAACTTCTCTTCTGGTGCTCCTAGATTATTTGTATTGATTAAGATATAGCATATTGGGCCTATATGAATTCTAGATAGCTTTAAATCACATGTTGTGCACTAGAAACTAACTCTGTAAAGACATTTGTTTATTATAAAAAGCTAAAATTACAACCACAGGTTTTTGTATTAAGTCATTTGTGGAATATTTGGTTTGTACAAAAGCACTACCTATTGAGATGCATTAGTGTTATTTTATTGACCTGCAGCCTAATCTGATTTACCGTCAATCTAATTCATTCTAACAGCTGATCGGCAATTGCGATAGAGCTGTGACTATGACCACAATTGCTTCCAATTTCATTATCTAAACATGGCCATTAATAATTGAACAATAACAAGTGGGGGGGGGGGGGTCAACCGTTTATGATTTTTCAACGCCGATACCGATTATTGGAGGACCAAAAAAAAGACAATACCGATTAGGGCTAGGGGGCAGTATTGACACGGCCGGATAAAAAACGTACCCGATTTAATCTGGTTACTACTCCTGCCCAGTAACTAGAATATGCATATAATTATTGGCTTTGGATAGAAAACACCCTAAAGTTTCTAAAACTGTTTGAATGGTGTCTGTGAGTATAACAGAACTCATATGGCAGGCCAAAACCTGAGAAGATTCCATGCAGGAAGTGGCCTGTCTGAAAAGTTGTGTTTCATCTTGGCTCTTTTTATTGAAGACTGAGGATCTTTGCAATAACGTGACACTTCCTACGGCTCCCATAGGCTCTCAGAGCCCGGGAAAAAGCTGAACGATATCGAGGCAGGCTCTGGCTGAAACACTATCGCGTTTGGCAAGTGGCCGATCAGAGTACTATGGGCTTAGGCGCGTGCCCGAGTCGACCAAATTCTTTATTTTCTTTCGTCTGTTTACCTAAACGCAGATTCCCAGTCGGAATATTATCGCTTTTTTATGAGAAAATGGCATAAAAATAGATTTTAAACAGCGGTTGACATGCTTCGAAGTACGGTAATGGAATATTTAGATTTTTTTTTGTCACGAATTGCGCCATGCTCGCCACCCTTATTTACCCTTTAGGATAGTGTCTTGAACGCACGAACAAAACGCCGCTGTTTGGATATAACGATGGATTATTTTGGACCAAACCAACATTTGTTATTGAAGTAGAAGTCCTGGGAGTGCATTCTGACGAAGACAAAGGTAATAACATTTTTCTTATAGTAAATCTGACTTTGATGAGTGCTAAACTTGGTGGGTGTCTAAATAGCTAGCCCTGTGATGCCGGGCTATCTACTGAGAATATTGCAAAATGTGCTTTCACCGAAAAGCTATTTTAAAATCGGACATATCGAGTGCATAGAGGAGTTCTGTATCTATAATTCTTAAAATAATTATGCTTTTTGTGAACGTTTATCGTGAGTAATTTAGTAAATTCACCGGCAGTGTTCGGTGGGAATGCTAGTCACATGCTAGTCACATGCTAATGTAAAAAGCTGGTTTTTGATATAAATATGAACTTGATTGAACAAAACATGCATGTATTGTATAACATAATGTCCTACGGTTGTCATCTGATGAAGATCAAAGGTTAGTGCTACATTTAGCTGTGGTTTGGGTTTATGTAACATTATATGCTAGCTTGAAACATGGGTGTCTGATTATTTCTGGCTGGGTACTCTGCTGACATAATCTAATGTTTTGCTTTCGTTGTAAAGCCTTTTTGAAATCGGACAGTGTGGTTAGATTAACGAGAGTCTTGTCTTTAAAATGGTGTAAAATAGTCATATGTTTGAAAAATGGAAGTTTTCGGATTTTCGAGGAGTTTGTATTTCGCGCCACGCCCAATCATTGGATATTGGAGCGGTGTTCCACTAGCGGAACGTCTAAATGTAAGAGGTTTTAAGATTTATCTTATAAAAAACAATCAGTTTAATGCTAGCTAGCAACTTACCTTGGCTTCTTGCTGCCCTAGCGTAACAGGTAGTCAGCCTGCCACGCAGGCTCCTCGTGGAGTGCAATGTAATGTGGTTAGAGCGTTGGACTAGTAACCGGAAGGTTGCAAAAACAAAGGCCCGAGCTGACAAGGTAAAAATCTGTCGTTCTGCCCCTGACAAGGTAGTTAACCCACCGTTCCTAGGCCGTCATTGAAAATAAGAATGTGTTCTTAACTGACTTGCCTAGGTTTAAAAAGCCTAGGACTTTAGTTTGTAACCTCCCCACTAGCCATGATTGGCTGAGATAATGATTGTGTTGGGCATGCCGAGAGAGGAGTTTGGATTGGTCTGCCATATAAAAGGCTTTTGTATATTTGAGTTGGTCAGTCTGTTGGTAATCCTGTCAAAAGTGGCTTTTTTTCATGTAGCTGCATAAGTGTTGCTCTCCACTTTCTGGGGGATCAAGTTCTGAAAAATCTGTGGAATTAGAGTATGACAGCTAAAGAGATCCGGAAACGGGTATTTTCCCATTACGTCTTCCAACTAAAGGCATTTGTGGCATCGATCCGAGACAGGGAGATGTGTCCACCATGCATGATGATGTGTACAGGTAAGATGGTCTAGCTAGGTCTAGCTAGCTACATTCAGATATTACACGTTTCTAAATTTGACAGAAAGTTGTTTCACTTCAAGCTAAAGTGTACTGTTAGCTAGCTGGCTCCCTAGCTAATGTTAGGTGGCATGACGTAATGTGTGTGATCTTACATGTTTACCTAGGTAGCTAGCTACATGTTTTAAGCTAAAGTGTCCAACACTCGTTGAGTATGGCCATGTCCGTAAACGTCGGCAAAAAAGCATAATGAAATTGTTGCCAGCAGAGCTGGTTAGGCTGTTTTCATGTTATCCAGAGGTAAACAAATCGGCCAGAGCATCAAGTGTGCATTCTGAACGGGAGGAGATTTGTATTTATTATGGATCCCCATTAGCTGCTGCCAAAGCAGCAGCTATTCTTCCTGGGGTCCAGCAAAATTAAGGCAGTTTATACAATTTTAAAAACATTACATTCAGAGATTTCACAGCACACTGTGTGCCCTCAGGCCCCTACTCCACCACATATCTACAGTACTAAATCCATGTGCATGTATAGTACGTATGTTATCGTGTGTGTGTATGCATGTGTCTGTGCCAATGTTTGCGTTGCTTCACTGTCCCCACTGTTCCATCTGTTTTTTAAATCTAATTTTACTGCTTGCGACAGTTACTTGTTGTGGAATAGAGTTCCATGTAGTCATGGCTCTATGTAGTACTGTGGCCTGCCATAGTCTGTTCTGGACTGGGGACTGTGAAGAGACCTCGTGGCATGTCTTGTGGGGTATGCATTGGTGTCCGAGCTGTGTGCCAGTAGTTTAGACAGACAGGTCGGTGCATTCAACATGTCAATACCTCTCATAAATACCACTTTCAGCCAGGAGAGATTGACATGCATATTATTAATATTTGCTCTCTGTGTACATCCAAGGGCCAACTGTGCTGCCCTGTTCTGAGCCAATTGCAATTTTCCTAAGTCCTTTTTTGTGGCACATGACCACACGACTTAACAGCAGTCAAGGGGTGACAAAACAAGGGCCTGTAGGACCTGCCTTGTTGATAGTGTTAAGGCGGCAGAACGTCGCTTTATTATAGACAGACTTCTCCCCATCTTAGCTACTACTGCATCAATACGTTTTGACCATGACAGTTTACAATCTAGGGTTACTCCAAGCAGTTTAGTCATCTCAACTTGCACATTACAAGATTTAGTTGAGGTTTAGTGAGTGTTTTGTTAAATGACGTAAATGTTGTTCCAAATACAATGCTTTTAGTTTTAGAAATATTTAGGGCTAACTTATTGCCACCCACTCTGAAACTAACTGCAGTGCTTTGTTGAGTGTTGCAGTCATTTCAGTCGCTGACATGTATAGCGTTGAGTCATCCGCATACATAGACACTTTGGCTTTACTCAAAGTTAACGGCATGTCGTTAGTAAAGATTGAAAAAAGCAAGGGGCCTAAACAGCTACCCTGGGGAATTCCTGATTCTAACTGGATTATATTTGAGAGGCTTCCATTAAAGAACACCCTCTGTTCTGTTAGACAAGTAACTCTCTAGCCACATTATAGCAGGGGGTGTAATGCCCTAACACAAGTTTTTCCAGCAGCAGACTATGATCGATAATATCAAAAGCGCCACTGAAGTCTAACAGGACAGCCCCCACAATTTTATACATTTCTCTCAGCCAATCAGTCATTTGTGTAAGTGCTGTGCTTGTTGAGTGTCCTTCCCTATAAGCATGCTGAAATTCTGTTGTCAATTTGTTTACTGCTGGAAATGCAGTGTATGATACCATTTTGTAGCTCTCTACTTTTTACCAATGGAAAAAAAAAAAAAATCTAATTTTGCTACACAAGACCAAATCCAGGTGGTTAGTCACATGTCATTATGTTGTTATCTTTTCTATAAAGGGTTAAACTTATTTATCTTTATTGGTTAAAAAAAAGAGAAGTTTCATTGAATTATAACCTATCAGTGGCACTTACGTAGACATTTGTCAGATCATAAATCACCTCAGGCTTGATAACTGCAGATCACAAGCATGCACAGGGCAGACTACACAGATACAGACCTATGTCGTCACGGGGGGGTACCCATAGTTACTCAAGGAAGTAAACAAACAGCGTGACTGGTGAAAGTTTATGGATTTTTAAGACCTTAATTATGAATTTAATAAGTGTATTATGCCCTCTGATCACATGAAGTTATACTCCAGTTAGCAAAATGCATGATTGCAGTGCTTTAGCAACTTCTTAAGGATCAAATCCCGTTAATGGGATTGATTTTGACAACATCCGGTGAAAATGCAGAGCGCGAAATAAATAAAAAACATTTAACTTTTACACATTCACAAGAGCAATACACCAAATTAAAGCTTAACTTCTTGTTAATCTAGCCACCGTGTCAGATTTCAAAAAGGCTTTACGGCGAAAGCAAACCATGCGATTATCTGAGGACAGCACCCCATCAAACAAACACATGACAATCATATTTCAACCCGCCAGGCACGACACAAACCTCAGAAATAACGGTATAATTCATGCCTTACCTTTGAAGAACTTCTGTTGGCACTCCAATATGTCCCATAAACATCACAAATGGTCCTTTCGGTCTATTAATTCCATCGTTATATCTCCAAAATGTCCATTTATTTGGCGCTTTTGATTCAGAAAAACACCGGTTCCAACTCGCCCAGCATGACTACAAAATATCTAATAAGTTACCTGTAAACGCTGTCCAAACATTTCAAACAACTTTCCTGATCCAACTTTAGGTATTTTAAAATGTAAATAATCGATAACATTTAAGATCGATTGAACACAGTTTATCCCCGGATAAAAACAATGTGAAGCGCGTGACCTGGAGGGCGCATCAAAACAGTAGAGTCCACTCGGCTGGACCCTCGTTCTGAAAAGCCGTACTTCTTCATTTCTCTAAAGAAAAACATCAACCAATTTCTAAAGACTTGACATCTAGTGGAAGCTATAGGAAATGCAAGCATATTTCTATTAAAAAGGGCTTGCCATAGAAAACCAATGGAAATCAGATTGACCTCAAAAAAGAAATTCCCTGGATGGATTGTGCTCGGGGTGTCACCTGCCAAATCAGTTCTGTTATACACAGAGATTATTCAAATATTTTTATAAACTTCAGAGTGTTTTCTATCCAAATCTACCAATAATATGCATATCCTAGCTTCTGGGCCTGAGTAGCAGGCAGTTTACTTTGGGCACGCTTTTCATCCGGATGTGAAAATACCACCCCCTATCCCAGAGAGGTTAGAGAACGTAAGTACACCCAAAATATATCACATAAAGATTGTCCGCTAGCTTCTTTGCTAACAAACACACTTCGGAAGCAGTAAGAAGGGTAGTCTATCATGAGCGCGTAATGCAGTGATGCCGACTAGTCAGTCATTGATCATGTTATGGAGCGTCCGTAACGCTTAGAACAAATACTGACAAAGAGAGAAAGGAAACCAATTATACATCACCTAAGCCCTTGATGAAAGCTAACCTCTCTCGGGCAGGTGGGACGCTAGCGGCCCACCCACGGGACACACGATTCAACAGCCAGTGAAAAATCAGAGCGCCAAATTCATAACAACAAAATGTCATAATTCAAAGTTCTCAAACATATGACTATTTTACACCATTTTAAAGGTACACTTCTCCTTAATGTAACCACATTGTCTGATTTCAAAAAAGGCTTTACAGCGAAAGCATCAAGTTAGACTATGTTAGGACAGGTACAACACAAGAAAAACCACAGCCATTTTCCAAGCAGGAGAGGGGTCACAAATACCAGAAATTTAGCTAAAATTAAGCACTAACCGCTGTGACAGATTTCAGATCTTCATCAGATGACACTCCTAGGAGTCAATGTTAGACAATACATGCATGTTTTGTTCGATAAAGTTCATATTTATATCCAAAAACAGCATTTTACATTGGCGTGTGATGTTCAGAAAATATTTTGCCTCCAATACTGCCGGTGAATCAGCACAACAATTTACAAAAATACTCATCATAAACATTGATAAAATATGAAACTGTTATTCAAAGAATTATAGATAACCATCTCCTTTATGCAACCGCTGTGACAGATTTCAAAAAAGCTTCACGGGGAAAGCACACTTTGCAATAATCTGAGTACGGCGTTCAGAAACATACACTAGGCAATACACATACCCGCCATTTTGGAGTCATCTAAAATTATATATAGCATTATAAATATTCACTTACCTTTGATGATCTTCATCAGAAGGCACTTCCAGGAATCCCAGGTCCACAATTAATGTTGTTTTGTTCGATAAAGTCCATAATTTATGTCCAAATACCTCGTTGTTTGTGCATTCAGTAAGCTACGCCAAATGTAGGAAGAACGCCCAAAATTTCATGACGAAAAGCTTTAAAAAAAGTTCTATTTATGTTCGTTGAAATATGTCAAAGGTTGTATAGCATCAATCTTTAGGGCCTTTTTAACATAACTTCAATAATATTCCAACCGGACGATTCCAATGTCTTGAAAAACGTTTTGGAACACAGCTACCTCTCACGTCAATGCGCGCCAATGAACTCATGTCCTTTCCTGAGTCACCAACTTCCCGGCCTTCTTGTTCGCCCTCTGTTCACTGCAAAAGCCTGAAACATTTACATTTAAGTCATTTAGCAGACGCTCTTATCCAGAGCGACTTACAAATTGGTGCATTCACCTTATGATATCCAGTGGAACAACCACTTTACAATAGTGCATCTAAATCTTTTAAGGGAGGGGGGGGGGGGGACTAGGTTCTAAAGACTGTTGACATCTAGTGGAAGCCTTAGGAAGTGCAAAATGAACCCTAAGTCACTGTGTTGGATAGGCAATGACTTGAAAAGACTACAAGCACCAGATTTTCCACTTCCTGGTTAGATTTCTCAGGTTTTTGCCTGCCATATGAGTTCTGTTATACTCACAGACATCATTCAAACAATTTTAGAAACTTCAGAGTGTTTTCTATCCAAATCTACTAATAATATGCATATTCTAGTTCCTGGGCCCAAGTAGTAGTCCGTTTAATTTGGGTACGTTTTTCATCCGGCCGTGAAAATACTGCCCCCTACCCTAGAGAAGTTAACGTCGCACAGAAAGTTTGCACACAATCATACTTGAAACGCATCCATAATAACAACATTCCCTCAAATGTTAGATGTGACACTATCTGTCCAAATCAGTATTCCATCTTCACTAGAATTCTATACTAGCACTCAATGGGCAAAAATGCATTTGATATTGTTTCATTAACCTTCCGACTTGGTCAGAAACACAGGGGGACAGATGTGAGTACCAAAATAAGTTATGTAAGCCATTGCCAAAAGACATTAAATCTGGTAGATTGAAAATACTTATTTTTGAGACTTTGTAGTAACAATAACATTCAATTTGGCAAATATAAAAGGCCAAATGTAGTCTACATCAAAATACAGGTAAATATGAAAGTAGTTTAATTAGGATATAAGCCATTTAAATTATTTATTTTTCCATGCTCAGGTTGTTTTAGACTCGTTTTTCACTCTCAAAATGACAATTGTTCATAGAGAAACAACGAAATGTTATCCGAGTCCATGTCAATGGTTAAATCACATGAAACCTTTTTTTTTTAGGTCTGAAAGAAAGTGTATATTTGAGTGTAATGCCATCATTGTAAATACAAATGTTCTTAACTGACTTGCCTAGTTAAATAAAGTTTAAATAAAAAAATAAAATAAAAAAACACCCCTTGAATTGCAAGTGAGTAATGGCCTTTGGGTGTCATCTAGCAATGGTTCTGTACTGCTGCTGCTCATTTAATGGTTAAGTTCACAAATAGATACAACTGATATACACTTCTGCCAGGTAAGCCTACTTTGCAAGTAACATTTCAATGAGAAGGTTTTGGGGAAAATATTTCTGTCAACCCACAAGATGGTTAACACAACAACTGCCTACACGGAGTGATAGACAAAATGAGCGCACCACCACGACAGCCACTATATTGCTGGAAATTAATTGGCAGATGGTGTTAGGTTTGGCATTTTAAGACAATAGTGGCTAACCTGGGGTGGAATTATGTCAATATTGCATTGATTAGATAGTAGATGGGAGCTTGCAGTGTCAGATACTTTTGAGGTTTGTTTATGACTGCTTGAGATGGAACACATGGAAAAATTGCATATACTTGCGGAAATGTTTAGTGAGTTAGTCGTTGGTGGGCTGTGAAAGGGAGATACCGAGTCAGCTGTCCAACTGAATGTAGTCAACTGAAATGTGTCTTCCGCATTTAACCCAAACCCTCTGAATCAGAGCTACTGGTAGCTTGCGATTTACCTGTTGAGACCCCTTACATAGATTCTACAAGTGTCTGAAACTATTGGAGGGATGCAACACCCTTCTTCCACAAAACATTACATCATTTGGTGGAAAACTGTCACAGGTGCCGCTCCAGAATCTCCCATAATTGTTCAATTGGGTTGAGATCTGGTGATCTACCTTAACAAGTGACTGAGACACAAACACTGTAAACCCCTCTTTGAAATTCACTGACAGCTCTTATTTCATAGTAGCCAAAATAAATGGGAAACTGGCCATTTTTAGACTTGACTCCATGATGAGATGTTAATTGCGTGAATTACTCAGGAAAAACATTTTCCTTCAGAAGTTCTAGCTAAGAAAGCTAACGTTAGTTATCTAATTAATTTGCTAGTTATCACAGTAGACGTATGTTAATTATATTTCATGTAAGTAGACATGCACTCATAATTGACGTAGCGCATATAAAACACCCACAAGTTACTGGGGACGAGTCTCCGATTTAAAAATCATTCCTTCCTCGCCCAGCAAGTATATACTCGTCAGACGTCATCAGAAGTGTCCACTTAATTTGAGGGCTGAGGGGATAGGGTGTCCTAAGTGTTTGGACCGCTGGCTCTGTATCCATCATTTATTCAAGTGTTTCCTTTATTTTGGCAGTTAGTTAACTTAGCTACTCATTTACGGGCACCAGTTTTTTCCCCCCAATGCAGTGTTCAGCACAACAAATATTTGCTGGCTGGAAAATTGCCGAAATTCACCATCACTGACGTGGAGTTGCTTGTGAATGTTAGCGATGCAGTTGTCGCGCTACGTCACCGTTTCTTTACACAATATGGCAGGTTGACATGATACTCTCAGCTTGTACTTGAAATAAACATGTTTAACTAGCTAGAAAACAAGCTACATCACCAGGTTTAGCAAGACAACACTACTAGAAAACTAGCAAGTTGGCTGGCTGACTAGTCAATTCGCTAGCTTGCTAACTAGACACCTTTTTTCAGAACAGCATGGAAACAATTAGCCACAGTGTGATGAAATTGCGCTTGCTTACAGGCATCTCTGTAACGTTATGTAGTTAACGTTATTTGGTTGGTGCACAACAGTGCCGACCTTCTTTGCATGAGTTAACGTTACTTACCTTTTGCAAGTGCGACAGTCGAATTCTCAGTATCAATAGTGTAGAGAATCCCTTCGTAACGAATCTCGGCCTTCGAAATTAGGCTGATTTTGCTCCCGATATAAGGTGTTCCTCCACTCATGATGGCTACAAATCCAACTAGATCCCTCACTGAGCGTTTCTTTGAAGCATGTATGGCTATCCCTTTTTTGTGCTTCTGACGTGCTATTCTTCGATGAGGTTTAACTGCGGCTGGCATCCAATATGTTGCATTATCGCCACCTATTAGACTGGAGTACAACTCCCTTACACTTTGCTTGAAAAAACAAATAAACAAATATCTTACCATCTAACACTACACTCACAATTTAAAAAATAACACCACCCTACTCCACTATTTACATCTATTTAGTCCTACCTCGTACCAACAACCTGAAAGGATGCGACATCACCACTTAACACTCCGGAGTGGCTCAGTGGTATAAGGCACTCTACCTCAGTGCAAGAGGTGTCACTATAGTACATGGTTTGAATCCAGGCGTTATCACATCTGGCTGTGATTGGGAGTCCCATTGGGTGGTGCACAATTGGCCCAGCGTTGTCGGGGTTTGGTCAGAGTAGTCCATCATTGTAAATAAGAATTTGTTCTTAACTGACTTGCCTAGTTAAATAAAGGTAAAAAAATGAATTACTTTAAAATTAACACACTCTTTTGATGTCAAGTCTCGCTCACCCAAATGCCACCACAACCTCAATTTTCTGCGACTTACAGTCCATCCCTGCAGTACAGTTGATAACCATTGCTATACATGCTAAAAATCCAATCTTACTGAAACATATATCACTTGTTGGCCTATCGACGGACGCACTCCTCTCAGGATCCCTCCCCCTTGACCCATCTTCCCCTACTTTATTCACTGCATCAGCATATGACAACTTCTGCACTACTCTAACCCTGGAAATGTCTGATACCTAGCCCCATGGGCACCCCTACAATTAACACATACCACTACTTTCCCCAATGCTGCACATTCCTTTGTCTCATGCCTTCTGCACACTTCTCAGAGCTAGGAACCTCCCTCCTACATACTGCTGCCACATACCAATAAGCTTGACACCTGTAACAACGTAATGTATTCGGCACAAACGCTCCTACAGGATAACTTATATATCCTAACATCACTTTGTCGGGCAAAGACAAAATATCAAAACTCAAAAGAACATACAATGACTCCTCTGTTTTTCCATTCTCGACACCCTGTCTATGTCGCACCAAACGACGAGCATCACAAACACCGGGAATCTTCCCCTTCAGTTGGTCAACTTTTACATTTACTGCTACCCCAGTTATCACTCCTTTTCTTGAGACCAAAACAATCCACATTTCTGTGCCCCCCATTCATTTAACACAGAGTGCCTTCTCCCTCTGACAAGCAGAAACACAAACAATTATCACAAGACCGCTTCTGGTTTCCCTCACCAATTCCACAGCACCCAACTCAGTTTTCATCTACCCTGAAACCCCAAATGGATCAGCCAACAGGCAAGGGTCCACTTTTTCCAAAAACTTCACTCCTGCTGTCAGACAGAATCTTTATTCACTTCCATTTCTCCTCCTGTTTTCAGCTCACTCTCCTTACACTTTCTACCATCTCCCTTTATCTGCAATTTTTAACCGACTCAAGCTCACCCTCTTCCTCTTCCTCCCTCTCTTAGACAGCTACCTCTTCTGCTACCTCGTCTTCTTATTATTCTTTTTTGTTATAATGGCATTCGCAACAATTATATGTACATTCTGCCACCTACTGTACAGGTGGATAATAAGGATTAAACATACAAGGAAATTTCCATACAAACTATCGGTAATGAATGTTAATTAAATCAGCCTGCTTTTCTGTTTTAATCAGATCCCTACACAGCCTCAGAAGGATCCTGTGATGGTGGGACATTTCCTAGCGACAGTAGTACTTGCAGGGCTTCTGCCGTTCAGTCTTGGCTTCCCAAAAACTTCTCGGCTGCAGATATAATGCTTGTCAGCTTCCTGGACTTCTTGGACACTTGTGCAGTACAATTAATAACTGTGGCTCTAAATGCTTCAAAATCCACCTTTGTGTCACAACTGGTTGTGACCAAGAGTCCCATAGGGCGGCGCACAATTGGCCCAGCATCATCTGGGTTAGGGGAGGGTTTGTGGGGGGGGGGGGGGGGGGGGGGGGCTTTACTTGGTTCATAGCGCTCTAGCGACTCCTTGTTGCAGGCCGGACACCTGCAGGTTGACTTCGGTCATCAGTTGGCAGTTGAACAATGTTTCCTCCGACACATTAGTGCAGCTGACTTCCGGGTTAAGCGGGCGGGTGTTAAGAAGCAAGGTTTGGCGGGTCATGTTTCGGAGGATGCATGACTCGACCTTCGCCTCTCCCAAGCCTGTTGGGGAGTTGCAGCGACGAGACAAAATGGCAATTGTGGAGAAAAAGGGGGTAAAAATAAAAATGTGTATCCAGATCCCTTGATTGACGTATAACATTGGCAACTGATTGTGGTGCATCCACCACCTTATCTTTTTCAGAACTGTGGCCTCTTGCCCCTTCACCGCCTCCACATAGGAGATTTTATCCTGCCTATTTGGCCCTATCCGGGGGTATCATCGGATGGGGCCACAGTGTCTTCTGATCCCTGCTGTCTCAGCCTCCAGTATTTATGCTGCAGTAGTTTATGTGTCGGGGGGCTAGGGTCAGTCTGTTACATCTGGAGTATTTCTCTTGTCTTATCCGGTGTCCTGTGTGAATTTAAATATGCTCTCTCTAATTCTCTCTTTCTCTCTTTCTTTCTTTCTCTCGGAGGACCTGAGCCCTAGGACCATGCCTCAGGACTACCTGGCATGATGACTCCTTGCTGTCCCCAGTCCACCTGGCCGTGCTGCTGCTCCAGTTTCAACTGTTCTGCCTGCGGCTATGGAACCCTGACCTGTTCACTGGACGTGCTTGTTGCACCCTCGACAACTACTATGATTATTATTATTTGACCATGCTGGTCATTCATGAACATTTTAACATCTTGACCATGTTCTGTTATAATATCCACCCGGCACAGCCAGAAGAGGACTGGCCACCCCTCATAGCCTGGTTCCTCGAGGTTTCTTCCTAGGTTTTTGGCCTTTCTAGGGAGTTTTTCCTAGGGAGTTTTTCCTAGCCACCGTGCTTCTTTCACATGCATTGCTTGCTGTTTGGGGTTTTAGGCTGGGTTTCTGTACAGCACTTTGAGATATCAGCTGATGTACGAAGGGCTATATAAATACATTTGATTTGATTTGATTTAGTTCATATGCCTTGCCACCGTGAATTACAGTGCATTTTGAAAGTATGCAGACCAAATTTTGTTACGTTACAGCCTTATTCTAAAATGGAATAAATGTTTTTTTTCCCCTCATCAATCTACACACAATACCCTCTAATGCCAAAGAAAAATCAGGTTTGTAGAAATGTTTGCTAATTTATAAAAAATATTATAATAATTAAATATCACAGTTACTCAGTAATTTGTTGTCACAGTTACTCAGTAATTTGTTGTAGCACCTTTGGCAACGATTACAGCAACGAGTCTTCTTGGGTATGATGCAACAAGCTTGGCACACATGTATTTGGGGAGTTTCTCCCATTCTTCTCTGCAGATCTTCTCAAACTTTGTCAGGTTGGATGGGGAGCATTGCTGCACAGCTATTTCCAGGTATCTTGAGAGATGTTCAATCGGGTTTAAGTCCAGGCTCTGGCTGGGCCACTCAAGGATATTCGGAGACTTGTCCTGAAGCTACTCCTGCATTGTCTTGGCTGTGTGCTTAGGGTCGTTGTCCTGTTAGAAGGTGAACCTTTGCCCCAGTCTGAGCGCTCTGGAGCAAGTTTTGGTCAAGGATCTCCCTGTACTTTGCTCTGTTCATCTTTGCCTGAATCCTGGCTAGTCTCCCAGTCCCTACCGCAGAAAAACATCTCCACAGCATGATGCTGCAACCACCATGATTCACCGTAGGGATGGTGCCAGGTTTCCTCCAGACGTGACGCTTGGCATTCAGGCCAAAGAGTTCAATCTTGGTTTCTTCAGACCAGAGAATCTTGTTTTTGGCAAACTCCAAGCGGGCTGTCATGTACGTTTTACTGAGGAATGGCTTCCGTCTGGCCACTCTACCATAAAGGCCTGATTAGTGGAATGCTGCAGAGATGGTTGTCCTTCTGGAAGGTTCTCCCATCTCCACAGAGGAACTCTGGAGCTCTGTCAGAGCGACCATCGGGTTCTTGGTCACCTCCCTGACCAAGTCCCTTCTCCCCAATTGCTCAGTTTGGCCAGGCGGCCAGCACTAGGAAGAGTCTTGGTGGTTCCAAACTTCTTCCATTTAAGAATGATGGAGGCCACTTGGTCTTGGAGACCTTCAATGCTGCAGACATTTTTTGGTACCCTTTCCCTGATCTGTACCTCGACACAATCCTGTCTCGGCACTCCATGGACAATTCCTTCAACCTCATGGCTTGGTTTTTGCTCTGACATGGCATTGTCACCTGGGAGACCTTATATAGACAGGTGTGTGCCTTTCCAAATCATGTCCAATCAATTGAATTTACCACAGGGGGACTCCAATCAAGTAGTAGAATCATCTCAAGGATGATCAATGGAAAGACGATGCACCGGAGCTCAATTTCGAGTCTCATAGTAAAGGGTCTGAACACTTATGTAAATAAGGTATTTCTAAAAACCTGTTTTCACTTTGTTCTTGTTGGGTATTGTGTGTAGATTGCTGAGGATTAAACATTTTTAAATCCATTTTAGAATAAAGCTGTAACATAACAAAATGTACAAAAAGTAATGTGGTCTGAACAGTTTCCTAAGGCACTGTATGTATTTTGTTAATAAATGAAATATATTCCACATGAGAAATTTGACATTACAGTATTCAGACCTAGCCTAAAAACGTCAATGGAAAAGGTGAACCGTCTGTTTTACTTTTAAACTGTGTTTAGGATTGGATGGCATAAAACTAAATACTTAGCTTATCTATTTTGTTACATTCTAAAAAGAAAAGGTTCCTGAAGGATCCTTCAGGATATTATAAGGTAAAGAAATGAACCTTGAGGTTCATTTAAGCAATAAGACCCAAGGGGGTGTGGTATATGGCCAATATACCACGGCCTAGGGCTGTTTTTTGCGTTGTGCCTGGACACAGCCCTTTCTATATTGGCCATATATCACAAACCCCTGAGGTGCCTTATTGCTATTATAAACTGTTTACCAACGTAATTAGAGCAGTAAAAATAAGTGTTTTGTCATACCAATTGTATGGCAATCAGCCAATCAGCATACAGGGCTCAGCAATCAGCATTCAGTGCTCGAACCACCCAATTTATAATTAAGAACCTATACTCTGCCATCAGTTCATTTTTTAACCTTTGTAGACTAAAGGGGTGCTTTGAAGAAACATTTTCAAAATAGGGGTTTGTTTTGGAACCAGCAGTGCGCTCATGACTAAAGGGCACTCGTGCGAATAATTCAAATTGAGAAAGTTAGTCAAAAAGACAACTAGAAGTGGGAAGCTAAGGTAACTCGGCCAATAAGACTTGGCCAATAAGAGATGACTTGCAATGGATCGACATGAAAGGTAAGTGAACCTTAGCTATTCGCTAACTAAGATAATAATTCATCAAACTACTATCAAATAACATGATGTAATTTCTAAGGAATTTTTTGTTATCTTAGTTTTTCATCAGCTAGCCAAGCTACATAGCCTGTAATGCTAGCTGGTAATTGTTGTATAAGTGTTGTGTGGCAGACCAGGGGGTTTGGTCAAGACGTTTACCCAGATCAGAAGCGGACAGAGTTGGATTAGCTCGGTTTCAAGGGTGTTTATTTAAATAACAAACAACAAGAAAGTATAGGTCTCCTCCAGGATACCGTCTTCTGGGCTCCGGGGTCTTGCTGTATCCTGGGGGAACCAAACTGAGCTCCCTCCGTTATCCCTGGGACTGAGCAAGACTATAGAGGAGTAATCTCTCTTTCCTCAGTCCCCTCTCCCGTGTGCTTTATGGGACTCGTCCAGCTGGTGACCAATCAGCCCCAATTAGTCCTGGCAGAAGAGCCCATCAAGACCTGGCATGTTCCTCGCCTCGTGATGTAGACCCCGTTTGGCACCAGGCCTTGACGAGTCTCCTCCTTAGCTCTGTCGGGGAGGGGGCTGTCGCCAGTGCGACGTATGTCTCCCTTCTCGATAGGGCATCCCATGCTTCGCCCCTGAACTGTACACAACAGAAAAAGAGAAGCGTTGAAGGGACAAGAACCACCTGGTGACCCAATCGTTTGTGTCCCTTCCCCTGGCCATCCAGACCAGGGGAGCCTGGTCTGTGACCATGGTGAAGTGGGTACCCAACAGGTAATACTTGAGAGTGTCTAGCGCCCACTTCACCACTAGGCACTCTTTCTTGATAATAGAGTACTTTTTCTCTCTGGGTATCAGCTTTCGGCTTATTTACATGATGGGGTGCTCTTCCCCATTGTGTGCCTGGGACAGGACGGCCCCTAGTTCCGTGTTGCATGCGTCCGTCTGGACCAACATTGGCACCCAGAAATCGGGCAATACAAGAATCATATGGGAGCACAGTGCTTCCTTCAGGCGCCTGAACGCTGCTTTGGTCTCGCCCATCCATTTCACTGTTTTCGAGAGGTGGGCCCTGGTTAGATCGCTAAGGGGGAGGCTATAGCCGCAAAGTTGGGGATAAAGCGGTAGTATCCTGCCAGTCCCAGGAAGGACTTGAATGTGTCTTGATGCGTGGAACGGGCCAGTCACGTACCGCGTGGATCTTCCTCTCCTGGGGCTTGACGTTCCCCGTCCGATCAAATACCCCAGGTACTCCACCTCCTCGAACACTAGTTTGCATTTCTTGGGCTTCGCTGTCAACCCAGCTTGCCTGAGTGCATCCAGCCCTACCTGGAGGCGCGTCAGGTGCTCTTCTCAACCTTGACTGTGGATGATGATATTATCCAAATAGGCCGCTGCGTACTGTTGGTGGGGTCAAAGTACTTTGTCCTTCAGGCGCTGGAACGTGGATGGGGCTCCGTGGAGACCGAAGGGGAGCACCCGGTACTGATATAATCCGTCCAGTGTCGAAAATGCCATCTTCTCCCGGGAGGAGGCTGCCAACGGTACCTGCCAATATCCTTTGTTCAGGTCGAGGGTGCTGATGTACCAAGCAATTCCCAACCGGTCCATGAGCTCGTCCACCCTCGGCATGGGGTAGGCGTTGAACAAGCTGATGGGGCTGCACCATGTGCTGTGGGACTCTTTGATGACCCCCATCCTCAGCATAGCCTCTACTTCCTGCTTCACGGCCTTTCTTCGGGCCTCGGGAATCCGATATGGTCTCTTTCGTACCGTTTCCCTGGCCCAGGTGCGGACGTGGTGTTCAATGAGGGTCATGCGGCCCGGCTTCTCCGAGAACACCGCCATGTTTTTCCGATCTACGAGCTCCCGGAGTGCTTGCTTCTGGGCCAGGTCGAGGTCTTCATTGCTCGGGACCACCACTGGTACCGTTGGAGTCCTCGATCCCGACCATAACATGCCCAAGGCTGTCCCCTCGTGCCACTTCTTCAATAGGTTCACGTCGTAAATCTGTTGGGGTTTCCGTCTCCCCGACTGCTGCACGCGGTAATTGATGGGTCCCAGCTTCTCTATCACCTCATATGGCCCGTGCCATGTTTCCAGGTACTTACTTTCTGCGGTGGGGATTAAGACCAACACCTTGTCTCCCACCTGGAATTATCGGGGCTGGGTTCCCCGATTGTAGACCTGGGCATGGGCACATTGGGCCTTCTCCATATGTTTCCTTACCACTGGCCATATGGCTGTCATCCGCTCCCTCATATTCTCCACGTGTTCTAGCATGCTGCGTAAGGTGGCCAGTTGGGCTTCCCACACCTCCTTGGCGACGTCCAATAGGCCGCGTGGCCTCCTCCCGTAGAGGAGTTAGAAAGGGGAAAACCCGGTGGATGACCGGGGTACTTCTCGGATCGAGAACATTAGGTGGGGTAGTAGCTGGTCGCAGTTCTTCCCATCCTGATCGATGACCTTCAGCAGCATTTGTTTGTGCATTTTATTGAACCGCTCGACGAGCCCATCCATCTGCTTGATCTGCAGGAGAGCACACAAATCTTTCATTTTATTGGGACATAAACTCAGTACCTTGGTCTGTCAGGATCTCGTTTGTGATGCCCACCTGGCTAAGGAGGTGGAACATCCCCTGGGCGATTCCCTTGGATAACGCCGCCCGTACCAGGATGTACCGGTGTCCTTGTGCTGTCTTTACCAGGAGTCCCACTATGTCCATAGCAATGCGTTCAAAGGGCACCCCGATGATTGGTAGGGGGACCAGCGGGTTTCGGAAGTGTGCTTTTGGGGCAGTGATTTGACACTCCGGGCAGTTGCGACAATAGTCTTCCATGGCCCTCCTCATCCCGGGCAAGTTGAACCGGGTGGCAATCCGTTCCAGGGTCTTTTCCATTCCCAGGTGCGCCCCCAACAGGTGAGTGTGGGCCAGCTAAAGAACAGTTCCCACGTACTGTCGGAGCAGCAACAGTACTTCTCGAAGTTCCCCCTGTTGGCACGACACCTGATACAAAAGGTTATTCTTGATTTGGAAATGGGGGTATCGCCAGTCACTCACCCCCAGAAGTAGCTGTCCATCCACCGCTATCACTTGGGCTGTGTGGGCTTTCAAGTTTGGATCCTCCCACTGGGCAGTACCAAATTGTCCCCTCAGTTGGTCCCCAGCGGGTGTCTCAGCTGGTCCCTCGAAATCGATGAGGTGGGGGAGGATGGACTCCTCCTCCAGTTGTTCACCAGAGAGGTCGGGTTCCAGCGCTCCCTCCGACTCCGAACCCGTAGATATGGGTTTTTACACCACTTGCTACCTGGCCACGTAGGCGATGGGTCGTCCTCGCTCTCGTCTTTGGCCAGCTCGTAACTTTTTCCTCAGCTCATGCCTCCACAGTGCCACGAAAAGTGGACAATCTCGTCCCACAAGGAAGGGTACCGGTAACTCCAGTACGGCACCCACCATCATCTGGCAACTCACGATATTGGCCTGTACGGTTGGATACCGCATTGTGTCACCGTAGACACAGGAAACGGACGTCTCCCTATCCCATTCAGTCCACTGGTCCAGCAGGCTCGTGGCTACGAGCATAACCACATTCCCCGAGTCTAATAGAGCTTCTGTGTCGTGTCTGTCGACCTTCACCGGGACCATGGGTGCTGTTGGTTCCTCCAGCGTTCGTTCCTGAACCGCCTGTTGTGCTTGTTGGGCCCGGACAAACTGAGCTATCAACTCATCCATGCTGATGCTGCATAAACGTCAACCCTGATCTGACCATGTTATCAGAATGTCCGCTTTCTCCACCACTTGTGGCAGACCAGGGGTATTGGTCAAGATGTTTTCACAGATCAGACACGGACCGAGTTAGATTAGCTTGGTTTCAAGGGTGTTTATTTAAATAACAAACAAAATGAAAAGTATAGGTCTCCTCCAGGAGACCTCCTCCACGATACCGTCTTCTGGGCTCCGGGGTCTTGCTGTATCCTGGGGGAACCAAACTGAGCTCCATCCATTATCCCTGGGATTGAGCATGACTATACGGGAGTAACCTCCATTCCCCCAGTCCCCTCTCCCGTGTGCTGCCCTTCTGGCAGCTTTATGGGACTCATCCAGCTGGAGAGCAATCAATCCCTTGATTACTCACCAAGCACAATCAGCCCCAATTAGTCCTGACAGGAGAGCCCGTCAAGATCTGGCACGTCCAGCAGAGGAAGCCATTGCCTCGTGATGTAGACTCCATCTGTCACCAGGCCTCGACGAGTCTCCCCTGGTGGCTGACCTGCTGTACGCCACAGTTGGTACGTTTTAGCTAATGTAAGCTAGCTAGTTAAAGTTATTGTAATGTTAGCTTACTTTAGCAAGCTAGATTCAGTATTGAGAAATTGTAGTCATTTAAACTCATGATACACTCTCACCACACACATACATGAGGTTATGTTAAACAGATCAGATTAGTTTGATGCAATTGATATTGAATACTCATGTTGTATTTAGTGTCTAATTGCCATGGAAGAAGAACTTAATGCCCCATTTGGAGCATCATATTATGAGTCAACACTTAAATGTTGGACTGCGGAATCCCATAATGTACCATACGAAGAAATATGGCGTCAGATAAAGCTCTGCTTTGTTATGGACAACCATAAATAAAGATTAGGAGGACAGGTGGTTGTCTAGAAAGAGTGGTATAGGTTATGTTTTAGCCTCAACACTATTACATTTAACTTTTGCTTTTAGTGTCAACTTGAATTTGAGTGTGGCTGTGGAATTTGACACATGCACCGAATAAAACAGGTGTAGACCTTACCGTGAAATGCTTACTTACAAGCCTTTAACCAACTATGCAGTTCAAGAAATAGAGATAAGAAAATATTTACCAAATAAACTAAAGTAAAAATAAAAAGTAACAATAAAATAACAATAACGAGGCTACAGTGTCTTGCAAACACATTCATTCCCCTTGGCGTTTTTCCTATTTTGTTGCATTACAACCTGTAATTGAAATTGATTTTTATTTGGATTTCCTGTAATGGACATACACAAAATAGTCCAAATTGGTGAAGTGAAAACAATAACTTATTTTAAAAAATACGGAAAAGTGGTGCGTGCATATGTATTCACCCCCTTGGCTATGAAGCCCCTAAATAAGATCTGTTGCAACCAATTACCTTCAGAAGTCACATAATTAGTTAAATAAAGTCCACCTGTGTGCAATCTAAGTGTCACATGATCTCAGTATATATACAGCTGTTCTGAAAGGCCCAGAGTCTGCAACACCACCAAGCAAGCGGCACCATGAAGACCAAGGAGCTCTCCAAACAGGTCAGGGACAAAGTTGTGGAGAAGTACATATCAGGGTTGGGCTATAAAAAATATCAGAAACTTTGAACATCCCACGGAGCACCATTAAATCCATTATTAAAAAATGTAAAGAATATGGCTCCACAACAAACCTGCCAAACCCACCAAAACTCATGGACCAGGCAAGGAGGGCATTAATCAGAGAGGCAAAGCTCCACGGCCGAGATTGGAGTACCTGTCCATAGGACCACTTTAAGCCGGACTGTCACACCCTGATCTGTTTCACCTGTCCTTATGCTTGTCTCCAGCCCCTCCAGGTGTCACCCATTTTCCCCATTATCCCCTGGGTATTTAAACTGGTGTTTTCTGTCTGTCTGTGCCAGTTCGTCTTGTATGTTCCAAGTCAACCAGCGTGTTTTTCCCCTGCTCCTGCCTTTTCTATTCTCTTTTGATAGTCCTCCCGGTTTTATCCCTTCCCTGTTTTCTGGACTCTGTACCTGCCTGCCCTGACCTTGAGTCTGCCTGCCACACTGTACCTCCTGGACTCTGAACTGGTTTTGACCTTTTGCCTGTCCACGACCATTCTCTTGCCTACCCCTTTTGGATTATTAATAAATATCAAAGACTCAAACCATCTGCCTCTTGTGTCTGCATCTGGGTCTCGCCTTGTGCCCTTATACGTACACTCCGCAGAGCTGGACTTTACGGAAGAGTGGCCAGAAAAAAAGACATAGCTTAAAGAAAAAATAAGCCAACATGTTTGGTGTTTGAGGCATGTGGGAGACTCCTCAAACATATGGAAGAAGGTACTCTGGTCAGATGAGACAAAAATGTAGCTTTTTTGGCCATCAAGGAAAAAGCTATGTCTGGCACAAACCCAACACCTCTCATCATCACAGTGAAGCATGGGGGTGGCAGCATCATTATTTTTTTTAATTATTCAACTAGGCAAGTCAGTTAAGAACAAATTCTTATTTTCAATGACAGCATAGAAACAGTAGGTTAACTGCCTTGTTCAGGGGCAGAACAACAAATTTTTACCTTGTGAGCACTGGGATTTGATCTTATAACCTTTCAGTTACTAGTCCAACACACTAACCACTAGCCTACCTGTTGTGGGGATGTTTTTCTTTGGCAGGGACTGGGAAACTGGTCAAAATTGAAGGAATGATGGATGGCTCTAAATACAGGGAAATTCTTGAGTGAAACCTGTTTCAGTCTTCCAGAGATTTGAGACTGGGACGGAGGTTCACCTTCCAGCAGGACAATGACCCTAAGCATACTGCTAAAGCAACACTTGAGTGGTTTAAGAGGAAACATTTAAATGTCTTGGAATGGCCTAGTCAAAGCCCAGACCTCAATCCAATTGAGAATCTATGGTATGATTTAAAGATTGCTGTACACCAGCGGAACCCATCCAACTTGAAGGAGGCAGTTTTGCCTTGAAGAATGGGCAAAAATCCCAGTGGCTAGATGTGCCAAGCGTATAGAGACATACCCCAAGAGACTTTCAGCTGTAATTGCTGCAAAAGGTGGCTGTACAAAGTATTGACTTTGGGGGGGGGAAGGGGGGGTTATTCACACTCAAAAGGTGGCTCTACAAAGTGTTGACTCAAGTGGTATTTATTTTTTGTCTTATTTCTTGTTTGTTTCACAATGTGGAAAGCATGTTGTGCAAATCAAATGATACAAACCCCCCCAAAAATATATTTTAATTCCAGGTTGTAAGGCAACAAAATAGGAAAAATGCCAAGGGGGGTGAATACTTTCGCAAGGCACTATATTCAGACCCTTTGCTTTGAGTCTCTAAATTGAGCTCAGGTGTATCCTGTTTCCATTAATCATCCTTGATGTTTCTACAACTTGATTGGAGTTCACCTGTGGTCAATTCAATATAAGGTCCCACAGTTGACAGTGCATGTCAGAGCAAAAACCAAGCCATGAGGTCAAAGGAATTGTCCGAAGAGCTCCAAGACAAGATTGTGTCGAGGCACAGATCTAGGGAACGGTACCAAAAAATGTCTGCAGCATTGAAGATCCCCAAGAACACAATGGCCTCCATCATTCTTAAATGGAAGAAGTTTGGAACCACCAAAACTCTTCCTAGAGCTGGCTGCCTGGCCAAACTGAGCAAGTTTGCCAACAGGCACCTAAAGGACTCTCAGACCATGAGAAACAAGATTCTCTGGTCTGAAACCAAGATTGAAGTCTTTGGCTTGAATGCCAAGCGTCACGTCTGGAGGAAACCTGGCACCATCCCTACGGTGAAGTATGGTGGTGGCAGCATCATGCTGTGGGGATGTTTTTTAGCGGCAAGGACTTGGAGTCTTGTCAGGGTTGAGGGAAAGATGAACGGAGCAAAGTACAGAGAGATCCTTGATGAAAACCTGCTCCAGAGTGATCAGGACCTCAGACTTGGGTGAAGGTTTACCTTCCAACAGGACACTGACCTTAAGCACACAGCCAAGACAATACAAGAGTGGCTTCGGGACAAGTCTCTGAATGTCCTTGAGCTGCCCAACCAGCGGCCGGACTTGAACCCTATCGAACATCTCTGGAGACACCTGAAAATAGCTGTGCAGCGACGCTCCCCATCCAACCTGACAGAGTTTGAGAGGATCTGCAGAGAAGAATGGGAGAAACTCCCAAGCTTGTAGCATCATACCAAAGAAGACTTTAGGCTGTAATCGCTGCCAAAGGTGCTTTAACAAAGTACTGAGTAAAGGGTCTGAATACTTATGTAAATGTCATATTTCATTTTTTTTCTTTTTTTACATTTGCAAAAATGTCTACAAACCTGTTTTTGTTTTGTCATTATGGGGTATTGTGTGTAGATTGATGGGGGGGGGGGAACAATTTAATACATTTTAGAATGAGTCAAGTGGTCTGAATACTTTCCGAAGGCACTGTATTAACCATCTGCACAAGGCTACTACTTTTGCCCTCTTGCATTGCAACACTTCAGCCACTAGAAACTGTGCATATGCATGGTCTAAACAAGTTTGTGGGAGTATAAGCACATTCTCAAGTTCAGTTTTATGTATGCCAAATTTTATGTGAAAACTGGCACATGCATATTTTGGAGCATATTTGTTTTTTGTGTGCATACGCAACGTTTATAAATGAGGCCGCTGGAATCGACAATTATAGCCTTATCAATTATAGTTTTTTTGATCATGAATTAAGTGACACAAATTATGAAATTATCTGCAGTGCTTCTCAGAACATTTATTTCAACTGTTATTGTTGATTGTCTCTTGTAATGCATTTAAAACTGTACAGAAAATGTCTCTGCAGACCTTGATAGATAATCATCACAATATAACATATAAATAATGTTGTCACTGTTATTCATTTTAAAAACGAGTTAATACTGGCAGGTAGCCTAGTGGTTAATACCGTTGGGCTCTTAACTGAAAGGTCGCTGATTGGAATTCCCGAGCCGACTCGGTGAAAAATCTGTTGATGCCGTTGAGCCACGCACTTAACCCTAATTGTTCCTGTACAGCAAGTCGCTCTGGATAAGAGGGTCTGCTAAATGACTCAAATGTAAAAGTCCTACACCTTTACTGTGTACTGCTAACCTTGTTAGATTAGCAATACATATACTGTAGGACTATAATTTGTAAATAATTGTCTCAATTTATTGCCTTTCTGACAGTGTGATTATACTCAAAGCCTGGTTTATATTCACTCATTTAACTTGTGAATATTTTTTTATTTTTTTAAATAAAATAAAATGTGCACTGTGTTAGACTTTTGAACACTTCATGTAATGATATTTGACATTAAGTTTCACATGTGATCACAACCTTTCACATGTGAAATCATATGGTCTGGAACACTTCACATGATATTTCACTTGAAGTTTCACATGTGGATATTTTTCACATGACATTTCACAGGCGATGCCTTGCAAACAAAAATGTGTCATTAGGATGTCCCACACTGTTTTCAATTGACATATTTCACTTTTTTATTTATACAGTAAGTAGTATTCATCATGTCATCACCTGGGATTTGAACACACAACCTATTGGTGCATGGCATTCTGCTCTTCCTACTATGCCACCATGTCTGTGTCAATGACTGATTTCACATATAGGCATATTCCTATTCTTTGTACTTCAAAGTAAATCTCAGCTCTGTTAAAAAATACATGGAAGAAAATACGTTTTATAATAGACTAGTGATTCAGGAGTAACATTAAAACAGAATAATATGCACCATCAACATTAGACAGCTATACTGAAAACCCACAATCAAATTGCTGAAATAAGTCAAATTAAATCAATGAGAGAATAGTCATATTAATTTATAACTAAAACATCAATGCAGATGGGGCTCTTTTACTCAGTGCAGAGACATATTTTAGGTAATGAATGTGTAGTGGACTTACAAAATTCCACAGATTTGGTGGTGCAACAGAAAGATCATCATACTGTAGATGCAGAGGTCATGATTTCAAATCCTGTGGCAGTCATACTGAAAAGTCAGCTCCAATTGATCATGTCAAATGTAATCATGTTAATTAAAGATGTTTACACTATTTTATCTGAACAGCATTACCGCTTACGTTAAAACCCCCATACTATTTCATTAATTCCCTTACAACAATAAAAACGTGAAATGTGTAGTTTCACATGTGGAAATCGAATTTTCACTATCACGTGAAACATTTTCAAATTTTGATGTGTGTAGTTTCATGGGATCACATTTTGAAACGTTATCCCTATTTATTTAACATGAGATCATGTTTTCTTAAGTACTCAAACGTTTTCACATGTGTAGTTACGTTATCACGTTTCTTTTACATGTTATCACATGATGGTGATCACATGTGGCAGTGTCAGAGGAAGGCCCTAAAATTTGTCAGACTCCAGCCAGCAAAGGCATAGACTGTTGTCTCTGCTACCGCACAGCAAGCGGTACCGATGCACCAAGTCTGGAGCCAACAGTACCCTGAACGGATTCTACCCCTAAGACATAAATAGTTAACCAATATCTTGCTACCTGGACTATCTGCATTGACCCTTTTTGTCTCATCACATATGCTGCTGCTAATGCTTATTATCTATCCTGTTGCCTAGGCACTTTATCCCTACCTATATGTACATATCTACCTCATACCTATGCACGTCAACTCGGTACTGGTACCCCGTGTATATAGCCAAGTTATCGTTACTCATTGTGTATTTATTCCTCATGTTATTATTTCTCTCTTTTTTTTTCTCTGCATTGTTGGGAAGAGCCCCACGCGAGTTTTTCACTGTTAGTCTACACCTGTTTACGAAGCATGTGACAAATACAATTCGATTTTGATTGATTTGATTACGTGAAATTCATGTGGTTTTTGCATAAGGGAACACTGTATTATTCAGTCCCAGATTAAATAACACGATATATAGATTCTACAGACTCTACTGAGTACTCCCAATCCCACTTTTAGATCTGCACAAACAATCGTTGTTTCACTATATATTATGCCAATATGAAATTCATATACAGGGATTTGCATTGTGGCCAATGGAATAGGTGGAGTAGGGAGTCACCAGCACTCTGTATTAAACCAGTTGCCCAGCACAAGAGACTCAAGTATTACATATTCTATTGCGCAAGTCCAATAACATATATTTGTATTTTATTAGAAGTGTATTCTTTAATTATAGCCTACACAACAGCTTTCAACATACAGTACCAGTATTTGTTTAAACTTTCAAACGTAATGCTAGTATAAATAATACATTATACAAAAAATAAAAGTACATCAAATCATCAATGTATCTTGTCCAAGGTGGTTGCAGTGCCGTGAAAAACAGTTGTACGTATTTCGAGATTCCACAATTTTGCATATCTTTGCATGCGGCTCTTATTTTGAAAAAGAGAATCCGCGATCGTGACGCCAGCATCCTGCTTCTTGGAAAATGGTAATCTCGTTTTTCTAAATTTGGTGCTGACGGGAAATCAACATCTCGCGCGTTTTCGACATAGTCTGGAACCAATGGTTGAGTTCGTTTTGCATGGCTCGGTGCTCGTATGTGAGGAGTTTGGTTTTTAGACCATTCGATTGGTGTTAAGTGAATTCTCCACTCAACCGGGGAACCGGGGCAAGCAAAACAAACTTCAACACTCTCTAACACGTCTGGAATGGGTTTACTAAATGGAAGCAATAAGTATATAGCTTTGATTTGTACATTAGTAGGCCTATTTGTTTCCTTCTTTATTATACTTGTCTTGAAGCACTACTGTAGGGTATCTTGTGGAATGAGAAACTTTGCAGCGCAAATCTTCATTATAGTAGAACAGTGGTCCTTTCTTGAAATTATATTTCTACATTCGAAGCCCACGCGCATGCGTACATTCTAAAATACGATTTGCACAACGGTCTATCATCAAAGATGGCGGGAGCCTCCGACCCACTGGAGGACATGCTCTTCAATGAGGTAGACGAAAAAGCAGTAAGTGACTTAGTTGGCTCTTTGGAATCGCAACTTGTCAGCCAAAAGACTTCGCCCGCCACATATTCCGATATCAAGCGAGAAGGATCTACGGGCACTGTCAGCCAGTTCTCAGGGAAAGTGCGTGATCAAGTGGGGTCTCTGGAGCCGCCACAACAAGGACACCCAAAAGCGGTGTTAAACGCGGAACCCTGCGCGAACCAGGCGATTTCGAATAAGAGTATCACCGCTTCTACCTCTTCCATCACTACTGGGGGCATTATAAACGCGGGTACCAATTTACAAACACATGGAGTCGCATCTCGCATCATTTCCCCCGCACCACCAGGATCGGTAACTTTGCCTGCTCAGACGACTAGCTTCAACAGAGGGACTGTTTTGGGTCCAGCTGAAACATCGGTAGTGACTGCTCCGAACTCAAACCTCACAACAACAACAACAACAACAACAACAGCTATCAGGACTCCTTCACCTGGATTACAGAGTTTTAACGGTAGCGCTGGAGCTGTGAAGTTGGTCAACTCGCCAGCTGCTGCTCCCCAAACCGGGTCAGGCGGTAACACTGTTATAAGCACTGCCAGTGCGGGCAACTCGAATATCATTGTGTCTATGGCTTCACAGCCTCCTTCTCTGCCAAACTATCCTGTATCCCAATCTGCTGTGGCATTTGTTACTCCCGCTGTTGCATTGCAAAGGCATCCCAACCCCATGGCCAGTGCCTCACAGAATGGATTAGTAGACCTTAAGGTTTCTGCAGTGGACACACAGGGTGCAGGTTCTCCGGGGGTCACCACCTCTCAGGTCATGAACCGCAATAACACTCTCATTAACACTACAGTGGTGGCACCCAACCAGCCGGTCTCTGCTGACCAATCAATAATTCTCGGAGGGTCTCCCGCTCCTGTTGTGAACTCACCCGTAAACCAGGCACAGAGTGTGGCGAGTCCCACTCTCACAGCCGGGGTGAAACCAACGGTTAACGGAGTTGGTCAGTCCACGGTGACCATCGTGAGGCCCCCCGGTGCTCCTGTGATGGCCACCTCCGTGCAGCAGCAGAGACCTGGGCTGGTGGCGAGCCCCACGAGGACTGTGGCACCACAGATGGTCGTCAGACCACCACAGCAGACCACCATTCAGTTACCCCCTGGATTTACCATACCACCCGGTAAGGAACCCTACTGATGTTATCCTGATTTTTAAAACCATTAAAACCTAGGTTCTGGCTCCACAAGGTCCATTCTGAACAGAACTGTGCACCCTTCAATGTGTTGACCCATTAGTCAATCAATTAAACATTAATATAGTCAATAGCCTAGTCTGTGCTATTCATGAATGCATTTATTAACCCAATGCTTAGGCCCCAAAAAACTCAAACAGTAAACCATTGAAAATGGCAAATAGAGAAAGATGTGTGACGTGACTGTTTCTCCCCCAGGTATGGTGCTGGTGCGTACAGACACAGGCCAGCTGGTAATGGTTCCTCAGCAGGTTCTAGCCCAGGCTCAGGCTAAGACCCAACAAGGCCAGGCAGCTGTCTCTAACATCTCCCCCCGGCCTGCTACACCGACCGCTGGGGCCACCATCAGAGTCAGTACTCCCAGCCAGGTACGGATGGGGGAATCAGGCTAAAGTTATCTAGAGGGGGACCGGAATGGATTATGTCATATCAAGCGTGTTTGTCCATCTGAACCGACGTCTGTCTGCCATGTAGTCTTTAGTGGCCCAAGTATTGCCCTAGTCTTCCTGACAACAACAACAATCACACTGCTAGATCATGTGGATTTTGCGTAAGATCGATGCTGCCCATGTCAGGAATGTTATTGGGGATGATGTAGTACGTGACTGTGTAAGAGCTCATCGTCAGCATCAAGTCTCATGAGAACATAAATTCTCGTTCGGTCAGGTCTTGGTTAGGTCTTGGTTATGTCTTGGTTATCTGCTGTGGCTGTAGTAGAGTCCTATTCGTGAGAGGTATACTCTGACACTGGGCGCAACTGAAGGTCTACTTTTTCTTCCTCTTCACCCTTTTTAATGTCCCTCTGGAGTTGTGCCAGTGTGGGTTTCACTTTTAAGTAAGTCATAAGTTGATCATGTATACCGGTACTAATGTCCAATTCACCTCTGACCCCTTGCTCCCCCTGTTTTCTGCTGGCCCCTTGTACACCCCAGGCTGTTCGTCTGGCCTCCCCTGTCCAGGCCAGAATGTTGCACTCCCCCTCTCCCATCAGCTCTGCTACACAGGTGTGCACTTACTGTCTCCATGCAGCCCTCTGTCAGAAAACACACACCTAATTATAGTTCGCTACTAGAGCCTATCAGTAGATTTATAAGGAATTTGTATGAAATACATTTCACGTATTCCAGCCCTGTTTTTATTTTTTGTTGTGGTTTTAGTTACAGTGCCTTCGGAAAGTATTCAGATCCCTTGACTTTTTCTACATTTTGATACGTTGGAGCCTTATTCTGAATTGCTGAGAAAAAATAATATTTAATCAATCTACACACAATACCCCATAATGACAAAGCAAAAATAGGTTTTTAGACATTTTTTAAAATAATAAACAGAAATCTTATTTTCATAAGTATTCAGACCTTTTGCTTTGAAACTCGAAATAAATTGAGCTCAGGTGCATCCTGTTTCCACTGATCATCCTTGTTTCTACAATTTGATTGGAGTCCACCTGTGGTAAATTCCATTGATTGGATATGATTTGAAAAGGCACACACCTGTCTATATTTGGTCCCACAGTTGACAGTGCGTGTCAGAGCAAAAACCAAGCTATGAGGTCGAAGGAATTGTCCGTAGCGCTCCAAGACAGGATTGTGTCGAGGCGCAGATCTGGGGAAGGGTACCAATAACTGTCTGCAGCATTGAAGGTCCCTGAGAACACAGTGGCCTCCATCGTTCTTAAATGGAAGTCGTTTGGAACCACCAAGACTCTTCCAAGAGCTGGCTGCCCGGCCAAACTGAGCAATCGGGGGAGAAGGGCCTTGGTCAAGGAGGTGACCAAGAACCTGATGGTCACTCTGACAGAGCTCTAGAGTTCCTATGTGGAGATGGGAGAACCTTCCAGAAGGACAAGCAGCACTCCACCAATCAGGCCATTATGGTAGTGTGGCCAGACAGAAGCCACTCCTCAGTAAAAGGCACATGACAGCCTGCTTGGAGTTTGCCAAAAGGCACCTAAAGACTATCAGACCATGAGAAACACGATTCTCTGATGAAACCAAGATTGGCACCATCCCTATGGTGAAGAATGGTGGTGGCAGCATCATACTGTGTGGGGTGTTTTTCAGCGGTTGGGACTGGGAGACTAGTCAGGATCGAGGCAAAGATGAACGGAGCAAAGTACAGAGAGATCCTTGATGAAAACCTGCTCCAGAGCGATCAGGACCTCAGACTGGGGCGAAGGTTCACCTTCCAACAGGACAACAACCCTAAGCACACAGCCAAGACAATGCAGGAGTAGCTACGGGACAAGTCTCTGAATGTCCTTGGGTGGTCCAACCAGAGTCCGGACTTGAACCTGATCGAACATCTCTGGAGAGACTTGAAAATAGCTGTGCAGCGACGCTCCCCATCCAACCTGACAGAGCTTTTGAGGATCTGCAGAGAAGAATAGGAGAAACTCCCCAAATACAGGTGTGCCAAGCTTGTAGCGTCATACCCAAGAAGACTCGAATCTGTAGTCGTTGCCAAAGGTGCTTCAACAAAGTACTGAGTAAAGGGTTTGAATACTTATGTAAATGTGATATTTCAGTTTTTTATTTTTAATAAATTAGTAAACATTTCTAAAAACCTGTTCTTGCTTCGTCATTATGGGGTATTGTGTGTAGATTTTGAAAAGGTCAAATCAATTTTAGAATAAGGCTGTAACGTAGCAAAATGTGGAAAAAGTAAAGGCGTCTGAATACTTTCCCGAAGGCACTGTGTTACGTTGTGGTAAATGCTTGTTTACTCTCTCAGCTGAACTATGTGCGTCGTGTTAACCGTTGTTTCCACTACTGTATAAAGTTGTAGTCATATTTATGCCTGTTGCTGTTCTCTCCAGAAGGCGATAACCGTGGCTCCTGTGTCGGTGAAGATGACCACCCCTCAGAAGGCCCAGACAGTGATCACAGGGGGTCAAGCCCTGGCCAAGCCTGGTGCTGTACGGCCCTCTATAACCCTTAACACTGCAGCAGCAGCCAGTGCCTCCACAACCCCTACAGTGGTAACATCACCAGTCTCCCAGGTTTGTCCATTGTGTTACTTTACTGACACTTTGCTAGACCCAAACAGTGTGTGGTTTACCCTGTGGTGAGTTGATTGACGTTTTTTTTATTGGCCGGTTTCCCACTTGGGGAAAGTGTTGTTTACTGTAAAGTGTTTTGCTATTTTAAATACCCTTAAAATAACGTTTGAGTTGATTTAATAATGTTTTATAATACCAGAAGAGGTGGTGACATGAGAAGCAAAGTTTGTGCAAAACTTATCAGTCATTTTCATGGAAAGTCTAATCCTACTCAATGACCCATTCTCCTCTCTTACAGGAAATGCAAGAAAATGTGAAGAAGTGCAAGAACTTCCTGGCCACCCTGATCAAGCTGGCATCCCACAACTCCCCATCTCCAGACACATCCAAGAACGTCAAGGCCCTAGTGCAGGACCTTCTGGTCAGTCAAGACTCCCATAGAATACTTTTTACATTTTTATGTGGTTCAATTGTCAGCAGAAATATGGAGCGTGGAATTGACATTTTATTTAATTTATTTTTGTCTGATTTTCACACTTAATGTCGTCTTTCTTTGATCAGGATGCTAAAATTGAGCCTGAGGAGTTCACCACACGTCTCCAGGCTGAGCTGAAGTCCTCTCCGCAGCCATACCTCATCCCTTTCCTCAAGGTTTGTTTGTTACCCTTAACCGGACCTTTTTCTGAGCTCATTGCTATGCAACTGAAATGCAATTACTAAAGTACCATGTAACATGTTACTACAATGTTGTTACTAGTGTAATTAGTGTTACTACCCAGGTAGAAGAGCAAATTAATGTCAATTGTTACCCTAACAGGGCAGGCCCGTGTGTACTAATAAAATATATATACATAGTCAATTGTTGACGACATTACCATGTAACCCGTATTTGTTTCCTTCCGTACAGAAAAGCCTTCCTGCCCTGCGGCTGTCCCTGCTCAACAACCAGCAGTCTCTGCTGGCCTCCACCAACGCTTCTGCCCTGGCCGCTGCCTCCACTACTACCACCAGCACTATCAGGGCCCGGTTCCCCACCACCGTCAGCCCCGCCACAGGCATTGTCAGGACACCCACCACTGCTCTGGTACAACCCTCCCGGACTTAGACACTGGCGACTGGAAAGAAGCGCTGCCGTTTTTAATGGTTCTTCTTTCTATAGTAGGCCTAGTAGAATTCCTTTGAGGCCGTTCTAGGTTGTCTCTCTATTATAGGCATTGATACACACAACCATTCTGTGTCGTGGTCTGTTATATTTAGTGTGTTGTGTTCTGTCTGTTATGCGCCACTTGGCTCAAACTATTGTGAGTTCCATTTTCTGTTCAGGTTTTATTAGTCACACGCGCAAGTACAGTGAAATGCTTAACTTGCTATCCCTACCCAACAGTGTAGTCATCAATATCAAAGTAGTATAACAAAGAAGAAAAAAACACAATGAATAAGGGCGGATGCTATATACAGGGTCAGTACCAAATGTCCAATGTGCAGGGATACTGTTCATGTTGTAATGGCACCTCTCTCACTCCTCTCGTCCAGGGTGTGAGAAGACCAGGGGTTCAGGGGGTCCAGACTCGCATGCCAATGGTCATCCCTCAGACCATCCGGCCACAAGGTACTGGTACCGCACAGCGCCCTCTCTCTCTATGCAGACAATGGTCATCCTCAATAGGACATCCCGGCGCTCTCGACCTGCGCTATTGTTGAAGGGAAGAGGTTATCCCCGGTGGACACTTGTTTTACCCACATCGTTCAATTATTCAAGGCCTGGATGATTATTAAGTGTCTCAGGTGTTAAAGTGTTGAGCTCTAACAGAAATGGACCAGCAGGGGATGCCCCAGGACCGGAATTGAAAACCCCTTGTTAAGTGCAATGCACAGAGGCCCGTTTTCTCACAATGCTATTGAACAGCTTGTAATGATATGTTTTGTTTCTTTGTCAGGCACAGTTGCAAGAGGACTCACTATTATTGCAGGCAGATCTCCTGTGGGCATTGGTGCCCAGGCCTCTGCCAATCAGAAGAAGCTGAATGAGCCTGGAGGCGGGACGTTCAGGTACAGAATATCCAGGTTGGCAGGGGAAAACAATGCTCTCTGTAACCAGGTTTCCATCCAACATTTTATGCAGCGAAAGTACATGTCAGGTAAAAACGTTTAACGACTGGCCTGATGGAAACAGAGCATTTGTTGTTAAACTTTCCAAATGTCGACAGTACAAAATACGCTAGACAAGGTGGGATCTTTTTGTGTCTGTGAAATGTTTTATGCGAGAAATGGCAGTGGAAATGCTTTTATATGCACAAATATTGATATAATAACCATCATATCGAAGTAAACTTGGAGTCACGCGAGATTACATGTGGTGTGACCCTCCCACTACGACTCGTTGGGAAAGCATGAAGTTTATTAGGCTACAGATTAAATAAGTTATATTGGTGAAAGTGCAAGGTGAGCTTGATGCTCCTTTCCAATAAATACCAAGGGTCTTATTCTGGTGACATGATCATCGATGCTTGGCTGCCATTTGACAAATACAAATAATCTATCTCATCATGTATGTCGGCTATACCCGCACTGTATCTGGAAAGGGACAACCGAATGCATTCAACTGAAATGTGTCTTCCGCATTTAACCCAACCCCTCTGAATCAGAGAGATGCGGGAGGCTGCCTTAATCGACATCCACGTCTTTGGCGCCCCAGGAAACAGTGGGTTAACTTCCTTGCTCGGGCAGAATGACAGATTTTAACCTTGCCAGCTCGGGGATTCGATTCAGCGACCTTTAGGTTTCTGGCCCAACACTCTAGCCACTAGGCTACCTGCTGCCTGTTGGCAATACCAGAGTGGACACACTCGCTATATAACGCAATTCTTTTTTTGTGGGATTTGAAAATGTGATGGAAACACTTAACTTGTATTTGGTACATGGGAATTATTGTTTGTATGCAGATTTTTAAATAATCACATAAAAATCTCTCACCAATTGGATGGAAACCTAGCTACTTTGGGTATCTGACCCCCGTGTAAACCTACAGTATTCGAGGCTCCTGGCATTGTTTGGTTTAGTTTACTGTGATAGTTTTCCATGATGCACAGAAACAGATCAACCACAGGATGGCAGCATTTCACACGTTTTGACACAATGGTGGGGTTGAGAAACATATAGTTAAACAAACTCATGTCCCTGATCTGTGTGTAAATTACTTCATGTTCTTTTGAGAAATTGACATGAAATCGACATGGCGTAATTGTCTAGGCAACCACCAAATTTATATTCATGTTTAGCTTTCTTTAATGAACTGGAAAATCAAGACCTAACTGACTGATTAACGAAGTTAGCTGGCCAACTTAATGAACTTGCTTTCTGGAGCACCCCACTGATCTGTGTATACTGCATCTCTTTAGAGATGATGATGACATCAACGACGTGGCGTCCATGGCGGGGGTGAACCTGAACGAGGAGAACGCCCGCATCATGGCCACCAACTCTGAGCTGGTGGGCACCAAGATCCGATCCTGTAAGGACGAGGCCTTCCTCCCGCCAGGCCTGCTGCACAGACGCATCATGGAGACCGGTATGTGCAATAACCTGTCCTTTCTCCTGAACCAGCTATAAGAACCGAAGTGTGCACTTGTTCACTTACTTTAATGGATTTGGAAGGAAATGACTAGTGTAAGAAATAAGCCTCTGAAAGAAGTGGAGCTGGGCCCTGATGTCTGTCCATCATCAATAAATGACTGACCACACCTTGCCATCCTACCACAGATAATGGCACTGATTGACTGCTAATGCCTCTCTCTCGCTTTCTTCTGCTAAAGCCAAGAGGTTTGGGGTGACCGAGGTCCCAGCGGAGGCAGTGAACTACATCTCCCATGCTACCCAGGCCAGGCTGAGATCCATGCTAGAGAAAGTGTCAACTATCGCCCAGCACCGCACTGACGGGGGCAAGGTAAGAACAGGAAGAGTAGAGGTTATCATGAACAGAAGTAGGTGAACAGTACAAGCGCAACAGTACATGAATAACACAAAAATAACACATGATCAACATCATGAACAGTACACAAACTACATGAACAACAGCATGAACGGTACACAAACTACATGAACGGTACACAAACTACATGAACGGTACACAAACTACATGAACGGTACACAAACTACATGAACGGTACACAAACTACATGAACGGTACACAAACTACATGAACGGTACACAAACTACATGAACGGTACACAAACTACATGAACAACAGCATGAACAATACACAAACAACATGAACAGTACATGAACGGTACATAAACTACATGAACAGTACACAAACTACATGAACATCAGCATGAACAGTACATGAACAACATGAACAACATGAACAGTACACAAACTACATGAACAGTACACAAACTACATGAACAGTACACAAACTACATGAACAGTACACAAACTACATGAACAGTACACAAACTACATGAACAGTACACAAACTACATGAACAACAGCATGAACAGTACACAAACTACATGAACAACATCAGGAACTACATGAACAACATCATGAACAGTACATTAACTACAGAACAGTACATGAACAACATCAGGAACTACATGAACAACATCATGAACAGTACACAAACTACATGAACAACATCAGGAACTACATGAACAACATCATGAACAGTACATTAACTACAGAACAGTACATGAACAACATCATGAACTACATGAACAACATCATGAACTACATGAACAACAACATGAACAGTACATGAACTACATGAACAACATCATGAACAGTACACAAGCTCCATGAACAACAACATGAACAGTACACAAACTCCATGAACAGTACACAAGCTCCATGAACAACAGCATGAACAGTACATGAACAGGGCACAAACTATATTAACAACAACATGAACGGTACACAAACTACATAAACAACATCAAGAACAGTACAAGAACAGTACATGAACAGGGCACAAACTACATGAACAGTACATGAACAACATCATGAACAACATCATGAACAACTACATGAACAACTACATGAACAACTACATGAACAACATCATGAACAGTACATTAACTACATGAACAACATCATGAACAACAACATGAACAACTACATGAACAACATCATGAACAGTACATTAACTACATGAACAACATCATGAACAGTACATTAACTACATGAACAACATCATGAACAGTACAGTCGTGGACAAAAGATTTGAGAATGACAAGAATAAAAAATTCCACAAAGTTTGCTGCTTCAGTGTCTTTAGATATTTTTGTCAGATGTTACTGTGGAATACTAAAGTATAATTACAAGCATTTCATAAGTGTCAAAGACTTTTATTGACAACAACATGAAGTTGATGCAGAGAGTCAATATTTGCATTGTTGACCCTTCTTTTTCAAGACCTCTGCAATCCGACCTGGCATGCTGTCAATTAACTTCTGGGCCACATCCTGACTGATGGCAGCCCATTCTTGCATAATCAATGCTTGGAGTTTACCAGAATTTGTGGGTTTTTGTTTGTCCACCCATCTCTTGAGGATTGACCACAAGTTCTCAATGGGATTAAGGTCTGGGGAGTTTCCTGGCCATGGACCCAAAATATCGATGTTTTGTTCCCCGAGCCACTTAGTTATTACTTTTGGCAAGGTGCTCCATCATGCTGGAAAAGGCATTGTTCGTCACCAAACTGTTCCTGGATGGTTGGGATAAGTTGCTCTCGGAGGATGTGTTGGTACCATTTTTTATTCATGGCTGTGTTCTTAGGCAAAGTTGTGAGTGAGCCCACTCCCTTGGCTGAGAAGCAACCCCACACATGAATGGCCTCAGGATGCTTTACTGTTGGCAGGACACAGGACTGATGGTAGCGCTCACCTTGTCTTCTCCGGACAAGCTTTTTTCCGGATGCCCCACACAATCGGTAAGGGGATTCATCAGAGAAAATGACTTTACCCCAGTCCTCAGCAGTCCAATCCCTGTACCTTTTGCAGAATATCAGTCTGTCCCTGATGTTTTTCCTGGAGAGAAGTGGCTTCTTTTCTGCCCTTCTTGACACCAGGCCATCCTCCAAAAGTCTTCGCCTCACTGTGCGTGCAGATGCACTCACACCTGCCTGCTGCCATTTCTGAGCAAGCTCTGTACTGGTGGTGCCCCGATCCCGCAGCTGTATCAACTTTAGGAGACGGTCCTGGCACTTGCTGGACTTTCTTGGGTGCCCTGAAGCCTTCTTCACAACAATTGAATCAAATCAAATCAAATGTATTTATATAGCCCTTCTTACATCAGCTGATATCTCAAAGTGCTGTACAGAAACCCAGCCTAAAACCCCAAACAGCAAGCAATGCAGGTGTAGAAGCACAGTGGCTAGGAAAAACTCCCTAGAAAGGCCAAAACCTGGCCAGAACCACTCTCCTTGAAGTACTTGATGATCCGATAAATGGTTGATTTGGGTACAATCTTACTGGCAGCAATATCCTTGCCTATGAAGCCCTTTTTGTGCAAAGCAATGATGACGGCATGTGTTTCCTTGCAGGTAACCATGGTTGACAGAGGAAGAACAATGATTCCAAGCCCCACACTCCTTTTGAAGCTTCCAGTCTGTTATTCGAACTCAATCAGCATGACAGAGTGATCTCCAGCCTTGGCCTCGTCAACACTCACACCTGTGTTAACGAGAGAATCACTGACATGATGTCAGCTGGTCCTTTTCTGGCAGGGCTGAAATGCAGTGGAAATGTTTTTTGGGGATTCAGTTCATTTGCATGGCAAAGAGGGACTTTGCAATTCATCTGATCACTCTTCATAACATTCTGGAGTATATGCAAATTGCCATCATACAAACTGAGGCAGCAGACTTTGAAAATGTATATTTGTGTCATTCTCAAAACTTTTGGCCACGACTGTACATGAACTACATGACAATCTACATGAACAGTACATAAACAACATCATGAACAGTACACAAACAACATCATGAACAACATGAACAGTACACAAGCTACATGAACAACTGCATGAACAGTACACAAACTACATGAACAACTGCATGAACAGTACACAAGCTCCATGAACAACTGCATGAACAGTACACAAGCTCCATGAACAACTGCATGAACAGTACACAAGCTCCATGAACAACTGCATGAACAGTACACAAGCTCCATGAACAACTGCATGAACAGTACACAAGCTCCATGAACAACTGCATGAACAGTACACAAGCTCCATGAACAACTGCATGAACAGTACACAAGCTCCATGAACAACAGCATGAACAGTACACAAGCTCCATGAACAGTACATGAACAACATGAACTACATGACAATCAACATGAACAACATCATGAACAGTACACAAGCTCCATGAACAATAGCATCCTACTTGTCCCTTTTTTCTTTCACTCTCCCTTTCTCCTGTCCCTTCCCTCTCTATGTAGGATGAGGAGTGGTATGAGCCGTCGACAGACGTCAGGGCCCAGCTCCGCTTCTTTGAGCAGCTGGACAGGATGGAGAAACAAAGGAAGGACGAGCAGGAGAGGGAGGTCCTACTCAAGGCTGCCAAGGTAGACACACACACCACCTGACTACATGCACACCGGGATGTAGTCAGGTTATTACCCCATTACTGCATCACCGGCAATAATTCAGGGCCCAGCTCCAGAAGAGGAGTGGTCTGTTAATAGTTGCAGTGTGTTTGTCGGTGCGTGTGTGCACGCGTGTCCACCCCATGGGAACGATGTGACACATGAAAACTGAGGTAATTAGTGGAGTTTGAAAAGAAACCACAACTCCCTCTACAGACATCATTAGACCTCCACGGGAGTGTACACACACACTAATTAACTTAATGTGGGATAGAGATGTCATCCAGGAGATAATTAACTCTGTGGTGCTGTGTAGATGGGAACTCACCAACCATATTAACACTGTCATGTGGGAGTTGGCCCAATGCATTACACTGCTTGTAATTGACATTAGACAACACATACACTGAACAAAAATATAAACACAACAATTTTCAATTTTTTTACTGAGTTAGATTTCATACAAGGAAATCAGCCAATTAAAATAAATGAATTAGGTCCTAATCTATGGATTTCACATGACTAGGAATACAGATACCTTAAAGAAATGTAGGGGTGTGGATCAGAAAACCAGTCAGTATCTGGTGTGATGACCATTTGCATCATGCAGCACGACACATCTCCTTCGCATAGAGTTGATCCGGCTGTTGATTGTGGCCTGTGGAATGTTGTCCCACTCTTGTGGCTGTGTGAAGTTGCGGGATATTGTTCGGGAACTGGAACAGGCTGTAGTACATGTTGATCCAGAGCATCCCAAACATGCTCAATGTTTGACGTCTGGTGAGCAGAGCGTGCCCAATTTTTGAATGGCGCGCGGAGCGAGATTCCCAAAGGCTGGAGCATCATCTGCCTTGCCCACTCCAGTAACGCTCACTTCACGAGTTCAGGGCATGCCAGGCCCAGCACGCATTTGTAGGCTACTTTGTAGACTACTTGTGTGCTGCTATAGCCCCTGGCTATGGCTACTCTCATGGAGTTTGCTAAATATTTTCATTAGAGGTCGACCGATTATGATTTTTCAACGCCGATACCGATTATTGGAGGACCCGAAAAGCCGATGCCGATTAATCGGTCGATTTTGCTATTTTTTAATTTTTTTATTTGTAATAATGACAATTACAACAATACTGAATGAACACTTATTTTAACTTAATATAATACATCAATAAAATCAATTTAGCCTCAAATAAATAATGAAACATGTTCAATTTGGTTTAAATAATGCAAAAACAAAGTGTTGGAGAAGAAAGTAAAAATGCAATATGTGCCATGTAAGAGAGCTAACGTTTAAGTTCCTTGCTCAGAACATGAGAACATATGAAAGCTGGTGGTTCCTTTTAACATGAGTCTTCAATATTCCCAGGTAAGACGTTTTAAGTTGTAGTTATTATACGAATTATAGGACTATTTCTCTCTATACCATTTGTATTTCATATACCTTTGACTATTGGATGTTCTTATAGGCACTTTAGTATTGCCAGTGTAACAGTATAGCTTCCGTCCCTTTCCTCACTCCTACCTGGGCTTGAACCAGGAACACATCGACAACAGCCACCCTCGAAGCAGCGTTAGCCATGCAGAGCAAGGGAAACAACTACTCCAAGTCTCAGAGCGAGTGACGTTTGAGACGCTATTACCGCGCACCCCACTAACTAGCTAGCCATTTCACATCGGTTACACCAGCCTAATCTTGGGAGTTGATAGGCTTGAAGTCATAAACAGCGCAATGCTTGAAGCACAGCGAAGAGCTGCTGGCAAAACGCACGAAAATGCTGTTTGAATGAATGCTTAAGAGCCTGCTGCTGCCTACCAACGCTCAGTCAGACTGCTCTATCAAATCATAGACTTAATTATAATATAATAAACACACAGAAATACGAGCCTTAGGTCATTAATATGGTCGAATCCGGAAACTATCATCTCGAAAACAAAACGTTTTTCCTTTCAGTGAAATACGGAACTGTTCCGTATTTTATCTAACGGGTGGCAACCCTAAGTCTAAATATTCCTGTTACATTGCACAACCTTCAATGTTATGTCATAATTATGTACAATTCTGGCAAATTAGTTCGCAACGAGCCAGGCGGCCCAAACTGCTGCATATACCCTGACTCTGTTGCAGGAGAAGTGACACATTTTCCCTAGTTAAAAGAAATTCATGTTAGCAGGCAATATTAACTAAATATGCAGGTTTAAAAATATATACTTGTGTATTGATTTTAAGAAAGGAATTGATGTTTATGGTTGGAGCAACGTGTACCTAAGCGATTATATGCAACGCAGGACAGGCTAGATAAACTAGTAATATCATCAACCACGTGTAGTTAACCTCTATGGGCTAGGTACTCAACAGCCAGTGTAATCCCGTGGCGCGTTATTCAAATACCTTAGAAATGCAAAACCTTGAATTTTTCAAACATATGACTATTTTACACCATTTTAAAGATAAGACTCTCATTAATCTAACCACACTGTCCGATTTCAAAAAGGCTTTACAACGAAAGCAAAACATTAGATTATGTCAGCAGAGTACCCAGCCAGAAATAATCAGACACCCATTTTTCAAGCTAGCATATAATGTCACATAAACCCAAACCACAGCTAAATGTAGCACTAACCTTTGATCTTCATCAGATGACAACCCTAGGACATTATGTTATACAATACATGCATGTTTTGTTCAATCAAGTTCATATTTATATAAAAAAACAGCTTTTTACATTAGCATGTGACTAGCATGTGACTAGCATTCCGACCGAACACTGCCGGTGAATTTACTAAATTACTCACGATAAACGTTCACAAAAAGCATAACAATTATTTTAAGAATTATAGATACAGAACTCCTCTATGCACTCGATATGTCCGATTTTAAAATAGCTTTTCGGTGAAAGCACATTTTGCAATATTCTCAGTAGATAGCCCGGCATCACAGGGCTAGCTATTTAGACACCCAGCAAGTTTAGCACTCATCAAAGTCAGATTTACTATAAGAAAAATGTTATTACCTTTGCTGTCTTCGTCAGAATGCACTCCCAGGACTTGTACTTCAATAACAAATGTTGGTTTGCTCCAAAATAATCCATCGTTATATCCAAACAGCGACGTTTTGTTCGTGCGTTCAAGACACTATCCGAAAGTGTAAATAAGGGTTACGAGCATGGCGCAATTCGTGACAAAAGATTTCTAAATATTCCATTACCATACTTCGAAGCATGTCAACCTCTGTTTAAAATCAATTTTTATGCCATTTTTCTCATAAAAAAGCGATAATATTCCGACCGGGAATCTGCGTTTAGGTAAACAGACAAAAGAAAAGAAAGCATTCGGTCGACTCGGGCACGCGCCTAAGCCCCTAGTACTCTGAGCGGCCACTTGCCAAAAGCGTTTCAGCCAGAGCCTGCCTCGATATCCTTCAGCTTTTTCCCGGGCTCTGAGAGCCTATGGGAGCCGTAGGAAGTGTCACGTTATTGCAAAGATCCTCAGTCTTCAATAAAAAGAGCCAAGACAAAACACACCTTGTCAGACAGGCCACTTCCTGCATGGAATCTTCTCAGGTTTTGGCCTGCCATTTGAGTTCTGTTATACTCACAGACACCATTCAAACAGTTTTAGAAACTTTAGGGTGTTTTCTATCCAAAGCCAATACTTATATGCATATTCTAGTTACTGGGCAGGAGTAGTAACCAGATTAAATCGGGTACGTTTTTTTTATCCGGCTGTGTCAATACTGCCCCCTAGCCCTAACAGGTTAACTAGTGATTATGATTGATTGTTTTTTATTAGATAAGTTGCTAGCTAGCATTAAACTTATCTTAGCTTCTTACTGCATTCGCGTAACAGGCAGGCTCCTCGTGGAGTGCAATGTAAAGCAGGTGGTTAGAGCGTTGGACTAGTTAACCGTAAGGTTGCAAGATTGAATCCCCGAGCTGACAAGGTAAAAATCTGTCGTTCTGCCCCTGAACAAGGCAGTTAACCCACCGTTCCTAGGCCGTCATTGAAAATAAGAATGTGTTCATAACTGACTTGCCTAGTTAAATAAAGGTGTAAATCGGCCAAATCGGCGTCCAAAAATACCGATTTCCGATTGTTATGAAAACTTGACATTGGCCCTAATTAATCGGCCATTCCGATTAATTGGTCGACCTCTAATTTTCATAAAGAAACTGATAAAATACACAGGTGCTAAATCAAGGTGACTTACAAAGATGAGGAGTAGGATAGTTAGTGCAATGATGTAAGGTCCATAACTAAAGAATCATTGTGGAATCTGAAAAGACACGTATCCGAAAGCATGATAGTGCACTTGCTACGTGCACATGCTAAAAGAAAGGAACGATGTTTCTAGCTAATTGTCATTGTAGCAAAGTATTTATAAACATAAAATCTGATCACTTAAGTTTCATTTTTATTTCTTTCTAAATTGATTTTGGCCCAATAGACCTGGCATATTCCAAGTTTCAAGGAGCTTTCTGTTTTCATTGGGTTATTTTGCTTAAAAACCTTTATGCTTACAACTCTGCATGCCAGTCAAGAGTGGCCGAAAGGGTGTTTAGCGTCCCCAGTGGCTCTGCAAGAGCAGAGAGGATATTCTCTGCTGCTGACCTGCTCTCTAGGCACAATCACATGAGCCTGAAGCCACAGACTCTGGCCAAACTCGTCTTTCTAAAAAGGAATTCAAAGGCACTGTAGACTGAGCCTAATAAGGCTTTTTTTCATTTAATTTGTATTTAATTCTAAGTAAGTCACAGCCTATATGTGCAATTTATAGACTGTAATAATTTGATTTCAATGAGATGTTTCAATGTTTAGCGCTTAATGTCTCTGACTCCCTGCCAGCCTAGTGTGTCGCACTCGCAAATGCTTCACAATGTATTTCTTTGTAGGCTATAACCTTGAAATAATTGGCTCCCTGTCTGGCTCTTGACCTATTTAGAGTGTTTATATGCTGTTTAATACGACATGTAGCCTATTTGAAATGATGAGCACTTCTTACATCTTTTCATGTTTATTAAAATACTTTTCATTCAAATCATATGGTTTGGTTTCAATGCTTCAAACCAAATGGTAGGTCCAAAAATAGATGGTTGTTGGTTAAATTGTGATTTTGATGAATGGAGTGAATTTGGAGCTGCAGTTTTTTTTCATGTGAGCAGGTAGCAGTTTTTAGCAGAGCACTTGGGAAGGACGCAGAGCTCCGGAGAGGTGCACAAGCACCGCTCCATGAGCGATGAGCGGGATTTCCGACCGCTCAACTCCACTCACATACTCTGCTGGTGAGTATGCAGGCCATGGAAGAACTGGGACATTTTCAGCTTCCAGGAATTGTGTACAGATCCTTATGACATGTGGGTCGTGCATTATCATGCTGAAACATGAGGTGATGGCGGCGGATGATTGGCACGACAATGGGCCTCAGGATCTTGCCACGGTATCGCTGTGCATTCAAATTGCCAGCGATAAAATGCAATTGTATTTGTTGTCTGTAGCTTATGCCTGCCCATACCATAACCCCACCACCAACATGGGGCTCTCTGTTTACAACTTTGACATCAGCAGACCGCTCGCCCACACGACGCCATACACGCTGCTTGCCAGCTGCCCGGTACAGTTGAAACCTGGATTCATCCGTTACGAGCACACTTCTCCAAAGTGTAAGTGGCCATCGACAGTGGGCATTTACCCATTGAAGTCGGTTACGACGCCCATCTGCAGTAAGGTCAAGACCCTGGTGAGGACGACGAGCATGCAAATGAGCTTCCCTGGGATGGTTTGTGCATTAACTATTCGGTTGTGCAAACCCACAGTTTCATCAGCTATCCAGGTAAATGGTCTCAGACGATCCCGCAGGTGAAATATCTGTATGTGGAGGCCCTAGGCTGGCGTTGGTTACACGTGGTCTGCGATTGTGAGGCTGGTTGGACGTACTGCCAAAATCTCTAAAACGACGTTGGAGGCGGCTTATAGTAGAGAAATTAACATTCAATTCTCTGCCAACAGCTCTGGTGGACATTCCTGTAGTCAGAATGCCAATTGCACACTCCCTCAACTTGAGAAATTGATCATGCTGTTTAATCAGGTTCTGTGCCACACCTGTATGGTAGATGAATTATCTTGGAAATGCGGATTAACAGGGATGTAAAGAAATTTGTGCACACAATTTGAGAGAAATATATTTTTGTACATATGGAACATTTCTGGGACTTTTTATTTCAGCTAATGAAACATGGGACCAACACTGCGTTTTTATATTTTTGTTCAGTATATAATTGACTAAAGTGAAAAACCAATACTTCTCTTCCCACACCAGATGCATAATCTTTATCAATACTTCAGAACAATAACTGTAATATACTATAACAGTGTTCTACAGCCCACATTGGTGCTATGAGCTGCGGCTGTGACGGTCATGGAATTTTGGATGACGGTAATTGGCTAGCTAAATGACGCGGTCTCTTTTAATAACCGTTCAAATAGCAATAGACTTTTGGTAAAAAAGCAAAAAATGTGTTTTCATTTAGGAAATCTGTTGCCAAGTATTCCCAGAAATAAAAAAAGGTGTGATCGTGTTTCAAAGTAATCATCAAGGTATGAAATTATTATTTTCAGATACAATCTCTTTTTGTGCTTTGTTGTGTTCAATTTGCAGAGTACAAATTATTATTATTATTTTGCGACCCCCGATTTATTTTCCTACCGCTGAAGTTGTACCTTTGCACGTTTAGAAGAAGTGACTGCTAAATGCTAACTACCGATCTTATAAGCCATTTCTGTATGCATAGCTAGCACACAGAAGTCGGTGCTTGTAGTCAGTCGTTGTTAGCTGTTGATTGGTGACTATGGCATGAACATATATTGGGGTTGACATCAATACAAGCATTTTCTACTCCAATTTTTACCTCAAGGTAGTGTGAAATGCACATACAGTTGAAGTTGGAAGTTCACATACACCTTAGCCAAATACGTTTAAACTCAGTTTTTCTGAATTCCTGACATTTAATCCAAGTAAAAGTTACCTGTCAGTTAGGATCACTACTTTTATTTTAAGAATGTGAAATGTCGGAATAATAGTGTAGAGAGTGATTTATTTCACCTTTTTATTTCTTTCATCACATTCCCAGTGGGTCAGAAGTTTACATACACTCAATTAGTTTTTGGTAGCATTGCCTTTAAATTGTTTAACTTGGGTCAAACGTTTCAGGTAGCCTTCCACAACCTTCCCACAATAAGTTGGGTGAATTTTGTCCCATTCCTCCTGACAGAGCTGGTGTAACTGAGTCAGGTTTCTGACCTCCTTGCTCACACATACTTTTTCAGTTCTGCCCACATATTTTCTATAGGATTGAGGTTAGGGCTTTGTGGTGGCCACTCCAATACCTTGACTTTGTCCTTAAGCCATTTTGTCACAACTTTGGAAGTATGCTTGAGGCCATTGTCCATTTGGAAGACCCATTTGCGACCAAGCTTTAACTTCCTGATTGATGTCTTGAGATGTTACTTCAATATATCCACATCATTTTCCTCCCTCATGATGCCATCTATTTTGTGAAGTGCACCAGTCCTTCCTGCAGCAAAGCACCCCCACAACATGATGCTGCCACCCCCGTGCTTCACGGTTGGGATGGTGTTCTTCGGCTTGCAAGCCCCCCCCCCCCCCTTTCCTCCAAACATAACGATGGTCATTATGGCCAAACACTTCTATTTTTGTTTCGTCAGACCAGAGGACATTTCTCCAAGAAGTACGATCTTTGTCCCCATGTGCAGTTGCAAACCGTAGTCTGGCTTTTTTATGGCGGTTTTGGAGCAGTGGCTTCTTCCTTGCTGAGCGGCCTTTCAGGTTATATCAATATATGCCTTGTTTTACTATGGCTATAGATACTTTTGTACCCGTTTCCTCCAGCATCTTCACAAGGTCCTTTGCTGCTGTTCTGGGATTGATTTGCACTTTTCGCACCAAAGTACGTTCATCTCTAGGAGACAGAATGTGTCTCCTTCCTGAGCGGTATGACGGCTGCGTGGGTCCATGGTGTTTATATTTGCGTACTATTGTTTGTACAGATGAACGTGGTACCTTAGGCATTTGGAAATTGCTCCCAAGGATGAACCAGACTTGTGGAGGTCTACAATTCTTTTTCTGAGGTCTTTGCTGATTTCTTTTTGATTTTCCCATGATGTCAAGCAAAGAGGCACTGAGTTTGAAGGTAGGCCTTGAAATACATCCACAGGTACACCTCCAATTGACTCAAATGATGTCAATTAGCCTATCAGAAGCTTCAAAAGCCATGACATCATTTTCTGGAATTTTCCAAGCTGTTTAAAGGCACAGTCAACTCAGTGTATGTAAACTTCTGACCCACTGGAATTGTGATACAGTGAGTTTTAAGTGAAATATTCTGTCTGTAAACAATTGTTGGAAAAATGACTTGTGTCATGCACAAAATAGATGTCCTAACTGACTTGCCAAAACTATAGTTTGTTAACAAGAAATTTGTGGAGGGGTTGAAAAACGAGTTTTAATAACTCCAACCTAAGTGTATGTAACTTCCGACTTTAACTGTATAAACAATCGCCTAAATGTAGGCTAATTTTGCTGGGGGGCAATGATATTCGTGATCTTTCCCCCACGCATTTCCATGGTATTTCCATTGTTTTGGTCGAGTTCCATTGACCTCTTTACCACATCTATTACGAGTGTACCCAGGAGTTTACCAATCCAATTGCCAGGGTTAGAGGTTCATAGCCCTTTCTATTTCTATGTGTGCTGCTTCTGCATTGTGGGGGTGTTGCCTAGACCAGTGGTTCTCAAACCTCTCTTCGTGGACCCCTAGAAGTTTCACAACTGTTTGTTGTTGCTCAGAACTAGCTCACCTGATTCAACTAGTCAAGGGCTTGGTGATTTTAGTTGACAAGTTGAATCAGGTGTACTAGCTTTGGAATAGATCAAATACATGGAACGGCTGGGGGTCCCCGAGGAGAGGTTTGAGAACCACTGGCCTAGGCAACCGAAGACTCATTTGCTACAGCACCTTGCTTGTTTCAACAAGGCGCAACAAAGTTTCATCACGTTGTTAAGAGTCCATGTTACCTCAGAAACGGACTCAACCGCAAAGAATGCCTGTGGCCGTCCTGTCTTAAGTCAGCTGTTGGTTCCCAATGACAATATTTTATCTTCTTGTCCGTCTTCATCCATAACCGTTGGTTACGCAGTTATATAGTTATTGGGCCAGCCCTACAAGCAAAAAAATCTATTCAAATCGAATCTTATTTGACACATGCTCCGAATACAACAGGTGTAGACTTTACAGTGAAATGCTTGCTTACGAGCCCTTTCCCAACAATGCAGGGTTAAAAAGTAAAACATTTAAAAGTGAGAAGAATGTGCTAGATAAAAATAGCTAAACAATATAGCAATAACCAAGCCATATACAAGGAGTACTGGTACCGAGTCAATGTGCAGGGGTACGAGGTAATTGAGATATGTACATGTAGGTAGGGGTAAAAGTGACTCAGCAATCAGAATAGATAATATACAGAGTAGCAGCAGTTTGTGTGTGGCGTCAATATGCGTGTGTGTTGTAGTATGTGTGAGTGTGCATAAAGTCAGTGCAAGAGCCGGTGCAATAAAAAAAAAAGGGGGTCAATGCAAATGGTCAGAGTAGCAATTTGATTAACTCTTCAGCAGCCTTATGGCTTGGGGGTAAAAGCTGTTCAGGAGCCTTTTGGTTGCAGACTTGGCGCTCCGGGTACTGCTTGCCGTGCGGCAGCAGAGAGAACAGTCTATGACTTTGGTGACTGGAGTCTTTGACAATTTTTGGGGCCTTCCTCTGACACAGCCTGGTATAGAGGTCCTGGATGGCAGGGAGCCCTGCCCCAGTGAGGTACTGGGCCGTACGTTTTTTTCAGGGGGAAAAGGCGTTGTCATGCCCTCTTCACAACTGTCTTTGGTGTATTTGGACCATTTACAGGTCCTTAGTAATGTGGACACCGAGGAACTTGAAGCTCTTCCTCTCATGACAAGGTATCCACCTCCCCTGTCTCGGTCTTTCCCTCTGTCTCCTTCTAACCTGTGTTTCTCTCAAATATAGAGTCGCGCCAGGCAGGAGGACCCAGAGCAAGCTCGGTTGAAGGCGAAAGCTAAAGAGGTACGTGCTTCATTTTGTTTCCATCCACATACCAACACATCAAAGCAGTTGACACTCAGTATCATTATCTATGTACAATATCCCAAAATACACAAATTGTCAGACAGCTACAGACTGGCATGCAAGAACTTTCCACCAAAATACAAACATAGTCCATATAGACCCTCCAACCATGCCCATATTTGAGGCTAGCACTCCCCATATTATAGCTCTGCCTTGGGGCACACACTGTTTGGACAGTGTTTCACCACTTTGACCCAGAGGGGGCTCCGTGACCTCTGTGCCTTGGGACATGATCCATAAAGATCAGGACAGGGGAGCCCAAGTCAGGACATGTTGCTGTAATCCTGTGGACGTCACCTAATCAGTATTTTGTTTAGCTTTATAATTTTTGTTAGTGATGGTCTAGAACAAAGGCATGTAAGCCAAGTTGCTCCCCAGGAGGAGGGTTGGCCACACCTGGTTTTGTATTTGGTATTTTATTAGGATCCCCATTAGCTGTTGCAAAAGCAGCAGCAACTCATGAAACATAATACAGAACATCAATAGACAAGAACAGCTCAAAGACAGAACTACTTACTTTTTTTTTTTTTTTTTAAGGCACACACAGCCTACATATCAATGCACACACACAAACTATCTAGGTCAAATAGGGGAGAGGCGTTGTCTTGCTTTATCTGTTTATTTGAGCAATATGAGATGGAAGTTCCATGCAATTAGGGCTCTATATAATACTGTACGCTTTCTTGAATTTGTTCTGGATTTGGGGACCGTGAAAAGACTGCTGGTGGCATGTCTGGTGGGATAAGTGTGTGTGTCAGAGCTGTGTGTAAGTAGACTATGCAAACAATTTGGGATTTTCAACACATTAGTGTTTCTTATAAAAACAAGTGATGCCGTCAGTCTTCTCAACTCTTTGCCAAAAGAGACTGGCATAGTATTTATAGTATTTATATCAGCCCTCTGATTACAATTAAGAGCAAAACGCGCCGTTCTGTTCTGGGCTAGCTGCAGCTTAACTAGGTCTTTCCTTGCAGCACTGGATCACATGACTGGACAATAATCAAGATTAGACAAAACTAGAGCCTGCAGAACGTACTTTTTGGAGTGTGGTGTCAAGAAAGCAGAGCATCTCTTTATTACAGCCAGACCTCTCTCCATCTTTACAACCATTGAATCTATATGTTTGTAAACTGTCATGGTCAAATCTAAAGTAACATAGTCTCCTAAACTTGTTCAACAGCCGCACCATTCATTACCAGATTCAGCTGAGGGCTAGAGCTTAGGGAATGATTTGTACCAAATACAATGCTCTTAGATTTATAGATGTGACACCTAGTTTAACACCTACGTCAAGAATAGGCAACTGGTTTTCATTCTCTCCTAATCAGGGACTGACTCAGACCTGAGACACCAGGTGGCCTCTGTCCAATCAATCTGTGACATACAGTTGAAGTCGGAAGTTTACATACACTTAGGTTGGAGTCATTAAAACTCTTTTTTCAACCAATCCACACATTTCTTGTTAACAAACTATAGTTTTGGCAAGTCGGTTAGGACATCTACTTTGTGCATGACACAAGTAATTTTTACATTTACATTACATTTTAGTCATTTAGCAGACGCTCTTATCCAGAGCGACTTACAGTAGTGAATACATTTCATACATTTTTTTTTCTTTTTCGTACTGGTCCCCCGTGGGAATCGAACCCACAACCTTGGCGTTGCAAACACCATGCTCTACCAACTGAGCCACACGAGACCACAATTGTTGACAGAGTGATTATTTCACTTATAATTCACTATAGCGCAATTCCAGTGGGTCAAAAGTTTACATACACTAAGTTGACTGTGCCTTTAAACAGCTTGGAAAATTCCAGAAAATGTCATCATGGCTTTAGAAGCTTCTGATAGGCTAATTGACATCATTTGAGTCAATTGGAGGTGTACCTGTGGATGTATTTCAAGGCCTACCTTCAAACTTAGTAGTGCCTCTTTGCTTGACATCATGGGAAAATCAAAAGAAATCAGGCAATACCCCAGAAAAAAAATTGTAGACCTCCACAAGTCTGGTTCATCCTTGGGAGCAATTTACAAATGCCTGAAGGTGCCACGTTCATCTGTACAAACAATAGTACGCAGGTATAAACACCATGGGACCACGCGGCCGTCATACCGCTCAGGAAGGAGACGCATTCTGTCTCCTTGAGATGAACGTACTTTGGTGTGAAAAGTGCAAATCAATCCCAGAACAGCAACAAAAGACCTTGTGAAGATGCTGGAGGAAACGGGTACAAAAGTATCTATATCCACAGTTAAACAGTCCTATATCGACATGACCTGAAAGGCCGCTCAGCAAGGAAGAAGCCACTGCTCCAAAACCGCCATAAAAAAGCCAGACTACAGTTTGCAACTGCACATGGGGACAAAGATTGTACTTTTTGGAGAAATGTCCTCTGGTCTGATGAAACAAAAATAGAAGTGTTTGGCCATAATGACCATCGTTATGTTTGGAGGAAAAAGGGGGATGCTTGCAAGCCGAAGAAGAACACCATCCCAACTGTGAAGCACGGGGGTGGCAGCATCATGTTGTGGGGGTGCTTTGCTGCAGGAGGGACTGGTGCACTTCATAAAATAGATGGCATCATGAGGCAGGAAAATTATGTGGATATATTGAAGCAACATCTCAAGACATCAATCAGGAAGTTAAAGCTTGGTCGCAAATGGGTCTTCCAAATGGACAATGACCCCAAGCATACTTCCAAAGTTGTGGCAAAATGGCTTACGGGCAATAAAGTCAAGGTATTGGAGTTGCCATCACAAAGCCCTGACCTCAATCCTATAGAAAATTTGTGGGCAGAACTGAAAAAGCGTGTGCGAGCAAGGAGGCCTACAAACATGACTTAGTTACACCAGCTCTGTCAGGAGGAATGGGCCAAAATTCACCCAACTTATTGTGGGAGGCTTGTGGAAGGCTACCCAAAACTTTTGACACAATTTAAAGGTAATGCTACCAAATACTAATTGAGTGGATGTAAACCTCTGATCCACTGGGAATTTGATGAAAGAAATAAAAGCTGAAATCAATCATTTTCTCTACTATTATTCTGAAATTTCACATTCTTAAAATAAAGTGGTGATCCTAACTGACCTAAAACAGGGAATTTTTACTAGGATTAAATGTCAGTAATTGTGAAAAACTGAGTTTAAATGTATTTGGCTAAGGTGTATGTAAACTTCCGACTTCAACTGTAAATAAATCATTACTACAAGGTAGAAAATAACTACTACTTGGTCTCTCCAGGCCTCTGGCCTATGTGATCAAGACTAGTTTCTAGGATGTGCAGAGAGGCGTAACCTGGTTCTGCCTCTACCAATTTAATTTCTCAGACAGACAGGGACCTGACCAGAGGCAATGTTGGCTAGGCCTACAGAGCCCCACTCTCTGCCTTGTGCCCTCATAATATCTGAAGATACAATGCCCCTGTCTCACACACACACACGCTCGCCTGCTTCAGGCCCCTGGCCTCTGTTCCATCTTAACCTCCAGGGTCAGGTCTCAGCTCACTGTACCACATCACCATGTGCAGCACTTCCCTTTCAATTAGCATTACTAACGGGGACATTAATGAGGACGTCAACGTTGCCTTGAATTATATCTTCTGTCGATTCCAGGCTCCTCCTTTAGAGCAGGCGGCTGTTTTTAGTTTGTAGCACTAGCCTGCGGCAGAGGGATTTGTTTTCATGGCAGATGATAATAGCTCAATAATATGAAATGGTTGTAGTCAATGAATAGGCCTGTTAGAGGAGTTTGTCCTGTGTGATTTTTCAGTGCCGTTTTAGAAAGCTACTGTACTTCTTCGCTCTGTATCACATCTCTCATTTGTAGATGACAACTTTCTCCATTCCAGCTATTATGCTACCACTGATGGATCCTTTTCAGGATGTAAATCAGACAGGAGAATATAAATGTGTGTGGCTCTCTCTTTCCCCTCTTAGATGCAGCAGGCGGAGCAGGCCCAGATCCGACAGCGTGAAGCCAACCTCACTGCCCTTGCGGCCATCGGTCCCCGCAAGAAACGCAAGATGGACTCGCCAGGGAGCTCCACATCGGGCACAGAGGTAAGGGTCCTAAAATGTGGCAGTATGAAGGTGCTGATATCCTAAGTTTGATATCCTAATTTTCCAATGACTTTCACCTTCCTACTCTTCATCACATTAAGGGAAAACAAATATGTAAACTCGCTTTTGAAGAAATGCCTAAAAGAAAGTGGGGATTGCTTTGCTCACAGTCATACACCTGTGTCATCAATGCACATCCCCCAGCACTCTCCCAATCCAGCAGAGAGCAGAGTGAATGTGACCAGAGTTGAGTGAAGGGGGTCAGCGTGGGCCTCTAGGCTTGTTGTGGGTGTCTGCACTGCTCTACCCCCTCCAAGCCCCCTCTCCTCTCACCCCCTGAGAGGAGCCATAGATTTCAGCTCTGCAGAAATGAGCCTGAGGGGGGAACACAGCCTGGGGCGGCTGCAGTATGGGTGCCTCGGTCACACCCATCACCCCCTCCCACATCCAGCCCTGAGTTCTCCCCAAAGCGATCCCAGACAAAGGGCTCTGTGCGGGGTGAGAGCCCGGGATCAGGAGAGGGAGGGAATGCAAGCGAGAGGGAACATTTTAGGGAGGGGAAGGTGAAAGAATGAACTTTGCCATGGTGAAGTCATCTGAACGGGTAGCAAGCTAGTTGGTCAGTTGGTAGGTTAGCCAGTTGGTGAGCTAGCCAGGTAGTTAGCTGGGTCGTTCCAACAATTCTGGGTGCCTTTTGAGAAGTGTAACTCGGTAAAACATTTTTTTAACACTGTCATAAAGAGCACATGTTCAACTTTATAAAAAACATGTTTTCCCATCTCAAGAGATAAAAAAATAAATAAGTGCCAAATAAAGTATCAGGGTTGACTGTAACAGGGTTGACTGTCATCTTAATCAGACATAAATCCCCTTGTGACAGGGTGAATAGAAGTGGCAATTGAATGCAAGCTTCCCAAGAAATGAAATTGTTCAGGTGTCTAGCATGTCTATGCGTAACAAGGTTGACTTGTTATGCTGACCCACTCAGTTTTCCACCACAAAACACTAATGGCCAAAAAGAGTAGAACCAGCTCACCTGCTGTTACACTATAATTTGACTATTAGATGTTCAATGTTTCTTTTGAAAAAAAAAAAAATATTTAAAAGGAAGTTTCACCATATTAAAATGAAAGTTCAGTTCACATAACAGGGTTGACCTTAAAATGAGGGACATATGTAAATAAATAATCATCTTCAGAAATGACTGTCAGAGCAACAAAATAACTAGAGCTTTACAATGATGGAGAAAACACCGGAGGGACATGTCAAAATGGCACTTTAGCAGTTATTTATTCATGTTCCATTTTTTATTGAATTCTCCATGTGGTCTATATTAAAGGACACTTCTCTTAATATAACAGGTTTTTAAAATGCAAAATTGGTGCACAATTTCTACTTAAAATATCAAAGGGCACTCATTTTGTGGAACTACCCAGCTAGTCCCTCATCAGTTACTTTGCTTGCTAGTTTGTAAAATGGATATAAAGTTGCTAGTCTACACACCCATTGCACAGTATTCACGTTTTGCTGCCTTAAAATGTAGTAAAGAAATTATAGAAAATATTCCAGATTTTTTAAATGTGTAGTGGGGAAAAAATACAAATGTTTTATTCAATTTTAAGGCAGCAGCATGTGTAAACTTACTAGCCACTGTATAGGACTTCAGGCAGTTAGATATACAGGTAACTGCCAAAATAAAGGATACACCAACATAAAGTGTCTTAATAGGGCGTTGGGCCACCACGAGCCACCAGAACAGCTTCATTGTGCCTTGGCATATATTGTAAAAGTGTCTGGAACTCTATTGGAGGGATGCAACCCCATTCATCCACAAGAAATTCCCATAATTTGGCGTTTTGTTGCTGGTAGTGGAAAACGCTGTTTCAGGCACCGCTCCAAAATCTCCCATAAGTGTTTTAATTAGGTTGAGATCTGGTGACTGACACACACACACACACACACACACACACACACACACACACACACACACACACACACACACACACACACACACCCTTTAAACATCCCATGCTCCTTTGAGACCCCTCCTTCAAAGTCACTGAGATTTCTTTTAGCCATGGTAGCCAAAATAATGGGCAACTGGGGATTTTTATACATGGCCCTAAGCATGATGGGATGTTAATTGCTTAATTAACTCAGGAACCACACTGGTGTGGAAGCACCTGCTTTCAATATACTTCGTCTCTCATGTACACAAGTGTTTCCTTAATTTTGACAGTCACCTGTATGTTAGTTAGATAGTTGGGTAATTAGCAAGTAAACAAGGTAGTCCCCTATGGGATGTTTATTTTCTACCGTAGGTAATGAGTGGTAATGCAGAAGGGTTGTCTGGCTTCTTTTGTTAGCATTTTCTCATAGTGTATTCGGAAAATATTCAGACCCCTTGACTTTCTCCACATTTTTTTTACGTTAGCCTTATTCTAACATTTTATTTTTTCTCATCAATCTACACCCAATACCCCATAATGACAAAGTGAAAGAGGTTTTTAGATTTTTTTTCTTCTCAAATGTATTAAAAATAAAAAACAGAACCATTTACATAAGTATTCAGACCCTTTGCTATGAGACTCAATTGAGGTGCGTCCTGTTTCCATTGATCATCCTTGAGATGTTTCTACAACTTGATTGGAGTCCACCTGTGGTCAATTCAATTGATTGGACATGATTTGGAAAGGCACACACCTGTCTATATAAGGTCAGTGCATGTCAGCGCAAAAACCAAGCGAGGTCGAAGGAATTGTCCGTAGTGCCCCAAGACAGGATTGTGTCGAGGCACAGATCTGGGGAAGGGTACCGATAAATGTCTGCAGCATTGAAGGTCCCCAATTACACAGTGACCTCCATCATTCTTAAATGGAAGAAGTTTGGAACCACCAAGACTCTTCCTAGAGCTGGGTGCCCGGCCAAACTGAGCATTCGGGGGAGGACTTTTGTCAGGGAGGTGACCAAGAACCCGAGGGTCACTCTGACAGAGTTCCTCTATGCAGATGGAGAACAACGACCTAAAGCACACAGCCAACACAACGCAGGAGTGACTTCGGGACAAGTCTCTGAATGTCCTTGAGTGGCCCAGCCAGAGCCCGGACTTGAACCCGATTTGAACATCTCTGGAGAGACCTGAAAATAGTTTGTGCAGGGATGCTCCCCATCCAGCCTGACAGAGCTTGAGAGGATCTACAGAGAAGAATGGAAGGAACTCCCTAAATACAGGTTTGCCAAGCTTGTAGCGTCATACCCAAGAAGACTTGAGGCTGTAATCGCTGCCAAGTGCTTCAACAAATACGGTTATGGGTCTGAATACTTATGTAAATGTGATTTGTTTTTTATTTTTAATAAATGTGCAAAAAAATTCTAAAAACCTGTTTTTGCTTTTCCATTTTAGAATAAGGCTGTAACGTAAGAAATTGTGGAAAAAGTCAAGGGGTCTGAATACTTTCCGAATGCACTGTACATACCCAAACGTTCTGAGGTGTTCGTGGCAGGCTGATGTGTCTATCTCACCCTGACCACTCCTGCAGATGGGTGCTAAGGGACCAGTTGGGGCTCCAACCTCAGGAAATATTAGTTACAAAGCAGGCAGCTTGGAGACAAGATTTCACGCCGGGATTCAATCCGATCGCCCCTTTTCGATTATGCACCTTGAAGGCAATTCCTGTGTTCACAAAGATTGCATTTGTCAGCTCAGTCAGATTTTTTGTTGTTGAGATTTCCAGGAGCTCAATCAGAAATGTTTAATGTCATCCTGCTATAAGGCAGATCTGATCAGAATGAATTTGGCCTTTAAGTCAGAGAACTAAATAACATTTGTAATACGTTCTTCTCAATAGAGAAAAGTTATTTATCCACGGCCAACTTCCATGCCTAATGTGAACGAGTTTCCTGAGTAATCGGACCAGTCAGAGTTATATCGCAAGAGGATCTTTGACTGATTTGAGTCGGAGCGGCGATCTCGTGCGACCAATCACGCTTGATTGGAGTGTCTCCACCGAGTGTGTAATGTTGGGCATTCATTGTGCCAGTATGGAGTGTGTGTGTGGCCCGCGTGTGTGCAGGAGGTTACCACACCTGCAGGCTGTTAAGCTGTATAATACTCTGATTGTGTTCCTGTATGGACCTGGAGCCTTATTCCAATCCTCCAGTGTCAGCTCTCCCCTCAGGCTCTCAGCACATAAAGTAGAATATGGTACTGAACTCATTTTACATAATAGGAACCACCATTGGTTCACAAAATGGCCATTTCATAAAACCAAATGTTTTTCCTTGAGCCCCGATTTTAATGAAATGTATCCATTGTAACCACCAGGCCCCAGTTAAGGAACACCTGACTGGCTGGTAGCTGATCAGTTCCAGGATACACTACAGGGCTGTTCAGTTAGGCACAATGTCACGGAGTTCACTAAGACATGTACCATTTTGTCACCCCATCAAACAAGCCTCAGGATATTTCAGTAGTGTGCACCACACAGCATCAACTCAACCCACACTGTATGATATCACATTGGTAATTGCTGCTCTTTGAGTTTGTTGGAGCTGTCCCAAAATGGAGAGAACATGGCATTTAGTGTGCACGGTAAGGGTTTGACCGTTTCCCTCAAGCTGTACACACACCTTGTATGAAACTGTGGTGACGCGCGCACACACGCCTGGGCTGTCAAGGGTTAATAGTGAGTGGGATAGGACAGGTGACAGTGAATTGACATTTCTCTGGTTAGACCACATCGCTTGTTCCCCCTGCCTGCATTACTATTGCTTGAGCCTCGACGTTGGCACAAAGGCTGGATATCGCCAACACATATTTTAAGTCACTTGAAACAACTCTAAATCACTTACTAGCAGACCTAACTTTTGTCATGTCATCCGTTTCTCCTCAGGTTGCTTTGGGTTCAGGGGCCGGCTCTTCCACAGCCGCCTCCTCCCGCCAACAGCTCCGTCAGAGGATCACGCGAGTCAATCTCAGGGACTTTATCTTCTGCCTGGAGCAGGAGAGGGCTACATCCCGGTCCTTACTGCTCTATAAGGCTCTCCTGAAGTAGTGGAGTCCCCCAGGGTTCTGGACTTGACCTAATACACGTTTCCCCTTTACCCCAACTCATACATACATACATACATACATACACTCACACTCACACTCACACACACACACACACACACACACACACCCCCCCCCCCCTCCCCGTACCACACTATTCTATATCCCCCTAATCTGATGCTAAGCAACCCCACACCACCCCAATTTTGCCCCCTGATCATACAGCCCCTTTGGACAGGTACACTGCTGGCTCTACTCTTTCACTTGGTCACCTCATTGTTCTCACATCAAGTCTAGTCTCATTCACTAGCTGTGTGCTTACAATGCTGAGAGCCTCGAAGCTGGCTGGCGGGCATGTACTTGTTTTTTTTTTACCATGACTCCTATGTACCTGATGAGGTGCCTTTTTGAGTCTGTCCCAATCCGTTGCGTAATTCTCAAACAAAACCTACAGTTGTAAGATTTATGTCAGGATCCTTGCTATTTTAGCCCAATGGCTACTCACTAAGGATGTTACATCACACCACAGATAGTTTTGACTGGATTTTCAAAAGGATTGTTTGGTCACCCTGGGTAGGATTTGTGCTCTCCAGATCGAAACTTTAAACACTTGTGTTATCTACGTTTTTTTCCAAACATTGAAAAGGAACCATTTCAAATTGAAAGATAATGTTTGCATTTTATGTACCATACTAGTAAGTACTGAGTTTGGGGGAAAAAAACGACAGGTTTTAATTCACCACACCATATAGTGAATGTTAGAGAAATCTATTGTCAGATAAATGTACAGAGTACTGTGATGCCTCATTTTTTTTAAACGACAAATACATACAGTACTTACTAGTTCCAGACCTGGGTCCAATACTTTGAAATGATTGAGCCGTGCTCGATTTAGTTTGCCTGGTACAATAGAACCAATGGAATAGTCCCATTAAATGCAAACGCCAAGCTAAATCAAGCGCACCTTAATTTGACCCAGGTTTGGCTGGTATACACGGTTTAGGGTTCATATTACGATATTACTGCGCAGCATGTCTGATTTAGGTATTATGGCAGAATAGTGAAACATAAGATTATATTTTTTTTGGTGTGTGTAAAGAGCCAACTCGGTTCATATATGGTTCATACATAGACTTGTCTCTCCTATTGTAGACCGTGAATCTAGATAAATTACCAGTAGCCATTTTTAAAGATATTATTATTCAGACTCAAGCTCAGCACAGAACAGGGAGCTGGCTCTCTTATACACTCACTCAGGCTAATGAAATAAAGACGTCAACAAACAATGTTGTCATATTGAGCACCATTCCTATCATTTTCTTCTCAAGACCTTAAATTCCATCCAGGATTTTTTTTTTTTTTTTCCACCTGGAAAGTCAGTCTCTTGCGGCACCACGCAACAAGATCTATAGAGTGCTTTGCTATTTTAATGCTGATGATCAACATCAAAATGATCTGTCGTAGCAATCAAGCAAGTATTTTTCTAATGCTAATTGTATACAACTGCTAATTTTTGGGGGGGTCGAAAGCGGCTTTTTTTTTTCCCAGTTTGACTGAAGGTTTTTAATGCTTTAAATGTATTTTTTACAGTAACAAGCATTTTGTTTATATAGTGCATAGTTCTAATTGAGCAATGAGATAAAGCTGTGGTGTTAAGGGTCTGGGTCTTAGCACCTAGCTACATTAGCATCTGTTGAAGGACACATTTTTGTGACTATTTATATTTCCTACTATCTGTGTATTCAAACCTGACGCATTTCAGGCGATGCAATTTTACTATTGTTTGTACCTTTGCAAAAAAAAAAATAAAGTGACAAAGTACAAATAGCCTGATTTCTTTGATGGTGCAGTACATTCGGAAATTATTCAGACCCCATTACTTTTTCCACATTGTTACGTTAGTCTTATTCTAAAAATAGTTTCTTTTTTTCCCCTCCTCAATCATAACAAAATACCCCATAACGACAAAGCGAAAACAGGTTTTAAAAAATTACTGCAAATGTATTAAATAAAAACATACTTTATTTACATTAGTATTCAGCTCCTTTGCTGTGAGACAACCTGTTTTTGTTATCATTGTGGAGTATTGTGTGAAGATTGCGTGGGGGGAAACGATTTGATCCATATTAGAATAAGGCTGTAACGTAACAAAATTTGGAAGAAGTCAAGGGGTCTGAATACTTTCTGAATGCACTTTGTGCCAGGTTGAGTTTCTTATGAATCTCTGCAACCCAGCTACTTGGCTGTCCACGAGAGATTAGTCAAAAAAACTGCTAAAAACAGTTATCAATACAGCTGCACAAACATATCTTAAATATGATCTGAAATTGCAGTTATACAAATCTGTGAAATGTGCACCATATTAACACATACAAAATGCCAGTTTTCACATCATGAACATTTGTCAGGAAAGATTTAGATTCGTACTAGCCTTCCCTGTAGCTCAGTTGGTAGAGCATGGTGTTTCCAACACCAGCATGGTGTTTGCAACGCCAGGGTTGTGGGTTTGATTCCCACGAGGGGCCAGCACAGAAGAAAAAAAAAATGTATGAAATGAAATGTATGCATTCACTACTGTAAGTCGCTCTGGATAAGAGCGTCTGCTAAATGACTAAAATGTAAATGTAAATACTAGTCAATAGTTGACACCTACTCATTCAAAGGTTTTTATTTTTACTATTGTCTACATTGTAGAATAGTGAAGACATCAAAACAATGAAATAACATATTGAATCATGTAGTAACCAAAAAGGTGTTCACAAATATTTTATATTTGAGATTCTTCAAAGTAGTCACCCTTTGCCTTTGACAGTTTTGCACACTCTTGGCATTCTCTCAACCAGCTTTAAGGAGTTCCCACATATGCTGAGCACTTGTTGGCTGCTTTTCCTTAACTCTGCGCTCTAAATCATCCCAAACAATTGCAATTGGGTTGAGATCGGGTGATTGTGGAGGCCAGGTCATCTCCTTGGTCAAATAGCCCTTACACAGCCTGGAGGTGTGTTGGGTCATCTGACCAAAATACAGATTTCCACCAGTCTAATGTCCATTGCTCGTGTTTCTTGGGCCAAGCAAGTCTCTTCTTCTTATTGGTGTACTTTAGTAGTGGTTTCTTTGCAGCAATTCGACCATGAAGGCCTGATTCACGCAGTCTCTTCTGACCAGCTGATGTTGAGATGTCTGTTACTTGAACTCTGAAGCATTTATTTGGGCTGCAATTTCTGAGGTTGGTAACTAATGAACTTATCGTCTGCAGAGAGGTAACTCTGGCTCTTCCTTTTCTGTGGCGGTCCTCATGAGAGCCAGTTTCATCATAGCTCTTGATGGTTTTTGCGACTGCACTTGAAGAAACTTTCCAGATTGACTGACCTTCATGTCTTAAAATAATGTTGTTTCTCTTTGCTTATTTGAGCTGTTCTTGCCATAATATGGACTTGGTCTTTTACCAAATAGGGCCTTCTTCTGTATATACCCCCCCCTTGTCTTAACACAATTGATTGGCTCAAGTGCATTAAGAAGGAAAGAAATTCCACAAATTAACTTTTAACAAGGCACACCTGTTAATTGAAACGCATTCCAGGTGACTACCTCATGAAGCTGGTTGGGAGAATGCCAAGAGTGTGCAAAGCTGTCATCAAGGCAAAGGCTGGTTACTTTGAAGCATCTCAAATAAAATATTTTGATTTAACACTTTTGGTTACTACATGATTCCATATGTGTTATTTCAGAATGTTGATGTCTTCACTATTATTATACAATGTAGAAAAAAGTACAAATAAAGAAAAACCCTTGCATGAGTAGGTGTCCAAACTTTTTACTGGTACTGTATATATAAAAGTTGGAAACCCCATATTGTCCATTTGACATTTAATTGAACAAATACCTACACATTACAGTAAATGACATTCAGATCTTGGGTAGGAAGTTGTCAAGAAATGAGGCAAACACAGACATGTTCTGTTCTTCCTGTGGTAGGGCATGGCCATTTTTGGTTGCATTTATACAGTTTACCAATCATTGGACAAAAGATCAGAATTGGGCTGCCTGTGTAAACGCAGCCATAATGTCTCTGAAGCGGAGGTCATACCGGTAGACCCATCCTGAGGCTTGAACAGGAGTCCCCAGTTAAACCTAAGCTGGAATTGAGCACCATATTACTAGAGCTATTTCCTCCTAGTGGTCAACAGCCCAGAAGTGACGGACCGTTTCACTTGGATACTGAACGATACTGTATCTCTGTTGGAAATGGCAGCAGTAAGAGTTCCAGACAAACAGAGCTAATGAGCTCACCTCAGACAGACTCATTTCAGAGGATGCCTTTAGTGTCTTTGAATCTCAATAGAATCACAACCTTCTCACATCTTGCTAGTCCAGTCTACATTGTCACTGGCAAATGATATTCCCAAGCATGAAAAGTCCTTGTGTGTTTTTCACTGTTAAAGTTGTGTAAATAGGACTCGAAAATCAGCACCGGACGTGTTGATCTCTCACGGGTCCCTCTGTTCCTCCCAACCTAGTCCAGAGGCTCTTGTTTGATGTGGATGGTGGTGCCGATGGACTGACCCCTGCGGAGCTCGCGACACAAGACGTACTCGCTGAACTGTGAGGAGTCAACTCCGCCGCCACATGACGCCGTCACGCTGAAGCCCTTCTGGAACAACCTCTCCAGAACCTGCAGAGAGCACAGGAGAGTCAGACAGGGTCTTTAGACATTTGACATAAGTTATAGTGCCGAGCACGCTATTGTTATACCCTCTTCCTTATACACTATACAGTATATACACAAAAGTATGTGTACACCCCTTGAAATGAGTAGATGCTGCTATTTCAGCCACACCCGTTGCTGACGTATAAAATTGAGCACGCAGCCCTGCAATCTCCATAGACAAACGTTGGCAGTAGAATGGCCTTACTGAAGAGTTCAGTGACTTTCAACATGGCAGTCATAGGATGCCACCTTTCCAACAAGTAATTGTCAAATTTCTGCCCTGCTAGAGCTGCCCCGTCAACTGTAAGTGCTGTTATTGTGAAGTGGAAATGTCTAGGAACAGCTCACCCGCGAAGTGGTAGGCTACACAAGCCCAGAACGGGACCGCCGAGTGCTGACTGTCCTCGGTCGCAACACTCACTACAAGTAATGTCAGCACAAGAACTGTTCGTTGGGAGCTTCATGAAATGTGTTTCCATGGTCGAGGAGCCGCACACAAGCCTAAAATCACCAATGCGCAATGCCAAGCGTCGGCTGGAGTGGTGTAAAACTAGCCACCATTGGACTCTGGAGCAGTGGAAATGTGATGAATCACGCGTCACCATCTGGCAGTCCGACGGACGAATCCGGGTTTGTCGGATACCAGGAGAACGCTACCTGACCCAATGCATAGTGCCAACTGTAAAATTTGGTAGAGGAGGAATAATGGTCAGGCTAGGTGCCTTAGTTCCAGTGAAGGGAAATCTTAACGCTACAGCATACAATCACATGATCCTGTGCTTCCAACTTCGTGGCAACAGTTTGGGGAAGGCCCTTTCCTGCTTCAGAATGACAATGCCCCCTGCACATAGCGAGGTCCATACAGAATAGGTTTGTCGAGATCGGTGTGGAAGAACTTGACTGGTCTGCACAGAGACCTGACCTCAACCTCATTGTAAACTTTTGGGATGAATTGGAATGCCAACTGCGAGCCAGGCCTTATCGCCCAACATCCGTGCCCGACCTCAGTAATGCTCTTGTGGCTGAATGGAAGCAAGTCCCCGCAGCAATGTTCCAACATGTAGTGGAAAGCTTTCCCAGAAGAGTGGAGGCTATTATAGCAGCAAAAGATGGCGAACTCCAAATTAATGCCCATGATTTTGGAATGAGATGTTCGACGAACAGGTGACCAAAAGTATTTTCTTAAATTTGATTTCACCTTTATTTAACCAGGTAGGCTAGTTGAGAACAAGTTCTCATTTGCAACTGCGACCTGGCCAAGATAAAGTGTAGCAATTCGACACATACAACAGCACAGAGTTACACATGGAATAAACAAAACATACAGTCAATAATACAGTAGAACAAAAGAAAACAAAGTCTATATACAGTGAGTTCAAATGAGGTAAGTTAAGGCAATAAATAGGCCATGGTGGCGAAGTAATTACAATATAGCAATTAAACACTGGAATGGTAGATGTGCAGAAGATGAATGTGCAATTAGAGACTGGGGTGCAAAAGAGCAAGATAAATAAATAAATAAATACAGTATGGGGATGAGGTAGGTAGATAGATAGATGGGCTGTTTACAGATGGGCTATGTACAGGTGCAGTGATCTGTGAGCTGCTCTGACAGCTGGTGCTTAAAGCTAGTGAGGGAGATATGAGTCTCCAGCTTCAGAGATTTTTGCAGTTCGTTCCAGTCATTGGCAGCAGAGAACTGGAAGGAAAGGCGGCCAAAGGAGGAATTGGCTTTTGGGGGATGACCAGTGAGATATACCGGCTGGAGTGCATGCTACGAGTGGGTGCTGCTATGGTGACCAGTGAGATGAGATAAGGCGGGGCTTTACCTAGCAGAGACTTGTAGATAACCTGTAGCTAGTGTGTATAATATGTATAATAGAGTTGACCAGGAGCCATATAAGAACAGAGTTGACCTATAACTGCACCTGAACTGAGTTGAGCCTATTAAGAACTTAAACATTTTAAACTGGGTTTGCAAAGTAACTGAAGTAAGTCAGTCTGCCATGTTACAGAGTTGACTTTTAGTCTTCAGCATTGCTGGATGACCCGATCTGCGGTGTACACAAAACATTAAGACTGACCAGGTGAATGCAGGGGAAAGCTATGATCCTTCATTGATGTCACTTGTAAAATCCACTTCAAATCAGTGTAGATGATTTGGAGGAGACCAGTTAAAGGACTTTTAAGCCTCGAGACAATTGAGACATGGATTGTGTGTGTGCCATTCCGAGGGTGAATAGGCAAGACAAAAGATTTAAGTGCCTTCGGAAAGTATTCAAACATGACTTTTTCCACATTTTGTTATGTATTAAATCGCCCCCCCCCCTCAACAATCTACACACAATACCCCATAATCACAAAGCAAAAACATGTTTAGACATTTTTGCTAATTTATAAAAAAGAAATAAAACTGAAATATCACATTTACATAAGTATTCAGACCCATTACTCAGCACTTTGTTGAAGAACCTTTGGCAGCGATTACAGCCTCAAATCTTCTTGGGTATGACGCTACAAGCTTGGCACAACTGTATTTGGGGAGTTTCTCCCACTCTTCTCTGCAGATCCTTTCAAGTTCTGTCAGTTTGGATGGGGAGCGTTGCTGCACAGCTATTTTCAGGTCTCTCCAGAGATGTTCGATCGGTTTCAAGTCCGGGCTCTGGCTGGACCACTCAAGGACATTCAGAGACTTGCCCCGAAGCCACCCCTGCGTTGTCTTGGCTGTGTGCTTAGGGTGGTTCTCCTGTTGGAAGGTGAACCTTCGCCCCAGTCTGAGGTCCTGAGCACTCTGGAGCAGATTTTCATCAAGGATCTCTCTGTACTTTGCTCGGTTCATCTTTCCCTCAATCATGACTAGTCTCCCAGTCCCTGCCGCTGAAAGAAAAACATCCCCACAGCATGACGCTGCCACCACTCTAGGAAGAGTCTTGGTAGTTCAAAACTTCTTCCATTTAAGAATGATGGCCACTGTTCTTGGAGACCTTAATCCACTTTAGAATAAGGCTGTAACGTAACAAAATGTGGAAAAAGGTCAAAGGGTCTGAATACTTTCCGAAGGCACTAAGTGAAACGGGGTACTGTAGTAGGTGCCAGGCACACCGGTTTTGTGTCCAGAACTTCAAAACTGCTGGGTTTTTCACGCTGAACAGTTTCCCGTGTGTATCAAGAATGGTCAACCACCCAAAGGACATACAGCCAACTTGACACAACTATGGGAAGCGTTGGAGTCAACATGGGCCAGTGGACCATTCTTGGACCCTGTGGAACGCTTTCGACACCTTGTCGAGTCCATGCCCTGGAGAATTGAGGCTGTCCTTAAGTCAAAAGGGGAGGGTGCAACTCAATATTAGGAAGTTAATCCTAATGTTTGGTATACTCCGTGGCATTCACCTGAATCCACATCAGAACAGAATTGACCTATAGAACTACAACTATATCACCGTCCGTACCTGAACTGAGTTGAGCCTGCAGTAGCCGTTGAGAGGGAATCTGATGACATGCGTGGGGTCGTGGTTCCAGCCGGCGTTCACAGAGTTACACATGACGTCTCCGGTCTCGGGGAAGATCTCCTCGATGAGCACCTTCCCTCCGCTGAGGGCGATCCTCTCCCCCAGGTCAGGGGTCACTCGGACCACCAGGCACTCGCAGGGCGGTCTCTTCTGGCCCTCCTGCTCCGTCTGCCAGCGCTCCAGCTCGCGGACCATGGGTGTCAGTTGGTAGTAACGAGCCTCCTCGTATAGCTGGGGGAAGTCCTGTCATAATAGAAACACATAAGCAAGGATACATACCCACAAGAACACACAAACACAAGAAAGCATACACAAACACATATGAATACATGAACACACCAGGGTTTCCATTAGCTGGTAATAGCTGGCTTTTGTCTGATAAATAAAATTGGTGCCACCAATTGTCCAGGAGAAGAAGAAAAATGTATTGATGGAAATACATTTGACTGGTCATGTTTATCAGTCCATAGGTTCATTTGCATAATTTAGTGTAATTAAATTTGCATGTGTGTACAATATATTTGTTATGTACAGTATAGTATCACACGCGTACAGTATACAGATACAGAGCCTGTGAGCGGAAAATCTGTCAGACAGCGCAAGCACTGCTGCTACAGCATCTTGTGCTGCTTTCAAGACAACTGGGAACTCATGACGTTAGTGATATTCAGATCGGGAAGTTGGAGCTCTACAAATAAATCCTTGTTTCAACATACCTTATGTCATGCCTTTTTGGTTTTATTGACAATATCTGTTGGGGAAAAGGTTGGATGTTGCCACATACATACTTAACAAAATTAAGGAAGTTTCTATTAAAATTATTCATAAATATTATCCTGCCAACAACTATATGGAGTAAAAATTAAAATAAAAACATGCATTCAAATTGTACATTTTGTAATGACCACCCAGAAATGGTGTTGCATCTTTTTTGGCATTGTATTCATGTAAGGAATCTCTGGCAAGACATCAGCAGATTTATAATTGAACACATTTCAGATTTTAGACTATTATGGAGAGATGTACTGCTTGGATTCTTTACCCACGATAGAAATAAGTGAAACAAATACATTTACAAACAAAACACGACATTTTCTTACCTTACAATTAATTTTTTTACTATTTGAATACAATTTAATACTCTACCTACACAAAAAGCTGTTAGAATTCTAAGTGTGTGTATGTCCTTAAGGTCCTTGTGTAATGTGATATTGTAACCCCTAGCCCAATTGTCCTATGAACACACACACCAGTTGAAGTCAGAAGTTTACATACACCTTAGCCAAATACATTTAAACACAGTTAACAATTCCTGACATTTAATCCTAGCAGAAATTCCCTGTATTAGGTCAGTTAGGATCACCACTTTATTTTAAGAATGTGAAATGTCAGAATAATAGTCGAGAGAATGATTTATTTCAGATTGTATGTCTTTCATCACATTTCCAGTGGGTCAGAAGTTTATATACACTCAATTAGTTTTTGGTAGCATTGCTTTTAAAATTTTTAACTTGGGTCAAAAGTTTCAGGGAGCCTTCCACAACCTTCCCACAATAAGTTGGGTGAATTTTGGCCCATTCCTCCTGACAGAGCTGGTGTAACTGTGTCAGGTTTGTAGGCCTCCTTGCTCACACAAACTTTTTCAGTTCTGCCCACAAATTTTCTATGGGATTGAGGTCAGGGCTTTGAGATGGCCACTCCAATACCTTGACTTTGTTGTCCTGAAGCAATTTTGCCACAACTTTGGAAGTATGCTTGGGGTCATTGTCCATTTGGAAGACCCATTTGCGACTAAGCTTTAACTTCCTGACTGATGTCTTGAGATGTTGCTTCAATATATCCACATAATTTTCCTGCCTCATGATGCCATCTATTTTGTGAAGTGCACCAGTCCCTCCTGCAGCAAAGCACCCCCACAACATGATGCTGCCACCCCCCGTGCTTCACGGTTGGGATGGTGTTCTTCGGCTTGCAAGCATCCCCCCCTTTTCCTCCAAACATAACGATGGTCAATATGGCCAAACAGTTCTATTTTTGTTTCATCAGACCAGAGGACATTTGTCCAAAAAGTACGATCTTTGTCCCCATGTGCAGTTGCAAACCGTAGTCTGGCTTTTTTATGCTGGTTTTGGAGCAGTGGCTTCTTCCTTGCTGAGCGGCCTTTCAGCTTATGTCGATATAGGACTCGTTTTACTGTAGATATAGATACTTTTGTACCGGTTTCCTCCAGCATCTTCACAAGGTCCTTTGCTGTTGTTCTGGGATTGATTTGTACTTTTCGCACCAAAGTACATTCATCTCTAGGAGACAGAACGCGTCTCCTTCCTTAGCGGTATGACGGCTGCATGGTCCCATGGTGTTTATACTTGCATACTATTGTTTGTACAGATGAACGTTGTACCTTCAGGCATTTGGAAATTGCTCCCAAGGATGAACCAAGTCTTGGCTGATTTCTTTTGATTTTCCCATGATGTCAAGCAAAGAGGCATTGAGTTTGAAGGTAAGCCTTGAAATACATCCACAGGTACTCCAATTAACTCAAATGATGTCAATTAGCCTATCAGAAGCTTCTAAAGCCATGACATAATTTTCTGGAATTGTCCAAGCTGTTTAAAAGGCACAGTCAACTTAGTGTATGTAAACTTCTGACCCACTGGAATTGTGATAGTGAATTGTGATAGTGAAATCTAAACAATTGTGGGAAAAAGTACATGTCATTCACAAAGTAGATGTCCTAACCGACTTCCCAAAACTATAGTTTGTTAACAAGAAATGTGTGGAGTGGTTGAAAAACTAGTTTTAATGACTCCAACCTAAGTGTATGTAAACTTCCGACTTCAACTGTATGTCACAGATTGATTGGACAGAGGCCACCTGGTGTCTCAGGTCTAAGTCAGTCCCTGATTAGGAGAGAATGAAGTGTATGTAAACTTCCGACACATACACACACACACACACACACACACACACACACACACACACACACACACACACACACACACACACACACACACACACACACACACACACACACACGTTCCCATGTACTTTTTGTTGTTAATAACAAAACCAAAAAAATGAAAGAGGCCCAAGTTCCTGAGTTGGAATTCCAACTGGATGACCGCTCAAAAATAATTTTTCCCCCAGTCTGCGCTTGTTTTTCCCCCCAGTTCCCAGTTGTCTTGAACGTACAAAAGTCTGAGATTTTCGCGTTGCCAGTTGTTTTGAACGCGGCATCAAAACAGCAACGGAAGGCAGGCTTCATCAGTGCGTCACACACGTCTTTGCGATGAGCTGGAGGCAGTATGCATTTTGAAAACTTATACTTAACCCTTGTGTGGTGTTCATGTGTTTGTTATTCACCTGATGTTCACAGGTCTGATGGACCCACAACATTATTGTGTTTTTAAACAATACATCCATAACAATTTACGTAAAAATACTTAGATGTTGACTTATCAGTTACAAGCAATATAGACAGCATACATGGTTAATATTTGCCATTTACCTCTGCCAGATCCCATTTATCAATTAAAAGCGGCATTTATTTATTTATTTTTTTACCTTTATTTAACTAGGCAAGTCAGTTAACCTCTTATGGCTAGGGGGCAGTATTTTCACGGCTGGATAAAAAACGTACCCGATTTAATCTGGTTACTAATCCTACCCAGTAACTAGAATATGCATATACTTATTATATATGGATAGAAATCACCCTAAAGTTTCTAAAACTGTTTGAATGGTGTCTGTGAGTATAACAGAACTCAAATGGCAGGTCAAAACCTGAGAGATTCCTTTACAGGAAGTGGCCTGTCTGACCATTTCTGGAACTTCTTTGCCATCTCTATCTTTTACTAAGGATCTCTGCTCTAACGTGACACTTCCTACGTCGTCCATAGGCGCTCAGAGCCCGGGAAAAACCTGAATGTCGTCATCCCTGCCCCAGGCTGAAACACATTATTGCCTTTCTCAAGTGGCCGATCAAGGGACTGTGGGCTTAGGCGCGTGACCTGGCCGCCCCCGTCTTTGTGATTTTTTCCTCTGTTTGCCGAAAAGGAGATTCCCGGTCGGAATATTATCGCTTTTCTACGAGAAAAATTGCATAAAAATTGATTTTAAACAGCGGTTGACATGCTTCGAAGTACGGTAATGGAATATTTAGAATTTTTTTGTCACGAATTGCGCCATGCGCACGACCCTTCTTTACCATTTCGGATAGTGTCTGGAACGCACGAACAAAACGCCGCTATTCGGATATAACGATGGATTATTTTGGACCAAACCAACATTTGTTATTGAAGTAGCAGTCCTGGGAGTGCATTCTGACAAAGACAACAAAGGTAATGAAACTTTTGTAATAGTAAATCGGAGTTTGATCAGGGCTAAACTTGGTCGGTGTCTAAATGGCTAGCCGTGATGGCTGGGCTATCTACTGAGAATATTGCAAAATGTGCTTTCACCGAAAAGCTATTTTAAAATCGGACATATCGAGTGCATAGAGGAGTTCTGTATCTATAATTCTTAAAATAATTGTTATGTTTTTTGTGAACGTTTATCGTGAGTAATTTAGTAAATTCACCGGATGTTTGCGGGGGGTATGCTAGTTCTGAACATCACATGCTAATGTAAAAAGCTGGTTTTTTATATAAATATGAACTTGATTGAACAAAACATGCATGCATTGTATAACATAATGTCCTAGGGTTGTCATCTGATGAAGATCATCAAAGGTTAGTGCTGCATTTAGCTGTGGTTTTGTTTTTTGTGACATTATATGCTAGCTTGAAAAATGGGTGTCTGATTATTTCTGGCTTGGTACTCTGCTGACATAATCTAATGTTTTGCTTTCGCTGTAAAGCCTTTTTGAAATCGGACAGTGTGGTTAGATAAAGGAGAGTCTTGTCTTTAAAATGCTGTGAAATAGTCATATGTTTGAAAAATTGAAGTTTTTGTATTTTTGAGGAATTTGTAATTCGCGCCACGCCTATCATTGGATATTGGAGCAGGTGTTCCGCTAGCGGAACGTCTAGATGTAAGAGGTTAATTAAGAACAAATTCTTATTTACAATGATGGTCTACTGGGGAACAGTGGGTTAACTGCCTTGTTCAGGGGCAGATTTTTACCTTGTCAGCTCGTGGGTTCCATCCTGCAACCTTTCGGTTACTTGCCCAACACTCTAACCACTAGGCTACCTGCCGCCTCATAATCAAGACATGGGTGGAATAAATCATGTTAATCTTGAACAAATATAAACAAAACAAGGTCTTAATCACTATTGATGTTTATTGCTGTGAACTGAACAAATTGGAAGGACACATTTTACGGAAATGATAAATGAGCCCCATTGAACTCAAATTAAGGCCGGTCTTCACACCACATGAGGGACAGAGTTATACTGTGTGTGTGTGTTGCAAATGTATTTCTTGCACAATGCATGTGTACTGTGTCTTCCTGTCCTTCTTGGGTCCACACACATCGCAGCACTTCTTGTTGCTACTGTCTATAATCTAGAATGATGAAAACACTTAGTTCAGGAATTTTACTAACATCTCACTCACATATATAGTTACAGCAGGCCAAGATAAGAGAGTCAGAAACACACACGCAACAACACTCACACTTACTTCTGGTATTGGAGTTGTTGGTTCTGTGGGTCGGGCTGATGGGGCACAACCATCCTCCTCAGGATGACTGCAGAAACTGGGGTCCTTGTGGTGCCTCCTCTGGATTTGAGGTCTTACCAATGCATTGCCCAGCTCCGAGAAAGAGCAATCTCCTCTGGAGCTTCCCTCTGTTCCAATCTGGGTTCAACGGCATCCAGATGACAAACACGTTGTACACCGAGATGTCCAAGATGTTGAAGAATATCACAAGTGGCCAGCGTAGGTTTCTTCTTTTGCAGCTGTAGCCAGTCACCAGCTTGTCTAAATTGTCCACCCCTCCTTTTGTAGCATTGTAATCCATTATGATTTCTGTTTTTTTTATGTTCCTGGACACAGATTCTCCCATCCCTATGCAGTGTACTCATGAGTACCACGTTTGCCATTGGCTCTACGGACATGTCGGCCGTGAACACAAACCTAGAGGAATTGACCGGCCTGTTCCGTGTATTCAACAGTTGAGGTGGGAGGTCTGGCTTGTTTTTTCGTACTGTTCCTACCATCGTCAGCTTCCTCTTGAGGAGCTCCTGTCCCAGCTTGTGCAAAGTAAAAAAAGTTATTGCATGTGATGTTGTGGCCACAGAGACCCTGTGTCACATCCAGGACAACCCGCATCCCTTGGTTCTTCTCAGGGGCTCCTCCGTATACACTTGCAAGTTCCACACATATGATGAAGCAGCATCACGGGCAGCCCAGATTTTGATTCTATATTTTGCGGGTTTAGACAGTATGTACTGCCTGAAGGGGCAGTGGCCCCTAACTGGCATAAGTTGCTCATCAACAGTAATGTTGGGCCCAGGGTTGTAAAACAGGGGAAGACGGTCCACCCACTTGTCCCACACTGACCTGATTTCAGCTAGCTTGTCTCTCAGCCGCCGAGCTGGTCTGGTGTCTTGGTTATCGAAGTGGATAATCCTTTAAATAATGTGGAAGTTTTCCAGAGACATTGTTGCACTGAAAGTTCTCTGTCAGTTTCTGCATCCCACAGGGATTCTGGGGATTCCCCATTAAATCTGAAAACACCAGCAAGGATAAGTACCCCAAAGTATGCATGTAGATGAGTTTGGTCCATCTCCTATCTCTCTTCAAAAACACACCTTCCCTCCAAATTAAAGCAGTTCAGAATGATTTTATAGATGGTGTCTGGGATGAACAGTTCAAATGAAGACTTTATGTCCTGCAAATGAGTAACCGCCATCCGCGTCGGCCCTGGTTGCATCCTTATCGCACAATGCGGGGTGGCTCATTCCTTGGGCAAGAAGATCCTTCAATTTCAACAAAATTTGACATCCTTATTTCTCCTCCTGCAGAATGCTGATGAGCTGGTTGCTGACGGGCTGGTCCTGGGACTGGCTGAGGGTCAATCTCATCCTCTTCTTCCAACTGTCAGTCTCCAAATTGACAGCGACATGAAACATTTTCATCGTCCAAAGTGGAAGACGCTCCTTCCACACTAGCTTCTCTCTCTGCAAGAATTATTTCTAAGGCCCTCTGAGCAGAGATTATTTTTGCCATTCTGATTAATTGTGGTAAGGAGCCACACAAGCAACACTATTTGTTGTGTCTCTACCCCAATTTGCACCTGGCGGGGGTAGAGTGTGGGAAAACACTTAATTTTTTTTACAATGTATCAAAATAATGTATTATAATAGCATTGTGCAGATTCCAGCAAGAGAGTGAGAAAAGCAGGAGACAGACAGGTTCTTGGTGCTATGTTAAAACAGCAGGACCAGGGAGGAGAAAGACAGACTGAGGGCATTCATTTTTACTTGTTTTCACCCACACATATTATCCTCGCGTCCAGTGGACCCAAACATCACATATGCGATATAAAATGTGTATGGGGGTGCACAGTGTGCAGTCAATAAAAATGTGTTATTTTATGCAGTGGCAAGAAAACGTATGTGAACCCTTTGTAATTACATGGATTTCTGCATAAATTGGTCATCAAATTTGATCTTCATCGAAGTCAGAACAATAGACAAACAGTGTGCTTAAACTAATAACACAAATGATTTAATATCTCTTGTCTATATTGAATACATTATTTAAACATTCACAGTGTAGGTTGGAAAAAGTATGTGAACCCCTAGGCTAATGACTTCTCCATAAGCTAATTGGAGTGAGGAGTCAACTAACCTGGAGTCCAATCAATGAGACGAGATTGGAGATGTTGGTTAGGGCTGCCTTGCCCTAAACATTGTTTTCATTTTATTTCTTTTTTAAATTTTAAACCTCACAAAATTTGAACCATGCCTCGAACAAAATAAATCTTAGAAGACCTAAGATTAAGAATTGTTGACTTGCATAAAGCTGGAAAGGTTTACAAAAGTATCTCAATGCCTTGATGTTCATCAGTCCAAGGTAAGACAAATCCTCTATAAATGGAGAAAGTACTGTTGCTACTCTCCCTAGGAGTGGCCGTCCTACAAAGAGCACAGCGCAGAATGCTCAATGAGGTTAAGAATCCAAGCGGGTCAGCTAAAGACTTACAGAAATCTCTGGAACATGCTAACATCTCTGACGAGTCTACGATATGTGAAACACTAAACAATAATTGTGTTCATGGGAGGACACCACGGAAGAAGCCACTGCTGTCCAAAAAAAACATTGCTGCATTTCTGAAGTTCGCAAAAGAGCATCTGGATTTTCCACAGCGCTACTGGCAACATATTCTGTGGACAGATGAAACTAAAGTTGAGTTGTTTGGAAGGAACACACAACACTACAGTATGTGTGGAGAAAAAAAAGGCACAGCACACCAACATCAAAACCTCATCCCAGCTATAAAGTATGGTTTGGGGCTGCTTTGCTGCCTCAGGGCCTGGACAGCTTGCTATCGTCGAAGGAAAAATGAATTCCTAAGTTTATCAAGACATTTTGCAGGAGAATGTTAGGCTATCTGCCCGCCAATTGAAGCTCAACAGAAGTTGTGTGATGCAACAGGACAACAACCCAAAACACAGAAGTAAATCAACAACAATGGCTTGAACAGAAGAAAATACAACTTCTGGAGTGGCCCAGTCAGAGTCCTGACCTCAACCCGATTGAGATGCTGTGGCATGACCTCAAGAGAAAAGTTCACACCAGACATCCCAAGAATATTGCTGAACTGAAACAGTTTTGTAAAGAGGAATGGTCCAAAATCCCTCCTGACCGTTGTGCAGGTCTGATCCGCAACTACAGAAAACGTTGAGGTTATTGCTGCCAAAGGAGGGTCAACGAGTTCACATACTTTTCCCACCCTGCACTGTGAATGTTTACACGGTGTGTTCAATAAAGACATGAAAACAGATCATTGTTTGTGTGTTATTAGTTTAAGCAGACTGTGTTGGTCTATTGTTGTGACCTAATTTTAATGCCCAATTTATGCTGAAATCCTGGTATTTACAAAGTCTTCACACGTTTGATGCATAACCTACTGCTTTGTGCGCATTGCTGCGCTTAGAATGTGAAGAAAAAAATTGTTTATCAACATTAAGCTTAATGTTCTGATCTGTTGCATTATTATTATTATTATTATTATAATAACTTTTTGTATTATGTCGCATAGGCCTACTGGTTTTATGAATTTGGGATCCTTCTCCCAACTGGCCCAGAGTGTTTGGAATAGGATATTTATTTCACAACAAGCTGACCAATAAAAAAAGAAAGCCTAAACTTTACTATAGTATATTGACATAGGCTAGTGACTTTTCTGTTCGTTACTCATAGTGTTGGCTGAGGAGAAGTAAACGTGAACAGTTATTCTAACATGTCCAAAGTGCACATCGTTGCATCCTCGACGTGCATGTTCTGTTAAAATACATTAGCCTAATGGAAATGTGATTTGTGTCATTCTGAGCACCGTGGGTGGATGCACTAATCAGGTTAAGCTCCCCATGCATACAGGTCCGGTAAGTTAAAATGTTGCCAGTCAACTGTCCAGCACCACATTTTCCTAACAGAAACGCTGGCACACACACACACACACACACACACACACACACACACACACACACACACACACACACGTTAATAGAACAATTAATACTCGTACATATTGCATTCAGATGCAGTACATACAGTTGAAGTCGGAAATTTACATACACCTTAGCCAAATACATTTAAACACAGTTAACAATTCCTGACATTTAATCCTAGTAAAACTTCCCTGTCATAGGTCAGTTAGGATCACCACTTTATTTTAACAATGTGAAATGTCAGAATAATAGGAGAGAGAATGATTCATTTCAGCTTTTATTTCATCACATTCCCAGTGGGTCAGAAGTTTACATACACTCAATTCGTTTTTTGGTAGCATTGCCTTTAAATTGTTTAACTTGGGTCAAACGTTTCAGGTAGCCTTCCACAAGCTTCCCACAATAAGTTGGGTGAATTTTGGCCCATTCCTCCTGACAGAGCTGGTGTAACTGAGTCAGGTTTGTAGGCCTCCTTGCTCGCACAATCTTTTTCAGTTCTGCCCACAACTTTTCTATGGGTTTGAGGTCAGGGCTTTGTGGTGGCCACTCCAATACCTTGACGTTGTTGTCCAACTTTGGAAGTATGCTTGGGGTCATTGTCCATTTGGAACATTGTCCATTTGCGACCAGGCTTTGACTTCCTGGCTGATGTCTTGAGATGTTGCTTCAATGTATCCACTTAATTTTCCTGCCTCATGATGCCCATCTATTTTGTGAAGTGCACCAGTCCCTCCTGCAGCAAAGCACCCCCACAACATGATGCTGCCACCCCAGTGCTTCACGGTTGGGATGGTGTTCTTCGGCTTGCAAGCCTCCCCCTTTTTCCTCCAAACATAACAATGGTCATTATGGCCAAACTTCTATTTTTGTTTCATCAGACATTTCTCCAAAAAGTACAATCTTTGTCCCCATGTGCAGTTGCAAACCGTAGTCTGGCTTTTTTATGGCGGTTTTGGAGCAGCGGCTTCTTCCTTGCTGGGCAGCCTTTCAGGTTGTCGATATAGGACTCGTTTTACTGTGGATATAGATACTTTTGTACCGGTTTCCTCCAGCATCTTCACAAGGTCCTTTGCTGTTGTTCTGGGATTGATTTGCACTTTTCGCACCAAAGCATTCATCTCTAGGAGACAGAACGCGTCTCCTTCCTGAGCGGTATGACGGCTGCGTGGGTCCATGGTGTTTATATTTGCGTACTATTGTTTGTACAGATGAACGTGGTACCTTAGGCATTTGGAAATTGCTCCCAAGGATGAACCAGACTTGTGGAGCTCTACAATTTCTTTTCTGAGGTCTTTGCTGATTTCTTTTGATTTTCCCATGATGTCAAGCAAAGAGGCACTGAGTTTGAAGGTAGACCTTGAAATACATCCACAGGTACACCTCCAATTGACTCAAATGATGTCAATTAGCCGATCAGAAGCTTCTAAAGCCATGACATTTACTGGAATTTTCCAAGCTGTTTAAAGGCAGTCAACTCAGTGTATGTAAACTTCTGACCCACTGGAATTGTGATACAGTGAGTTATAAGTGAAATAATCTGTCTGTAAACAATTTTTTGAAAAATTACTTGTGTCATGCACAAAGTAGATGTCCTAACCAACTTGCCAAAACTAGTTTGTGAACAAGAAATGTGTGGATTGGTTGAAAAACTAGTTTTAATGACTCCAACCTAAGTGTATGTAAACTTCCGACTTCAACTGTAAGTATTTACTTCTGTTGAATGAATGTGATGGATTTATCAATACCAAATGTTTATCTTTACACAAACAAAGATTGCGGTTTTAAAACTGCTGTAAAAGTGCAGTAACTGCAGCCGACTGGTATTTTGGACTTGCAGAGTAATTGCAGAATAACTGCAGTGTACAGCAGTCGAACTGCAGTTATACTGCATGCCCTATATTATGACAGCATTGCAGCACATAGACGTGCACACACACACACACACACACACACACACACACACACACACACACACACACACACACACACACACACACACACACACACACACACACACACACACACACACACACACACACACACACACACACACACACACACACACACACACACACACAAACTTCTGTTTAGAATTACTGTGTGTGAAACAGAGAGAGCTGCTTCTATCTGCCTTTGCGCCATACTGCTTCTGACAACAGGCGTACACAGAGCTGCTAACCCCCCAGGCTCCTCTCTGTATCAAAGCCTGCCTCCTTAGCTCCCCCTCCCTTCATAGGCTTGAAGCGAGGGATAGATGTGTTTTATAAAAAGAGGGCTCTATCTGCAGGGCACTTTAGTCATCCTGTGCAAAGGACAGAATAACACAGCTACACTAACTACAGAGAAGGATACACACACACACACACACACACACACACACACACACACACACACACACACACACACACACACACACACACACACACACACACACAGTCACACATGCACACACACACCCTCCTCACACATCAATTTAGCAAAACACACAATGCCCCTACTTCCAGCCATGCAGAACTGGCCCCTGTAGAAGCCCAAGGCATAATGGATAACTGATTAAAGTGTTCGAATACTGCAGTTTACACACACACTGAGTGCCTATAGTGGCACACTGTGAGAATTAAGCTAACGATGTGTTTCTGGGTACTGCAGGATAATTTGTACGACTTTACGATCATGTTGGGGTTTGCATAACCATCCTGAAATCACTGTCAGAGACACTATTATTTCATACACAGAACAAAATCCCACAAGTTTACCGAGACTGCATTTTCATACCAGCTTTTTTGTATATCTAGAATGGGTAGGGGGTAAAAATTAAATTAAAAAAAAATTGAAAAAAATGAAAAGCCACCTAAAGACAGTCATGATTCCTGCATTTTCCCAGACCCTGTAACCAAAATACAGGTATTGGGTCTGTGTGATAATGACAAAGTAAAAAGAGGTTTTTACAAATGTTTTCTAATTTATTAAAAATAAAAACAGAAATACCTTATTTACATAAGTATTCAGACACTTTGCTATGAGACTCGAAATTGAGCTCAAGTGCATCCTGTTTCCATTGATCGTCCTTGAGATGTCAACCTGTGGTAAATTAAATTGATTGGATATAATTTGGAAAGGCACACACCTATACAAGGTCCTACAGTTGACAGTGCATGTCAGAGCAAAAACCAAGTCATGAGGTCAAAGGAATTGACCTTCCAGAAGGACAACCATCTCTGGAGCACTCCACCAACCAGGACTTTATGGTTGAGTGGCCAGACGGAAGCCACTCCTCAGTAAAAGGCACATGACAGCCCACTTGGAGTTTGCCGAAAGGCACCTAAAGGACTCTCAGACCATGAGAAACAAGATTCTCTGGTCTGATGAAACCAAGACTGAACTGCCAAGCGTCACGTCTGGAGGAAACCTGGCATGCATCCCTACAGTGAAGCATGGTGGTGGCAGCATCATGCTCTGGGCATGTTTTTCAGGGGCAGGTACTGTGAGACTAGTCAGGATCGAGGGAAAGATGAACGGAGCAAAGTAGACAGATCATGGATTAAAACCTGCTCCAGAGCGCTCAGGACCTCAGACTGGGACGAAGGTTCACCCTCCAACAGGACAACGATCCTAAGCACACAGCCAAGACAACGCAGGAGTGGCTTCGGGAAAAGTCTCTGAATGTCCTACAGTGGCCCAGCCGGAGCCTGGACTTGAAGCTGATCTAACATCTCTGGAGAGACTTGAAAATAGCTATGCAGCGAAGCTCCCCATCCAACCTGACAGAGCTTGAGAGGATCTGCATAGAAGAATAGAAGAAACTGCTCATATACAGGTGTGCCAAGCTTGTAGCATCATACCCAAGAAGACTCAATGCTGTAATCACTGTCAAAGGTGCTTCAACAAAGTACTGAGCTAAGGGTCTGAATACTTATGTAACTGTCAGGTGTTTTTATTTTTATACATTTGCAAAAATGTCTAAACTTGTTTTTGCTTTGTCATTATGGGGTATTGTGTGTAGATTGATGAGTCCATTTTTTTTTAAATCAATTTTAGAATAAGGCTGTAACGTATCAAATTGTGGAAAAAGTCAAGGGGTCTGAATACTTTCCGAATGCACTGTATTATTAAAAGGAATATACCTGCCAATAAGTGGTAAATAACGAGCTGTTTGAAAGAGGGTCATATAAATATTGCCTTATATTTTTACAGGTAACATACCACTCTACTGTCTGAAATGGGTATAAGTTTGTATGTGTAAAAAAAAAAGAGTTGGGAAATTAAGTAATACCTGGTTAATAGACTGTTAGCCTAGGCATTAGCTCAGAAATAAAACAAGTCTTCATGCCTCAGGCAAGTTTATGCATAAGTAACAAAGTTGGTTTGGTTGAACTATGCTCGGGTGATAAGTAAAGTAATGTATTAGGCCTATTTTACTATTTTGGTGAGATGTGAGCTATTTTGGACAAGTGTTGTCCTCCTGGATTGTGAACTGTACCTTGAAGTCCTCTGGGAGCAGTAGTTTGCAGGTCCTGAGGAAGCTGAGGATGTATCTGAATATATCTCCATCCCTGTCGATGAAGTAGTGCTGCTTCAAGCTGTCCAGTACAATGGGCTCTGTTCCATTAAACAGACGACTGATTCTGGAGAGAAAGACAATGGTTAAGAGCTCTAGATTAATACCATGCATCAAGTAGTACTTGAAGTATGTTTAGTGAAGCGTAAAATTTTAGGCAGGAAGTGGTCTACTATGACTTTGGAATCACATACTTGGTTGAATACAACACTCTCTCTCTCTCTCTCTCGCTCTCCCCCTCTAAATCGATGCCAACTGCACAGTACTCATCTTTCTTCTCCCCTATGCCTGAGGTGGTCCTCTCCTCTTCCAGCAGGAGTCTCACCTCACAGCTCCAGACAGCTCAGCTTTCTCCACTCTCTCTTTGTCTTTTCTTTTCTCTCTCTCTGCCCTCTCTCTGTATTTGCTTGCTCTCAGACCAATTATCATGGATACCAAGCTGCTTGCGTTGCAACGCGATGCTATGTGGATTTCTAGAAGTAATTGAATAACGTATCAGTCATAATGCACAGTCAGTAGACCTATCCATGAACCTGACATTTTATTCCATAGGAGAAAAAAAAGTTAGTATTGAATCAATAATACATTATTTTCCATGAGGAAATGATTCACATTGCCATGGTGGTGCGATGCTTTATGGCCTTATACTCTTACCTAGACTCTGGGTATTTGGTGAGAGTACCCAGGCTGCTGGTGTACATGTGTCCTCCCACGTCGATGTGGACCGGGGCGTTGGCTTTAGTCAGCTGGGCCGGTGATGGGATGCCCTGGGCATTCATTGGAGAAACTGGAGAACGACTCATAGACATCCTGGACATGCTTCTTCCCTCCTACAGGAACACATGGAAATAGATAGGATCTGTTATAGAAGTGTGTACTGCATCTGCCCTGAGCTGAGTAAAGTGAGAAGCAGTGAGAAGTCTACTTTTGTATTGAAGTTAGGCTACTGATTGTGTAATGAGTGAAGCAATAGCAAATGAGGTGTATGACTCTGGCTCGCAGCCAATCAAATTGTTTGAGAGATACATATGCCTCAGCCTTCCCCAATTAACATGAATACAATATTCATAAGCTGCAGACAGTTGTTGAAGTTGCCCTCATTGCCCCCTAGCAAAATTAGCCTATTGTTCATATGTGTATTTCATAATATGTTGAAGTGAAAAATCGGAGTATAATGTTTGTAATATGGATGTCAACACCAACACATGTTCATGTCATCACCAATCAACTGCATTAGAGTTAAAGGTGCTACACATAGGATTTATTGGAGAAAAAAAATTGCATTGTAATTTCAGAAAATGGCAGTGTAGAATTTTAGCACCCAGGAAATAAGTCAGAAGAGCTTTCCCAGTTTGACACTTAGGTGCTCCAGCTGGAGAAAGCAATAGGCGAATATCACAGGCAATCACAACACTGGCGGGTAAGTAATACTATAAAACATTATTATTCCACTGTTAGAGGCAGATTATATTATGAACATTTTCTGAAATTAGAATGCACATTTTTTTTTGTTTATGTGTAGCACCTTTAAAAACGAGGACTACATCCACGTATGCTAGCTATACGAACGGGAGTTAGCGTTCAGCTTCCAAACCTGAAAAGGGGACTAAATTACTTCTAAATGTTATGCAGCGAAAACAGCCAAATATATCCAAATTGGATTTAAGTAACCCCATTGTGGGTCTGTTACAATACATGAATCATGACGGACGACAAATATCCACTTTGCTAGATCCGATTTGTTGAATGTGCACCAATCTGGTCAATGCAACGTCTTGAGTTCCCATCCCACCTTTACCGCATATAGAATCGAATAGAAACCACAGTATCTCAATCAATTTCATCCACCGTTTCAAACATTTTCGATCAGATGCGTTCCGGTGATGATTCTATCAGGTCACTGAAGCTTCCGTTCCCCAAGAATATTACAAATAAATATGGCACAATCCAATAGTATCCGAATACTGGCGGCTAGTTTTTCTTGGCGTTTGGAGTCCAAATGTAAGAAAACTTTGGGGATAATCCCGGGAAATCTACACCAACGCAAGGATTTTACAGCATCCCGGTCTTTTAAGATTCAATTTGTCAAACAGACTAGCCTACCCCCCTAAAAACAACTACAAACGAAACAAATTGCGTCCTTACCTGGGAGGACACGGATAGAGAAGACATCGCAATCTCTTCTCCCTTCCAATTGTATCTCTGTTTTATGCCAGTTTGGTCCTCGTTTGCTGTATATCTGCCTTTGTCCGGGTCTTTTCTGATATGATGAAACCGTCGAGTCTTATGAGAAGAAAACCAGTCCGTCTCTAAATAAAAAGAGGGCTAGAAGTATTCTTGCTCTGGGCTATTCAAACGCCTGCAGGACAAGGATTATGTTATAATAGAGCAGCCTTTTCTATCTCGGCTCATCTCGGTTCAAGATGGAAATGAGATCCACTGTTTCTTATTTCACAAGTAAATTTGATTTGACCAAAAACATCGCAGTTTTATTCCAACGGAGAGCAGCCTGGTCTGCTGCATGGGTTGCAGTGTTCGGTTTAATCTTGCTCCCAATTGTCATAACTCACTCATCGGATTTAGGAGTGTGAAAATTGGCTACGTTCGTCCTAAAAAAAACATACATGTAACGTTTTGATAAAATGTCTAATAAAAGGGATACTGTGAATGTCCATAAAACTATTAAATGGTAGGCTCTTAAATAAAACTGTCGCACAGATAGGGCGCCCGCAGATCCTCTCAGTTCTCGTCTCTCTCCCCAATAGTTTTATATTTTAACATCAAACATCTCCCTGGCATTTAAGCCAAATTACGTCTATCGTCATGCATTATGCCATTGCAAGAACCGCCTTAGGCAAAATGTGCCATTTCAGTTATTGCGCGCTAGTAGATGGAGATGCTTGCCCCGAGCGCTTGCAGGCAGATACGTTTTACTCCTCAAACACTAGCTCAGTTTGGTAGTCTATTGGATATCAAAATATAGGCCTGTTGCAATCCATCAAAATGGGTCACTGCAGTGCATGATCTAGCCATATGGTCACCATTTTGCGTTCCATTGCACAGACAGATTCCAAAAACTGTGATGTCCATTTTTGCACCAGTGCTCAAGACATTAATTGCCAGGGTTGGGGAGTAACTGATTACATCAGTTACATGTAATCTGATTACAAACTATCATCTGTTACTTTACCAGCAACACTGTTGTAATCAGATTACAGATACTTTTTGGAAAACTTGATTACTTCTTGGATTACTTTTAAATTCTGATTTTTGGTAAAAAATACATTGACACCTTTCTGTTTTCTCAATGACATACAATTCAGAATTGAAAAAAGGTGCACGTTTTAGTTTTTCTCCTGAGCAAGTCTGACCACAAGTCAGACCACTATGATGACACACCAGATGTGTTTTAATGGATCCTTTTTGTCTTGTAACGCCTCTCAGGGGAAAGTAATCCAACAGTAACAAAGTAAAAAGATTACTTTACTGAGTTTGAGTAATCCAAAAGTTAAATTATTGATTACAATTTTGAACAGGTAACTAGTAATGGATTTCATACCTACCCAACCCTGTCAATTGCCCATATGTTTAGATTGATTGTCAATTAGTCGTCCCCCCCCATTTTATTCATACTCAAAGGATCCAAGACAGACCATATTGAGAACACACATACTGTCCGTTACAAAAATGTACCTTAAAGATATACAAAGGCTAGCCTAACTATGGACCATTTCAAGCATTACCCAATGCTTTCCCTCTCGTATGAAGCTACATTATGGGTGAGGAGGATGGGATGGACATAAAAGACATTGCTTTGATAATTTCCTTGTTCATGTTTACATGAAAGTCATTCTCTTCATCAGTTGTAGAGCAATACACACAATGTCTGTTTGACACTAAGACTCCAGTGTTAAATCCTCCTCTTCCATTTGTTTTTGCCCCAGGGTGATGCTGTGCATGTGGTTTCCTCTGCTGTAGTGAAAACCAACACAAGGACTTGATTCTGCCTCTGTTCCAAATGGCACCCTATTCCCTAGATAGTGGACTACTTTTGACCAGTGCCTATAGGGTTGTAGGCAAAAGTGGTGCACTATAGGAATAGGGTGCCATTTGGGACAAATTACTCTATTTTTTTCTAATTAAAGCAACCCTGCAGTTAGTTCAATTAGATTAAGTATGGGGAAGATGTTGTGAATTTGTAGATTTAAATAGCTGGCAAAGTCACCTCAGGCACTGGCAGTTCATTTTCTTAATTTATGAATGTTATGCTGAGTGTCTGATGTGGAAAGAGAAGAAGCATCTCAGTTGTCTTTATGTCCAAAGAGCTTATCTTCAAATAAAGAAAATTAACCGTCTCATTTTTGAAGTCATAAACGTAACATGTAAAGTGATGGTCCCATCTTTCATGAGCTGAAATAAAAGATCCCAGAAATGTTCCATTGGCACAAAAAGCTTATTTCTCTCAATATTATGGCACGAATTTGTTTACATCCCTGTTCCATACACCTGACAGGTGTGGCATATCAATAAGATGATTAAACAGCATGGTCATTACACAAGTGCACCTTGTGCTTGGAACAATAAATGGCCACTATAAAATGTACAGTTTTGGCACACAACACAATGCCATAGCTGTCTCAAGTTGTGAGGGAGCATGCAATTGGCATGCTGACGGCAGAAATGTCTACCAGAGCTGTTGGCAGAGAATTGAATGTTACTTTCTCTACCATAAGCCACCTCCAACGTCGCTTTAGAGAATTTGGCAGTACGTCCAGCCAACCTCACAACTGCAGCCCAGGATGTACACAGCCGGCTCCTTCACCTGCGGGATTGTCAGAAGGGGGGGGGTATTTATGTCTGTAATAAAGCCCTTTTGTAGGGAAAAACTCATTCTGATTGGCTGGGCCTGGCTCCACAGTGGGTAGGCATGGCTTTCAAGTGGGCGGTCCTATGCACTCCCAGGACCACCCATAAACCAATCAATCAAATTTATTTATAAAGCCCTTTTTACATCAGCTGATGTCACAAAGTGCTGTACAGAAACCCAGCCTAAAACCACAAACAGCAAGCAATGCAGATGTAGAAGCACGGTGGCTAGGAAAAACTCCCTAGCAAGGCCAGAACCTAGGAAGAAACCTAGAGAGGAACCAGGCTATGAGGGGTGGCCAGTCCTCTTCTGGCTGTGCCGGGTGGAGATTATAACAGAACATGGCCAAGATGTTCAAACGTTCATAGATGACCAGCAGGGTCAGATAATAATAATCACAATGGTTGTAGAGGGTGCAACAGGTCAGCACCTCAGGAGTAAATGTCAGTTGGCTTTTCATAGCCGATCATTCAGAGTTAGAAACAGCAGGTGCGGTAGAGAGAGAGAGTCCAAAACAGCAGGTCCTGGACAAGGTAGCATGTCCAGTGAACAGGTTAGGGTTCACTAGCCGCAGGCAGAACAGTTGAAACTGGAGCAGCAGCATGACCAGGTGGACTGGAGACAGCAAGGAGTCATCAGGCCAGGTAGTCCTGAGGCATTGTCCTAGGGCTCAGGTCCTTCAAGAGAAGAGAGAGAGAAAGAGAGAGAGAGAGAAAAAGAGAGAGAGAGAATTAGAGGGAGAATACTTATATTCACACAGGACACCAGATAAGACATGAGAAATACTCCAGATATAACAGACTTACCCTAGCCCCCCGACACAAACTATTGCAGCATAAATACTGGAGGCTGAGACAGGAGGGGTCGGGAGACACTGTGGCCCCCGGACAGGGCCAAACAGGCAGGATATAACCCAACCCACTTTGCCAAAGCACAGCCCCCACACCACTAGAGGGAAATCTTCAACCACCAACCTACTTCCCTGAGACAAGGCCGAGTATAGTCCCCCCCCCCCCGGCACAAACCCGAGTGGGGCGCTAACCCGGACAGGAAGATCACGTCAGTGACTCAATCCACTCAAGTGACGCACCCCTCCTAGGGACGGCATGGAAGAGCACCAGTAAGCCAGTGACTCAACCCCCATAATAGGGTTAGAGGCAGAGAATCCCAGTGGAGAGAGGGGAACCGACCAGGCAGAGACAGCAAGGGCAGTTCGTCGCTCCAGTGCCTTTCCGTTCACCTTCACATCCCTGGGCCAGACTACACTCAATAAGGGATGAGTCATCAATAAAGACTTAAAGGTCGAGACCGAGTCTGCGTCTCTCACATGGATAAATAGCTCCATAAAAACTGAGCTCTATAGGAGAAAGCCTTGCCTTCAGCTGTTTGCTTAGAAATTCTAGGGACAGTAAGGAGGCCTTCGTCTTGTGACCGTAGCGTACGTGTAGGTATGTATGGCAGGACCAAATCGGAAAGATAGGTAGGAGCAAGCCAATGTAATGCTTTGTAGGTTAGCAGTAAAACCTTGAAATCAGCCCTTGCCTTAACAGGAAGCCAGTGTAGAGAGGCTAGCACTGGAGTAATATGATCAAATCTTTTGGTTCTAGTCAAGATTCTAGCAGCTGTGTTTAGAACTAACTGAAATGTATTTAGTGCTTTATCCGGGTAGCCGGAAAGTAGAGCATTGCAGTAGTCTAACCTAGAAGTGACAAAAGCATGGATTAATTTTTCTGCATCATTTTTGGACAGAAAGTTTCAGATTTTTGCAATGTTACGTAGATAGAAAAAAGCTGTCCTTGAAACAGTCTTGATATGTTCGTCAAAAGAGAGATCAGGGTCCAGAGTAACTTCGAGGTCCTTCACAGTTTTATTTAAGACGACTGTACAACCATCCAGATTAATTGTCAGATTCAACAGAAGATCTCTTTTTTTCTTGGGACCTAGAACAAGCATCTCTGTTTTGTCCGAGTTTAAAAGTAGAACATTTGCCGCCATCCACTTCCTTATGTCTGAAACACAGGCCTCCAGGGAGGGCCATTTTGGGGCTTCACCATGTTTCATCGAAATGTACAGTTGTGTCTTCCACATAGCAGTGAAAGTTAACATTATGTTTCCGAATGACATCACCAAGAGGTAAAATATATAGTGAAAACAATAGTGGTCCTAAAACGGAGCCTTGAGGAACACCGAAATTGACAGTTGATTTGTCAGAGGACAAATCCATCCACAGAGACAAACTGATATCTTTCCAACAGATAAAATCTAAACCAGGCCAGAATTTGTCCGTTTAGACCAATTTGGGTTTCCAATCTCTCCAAAAGAATTTGGTGATCGATGGTATCAAAAGCAGCACTAAGGTCTAGGAGCATGAGGACAGATGCAGAGCCTCGGGTCTGACGCCATTAAAAGGTAATTTACCACCTTCACAAGTGCAGTCTCAGTGCTATGATGGGGTCTAAAACCAGACTGAAGCATTTTGTATCCATTGTTTGTCTTCAGGAAGGCAGTGAGTTGCTGCGCAACAGCTTTTTCAAAACATTTTGAGAGGAATGGAAGATTCGATATAGGCCGATAGTTTTTTTTTATTTTCTTGGTCAACGTTTGGCTTTTTCAAGAGAGGCTTTATTACTGCCACTTTTAGTGAGTTTGGTACACATCCGGTGGATAGGGAGCCATTTATTATCATCAACATAGGAGGGCCAAGCACAGGAAGCAGTTCTTTCAGTAGTTTAGTTGGAATAGGGTCCAGTATTCAGCTCAACGGTTTAGAGGCCAAGACTATTTTCATCAATGTGTCAAGAGAGTCATGTGAAATCCATAGATTATTAGGGCCTAATTCATTTATTTCAATTCATTTATTTCCTTTTATATGAACTGTAACTCAGCACAATCTTTGAAATTATTGCTTGTTGCATTCATATTTTTGTTCAGTATAAATATCTAATCTAATTTCCTATGCTTCGACCTAAAGCAGATTCGCAACATACTACCAACAGTTTTAGTGATAATTAAGTTAAATTATAACCCTGGACCTTAACTTTGTTGATAATCTTACACTGACAAAGACAAGGAATATTGAAAAACCTTCAATATGGTACATACTGTAGATCTATTACTGTTCTGAAGAGTGAAACCAATGAATTTGAATCCATGTGCCTATGTCGTAATGTTTGTCTCAATTGGCCAAACTGTGTCCATCTATGGTTCTGATGAGTCCTCTGAGCACCATGTATTTCCTGACCCTGCGCCTGGGGGCCCCGACCAGATGAGAGACAAATAAAGATGGGGGGGGGGGGGGGGGGGTAAGAGTGGCCCACAGGCCAGGGGAATGAGACATGACACTTTAACTCAGATTAGATAAATAAAGTGTCCAATTTGTCATTTGAAGTGGGCGAAACTTTAACATTTGTCACTTTTCCTAAAACCAGATGTGGAAAAACAATAGATACATGTTTTTGTTTAATTACTTAACATTTATTCATAGTAACGGCGCTTGAAAACCCAAACAAATGAAAATTGGCAGTGTTAAGGCTAGGGGATTGAAATCACGTTTGTAGATGGAACACTACACAGACATGTAGAACAATTGTACATTCACTTTTACAGTGTAATCATTTGTATTGTAACATTAGGCCCATATACAGTACCAGTCAAAAGTTTGGACACCTACTCATTCAAGGGTTTTTCTTTTTTTTTTTAAACTATTTTCTACATTGTAGAATAATAGTGAAGACATCAAAACAATGAAATAACACACATGGAATCATGTAGTAACCAAAAGAGTGTTAAGCAAATCAAAATATATTTTATATTAGAAATTCTTCAAAGTAGCCACCCTTTGCCTTGATGACAGCTATGCACGTGCTTGGCATTCTCTCAACCAGCTTCATGAGGTAGTCACCTGGAATGCATTTCAATTAACAGGTGTGCCTTGTTAAAAGTTAATTTGTGGAATTTCTTTCGTTCTTAATGCATTTGAGCCATTCAGTTGTGTTGTGACAAGGTAGGGGTGGTATACAGAAGATAGCCCTATTTGGTAAAAGACCAAGTCCATATTATGGCAAGAACAGCTCAAATAAGCAAAGAGAAACGACAGTCCATCATTACTTTAAGGTCAGTCAATCCGGACAATTTCAAGAACTTTGAAAGTTTCTTCAAGTTCAGTCTCAAAAACCATCAAGCGCTATGATGAAACTGGCTCTCATGAGGACCGCCACAGGAAATGAGGAATCTAAAATATATTTCAATGAGTAGGTGTGTCCAAACTTTTGACTTGTACTGTAATTACCCAAAAACGAAATCATATGTTTCAATATAAATTACCAACAGATTGAAAGATAATTTACCCTCAGATACATCTGGAAGGATATATGCAATGAACCAACATACTATATAGTAATGCCACTATTTCCTCCTCTATTCACGGATTCTTAAACTTTCTCAGCTCGAGACCCAAATTATAAATTGACTGTCCTCCCGTGACCCAAATTAAGAAGAAATAGTGTGTGATTTATAGTTGTATTCTCTCAACTCGCGACCCATATCTGACATGCCCAAGGCCCACCTTGGGTCCCGATCCATAGTTTAAGAAACTTGCATTGATATATTTTTCCTGTCCCTTATTTCATGTGTTTCTGTATTTGAGTAATATACTGTAACAAGTCTATTTCATGTACTGTATGTAAAATACAAAACAAATACCCCAAGACCTCCCGAGTGGCGCAGCGGTCTAAGGCACTGCATTGCAGTGCTAGAGGAGTCACTACAGACCCTGGTTTGCTCCCAGGCTGTGTCACAACAGGCCGTGATAGGGAGTCCCATAGGGCAGTGCACAATTGGCCCAGCATCGTCCGGGTTAGGGGAGGGTTTGGACGCGGGGGGGTAGGCCGTCATTGTAAATAAGAATTTGTTCTTAACTGACTTGCCTAGTTAAATAAAGGTTAAATAAAAGAGCTAGTGTGGTTTTGAAATCAAACTGAATTATATTCAAATGGTCTATTTCTCATCAGTAAGCAGTAGCTATGAAATCCGTTACAGTATCTGCAAACACTAGTCTTTGCTTTGGGAGAGTATATCTAGCCTCTCTCTTTCCCTTCTTTTCATAAACTTAGCCTGCAGAATAAGAATACACATTATTGAAGAGGACCAAAAAGTATACCTTCACATAACAAGGCTGAAAAAATGTGACAATAACAGATCACTAATTCTTTACCCAAAGTACAGGTCACTTCATAGAAGTCACTGATCTGCCAATCAATGCAAATGCATTTGAAACACTATACAAAGCTTTATGACAAAAAGCTGTAGGCCTACAACCTATGTCCAAAGTAATTACATTAAATCATTATTTTAGCCATTTGTAAATAAGACCTGTAAAAAATAATATTTTACATGATTGTGCCTGTAGTGCTTATTCAAGTCCCACAGGATAATAATCTCTTCCGTAGTGTTCATATTAATAACCTCAACCTGGCAATCCAGCCAGTACCTCAGTACAGGTCTTTAAAGGGCTTGGGGTAGTTAAACATCAGATAATCCATGTAATAAAAGTCATAGGCCCTCTGTCTTTCTGTGGAGTTCAATTGTTCAAAGTATCTCTGGGTGATGGAGGAGGAAGTCCTTTCTGCCTTTGGGTTCCTGTCTTTAAAGTCAGGGAAAGTTAGGTTTCTAGGTGCCCCGATGCTCCGTAGCAGGAAGTTGGCCTCCTCCTTCAGGTTCTCGAACTTCCCGATGAAGTCGTAGCGCAGCAGGCAGGGGCTGCAAAGCTGGCTGACCGGCTCCCAGTGGATGTCCATGCCCACGGGCCGCCTCACATCCAACAGGTACTGGACAAACTCTCTGAAGGTGACCCCGGCGCCGGTCCTCAGGGCGGAGCGTGAGGCGTTGGCCCGGTACCGGGAGATGATGGGCCGGCCGAACACCGGGTGGTAGTACGAGTTGGGGCTCTCAAACTTGTCACGGAAGGCCGACACAAGCCTCTCGAAGGGCTCCCGTACGAAGAGGACCTTGGTGTAGGAGCGGAGGTGCTTGGCCACGCCCGCCTGGTCGAAGGCGTCCAGTCGGCGGAGCTGGTTGGCGTAGTGGGCGTCGTCGTGTGCGATGATGTGCGTGGAAGTGGCGCTGCCGCCCAGGACCATCAGCACCCGCTTCCAGTTGGAGCAGCCAGCTTTGGGCACCTCACAGTACAGCAGACCTGACCTATTATTAATTAAACAGTACAACAAAAATATATTCATAGTTATCTGGGGCTGTATCCTGTATGTATCTAGGAATCCTGATTTCGGATCAGTTCTGCCTTTTTAGATCACAATGAATTAAATTATATGGACGGGGGGACCTCAAGATCAGCCGGGAACATGAATTGCAATGAAATACAATTATACATATAAGTTATGTACTGTAAATAATATCTGTAGATAATTCTCAATGAAATGAACTACTAAAGTTACAACACCTGTCCTCCACGTAGACACGGGACACCTGCCGGCGGGACACGGGGTGCTCGGTGACGCCCGGCTGGTATTTGGAGCAGACCTCCCTGAGCAGGCGGCGGCGGGACGCCTGGGTTTGCGCCAGGCCCTGTAGCCGACTGTCCTCTTCACCAGAGCGGGCACCACTAGGGGTTACAGACCCGCTCTTTAACAGCAGCTTCCTGTGGCGTTTGGTGAGGGGTTGCCTGGTGCTCTCGGCCTGCTGGTCCCCAGAGGTTGGGGTGGCTGGGTGGGGCAGCCACTGGAAGGCTGGAGGTTGTCTGGGGCTAGGAGTAGGGAGGCTGGGGTAAGAGGACATCTCTACCCCTGGTGCTCCATGGAAACCTCCACCCAGGTTGATGCCTATAACGACTGCACTGTCAAAGGACTGCTCCTGTGGCACACAGGAGCACAATTGTTAACAGAATCTCAACTTTACAGAAGATGGATATAGTGCTTGTTTCTCAAGAATCCACAAGATGGTGCCATTACATTATTTTGAGTGAACTGAGCTAACAGTGATCTGATCTGATCCAATAATCGTACCTTTGGAATTGGCCACCTTGGAGCAACCATCAACTTTGCACCTAGAGAGAGAGAGAGAGGGAGGGAGGGGGGGGGGGGGGTTGAGTTTGAGAGAGATTGCTAGAATCCTACATTACGTATTACAAAAAGTCCTTTGCTGGTAACAAGTTTCTCCAGCTGAGCTGAAATAGTTATCAAGAGAGAGCCTGGAGGAGAGATGGTGTCTATTACCGATGGTGCTATAGGAGGAGGGTCCATTTTATCACAAGATTAGGTTTTTGATAGAGAGGCAAGATGTGTGTGTGTGTGTGTGTGTGTGTGTGTGTGTGTGTGTGTGTGTGTGTGTGTGTGTGTGTGTGTGTGTGTGTGTGTGTGTGTGTGTGTGTGTGTGTGTGTGTGTGTGTGTGTGTGTGTGTGTCTTGCCAAATGATATTCTTTAGACTGGGAAAAGTGACTATGCATAATAGGACAGGAATTGTTACATGACTGGTGAGTAGGGATGCCAAAAACTGCTTTGTCATCAAAATATACAGTGCCTTCCGAATGTGTTCAGACCCCTTGACTTTTTCTACATTTTGTTACGTTACAGCATTTACATAAGTATTCAGACCCTTTGCTATGAGACTAGAAATTGAGCTCAGGTGCATCCTGTTTCCATTGATCATCCATGAGATTTTTCTACTCTAAAAATGTCAAAAAGCAAGCCATGAGGTCGAAGGATATGTCCGTAGAGCTCCGAGACAGGATTGTGTCAAAGAACAGATCTGGGGAACTCCATCATTCTTAAATGGAAGAAGTTTGGAACCACCAAGAATCTTCCTAGAGCTGGCCGCCCAGCCAAACTGAGCAATCAGGGGAGAAGGGCCTTGGTCAGGGAGATGACCAAGAACCCGATGGTCACTCTGACAGAGCTCTGGAGTTCCTCTGTGGAGATGGAAGTACCTTACAGAAGGACAACCATTTCTGCAGCACTCCACCAATCAGGCCTTGGTGGTAGAGTGGCCAGACAGAAGCCACTCCTCAGTAAAAGGCACATGACAGCCCGCTTGGAGTTTGCCAAAAGTCACCTAAAGACTCTCAGACAATAAGAAACAAGATTCTCTGGTCTGATGAAACCAAGATTGAACTCTTTGGCCTGAATGCTAAGTGTCACGTCTGGAGGAAACCTGGCACCATGAAGCATGGTGGTGGCAGCATCATGCTGTGGGGGTGTTTTTCAGAGTCAGGGACTGGGAGACTAGGCAGGATTGAGGTAAAGATGAATGGAGCATAGTACAGAGAGATCCTTGATGAAAACCTGCTCCAGAGCGCTCAGAACCTCAGACTGGAGCGAAGGTTCACCTTCCAACAGGACAACGACCCTAAGCATATAGTCAAGACAATGCAGGAGTGGCTTCGGGACAAGTCTCTCAATGTCCTTCAGTGGCCCAGCCAGAGCCCGGACTTGAGCCCTATTGAACATCCCTGGAGAGGCCTGAAAATAACTGTGCAGCAACGCTCCCCATCCAACCTGACAGAGCTTGAGAAGATCTGCAGAGAAGAATGGGAGAAACTCCCCAAATGCAGGTGTCTCAAGCTTGTAGTGTCACACCCAAGAAGACTCAAGGCTGTAATTGCTGCCAAAGGTGCTTTTAAACAAAGTACTGAGGGTCTGAAGGGTCTGAATACTTATGTGATCAGTTTTTTTAAAAACAGTTTTTGCTTTGTCATTATGGGGTATTGTGTGTAGATTGATGAGGAAAAACAACTATTTAATCAATTTTAGAATGAGGCTGTAATGTAACAAAATGTGGAAAACGTCAAGGGGTCTGAAATACTTTCTGAAGGCACTGTATGTCTTTGTTACTCTCATTCATTTGCAATACGTTATTTTCTAATGCTCAAAATATATCCCTTCACACAGTTGCTTGTTTTTTTGCTTTTCCTTTATCGTGCCAAACTCAGTCAAATATTGTCTCTTAGAAGTCAGGGTAAGAAGTGGTTGACCCCTTGAGAGGAGCAGAGATTCTTCAAGGCTCTTCTGACACTGCAGCCGTCAGAAAGCAGTGACCTTCAGTATTAAGATGATCCCAGGTCAACTCCTATGAAGCCATCTGGATCCCCCATTACCCTTGGTACAAACACATTAGCAGGCGCGCTGTGTTTGTGTGTGCGTGTGTGTTCTAGTAAAGAGTGGCAAGGTTGTCATTGTTATGTAAAGTATCAGTCACCCCCTCGTGGAGCATCCCAATAGCCCTGAATTTATTTATTTCGTTTTCTTGTAGCTGCCTAGTGCTATAGAGCAGTAACACAATATTGAGTACTTGTTTTTGAAATAGTTCATGAGAAATTTAGCACAGTGTCATTATACATTCTAGCCTGCGCTGTAGTTACTGTAGTTCTCACCAGCAACATCTCTAATGTCCACGTGATGTCTTGAACATCTGCTATGGTGACTAATGATGTTTTCTGATGTATTCTTCCATCTCTTGGGTGTCTACTTCCCTCCCCCAAAAATATGAATTATTTTATGATGGATTATCAACACAATGTGAAAGACATTGACTGTTGTCAAAATGTCTAGTGACTCAGTCCCCAGTATTGAATCCTGCTTTCTGTTTGACTGGTTTTCAGTTCTGCTCAAATACATACAGTGCCTTTGGGAAGTATTCAGACCGCTTGATTTGTTCCGTATTTTGTTAGATTACAGCCTTTATCCCCCCCCAAAAAAACTCCCTCATCAATCTACACACAATACCCCATATTGACAAGGCAAAAACTGAAGAAAAAAATCCAGAAATATAACATAAGTATTCAGACCCTTTACTCAGTACTTTGTTTAAGCACCTTTGGCAGCAATTACAGCCTCGAGTCTTCTTGGGTGTGACAAGCATGGCACACCTTTATTTGGGGAGTTTCTCCCATTCCTCTCTGCAGATCCTCTCAATCTATGTCAGATTGGATGGGGAGCGTGCTGCACAGCTATTTTCAGGTCTCTCCTGGGATGTTCAATAGGGTTCAAGTCCGGGCTCTGGCTGGGCCACGGAAGGACATTCAGAGACTTGTCCCGAAGCCACTCCTGCATTGTCTTGGCTATGTGCTTAGGGCCGTGGTCCAGTTAGACTGGGGCGAAGGTTCACCTTCTGAGGTCCTGAGCGCTCTGGAGCAGGTTTTCATCAAGGATCTCTCTGTACTTTGATCCGTTCATCTTTGCCTCGATCCTGACTAGTCTCCTAGTCTCTGCCGCTGAAAAACACCCCCACGGCATGATGCTGCCACCACCATGCTTCACCGTAGGGATGGTGCCAGGTTTCCTCCAGTAGTGACACTTGGCATTTAGGCCAAAGAGTTCAATCTTGGTTTCATCAGATCAGAGAATCTTGTTTCTCATGGTCTGAGAGTCTTTAGGTGCCTTTTGGCAAACTCTAAGCAGGCTGTCATGTGCCTTTTACTGAGGAGTGGCTTCCGTCTGGCCACTCTACCATAAAGGCCTGATTGGTGGAGTGCTGTGGAGATGGTAGTCCTTCTGGAAGGTTCTCCCATCTCCACAGAGGACCTATAGAGCTCTGTCAGAGTGACCATCGGGTTCTTGGTCACCTCCCTGACCAAGGCCCTTCTCCCCTGATTGCTCAGTTTGGCCAACCGGCCAGCTCTAGGAAGAGTCTTAGTGGTTCCACACTTCATCCATTTAATAATTATGAAGGCCACTATGTTCTTGGGACCTTCCATGCTGCAGACATTTTTTGGTAGCCTTCCCGAGATCTGTGCCTCGCCACAATCCTGTTTTGGAGCTCTACGGACAATTCCTTTGACCTCATGGCTTGGTTTTTGCTCTGACATGCACTGTCAACTGTGGGACCAAATATAGACAGGTGTGTGCCTTTCCAAAACATGTCCAATCAATTTAATTTACCACAGGTGGACTCCAATCAAGGTGTAGAAACATCTCAAGGATGCTCAATAGAAACAGGATGCACCTGAGCTCAATATCGAGTCTCATCGCAAAAGGTCTGAATACTTATGTAAATAAGTTATTTCTGTTTTTATTTTTAATAAATGTTTAAACATTTAAAAAACTGTTTTCGCTGTGTTATTATAGGGTATTTGTGTAGATTGCTGTAGATTTTTATTTATTTAATCCATTTTAGAATAAGGCTGTAACTTAACAAAATATGGATGAAGTCAAGGGGTCTGAATACTTTCCAAAGGCACTGTACATAAATGCTAATTACTGGTTATGTCAATTGCACTTGTGTTGGTTGTTTAAGTAATAGCCCTCAATGGCATGTGTTCAGTTTTCCTCTTCACATATCTGGAACACCTACTGGTAGTCAGGGCTATTACTGTAGTGTTTACATACTGTATCTATTTAGGGAAGATTGTAAAGCATGCACCTGCTGCCTGCCTAAAAACCACCCCCTACCCACACATACCACCACCCACAACCATCAGTCCCCTTCCTTAATTTCAGGCTTGACTCTCATGACTCTCTAGCAATCATAGACTCACAGCCGCAACTGTAAACGCACACACTCTCAGACAGACAGACAGACACTGGCCTAATGACCCTGGCCTGCCTACGATGGAGATTACGAGATGGGAGCGACCTGACTAGGGTTGAGTATTTTACCAATGTTCCATCCAGAGAATAAATCACTTTTCTCCAGGTAACCCGGAATTTCTCACCAAAACCGGAGGTGTCATTCAAAAACATTATAAAGTATATATATAGGCTTATGTCTGGATTTGATTAGAGCTTTGATCGAAAATTCGAGCCTGATGCTACCTGAGCCTGATGAGTCATACATTAAATACATTTTATGAGCCCTACATTAACGACATTTAATAAGCCCAATCCCAAAAAATACCAAATGATTGTGCCGTTATCCAATACATATATGATACTGGCTACTGCACATTACGCACAACAGATAAACATAAAAGCCCAAAGATGTAGCTAGCTATATACTCTCTTGGGTAAATAAATGAAACTAGCTCCAGTAGGCTAATCTTTTTGAGTGTGAACTGTATTACTGTACTTTATTATTACATGGACTGGAATTACGCACATCGTTCAAACCATGATTAAACTGGGAGAGAACATGCGATTCTGGTGCAGCACATGCAGCCTACAAAGTTACAAGTATATGCTAGAAAATTAGATTTTCATTTTGAAATATAATAGGGCCTCTTTTAGAATTAGTAGGCTGACGCATTTATACCTTTCATAATATTTCCCCTAATGTAATTAGCCTACCTCCTATTTATATTTGTTGTTGCTTCATTCCGTCCTTGCTTTCAACAGTTAAATTAAATACATTTTGTTTACCAACCCTTCATCATTCTAATGACATTCTTGAATAAGATAGGACTAGAATTCAATGAAGACTTTCACTTCTCTTGAGGAACTTTGAATGGTTATGGGTCCGAATAAATAACTGCTTTAGCCTACTGCCATCGTGCGTTCGCTCTTCTTTCAAACGACCCGATCTATTGGCTGCTGTATTTAACATTCAGAAAACAAAAGCTTGCATTCTCTTTTGAAGTCTATTGGCATAAGAAATGCTAAATAAAAAAAATAAAAAACATGTCAATCAAGCTATTCTAGTCTAGCGTTTCCTGCATGGGACTCCCAAGAGTTAAGGAGCGTTATTTTTAGAAGGAAAGGCCAGCGGAGCACAGGTGCGCGCGCATTGCGCAAGACAGATTGGCTACACATTAGAAGCTTATTATGCATAACCCATCATTGATTAGCGAAATATAAGTCTAATACTGCATTGAATTTATTTTGTTAGGTTACAGCCTTATTCTAAAATTAATTTAATTGTTTTTGTCCCTCATCAATCTACACACAATACCCCATAATTACAAATCAAAAACATGTTTTTAGAAATGTTTGATAATTTATTAAATAAAAAAAACGCAATGATCAGCTTTACATAAGTATTCAGACCCTTTACTCAGTACTTTGGTGAAGCACCTTTGGCAGCGATTACAGCCTCGACTCTTCTTGGGTATGACACTACAAGCTTGGCACACCTGTATCGATCAGGTTGAAGTCCGGGCTCTGGCTGAGCCACTCAAGGACATTCCGAGACTTGTCCCGAAGCCACTCCTGCGTTGTCTTTGCTGTGTGCTTATGGTCGTTGTCCTGTTGGAAGGTGAACCTTCGACCCAGTCCTGAGGTCCTGAGAGCTCTGGAACAGGTTTTCATTAAGGATCTCTCTGTACTTTGCTCCGTTCATCTTTGCCTCGATCCTGACTAGTCTCACAGCCGCTGCCGCTGAAAAACTCCCCCACAGCATGATGCTACCACCACCATGCTTCACCGTAGGATGGTGCCAGGTTTCCTCCAGACGTGACGCTTGGCATTCAGGACAAAGAGTTCAATTGTGGTTTCATCAGACCAGAAAATCTTGTTTATCATGGTCTGAGAGTCCTTTCAGCAAACTTTCAGCAAACTCTAAGCAGGCTGTCATGTGCCTTTTTACTGAGGAGTGGCTTCCGTCTGGTTACTCTACCATAAAGGCCAGATTAGTGGAGTGCTGCAGAGATGGTTGTCCTTCTGGAAGTTCTCCCATCTCCACAGAGGAACTCTAGAGCTCTGTCAGATTGACCATCGGGTTCTCGGTCACCTCCCTGACCAAGACCCTTCTCCCCCGATTACTCAGTTTGGCCGGGCAGCCAGCTCTAGGAAGAGTCTTGGTGGTTCCAAACTTCTTCCATTTAAGAATGATATTTCCACTGTATTTTTGAGTACCTTCAATGCTGCAGACATTTTTTGGTACCCTTCCCCAGATCCGTGCCTCGACACAATCCTGTCTCGGAGCTCTACGGACAAGTCCTTTGACCTCATGGCTTGGTTTTTGCTCTGACATGCACTGTCAACTGTGGGACCTTATATAGACAGGTGTGTGCCTTTCCAAATCATTCCAATCAATTTAATTTACCACAGGTGGACTCCAATCAAATTGTAGAAACATCTCAAGGATGATCAAAGGAAACAGGATGCACCTGAGCTCAATTTCGAGTCTCATAGCAAAGGATCTGAATACATCTGTTTTTATGTTTAATACGTTTTTAAAAAATGTCTAAGAACCTCTTTTCACTTTGTCATTATGGGGTATTGTGTGTAGATTGCTGAGGATTTTTATTTATTTAATCAATTTTTAGAAAAACTCAAGGGTTCTGAATACTTTTCGAAGGCACTGTATAGGGCTGCATATCAATCTAGAACAGGATGATCTATTTTGGATGCAATTTTAATGGAGTTAATGGAGAGATCGAAAGACTGCGAAAGAGTGCTCGCACGTGCACTGATTTAAAGCGATGATATTCCAGTGATAGGCTCTTTGCAGCTGGAATAAATAAATACAAATCTTTACAATTAAAAAAATAAGATGACCCCCAAAAGCCAGAGGGAGATGGGTAAATTAGATGCTCATTCAGTCTTTATATTACTCTAGCATAGACTATGCTGCAGCAAATGCAGGCCTACCTGTCACAAGAAAAAAAGTTACCATGATGAGATGAAGTATTTGTGAACTGCGTACCATACTGAGATGAGCTGTCTGTCCCCACCATGAGCGTTGATGATTCATCATGCAGAGGCCGTAGAGAAGCCAGATTTAGACATTGCATATAATTTAACAGTTCCATTTCACGCTATGCTGTTCATATAAATAATTTACCGGTTTCTTGCAGTTAGTTATCCCGGGAAAGGGAAGTGGTTTTGGGCGGTAAATCCCGGTAAATCTTGGTAACCAGGCCATTCAATTCTAGACCTGATTGACAGCACGTGTCAGCAGGGAGGACAGGAAGGTTGTGTCAATGCCATCACACTGACCTACACAGGGTCATCACATGATCGATTATATGCCAGACCTGTGGAGGCCTGCTACTGGTGACAGACTGAAAGAGAGGGGTGTTTGTGTACTGTGTGTGTGTGCTTGTAGTGTGTGTGTGTGTGTGTGTGTGTGTGTGTGTGTGTGTGTGTGTGTGTGTGTGTGTGTGTGTGTGTGTGTGTGTGTGTGTGTGTGTGTGTGTGTGTGTGTGTGTGTGTGTGTGTGTGTTGTGGGGGGCTGAGCTGAAGGGCCAATGACTTACTTCCTAGGCAAGAACCAGATTTAGACCACCTGTCTAAGGTCTCTCCACTGTCAGTCTACAGACAGACTCTATGAGTAACATCCATAACTCTGCACTCTGCTCTTTCTAATCCTCACCATACTAACTACTCTCTCGATTAAAATCTACTGTAAAACAGTGTAATTGTTTCACCTTGAAAAAGATTGGTTACCCAGTTTCCTAACAAATGTAATTACATCAACTCATTAGTTGAGTTGACTAACTGCATTCACGCTTCATCTTCTCTCTCACCACTGAGCAAGAAAGGACAGCACAGCTCCATAGACTCAAACTTTGAGTGTATGGGGGGGATGTCTGTACATGAGTAGTCACTTGTATAGACACACAAAGACACTCGTGCAGATCAGTGGCGGTCGGTGCTGTTTAAGACAAGGGAGGAAGATTTTTTTTATATGAGCATGGCCTTATTTCTATTCCAGCATATTGGATGGCTCTCATTCATAGTCCATTCGCCCAGTTCAATATAACAGCGATAGGTTTAGGCTACTGATACTCAAATGTTCCCTATACCCATCATGACGTTGCTACAACCTAGCCTATGAATGAAAGTTTACAACGTAGGTGCACACAGGTTCAGGAGACAAATTTGAGGTGACGGACAGTGACACATGGACAGACAGTGACACATTCAATACCGCCTTGCACACTCTTGCCTGCATCTAGCTAATCTAGGGTGTACTCATTAGTCCAACAGTTGAAAACAAGAGTTTCTATTGGACAAATTCAGGTATGTTTATCCCCGTTTTGTTCTGTTTGCTTCTGTTTAAGAAATGTTTTTCAACGGAATCGGTGGAATGAATGAATACACCCTTGAACATGTGCAAACGGTTAACTTTCATAGCCATATACAAACAGCTCGTTGTATTCCTTTTCACATCTACGCGTGACATTTTGAATAGATTTTCTATAATTTGATCTAAAAAGGATGACGTTTTTTTATATTTCATTTTTTAATAAAAAAATAAAAAATTCACTGAGGAGGATGGGCCTCCTCTTCTTCCTCTGAGGAGCCTCCACTGGTGTAGATACACGCACACACACACACACACACGTATAGAAATGCACGCAATATGCATAAAGGAAGGTACACACACACATGCTCAGATATGCATGCAGTACATTGCAAATGTATCTGTATATCCTAACAATACACATTACACAGGCCTGTCCACTCTTTACATCACAATCATACATGTCATCTTCTAGAGGGATTACCAGTAGTGTATCACACCACTTCTTTACTGGTGTGTGATGTATGACTAGGGCTGGTGTGGTGCCAATATTACCACCACACCTGCAGCCATGAGTCATGGACACAGCAAAATTCTACGTGACCGTTGAGTCATGGTAATCTCCTTTTATGCACTCTGGACATGCATTCGTAGTACCCAACTTTCTAACGATCATCAGGTGTCTAATGGCCTGGTACTCGGTGCTCTATTGTCCCTCTAACCACTCTGACATCAATGCAAATGCTATGGAAAATCACATCAAACACTTATCATCAAAACATTATGTGCTTTTAAAGCTCACCTCACTGTGATTGATCAATTTGAAGAAAGAAGTTAAACAATAGGATGAAACTGAGTGAAAAACTTGGTCATTGTGGATGTTGTTTCAATGCCTAACACAAAGAAATGGACAGCACTTTATAGGCCTAAATATGAGCACCCCCCCCCCCCAAAAAAAAAATGGAATTAAAATAATGATTGTGCCGTTGTACAAGAAATAGCCTACCGCATATTACACATGGCAGAAAAACATTTTAAATAATACTGGTGAGTCCTGTGCCTGCGCCCAGAGCCAGGCCTCCTGCATGTCTCCCCAGCCTGGTGAATCCTGGGCCAGAGCCGCCAGAGCCGCCCGCCAGTCCGGAGCCGCCAGAGCCGCCCGCCAGCCCGGAGCCGCCAGAGCCGCCCGCCAGCCTGGAGCCGCCAGAGCCGCCCGCCAGCCCAGGGGGCCGCCAGAGCCGCTCGCCAGTCCTCCGGCGCAGCCAGGGGCGCCACCTAAGTGGGCCAAGCCGAGGGTGGAGCGGCGTCCACGTCCCGCACCAGAGCCGCCGCCGTAGGGAGGCCCACCCGGACCCTCCCCTTTAGAGTCAGGTTTTGCGGCCGGAGTCCCCACCTTTGCGGGGGGGGGGGGGGGGGGGGGGGGGTACTGTAACGCCCTGGGCATAGAGAGGGTTTTTTTTATCTCTATTTTGGTTAGGCCAGGGTGTTACATGGGTGGGCATCCTATGTTTATTTTTCTATGTTGGTTTGTTTCTTTGGTTTGGCCGTGTGTGGCTCTCAATCAGGAACAGCTGTAGATCGTTGTTGCTGATTGAGAGTCATACATAGGCAGCCTGTTTTTCATTTGGGGTTTGTGGGTGATTATTTTCTGTCTAGGTTTTTGTTAATCCTGACAGAACTGTTGGCTGTCGTTTCTTTTCATGTTTTGTTTGTAGTGTTCATTCGTTGATTAAAATCCGTTATGATGAACACATCCTCCGCTGCACCTTGGTCTCTTTCTGACGACGGCCGTTACATTACCTTTTAACTACAGAATATCTCACCACTGACTTTAAATCTGCTCCCCTCTCTCCTTCATTCCTTTCTCCACCGCACAGAGAGAGGAGCTGTCAACAGTTTAATAAATATATTTCATTGTGAAAACATGTTACCATTTATGTTCCCGAACAGATTTCACTTGTTTTCCCAAACACTTGTTTTCCCAAATGAAGCACTGGGTAGCTACAGGAACAGGGTTGGAGAGCCCATGGCATACAGAATGGCGCAGGGAAATTACCGCAGTAGCCTGCCCAACATGAGTGAAAAACATTCAGGCGGGAAAATATTCGAGTCCATATGGATTACATGTATTTTTTTGTCTTGTCCCTGTTCTTGCCTATTTGATAATGGGCCATTGTAAATCGAAAATAATTTGACATATTAGTAAAGACAAGATTCAATTGAGAATAGTCTGATGGGATAAAATATGATCACTTGATGAGAGAACCGACTTTTCAAATCCTCAATAGCCAATAGTCACATCATGCAGCCCATATATCTTTTGATTTCTAAGGTTTGTATCATTTACAGCTAAAGTTTCTAAATAACTATAAATCTATCATATAGGACCTGTTTCAAATTGTAAACGTTCCTTGCTGCGGCTTATGTGTGGAGCCTGGAGATGCTAAATGTGTTTGTTATTTGACGGTCAATTACCGTGAGACTGCCAGTTTTTTGCGTGACAATAACCCGCTGACAAAATTTCATGACTGCCACAGCCCTACGTATGACTCACGGATGCAAAGACAAAAGATCTATAGACAAAATGAAAGCAAACAAAACATAAAAAGATGACAAAGCACAAAGGCAGATACAGAGATGTTTAATCTCAATGTGACAAGCACACCAACTCACTGCTGTACGAAATATGCATTCGGTGGATATTGTTTCTTGTGCTAAGGATGTACAGTGCCTTCGGGAAGTATTCAGACCCCTTTACTTTTTCCAATTTTATTAGGTTACAACCTTATTCTAAAATAGCTTAAATAGTTTTTCCCCCATCATCAATCTACACACAATACCCCATAATGACAAAGCAAAAACAGGTTTTTAGAAAATGTTGCAATTTCTAAAAAATTCGAAACAGAAATATCACATTTACATAAGTATTCAGACCCTTTACTCAGTACTACTCAGTACTGCAGAGATGGTTGTCCTTCTGGATGGTTCTCCCATCTCCACAGAGGAACTATAGAGCTCTGTCAGAGTGACCATCAGGTTCTTGATCACCTCCCTGACCAAGGCCCTTCTCCCCCGATTGCTCAGTTTGGCCGGGCGGCCAGCTCTAGGAAGAGTCTTGTTGGTTCCAAACTTCTTCCATTTAAGAATATTGGAGTTCCCCAGATCTGTGTTTTGACACAATCCCGTCTCGGAGCTCTATGGACAATTCCTTCGACCTCATGGCTTGGTTTTTGCTCTGACATGCGCTGTCAACTGTGGGACCTTATATAGACAGGTGTGTGCCTTTCCAAATCATGTACAATCAATTGAATTTACCACAGGTGGACTCCAATCAAGTTGTAGAAACATTTCAAGGATGATCAATGGAAACAGGATGCACCTGAGCTCAATTTCGAGTCTCATAGCAAAGGGTCTGAATACTTATGTAAATGTGATATTTTAAGTTTTTTATGTTTAATCAGTAGCAAAAATGTCTAAAAAAATAATTTTTCCTTTGTTATTATCAGGTATTGTGTGTAGATTGAGGATTTTTATTTTTTATTTAATCCATTTTAGAATAAGCCTGTAATGCAACAGAATGTGGAAAAAGTTGAGTGGTCTGAATACTTTACGAATGCACTGTATATAGCTACTTTCTGCATGAAAGCATGGAGTAATCAAAGAGAATCGACAATATATTAATGCATAATCTTCTATTTTATTAATGCGTCAGCCAGAGCAGAGCAGTGGTCGATTGATCTTAGTACTTTGCATAATTGCTGTCATCCCACATTGGCCCACATAACCTTGGTATGACTTAAAGTAGAGCTGCAGCTCCAGCTCACCTGGTCTCAGTCAACTGTTGTGTGCACAGAAGAACAGTCATGTTAATGTCAATCATGTGTCCATTCATCAGTTAAGAGAACAATGTATGAACAACAATTTAGGCTACTATACGCTACTGGTGGTTTTTTGCTAGTGTGACATAGTGTTCCCATTTTCCTCTACAATGGCAAATAACTTGAGAATGTGTATGTATGCATACTGTATCCACTGCATGCATACTGTATGTCAATGTGTTTAAGTGCACTTATGCAGTGAAACCATTTCCATTTGGTTTCAAAATTCTACCCAGCCAGTCACACCATGTCAGGAAGATATTCTGATCTTCCAAAGCAAAGTGTCCTGCATCACAGAGTAAAGCATGTTAACTTATGGTAACGCATCAATGTCAAATTACCAGGAAAGCCTTGCAGAGCTGCTTACTCTAATTTCACAGGGATTTATTTACCTGACTCGCTAACGACCTAAACTGAGATCTTTAATGTTGCCAGTATTAATCCCACCAAACATAAATTCTGTACATGCTTGCCAGATCTTTTTAAGATATGAGTTATCCCTGTCTCCATTAGACACTATTACCCTTGCAAATAAGAACTGAGACTGAAATCTACACCAACAAACATTGACTCACTTTTTAATGTGCTCAACTTTGGTCCATTGGGTGCAATATTCCTGAAGTAGGCCTTATTGCTCAGATGCCTTTGCTTCAACAACAACAAATAGGTTCTTTACTAAGGGCATGAGTTGGTCTTTTATTCAGATTTCTGCTTGCTTGCACTGCTTGTATTACAGTATCTTCTGACCAGTGCAGGCTCCTCAGAAGAGGAAGGGGAGGACCATCCTACTCAGTGAATTTCATAAAAATGTAAAACATTTAAAGTTATCCTTTTTAGATAAAACTATGCTAAATATGGGCCTATCAAGTGGCACAGCGGTCTAAGGCACTGCATCAGAGTGCTTGAGGCGTCACTACAGACCCGTGGTCAGGAGTCCCAGAGGGTGGCGCACAATGGGCCGAGCATCGTCCGGGTTAGGGGAGGGTTTGGCCGGAGGGGGCTTTACTTGGCTCATCGTGCTCTAGAAACTCCTTGTGGTGGGCCATGCGCTTGCAGGCTGACTTCGGTTGTCAGTTGAGCGGTGTTTCCTCCGACACTGCTGCAGCTGGCTTCCAGGTTAAGAGGGCGGGTGTTAAGAGACGCGGTTTGACGGGTCATGTTTCGGAGGACGCATGACTCAACCTTCGCCTCTCCCAAGCCCGTTGGGGAGTTGCAGCGCTAAGAAAAGATCGCAATTGAATATCACGAAATTGGGGGTAAAATACAATGAGTGATGAGTCCAAATTTGAGATTTTTCTTTCCAACCGCCGTGTCTTTGTGAGACGCAGAGAAGGTGAACGGATGATCTCCGCATGTGTGGTTCCCACCGTGAAGCATGGAGGAGAAGGTGTGATGGTGTGGTGGTGCTTTGCTGGTGACACTGTCAGTGATTTATTTAGAATTCAAGGAACACTTAACCAGCATGGCTACCACAGCATTCTGCAGCGATACACCATTCCATCTGGTTTGCCCTTATTCCCACTATCTTTTGTTTTTCAACAGGACTAAGACCCAAAACACACCTACAGGCTGTGTAAAGGCTTTTTGACCAAGAAGGAGAGTGATGGAGTGCTGCATCAGATGACCTGGCCTCCACAATCACACGACCTCAACCCAATTGAGATGGTTTGGGATGAGTTGGACCGCAGAGTGAAGGAAAAACAGCCAAAAAATGCTCAGCATATGTGGGAACTCCTTCAAGACTTTTGGAAAAGCATTCCAGGTGAAGCTGGTTGAGAGAATGCCAAGAGTGTGCAAAGGGTGGCTACTTTGAAGAATCTAAAATATAATATCATATATTTTGATTTGGTTAACACTTTTTTGGTTACTACGTGATTCCATAGGTGTTATTTCATAGTGTTGATGTCTTCACTATTATTCCACAATGTAGAAAATAGTAAAAATAAAGAAAAACCCTTGACTGAGTAGGTGTGTCCGAGCTTTTGACTGGTACTGTATACAGTTGGTTTTTGTCCCTAACAGTGCACATGCCCATATGACTAGTCAGAACCCGCTATCCTCTGTCTGTGGACATTGAAGCTTCCATAGACTTCTAGTAATTCTACTTTATGAAAGCTCCTCAGATGCTCTATTCCAACTCAGTGCCTCGACTCATTACCTCTGCACTGAGCAGGAGATACTGTGACAGAGGTGGCTCTTTCAACAAACAGCACACAGTGCTGTTGTCCGGAAGCCTTTCAAGTCACACTGAAATGCACTCAAATATTTATAACCTTTCCATCAATAAAATATACCCCTTCAGCGGAGAGAGAGAGAGAGAGACCTGAGGAGCTGGAGGTGGAAACTGAGCTGCTCTTCCTAACCTCCTGCTAAATGTATGACCATATTAGAGACACATATTTCCCTCAGATTACACAGACCCACAAATCCAATTTTGATAAACTCCCATATCTATTGGGTGAAATACCACAGTGTGCCATCACAGCAGCAAGATTTGTGACCTGTTGCCACAAGAAAAGGGCAACCAGTGAAGAACAAACACCATTGTAAATACAACCCATATTTATGTTTATTTATTTTTGTGCTTTAACTATTTGCACATCATTACAACACTGTATATAGACATATGACATTTGAAATGTCTTTATTCTTTTGGAACCTTTGTGAGTGTAATGTTTACTGTACATTTGATTGTTTATTTCACTTTTGTTTTATCTAAACATATAGCACCTTAAATTGAAAAATTGGAAGGAGGGAGCGAGATCCAGTGCTAGATACCAAAGACAGCTCAGGTATAGATAGTTAGGAAGTTATAGTATCAGTTAGTTATACAAACAAACAGTCTTGTTCTAGGTTAGTCAGTTAGAAGCAGTTCTGCACATTAAATTCTCTGCCAACAGCTCTGGTGGACATTCCTGCTGTCAGCATGACAATTTTTGTTGAAGCACCATTGGCAGCGATTACAGCCTCGAGTCTTCTTGGGTACAAGCTTGGCACACCTGTATTTGGGGAGTTTCTCCCATTCTTCTCTGCAGATCCTCTCAAGCTCTGTCAGGTTGGATGGAGAGCGTCGTTGTACAGCTATTGTCAAGTCTCTCCAGAGATGTTTGATCCGGTTCAAGTCCGGGCTCTGGCTGGGCCACTCAAGGACATTCAGAGACTTGTTCCGAAGCCACTCCTGCATTGTCTTTGCTATGTGCTTACAGTCGTTGTCCTGTTGAAAGGTGAACCTTTGCCCCAGTCTGAGGTCCAGAGCACTCTAGAGCAGGTTTTCATCAAGGATCTCTCTGTACTTTGCTCCACTCATCTTTGCCTCGATCCTGACTAGTCTCCCAGTCCCTGCCGCTGAAAAACATCCCCACAGCATGATGCTGCCACCACCATGCTTCACCGTAGGGATGGTGCCAGGTTTCCTCCAGACGTGACGCTTGGCCAAAGGTCAAAGTGTTCAATCTTTGTTTCATCAGACCAGAGAATCTTGTTTCTCATGGTCTGAAAGTCTTTAGTTGCCTTTTGGCAAACTCCAAGCGGGCTGTCATGTGCCTTTTACTGAGGAGTGGCTTCCGTCTGGCCATAAAGGCCTGATTGGTGGAGTGCTTCAGAGATGGTTGTCCTTCTGGATGGTTCTCCCATCTCCACAGAGGAACTTTGGCGTGTGACTATCGGGTTCTGGGTCATTCCCTGACCAAGGCCCCTCTCCCCTGATTGCTCAGCTCTAGGAAGAGTCATAGTGGTTTCAAACTTCTTCCATTTAGGAATGATGGAGGCCACTGTGTTGTTGGGGACCTTCAATGCTGCAGAATTTTTTTTGTACCCTTCCCCAAATCTGTGCTTTGGCGCAATCTTGTCCCTGAGCTTTTTGGACAATTCCCTCAACCTCATGGCTTGGTTTTTGCTCTGACATGCACTGTCAACTGTTGGACCTTTATACAGACAGGTGTGTGCCTTTCCAAATCATGTCCAATCAATTTAATTTACCACAGGTGGACTCCAATGAAGTTGTAGAAACATCTCAAGGATGATCAATGGAAACATGATGCACCTGAGCTCAATTTCGAGTCTCATAGCAAAGGGTCTGAACACTTAAATAATTCTGTTTTTTATGTTTAATAAATGTGCAAACATTTCTAAAAACCTTTTTTCGCTTTGTTATTATGGGGTATTGAGTGTAGATTGATGAGGAATTGTTTTTATTTGATCCATTTTAGAATAAGGCTGTAACGTATCAAAATGTGGAAAAAGTCAAGGGGCCTGAATACTTTCTGAATGCACTGTATAGTCTAGACTGTCCTTCCAGTGCAGCCATCTGTTCAGACAGAGTGTCTGTGTCATGACACTGTGTGGACAGGTCACAGTGCTGGAGGGTGTCCAGTCTACTGTGTCTCTGCCAGGTCTTTATAGAATTAATCAACACTTTGGACTCTCTTCCACATCGCAACACCCTGCCAAACTTACCCCCTCCGTCTCTCCATCCCTCCCTCGCTCCGTCTATCCTCCCCTCTTGCCCTCCCTCCCGTCCTATAAAATGGGACTGAAGTGAGTTTCTGACCGCACAGAGCTGTTGGTGTGTTTAGGACTCAGATGTGTTTTGTGTTTGTCTCACTATCATAACTGAAAACCCCGCAGCCCTCGCAAGGAGGGGGGGGGGGGGAGGGGGGCAGCGAGCTTTGGAGGCCCATGCGCACACCATCTCACACTGATGTCTACATTTTTATTAATTTCTTTAATAAATCCTTTTGATGGTGGACTGATTGGATTATTTGGCATTAAAGGGGAACTGCCTTCTAGAACCAACTGCACTTGTTATAAAAGGCCTATGTGGCATCGATATGAGTAAGAAACATGAATTCTAGTGTCAAAATTGACTACAAAGTGTAAATAGGATAATCCAATTGCCCAGAGACAACAAGGTGTGGTCCGCCCCCAGCTGTCATGTGTTGTGGGCATGTTGTCAAGTCTGAAATGCACACACACTTGCCCAGCATAGGAGTGAAAATTTGCTTCCATAAAGTTGGTGCAAACTTCTAATGGCAAGGAATGGATTATATACAACAAACATACGACACGATGGCTGTGACTGGTGTGTCGTGAGTATTGTTAGCTAACGCAATTTTTTACATCGCGCTGTAACGTACAATTGACCTTATTTTAGCGCCCCAAAAATGTAATACTTCCAGGTCAACTGTAATATGAATACCATTGTAAAGCACAATTTCTCCCCCTTCTAGAAAAATCAATAACGAGACCTTCATGCTGCCCATCTTTGGGGCGGCAGGTAGCCTAGTGGTTAGAGCGTTGGGCCAGTAACCGAAAGGTTGCTGAATCGAATCCCGGAGCTGACAAGGTAAAAATCTGTCGTTCTGCCCCTGAACAAGGCAGTTAACCCACTGTTTCCCGGTAGGCCGTCATTGTAAATAAGAATTAGTTCTTAACTGACTTGCCTAGTTAAATGAAGGTTACATTTTTTTTATACAAATCTCTGCATGATTGAAGAAGCTCTGAGTCTTTTTAAAAATGGTGGGTGGGGAAGCGAAACCTACTGCGTGATGGGGAACTGCTTTTTTCATTGATCTGTCCAACTTATCACCTATAAAATGTCAATAAAGCACTATAAAGAGTTTATATAATGTGTCATTTCATGCCTATTTGAAGATTCGTGTCAAATTTGATTTGGGTTTTTAAGGCGGCTGTTACGTTCCCCAGTTTCTGTGTTGTGGGTTTGTATGTGTGTATTTCAGGAAATGGCTTCCTGGATTCTAAGCAGCTGATTGGTTGGCCCCATCGATGATTGGAGCTCTGAACCCTCCCTCTCGTCAGGGGAAACAGCTGTTTTCAATTACCTGCTCCTTCTCCAGCTGGATAAAAGCCAGTGTTCCTTTGTCAAGAAGAGAGAGAGCTCCTTTGATGTCCTGTGGTGGTGGTTGTTGCCCAGTAACAGTTTTGTTGAAAGTATTTTGTAGCTACTACTTCTGAGGTATGTGTATGCCAAAAGGACTCAGTGTTTTTGATTATTTAAATTGTTCACTTTGTTAGTAATTATTCTGTTTTTGTTCCCAGGGGGGAAAGGCAAGGCACCTTGGGAGTGCTTAGGCAAGAGGCCTGCGGGCATACATCACCCATAGTATTTACTGTCTATGCATACTAGGTAAGACCTGGGTGGACCACCCCATGTATTTTGGTTAGCGTGCCAGGAGGTGCTAAAAGGTTAGGTGGGTAGGTAGGAGAGGGGACTCTTCAACTTTTACTTGGTTTGGTTCCGTCCAGCCCCTTTTCCCCACATTACCGTGTTAATGAAATTCCCTGTAAACGGTAATATTCTGTCTTCCTTACCCACACCTACAATCACATACCTCTTTCACTCCATGGGGAGTTGAGTTGTAGCAGGGTGTTGCGTTCCCTCCAAGAGGCGTGTGTAACAGCGGCGCTAAAGTTGTCTTCAAAGTAAACAGTGGCTTTTGAGAGGCATGATGGCTTGCAGTGATGACGCAAAAAATGAATGCATTCAGTTGTACAATTGACTAGGTATCCCTCCTTAACCTGTCCCTTTTTTGTTTTTAATCTGCGAGAGAAGTGCAACACCTGGTGGAAAGAGGCTGTACAACACAATGAGTTGCGTTATGCGTACTGTACGTTATGTCATGACACGTCACAATTTAACGTACTGCGTCGGAGGGGTCTTCAACTTCTCTAATACTATTGGGCCATTACCATGTACAGTTGAAGTCGGAAGTTCACATACACCTTAGCCAAATTTTAAACTCAGTTTTTCACAATTCCTGACATTTAATCCAAGTAAAAATCCCTGTTTTTAGGTCAGTTAGGATCACCAATTTATTTTAAGAATGTGAAATGTCAGAATAATTGTAGAGAATTATTATTTTTTTATATACCTTTATCACATTCCCAGTGGGTCAGATGTTTACATGCACTCAATTAGTATTTGGTAGCATTGCCTTTAAATGGTATAACTTGGGTCAAATGTTTTGGGTAGCCTTCCACAAGCTTCCCACAATAAGTTGGGTGAATTTTGGCCCATTCCTCCTGACAGAGCTGGTGTAACTGAGTCAGGTTTGTAGGCCTCCATGCTCGCACATGCTTTTTCAGTTCTGCCCACAAATTGTTCTATAGGATTGAGGTTAGGGCTTTGATGGCCACTCCAATACCTTGACTTTGTTGTCCTTAAGCCATTTTGCCACAACTTTGGAAGTATGTTTGGGGGGGTCATTGTCTATTTGGAAGACCCATTTGTGACCAAGCTTTAACTTCTTGACTGATGTCTTGAGATGTTGCTTCAATATATCCACAATTTTTCTGCCTCATGATGCCATCTATTTTGTCAAGTGCACCAGTCCCTCCTGCAGCAAAGCACCCCCCACAACATGATGCTGCTACTCCTGTGCTTCACGGTTGGGATGGTGCAGCTAACCTCGCTAAGTTACTCACTACGTCCCTTGTTTGTTGTGGTTAAATGGCAAAAACGCACCCAAGAAACACCCACATTAATTAAACCAAGACCGAAAGACAACTCTCTGGCTTCAGTAATGGCCGCTGCATTTATTGAGTGCAGTTCACCTATAATAAGACCGGTGTTACACAGCACAAACTTTCTATACTAGCTGTGAGCAAGTGCGAGGCCGGCTATTGGCCTACAGGACAGTTGTATATTCTAAAATCATTTATTGGTTACTGATTTTTACAATCTGAAATGTTAGAATTTTCCAGTTTAATTACTTAAAAAAAATTTTTACAAAATTGCGGGGGTCCAGAGAAACTGCCCTATGCCAGTGGTTTGTATGTTTTACATTTTTAAATGGGTTGTTCGGTTAACTGTCTGGGTTCTGTGTTTTAACCTATATAAAAGGGAGTGTGAACCATTTTTAAAGCAAGCTCATTGTGTGTGTGTGTGTGTGTGTGTGTGTGTGGCTCTTTTCCACTCAGCCACACCCACACACAGTTATCTACACTGTATTATTCATTGGGCTTTTTGTTATTCATTGGACTGTGCTTGAGCGCATGTCTATTCAAGGCAACAACAAGCAATATGATTGGACGTGCTCTGAGATAAAACACCTGCTGAATAAAACAGCAGGGAGGGGGTCAAATGTTTAGATAAACGACCGGATGATTGCTGCGAGAAATGCATTACACCGTATTTAAAGCTGGACACTTTACGAACCTGCAGCTTGTTCCTGAAATGCATCGGCAATAAATATGATTGAAAGGAATAAAGCTGCCAATGCTGAACCTTTTATGATTTTAGTAAAGTGACAAAGCATTGTTAGTTTCTAAAAACTACACCAGAAACATTTGATCATGATCCACAAAGTGAGGAAGAGAGTCAGTATTTTCGTACAGGCAGAAGAGTTGCTAACTTGTTGACAATGCAGTGCGGATTACTTTCAAGAGGATTCTCTATGGACTATTTGAGAACAAAGGTATTATTGATGGCAGAGGACCCAAACAGGCACTCTCTGTACAATATAAATCCAAAAAGCTTGTGTAGTGTAGTACTTCTCTACTGTATATTAATCAACTAGCCTGCTGCATAGATACACTACATCACCAAAAGTATGTGGACACCTGCTGGTCGAACATCTCATTCTAAAATCATGGGCATTAATATGGGGTTGGTCCCACCCTTTGCTTCTATAACAGCCTCAACTCTCCTGGGAAGGCTTTCCACTAGATGTTGGAAGATTGCTGTGGGGAATTGCTTCCATTCAGCCACGAGCATTAGTGAGGTCGGGCACTGATGTTGGGTGATTAGGCCTGGCTTGCAGTCGGCGTTCCAATTCATCTCAAAGGGGTTCGATGGGATTGAGGTCAGGGCTCTGTGCAGTCCAGTTAAGCTCTTCCACACCAATCTCGACAAACCATTTCTGTATGGACCTCGCTTTGTGCACAGGGGCATTGTCATGCTGAAACAGGGAAAGGCTTTCCCCAAACGGTTGCCACAGTTGGAAGCACAGAATCGTCTAGAATGTCATATGCTGTAGTGTTAAGATTTCCCTTCACTGGAACTATAGGGCCTCGCCCGAACCATGAAAAACAGCCCCAGATTATTATTCCTCCTCCACCAAACGTTAGTTGGAACTATGCATTTGGGCTTGTAGCGTTCTCCTGGCCTCCGCCAAACCCAGATTCGTCTGTCGGACTGCCAGATGGTGAAGCGTGATTCATCACTCCATAGAACGTGTTTCTACTGCTCCAGAGTCCAATGGCGGTGAGCTTCACACCACTCCAGCTGACGCTTGGAATTGCGCATGGTGTTCTTAGGCTTGTGTGCGGCTGCTCGGCCATGGAAACCCATTTCATGATGCTCCCGTCTAACAGTTTTTGTGCTAACTTTGCTTCCAGAGGCAGTTTGGAACTCAGTAGTAAGTGTTGCAATCGAGGACAGAGGATTTGTACAGGCTATGTGCTTCAGCACTCGGTCCCTTTCGTTGAGTTTGTGTGGCCCACCACTTCGCGGGTGAGCCGTTGTTGCTCTTAGATGTTTCCACTTCTCAATAACAGCACTTACAGCTGACCGGGGTAGTTCTAGCAGGGCTAAAATTTGACCAACTGATTTGTTGGAAAGGTGGCATCCTATGACGGTGCCACGTTGAAAGTCACTGAGCTTTTCAGTAAGGCCATTCTACTGCAAATGTTTGTCTATGGAGATTGCGTGGCTGTCAGCAACAGGTGTGGCTGAAATAGCTGAATCCACTAATTTGAAGGGTGTCCACATACATTTGTATATATTGTGTAGCACTTCACATCAACCCTGTCAGTCACATCTATTCTAATCATCAGGGCCTCACAACACAAGGGAGTCTATTTATTTAGAGAAATTACAGTAAAGACGATTTAATATAGCTTGAGTAAACTTCACAGTAAAATATTTCAAAAGAACTGTGGAGATCTACTGTATGTTGGGTTAATGTTCTAAAAATACAGCTAGATATTAAATGACAAATGCATGTCATTAGCAGTCATCTATCTACACTCTTAGAAGAAGAAAAAAGGTAATTGTCCCCATAGGGGAACCCTTTTTGGTGCTAGGTAGAACACTAGGTAGAACCCTTGCAATGTGTAATTCCTATTATACCATAGCATTGTTGAATACTCCTTTCTGATTTTCTTGAAGGGCATTCTAGAGCGTGCATTACTTCCCGATAACGCACAGTATTTGCAGGGTAGAATTCAATGGCAATAGTTAATTTGTACATGTTTTGTTTGAGCTGCTTTTGAAAAGAAAATCTGAAAACAGTATTGGTATTGTTGAATTCGATTTTCATAATAGCAAACTAGGACAGATTGTTTGGTTAGCCAAGTCTGTTTGTTTGATTACCACGGCAACTACTGTAGCTATAAACTTGCTAGATACTTCAGTGGATGTTGAGCACATTTCTAGTGGCAAATGTGTTAAATTATAGCCTTGGTATAAAAGGGATAATTAACTCGGAACGCAATGCGTTCTCTGGAAAATAATGCAACTACGTGGAAGGTCAGTTCCACTCTGCTAGCGCTTCCTGGAACACGCCTTCCATGTCGTTCATTATTTTCCAAAGAATGCTTGATTATTCCTTACTTGAATATCCAACAATTGGAACTTTTAATAAACCGCATTGAGTGACTGCCAGGGTAGGGAAGATTCAGTAATGAGACTACCTAAATAATCATCTAAACTGGAACAACCATCTCAGTACTGCATGCAATAAGTCCAACTACTAACACTTTGGATTAGTTTAGAAAAATGTATGTTATTTATCTTTGCGTAGCACAAGATTTAATCGACCAATCTATGTACATGCAAAAACCCAGATATTGAAACAAACATTTCTGAAAATCATCCTGCAATAGAACATGCTGGGAAATATGATAATCAGGGCTGTGGTTTTCAACGTTTTACAGAGTGAAAATGACGCAATCACACTCAACTCTGGTTATGAGTCCCACTGTATCACTGGTACTTTTTGGACTTCTAACCCCTTTAAAACATTGTGTGCTTGAGATACAGACTGATACCAACCATTAGTCTGTGTGATAAATGGGGGCTGAGCTAGAGGGGGTTTTGTGAGACAAGGGTGGATCCTGAAGGGTTCCAGGACTGGGTCTTCTGACAAAAACATCTGTAGAATCCGAATACAAATTTATAACTAAACAAAAATATATTTGCAACAATTACAAAGATTTTACTGTTACAGTTCATATAAGGAAATTAGTCAATAGAAATAAATAAATTAGGCCCTAATCTATAGATTTCACATGACTGGGCTGGGGTGCAGCCATGGGTGGGCCTGGGAGGGCATAGGCCTACCCACTGGGGAGCCAGGGCCCAGCCAATAAGAATAAGAGTTTTTCCTCACGAAAGGAAAAACAGATGTATACAGACATAGTCCCATCTATGAAAAGCTGAGACTCACTCAAACACGTACATTTGTAATCTATTTTGTTCTACGACGGTTATTTGTCATATTAATTTCCCACTTAGAAAACAATTTCTGTACTTACAGCATTTTGGGGGGTGGGGGGGCTTGTCAGGACTTTTTTTGTTATGTCAAAAGAAATGGTGTTATACTTGTAGCCTTGGTTGTCCTAAAAATAAAATGTTAAAACACTTCATTGTGATGCTTAATATAAGGGTTGGACATATAGATTTTAACCTTTTTTATTTAACTAGGCAAGTCAGTTAAGAACAAATTCTCATTTACAATGACGGCCAAACCCGGACGACGCTGGGCCAATTGTGCGCCGCTCTATGGGACTCCCAATCCTGTCCGGTTGTGATACAGCCTGGATTCGAACCAGGGTGTCTGTAGTGATGCCTCTAGCACTGAGATGCAGAGCGCCACTCGGGAGCCCTAAATGAAAATAGTGAGAAAAAAACACAGATTTTTGCTGTGGTCCTTGGGCCTGTTGAGGTTAAAACCAACAGTGGGGTTCTTGTACACACCTGAGTGTTAAGTTAATTTAAATCCTGAATCAACACTAGAAATGTTACACTGAAAAATCAACACTAGGTAAAACTGGCCAATTTGCTGCGTACCATTCAATAAACTGCGGGTTCACTCATACTCACTTCTATTCTTCTTTCTGCTCAATAAAATCACTGAAAATACTAATTTGAAAGACAGAAATCATGGCAAAGATATCAACTGTCAGTACTGTATATGTAACATTAAGGGAATACCAGCTATACAGTTACTTCAGAAAGTATTCATACCTCTTGACTCATTGCATATTTTGTGTTACAGCCTGAATTCAAAATGTATTAAATTCATTTTTTTTATCACCCATCTACACACAATACCCCATCTTGACAAATTGAAAACATGTTTTTAGAAATGTTTGCAAATGTATTGAAATACAGATATCTAATTTACATAAGTATTCAAATCCCTGGGTCAATACATTTTAGAATCAACTTTGGCAGCGATTACAGCTGAGAGTCTTTCTGGGGAAGTCTGAGCTTTGCACACCTGGATTGTAACTTTTTTTATTTATTATTAAAGCTCTGTCAAGTAGGCGGTTTTCAAGTCTTACCATAGATTTAAGGCGATTTAACTAGGCCATTCAATATCATCTTGGTTAGCAACTCCAGTGTATATTTGGCCTTGTGTTTTAGGTTATTGTCCTGCTGAAAAATGAATTTGTCTCCCTAGTCCTTGCTGATGACAAGCATACCCATAACATGATGCAGCCACCACAATGCTTGAAAATATGAAAAGTGGTACTCAGTGATGATGGGTTGTGTTGGATTTTCTCCAAACATAATGCTTTGTGTTCAGGACACAAAGTACATTTATTTTCCACATTTTTTGCTGTTTTACTTTAGTGTCTTATTGCAAACAGGATGCATGTTTTGGAATATTTTTATTCTGTATAGGCTTCCTTTTTTTCACTTTGTCATTTAGGTTAGTATAGTGGAGTAACTACAATATTGTTGATCCATCCTCAGTTTTCTCCTATCATAGCCATTACTCTGTAACTGTTTTAAAGTCACCATTGGCCTCATGGTGAAATCCCTGAATGGTTTCCTTCCTCTCCAACAACTGAGTTAGGAAGGACGCCTATATCGTTGTAGTGACTGGGTGTATTGATACATCATCCAAAGTGTAATTAATAACATCACCATGCTCAAATATATATTCAATGTCTGTTTAAAAAAACAAATGTACCCATCTACCAATATGTGCACCTCTTTGCGAGGAATTGGATAACCTCCCTGGTCTTTGTGGTTGAATCTGTGTTTGAAATTCACTGCTTGACTGAGGGACCTTACAATTATCTGTATGTGTGGGGTACAGAGATGAGGTAGTTATTAAAAAATCATGTTAAACACTGTGATGGAAAATGTTATGTTTGTGCTTTTCTATGAACCAATTTCTGTGTTCATGCAAGACTGATTGAACGAATCCTCACTATCAGGATCTGCAATTTGGCAGTACGCCCAGACCCTTGTTTTGAGAACAAAATATATTTCAAGGGCTCCGCTTAGAGAGAAAAAGCCTCGTGAGGTATTGGTCTGTCACATGCATGACCCAGTATTGGTCGGTCACATGAGTGAAGCAAACGTTAATGATGAATTCATTGTGAATAATGAATCTGATATTTCGTTCTGTGTAAGCAGTATATAAGATGACTAATGGGACTGCCCTGGTAGAGCTCCTGATTTGACATGTGTATGTAGCAGTGTGATGATGATGATCCCCTAGGTTATGCACCAAATTGCACACAAGGACCAATTCAAATAGGCCAGGTCAAGCGGGGATGTTAATAATTTGATAACAATAATTCAGTGTGTTTTTTTTAAATTTAATTACAGCTGCATAGCTAATGTTTTTTTTTTTGTGGTGTACAAACACTTTTTCATATCTATATTGTACATACACGTAGTATATTTTGGTTTGGCCCATCGCGGATTATCTGTATTTCTGTACCCCCCCTTACTGTTCTCTTTTGCCTGACCTTCGGCTAGCGAGGTATGTTGTCCTTGGCTCCGCAATTGTTCAGAATAAAACCGTGGTAATGTTACAATGTGATGTTATGCAACCATACATTTTGTTACAATGTGGACAATATAAAGATTTATGGTAACCGGTTTCACCGAGCTCGCTAACTAGGGAACCTATTGTAACTTGTGAGTACTTGGGACAGTGTTTGAGTGAGTTTCCATGTGCTCGCGCAGGTGCCTGAGAGCTGTGACTGCGCCAAGGGCTAAAATATTGTGTTGCCTCTTCGTGTGCAGGTATGTCTTTTATTTTGTCCGACTGTTGTATGTCATTTTACTTGTATTGTATGGTGTGCTGTTGTGCACTGAATGTGTGCACGCAGTACCTGTTATTTCTTTTTGGCGCTCTCTTTTGCCTGACGTTTGGCTAGCGAGGTGCCCGAGAGCTGTGACTGTGCCAAGGGCTAAAATATTGTGTGTTGCCCCTTCGTGTGCAGGGCAAATAAAAATAATCCAATCAGTAGACCTCCAGTTGTGGCAGTGTCCTAATTAAAAGTACACAACGCAGAACGAACCACGCTACATGTACTTGGTGCATTGAGTTGGTTGGAACCTCTCCAGCGCGCTTATAATAAACAATGATTCATTAAAGATTGACTTTGAGTGTCCCTGTGTAGAATTTCCACAATTTGGCATCAATGAGCAGGATGATTGATTCTACCTGCAGAGCTTTCTAGTGGGGGTCTGAGAGGAAAACTGGTGGCGCATTTTATGAAGCGTGAGGGGAAATTCCCATCTGACCAAAAGACCACCAGACCAGACCCTTACGGTGACCTGCCCAGGAGGAGACGCATCATCCACAAACAACTGAAGGACACGGCGACGGAATTTCAGTAAGTCAATTTAAATGAATTTGTATAAAAATTGAAAAAAATTATAATAAAACCAATATAACTAAACATAAAAATGGAGGAGGGTACCACTAGTCCTAAGTCAAGTAATAGCACAATGTGGATGTGAGTTGTGTGGAAAGTATTAAGCTGAAATAGAGATAATAACAGGATTGAAATTTGACTATTAAGCTGATTTGAAATTTGGTTAATACAATATTTGACATTTGGATATTAAGAAATGTTAATTAAGTGATTGAAATTTGGATAATAATCTGATTTGAAATTTGGATAATAAGTACTGAGTGAAAGTGTGTGTGTTACTCTTTATGTATGCGGCAAGACTATAGAATCTATAGGGACCATAGCATTTATGACTATATAAACTTCTGAGACTATAGATACACTAGACTATACTGTAGAGACTATGGCGACTGTAGAGACTATAGAGGAACCACGGCAGTGATACATATGACAGAAGGCTCGAGCGAGGGCAAGTAACGGTACAATGCCCCGCTGACAGCTGTCTGTATGCATTTATAAGAGAAGTGTCTACATGGTCTGCAACCACTGATAATAGCACAAGGTGCTATTCTATATGTATAGAAATATAGAACGTTGTTTGATAGTGATCCATGTGTATTAGTAGTAGTAGATTGAGAAGGTCTTCCTATTGGGAAGAAGGGAGTCCTAGTTGAAGGAAACATATATGGAGACTAGTGAAAGTAACAAAGTGAATGGTAATTGGCTTTGAGATAGCACTCTAATAATGGAATATTTTAGTATGATGATGTTAAAATGGCGCCAGAAGAAATGGCAGCAGTTTTACGGGCGCCCAACCAATTGTGCTATTATGTGGGGTTAATTTGCGTTATTTGTAACTTATTTTGTACATAATGTTTCTGCAACCGTATCTTACGGCAAAAAAAGAGCTTCTGGATATCAGGACAGCGATCACTCACCTCGGATTAGACACTGATTTTTTTCTTCAACAAGCAAGACGCACAGGACATTCTCCAAACACCCGACAGGGCCAACATCCCTGTTATTTGCAAGAGGAAGCGACGCAGGTACAGAGGACAAAGAGCCGGATGCTTGGTCAGGGCCCGGAAAAGGCGAGTGGGAAAGCTGCCGTTACTGTCAATACTACTCGCCAACGTGCAATCGTTGGACAATAAACTAGACGAGGTACGATCATGAATATCCTACCAACAGGACATCAAAAACTGTAATATCCTATGTTTCACGGCATCATGGCTGAATGACGACATGGATATTCAGCTAGCGGGATATACGCTGCACCGGCAAGATAGAACAGCACACTCTGGTAAGACGAGGGGGAGCGTTCTGTGCATATTTGTAAACAACAGCTGGTGCACGAAATCTAAGGAAGTCTCTAGATTTTGCTCGCCTGAAGTAGAGTATATTGTGCTAAATTGCAGGCCACACTACTTGCCTAGAGAGTTTTCAGCTATACTTTTCGTGCTTGTTTATTTACCACCACAGACAGATGCTGGCACTAAGACCGCAGTCAGTTAGCTGTATAAGGAAATTAGCAATCAGGAAACCACTCACCCAGAGGCGGCACTCCTAGTGGTTGGAGACTTTAATGCAGGGAAACTTAAATCAGTTCTACCAAATTTCTATCAACATGTTAAATGTGCAACCAGAGGAAAAACAATTCTAGATCACCTGTACTCCACACACAGAGACGCGTACAAAGCTCTCCCTCGACCTCCATTTGGTAAATCCGACCACAATTCTATCCTCCTGATTCCTGCTTAGATGCAAAAATTAAAGCAGGAAGCACCAGTGACTCTCTCTATCAAAAAGTGGTCAGATGAAGCAGATGCTAAACTACAGGACTGTTTTGCTATCACAGACTGGAACATGTTCCGGGATTGTTCCGGGATTCTTCCGATGGCATTGAGGAGTACACCACATCAGTCACTGGCTTTATCAATAAGTGCATCGAGGATGTCGTCCCCACAGTGACTATACGTACATACCCCAACCAGAAGCCATGGATTACAGGCAACATTCGCACTGAGCTAAAGGGTAGAGCTGCCGCTTTCAAGGTGCGGGACTCTAACCCGGAAGCTTACAAGAAATCCTGCTATGCCCTGCGATGAACCATCAAACAGGCAGTGTCAATACAGGGCTAAGATTGAATCGTACTACACCGGCTCCGACGCTCGTCTTATGTGGCAGGGCTTGCAAACTATTACAGACGACAAAGGGAAGCACAGTCGCGAGCTGCCCAGTGACACGAGCCTACCAGATGAGCTAAATCACTTCTATGCTCGCTTCGAGGCAAGCAACACTGAGGAATGCTTCTTCAGACTGTGTGATCACGCTCTCCATAGCCGACATGAGTAAGACCTTTAAGCAGGTCAACATACACAAGGCTGCGGGGCCAGACAGATTACCAGGACGTGTGCTCCGGGCATGTGCTGACCAACTGGCAGGTGTCTTCACTGACATTTTCAACATGTCTCTGAGTCTGTAATACCAACATGTTTCAAGCAGACCACCATAGTCCCTGTGCCCAAGAACACAAAGGCAACCTGCCTAAATGACTACAGACCCGTAGCACTCACGTCCGTAGCCATGAAGTGCTTTGAAAGGCTGGTAATGGCTCACATCAACACCATTATCCCAGAAACCCTAGACCCACTCCAATTTGCATACCGCCCAAACAGATCCACAGATGATGCAATCTCTACTGCCCTTTCCCACCTGGACAAAAATAACACTTATGTGAGAATGCTATTCATTGACTACAGCTCAGCATTCAACACCATGGTACCCTCAAAGCTCATCACTAAGCTACGGATCTTGGGACTAAACACCTCCCTCTGCAACTGGATCCTGGACTTCCTGACAGGCCGCCCCCAGGTGGTGAGGGTAGGTAGCAACATATCTGCCATGCTGATCCTCATCACTGGAGCTCCCTGTTCACCCACGACTGCATGGCCAGGCACGACTCCAACATCATCATTAAGTTTGCAGACGACACAACAGTGGTAGGCCTGATCACCGACAACGATGAGACAGCCTATAGGGAGGAGGTCAGAGACCTGGCTGGGTGTTGCCAGAATAACAACCTATCCCTCAACGTAACCAAGACTAAGGAGATGATTGTGGACTACAGGAAAAGGAGGACCGAGCACGCCCCCATTCTCATCGACGGGGCTGTGTGGAGCAGGTTGAGAGTTCCGTGGTGTCCACATCAACAACATACTAGAATGGTCCAAACACACCAAGACAGTTGTGAAGAGGGCATGACAAAGCCTATTCCCCCTCAGGAAACTAAATAGATTTGGCATGGGTCCTCAGATCCTCAAAAGGTTATACAGCTGCAACATCGAGAGCACCCTGACTGGTTGCATCACTGCCTGGTACGGCAATTGCTCGGCCTCTGACCGCAAGGCACTACAGAGGATAGTGCGTACGGCCCAGTACATCACTGGGGCTAAGCTGCCTGCCATCTAGGACCTCTACACCAGGCGGTGTCAGAGGAAGGCCCTAAAAATTGTCAAAGACCCCAGCCACCCCAGTCATAGACTGTTCTCTCTACTACCGCATGGCAAGTGGTACCGGAGTGCCAAGTCTAGGACAAAAAGGCTTCTCAACAGTTTTTAACCCCAAGCCATAAGACTCCTATACAGGTAATCAAATGGCTACCCGGACTACTTGCATTGTGTACCCCCCCCACACCCCTCTTTTTACACTGCTGCTACTCTCTGTTTATCATATATGCATAGTCACTTTAACTATACGTTAATGTACATACTACCTCAATTGGGCCGACCAACCAGTGCTCCCGCACATTGGCTAACCGGGCTATCTGCATTGTATCCCACCCACCACTCACCAACCCCTCTTTTACACTACTGCTACTCTCTGTTCATCATATACGCATAGTCACTTTAACCATATCTACATGTACATACTACCTCAATCAACCTGACTAACCGTTGTCTGTATGTAGCCTCGCTACTGTATATAGCCTGTCTTTTTACTGTTGTTTTATTTCTTTACCTACCTATTGTTCACCTAATACCTTTTTTGCACTATTGGTTAGAGCCTGTAAGTAAGCATTTCACTGTAAGGTCCACACCTGTTGTATTCGGCGCACGTGACAAATAAACTTTGATTTGATTTGTTTTATGAGGCCGCCATCTAGTGTTTGGGTTAGAGATAAGCTTCCTGTTGAACAATAGATAGCCACCAGTACACACTAAACTCAAACAGGCTGTGGGGGTAAGGGACACAGTGGGGAAATTTAGGACAGAGGTATGAATAAATGAATATGACACGTTTTTCACTATTTCTCAATTCTATAGTTTGGGTAGCACTAAAACAATAATCTGTTTCAGTTACGTGGAACTGTGTCCAGAATGAAGTAGATCCATGTAAATGTTTTTAGTACCGAAATATTGAGCTGATAAGCCAGCACCAACTTTATGAAGGTTCTAGCTGATTTGTTAAACAACATGCTTCATATTTTGAATACTTTATGTCCCAGGGACAGTTTGTACATAACTGTATGTCAATGCAACAGGTCAAAATAACAATGATAACAAGAGAGGGTCTCTGGGATTGTTTACTTTAGAAGGTGCCTATTCAGCTTGACGGGACACTATCATCTGATGTGTCTGAAGTATAATTCTGTACATGCATGGGCTTATCAAGACTTCCTGCCCAAGATGCAGGAAACTCGATTAGACAAATAATTTTTTAGGACTGATCAAGATGTTCATTTTCTTTCTTACAGGACTGATGGAATGTCTGCTACCAAGTTTTTTTAAAAATGTTTGTCAATGGTTGTCTTTCCCTTTGAGGGGCTTCCTGAGGCAGGTGCCTTAGGAGAGCAGTTATTGAGACTGTGCAGTGTAAAGGTGCCTGGATCCAGCTGTTGAGGGAGCTCCCAAATGAAGTAAGGCCTGGCCATTTTGTTTGTTTTTACCACACACACGCCTGCACCCACACACAACCCACCTTGATAAGAAATGTACTGAAACCCACAATGTAAACCTGACACACAAAATGTTTGAAATATCTTTAAATAATGTCTGAGGTACAGGGAAACAAACAGACTTAATGGGGTTGAATGACCTCTGACCTCTGTTCTGACTTCCTGGTGAGGCCTGATCACCCTCATTAAAGACTAGAAACATTGGGTGAGATTTAAATGGGCTATGTTAAAAACTAGATAATCAGGAAGAAGTTTATAATTTATCAACAGTCCTATGTGTGATTCAGAACAAGAGAAGGAGCGAGTGCGCTGCCCCTGAACGTTGTTGTTTTTTTGGGACGCATGACTCACGATGTGAGTCATGTGTCCAACGGGGGAATTACTGGTCCCCTGCGGCCCTTTGGTAAATATGCAAATAGTTTTTCTTCACATTCCTGCCAGTAAAAGGAATAAAGATAAATTGGTAATGTTTGACAGTTACTCCAAATGGATTGAAGTTTTCCCCACCTCTAGTTTATTATAAAGAAATGTAGTGGTTTTCGTTTTTTGTCTTTATTTATTTTACCTTTTTATTTTTTTTTTTGTGGGTAGATCAGCTTTAATATTGCACATAGATTGTAGCTTCCATCAATGTAATTGTCTGCATCACTTCACTTATAATTCACTGTATCACAATTCCAGTGGGTCAGAAGTTTACATACACTAAGTTGACTGTGCCTCTAAACAGCTTGGAAAATTCCAGAAAATTATGTAATGGCTTTAGAAGCTTCTGATAGGCTAATTGACATAATTTGAGTCAATTGGAGGTGTACCTGTGGATGTATTTCAAGGCCTACCTTCAAACTCAGTGCCTCTTTGCTTGACATCATGGGAAAATCAAAACAAATCAGCAAAGACCTCAGAAAAGAATTGTAGACCACCACAAGTCTGGTTCATCCTTGGTGGCAATTTCCAAACGCCTGAAGGTACCACGTTCATCTGTACAAACAATAGTACGCAAGTATAAACACCATGGGACCACGCAGCCGTCATACCGCTCAGCAAGGAAGAAGCCACTGCTCCAAACCCGCCATAAAAAAGCCAGACTACGGTTTGCAACTGCACATGGGGGAAAAGATCGTACTTTTTGGAGAAATGTCCTCTGGTCTGAAGAAACCAAAATAGAACTGTTTGGCCATAATGACCATCGTTATGTTTGGAAGAAAAAGCGGGAGGATTGCAAGCCGAAGAACACCATCCCAACCATGACGCATGGGGGTGGCAGCGTCATGTTGTGGGGGTGCTTTGCTGCAGAAGAGACTGGTGCACTCACAAAATAGATGGCATCATAAGGCAGGAAAATTATGTCGATATATTGAAGCAACATCTAAAGACATCAGTCAGGAAGTTAAAGCTTGGTCGCAAATGGGTCTTCCAAATGGACAATGACCCCAAGCATACTTCCGCCCACAACCATACGGCTCTCCAGAGGGTAGTGAGGTCTGCACAACGCATCACCGGGGGCAAACTACCTGCCCTCCAGGACACCTACACCACCCGATGTCACAGGAAGGCCAAAAAGATAATCAAGGACAACAACCACCCGAGCCACTGGCTGTTCACCCCGCTATCATCCAGAAGTCGAGGTCAGTACAGGTGCATCAAAGCGGGGACCGAGAGACTGAAAAACAGCTTCTATCTCAAGGCCATCAGACTGTTAAACAGCCATCACTAACATTGAGTGGCTGCTGCCAACATACTGACTCATCTCTAGCCACTTTAATAATGAAAAAATTGATGTAATAACTGTATCACTAGCCACTTTAAACAATGCCACTTTATATAATGTTTACATACCCTACATTACTCATCTCATATGCATATACTGTACTCAATACCATCTACTGCAAGTGTAAGTGTAAGTGTACTGCATCTTGCCTATGCCGTTTGGCCATCGCTCATTCATATATTTTTATGTACATATTCTTATACACACAAGTGTAAAGGAATGAATAAGGTAGTTGATGTGAAATTGTTAGGTTAGATTACTTGTTAGATATTACTGCATGGTTGGAACTAGAAGCACAAGCATTTCGATACACTCGCATTAACATCTGCTAACCATGTTTATGTGACATAACATTTGATTTGATTTATCTGCTCAGCCATTACAATTATAACTGGCTATACTTATTTCACCATTTACCATAATGAGATTCAAGTTTCAAATCTATTCATCATAATATATGTTTGTAAATGTACCATTAAAAAGTGCCATAGTGATTGAGTGTCCATGTAGCTGTACCATGATATTTGCATTGCTACTAAGTAACCCTCCAATTGTTCTCCACTACTCCACCCACCAAAGCCCCTCACAAATTGGGTTGTCATCCCAGTGACCGGCAGACCACCCCCATATCCCTAGGCCCCCCGAAAGGCCAGGACTCATCCTTCAAAAAGAGCACACAGTGCCACCCACAAAACAGAAGTAGATAAACCGCTAAAAATATTTCCAATGCTCTCACCTCAATTTGCTTTATAATATATAGCTATATAAAAAATATATATATATTCAAATATTTTGTGTATATTAATTTCCATAATGAGCAATTAATATGCGTAATAATGTTGGCAGTTTGTGCAAAGGATTGTTACCTATAACCAGGATTGTTACCGATAACCAGGACTGCCATTGCATTAAATTACATTTTTGTCAAGCAATTATTATTTTAGCAAACCATTATTGTGATTCTTCCTTTATTGTCCCTAACATCCATACTCCCTTGCAACAGATGTGGGATACATACACACTCAACCCCTTTCCCCCACACTCAACTATGAGCTCAGATGCTCAACGTTTGTTACATTCCAGAGCCCAACTCAAGAAAGCACTTGATTTATGAATGCATATACAGTTACAGCTGTCCGAGAAAGCATGCAAGATTGAGCAAAAATGTGAGATTCGATTAACCGTTGTCAAGTCCTAGGAGATGGAGATCAGATCCACCCCGTTCCTCCAAAACAGACACACACGCTGGTCCCCCGTTGCGACCATTTTCCCAAGCATCTCCGTGCAGCCAGACCTTTGATTATTTTGTGCCACCAGGGCCACAATAGTATGCCACCTCTCTGATTGTGCGAGTGTGACCCCCTCCCCATGGGTTACTGGAGCCAGTGTTGCCAGCACTGCCACTACCTGGGTGGGGTATTCCACCGGAATCCCCACCAGCTAGGTACAAGGTCGTCAAGGTTCTTATTAGAAGCTTTGAGAATTTCCTTGTATATTATGCTTTCCCATCAGGGGGCTCTGGCTTTTTTGGACCAACACTGCCAGGCAGGCTCAGAATCTTGAGGGGGCGGTGCTGCTCTGGTAGGTCTCTGACTGCATTTATCTTTCTGTTTTGGCTGCATATAGGCAGCTTACAGCAGGCCCATAAAACAGAGACCTCCCCCCCAGTGTATGGGTCGCTCAGGTGGGTGTCCAGGGTACAGGGCTGTGGACCGCTCTATCATGACAGAACAATAAATAAATACATTAAATGTATAATTTATTTAAATGTACAGTTGAAGTCGGAAATTTACATACACCTTAGCCAAATACATTTAAACTCAGTTTTTCACAATTCCTGACATTTAATCCTAGTAAAATTTCCCTGTCTTAGGTCAATTAGGATCACCACTTTATTTTAAGTATGTGAAATGTCAGAATAATAGTAGAGAGAATGATTTATTACAGCTTTTATTTCTTTCATCACATTCTCAGTGGATCAGAAGCTTTTAAATTGTTTAACTTGGGTCAAATATTTCTGGTAGCCTTCCACCATCTTCCCACAATAAGTTGAGTGAATTTTGGCCCATTCCTCTTGACAGAGCTGGTGTAACTGAGTCAGGTTTGTAGGCCTCCTTGCTTGCACAACCGTAGTCTGGCGGTTTTGGAGCAGTGGCTTCTTCTTTGCTGAGCGGCCTTTGAGGTTATGTCGATTATAGGACTCGTTTTACTGTGGAGATATATATATATATACACACACACTTTTGTACCTGTTTCCTCCAGCATCTTCACAAGGTCCTTTGCTGTTGTTCTGGGATTGATTTGCACTTTTTGCACCAAAGTACGTTCATCTCTAGGAGACAGAATGCGTCTCCTTCCTGAGCGGTATGACGGCTTTATATTTGCGTAGTATTGTTTGTACAGATGAACGTGGTACCTTCAGGCATTTGGAAACTTATGGAGGTCTACAATTTTTTTTTCTGAGGTCATGGCTGATTTGTTTTGATTTTCCCATGATGTCAAGCAAAGAGGCACTGAGTTTGAAGGTAGGCCTTGAAATACATCCACAGGTACACCTCCAAATGACTAAAATGATATCAATTAGCCTATCAGAAGCTTCTAATGCCATGACATAATTTTCTGGATATTTCCAAGCTGTTTAAAGGCACAGTCAACTTAGTGTATGTAAACTTCTGACCCACTGGAATTGTGATACAGTGAAATATTCTGTCTGTAAACAATTGTTGGAAAAATGACTTGTGTCATGCACAAAGTAGATGTCCTAACCGACTTCCCAAAACTATAGTTTGTTAACAAGAATTGTGTGGAGTGGTTGAAAAACGAGTTTTAATGACTCCAACCTAAGTGTATGTAAACTTCCGACTTCAACTGTATATCCCTCATCTGCACAAAATTGAAAGCGCTCTCTCTCAACCCCTGCTCACAGACACACATTGGTTCTGGGATATGCAACCATTTCCTTTCTCACTCACTTAACGCCACAGTTTTCCAAACACCAAAAACACCTACCACTCCTTCCATCACAATACAGCCACACTTACCCACATACTGTGCCTTCTATGTCTTCTGTTTGCTGTGTTTCTATCTCCACCATGTTGAATTAGTACTTTTGTGTTCCGATTAGTTATATTTGAAGATAATTTTGCTAGTTATCCTTTCTTCTAATGCTATCTTGTCCATTTGTAAAATACTATAAAAGGACAATTGAATACTAATTATTCTACAACATTCCCTATCTTGAAAGGTACAGTGTAGTTGTACTTTATTTATTTAACAATTATTTTATTGCTTTTCTATCTTTTTTTTTTTTTTTGTATTATTACAATCCCTACCATGGCTAGTATTGGGTGTTCCATTATTTGACTCCTCTATGAGAACTTGTAATTTTTAGAATAGCCATGGAGCAGTCTTTTGTGTCTCGGAACATTTGGTTGTCAATATACAATTAATCGACTACGAGAGCTACACGCTTCCCTTTTAATCTATTCTCCTTGAAGATTAGATACAGAACTTTGTGCCGTTCTGCAATCTCCCTCGGGAACTGATCATTCATGCCTATTATCGTGCCAGTGAGTCTTTTACTCAGGCTTTTAACCATTGCTTTATCTTTAAAGGAAGCAAATTTGGCAATGATTGGACGCTCATATCTCTGTCCTCTTTGTCTGAAACAGTGTACATGTTCGAGTTGGATTTTATCGACAGCATCGAGTGGGATTTGAAGCGCTGTAAGAACTAATTCCTTTTACTATGTTTTCGGGAACTTCTACTTGGATACCCGAAAATACTAGATTTTCTCTCATAGATCTAGTCTGAAAGGTGCCCAGTTTGTCATTTATTGACTTTAACAGATCGCTTTCCACACTTACCAGCCAAGTGGTGAAAAGCATAAATAATTTGTATCCATGGAGGAGTCACATTTTCGATATTGATTCTGCACGTCATGTTTGAGTGTTGCCTGTTTTTGTAATATTTGTCAATAAATTTCTCGAGCGTTATGATTTGTTTTGTGTTATTATCCAGATTGAATGTAAGTAACCCTGAGTATATGACGTGCTAATATTTAGTCCAACTTACTGATATTGAATATTACACATGTATCTTGATGCGATTTTGCACCGGTGTGTTCAGTACACCATCTTGCCAGCTGTGTCTGCCTGTCTCCAATATGTCATTTTTTTCAATACAAATCTCACCAGATTGGGTCTGCTGGATGGTCGGGATATCTCTCTAAGGATTAGCCCTCTACCTCCCCAACCCTGTAACTGCAGTGAGATCACCAAGATGATAGGAGAGTATAAGCCAGAATTCTATTGTTTTTTAAACGCATTTTATTTCACCTTTTATTTAACCAGGTATGCTAGTTGAAAACAAGTTCTCATTTGCAACTGCAACCTGGCCAAGATAAAGCAAAGCAGTGCGCCACATACAACAACACAGAGTTACACATGGAATAAACAAACATGCAGTCAATAATACAGTAGAAAAAGTCTATATACTGTATGTGTAAATGAGGTAGGATAAGGTAGGTAAGGCAATAAATAGGCCATGGTGGCGAAGTAATTACAATATAGCAATAAAACACTGGAATAGCAGATGTGCAGAAGATGAATGTGCAAGTAGAGATACTGGGGTGCAAAGCAGCAAGATAAATAAATAAATACAGTATGGGGATGAGGTAGTTAGGTGGGCTATTTACAGATGGGCTATGTACAGGTGCAGTGATCTGTGAGCTGCTCTGACAGCTGGTGCTTAAAGCTAGTGAGGGAGATATGAGTCTCCAGCTTCAGTGATTCTTTTTTTTTTTTTTGCAGTTCATTCCAGTCATTGGCAGCAGAGAACTGGAAGGAAAGGCGGCCAAAGGAAGAATTGGCTTTGGGGGTGACCAGTGAGATTTACCTGCTGGAACACGTGCTATGGGTGGGTGCTGCTATGGTGACCTGTGTGTTATTCTCTTTGACATTTGTCTTAGTACCAATATTCTTAATACATTTTTCTATTTGTCATACAGTGAATAATCACACACAAAACTTAAAAGCCATACATTTACATGAATAAAATCGAGGATAACACACAAAGTCTGGGACTTATTTCCATTGGGGTCCTCTTGAGACAAGATGGCTAGACAAGATAAAACACAGTATGGCAGTGAAATAATAAAACAAAAACAGAGAATAAGAACATCTATCTCATCATTCCAGTTACATCATAGGGGTTATTCATTAGGGCACAGAGGACATCAAACATATCTTTAAAGCTGCCCAGAGATGACGTTGTTGTGTTTTTTTTTGTCATTTTGTTATAAAGTAAATCATTTGTCTGGATTTCCTGAATCAGAAATGTCCTAAACTGTTCTGGTCTGTCATCTCTCGTGGTTATGGCAAATGTGATCACAGATGGTATCTAGATACATGGAAGAGATAATTCAGCCAAGAACAGAGTGAACCTCACCCCCTTTAACTGGCTGAAGTAATGGCAACAATGGCTTCACTATGGTCCTTCCCCACTTCTACTGTGAGACCTGAGTCCAAGCCAGCAACCTGTAAACAGCATCCAGTCGAAGCTATCAACTGCCTTTTCTCTCATGCCTTTTCTCTCAGGAGTGCGACATGAGTGAGCATGGAGAGAGATCCCATCCAAACTTCTCTCATGCTGCTGGTGTACTGGTAGGAAATTGGACAAGACATAATGGACTGTAAAGGACAGTGGCGGCTCAGGTGAGGGATATTATCAAGGGCCATCCACTTTGAACATGTGCCATTGGGAGGACGAACTGAAATGCCAGAAGAATGAGTGCCAAGAGGGAGGGGGTGGTCAATCGAGCCCATAATTCATTTAGGCCTAACCAAAATTGTTTATTTGGGGTATCAGGTTGATTGTGGAGGTCTGCACACTGTGAATTTTATAGTAATTTAGGTCAGAAATGCATTGAGATACCGATCTGTCATTAACATGCCACTCGCGACAAAAGCTCTAGCTGAAATGTCATTCCCAGAATCCATAAATGAAATTGTGTAACGAAGCATATGTGTAACTTTATGAAGCAAAGGTCTTAAGCCATGGTTTTACAAGAAGGATTGTACAACCCAGAATGAAGGGTTTGAAATGAAGTGTCTTGTTTTGTGTTGATTTCCCTTACTTTTAGTAGAAGTATAGAACCTTTTGATAGAAGCTATAATCTAATGCGTACCTTAAAATGTAAATGATAGTTATGACAGATTGGGTGATAAGAGGAGGGAATGTGATGAATGTTATGTTTGTGCTTTTCTATTAACCAATTTCTGTGTTCTATGTCGGTGCTTTTCTAATAAGCAATTTCTGTGTTCATGCAAATGACTGATTGAACGAATCCTCACTATCAGTATCTGCAATTTGGCAGTACGCCCAGACCCTTGTTTTGAGAACAAAATATATCTGTTTCCAGGTCTCAGCTTAGAGAGAACAAGCCTAATGAGGTATTGGTATGTAACATGCATGAACCAGTATTGGTCGGTCACATGAATGAAGCAAACGTTAATGATGACTAAGCTAAATCATGCAAATATTACTTTCTGTGTAAGCAGTATATAAGATAACTAATGGGACTGCCCCGGTAGAGCTCCTGTTTAATATGTATACTTTGTGCATTGAGTTGGTTGGAACCTCTCCAGTGCGCTGATAATAAAAAAATATTTATTTAAGATTGATTTGTGTAGAATTTCCACAACAGCACTATTATTGCACACAGAGTGAGTCCATGCAACTTATGTGACTTAAGCTCATTTTTGCCGTAACTAAGGGGTGAAATACTTATTGACTCAAGACATTTCAGCTTTTCATTTTTAATTCATTTGTAAAAATGTCTAAAAACATAATTCCACTTTGACATTATGAGGTATCATGTGTTAGGCTATTGACACAATCTGAATTTAATATATTTTAAATTCAGGCTATAACACAACAAAATGTGTTATAAAAGTCAAGGGGTGTGAATTCTTTCTGAAGGCACTGCAGATATAGTTTAAAACATTCTCACACCTATCAGATTACTCCTGATGTCAAAGTTTAAACACTAATGCTCGAGTATTTTTAATATTTTTTATTATAACTTTTTTTAAATGTCGATTTATCAGGTGGTGCTGCAGCACCTCAGTATTCCTACTTCCCGAGGCTATGGCTAGCAGTCACATGAGTGAGTGCAGGCTAGGTACCGACCGGAACATTAAGCTAGCCAAGACCAACAACACAATCAAACAGACTATACAGCTACAAGTATTGAATGGAGTTACTAACGGACTATTCTAAAGAAGTTAAATGTCTTACCTGTGATGAAATGTTTTCCACACACATAGCTACATGTAGCGCACTTGGACACAGTGTCCTAACATTTTCCACTCTCCCACAACAAATAGCCTGAAGCCATAGGGCTCTTCTCGCAGGCTCTATTACCCTACGTGGGAGCATTGTGAAATGTAGGTCAGGATTTTTGACCTGGTTACATGTAATTTGAACAACACCGTAGCTTTCCAGCATGTTTTGTTTTCCCCAATGTGTGGGCGTGGTCGAGGGGAATTCCTTCTTATGAGGTGAATATCTACTCGGAGTATGTTAAAGGGTCTAGAACCCTTTCCCTTAGAACCCTCCTCTTCCAAAAAGGGTTCTTCAGATGAAAAAGGTTCATGGTAGAACCCTATCCTTCCGCAAATAACCCTTTGGAACAGTTTTTTGTAAGTGTAGTCTTTTTAAGCAATGCGGCCAGAGGAGTTGTAGTATATGGCCAATATACCACGGCTAAGAGCTGTTCTTAAGCACGACGCAATGCGGAATGCCTGGACACAGACCTTAGCCGTGGTATATTGGCCATATGCCACTAACCCCCGAGGTGCCTTATTGCTATTATAAACTGTCTACCAACATAATTAGGAGCAGTAAAAATAAAGGTTTTGTCATACCCGTGGTATACAGTCTAATATACCACGGCTGTCAGCCAATCAGCATTCAGGGCTTGAACCACCCAATTTATAATAGTCATTATAGTAAGCCTACAGTCAGCACTCTGATTTAGATGCAGAAATGTCTCAGAAATAATGACTAAATCAAATTGTACACCACTACCAAAATGCAGACGTCTTCACTTCTTCACTCATAAGAAATGGCCATAAATTGAATTGGAGTCCTGTGTCAGAAAAGTGAAAAAGACAATTAAGACAGCATGGCAGGAAGTCGTTTTATTGAGATTCGCTAACAGCATGATATAATGTGTTGTGGTCCGGACTCTAGCTAAAAGCCAGACTAATGCATTTCACCCAATCAATCACTGTGTGACTGTATGATTCTATGAAGACTTCAGTCTGCGCTCATCAATTTGATTACTGCCTATGCATTCCAAATGGCACCCTATTCCCAAGTTAGTGCAATACTTTTAACCAGGGTCCATATGGCTCCGGTCAACAGTTGTACACAATATAGGGAATAGGGTGCCATTTGGGATGAAACGAATGATGTGTCTAGACGCTAGATTGAAAACGAAAATTCCATTCACACTCTGTTCATGTCTGTCATTTTGTCCTCTTTGTTCAAAACCATCTTAGTGGATTGACTGCAGGTACGTGAAAAAAATCATGTTAATTTGTCTTTCGAGGAAACTAAGGAAACCCACAGATGACTTCAGTGATGACTAATCCGAAAGATGACTACAGAGCTCTAGTTGTTCAGTGCAGAGCACCACAGGTACATCTTTATGAGCTGGTGCAATGTGGTCGATTTGGAGAGGAGACGTCATCAATGAAGAAGCACTTGGGGAGGCCCCTCTCATAAAAGTGGGTCCATCCTGCTCCAGAGGTGGACTAGATGATGGAGGAAAGGCCAGGTCACACTGGAGATTTGTCCGCTTACACCGGACCTTTAGTGGGTTAATGCAGTTTATCCACAATAGTGTGTCATGACCAACTTATTTTAGGGGAGGTGTCAAGTCGACACAATCTCATCGAGGAGTCCAGATGACAACATTCTTGGAAGAATGAGGGCAGGGGAGGGGCTTAGCAAGGAGGGAAGAATTGGTAACTAGCTCTCTCTTACTCTCTCTCTCCCTCACACAAGAGCACAAGTACACAAGCACGCACACACCAGACACCTTTCCCATACAACCCAAGATTCCTACGACACAACTCTTGAGAGGTTTACAGTATGTCTTGAACCGAAAAAGATAACTACTTTATTGAGGGAAAATGTACTTGCTAAGACTGTGATATGTGGTTGTCTCACCCAGCAATCGTAAAAAGAATGCCCTAATTGTAAGTTGCTCTGGATAAGAGTGTCTACTAAATTACTTAAATGTAACGTAAATGTGGAAAACAATCCGGTGCTAATGAGCTATTACAATGCAACACGCTTCTTGAGACGCAGACTGTCTGTATGACTGAAGTTTCTCTCTCTATATGGTGCCTTATCTCGTTTCTTGCAAAAGTGGCACAAAAGAAAAACAAGGCAACAGTTAACATGTCGTCGCCCACGAATGATGCATTGGCTTTTGAGGAACTCAACCACCAATGTTCAACCTTAACATGTGATGACAATACAACACAACAGGTGAACAGGAATGACATTTACTGTAATGGGTGGCCCAAAAAAATATGTATCTTAAACCCACCACCATACTAAGCCACACCTCCACTCCAGGATTCCCCAGGAACCAGTTGCTATATTGATCAATACAAGCATGGGTAAGCAACCCTGGTCCTGGAGGGCCTGCAGGCAATTCATGTTTTTAATGTAACTGACCTGGAAGACCAGGTGTGTTGAATTTAGTCAATCACTGAACTGATCAATTAGTTCAGTTGGTCAGGCGTGGTGCCTGGTTGGAACTAGGCACCACCTTTGAGGCACGACAGGAACATGGTTGCCTACCCCTGCATTAAAGGTTCCTCCAAGAACCCCTCAACTAACCAAATGTGCAAATATGAACTATTGACTAGCAATGGTTCTTTGAGGAACTCGAGGGGTTCCTCGAGGATCTCCAGGGTTCCTTGAGTCACCACTAATTGTGTAGACTGGCTGTAATTAAGAGTCCTGCTCAGTAAACCCTGTTCCTGTATCTGTAAGATAATGTAGGTAGTCTTCCAAATGTAGATGGGTGTTATGCTTGCTTATAAGCAAAGTGCTGTAGTTAGCTACATTTAACATGTATCTTTAAAATAGTATAAGGTAGTCTCTCACAACCATAAGGCTTTAAGTGACATCCGGACAGATTTTCAACCACACACTCAGTGCCAGCAAACACTCTACTCACATCAAATGCACATTCGGATTTACGGTACTGTGAAGCGCTACGCATATAAAAAAAAATACGTTATGACAATGAGGGAGAGAAATAGATGCTTTAGTTGACACTAATCGTTTCCTCTCTGATTGTAGTATGGAGTGAAGAACGCCCTGCCTGGACGGGGAAGCAATTCCTTCGATAGCACCGCTGCCGTGGCTCAGCAGTCAGACTATGAGGGAGGAACTCTTTATCTGAAGTTCAGTAGAGGGGCACGCTTCGGGGAGATGAGCGCCCTGACCGTCCTCACCTCCTGAATTGTGGCTGAACTTGTCATTTGGAGCTGAGGAGGGCTTGAGAAATTCTCTCTGGAGAGATGGAAATGAGGAGCCTGGCTCTGGCTGGCTTTCCTCCATGACCCTGAACTGATCTGAACCGAGGTTAACACAGTCCAATACCCCTCTATTCACACTCTATCCAGTCAGCTTGGTCTGTACTCTATTAACTTCCACTTTAGTCAAATTTTCCTTTAGTCTCCCATTGGTTATTAGGCCTGTAAGTTCCCTTCAGTTGGTATAGCCTACATTATCACTTCATTTAATGACATTGTTTCGTTTACCTTCATTTGCTTCCTCTGTAAATGCAGTCAGGGCCGTATGGTTGTTGCTGAGGATCATCAGTAATAGTTGATCATATTTTTTTTTAAATGACATGCAGGCAAATTAAACCGTTACGGAGCGGAGTGCAGACCAAGACATAACAGTTTGTGGCCGATGCTTAATGCAGGCAAGTGCGGGCAATAGACAAGGGTATAGCCTACACTGATTCATCCTGACAGTTGCCATATTCAGTTCTTTAACCCATGGTAATGTTGGAAGATTAGTGTACATACAATTATAATAGGGAGAATAAACATGTGTAAAGGCTCTCCAATCCTGTTGTTTCCTAAGCCTAAATAATTTACAAGATCAGAGTATTTTTAAATCTACCTATTGGTGCATGTATTTATATGGTTGAATCAACATTGTTTCCACATCATTTCAATGAAATTAAACTGAACCAACATGGAATAGACGTTGAATTGATGTCTGTGCCCAGTGGGGGCTTCTTTCATTGATCCCTAATATTCTGAACCTGACTATAGTGAGTCTGTCAACAAAATTCTAACTAAAAGGTACATGTACTGAAAACCTTATTGAATGAAAACGGCACAATAAAATCTGTTGGCCAGCAAGTGGGAGGGTTTTCAGTGGTTTAAATAAATGTATTCCGAGCGCGCAAGGTAGCCACATCTGCAGCGCGCAAGGTAGACGAGCAGTGTAGTATTACAATCTCACACACACCTATACAAACTGAGCTAATAATTCTGTACGTGCAGCATAACAGTTACCGCAAACAATTATCATCGGTTGGTTGAATGGAAATTTTGACTAGGAGGCTGGCATATATCCAACTGATTTGTTTGCGCTCAGTGTAGTGGTTGTGGTGGGGGCTGCCTGCTGTCAGAGCTACCTTCCAGAACTCAGCCAGTGAACTGGAGTGGGCAGGAGGGGCGAGGAGAGTAGAGATGAGAGGAGAGAGAAGGGGAGAGGAGAGGGCAGGAGAAATGAGGGGAGGGGAGAGGAGACTCTTGTGCTCAGACTGTGTTTGCATGCTGGCATCCTGATGTTCTATTCTCTCTCTGTGGGTGGCTTGTCCCAGACATCACTGGTAACACTATGTGGCTAATAATAAGTCAGATCAGATGTCATGATCAAACTTGTCTCAAGGAGATTCAGCATAAAGCATGTATTCGGTGCATCTTTCTGTAAGCTACATAAAAAATTATACATTCCTAGTGACAGGGTGAAAGACGACATATTTAGCGATTCCTGCGCAGCACTTTAGAAAAAATAATTATACTAGACTGGACACTTTTCTACTAGAGCATGTCAACAGAGCCATCAAACTGGCATCTTGACGTAACCATGCCAACTATTCCTGTTTGGCCTGGAGATTTTCTGAATGTCTAAACTTTGAAATTAATAACTGAGATATGAAAAATGTTGAAGGACTTTTATAATCTCCCGGAGTGAGTTGGCAACACAACCCTGACCTTGTATCTATTTGTATCTAGTGATTACAAAAAAAAATTCAAGTTCATGATTACCCATGAGCTATTTTGATAGGACATACATACGTATGAGACGTTAGGGAATCACTTTTGTCTCTTGAGGACCAATACCTTGAAGCTTTGACCTTCCTAGAAGTATGCGCTGACTCAATCAATACCCAGGGGTAGGAATATGTGTATGTCTCCTCTATCTGTTTCCTGTCAGCATATTCAACACAAGTCTAGGTGTATGAAGTCGTATACCAGTGTATATGTGTACGTGACCTGGGATCTAAAAAATGTGAGATCCATCCTATGGCCTTAAAAGCCCAGCGCATTCAAAAATGTGATTTCCCTGTGTTTTATATACATTTCCACATTATGAGGTTGGAATAATACTGTGAAATTGTGAAAATGATGACTATGCCATTTAAGTGTAAGACCTGTTTGAACGGACCGCCTGAAATTACAGTTTGTTTTAGTGGGATGGAGTTTTGGCCTGCCTGTTGACATCGCCAGGCAGAAAATTGAACATTTTAGATATGCATTAAACCTTCCGTAGTTTGCGTTGTTTTAATAGTATGTGCCCACAGGAAAGAATGATGGTGCCTGTAAGTGTATTTAGACATAGCCTATTTAAAACTTAGAATTATTCATTCTCTTTTTAGGCCTTTTCAATAAGTTATTTAATCTTGCTTATTGACAACATTTGGCAAGTCCATGCTCAGCCATAATGCAATTTACAGTAGGCCTAGCCCCATATCAGTGCGAATGTTATGTATATATTTCAACATTGAAGCCATGCAATTACATAGAATATATGTGGACCGCAAACAGGTTCAAGTTAACATATTTAGCAAAGATAGGATAGGTCTACATTTTTGTTATTTTGTTTCTGTAAGCAATTTAACTAACTATAACGGACTAACCTTGGAATTGGAGTTGATTCCAAGGCAGTACAGAAAAGCAACCACATATTTAGAAATGGATTACGTTCTGATTGGCCAGTGAGGGGCCAAACCTCGACACACCCACAACTTGGTTATTCATCAGAACCCAGCTCTTTGTTGCCAACCCCAGCAACTGCGCCATTAATTGTGCCTGTGAAAATAGCAAAAATATCTCTGACACACCTCCCCGAACCTATAGCGCTACCGCCCAGCCCTTAAATTGACCGTTGCGTTAGGTTTGTTAAAATAGAGCCCTAGGGGTGAAATGAATGGTGTTGCATGGTTACCGCCAAGCAACCGTTAGCCTCAGTCTTGAACTGTGTGGATTGAAAAGACTTCCGCCTTTGTGTGGGCTCACAAATCCCTAGATTGAGGTGGGCTGCAGTTCTAAACAACACTGAGTTTATTCTCAATGTATTGTTACAGACATTTTCTATCATACTCACTAACACAGGTATTCCCAAACTGGGGTACGCGCAATGCCGTTGGGGGTACGCCAAATAAAAATGTGATTCACATAAAAAAATATCTCTATATATTTTTTATGTTTTTTTTCCCTTCACATTTTCAAACAGTCCATTTATATTTTCCAGCGGGGCTATACATTTGGGTGAGTTTTTTTTCTCGCCTGAGTAGCCTCGTTTCACTGCCAAAAATAAAATTAAACCATCTAGTGTTCAGCAAAATAACAACACATTGTCAAATACAGGTTGCCTAGTCTAATAGTTAACATCCAATCACATTACTCTCTCACGCGAATTCCACTAACGGTTCATATGTAGCCAAACGTAGGTGTTGCTCATGTTGGTATCTGTACTGATGGCGCAAAAGCCATGACAGGGAGACATAGTGGAGTGGTAACGCACGTGCAAGCAGTTGCTCCCGACGCCATTTGGGTATACTCCAGCATCCACTGAGAGGCTCTTGCTGCCGAGGGAATGCCTGATAGCTTGAAAGACGTTTTGGACACGAGTGAAAATTGTTAACTTTGTTAAAGCAAGGCCCCTGAACATTTGTGTATTTTCTGCTCTATGCAATGATATGGGCAGCAACCATGTAACGCTTTTACAACATACAGAAGTGCGCTGATTATCAAGGTGGCAAAGTATTGACACTTTTTTTTTTAAATTGAGAGGCGAGCTTAAAGTTTTCTTTACTGACCATAATTTTCACTTGTCTGACCTCTTGCATGATGACGAGTTTCTCACACGACTGGCCTATCTGGGTGATGTTTTTTCTTGCCTGAATGATCAAAATCTAGAATTACAGGGACTCTCCACAACTATATTCAATGTGCGGGTCAGAATTGAGGCTATGATTAAGAAGTTGGAGCTCTTCTCTGTCTGCATTAACAAGGACAACACACAGGTCTTCCATCATTGTATGATTTTTTGTGTGCAAATGAACTCAAGCTTACGGACAATGTCAAATGTGATATAGCAAAGCACCTGAGTGAGTTGGGTGCGCAATCACACAGGTACTTTACCGAAACGGATGACACAAACAACTGGATTCGTTATCTCTTTCATGCCCTGCCTCCAGTCCACTTACCGATATCTGAACAAGAGAGCCTCATCGAAATTGCAACAAGCGGTTCTGTGAAAATGTAATTTCATCAGAAGCCACTGACAGATTTCTGGATTGGGCTGCGCTCAGAGTATCCTGCCTTGGCAAACCGCGCTGTTACAGTTTTTGACAATTGCTTCCACATGATTTCTGAAACTATGGCTCCTTTTCTCTAGACTCTATACACAAAACCCCAAAACACACACACAACATGCAAAACGTCACACATCTCTTGCAAAACGTCACACATCTCTTGCAAAATCAAACGCTTCATTCAAAACTATTTTAACTCTTCTCGAAATTGTGTTTTTGCATCAAAACTCTACACACAAACCATCAAATGATTAGCTCTTATACACGCCAACTACACACGGATGTGACAAATGGAAAACACTACTATCTTGTGTCTTTTGCATGTTCAGTGTGCAGTGGAGTCCACGGCAGTTTGTCATAGCACTCACACATACATGTATGTGCACAAATATATACAGTATGTATGTATATTTAGTATATATTTACACTATAAACAGAAATGCAAAACATTGTATTTTCATCCAGATTTCGGGATGAACAGTAACAGACAAAACAAATACAGTAGAAGATAAACAAATAGGCTTGTCCTCGTCCTCATCCTCCTCCTTGTCCTCCTCCTCCTCCTTGTCCTGTCTGATTCCCCCTCTTACTCTCACTCCTCTTCCTCTAACTCTCTCTCCAAAACTGGCCTCCAAGAAAGCCAACCTGAAGCCTATTTATAGTGTAGAAGTGTAGATATTAGCTATAAGTGTTTTCACACGTGAGCACTGGGTGTAGGTAATCGGTAAATGAGTGTGGCATTTGGAATGGCAGTGTTTTCCAAACGAAACACAATACCTGTTAGTTTTGAATGATGTGTCTAATGTAGAGAACTGTGTTAAGTGTTTTGCAAAAAGTGTGTTTTACAATTGCAAACTGAGTGTGAAGCAGATAATGTGCTTGCAGTTTTGCAGATTTGGTCTGAAGATTAGGTACATGAGTTAATGGTTTCACTGTGTCACGTCCTGACCATAGAAAGCTTTTATTTTTCTATGGTAGAGTAGGTCAGGGCATGCCAGAGGGTTTTGTCAAGTTTATTTATGTCTATGTTGGTTTTAGTTTCTTTTTTCTATGTTGGGGTTTTTGTCTAGTTTATGTATTTCTATGTGGGGTTCTAGTTGTTGTATTTCTATGTTGTTGTTTTTTGGGGATGATCTCCAATTAGAGGCAGCTGGTCATCGTTGTCTCTAATTGGGGATCATATTTAAGTGGTTGTTTTTCCCACCTGGGTTTGTGGGAGATTGTTTTGAGGTAGTGTATGTTTCACCTCTTTGTCACAGTTTGTTATTTTGTTTAGTTGTTTATTTGTTTGTCTTGCATAGTTTCACAGTGTAACGCCCTGGCCATAGAGAGGGGTTTTATGTTCTTTATTTTGGTTAGGCCAGGGTGTTACATTGGGTGGGCGTTCTATGTTCTTTTTCTATGTTTTTGTATTTCTTTGTTTTGGGCCGTGTGTGGCTCCCAATCAGGCACAGCTGAAGTTCGTTGTGGTTGATTGGGAGTCACACATATGTGCATGTTTTTCCTTTGGGGTTTTGTGGGTAATTGTTTCTGTTCAGTGTTTCACCTGACAGGACTGTTGGCTGTCAGTTTCTTATTTTGTATTTGTATAGTGTTCCATTTTATAATTAAATATGATGAACACTAACTCCGCTGCGTTTTGGTCCACTCTCTCTTCAGACAGCCCTTACACACAGTTATATTAAAATGTGGAACGATACACACGCTGCGCCTTGGTCTCCTTCGTACAACAAACGTGACACACTGAGTGTGCCTCAAGTACCACTTTTAGTGTGTAAGAGATTGTAAAAAACTGTAAGACACTGTTGTCCTTTGCAACCACGTACCTATGTGAGAGTGGATTCTCGGCCCTCACTAGCATGAAAACTAAATACAGGCATAGACTGTGTGTGGAAAATGATTTAAGACTGAGACTCTCTCCAATACAACCCAACATTGCAGAGTTATGTGCATCCTTTCAAGCACACCCTTCTCATTAACCTTTGGTGAGTTATTCACAATTTTCGATGAACAAATAAGGTTTTATATGTAAAATGGCTAAATAAAGAGCAAAATTATTGATTATTATTATATTATTTGTGCCCTGGTCCTATAAGAGCTCTATGTCACTTCCCACGAGCCGGGTTGTGACAAACTCACTCAATCTCATGTTTAATAAATGTATCGTATAGTGTGTATGTGTGTGGCAGGCTTACAATGATGGCAAAAAACAACATTTGAGAGTGTGTTGACCCCGGTGCTAGAGGGGGTACGCAGCTGGAGGTTGAATGTTTGAAGGGGTACGGGTCTATAAAAAGGTTGGGAACCACTACACTAACAGATAGACAGGCATTGAAGCGTTAACATGTCTTGTCAATGTGAGAGAACGGCATAACAATGACAAAAGATTAGAATGGGAATGTCACTAGAGACAGGCTAGAATAAATACACATTTCAATGTAGTTATTGCGTAGAAGCAGGGTGGCTGCAAAGAAATGGCTCAGACAACCCCTGGGTAGGGGGGGAGGCTGCTGTTGGACCACCCCCGGTGAACATTAATTAAATCTTGCTGTTCAAATTAGGTTTTTAGCTTGCTGTGACATGTTTTTGTTTAGACTCAAATTGGACGCACTTCACGTCTCACGCAGCCATAGTCAAACTTAAGGGAGAGAATTCAATCTGTCGCGCAGAGAAAAAGAGGGAGAGAGAGGGTAGAGGGATAGAGAGGGAAGAAGGAAGGGAGGGAGTGAGAGAGATGGAGAGAGAGAGAGAAGGAGAAGGAGGGAGAGAAAGAGAGATGGGGAGGGAGAGAGATTGGGAGCGAGAGAGAGAGATGGAGAGGGAGAGATTGGGAAAGAGAGAAGGGTGAGGGAGAGAGTGAAGGAAAAAGAGAAGCTGGGAAAGCTTTGATGTGATTGAATGTGCTTTACTTTCTCAGGCTCACCTCAACTGAGTGCAGCCATGCCCCATTGTTCAGAGTCTCTGTTTGAAAAGCGCCAAGTTCTGAACAAAAGTCTGCCACGGTTTTTGGAGGCCGTTGTTAGTTGCCTGAGGTAGTCTTTCATAAAGCAGGCAGACAATGAAATATAACAAAAATAAATGAATCTACCTTGAATAATTGCAATGTGTTTCTGAGATGCATAGTACAATGAATTCATAGTATATGCTCTGGATGAGGGCTGTTGATTAAAGTGCTGTAAAATGAAGTGATCATTTGGAGGATATTCACTTCAGTAGCATAGTAGATTGCTTTGCAGAAGGAATGTTCTGTGAGTTGCAAAAAATTTGAAATACAATACTGAGAGAGTAGGCCTCAATTGGGGGAAATAGAGGGAAAAGAAAGTGTGAAAGTGAGAAAAGATAACAGAGTGGCACTTCCAATGCCAGTTAGATTATAAATACTGCACAGTGAAAAGTAGGATCTGTTTTCACAAGAAGCTCTGAAATTACGATTTGCATTGATTCAATTAAAGAGGACAGGGCCGTTTCTTGCTTTTTGGGGTGCTGAAGCGTGATTTAGTTGGGGGTCCCCCCCACCTCGCAGGCAAAACATTTTAGTGGCCCTCTTGGCATTGTAGAGATAATGTTGCAGATTCAATGCACATTTTCTGCAATTCTCCACATTTTTCATGGGGCAGAGATACATTTGTGCAGGTTTTAAACTAATTTCATGTAATTTTACTCATTTTGCAACGAGGCAGAGAGAAATCGATGTATGTTGTAAAGCTAATTTCCTGCAATTCTAAACATTTTGCCATGGAGTTGAGAGAAATATTTGCAGTTTTAAAGCTCATTTCCTGCAGTTATACACATTTTGCCATGACTTCTGCCATGTTCATATGATATCTGAGTAAGAGTGTCTTACAAAATCAATAGGGGCCCCCTTGAGGTCAGGGCCCCCGGGCATGTGCCTTGCATGCCAGATCAGTAATTCGGCCATGATTACTACAAGGCTTAGATAGCTGGCTAGACTAATTTAACTAGTAATCTATAAAATGTTAGCTGACATGGGCTAATTGAGTGTCTGTCAGTGACAGTCACTCAAACAGGAAAACTGATGATGCGCTACAACATTTTAAAATTGCACGTTGCGTATTGTACTATCCTGACTAACAGTTATTTGAGACAACGACTGACTTCCTAAAATATTGGTTGGGGGCCCCCTAGCAGCACTTATTTCGCTTATGACTACAAATGGCACTGAAAGAGGAACAATCATGTGAAATGGCATGTGAGTTATTAATACTCTCTGTAATATCATAGTGAACTTTCTTCCCTCCCTGAGAGCAGTGGAATCAATGATCTGCTAATCAATTAGAGTTTTATGCTAGAGGATATCCAAGCTGGTCCAAGAACCCATCCAAGTAGCCTAAGCCTATGGTAAGTATATTGGATAATTCAAAGTGTAATGACACAGTAACACCGTAACAATCATTGAGAATAGAATACAACTTTTAGCTCCAAACCATGAAGTTGACATAGATTGAAAAAGGTTAGTGGTAGTTAGACAATTAACTGAATTATTATTGGTTTGACTATGCATTTATAGTGATGTTGCCCGAATGCCTGTGTAGAACCACCACACTAGCTGCAGTATTTTTAGAGGGTCAGTGTCTGAGGAAGGCTGAGGGAGGGTGGCCGGCTCAGGCTTGAGTCAACCTGCTGAATATTATCTTGATCCCTCTCTGGACCTTCTCATCACTATCCCCTCCCCTTACCTCCCCTCAGCCCCCCTCCTCTCCCTCCCTCCCTCCCCTCCCCTCACCTCCCCTCTGCCCTCACCATATGGGCACGGAAGCCAAACAGATGCTCATAAATTTAGATGAGATGTTTTGGGGATGATATTTTGGATGGCCCACACTGAGACAGTTGACTCAGCTATGAGAGGCCATACTGTACTGCCACTGGACTGGTTACGCTGTCTGATTAATGAGTAGCAGAGTACTCACTGGCCTCCTTACCTAGTGCATGAGTCAGACAGCATAGGACTATAGTGGTGAAGGTCTGGGAAGGTCATTGAGGAGTGTTCTAATAAACTCTCTGAAGACAAGTAGCATCGAATAGCAACGAATAGCCCCCACGATATGCAACTTAACAGGGAAGTTAGGAACCAATATACACAGTCAGTTAGGAAAGCAAAGGCTAGCTTCTTCAAAAAGAAATGTGCATCCTGTAGCACAAATTCCAAAAAGTTTGGGACAATGTAAACTCCATGGAGAATAAGAGCACCTCCTCCCAGCTGCCCACTGCACTGAGGCTAGGAAACACTGTCACAGTCTGCAGCCCAGAGCCTTCAGCGGTGGTATGCAGCCCAGAGTCTTCAGCGGCGGCCTTTAGCCCAGAGTCTTCAGCGGCGGTTGGCGGTCCGAAGCCTCCGGCGATGATCCATGGTCTGGTTCCTCCGGACATACAGAAGCGGGGGGATCAGCGGGCGGTGGGGGTACTATGCCCGGAACCAGAGCCGCCGCCATAGACATTAGTCACCCACCCTACCCTCCCTTTGTGTTTTGTGTTTTTTCTTTTTTTTTTGCATTCGGAGTCTGCACCTTTGGGGGGGGGGGTACTGTCACGTCCTGACCCTAGTAAAATGTCATTTTCTATAGTAGAGTAGGGCAGGGCGTGACAGGTGTTTTGGGTTGTTCTGTTTTCTATTTCTATGTTTAAGTTCTAGTTTGTCTATTTCTATGTTGGGATTGTTTGGGGTTGATCTCTAATTGGAGGCAGCTGATCCTCATTGCCTCTGATTAGAGATCATATTTAAGTAGGTGTTTTTCTCTTCCTGTTTGTGGGTTATTATCTTTTGAGCAGTGTGTTTTCCTCTGCGTCACGGTTCGTTGTTTTTGTGTATTCAAGTTATTTATGTATTGCATTCAGTTTCACGTCTAATAAATATGTGGAACTACGAACACGCTGCATTTTGGTTCAATCCTTCGAACAGCCGTGACATCTGTGTTTCTTCTTTTATGCCATTATATTGATCTGTGATATGTAATTGACTAACTCGGCCATTTTCCAATTTATTTTTCTTTCACTGACGTGCTTTTCAGTTTTGACTTGTCAACGAACACAGACGTTATTATTCTATTCCACAAACGAGGTGTGACATCTTAACAACCGCAATAATAACAAGCTGTGTTCAATAAAAAACGTCTAGAATGGGTTTAGCCTAAAAAGAACATGTATTTCGAACATATTCTTGTCACGACTTCCGCCGAAGTCGGCTCCTCTCCTTGTTCGGTCGATGTCACAGGCTTTCTAGCCATCGCCGCTCCATTTTTCTATTTGTTTTGTCTTGTTCCCTGCACACCTGGTTTACATTCCCTAATCACACTGCATGTATTTATTCCTCTGTTCCCCCCCATGTCTTTGTGTGAAATTGTTTTGTGTGATGCTCCAGACTGGTTTTTCCCCCGGGTATCGTATTTTGACCCGTTGTATGTATTTGTCATACATCTGTATATTTGTGTGTTTTCGTGCTTATGTACTTCTACCTGTGGCTGGAGGATTTTGGACGCAGTTGCGTCTGTCTTTTGTGCTTCTGCCAAATAAAGTGCACCTGATCACAAGTCACTGCTCTCCTGCACCTGACTTCGTACCAGTAGCACACAACCTTGACAATTCTCTTCATTACTGCACCAAATCCCAACAAATGAGAGGATAACTGCAAAGTCACGTAACTTAAAAAGATACCAAAAGCACAACAACACTGAGCCAGATTCAATACCGAAGAGTTACAGTTGAAGTCGGAAGTTTACATACACCTAAGCCAAATACATTTAAACTAAGTTTTTCACAATTCCTGACATTTAATCCTAGTAAAAATTCCCTGTCTTAGATCAGTTAGGATCACCAATTTATTTTAAGAATGTGAAATGTCAGAATAATACTTGAGAGAATTATTTATTTCAGCTTTTATCTCTTATCACATTCCCAGTGGATCAGAAGTTGACATACACGCAATTAATATTTGGTAGCATTGACTTTAAATTGTTTAACTTGGGTCAAACATTTCGTGTAGCCTTCCCCAAGCTTCTCACAATAAGTTGGGTGAACTTTGGCCCCTTCCTCCTGACAGAGCTGGTGTAACTGAGTCAGGTTTGTAGGCCTCCTTGCTCGCACACGCTTTTTCAGTTCTGCCCACAAATTTTCTATAGGTTTGAGGTCACGGCTTTGTGATGGCCACTCCAATACCTTGACTTTGTTGTCCTTAAGCCATTTTGCCACAACTTTGGAAGTATGTTTTGGGTCATTGTCCATTTGGAAGACCCATTTGCGACCAATTATAAGTGAAATAATCTGTAAACAATTGTTGGAAAAATTACTTGTGTCATGCACAAAGCAGATGTCCTAACCGACTTGCCAAAACAATAGTTTGTTAACAAGACATTTGTGGAGTGGTTGAAAAACAAGTTTTAATGACTCCAACCTAAGTGTATGTAAACTTCCGACTTCAACTGTATATCCACTCCGACTCTGTCTGGGTTCTACGTCACCCATCTGTATCAGACAATAAGTAGAACAAATCAGCCCCAGAAATCTCAGCTGGCTCCCAGTAAGTGGCTGTTATTACTAGAGATGCTTTTGCCACAGAGATCATAGCATCCACTTGTGATCACACAGCAGGGAATAGACATAGTACAGCACAGCAATATAGTAGAGCACAAAACTGATGAAATTTGAAATAGCTTGTCTATCATGATCGCTCCAACCACGGTATTCCTATTGGTCAGAAGCTATCATTTACTGGACATTTATGATACCAAACATGCTTCACAATGTATTTTCTATTTCAGTTTGTATGCACACCCATCTTTTTTTCCCTGTGTTGATTGTTTGTGACACAAAAAACAACTAAACTCTAATGGCATGATCTAATCTGAGATCGGTAAAGCTATGTGGAGACATACCAACACCCGCATCACGCACCCTATACCTGTCTATGTCTACTTGTATCTGTCTCTACCATGCTCTCTTTCATTACTGCCTATACCAATAAACAAACTAACAAACACACGCACACACACATACACACCTTCACCTACATCCCCACTCACCCACACACTTACCTGGGGTCTGCTGTTGGAGCATGTCTGAGAGGTCCTGGAGGTGTACGAGGAGGAGTAAAGACCCGGCCCCCAAGAGCAGGAGGAACCAGAGGGAGCAGTAGAAGGAGCAGGGAAGCTTCATGATCGACACCATCACCCTCCTCCTGCCACACAGAGCCTCCAGTAGCCTACTGGTACGACTACACTCCCCCAAGAGCATACCTGCTCAGCCTCAGTCCTGCCACCGGAACCTGTGGCGGGGAGAGAGTAATAGTTACATTATTTGCGGCACATAGTGTTTAAAAAGACATGGCAACAGCAGAAAAGCAAATAGGCTAGTCACAATGAATACGTAATAGGTAACAGCAAATGAATAACGCTATGTATTCAAATTGCAAACGAGTGCAGTGAATTACACCAGATATGACCAGAGGCAACAGACTGTAAAAAGACCATTGGTTTGTGAAAATAGATCAGGAGAGTAATTTGTAAAAACAAAGCGTAGAGTAAGGTTGTGGTCAAATAGAGTAGAGATGCCCAATTAAAACACAATCTAGAGAGGCAATTATTTATTTGCGACAAGCAGATTGGCAGTGTGAATACTGTGAGTACTTTCACAGATTGGTGTTGGATGCAGTGAGAGTTGAGTCTGCAGAGAAAAGAGGTTGTTAGAGCCAAGAGTGAATATTGTTAGTAATACAGCACGTGTCCTTGTGGGCGGGTGTGTGTGTTTACTATCCAGGAACCTTGAAGAACGTCCTGCTAACTGAGGGTTTCTTGTTCCCAAGAGGCCAGGTAGAGCACATCTGTCTCTCTGGCGCACACTCAAAGAATACTCAGCAGGTGTGACTAGCTTTACAAATCGGGTGTCCACACACACACACACACACACACACACACACACACACACACACACACACACACACACACACACACACACACACACACACACACACACACACACACACACACACACACACACACACACACACACACACACACACACACACACACAGGCATGCATAGGCACACACACACGGACGTTCAACTAGGTGTGATTAGGATGTCTCCTGAAACGAGACAATTCTGGGTAAAAAAAACATCCCTACACCTATCCCATGCTTCATCAGGTTTTTTTGTATTGGGTGTTGATTGCTTTTCCCTGGAATCCAACCACCCTCTTCCTCTAGTGGTGATTGCTTTTCCCTCTTGTGTAGCCCATAGATTAAAATGGATCAAATGGATATTCCCATTCAAGTTAATGTTCCCTCCCGGGTGGATGGACAAGGAGCCATTTGGTGTTGGATTTGGCAATTTTACTAATTAGCTCCATGTGGTTGTGCTTTGTTGATTTAAGCTCTATGGTTTAAGTCACTAGGAACATTTACATTTATACTTAGATAGAATTAGCATTTTGAATGTTCGTTCACGAGGTTATGGTGTGGCCCACATATTTTATCATTATATTTCATAATTTCCTTACAATACATCCAAGCTCTGTATCAGTTATTTTGTTCACGCAAATGAAATGTGCAGTGTGCACCCAACCTTCACATTCATCGAGCAGAAGGCTTTGACAATGGAAATCAATCTCATCCTGCTAATTAAGTAGCACCTCTAAACCTACTATTTCATTCTTCTCAGCACAAGATTGAGTTCATTTTCAATTAGCAGACAGTGCATTGAGCTCATAAACAGCATATAATAAAATAATATAAATTGTAATTATATTGTCACGTGACTAAGTTGACAATATAATACATGTTATTTTGATTGCATGATTTAATAATTATGATGATGATAATGAACTGTGATTAGAAACATTTGGAGGGGGCGGGGATCAGGTGATAAATGTCTAACAGGTAAGCATTATAAGACCGAATAGACAGTCTAACAATGTTAGAGTAATAACGTTCTCCTAAAGGAGAACTCCTGACAGACAGAGAAACACAATGCAGACTGCATCTCCACACACACACACACACACACACACACACACACCACACACACACACACACACACACACACACACACACACACACACACACACACACACACACACACACACACACACACACACACACACACACACACACACACACAGTATGCTTTAGCCTGCCTGGAGTGCTAGATGGGCAGGGTTTGTACATTGTTATATTGGACTGTTATATTGGTTCCCGTGCGCCAGACAAGCTCAATTAAGCCCCGATAAAGTTTTTGAAATGATTTCGAATAGTATTCGCACCAAGGTCTGGGATTATCTGATGACATGACCTACAGACAACCACAGCTTAAGGATTCATTCCATCCATCCATCCATCCATCCATCACACAGCGGATCCCCACACCATATATCCCAGAGATGGATCATCAGCACTCTGAAATAGGAAACGATTGGACATATTGAACCACTCAGAACACGTTTGCTGTATCAATATTGTGACTCTGACTGTTATGATTTGAAGGACAAATGGGTGGGTCCGATGAGCGCAGCTTGTGCTGTCTGCTGCTGCAATACTACCAATGAGTTATTGGTTTGGATCCGTGTACAAAGCTCTATTGGAGAAAAACAAGAGAAAATAAAAAAGACAAACCTGTGTGATTCGCCATTGTCAATTCATGACAAACTGCTCAACAGTAGTGGTTTGAAGCCTGTTTATCTGCAAGAAGGCCTAGCCTATATCTCCCAGTGAGTTTGTGGTTGGAGTTCCCCTTTAAGAGTTAACCGGTCATGCAGGGCAAAAATAAAAGTGATACAATTGCAGTTTAGATGCTTATTCACAGTTCTACGTTCTGCTGTTCTTGGCCATAATGTAAACTTTACCTCACCTCAGTTAATTTAGAGGTCAACAAACATATTGCTGGATAAACATACACATAGAGGTTACAGAGCACAATGTACTGTACTATCGTTTGCAGCTGGGCTCCACATCATAAAATATAATATTATATGTTTAATCATAGGATGAAGATGGATTAATCATTTCCTTAGCTGACATTAGTGATGTGCAGTTCGCAAACAATTTGTTCTTTTTACTGACTTGACAGTCATGTTTCTTTTTTCCGAATTATTTGATATTTTAGTAGTTTGTTTGACCTTTGCTGGCCGCAATGAAAACGGCAGGATAAATATGTGTTCCGACCACCAACATTCTATCATACAGTATGCACCAACAGTCTATCATACAGTATGCACCAACAGTCTATCATACAGTATGCACCAACAGTCTATCATACAGTATGCACCAACAGTCTATCATACAGTATGCACCAACAGTCTATCATACAGTATGCACCAACTGTCTATCATACAGTATGCACCAACAGTCTATCATACAGTATGCACCAACTGTCTATCATACAGTATGCACCAACAGTCTATCATACAGTATGTACCAACTGTCTATCATACAGTATGCACCAACTGTCTATCATACAGTATGCACCAACAGTCTATCATACAGTATGCACCAACAGTCTATCATACAGTATGAACCAACAGTCTATCATACAGTATGCACCAACAGTCTATCATGCAGTATGCACCAACTGTCTATCATACAGTCTGCACCAACAGTCTATCATACAGTATGCACCAACTGTCTATCATACAGTATGCACCAACAGTCTATCATACAGGTCGCACCAACTGTCTATCATACAGTATGCACCAACAGTCTATCATACAGTATGCACCAACTGTCTATCATACAGTATGCACCAACTGTCTATCAGTGTGCACCAACTGTCTAGCATACAGTATGCACCAACTGTCTATCATACAGTCTGCACCAACAGTCTATCATACAGTATGCACCAACAGTCTATCATACAGTATGCACCAACTATCTATCATACAGTATGCACCAACAGTCTATCATACAGGTCGCACCAACTGTCTATCATACAGTATTCACCAACTGTCTATCATACAGTATGCACCAACTGTCTATCATACAGTATGCACCAACAGTCTATCATACAGTATGCACCAACAGTCTATCATACAGTATGAACCAACAGTCTATCATACAGTATGCACCAACAGTCTATCATGCAGTATGCACCAACTGTCTATCATACAGTATGCACCAACAGTCTATCATACAGTATGCACCAACTGTATATCATACAGTATGCTCCAACTGTCTATCATACAGTATGCACCAACTGTCTATCATACAGTATGCACCAACTGTCTATCATACAGTATGCACCAACAGTCTATCATACAGTATGCACCAACAGTCTATCATACAGTACACACAAACAGTCTATCATACAGTACGACCCAACAGTCTATCATACAGTATGCACCAACTGTCTATCATACAGTATGCACCAACTGTCTATCATACAGTATGCACCAACAGTCTATCATACAGTATGCACCAACAGTCTATCATACAGTATGCACCAACTGTCTATCATACAGTATGCACCAACTGTCTATCATCAAGTATGCACCAACTGTCTATCATACAGTATGCACCAACTGTCTATCATACAGTATGCACCAACAGTCTATCATACAGGTCGCACCAACTGTCTATCATACAGTATGCACCAACTGTCTATCATACAGTCTGCGCAATCAGTCTATCATACAGTCTGCGCTATCAGTCTATCATACAGTATGCACCAACTGTCTATCATACAGTATGCACCAACAGTCTATCATACAGTATGCACCAACTGTCTATCATACAGTATGCACCAACAGTCTATCATACAGTATGCACCAACAGTCTATCATACAGTATGCACCAACAGTCTATCATACAGTATGCACCAACAGTCTATCAAACAGTATGCACCATCTGTCTATCATACAGTATGCACCAACTGTCTATCAAACAGTCTGTACCAACTGTCTATCATACAGTATGCACCAACTGTCTATCATACAGTATGCACCAACTGTCTATCATACAGTATGCACCAACTGTCTATCATACAGTATGCACCAACTGTCTATCATACAGTATGCACCAACTGTCTATCATACAGTATGCACCAACTGTCTATCATACAGTATGCACCAACTGTCTATCATACAGTATGCACCAACTGTCTATCATACAGTATGCACTAATTGTCTATCATACAGTATGCACCAACTGTCTATCATACAGTATGCACCAACAGTCTATCATACAGGTCGCACCAACTGTCTATCATACAGTATGCACCAACTGTCTATCATATAGTATGCACCAACTGTCTATCATACAGTATGCACCAACTGTCTATCATACAGTATGCACCAACTGTCTATCATACAGTATGCACCAACAGTCTATCATACAGTATGCACCAACAGTCTATCATACAGGTCGCACCAACTGTCTATCATACAGTATGCACCAACTGTCTATCATACAGTCTGCACCAACTGTCTATCATACAGTATGCACCAACTGTCTATCATACAGTATGCACCAACAGTCTATCATACAGGTCGCACCAACTGTCTATCATAGAGTATGCACCAACAGTCTATCATACAGTATGCACCAACTGTCTATCATACAGTATGCACCAACTGTCTATCAGTGTGCACCAACTGTCTAGCATACAGTATGCACCAACTGTCTATCATACAGTCTGCACCAACAGTCTATCATACAGTATGCACCAACAGTCTATCATACAGTATGCACCAACAGTCTATCATACAGGTCGCACCAACTGTCTATCATACAGTATTCACCAACTGTCTATCATAGAGTATGCACCAACTGTCTATCATACAGTATGCACCAACAGTCTATCATACAGTATGCACCAACAGTCTATCATACAGTATGAACCAACAGTCTATCATACAGTATGCACCAACAGTCTATCATGCAGTATGCACCAACTGTCTATCATACAGTATGCACCAACTGTCTATCATACAGTATGCTCCAACTGTCTATCATACAGTATGCACCAACTGTCTATCATACAGTATGCACCAACTGTCTATCATACAGTATGCACCAACAGTCTATCATACAGTATGCACCAACTGTCTATCATACAGTATGCACCAACAGTCTATCATACAGTATGCACCAACTGTCTATCATACAGTATGCACCAACAGTCTATCATACAGTATGTACCAACTGTCTATCATACAGTATGCACCAACTGTCTATCATACAGTATGCACCAACAGTCTATCATGCAGTATGCACCAACAGTCTATCATACAGTATGAACCAACAGTCTATTATACAGTATGCACCAACAGTCTATCATGCAGTATGCACCAACTGTCTATCATACAGTCTGCACCAACAGTCTATCATACAGTATGCACCAACTGTCTATCATACAGTATGCACCAACAGTCTATAATACAGGTCGCACCAACTGTCTATCATACAGTATGCACCAACAGTCTATCATACAGTATGCACCAACTGTCTATCATACAGTATGCACCAACTGTCTATCAGTATGCACCAACTGTCTAGCATACAGTATGCACCAACTGTCTATCATACAGTCTGCACCAACAGTCTATCATACAGTATGCACCAACAGTCTATCATACAGTATGAACCAACAGTCTATCATACAGTATGCACCAACAGTCTATCATGCAGTATGCACCAACTGTCTATCATACAGTATGCACCAACAGTCTATCATACAGTATGCACCAACTGTATATCATACAGTATGCTCCAACTGTCTATCATACAGTATGCACCAACTGTCTATCATACAGTATGCACCAACTGTCTATCATACAGTATGCACCAACAGTCTATCATACAGTATGCACCAACAGTCTATCATACAGTACGCACAAACAGTCTATCATACAGTACGAACCAACAGTCTATCATACAGTATGCACCAACTGTCTATCATACAGTATGCACCAACTGTCTATCATACAGTATGCACCAACTGTCTATCATACAGTATGCACCAACTGTCTATCATACAGTATGCACCAACAGTCTATCATACAGGTCGCACCAACTGTCTATCATACAGTATGCACCAACTGTCTATCATACAGTCTGCGCAATCAGTCTATCATACAGTCTGCGCTATCAGTCTATCATACAGTATGCACCAACTGTCTATCATACAGTATGCACCAACAGTCTATCATACAGTATGCACCAACTGTCTATCATACAGTATGCAACAACTGTCTATCATACAGTAAGCACCAACAGTCTATCATACAGTATGCACCAACAGTCTATCATACAGTATGCACCAACTGCCTATCATACAGTATGCACCAACAGTCTATCATACAGTATGCACCAACAGTCTATCATACAGTATGCACCAACAGTCTATCATACAGTATGCACCAACAGTCTATCAAACAGTATGCACCATCTGTCTATCATACAGTATGCACCAACTGTCTATCAAACAGTCTGTACCAACTGTCTATCATACAGTATGCACCAACTGTCTATCATACAGTATGCACCAACTGTCTATCATACAGTATGCACCAACTGTCAATCATACAGTATGCACCAACTGTCTATCATACAGTATGCACCAACTGTCTATCATACAGTATGCACCAACTGTCTATCATACAGTATGCACCAACGGTCTATCATACAGTATGCACCAACTGTCTATCATACAGTATGCACTAATTATCTATCATACAGTATGCACCAACTGTCTATCATACAGTATGCACCAACTGTCTATCATACAGTATGCACCAACTGTCTATCATACAGTATGCACCAACTGTCTATCATACAGTATGCACCAACAGTCTATCATACAGGTCGCACCAACTGTCTATCATACAGTATGCTCCAACTGTCTATCATACAGACTGCGCCATCAGTCTATCATACAGTCTGCGCTATCAGTCTATCATACAGTATGCACCAACTGTCTATCATACAGTATGCACCAACAGTCTATCATACAGTATGCACCAACAGTCTATCATACAGTATGCACCAACAGTCTATCATACAGTATGCACCAACTGTCTATCATACAGTATGCACCAACTGTCTATCATACAGTATGCACCAACTGTCTATCATACAGTATGAACCAACAGTCTATCATACAGTATGAACCAACAGTCTATCATACAGTATGCACCAACTGTCTATCATACAGTATGCACCAACAGTCTATCATACAGTATGAACCAACAGTCTATCATACAGTATGCACCAACTGTCTATCATACAGTATGCACCAACAGTCTATCATACAGTATGCACCAACAGTCTATCATACAGTATGAACCAACTGTCTATCATACAGTATGCACCAACAGTCTATCATACAGGTCGCACCAATTGTCTATCATACAGTATGCACCAACTGTCTATCATATAGTATGCACCAACTGTCTATCATACAGTATGCACCAACTGTATATCATACAGTATGCACCAACTGTCTATCATACAGTATGCACCAACAGTCTATCATACAGTATGCACCAACAGTCTATCATACAGGTCGCACCAACTGTCTATCATACAGTATGCACCAACTGTCTATCATACAGTCTGCACCAACAGTCTATCATACAGTATGCACCAACTGTCTATCATACAGTATGCACCAACAGTCTATCATACAGGTCGCACCAACTGTCTATCATACAGTATGCACCAACTGTCTATCATACAGTATGCACCAACTGTCTATCATACAGTATGCACCAACTTTCTATCAGTGTGCACCAACTGTCTAGCATACAGTATGCACCAACTGTCTATCATACAGTATGCACCAACTGTCTATCATACAGTCTGCACCAACAGTCTATCATACAGTATGCACCAACAGTCTATCATACAGTATGCACCAACTGTCTATCATACAGTATGCACCAACAGTCTATCATACAGGTCGCACCAACTGTCTATCATACAGTATTCACCAACTGTCTATCATAGAGTATGCACCAACAGTCTATCATACAGTATGCACCAACAGTCTATCATGCAGTATGCACCAACTGTCTATCATACAGTATGCACCAACTGTCTATCATACAGTATGCACCAACTGTCTATCATACAGTATGCACCAACTGTCTATCATACAGTATGCACCAACTGTCTATCATACAGTATGCACCAACTGTCTATCATACAGTATGCACCAACAGTCTATCATACAGGTCGCACCAACAGTCTATCATACAGTACACACCAACAGTCTATCATACAGTACCCACCAACAGTCTATCATACAGTATGAACCAACAGTCTATCATAGAGTATGCACCAACAGTCTATCATACAGTATGCACCAACAGTCTATCATACAGTACGGACCAACAGTCTATCATACAGTATGCACCAACAGTCTATCATACAGTACGAACCAACAGTCTATCATACAGTATGCACCAACTGTCTATCATACAGTATGCACCAACAGTCTATCATACAGTATGCACCAACAGTCTATCATACAGTACGCACAAACAATCTATCATACAGTACGAACCAACAGTCTATCATACAGTATGCACCAACTGTCTATCATACAGTATGCACCAACTGTCTATCATACAGTATGCACCAACAGTCTATCATACAGTATGCACCAACAGTCTATCATACAGTATGCACCAACAGTCTATCATACAGTATGCACCAACAGTCTATCATACAGTATGCACCAACAGTCTATCATACAGTATGCACCAACAGTCTATCATACAGTATGCACCAACAGTCTATCATACATTATTCACCAAATGTCTATCATACAGTCTGCACCAACAGTCTATCATACAGTATGCACCAACAGTCTATCATACAGTATGCACCAACTGTCTATCATACAGTATGCACCAACTGTCTATCAAACAGTATGCACCATCTGTCTATCATATAGTATGCACCAACTGTCTATCATACAGTATGCACCAACTGTCTATCATACAGTCTGCACCAACTGTCTATCATACAGTATGCACCAACTGTCTATCATACAGTATGCACCAACAGTCTATCATACAGGTCGCACCAACTGTCTATCATAGAGTATGCACCAACTGTCTATCATACAGTATGCACCAACTGTCTATCAGTGTGCACCAACTGTCTAGCATACAGTATGCACCAACTGTCTATCATACAGTCTGCACCAACAGTCTATCATACAGTATGCACCAACTGTCTATCATACAGTATGCACCAACTGTCTATCAAACAGTATGCACCATCTGTCTATCATACAGTATGCACCAACTGTCAATCAAACAGTCTGTACCAACTGTCTATCATACAGTATGCACCAACTGTCTATCATACAGTATGCACCAACTGTCTATCATACAGTATGAACCAACTGTCTATCATACAGTATGCACCAACAGTCTATCATACAGTCTGCACCAATAGTCTATCATACAGTATGCACCAACTGTCTATCATACAGTATGCACCAACAGTCTATCATACAGGTCGCACCAACTGTCTATCATAGAGTATGCACCAACTGTCTATCATACAGTATGCACCAACTGTCTATCATACAGTATGCACCAATTGTCTATCAGTGTGCACCAACTGTCTAGCATACAGTATGCACCAACTGTCTATCATACAGTCTGCACCAACAGTCTATCATACAGTATGCACCAACAGTCTATCATACAGTATGCACCAACTGTCTATCATACAGTATGCACCAACAGTCTATCATACAGGTCGCACCAACTGTCTATCAAACAGTATGCACCAACTGTCAATCATACAGTATGCACTAACTGTCTATCAAACAGTATGCTGCAACTTTCTATCATACAGTATGCACCAACTGTCTATCATACAGTATGCACCAACTGTCTATCATACAGTATGCACCAATTGTCTATCATACAGTATGCACCAACTGTCTATCATACAGTATGCACCAACTGTCTATCATACAGTATGCACCAACTGTCTATCATACAGTATGCACCAACAGTCTATCATACACGTCGCACCAACAGTCTATCATACAGTACACACCAACAGTCTATCATACAGTACCCACCAACAGTCTATCATACAGTATGAACCAACAGTCTATCATACAGTATGCACCAACAGTCTATCATACAGTATGCACCAACAGTCTATCATACAGTATGCACCAACAGTCTATCATACAGTACGGACCAACAGTCTATCATACAGTATGCACCAACAGTCTATCATACAGTACGAACCAACAGTCTATCATACAGTATGCACCAACTGTCTATCATACAGTATGCACCAACAGTCTATCATACAGTATGCACCAACAGTCTATCATACAGTACGCACAAACAGTCTATCATACAGTACGAACCAACAGTCTATCATACAGTATGCACCAACTGTCTATCATACAGTATGCACCAACTGTCTATCATACAGTATGCACCAACAGTCTATCATACAGTATGCACCAACAGTCTATCATACAGTATGCACCAACAGTCTATCATACAGTATGCACCAACAGTCTATCATACAGTATGCACCAACAGTCTATCACACAGTATTCACCAAATGTCTATCATACAGTATGCACCAACAGTCTATCATACAGTATGCACCAACAGTCTATCATACAGTATGCACCAACTGTCTATCATACAGTATGCACCAACTGTCTATCAAACAGTATGCACCATCTGTCTATCATACAGTATGCAACAACTGTCTATCAAACAGTCTGTACCAACTGTCTATCATACAGTATGCACCAACTGTCTATCATACAGTATGCACCAACTGTCTATCATACAGTATGCACCAACTGTCTATCATACAGTATGCACCAACTGTCTATCATACAGTATGCACCAACTGTCTATCATACAGTATGCACCAACTGTCTATCATACAGTATGCACCAACAGTCTATCATACAGGTCGCACCAACTGTCTATCATACAGTATGCTCCAACTGTCTATCATACAGTCTGCGCCATCAGTCTATCATACAGTCTGCGCTATCAGTCTATCATACAGTATGCACCAACTGTCTATCATACAGTATGCACCAACAGTCTATCATACAGTATGCACCAACAGTCTATCATACAGTATGCAGCAACAGTCTATCATACAGTATGCACCAACTGTCTATCATACAGTATGCACGAACTGTCTATCATACAGTATGCACCAACTGTCTATCATACAGTATGAACCCACAGTCTATCATACAGTATCAACCAACAGTCTATCATACAGTATGCACCAACTGTCTATCATACAGTATGCACCAACAGTCTATCATACAGTATGAACCAACAGTCTATCATACAGTATGCACCAACTGTCTATCATACAGTATGCACCAACAGTCTATCATACAGTATGAACCAACTGTCTATCATACAGTATGCACCAACAGTCTATCATACAGGTCGCACCAACTGTCTATCATACAGTATGCTCCAACTGTCTATCATATAGTATGCACCAACTGTCTATCATACAGTATGCACCAACTGTCTATCATACAGTATGCACCAACTGTCTATCATACAGTATGCACCAACAGTCTATCATACAGTATGCACCAACAGTCTATCATACAGGTCGCACCAACTGTCTATCATACAGTATGCACCAACTGTCTATCATACAGTCTGCACCAACAGTCTATCGTACAGTATGCACCAACTGTCTATCATACAGTATGCACCAACAGTCTATCATACAGGTCGCACCAACTGTCTATCATACAGTATGCACCAACAGTCTATCATACAGTTTGCACCAATTGTCTATCATACAGTATGCACCAACTGTCTATCAGTGAACACCAACTGTCTAGCATACAGTATGCACCAACTGTCTATCATACAGTCTGCACCAACAGTCTATCATACAGTATGCACCAACAGTCTATCATACAGTATGCACCAACTGTCTATCATACAGTATGCACCAACAGTCTATCATACAGGTCGCACCAACTGTCTATCATACAGTATTCACCAACTGTCTATCATACAGTATGCACCAACTGTCTATCATACAGTATGCACCAACAGTCTATCATACAGTATGCACCAACAGTCTATCATACAGTATGAACCAACAGTCTATCATACAGTATGCACCAACAGTCTATCATGCAGTATGCACCAACTGTCTATCATACAGTATGCACCAACAGTCTATCATACAGTATGCACCAACTGTATATCATACAGTATGCTCCAACTGTCTATCATACAGTATGCACCAACTGTCTATCATACAGTATGCACCAACTGTCTATCATACAGTATGCACCAACTGTCTATCATACAGTATGCACCAACTGTCTATCATACAGTATGCACCAATTGTCTATCATACAGTATGCACCAACAGTCTATCATACAGTATGCACCAACAGTCTATCATACAGTATGCACCAACTGTCTATCATACAGTATGCTCCAACTGTCTATCAAACAGTATGCACCAACTGTCAATCATACAGTATGCACTAACTGTCTATCAAACAGTATGCTGCAACTGTCTATCATACAGTATGCACCAACTGTCTATCATACAGTATGCACCAACTGTCTATCATACAGTATGAACCAACAGTCTATCATACAGTATGCACCAACTGTCTATCATACAGTATGCACCAACAGTCTATCATACAGTATGCACCAACAGTCTATCATACAGTATGCACCAACTGTCTATCATATAGTATGCACCAACTGTCTATCATAAAGTATGCACCAATTGTCTTTCATACAGTATGCACCAACTGTCTATCATACAGTATGCACCAACTGTCTATCATATAGTATGCACCAACTGTCTATCATACAGTATGCACTAACTGTCTATCATACAGTATGCACCAACAGTCTATCATACAGGTCGCACCAAATGTCTATCATACAGTATGCACCAACTGTCTATCATACAGTCTGCGCAATCAGTCTATCATATTGTCTGCGCTATCAGTCTATCATACAGTATGCACCAACTGTCTATCATACAGTATGCACCAACTGTCTATCATACAGTATGCACCAACTGTCTATCAAACAGTATGCAACAACTGTCTATCATACAGTAAGCACCAACAGTCTATCATACAGTATGCACCAACAGTCTATCATACAGTATGCACCAACTGTCTATCATACAGTATGCACCAACAGTCTATCATACAGTATCCACCAACAGTCTATCATACAGTATGCACCAACAGTCTATCATACAGTATGCACCAACAGTCTATCATACAGTATGCACCAACAGTCTATCAAACAGTATGCACCATCTGTCTATCATACAGTATGCACCAACTGTCTATCAAACAGTCTGTACCAACTGTCTATCATACAGTATGCACCAACTGTCTATCATACAGTATGCACCAACTGTCTATCATACAGTATGCACCAACTGTCTATCATACAGTATGCACCAACTGTGTATCATACAGTATGCACCAACTGTCTATCATACAGTATGCACCAACTGTCTATCATACAGTATGCACCAACTGTCTATCATACAGTATGCACTAATTGTCTATCATACAGTATGCACCAACTGTCTATCATACAGTATGCACCAACTCTCTATCATACAGTATGCACCAACTGTCTATCATACAGTATGCACCAACTGTCTATCATACAGTATGCACCAACAGTCTATCATACAGGTCGCACCAACTGTCTATCATACAGTATGCTCCAACTGTCTATCATACAGTCTGCGCCATCAGTCTATCATACAGTCTGCGCTATCAGTCTATCATACAGTATGCACCAACTGTCTATCATACAGTATGCACCAACAGTCTATCATACAGTATGCACCAACAGTCTATCATACAGTATGCACCAACAGTCTATCATACAGTATGCACCAACTGTCTATCATACAGTATGCACCAACTGTCTATCATACAGTATGAACCAACAGTCTATCATACAGTATGAACCAACAGTCTATCATACAGTATGCACCAATTGTCTATCATACAGTATGCACCAACAGTCTATCATACAGTATGCACCAACAGTCTATCATACAGTATGAACCAACTGTCTATCATACAGTATGCACCAACAGTCTATCATACAGGTCGCACCAACTGTCTATCATACAGTATGCACCAACTGTCTATCATATAGTATGCACCAACTGTCTATCATACAGTATGCACCAACTGTCTATCATACAGCATGCACCAACTGTCTATCATACAGTATGCACCAACAGTCTATCATACAGTATGCACCAACAGTCTATCATACAGGTCGCACCAACTGTCTATCATACAGTATGCACCAACTGTCTATCATACAGTCTGCACCAACAGTCTATCATACAGTATGCACCAACTGTCTATCATACAGTATGCACCAACAGTCTATCATACAGTATGAACCAACAGTCTATCATACAGTATGAACCAACAGTCTATCATACAGTATTCACCAACTGTCTATCATACAGTCTGCACCAACAGTCTATCATACAGTATGCACCAACAGTCTATCATACAGTATGCACCAACAGTCTATCATACAGTATGCACCAACTGTCTATCATACAGTATGCACCAACTGTCTATCAAACAGTATGCACCATCTGTCTATCATACAGTATGCACCAACTGTCTATCAAACAGTCTGTACCAACTGTCCATCATACAGTATGCACCAACTGTCTATCATACAGTATGCACCAATTGTCTATCATACAGTATGCACCAACTGTCTATCATACAGTATGCACCAACTGTCTATCATACAGTATGCACCAACTGTCTATCATATAGTATGCACCAACTGTCTATCATACAGTATGCACCAACTGTCTATCATACATTATGCACCAACAGTCTATCATACAGGTCGCACCAACTGTCTATCATACAGTATGCACCAACTGTCTATCATACAGTCTGAGCAATCAGTCTATCATACAGTCTGCGCTATCAGTCTATCATACAATATGCACCAACTGTCTATCATACAGTATGCACCAACTGTCTATCATACAGTATGCAACAACTGTCTATCATACAGTAAGCACCAACAGTCTATCATACAGTATGCACCAACAGTCTATCATACAGTATGCACCAACTGTCTATCATACAGTATGCACCAACAGTCTATCATACAGTATGCACCAACAGTCTATCATACAGTATGCACCAACAGTCTATCATACAGTATGCACCAACAGTCTATCATACAGTATGCACCAACAGTCTATCAAACAGTATGCACCATCTGTCTATCATACAGTATGCACCAACTGTCTATCAAACAGTCTGTCCCAACTATCTATCATACAGTATGCACCAACTGTCTATCATACAGTATGCACCAACTGTCTATCATACAGTATGCACCAACAGTCTATCATACAGTATGCACCAACTGTCTATCATACAGTATGCACCAACTGTCTATCATACAGTATGAACCAACAGTCTATCATACAGTATGAACCAACAGTCTATCATACAGTATGCACCAATTGTCTATCATACAGTATGCACCAACAGTCTATCATACAGTATGCACCAACAGTCTATCATACAGTATGAACCAACTGTCTATCATACAGTATGCACCAACAGTCTATCATACAGGTCGCACCAACTGTCTATCATACAGTATGCACCAACTGTCTATCATATAGTATGCACCAACTGTCTATCATACAGTATGCACCAACTGTCTATCATACAGCATGCACCAACTGTCTATCATACAGAATGCACCAACAGTCTATCATACAGTATGCACCAACAGTCTATCATACAGGTCGCACCAACTGTCTATCATACAGTATGCACCAACTGTCTATCATACAGTCTGCACCAACAGTCTATCATACAGTATGCACCAACTGTCTATCATACAGTATGCACCAACAGTCTATCATACAGTATGAACCAACAGTCTATCATACAGTATGAACCAACAGTCTATCATACAGTATTCACCAACTGTCTATCATACAGTCTGCACCAACAGTCTATCATACAGTATGCACCAACAGTCTATCATACAGTATGCACCAACTGTCTATCATACAGTATGCACCAACTGTCTATCAAACAGTATGCACCATCTGTCTATCATACAGTATGCACCAACTGTCTATCAAACAGTCTGTACCAACTGTCCATCATACAGTATGCACCAACTGTCTATCATACAGTATGCACCAATTGTCTATCATACAGTATGCACCAACTGTCTATCATACAGTATGCACCAACTGTCTATCATACAGTATGCACCAACTGTCTATCATATAGTATGCACCAACTGTCTATCATACAGTATGCACCAACTGTCTATCATACATTATGCACCAACAGTCTATCATACAGGTCGCACCAACTGTCTATCATACAGTATGCACCAACTGTCTATCATACAGTCTGAGCAATCAGTCTATCATACAGTCTGCGCTATCAGTCTATCATACAATATGCACCAACTGTCTATCATACAGTATGCACCAACTGTCTATCATACAGTATGCAACAACTGTCTATCATACAGTAAGCACCAACAGTCTATCATACAGTATGCACCAACAGTCTATCATACAGTATGCACCAACTGTCTATCATACAGTATGCACCAACAGTCTATCATACAGTATGCACCAACAGTCTATCATACAGTATGCACCAACAGTCTATCATACAGTATGCACCAACAGTCTATCATACAGTATGCACCAACAGTCTATCAAACAGTATGCACCATCTGTCTATCATACAGTATGCACCAACTGTCTATCAAACAGTCTGTCCCAACTATCTATCATACAGTATGCACCAACTGTCTATCATACAGTATGCACCAACTGTCTATCATACAGTATGCACCAACTGTCTATCATACAGTATGCACCAACTGTCTATCATACAGTATGCACCAACTGTCTATCATACAGTATGCACCAACTGTCTATCATACAGTATGCACCAACAGTCTATCATACAGGTCGCACCAACTGTCTATCATACAGTATGCTCCAACTGTCTATCATACAGTCTGCGCCATCAGTCTATCATACAGTCTGCGCTATCAGTCTATCATACAGTATGCACCAACTGTCTATCATACAGTATGCACCAACAGTCTATCATACAGTATGCACCAACAGTCTATCATACAGTATGCACCAACAGTCTATCATACAGTATGCACCAACTGTCTATCATACAGTATGCACCAACTGTCTATCATACAGTATGAACCAACAGTCTATCATACAGTATGAACCAACAGTCTATCATACAGTATGCACCAACTGTCTATCATACAGTATGCACCAACAGTCTATCATACAGTATGCACCAACAGTCTATCATACAGTATGAACCAACTGTCTATCATACAGTATGCACCAACAGTCTATCATACAGGTCGCACCAACTGTCTATCATACAGTATGCACCAACTGTCTATCATATAGCATGCACCAACTGTCTATCATACAGTATGCACCAACTGTCTATAATACAGTATGCACCAACTGTCTATCATACAGTATGCACCAACAGTCTATCATACAGTATGCACCAACAGTCTATCATACAGGTCGCACCAACTGTCTATCATACAGTATGCACCAACTGTCTATCATACAGTCTGCACCAACAGTCTATCATACAGTATGCACCAACTGTCTATCATACAGTATGCACCAACAGTCTATCATACAGTATGCACCAACTGTCTATCATACAGTATGCACCAACTATCTATCATACAGCATGCACTAACTGTCTATCATACAGTATGCACCTACTGTCTATCATACAGTATGCACCAACTGTCTATCATACAGTATGCACCAACAGTCTATCATACAGTATGAACCAACAGTCTATCATACAGTATGAACCAACAGTCTATCATACAGTATGCACCAACAGTCTATCATACAGGTCGCACCAACTGTCTATCATACAGTATGCACCAACTGTCTATCATACAGTCTGCACCAACAGTCTATCATACAGTATGCACCAACTGTCTATCATACAGTATGCACCAACAGTCTATCATACAGGTCGCACCAACTGTCTATCATACAGTATGCACCAACAGTCTATCATACAGTATGCACCAACTGTCTATCATACAGTATGCACCAACTGTCTATCATACAGTATGCACCAACTGTCTATCATACAGTATGCACCAACTGTCTATCATACAGTATGCACCAACAGTCTATCATACAGGTCGCACCAACTGTCTATCATACAGTATGCTCCAACTGTCTATCATACAGTCTGCGCCATCAGTCTATCATACAGTCTGCGCTATCAGTCTATCATACAGTATGCACCAACTGTCTATCATACAGTATGCACCAACAGTCTATCATACAGTATGCACCAACAGTCTATCATACAGTATGCACCAACAGTCTATCATACAGTATGCACCAACTGTCTATCATACAGTATGCACCAACTGTCTATCATACAGTATGAACCAACAGTCTATCATACAGTATGAACCAACAGTCTATCATACAGTATGCACCAACTGTCTATCATACAGTATGCACCAACAGTCTATCATACAGTATGCACCAACAGTCTATCATACAGTATGAACCAACTGTCTATCATACAGTATGCACCAACAGTCTATCATACAGGTCGCACCAACTATCTATCATACAGTATGCACCAACTGTCTATCATATAGTATGCACCAACTGTCTATCATACAGTATGCACCAACTGTCTATAATACAGTATGCACCAACTGTCTATCATACAGTATGCACCAACAGTCTATCATACAGTATGCACCAACAGTCTATCATACAGGTCGCACCAACTGTCTATCATACAGTATGCACCAACTGTCTATCATACAGTCTGCACCAACAGTCTATCATACAGTATGCACCAACTGTCTATCATACAGTATGCACCAACAGTCTATCATACAGTATGAACCAACAGTCTATCATACAGTATGCACCAACAGTCTATCATACAGGTCGCACCAACTGTCTATCATACAGTATGCACCAACTGTCTATCATATAGTATGCACCAACTGTCTATCATACAGTATGCACCAACTGTCTATCATGCAGTATGCACCAACTGTCTATCATACAGTATGCACCAACAGTCTATCATACAGTATGCACCAACAGTCTATCATACAGGTCGCACCAACTGTCTATCATACAGTATGCACCAACTGTCTATCATACAGTCTGCACCAACAGTCTATCATACAGTATGCACCAACTGTCTATCATACAGTATGCACCAACAGTCTATCATACAGGTCGCACCAACTGTCTATCATAAAGTATGCACCAACAGTCTATCATACAGTATGCACCAACTGTCTATCATACAGTATGCACCAACTGTCTATCAGTGTGCACCAACTGTCTAGCATACAGTATGCACCAACTGTCTATCATACAGTCTGCACCAACAGTCTATCATACAGTATGCACCAACAGTCTATCATACAGGTCGCACCAACTGTCTATCATACAGTATTCACCAACTGTCTATCATACAGTATGCACCAACTGTCTATCATACAGTATGCACCAACTATCTATAATACAGCATGCACTAACTGTCTATCATACAGTATGCACCTACTGTCTATCATACAGTATGCACCAACTGTCTATCATACAGTATTCACCAACTGTCTATCATACAGTATGCACCAACAGTCTATCATACAGTATGCACCAACAGTCTATCATACAGGTCGCACCAACTGTCTATCATACAGTATGCACCAACTGTCTATCATACAGTCTGCACCAACAGTCTATCATACAGTATGCACCAACTGTCTATCATACAGTATGCACCAACAGTCTATCATACAGGTCGCACCAACTGTCTATCATACAGTATGCACCAACAGTCTATCATACAGTATGCACCAACTGTCTATCATACAGTATGCACCAACTGTCTATCATACAGTATGCACCAACTGTCTATCATACAGTATGCACCAACTGTCTATCATACAGTATGCACCAACAGTCTATCATACAGGTCGCACCAACTGTCTATCATACAGTATGCTCCAACTGTCTATCATACAGTCTGCGCCATCAGTCTATCATACAGTCTGCGCTATCAGTCTATCATACAGTATGCACCAACTGTCTATCATACAGTATGCACCAACAGTCTATCATACAGTATGCACCAACAGTCTATCATACAGTATGCACCAACAGTCTATCATACAGTATGCACCAACTGTCTATCATACAGTATGCACCAACTGTCTATCATACAGTATGAACCAACAGTCTATCATACAGTATGAACCAACAGTCTATCATACAGTATGCACCAACTGTCTATCATACAGTATGCACCAACAGTCTATCATACAGTATGCACCAACAGTCTATCATACAGTATGAACCAACTGTCTATCATACAGTATGCACCAACAGTCTATCATACAGGTCGCACCAACTGTCTATCATACAGTATGCACCAACTGTCTATCATATAGTATGCACCAACTGTCTATCATACAGTATGCACCAACTGTCTATAATACAGTATGCACCAACTGTCTATCATACAGTATGCACCAACAGTCTATCATACAGTATGCACCAACAGTCTATCATACAGTATGCACCAACAGTCTATCATACAGGTCGCACCAACTGTCTATCATACAGTATGCACCAACTGTCTATCATACAGTCTGCACCAACAGTCTATCATACAGTATGCACCAACTGTCTATCATACAGTATGCACCAACAGTCTATCATACAGGTCGCACCAACTGTCTATCATACAGTATGCACCAACAGTCTATCATACAGTATGCACCAACTGTCTATCATACAGTATGCACCAACTGTCTATCAGTGTGCACCAACTGTCTAGCATACAGTATGCACCAACTGTCTATCATACAGTCTGCACCAACAGTCTATCATACAGTATGCACCAACAGTCTATCATACAGGTCGCACCAACTGTCTATCATACAGTATTCACCAACTGTCTATCATACAGTATGCACCAACTGTCTATCATACAGTATGCACCAACTGTCTATCATACAGTATGCACCAACAGTCTATCATACACGTCGCACCAACAGTCTATCATACAGTACACACCAACAGTCTATCATACAGTACCCACCAACAGTCTATCATACAGTATGAACCAACAGTCTATCATACAGTATGCACCAACAGTCTATCATACAGTATGCACCAACAGTCTATCATACAGTATGCACCAACAGTCTATCATACAGTACGGACCAACAGTCTATCATACAGTATGCACCAACAGTCTATCATACAGTACGAACCAACAGTCTATCATACAGTATGCACCAACTGTCTATCATACAGTATGCACCAACAGTCTATCATACAGTATGCACCAACAGTCTATCATACAGTACGCACAAACAGTCTATCATACAGTACGAACCAACAGTCTATCATACAGTATGCACCAACTGTCTATCATACAGTATGCACCAACTGTCTATCATACAGTATGCACCAACAGTCTATCATACAGTATGCACCAACAGTCTATCATACAGTATGCACCAACAGTCTATCATACAGTATGCACCAACAGTCTATCATACAGTATGCACCAACAGTCTATCATACAGTATTCACCAAATGTCTATCATACAGTATGCACCAACAGTCTATCATACAGTATGCACCAACAGTCTATCATACAGTATGCACCAACTGTCTATCATACAGTATGCACCAACTGTCTATCAAACAGTATGCACCATCTGTCTATCATACAGTATGCAACAACTGTCTATCAAACAGTCTGTACCAACTGTCTATCATACAGTATGCACCAACTGTCTATCATACAGTATGCACCAACTGTCTATCATACAGTATGCACCAACTGTCTATCATACAGTATGCACCAACTGTCTATCATACAGTATGCACCAACTGTCTATCATACAGTATGCACCAACTGTCTATCATACAGTATGCACCAACAGTCTATCATACAGGTCGCACCAACTGTCTATCATACAGTATGCTCCAACTGTCTATCATACAGTCTGCGCCATCAGTCTATCATACAGTCTGCGCTATCAGTCTATCATACAGTATGCACCAACTGTCTATCATACAGTATGCACCAACAGTCTATCATACAGTATGCACCAACAGTCTATCATACAGTATGCAGCAACAGTCTATCATACAGTATGCACCAACTGTCTATCATACAGTATGCACGAACTGTCTATCATACAGTATGCACCAACTGTCTATCATACAGTATGAACCCACAGTCTATCATACAGTATCAACCAACAGTCTATCATACAGTATGCACCAACTGTCTATCATACAGTATGCACCAACAGTCTATCATACAGTATGAACCAACAGTCTATCATACAGTATGCACCAACTGTCTATCATACAGTATGCACCAACAGTCTATCATACAGTATGAACCAACTGTCTATCATACAGTATGCACCAACAGTCTATCATACAGGTCGCACCAACTGTCTATCATACAGTATGCTCCAACTGTCTATCATATAGTATGCACCAACTGTCTATCATACAGTATGCACCAACTGTCTATCATACAGTATGCACCAACTTTCTATCATACAGTATGCACCAACAGTCTATCATACAGTATGCACCAACAGTCTATCATACAGGTCGCACCAACTGTCTATCATACAGTATGCACCAACTGTCTATCATACAGTCTGCACCAACAGTCTATCGTACAGTATGCACCAACTGTCTATCATACAGTATGCACCAACAGTCTATCATACAGGTCGCACCAACTGTCTATCATACAGTATGCACCAACAGTCTATCATACAGTTTGCACCAATTGTCTATCATACAGTATGCACCAACTGTCTATCAGTGAACACCAACTGTCTAGCATACAGTATGCACCAACTGTCTATCATACAGTCTGCACCAACAGTCTATCATACAGTATGCACCAACAGTCTATCATACAGTATGCACCAACTGTCTATCATACAGTATGCACCAACAGTCTATCATACAGGTCGCACCAACTGTCTATCATACAGTATTCACCAACTGTCTATCATACAGTATGCACCAACTGTCTATCATACAGTATGCACCAACAGTCTATCATACAGTATGCACCAACAGTCTATCATACAGTATGAACCAACAGTCTATCATACAGTATGCACCAACAGTCTATCATGCAGTATGCACCAACTGTCTATCATACAGTATGCACCAACAGTCTATCATACAGTATGCACCAACTGTATATCATACAGTATGCTCCAACTGTCTATCATACAGTATGCACCAACTGTCTATCATACAGTATGCACCAACTGTCTATCATACAGTATGCACCAACTGTCTATCATACAGTATGCACCAACTGTCTATCATACAGTATGCACCAATTGTCTATCATACAGTATGCACCAACAGTCTATCATACAGTATGCACCAACAGTCTATCATACAGTATGCACCAACTGTCTATCATACTGTATGCTCCAACTGTCTATCAAACAGTATGCACCAACTGTCAATCATACAGTATGCACTAACTGTCTATCAAACAGTATGCTGCAACTGTCTATCATACAGTATGCACCAACTGTCTATCATACAGTATGCACCAACTGTCTATCATACAGTATGAACCAACAGTCTATCATACAGTATGCACCAACTGTCTATCATACAGTATGCACCAACAGTCTATCATACAGTATGCACCAACAGTCTATCATACAGTATGCACCAACTGTCTATCATATAGTATGCACCAACTGTCTATCATAAAGTATGCACCAATTGTCTTTCATACAGTATGCACCAACTGTCTATCATACAGTATGCACCAACTGTCTATCATATAGTATGCACCAACTGTCTATCATACAGTATGCACTAACTGTCTATCATACAGTATGCACCAACAGTCTATCATACAGGTCGCACCAAATGTCTATCATACAGTATGCACCAACTGTCTATCATACAGTCTGCGCAATCAGTCTATCATATTGTCTGCGCTATCAGTCTATCATACAGTATGCACCAACTGTCTATCATACAGTATGCACCAACTGTCTATCATACAGTATGCACCAACTGTCTATCAAACAGTATGCAACAACTGTCTATCATACAGTAAGCACCAACAGTCTATCATACAGTATGCACCAACAGTCTATCATACAGTATGCACCAACTGTCTATCATACAGTATGCACCAACAGTCTATCATACAGTATCCACCAACAGTCTATCATACAGTATGCACCAACAGTCTATCATACAGTATGCACCAACAGTCTATCATACAGTATGCACCAACAGTCTATCAAACAGTATGCACCATCTGTCTATCATACAGTATGCACCAACTGTCTATCAAACAGTCTGTACCAACTGTCTATCATACAGTATGCACCAACTGTCTATCATACAGTATGCACCAACTGTCTATCATACAGTATGCACCAACTGTCTATCATACAGTATGCACCAACTGTGTATCATACAGTATGCACCAACTGTCTATCATACAGTATGCACCAACTGTCTATCATACAGTATGCACCAACTGTCTATCATACAGTATGCACTAATTGTCTATCATACAGTATGCACCAACTGTCTATCATACAGTATGCACCAACTGTCTATCATACAGTATGCACCAACTGTCTATCATACAGTATGCACCAACTGTCTATCATACAGTATGCACCAACAGTCTATCATACAGGTCGCACCAACTGTCTATCATACAGTATGCTCCAACTGTCTATCATACAGTCTGCGCCATCAGTCTATCATACAGTCTGCGCTATCAGTCTATCATACAGTATGCACCAACTGTCTATCATACAGTATGCACCAACAGTCTATCATACAGTATGCACCAACAGTCTATCATACAGTATGCACCAACAGTCTATCATACAGTATGCACCAACTGTCTATCATACAGTATGCACCAACTGTCTATCATACAGTATGAACCAACAGTCTATCATACAGTATGAACCAACAGTCTATCATACAGTATGCACCAATTGTCTATCATACAGTATGCACCAACAGTCTATCATACAGTATGCACCAACAGTCTATCATACAGTATGAACCAACTGTCTATCATACAGTATGCACCAACTGTCTATCATACAGGTCGCACCAACTGTCTATCATACAGTATGCACCAACTGTCTATCATACAGTCTGCACCAACAGTCTATCATACAGTATGCACCAACTGTCTATCATACAGTATGCACCAACAGTCTATCATACAGTATGAACCAACAGTCTATCATACAGTATGAACCAACAGTCTATCATACAGTATTCACCAACTGTCTATCATACAGTCTGCACCAACAGTCTATCATACAGTATGCACCAACAGTCTATCATACAGTATGCACCAACAGTCTATCATACAGTATGCACCAACTGTCTATCATACAGTATGCACCAACTGTCTATCAAACAGTATGCACCATCTGTCTATCATACAGTATGCACCAACTGTCTATCAAACAGTCTGTACCAACTGTCCATCATACAGTATGCACCAACTGTCTATCATACAGTATGCACCAATTGTCTATCATACAGTATGCACCAACTGTCTATCATACAGTATGCACCAACTGTCTATCATACAGTATGCACCAACTGTCTATCATATAGTATGCACCAACTGTCTATCATACAGTATGCACCAACTGTCTATCATACATTATGCACCAACAGTCTATCATACAGGTCGCACCAACTGTCTATCATACAGTATGCACCAACTGTCTATCATACAGTCTGAGCAATCAGTCTATCATACAGTCTGCGCTATCAGTCTATCATACAATATGCACCAACTGTCTATCATACAGTATGCACCAACTGTCTATCATACAGTATGCAACAACTGTCTATCATACAGTAAGCACCAACAGTCTATCATACAGTATGCACCAACAGTCTATCATACAGTATGCACCAACTGTCTATCATACAGTATGCACCAACAGTCTATCATACAGTATGCACCAACAGTCTATCATACAGTATGCACCAACAGTCTATCATACAGTATGCACCAACAGTCTATCATACAGTATGCACCAACAGTCTATCAAACAGTATGCACCATCTGTCTATCATACAGTATGCACCAACTGTCTATCAAACAGTCTGTCCCAACTATCTATCATACAGTATGCACCAACTGTCTATCATACAGTATGCACCAACTGTCTATCATACAGTATGCACCAACTGTCTATCATACAGTATGCACCAACTGTCTATCATACAGTATGCACCAACTGTCTATCATACAGTATGCACCAACTGTCTATCATACAGTATGCACCAACAGTCTATCATACAGGTCGCACCAACTGTCTATCATACAGTATGCTCCAACTGTCTATCATACAGTCTGCGCCATCAGTCTATCATACAGTCTGCGCTATCAGTCTATCATACAGTATGCACCAACTGTCTATCATACAGTATGCACCAACAGTCTATCATACAGTATGCACCAACAGTCTATCATACAGTATGCACCAACAGTCTATCATACAGTATGCACCAACTGTCTATCATACAGTATGCACCAACTGTCTATCATACAGTATGAACCAACAGTCTATCATACAGTATGAACCAACAGTCTATCATACAGTATGCACCAACTGTCTATCATACAGTATGCACCAACAGTCTATCATACAGTATGCACCAACAGTCTATCATACAGTATGAACCAACTGTCTATCATACAGTATGCACCAACAGTCTATCATACAGGTCGCACCAACTGTCTATCATACAGTATGCACCAACTGTCTATCATATAGCATGCACCAACTGTCTATCATACAGTATGCACCAACTGTCTATAATACAGTATGCACCAACTGTCTATCATACAGTATGCACCAACAGTCTATCATACAGTATGCACCAACAGTCTATCATACAGGTCGCACCAACTGTCTATCATACAGTATGCACCAACTGTCTATCATACAGTCTGCACCAACAGTCTATCATACAGTATGCACCAACTGTCTATCATACAGTATGCACCAACAGTCTATCATACAGTATGCACCAACTGTCTATCATACAGTATGCACCAACTATCTATCATACAGCATGCACTAACTGTCTATCATACAGTATGCACCTACTGTCTATCATACAGTATGCACCAACTGTCTATCATACAGTATGCACCAACAGTCTATCATACAGTATGAACCAACAGTCTATCATACAGTATGAACCAACAGTCTATCATACAGTATGCACCAACAGTCTATCATACAGGTCGCACCAACTGTCTATCATACAGTATGCACCAACTGTCTATCATACAGTCTGCACCAACAGTCTATCATACAGTATGCACCAACTGTCTATCATACAGTATGCACCAACAGTCTATCATACAGGTCGCACCAACTGTCTATCATACAGTATGCACCAACAGTCTATCATACAGTATGCACCAACTGTCTATCATACAGTATGCACCAACTGTCTATCATACAGTATGCACCAACTGTCTATCATACAGTATGCACCAACTGTCTATCATACAGTATGCACCAACAGTCTATCATACAGGTCGCACCAACTGTCTATCATACAGTATGCTCCAACTGTCTATCATACAGTCTGCGCCATCAGTCTATCATACAGTCTGCGCTATCAGTCTATCATACAGTATGCACCAACTGTCTATCATACAGTATGCACCAACAGTCTATGATACAGTATGCACCAACAGTCTATCATACAGTATGCACCAACAGTCTATCATACAGTATGCACCAACTGTCTATCATACAGTATGCACCAACTGTCTATCATACAGTATGAACCAACAGTCTATCATACAGTATGAACCAACAGTCTATCATACAGTATGCACCAACTGTCTATCATACAGTATGCACCAACAGTCTATCATACAGTATGCACCAACAGTCTATCATACAGTATGAACCAACTGTCTATCATACAGTATGCACCAACAGTCTATCATACAGGTCGCACCAACTGTCTATCATACAGTATGCACCAACTGTCTATCATATAGTATGCACCAACTGTCTATCATACAGTATGCACCAATTGTCTATCATACAGTATGCACCAACTGTCTATCATACAGTATGCACCAACTGTCTATCAAACAGTATGCACCAACTGTCTATCATATAGTATGCACCAACTGTCTATCATACAGTATGCACCAACTGTCTATCATACATTATGCACCAACAGTCTATCATACAGGTCGCACCAACTGTCTATCATACAGTATGCACCAACTGTCTATCATACAGTCTGAGCAATCAGTCTATCATACAGTCTGCGCTATCAGTCTATCATACAATATGCACCAACTGTCTATCATACAGTATGCACCAACTGTCTATCATACAGTATGCAACAACTGTCTATCATACAGTAAGCACCAACAGTCTATCATACAGTATGCACCAACAGTCTATCATACAGTATGCACCAACTGTCTATCATACAGTATGCACCAACAGTCTATCATACAGTATGCACCAACAGTCTATCATACAGTATGCACCAACAGTCTATCATACAGTATGCACCAACAGTCTATCATACAGTATGCACCAACAGTCTATCAAACAGTATGCACCATCTGTCTATCATACAGTATGCACCAACTGTCTATCAAACAGTCTGTCCCAACTATCTATCATACAGTATGCACCAACTGTCTATCATACAGTATGCACCAACTGTCTATCATACAGTATGCACCAACTGTCTATCATACAGTATGCACCAACTGTCTATCATACAGTATGCACCAACTGTCTATCATACAGTATGCACCAACTGTCTATCATACAGTATGCACCAACAGTCTATCATACAGGTCGCACCAACTGTCTATCATACAGTATGCTCCAACTGTCTATCATACAGTCTGCGCCATCAGTCTATCATACAGTCTGCGCTATCAGTCTATCATACAGTATGCACCAACTGTCTATCATACAGTATGCACCAACAGTCTATCATACAGTATGCACCAACAGTCTATCATACAGTATGCACCAACAGTCTATCATACAGTATGCACCAACTGTCTATCATACAGTATGCACCAACTGTCTATCATACAGTATGAACCAACAGTCTATCATACAGTATGAACCAACAGTCTATCATACAGTATGCACCAACTGTCTATCATACAGTATGCACCAACAGTCTATCATACAGTATGCACCAACAGTCTATCATACAGTATGAACCAACTGTCTATCATACAGTATGCACCAACAGTCTATCATACAGGTCGCACCAACTGTCTATCATACAGTATGCACCAACTGTCTATCATATAGCATGCACCAACTGTCTATCATACAGTATGCACCAACTGTCTATAATACAGTATGCACCAACTGTCTATCATACAGTATGCACCAACAGTCTATCATACAGTATGCACCAACAGTCTATCATACAGGTCGCACCAACTGTCTATCATACAGTATGCACCAACTGTCTATCATACAGTCTGCACCAACAGTCTATCATACAGTATGCACCAACTGTCTATCATACAGTATGCACCAACAGTCTATCATACAGTATGCACCAACTGTCTATCATACAGTATGCACCAACTATCTATCATACAGCATGCACTAACTGTCTATCATACAGTATGCACCTACTGTCTATCATACAGTATGCACCAACTGTCTATCATACAGTATGCACCAACAGTCTATCATACAGTATGAACCAACAGTCTATCATACAGTATGAACCAACAGTCTATCATACAGTATGCACCAACAGTCTATCATACAGGTCGCACCAACTGTCTATCATACAGTATGCACCAACTGTCTATCATACAGTCTGCACCAACAGTCTATCATACAGTATGCACCAACTGTCTATCATACAGTATGCACCAACAGTCTATCATACAGGTCGCACCAACTGTCTATCATACAGTATGCACCAACAGTCTATCATACAGTATGCACCAACTGTCTATCATACAGTATGCACCAACTGTCTATCATACAGTATGCACCAACTGTCTATCATACAGTATGCACCAACTGTCTATCATACAGTATGCACCAACAGTCTATCATACAGGTCGCACCAACTGTCTATCATACAGTATGCTCCAACTGTCTATCATACAGTCTGCGCCATCAGTCTATCATACAGTCTGCGCTATCAGTCTATCATACAGTATGCACCAACTGTCTATCATACAGTATGCACCAACAGTCTATCATACAGTATGCACCAACAGTCTATCATACAGTATGCACCAACAGTCTATCATACAGTATGCACCAACTGTCTATCATACAGTATGCACCAACTGTCTATCATACAGTATGAACCAACAGTCTATCATACAGTATGAACCAACAGTCTATCATACAGTATGCACCAACTGTCTATCATACAGTATGCACCAACAGTCTATCATACAGTATGCACCAACAGTCTATCATACAGTATGAACCAACTGTCTATCATACAGTATGCACCAACAGTCTATCATACAGGTCGCACCAACTGTCTATCATACAGTATGCACCAACTGTCTATCATATAGTATGCACCAACTGTCTATCATACAGTATGCACCAACTGTCTATAATACAGTATGCACCAACTGTCTATCATACAGTATGCACCAACAGTCTATCATACAGTATGCACCAACAGTCTATCATACAGGTCGCACCAACTGTCTATCATACAGTATGCACCAACTGTCTATCATACAGTCTGCACCAACAGTCTATCATACAGTATGCACCAACTGTCTATCATACAGTATGCACCAACAGTCTATCATACAGTATGAACCAACAGTCTATCATACAGTATGCACCAACAGTCTATCATACAGGTCGCACCAACTGTCTATCATACAGTATGCACCAACTGTCTATCATATAGTATGCACCAACTGTCTATCATACAGTATGCACCAACTGTCTATCATGCAGTATGCACCAACTGTCTATCATACAGTATGCACCAACAGTCTATCATACAGTATGCACCAACAGTCTATCATACAGGTCGCACCAACTGTCTATCATACAGTATGCACCAACTGTCTATCATACAGTCTGCACCAACAGTCTATCATACAGTATGCACCAACTGTCTATCATACAGTATGCACCAACAGTCTATCATACAGGTCGCACCAACTGTCTATCATACAGTATGCACCAACAGTCTATCATACAGTATGCACCAACTGTCTATCATACAGTATGCACCAACTGTCTATCAGTGTGCACCAACTGTCTAGCATACAGTATGCACCAACTGTCTATCATACAGTCTGCACCAACAGTCTATCATACAGTATGCACCAACAGTCTATCATACAGGTCGCACCAACTGTCTATCATACAGTATTCACCAACTGTCTATCATACAGTATGCACCAACTGTCTATCATACAGTATGCACCAACTATCTATAATACAGCATGCACTAACTGTCTATCATACAGTATGCACCTACTGTCTATCATACAGTATGCACCAACTGTCTATCATACAGTATTCACCAACTGTCTATCATACAGTATGCACCAACAGTCTATCATACAGTATGCACCAACAGTCTATCATACAGGTCGCACCAACTGTCTATCATACAGTATGCACCAACTGTCTATCATACAGTCTGCACCAACAGTCTATCATACAGTATGCACCAACTGTCTATCATACAGTATGCACCAACAGTCTATCATACAGGTCGCACCAACTGTCTATCATACAGTATGCACCAACAGTCTATCATACAGTATGCACCAACTGTCTATCATACAGTATGCACCAACTGTCTATCATACAGTATGCACCAACTGTCTATCATACAGTATGCACCAACTGTCTATCATACAGTATGCACCAACAGTCTATCATACAGGTCGCACCAACTGTCTATCATACAGTATGCTCCAACTGTCTATCATACAGTCTGCGCCATCAGTCTATCATACAGTCTGCGCTATCAGTCTATCATACAGTATGCACCAACTGTCTATCATACAGTATGCACCAACAGTCTATCATACAGTATGCACAAACAGTCTATCATACAGTATGCACCAACAGTCTATCATACAGTATGCACCAACTGTCTATCATAAAGTATGCACCAACTGTCTATCATACAGTATGAACCAACAGTCTATCATACAGTATGAACCAACAGTCTATCATACAGTATGCACCAACTGTCTATCATACAGTATGCACCAACAGTCTATCATACAGTATGCACCAACAGTCTATCATACAGTATGAACCAACTGTCTATCATACAGTATGCACCAACAGTCTATCATACAGGTCGCACCAACTGTCTATCATACAGTATGCACCAACTGTCTATCATATAGTATGCACCAACTGTCTATCATACAGTATGCACCAACTGTCTATAATACAGTATGCACCAACTGTCTATCATACAGTATGCACCAACAGTCTATCATACAGTATGCACCAACAGTCTATCATACAGGTCGCACCAACTGTCTATCATACAGTATGCACCAACTGTCTATCATACAGTCTGCACCAACAGTCTATCATACAGTATGCACCAACTGTCTATCATACAGTATGCACCAACAGTCTATCATACAGTATGAACCAACAGTCTATCATACAGTATGCACCAACAGTCTATCATACAGGTCGCACCAACTGTCTATCATACAGTATGCACCAACTGTCTATCATATAGTATGCACCAACTGTCTATCATACAGTATGCACCAACTGTCTATCATGCAGTATGCACCAACTGTCTATCATACAGTATGCACCAACAGTCTATCATACAGTATGCACCAACAGTCTATCATACAGGTCGCACCAACTGTCTATCATACAGTATGCACCAACTGTCTATCATACAGTCTGCACCAACAGTCTATCATACAGTATGCACCAACTGTCTATCATACAGTATGCACCAACAGTCTATCATACAGGTCGCACCAACTGTCTATCATACAGTATGCACCAACAGTCTATCATACAGTATGCACCAACTGTCTATCATACAGTATGCACCAACTGTCTTATCAGTGTGCACCAACTGTCTAGCATACAGTATGCACCAACTGTCTATCATACAGTCTGCACCAACAGTCTATCATACAGTATGCACCAACAGTCTATCATACAGGTCGCACCAACTGTCTATCATACAGTATTCACCAACTGTCTATCATACAGTATGCACCAACTGTCTATCATACAGTATGCACCAACTATCTATAATACAGCATGCACTAACTGTCTATCATACAGTATGCACCTACTGTCTATCATACAGTATGCACCAACTGTCTATCATACAGTATTCACCAACTGTCTATCATACAGTATGCACCAACAGTCTATCATACAGTATGCACCAACAGTCTATCATACAGTATGCACTAACTGTCTATCATACAGTATGCACCAACTGTCTATCATAAAGTATGTACCAACTGTCTAACATAGAGTATGCACCAACTGTCTATCATACAGTATGCACCAACTGTCTATCATATATTATGCACCAACTGTCTATCATACAGTATTCACCAACTGTCTATCATACAGTATGCACCAACTATCTATCATACAGCATGCACTAACTGTCTATCATACAGTATGCACCTACTGTCTATCATACAGTATGCACCAACTGTCTATCATACAGTATGCACCAACAGTCTATCATACAGTATGAACCAACAGTCTATCATACAGTATGAACCAACAGTCTATCATACAGTATGCACCAACAGTCTATCATACAGTATGCACCAACTGTCTATCATACAGTATGCACCAACTATCTATCATACAGCATGCACTAACTGTCTATCATACAGTATGCACCAACTGTCTATCATAAAGTATGTACCAACTGTCTAACATAGAGTATGCACCAACTGTCTATCATACAGTATGCACCAACTGTCTATCATACAGTATGCTCCAACTGTCTATCATACAGTATCCACCAACTGTCTATCATACAGTATGCTCCAAATGTCTATCATACAGTATGCACCAACTGTCTATCATACAGTATGCACCAACTGTCTATCATACAGTATGCACCAACTGTCTATCATACAGTATGCTCCAACTGTCTATCATACAGTATGCACCAACAGTCTATCATACAGTATGAACCAACTGTCTATCATACAGTATGCACCAACAGTCTATCATACAGGTCGCACCAACTGTCTATCATACAGTATGCACCAACAGTCTATCATACAGTATGAACCAACTGTCTATCATACAGTATGCACCAACAGTCTATCATACAGGTCGCACCAACTGTCTATCATACAGTATGCACCAACTGTCTATCATATAGTATGCACCAACTGTCTATCATACAATATGCACCAACTGTCTATCATACAGTATGCACCAACTGTCTATCATACAGTATGCACCAACAGTATGTCATACAGTATGCACCAACAGTCTATCATACAGGTCGTACCAACTGTCTATCATACAGTATGCACCAACTGTCTATCATACAGTCTGCACCAACAGTCTATCATACAGTATGCACCAACTGTCTATCATACAGTATGCACCAACAGTCTATCATACAGGTCGCACCAACTGTCTATCATACAGTATGAAACAACAGTCTATCATACAGTATGCACCAACTGTCTATCATACAGTATGCACCAACTGTCTATCAGTGTGCACCAACTGTCTAGCATACAGTATGCACCAACTGTCTATCATACAGTCTGCACCAACTGTCTATCATACAGTATGCACCAACAGTCTATCATACAGGTCGCACCAACTGTCTATCATACAGTATTCACCAACTGTCTATCATACAGTATGCACCAACTGTCTATCATACAGTATGCACCAACTGTCTATCATACAGTATGAACCAACAGTCTATCATACAGTATGAACCAACAGTCTATCATAGAGTATGCACCAACTGTCTATCATACAGTATGCACCAACAGTCTATCATACAGTATGAACCAACAGTCTATCATACAGTATGCACCAAATGTCTATCATACAGTATGCACCAACTGTCTATCATACAGTATGCACCAACTGTCTATCATATATTATGCACCAACTGTCTATCATACAGTATGCACCAACTGTCTATCATACAGTATGCACCAACTATCTATCATACAGCATGCACTGTCTATCATACAGTATGCACCTACTGTCTATCATACAGTATGCACCAACTGTCTATCATACAGTAGGCACCAACAGTCTATCATACAGTATGAACCAACAGTCTATCATACAGTATGAACCAACAGTCTATCATACAGTATGCACCAACAGTCTATCATACAGTATGCACCAACAGTCTATCATACAGGTCGCACCAACTGTCTATCATACAGTATCTATCATACAGGTCGCACCAACTGTCTATCATACAGTATTCACCAACTGTCTATCATACAGTATGCACCAACTGTCTATCATACAGTATGCACCAACTATCTATAATACAGCATGCACTAACTGTCTATCATACAGTATGCACCTACTGTCTATCATACAGTATGCACCAACTGTCTATCATACAGTATTCACCAACTGTCTATCATACAGTATGCACCAACAGTCTATCATACAGTATGCACCAACAGTCTATCATACAGTATGCACTAACTGTCTATCATACAGTATGCACCAACTGTCTATCATAAAGTATGTACCAACTGTCTAACATAGAGTATGCACCAACTGTCTATCATACAGTATGCACCAACTGTCTATCATATATTATGCACCAACTGTCTATCATACAGTATTCACCAACTGTCTATCATACAGTATGCACCAACTATCTATCATACAGCATGCACTAACTGTCTATCATACAGTATGCACCTACTGTCTATCATACAGTATGCACCAACTGTCTATCATACAGTATGCACCAACAGTCTATCATACAGTATGAACCAACAGTCTATCATACAGTATGAACCAACAGTCTATCATACAGTATGCACCAACAGTCTATCATACAGTATGCACCAACTGTCTATCATACAGTATGCACCAACTATCTATCATACAGCATGCACTAACTGTCTATCATACAGTATGCACCAACTGTCTATCATAAAGTATGTACCAACTGTCTAACATAGAGTATGCACCAACTGTCTATCATACAGTATGCACCAACTGTCTATCATACAGTATGCTCCAACTGTCTATCATACAGTATCCACCAACTGTCTATCATACAGTATGCTCCAAATGTCTATCATACAGTATGCACCAACTGTCTATCATACAGTATGCACCAACTGTCTATCATACAGTATGCACCAACTGTCTATCATACAGTATGCTCCAACTGTCTATCATACAGTATGCACCAACAGTCTATCATACAGTATGAACCAACTGTCTATCATACAGTATGCACCAACAGTCTATCATACAGGTCGCACCAACTGTCTATCATACAGTATGCACCAACAGTCTATCATACAGTATGAACCAACTGTCTATCATACAGTATGCACCAACAGTCTATCATACAGGTCGCACCAACTGTCTATCATACAGTATGCACCAACTGTCTATCATATAGTATGCACCAACTGTCTATCATACAATATGCACCAACTGTCTATCATACAGTATGCACCAACTGTCTATCATACAGTATGCACCAACAGTCTGTCATACAGTATGCACCAACAGTCTATCATACAGGTCGTACCAACTGTCTATCATACAGTATGCACCAACTGTCTATCATACAGTCTGCACCAACAGTCTATCATACAGTATGCACCAACTGTCTATCATACAGTATGCACCAACAGTCTATCATACAGGTCGCACCAACTGTCTATCATACAGTATGAAACAACAGTCTATCATACAGTATGCACCAACTGTCTATCATACAGTATGCACCAACTGTCTATCAGTGTGCACCAACTGTCTAGCATACAGTATGCACCAACTGTCTATCATACAGTCTGCACCAACTGTCTATCATACAGTATGCACCAACAGTCTATCATACAGGTCGCACCAACTGTCTATCATACAGTATTCACCAACTGTCTATCATACAGTATGCACCAACTGTCTATCATACAGTATGCACCAACTGTCTATCATACAGTATGAACCAACAGTCTATCATACAGTATGAACCAACAGTCTATCATAGAGTATGCACCAACTGTCTATCAAACAGTATGCACCAACAGTCTATCATACAGTATGAACCAACAGTCTATCATACAGTATGCACCAACTGTCTATCATACAGTATGCACCAACTGTCTATCATACAGTATGCACCAACTGTCTATCATATATTATGCACCAACTGTCTATCATACAGTATGCACCAACTGTCTATCATACAGTATGCACCAACTATCTATCATACAGCATGCACTAACTGTCTATCATACAGTATGCACCTACTGTCTATCATACAGTATGCACCAACTGTCTATCATACAGTAGGCACCAACAGTCTATCATACAGTATGAACCAACAGTCTATCATACAGTATGAACCAACAGTCTATCATACAGTATGCACCAACAGTCTATCATACAGTATGCACCAACTGTCTATCATACAGTATGCACCAACTGTCTATCATAAAGTATGCACCAACAGTCTATCATACAGTATGCACCAACAGTCTATCATACAGGTCGCACCAACTGTCTATCATACAGTATGCTCCAACTGTCTATCATACAGTCTGCACCAACAGTCTATCATACAGTATGCACCAACTGTCTATCATACAGTATGCACCAACAGTCTATCATACAGGTCGCACCAACTGTCTATCATACAGTATGAACCAACAGTCTATCATACAGTATGCACCAACTGTCTATCATACAGTATGCACCAACTGTCTATCAGTGTGCACCAACTGTCTAGCATACAGTATGCACCAACTGTCTATCATACAGTCTGCACCAACTGTCTATCATACAGTATGCACCAACAGTCTATCATACAGGTCGCACCAACTGTCTATCATACAGTATTCACCAACTGTCTATCATACAGTATGCACCAACTATCTATAATACAGCATGCACTAACTGTCTATCATACAGTATGCACCTACTGTCTATCATACAGTATGCACCAACTGTCTATCATACAGTATTCACCAACTGTCTATCATACAGTATGAACCAACAGTCTATCATACAGTATGAACCAACAGTCTATCATAGAGTATGCACCAACTGTCTATCAAACAGTATGCACCAACAGTCTATCATACAGTATGAACCAACAGTCTATCATACAGTATGCACCAACTGTCTATCATACAGTATGCACCAACTGTCTATCATACAGTATGCACCAACTGTCTATCATATATTATGCACCAACTGTCTATCATACAGTATGCACCAACTGTCTATCATACAGTATGCACCAACTATCTATCATACAGCATGCACTAACTGTCTATCATACAGTATGCACCTACTGTCTATCATACAGTATGCACCAACTGTCTATCATACAGTAGGCACCAACAGTCTATCATACAGTATGAACCAACAGTCTATCATACAGTATGAACCAACAGTCTATCATACAGTATGCACCAACAGTCTATCATACAGTATGCACCAACTGTCTATCATACAGTATGCACCAACTGTCTATCATAAAGTATGCACCAACAGTCTATCATACAGTATGCACCAACAGTCTATCATACAGGTCGCACCAACTGTCTATCATACAGTATGCTCCAACTGTCTATCATACAGTCTGCACCAACAGTCTATCATACAGTATGCACCAACTGTCTATCATACAGTATGCACCAACAGTCTATCATACAGGTCGCACCAACTGTCTATCATACAGTATGAACCAACAGTCTATCATACAGTATGCACCAACTGTCTATCATACAGTATGCACCAACTGTCTATCAGTGTGCACCAACTGTCTAGCATACAGTATGCACCAACTGTCTATCATACAGTCTGCACCAACTGTCTATCATACAGTATGCACCAACAGTCTATCATACAGGTCGCACCAACTGTCTATCATACAGTATTCACCAACTGTCTATCATACAGTATGCACCAACTGTCTATCATACAGTATGCACCAACTATCTATAATACAGCATGCACTAACTGTCTATCATACAGTATGCACCTACTGTCTATCATACAGTATGCACCAACTGTCTATCATACAGTATTCACCAACTGTCTATCATACAGTATGAACCAACTGTCTATCATACAGTATGCACCAACAGTCTATCATACAGTATGCACTAACTGTCTATCATACAGTATGCACCAACTGTCTATCATAAAGTATGTACCAACTGTCTAACATAGAGTATGCACCAACTGTCTATCATACAGTATGCACCAACTGTCTATCATATACTATGCACCAACTGTCTATCATACAGTATGCACCAACTGTCTATCATACAGTATGCACCAACTGTCTATCATACAGTATGCACCAACAGTCTATCATACAGTATGCACCAACAGTCTATCATACAGGTCGCACCAACTGTCTATCATACAGTATGCACCAACTGTCTATCATACAGTCTGCACCAACAGTCTATCATACAGTATGCACCAACTGTCTATCATACAGTATGCACCAACAGTCTATCATACAGGTCGCACCAACTGTCTATCATACAGTATGCACCAACAGTCTATCATACAGTATGCACCAACTGTCTATCATACAGTATGCACCAACTGTCTATCAGTGTGCACCAACTGTCTAGCATACAGTATGCACCAACTGTCTATCATACAGTCTGCACCAACAGTCTATCATACAGTATGCACCAACAGTCTATCATACAGTATGCACCAACTGTCTATCATACAGTATGCACCAACTGTCTATCATACAGTATGCACCAACTGTCTATCATACAGTATGCTCCAACTGTCTATCATACAGTATGCACCAACAGTCTATCATACAGTATGAACCAACTGTCTATCATACAGTATGCACCAACAGTCTATGATACAGGTCGCACCAACTGTCTATCATACAGTATGCACCAACAGTCTATCATACAGTATGAACCAACTGTCTATCATACAGTATGCACCAACTGTCTATCATACAGTATGCACCAACTGTCTATCATACAGTATTCCACAACTGTCTATCAGTGTGCACCAACTGTCTCTCATACAGTATGCACCAACTGTCTATCATACAGTATGCACCAACAGTCTATCATACAGTATGCACCAACAGTCTATCATACAGTATGCACCAACAGTCTATCATACAGTATTCACCAACTGTCTGTCATACAGTCTGCACCAACAGTCTATCATTCAGTATGCACCAACAGTCTATCATACAGTATGCACCAACAGTCTATCATACAGTATGCACCAACAGTCTATCATACAGTATGCACCAACTGTCTATCATACAGTATGCACCAACTGTCTATCATACAGTATGCACCAACTGTCTATCATACAGTATGAACCAACAGTCTATCATACAGTATGAACCAACAGTCTATCATACAGTATGCCCCAACTGTCTATCATACAGTATGCACCAACAGTCTATCATACAGTATGAACCAACAGTCTATCATACAGTATGCACCAACTGTCTATCATACAGTATGCTTCAACTGTCTATCATACAGTATGCACCAACTGTCTATCATATATTATGCACCAACTGTCTATCATACAGTATGCACCAACTGTCTATCATACAGTATGCACCAACTATCTATCATACAGCATGCACTAACTGTCTATTATACAGTATGCACCTACTGTCTATCATACAGTATGCACCAACTCTCTATCATACAGTATGCACCAACAGTCTATCATACAGTATGAACCAACAGTCTATCATACAGTATGAACCAACAGTCTATCATACAGTATGCACCAACAGTCTATCATACAGTATGCACCAACTGTCTATCATACAGTATGCACCAACTGTCTATCATACAGTATGCACCAACAGTCTATCATACAGTATGCACCAACAGTCTATCATACAGGTCGCACCAACTGTCTATCATACAGTATGCTCCAACTGTCTATCATACAGTCTGCAAAAACAGTCTATCATACAGTATGCACCAACTGTCTATCATACAGTATGCACCAACTGTCTATCAGTGTGCACCAACTGTCTTGCATACAGTATGCACCAACTGTCTATCATACAGTCTGCACCAACTGTCTATCATACAGTATGCACCAACAGTCTATCATACAGGTCGCACCAACTGTCTATCATACAGTATTCACCAACTGTCTATCATACAGTATGCACCAACTGTCTATCATACAGTATGCACCAACTATCTATAATACAGCATGCACTAACTGTCTATCATACAGTATGCACCTACTGTCTATCATACAGTATGCACCAACTGTCTATCATACAGTATTCACCAACTGTCTATCATACAGTATGCACCAACTGTCTATCATACAGTATGCACCAACAGTCTATCATACAGTATGCACTAACTGTCTATCATACAGTATGCACCAACTGTCTATCATAAAGTATGTACCAACTGTCTAACATAGAGTATGCACCAACTGTCTATCATACAGTATGCACCAACTGTCTATCATATAGTATGCACCAACTGTCTATCATACAGTATGCACCAACTGTCTATCATACAGTATGCACCAACTGTCTATCATACAGTATGCACCAACAGTCTATCATACAGTATGCACCAACAGTCTATCATACAGGTCGCACCAACTGTCTATCATACAGTATGCACCAACTGTCTATCATACAGTCTGCACCAACAGTCTATCATACAGTATGCACCAACTGTCTATCATACAGTATGCACCAACAGTCTATCATACAGGTCGCACCAACTGTCTATCATACAGTATGCACCAACAGTCTATCATACAGTATGCACCAACTGTCTATCATACAGTATGCACCAACTGTCTATCAGTGTGCACCAACTGTCTAGCATACAGTATGCACCAACTGTCTATCATACAGTATGCACCAACTGTCTATCATACAGTATGCACCAACTATCTATCATACAGCATGCACTAACTGTCTATCATACAGTATGCACCTACTGTCTATCATACAGTATGCACCAACTGTCTATCATACAGTATGCACCAACAGTCTATCATACAGTATGAACCAACTGTCTATCATACAGTATGCACCAACAGTCTATCATACAGTATGAACCAACAGTCTATCATACAGTATGCACCAACAGTCTATCATACAGGTCGCACCAACTGTCTATCATACAGTATGCACCAACTGTCTATCATATAGTATGCACCAACTGTCTATCATACAGTATGCACCAACTGTCTATCATGCAGTATGCACCAACTGTCTATCATACAGTATGCACCAACAGTCTATCATACAGTATGCACCAACAGTCTATCATACAGGTCGCACCAACTGTCTATCATACAGTATGCACCAACTGTCTATCATACAGTCTGCACCAACAGTCTATCATACAGTATGCACCAACTGTCTATCATACAGTATGCACCAACAGTCTATCATACAGGTCGCACCAACTGTCTATCATACAGTATGCACCAACAGTCTATCATACAGTATGCACCAACTGTCTATCATACAGTATGCACCAACTGTCTATCAGTGTGCACCAACTGTCTAGCATACAGTATGCACCAACTGTCTATCATACAGTCTGCACCAACAGTCTATCATACAGTATGCACCAACAGTCTATCATACAGGTCGCACCAACTGTCTATCATACAGTATTCACCAACTGTCTATCATACAGTATGCACCAACTGTCTATCATACAGTATGCACCAACTATCTATAATACAGCATGCACTAACTGTCTATCATACAGTATGCACCTACTGTCTATCATACAGTATGCACCAACTGTCTATCATACAGTATTCACCAACTGTCTATCATACAGTATGCACCAACAGTCTATCATACAGTATGCACCAACAGTCTATCATACAGTATGCACTAACTGTCTATCATACAGTATGCACCAACTGTCTATCATAAAGTATGTACCAACTGTCTAACATAGAGTATGCACCAACTGTCTATCATACAGTATGCACCAACTGTCTATCATATATTATGCACCAACTGTCTATCATACAGTATGCACCAACTGTCTATCATACAGTATGCACCAACTATCTATCATACAGCATGCACTAACTGTCTATCATACAGTATGCACCTACTGTCTATCATACAGTATGCACCAACTGTCTATCATACAGTATGCACCAACAGTCTATCATACAGTATGAACCAACAGTCTATCATACAGTATGAACCAACAGTCTATCATACAGTATGCACCAACAGTCTATCATACAGTATGCACCAACTGTCTATCATACAGTATGCACCAACTATCTATCATACAGCATGCACTAACTGTCTATCATACAGTATGCACCAACTGTCTATCATAAAGTATGTACCAACTGTCTAACATAGAGTATGCACCAACTGTCTATCATACAGTATGCACCAACTGTCTATCATACAGTATGCTCCAACTGTCTATCATACAGTATCCACCAACTGTCTATCATACAGTATGCTCCAAATGTCTATCATACAGTATGCACCAACTGTCTATCATACAGTATGCACCAACTGTCTATCATACAGTATGCACCAACTGTCTATCATACAGTATGCTCCAACTGTCTATCATACAGTATTCACCAACAGTCTATCATACAGTATGAACCAACTGTCTATCATACAGTATGCACCAACAGTCTATCATACAGGTCGCACCAACTGTCTATCATACAGTATGCACCAACAGTCTATCATACAGTATGAACCAACTGTCTATCATACAGTATGCACCAACAGTCTATCATACAGGTCGCACCAACTGTCTATCATACAGTATGCACCAACTGTCTATCATATAGTATGCACCAACTGTCTATCATACAATATGCACCAACTGTCTATCATACAGTATGCACCAACTGTCTATCATACAGTATGCACCAACAGTCTGTCATACAGTATGCACCAACAGTCTATCATACAGGTCGTACCAACTGTCTATCATACAGTATGCACCAACTGTCTATCATACAGTCTGCACCAACAGTCTATCATACAGTATGCACCAACTGTCTATCATACAGTATGCACCAACAGTCTATCATACAGGTCGCACCAACTGTCTATCATACAGTATGAAACAACAGTCTATCATACAGTATGCACCAACTGTCTATCATACAGTATGCACCAACTGTCTATCAGTGTGCACCAACTGTCTAGCATACAGTATGCACCAACTGTCTATCATACAGTCTGCACCAACTGTCTATCATACAGTATGCACCAACAGTCTATCATACAGGTCGCACCAACTGTCTATCATACAGTATTCACCAACTGTCTATCATATAGTATGCACCAACTGTCTATCATACAGTATGCACCAACTGTCTATCATACAGTATGAACCAACAGTCTATCATACAGTATGAACCAACAGTCTATCATAGAGTATGCACCAACTGTCTATCAAACAGTATGCACCAACAGTCTATCATACAGTATGAACCAACAGTCTATCATACAGTATGCACCAACTGTCTATCATACAGTATGCACCAACTGTCTATCATACAGTATGCACCAACTGTCTATCATATATTATGCACCAACTGTCTATCATACAGTATGCACCAACTGTCTATCATACAGTATGCACCAACTATCTATCATACAGCATGCACTAACTGTCTATCATACAGTATGCACCTACTGTCTATCATACAGTATGCACCAACTGTCTATCATACAGTAGGCACCAACAGTCTATCATACAGTATGAACCAACAGTCTATCATACAGTATGAACCAACAGTCTATCATACAGTATGCACCAACAGTCTATCATACAGTATGCACCAACTGTCTATCATACAGTATGCACCAACTGTCTATCATAAAGTATGCACCAACAGTCTATCATACAGTATGCACCAACAGTCTATCATACAGGTCGCACCAACTGTCTATCATACAGTATGCTCCAACTGTCTATCATACAGTCTGCACCAACAGTCTATCATACAGTATGCACCAACTGTCTATCATACAGTATGCACCAACAGTCTATCATACAGGTCGCACCAACTGTCTATCATACAGTATGAACCAACAGTCTATCATACAGTATGCACCAACTGTCTATCATACAGTATGCACCAACTGTCTATCAGTGTGCACCAACTGTCTAGCATACAGTATGCACCAACTGTCTATCATACAGTCTGCACCAACTGTCTATCATACAGTATGCACCAACAGTCTATCATACAGGTCGCACCAACTGTCTATCATACAGTATTCACCAACTGTCTATCATACAGTATGCACCAACTATCTATAATACAGCATGCACTAACTGTCTATCATACAGTATGCACCTACTGTCTATCATACAGTATGCACCAACTGTCTATCATACAGTATTCACCAACTGTCTATCATACAGTATGAACCAACAGTCTATCATACAGTATGAACCAACAGTCTATCATAGAGTATGCACCAACTGTCTATCAAACAGTATGCACCAACAGTCTATCATACAGTATGAACCAACAGTCTATCATACAGTATGCACCAACTGTCTATCATACAGTATGCACCAACTGTCTATCATACAGTATGCACCAACTGTCTATCATATATTATGCACCAACTGTCTATCATACAGTATGCACCAACTGTCTATCATACAGTATGCACCAACTATCTATCATACAGCATGCACTAACTGTCTATCATACAGTATGCACCTACTGTCTATCATACAGTATGCACCAACTGTCTATCATACAGTAGGCACCAACAGTCTATCATACAGTATGAACCAACAGTCTATCATACAGTATGAACCAACAGTCTATCATACAGTATGCACCAACAGTCTATCATACAGTATGCACCAACTGTCTATCATACAGTATGCACCAACTGTCTATCATAAAGTATGCACCAACAGTCTATCATACAGTATGCACCAACAGTCTATCATACAGGTCGCACCAACTGTCTATCATACAGTATGCTCCAACTGTCTATCATACAGTCTGCACCAACAGTCTATCATACAGTATGCACCAACTGTCTATCATACAGTATGCACCAACAGTCTATCATACAGGTCGCACCAACTGTCTATCATACAGTATGAACCAACAGTCTATCATACAGTATGCACCAACTGTCTATCATACAGTATGCACCAACTGTCTATCAGTGTGCACCAACTGTCTAGCATACAGTATGCACCAACTGTCTATCATACAGTCTGCACCAACTGTCTATCATACAGTATGCACCAACAGTCTATCATACAGGTCGCACCAACTGTCTATCATACAGTATTCACCAACTGTCTATCATACAGTATGCACCAACTGTCTATCATACAGTATGCACCAACTATCTATAATACAGCATGCACTAACTGTCTATCATACAGTATGCACCTACTGTCTATCATACAGTATGCACCAACTGTCTATCATACAGTATTCACCAACTGTCTATCATACAGTATGAACCAACTGTCTATCATACAGTATGCACCAACAGTCTATCATACAGTATGCACTAACTGTCTATCATACAGTATGCACCAACTGTCTATCATAAAGTATGTACCAACTGTCTAACATAGAGTATGCACCAACTGTCTATCATACAGTATGCACCAACTGTCTATCATATACTATGCACCAACTGTCTATCATACAGTATGCACCAACTGTCTATCATACAGTATGCACCAACTGTCTATCATACAGTATGCACCAACAGTCTATCATACAGTATGCACCAACAGTCTATCATACAGGTCGCACCAACTGTCTATCATACAGTATGCACCAACTGTCTATCATACAGTCTGCACCAACAGTCTATCATACAGTATGCACCAACTGTCTATCATACAGTATGCACCAACAGTCTATCATACAGGTCGCACCAACTGTCTATCATACAGTATGCACCAACAGTCTATCATACAGTATGCACCAACTGTCTATCATACAGTATGCACCAACTGTCTATCAGTGTGCACCAACTGTCTAGCATACAGTATGCACCAACTGTCTATCATACAGTCTGCACCAACAGTCTATCATACAGTATGCACCAACAGTCTATCATACAGTATGCACCAACTGTCTATCATACAGTATGCACCAACTGTCTATCATACAGTATGCACCAACTGTCTATCATACAGTATGCTCCAACTGTCTATCATACAGTATGCACCAACAGTCTATCATACAGTATGAACCAACTGTCTATCATACAGTATGCACCAACAGTCTATGATACAGGTCGCACCAACTGTCTATCATACAGTATGCACCAACAGTCTATCATACAGTATGAACCAACTGTCTATCATACAGTATGCACCAACTGTCTATCATACAGTATGCACCAACTGTCTATCATACAGTATTCCACAACTGTCTATCAGTGTGCACCAACTGTCTCTCATACAGTATGCACCAACTGTCTATCATACAGTATGCACCAACAGTCTATCATACAGTATGCACCAACAGTCTATCATACAGTATGCACCAACAGTCTATCATACAGTATTCACCAACTGTCTGTCATACAGTCTGCACCAACAGTCTATCATTCAGTATGCACCAACAGTCTATCATACAGTATGCACCAACAGTCTATCATACAGTATGCACCAACAGTCTATCATACAGTATGCACCAACTGTCTATCATACAGTATGCACCAACTGTCTATCATACAGTATGCACCAACTGTCTATCATACAGTATGAACCAACAGTCTATCATACAGTATGAACCAACAGTCTATCATACAGTATGCCCCAACTGTCTATCATACAGTATGCACCAACAGTCTATCATACAGTATGAACCAACAGTCTATCATACAGTATGCACCAACTGTCTATCATACAGTATGCTTCAACTGTCTATCATACAGTATGCACCAACTGTCTATCATATATTATGCACCAACTGTCTATCATACAGTATGCACCAACTGTCTATCATACAGTATGCACCAACTATCTATCATACAGCATGCACTAACTGTCTATTATACAGTATGCACCTACTGTCTATCATACAGTATGCACCAACTCTCTATCATACAGTATGCACCAACAGTCTATCATACAGTATGAACCAACAGTCTATCATACAGTATGAACCAACAGTCTATCATACAGTATGCACCAACAGTCTATCATACAGTATGCACCAACTGTCTATCATACAGTATGCACCAACTGTCTATCATACAGTATGCACCAACAGTCTATCATACAGTATGCACCAACAGTCTATCATACAGGTCGCACCAACTGTCTATCATACAGTATGCTCCAACTGTCTATCATACAGTCTGCAAAAACAGTCTATCATACAGTATGCACCAACTGTCTATCATACAGTATGCACCAACTGTCTATCAGTGTGCACCAACTGTCTTGCATACAGTATGCACCAACTGTCTATCATACAGTCTGCACCAACTGTCTATCATACAGTATGCACCAACAGTCTATCATACAGGTCGCACCAACTGTCTATCATACAGTATTCACCAACTGTCTATCATACAGTATGCACCAACTGTCTATCATACAGTATGCACCAACTATCTATAATACAGCATGCACTAACTGTCTATCATACAGTATGCACCTACTGTCTATCATACAGTATGCACCAACTGTCTATCATACAGTATTCACCAACTGTCTATCATACAGTATGCACCAACTGTCTATCATACAGTATGCACCAACAGTCTATCATACAGTATGCACTAACTGTCTATCATACAGTATGCACCAACTGTCTATCATAAAGTATGTACCAACTGTCTAACATAGAGTATGCACCAACTGTCTATCATACAGTATGCACCAACTGTCTATCATATAGTATGCACCAACTGTCTATCATACAGTATGCACCAACTGTCTATCATACAGTATGCACCAACTGTCTATCATACAGTATGCACCAACAGTCTATCATACAGTATGCACCAACAGTCTATCATACAGGTCGCACCAACTGTCTATCATACAGTATGCACCAACTGTCTATCATACAGTCTGCACCAACAGTCTATCATACAGTATGCACCAACTGTCTATCATACAGTATGCACCAACAGTCTATCATACAGGTCGCACCAACTGTCTATCATACAGTATGCACCAACAGTCTATCATACAGTATGCACCAACTGTCTATCATACAGTATGCACCAACTGTCTATCAGTGTGCACCAACTGTCTAGCATACAGTATGCACCAACTGTCTATCATACAGTATGCACCAACTGTCTATCATACAGTATGCACCAACTATCTATCATACAGCATGCACTAACTGTCTATCATACAGTATGCACCTACTGTCTATCATACAGTATGCACCAACTGTCTATCATACAGTATGCACCAACAGTCTATCATACAGTATGAACCAACAGTCTATCATACAGTGTGAACCAACAGTCTATCATACAGTATGCACCAACAGTCTATCATACAGTATGTGCAACTGTCTATCATACAGTATGCACCAACTATCTATCATACAGCATGCACTAACTGTCTATCATACAGTATGCACCAACTGTCTATCATACAGTATGCACCAACTGTCTATCATACAGTATGCTCCAACTGTCTATCATACAGTATCCACCAACTGTCTATCATACAGTATGCTCCAACTGTCTATCATACAGTATGCACCAACTGTCTATCATACAGTATGCACCAACTGTCTATCATACAGTATGCACCAACTGTCTATCATACAGTATGCTCCAACTGTCTATCATACAGTATGCACCAACAGTCTATCATACAGTATGAACCAACTGTCTATCATACAGTATGCACCAACAGTCTATGATACAGGTCGCACCAACTGTCTATCATACAGTATGCACCAACAGTCTATCATACAGTATGCACCAACTGTCTATCATACAGTATGCACCAACTGTCTATCATACAGTATGCACCAACTGTCTATAATACAGTATTCCCCAACTGTCTATCAGTGTGCACCAACTGTCTATCATACAGTATGCACCAACTGTCTATCATACAGTATGCACCAACAGTCTATCATACAGTATGCACCAACAGTCTATCATACAGTCTGCGCCATCAGTCTATCATACAGTCTGCGCTATCAGTCTATCATACAGTATGCACCAACTGTCTATCATACAGTATGCACCAACAGTCTATCATACAGTATGCACCAACAGTCTATCATACAGTATGCACCAACAGTCTATCATACAGTATGCACCAACTGTCTATCATAAAGTATGCACCAACTGTCTATCATACAGTATGAACCAACAGTCTATCATACAGTATGAACCAACAGTCTATCATACAGTATGCACCAACTGTCTATCATACAGTATGCACCAACAGTCTATCATACAGTATGCACCAACAGTCTATCATACAGTATGAACCAACTGTCTATCATACAGTATGCACCAACAGTCTATCATACAGGTCGCACCAACTGTCTATCATACAGTATGCACCAACTGTCTATCATATAGTATGCACCAACTGTCTATCATACAGTATGCACCAACTGTCTATAATACAGTATGCACCAACTGTCTATCATACAGTATGCACCAACAGTCTATCATACAGTATGCACCAACAGTCTATCATACAGGTCGCACCAACTGTCTATCATACAGTATGCACCAACTGTCTATCATACAGTCTGCACCAACAGTCTATCATACAGTATGCACCAACTGTCTATCATACAGTATGCACCAACAGTCTATCATACAGTATGAACCAACAGTCTATCATACAGTATGCACCAACAGTCTATCATACAGGTCGCACCAACTGTCTATCATACAGTATGCACCAACTGTCTATCATATAGTATGCACCAACTGTCTATCATACAGTATGCACCAACTGTCTATCATGCAGTATGCACCAACTGTCTATCATACAGTATGCACCAACAGTCTATCATACAGTATGCACCAACAGTCTATCATACAGGTCGCACCAACTGTCTATCATACAGTATGCACCAACTGTCTATCATACAGTCTGCACCAACAGTCTATCATACAGTATGCACCAACTGTCTATCATACAGTATGCACCAACAGTCTATCATACAGGTCGCACCAACTGTCTATCATACAGTATGCACCAACAGTCTATCATACAGTATGCACCAACTGTCTATCATACAGTATGCACCAACTGTCTTATCAGTGTGCACCAACTGTCTAGCATACAGTATGCACCAACTGTCTATCATACAGTCTGCACCAACAGTCTATCATACAGTATGCACCAACAGTCTATCATACAGGTCGCACCAACTGTCTATCATACAGTATTCACCAACTGTCTATCATACAGTATGCACCAACTGTCTATCATACAGTATGCACCAACTATCTATAATACAGCATGCACTAACTGTCTATCATACAGTATGCACCTACTGTCTATCATACAGTATGCACCAACTGTCTATCATACAGTATTCACCAACTGTCTATCATACAGTATGCACCAACAGTCTATCATACAGTATGCACCAACAGTCTATCATACAGTATGCACTAACTGTCTATCATACAGTATGCACCAACTGTCTATCATAAAGTATGTACCAACTGTCTAACATAGAGTATGCACCAACTGTCTATCATACAGTATGCACCAACTGTCTATCATATATTATGCACCAACTGTCTATCATACAGTATTCACCAACTGTCTATCATACAGTATGCACCAACTATCTATCATACAGCATGCACTAACTGTCTATCATACAGTATGCACCTACTGTCTATCATACAGTATGCACCAACTGTCTATCATACAGTATGCACCAACAGTCTATCATACAGTATGAACCAACAGTCTATCATACAGTATGAACCAACAGTCTATCATACAGTATGCACCAACAGTCTATCATACAGTATGCACCAACTGTCTATCATACAGTATGCACCAACTATCTATCATACAGCATGCACTAACTGTCTATCATACAGTATGCACCAACTGTCTATCATAAAGTATGTACCAACTGTCTAACATAGAGTATGCACCAACTGTCTATCATACAGTATGCACCAACTGTCTATCATACAGTATGCTCCAACTGTCTATCATACAGTATCCACCAACTGTCTATCATACAGTATGCTCCAAATGTCTATCATACAGTATGCACCAACTGTCTATCATACAGTATGCACCAACTGTCTATCATACAGTATGCACCAACTGTCTATCATACAGTATGCTCCAACTGTCTATCATACAGTATGCACCAACAGTCTATCATACAGTATGAACCAACTGTCTATCATACAGTATGCACCAACAGTCTATCATACAGGTCGCACCAACTGTCTATTATACAGTATGCACCAACAGTCTATCATACAGTATGAACCAACTGTCTATCATACAGTATGCACCAACAGTCTATCATACAGGTCGCACCAACTGTCTATCATACAGTATGCACCAACTGTCTATCATATAGTATGCACCAACTGTCTATCATACAATATGCACCAACTGTCTATCATACAGTATGCACCAACTGTCTATCATACAGTATGCACCAACAGTATGTCATACAGTATGCACCAACAGTCTATCATACAGGTCGTACCAACTGTCTATCATACAGTATGCACCAACTGTCTATCATACAGTCTGCACCAACAGTCTATCATACAGTATGCACCAACTGTCTATCATACAGTATGCACCAACAGTCTATCATACAGGTCGCACCAACTGTCTATCATACAGTATGAAACAACAGTCTATCATACAGTATGCACCAACTGTCTATCATACAGTATGCACCAACTGTCTATCAGTGTGCACCAACTGTCTAGCATACAGTATGCACCAACTGTCTATCATACAGTCTGCACCAACTGTCTATCATACAGTATGCACCAACAGTCTATCATACAGGTCGCACCAACTGTCTATCATACAGTATTCACCAACTGTCTATCATACAGTATGCACCAACTGTCTATCATACAGTATGCACCAACTGTCTATCATACAGTATGAACCAACAGTCTATCATACAGTATGAACCAACAGTCTATCATAGAGTATGCACCAACTGTCTATCATACAGTATGCACCAACAGTCTATCATACAGTATGAACCAACAGTCTATCATACAGTATGCACCAAATGTCTATCATACAGTATGCACCAACTGTCTATCATACAGTATGCACCAACTGTCTATCATATATTATGCACCAACTGTCTATCATACAGTATGCACCAACTGTCTATCATACAGTATGCACCAACTATCTATCATACAGCATGCACTGTCTATCATACAGTATGCACCTACTGTCTATCATACAGTATGCACCAACTGTCTATCATACAGTAGGCACCAACAGTCTATCATACAGTATGAACCAACAGTCTATCATACAGTATGAACCAACAGTCTATCATACAGTATGCACCAACAGTCTATCATACAGTATGCACCAACAGTCTATCATACAGGTCGCACCAACTGTCTATCATACAGTATGCACCAACTGTCTATCATACAGTCTGCACCAACAGTCTATCATACAGTATGCACCAACTGTCTATCATACAGTATGCACCAACAGTCTATCATACAGTATGAACCAACAGTCTATCATACAGTATGCACCAACAGTCTATCATACAGGTCGCACCAACTGTCTATCATACAGTATGCACCAACTGTCTATCATATAGTATGCACCAACTGTCTATCATACAGTATGCACCAACTGTCTATCATGCAGTATGCACCAACTGTCTATCATACAGTATGCACCAACAGTCTATCATACAGTATGCACCAACAGTCTATCATACAGGTCGCACCAACTGTCTATCATACAGTATGCACCAACTGTCTATCATACAGTCTGCACCAACAGTCTATCATACAGTATGCACCAACTGTCTATCATACAGTATGCACCAACAGTCTATCATACAGGTCGCACCAACTGTCTATCATACAGTATGCACCAACAGTCTATCATACAGTATGCACCAACTGTCTATCATACAGTATGCACCAACTGTCTATCAGTGTGCACCAACTGTCTAGCATACAGTATGCACCAACTGTCTATCATACAGTCTGCACCAACAGTCTATCATACAGTATGCACCAACAGTCTATCATACAGGTCGCACCAACTGTCTATCATACAGTATTCACCAACTGTCTATCATACAGTATGCACCAACTGTCTATCATACAGTATGCACCAACTATCTATAATACAGCATGCACTAACTGTCTATCATACAGTATGCACCTACTGTCTATCATACAGTATGCACCAACTGTCTATCATACAGTATTCACCAACTGTCTATCATACAGTATGCACCAACAGTCTATCATACAGTATGCACCAACAGTCTATCATACAGTATGCACTAACTGTCTATCATACAGTATGCACCAACTGTCTATCATAAAGTATGTACCAACTGTCTAACATAGAGTATGCACCAACTGTCTATCATACAGTATGCACCAACTGTCTATCATATATTATGCACCAACTGTCTATCATACAGTATGCACCAACTGTCTATCATACAGTATGCACCAACTATCTATCATACAGCATGCACTAACTGTCTATCATACAGTATGCACCTACTGTCTATCATACAGTATGCACCAACTGTCTATCATACAGTATGCACCAACAGTCTATCATACAGTATGAACCAACAGTCTATCATACAGTATGAACCAACAGTCTATCATACAGTATGCACCAACAGTCTATCATACAGTATGCACCAACTGTCTATCATACAGTATGCACCAACTATCTATCATACAGCATGCACTAACTGTCTATCATACAGTATGCACCAACTGTCTATCATAAAGTATGTACCAACTGTCTAACATAGAGTATGCACCAACTGTCTATCATACAGTATGCACCAACTGTCTATCATACAGTATGCTCCAACTGTCTATCATACAGTATCCACCAACTGTCTATCATACAGTATGCTCCAAATGTCTATCATACAGTATGCACCAACTGTCTATCATACAGTATGCACCAACTGTCTATCATACAGTATGCACCAACTGTCTATCATACAGTATGCTCCAACTGTCTATCATACAGTATTCACCAACAGTCTATCATACAGTATGAACCAACTGTCTATCATACAGTATGCACCAACAGTCTATCATACAGGTCGCACCAACTGTCTATCATACAGTATGCACCAACAGTCTATCATACAGTATGAACCAACTGTCTATCATACAGTATGCACCAACAGTCTATCATACAGGTCGCACCAACTGTCTATCATACAGTATGCACCAACTGTCTATCATATAGTATGCACCAACTGTCTATCATACAATATGCACCAACTGTCTATCATACAGTATGCACCAACTGTCTATCATACAGTATGCACCAACAGTCTGTCATACAGTATGCACCAACAGTCTATCATACAGGTCGTACCAACTGTCTATCATACAGTATGCACCAACTGTCTATCATACAGTCTGCACCAACAGTCTATCATACAGTATGCACCAACTGTCTATCATACAGTATGCACCAACAGTCTATCATACAGGTCGCACCAACTGTCTATCATACAGTATGAAACAACAGTCTATCATACAGTATGCACCAACTGTCTATCATACAGTATGCACCAACTGTCTATCAGTGTGCACCAACTGTCTAGCATACAGTATGCACCAACTGTCTATCATACAGTCTGCACCAACTGTCTATCATACAGTATGCACCAACAGTCTATCATACAGGTCGCACCAACTGTCTATCATACAGTATTCACCAACTGTCTATCATATAGTATGCACCAACTGTCTATCATACAGTATGCACCAACTGTCTATCATACAGTATGAACCAACAGTCTATCATACAGTATGAACCAACAGTCTATCATAGAGTATGCACCAACTGTCTATCAAACAGTATGCACCAACAGTCTATCATACAGTATGAACCAACAGTCTATCATACAGTATGCACCAACTGTCTATCATACAGTATGCACCAACTGTCTATCATACAGTATGCACCAACTGTCTATCATATATTATGCACCAACTGTCTATCATACAGTATGCACCAACTGTCTATCATACAGTATGCACCAACTATCTATCATACAGCATGCACTAACTGTCTATCATACAGTATGCACCTACTGTCTATCATACAGTATGCACCAACTGTCTATCATACAGTAGGCACCAACAGTCTATCATACAGTATGAACCAACAGTCTATCATACAGTATGAACCAACAGTCTATCATACAGTATGCACCAACAGTCTATCATACAGTATGCACCAACTGTCTATCATACAGTATGCACCAACTGTCTATCATAAAGTATGCACCAACAGTCTATCATACAGTATGCACCAACAGTCTATCATACAGGTCGCACCAACTGTCTATCATACAGTATGCTCCAACTGTCTATCATACAGTCTGCACCAACAGTCTATCATACAGTATGCACCAACTGTCTATCATACAGTATGCACCAACAGTCTATCATACAGGTCGCACCAACTGTCTATCATACAGTATGAACCAACAGTCTATCATACAGTATGCACCAACTGTCTATCATACAGTATGCACCAACTGTCTATCAGTGTGCACCAACTGTCTAGCATACAGTATGCACCAACTGTCTATCATACAGTCTGCACCAACTGTCTATCATACAGTATGCACCAACAGTCTATCATACAGGTCGCACCAACTGTCTATCATACAGTATTCACCAACTGTCTATCATACAGTATGCACCAACTGTCTATCATACAGTATGCACCAACTATCTATAATACAGCATGCACTAACTGTCTATCATACAGTATGCACCTACTGTCTATCATACAGTATGCACCAACTGTCTATCATACAGTATTCACCAACTGTCTATCATACAGTATGAACCAACAGTCTATCATACAGTATGAACCAACAGTCTATCATAGAGTATGCACCAACTGTCTATCAAACAGTATGCACCAACAGTCTATCATACAGTATGAACCAACAGTCTATCATACAGTATGCACCAACTGTCTATCATACAGTATGCACCAACTGTCTATCATACAGTATGCACCAACTGTCTATCATATATTATGCACCAACTGTCTATCATACAGTATGCACCAACTGTCTATCATACAGTATGCACCAACTATCTATCATACAGCATGCACTAACTGTCTATCATACAGTATGCACCTACTGTCTATCATACAGTATGCACCAACTGTCTATCATACAGTAGGCACCAACAGTCTATCATACAGTATGAACCAACAGTCTATCATACAGTATGAACCAACAGTCTATCATACAGTATGCACCAACAGTCTATCATACAGTATGCACCAACTGTCTATCATACAGTATGCACCAACTGTCTATCATAAAGTATGCACCAACAGTCTATCATACAGTATGCACCAACAGTCTATCATACAGGTCGCACCAACTGTCTATCATACAGTATGCTCCAACTGTCTATCATACAGTCTGCACCAACAGTCTATCATACAGTATGCACCAACTGTCTATCATACAGTATGCACCAACAGTCTATCATACAGGTCGCACCAACTGTCTATCATACAGTATGAACCAACAGTCTATCATACAGTATGCACCAACTGTCTATCATACAGTATGCACCAACTGTCTATCAGTGTGCACCAACTGTCTAGCATACAGTATGCACCAACTGTCTATCATACAGTCTGCACCAACTGTCTATCATACAGTATGCACCAACAGTCTATCATACAGGTCGCACCAACTGTCTATCATACAGTATTCACCAACTGTCTATCATACAGTATGCACCAACTGTCTATCATACAGTATGCACCAACTATCTATAATACAGCATGCACTAACTGTCTATCATACAGTATGCACCTACTGTCTATCATACAGTATGCACCAACTGTCTATCATACAGTATTCACCAACTGTCTATCATACAGTATGAACCAACTGTCTATCATACAGTATGCACCAACAGTCTATCATACAGTATGCACTAACTGTCTATCATACAGTATGCACCAACTGTCTATCATAAAGTATGTACCAACTGTCTAACATAGAGTATGCACCAACTGTCTATCATACAGTATGCACCAACTGTCTATCATATACTATGCACCAACTGTCTATCATACAGTATGCACCAACTGTCTATCATACAGTATGCACCAACTGTCTATCATACAGTATGCACCAACAGTCTATCATACAGTATGCACCAACAGTCTATCATACAGGTCGCACCAACTGTCTATCATACAGTATGCACCAACTGTCTATCATACAGTCTGCACCAACAGTCTATCATACAGTATGCACCAACTGTCTATCATACAGTATGCACCAACAGTCTATCATACAGGTCGCACCAACTGTCTATCATACAGTATGCACCAACAGTCTATCATACAGTATGCACCAACTGTCTATCATACAGTATGCACCAACTGTCTATCAGTGTGCACCAACTGTCTAGCATACAGTATGCACCAACTGTCTATCATACAGTCTGCACCAACAGTCTATCATACAGTATGCACCAACAGTCTATCATACAGTATGCACCAACTGTCTATCATACAGTATGCACCAACTGTCTATCATACAGTATGCACCAACTGTCTATCATACAGTATGCTCCAACTGTCTATCATACAGTATGCACCAACAGTCTATCATACAGTATGAACCAACTGTCTATCATACAGTATGCACCAACAGTCTATGATACAGGTCGCACCAACTGTCTATCATACAGTATGCACCAACAGTCTATCATACAGTATGAACCAACTGTCTATCATACAGTATGCACCAACTGTCTATCATACAGTATGCACCAACTGTCTATCATACAGTATTCCACAACTGTCTATCAGTGTGCACCAACTGTCTCTCATACAGTATGCACCAACTGTCTATCATACAGTATGCACCAACAGTCTATCATACAGTATGCACCAACAGTCTATCATACAGTATGCACCAACAGTCTATCATACAGTATTCACCAACTGTCTGTCATACAGTCTGCACCAACAGTCTATCATTCAGTATGCACCAACAGTCTATCATACAGTATGCACCAACAGTCTATCATACAGTATGCACCAACAGTCTATCATACAGTATGCACCAACTGTCTATCATACAGTATGCACCAACTGTCTATCATACAGTATGCACCAACTGTCTATCATACAGTATGAACCAACAGTCTATCATACAGTATGAACCAACAGTCTATCATACAGTATGCCCCAACTGTCTATCATACAGTATGCACCAACAGTCTATCATACAGTATGAACCAACAGTCTATCATACAGTATGCACCAACTGTCTATCATACAGTATGCTTCAACTGTCTATCATACAGTATGCACCAACTGTCTATCATATATTATGCACCAACTGTCTATCATACAGTATGCACCAACTGTCTATCATACAGTATGCACCAACTATCTATCATACAGCATGCACTAACTGTCTATTATACAGTATGCACCTACTGTCTATCATACAGTATGCACCAACTCTCTATCATACAGTATGCACCAACAGTCTATCATACAGTATGAACCAACAGTCTATCATACAGTATGAACCAACAGTCTATCATACAGTATGCACCAACAGTCTATCATACAGTATGCACCAACTGTCTATCATACAGTATGCACCAACTGTCTATCATACAGTATGCACCAACAGTCTATCATACAGTATGCACCAACAGTCTATCATACAGGTCGCACCAACTGTCTATCATACAGTATGCTCCAACTGTCTATCATACAGTCTGCAAAAACAGTCTATCATACAGTATGCACCAACTGTCTATCATACAGTATGCACCAACTGTCTATCAGTGTGCACCAACTGTCTTGCATACAGTATGCACCAACTGTCTATCATACAGTCTGCACCAACTGTCTATCATACAGTATGCACCAACAGTCTATCATACAGGTCGCACCAACTGTCTATCATACAGTATTCACCAACTGTCTATCATACAGTATGCACCAACTGTCTATCATACAGTATGCACCAACTATCTATAATACAGCATGCACTAACTGTCTATCATACAGTATGCACCTACTGTCTATCATACAGTATGCACCAACTGTCTATCATACAGTATTCACCAACTGTCTATCATACAGTATGCACCAACTGTCTATCATACAGTATGCACCAACAGTCTATCATACAGTATGCACTAACTGTCTATCATACAGTATGCACCAACTGTCTATCATAAAGTATGTACCAACTGTCTAACATAGAGTATGCACCAACTGTCTATCATACAGTATGCACCAACTGTCTATCATATAGTATGCACCAACTGTCTATCATACAGTATGCACCAACTGTCTATCATACAGTATGCACCAACTGTCTATCATACAGTATGCACCAACAGTCTATCATACAGTATGCACCAACAGTCTATCATACAGGTCGCACCAACTGTCTATCATACAGTATGCACCAACTGTCTATCATACAGTCTGCACCAACAGTCTATCATACAGTATGCACCAACTGTCTATCATACAGTATGCACCAACAGTCTATCATACAGGTCGCACCAACTGTCTATCATACAGTATGCACCAACAGTCTATCATACAGTATGCACCAACTGTCTATCATACAGTATGCACCAACTGTCTATCAGTGTGCACCAACTGTCTAGCATACAGTATGCACCAACTGTCTATCATACAGTATGCACCAACTGTCTATCATACAGTATGCACCAACTATCTATCATACAGCATGCACTAACTGTCTATCATACAGTATGCACCTACTGTCTATCATACAGTATGCACCAACTGTCTATCATACAGTATGCACCAACAGTCTATCATACAGTATGAACCAACAGTCTATCATACAGTGTGAACCAACAGTCTATCATACAGTATGCACCAACAGTCTATCATACAGTATGTGCAACTGTCTATCATACAGTATGCACCAACTATCTATCATACAGCATGCACTAACTGTCTATCATACAGTATGCACCAACTGTCTATCATACAGTATGCACCAACTGTCTATCATACAGTATGCTCCAACTGTCTATCATACAGTATCCACCAACTGTCTATCATACAGTATGCTCCAACTGTCTATCATACAGTATGCACCAACTGTCTATCATACAGTATGCACCAACTGTCTATCATACAGTATGCACCAACTGTCTATCATACAGTATGCTCCAACTGTCTATCATACAGTATGCACCAACAGTCTATCATACAGTATGAACCAACTGTCTATCATACAGTATGCACCAACAGTCTATGATACAGGTCGCACCAACTGTCTATCATACAGTATGCACCAACAGTCTATCATACAGTATGCACCAACTGTCTATCATACAGTATGCACCAACTGTCTATCATACAGTATGCACCAACTGTCTATAATACAGTATTCCCCAACTGTCTATCAGTGTGCACCAACTGTCTATCATACAGTATGCACCAACTGTCTATCATACAGTATGCACCAACAGTCTATCATACAGTATGCACCAACAGTCTATCATACAGTATGCACCAACAGTCTATCATACAGTATTCACCAACTGTCTGTCATACAGTCTGCACCAACAGTCTATCATTCAGTATGCACCAACAGTCTATCATACAGTATGCACCAACAGTCTATCATACAGTATGCACCAACAGTCTATCATACAGTATGCACCAACTGTCTATCATACAGTATGCACCAACTGTCTATCATACAGTATGCACCAACTGTCTATCATACAGTATGAACCAACAGTCTATCATACAATATGAACCAACAGTCTATCATAGAGTATGCACCAACAGTCTATCATACAGTATGAACCAACAGTCTATCATACAGTATGCACCAACTGTCTATCATACAGTATGCACCAACTGTCTATCATACAGTATGCACCAACTGTCTATCATACAGTATGCACCAACTATCTATCATACAGCATGCACTAACTGTCTATCATACAGTATGCACCTACTGTCTATCATACAGTATGCACCAACTGTCTATCATACAGTAGGCACCAACAGTCTATCATACAGTATGAACAAACAGTCTATCATACAGTATGAACCAACAGTCTATCATACAGTATGCACCAACAGTCTATCATACAGTATGCACCAACTGTCTATCATACAGTATGCACCAACTGTCTATCATACAGTATGCACCAACAGTCTATCATACAGTATGCACCAACAGTCTATCATACAGGTCGCACCAACTGTCTATCATACAGTATGCTCCAACTGTCTATCATACAGTCTGCACCAACAGTCTATCATACAGTATGCACCAACTGTCTATCATACAGTATGCACCAACAGTCTATCATACAGGTCGCACCAACTGTCTATCATACAGTATGAACCAACAGTCTATCATACAGTATGCACCAACTGTCTATCATACAGTATGCACCAACTGTCTATCAGTGTGCACCAACTGTCTAGCATACAGTATGCACCAACTGTCTATCATACAGTCTGCACCAACTGTCTATCATACAGTATGCACCAACAGTCTATCATACAGGTCGCACCAACTGTCTATCATACAGTATTCACCAACTGTCTATCATACAGTATGCACCAACTGTCTATCATACAGTATGCACCAACTATCTATAATACAGCATGCACTAACTGTCTATCATACAGTATGCACCTACTGTCTATCATACAGTATGCACCAACTGTCTATCATACAGTATTCACCAACTGTCTATCATACAGTATGCACCAACTGTCTATCATACAGTATGCACCAACAGTCTATCATACAGTATGCACTAACTGTCTATCATACAGTATGCACCAACTGTCTATCATAAAGTATGTACCAACTGTCTAACATAGAGTATGCACCAACTGTCTATCATACAGTATGCACCAACTGTCTATCATATAGTATGCACCAACTGTCTATCATACAGTATGCACCAACTGTCTATCATACAGTATGCTTCAACTGTCTATCATACAGTATGCACCAACTGTCTATCATATATTATGCACCAACTGTCTATCATACAGTATGCACCAACTGTCTATCATACAGTATGCACCAACTATCTATCATACAGTCTGCACCAACAGTCTATCATACAGTATGCACCAACTGTCTATCATACAGTATGCACCAACAGTCTATCATACAGGTCGCACCAACTGTCTATCATACAGTATGCACCAACAGTCTATCATACAGTATGCACCAACTGTCTATCATACAGTATGCACCAACTGTCTATCAGTGTGCACCAACTGTCTAGCATACAGTATGCACCAACTGTCTATCATACAGTATGCACCAACTGTCTATCATACAGTATGCACCAACTATCTATCATACAGCATGCACTAACTGTCTATCATACAGTATGCACCTACTGTCTATCATACAGTATGCACCAACTGTCTATCATACAGTATGCACCAACAGTCTATCATACAGTATGAACCAACAGTCTATCATACAGTGTGAACCAACAGTCTATCATACAGTATGCACCAACAGTCTATCATACAGTATGTGCAACTGTCTATCATACAGTATGCACCAACTATCTATCATACAGCATGCACTAACTGTCTATCATACAGTATGCACCAACTGTCTATCATACAGTATGCACCAACTGTCTATCATACAGTATGCTCCAACTGTCTATCATACAGTATCCACCAACTGTCTATCATACAGTATGCTCCAACTGTCTATCATACAGTATGCACCAACTGTCTATCATACAGTATGCACCAACTGTCTATCATACAGTATGCACCAACTGTCTATCATACAGTATGCTCCAACTGTCTATCATACAGTATGCACCAACAGTCTATCATACAGTATGAACCAACTGTCTATCATACAGTATGCACCAACAGTCTATGATACAGGTCGCACCAACTGTCTATCATACAGTATGCACCAACAGTCTATCATACAGTATGCACCAACTGTCTATCATACAGTATGCACCAACTGTCTATCATACAGTATGCACCAACTGTCTATAATACAGTATTCCCCAACTGTCTATCAGTGTGCACCAACTGTCTATCATACAGTATGCACCAACTGTCTATCATACAGTATGCACCAACAGTCTATCATACAGTATGCACCAACAGTCTATCATACAGTATGCACCAACAGTCTATCATACAGTATTCACCAACTGTCTGTCATACAGTCTGCACCAACAGTCTATCATTCAGTATGCACCAACAGTCTATCATACAGTATGCACCAACAGTCTATCATACAGTATGCACCAACAGTCTATCATACAGTATGCACCAACTGTCTATCATACAGTATGCACCAACTGTCTATCATACAGTATGCACCAACTGTCTATCATACAGTATGAACCAACAGTCTATCATACAGTATGAACCAACAGTCTATCATAGAGTATGCACCAACTGTCTATCATACAGTATGCACCAACAGTCTATCATACAGTATGAACCAACAGTCTATCATACAGTATGCACCAACTGTCTATCATACAGTATGCACCAACTGTCTATCATACAGTATGCACCAACTGTCTATCATACAGTATGCACCAACTATCTATCATACAGCATGCACTAACTGTCTATCATACAGTATGCACCTACTGTCTATCATACAGTATGCACCAACTGTCTATCATACAGTAGGCACCAACAGTCTATCATACAGTATGAACAAACAGTCTATCATACAGTATGAACCAACAGTCTATCATACAGTATGCACCAACAGTCTATCATACAGTATGCACCAACTGTCTATCATACAGTATGCACCAACTGTCTATCATACAGTATGCACCAACAGTCTATCATACAGTATGCACCAACAGTCTATCATACAGGTCGCACCAACTGTCTATCATACAGTATGCTCCAACTGTCTATCATACAGTCTGCACCAACAGTCTATCATACAGTATGCACCAACTGTCTATCATACAGTATGCACCAACAGTCTATCATACAGGTCGCACCAACTGTCTATCATACAATATGAACCAACAGTCTATCATACAGTATGCACCAACTGTCTATCATACAGTATGCACCAACTGTCTATCAGTGTGCACCAACTGTCTAGCATACAGTATGCACCAACTGTCTATCATACAGTCTGCACCAACTGTCTATCATACAGTATGCACCAACAGTCTATCATACAGGTCGCACCAACTGTCTATCATACAGTATTCACCAACTGTCTATCATACAGTATGCACCAACTGTCTATCATACAGTATGCACCAACTATCTATAATACAGCATGCACTAACTGTCTATCATACAGTATGCACCTACTGTCTATCATACAGTATGCACCAACTGTCTATCATACAGTATTCACCAACTGTCTATCATACAGTATGCACCAACTGTCTATCATAGAGTATGCACCAACAGTCTATCATACAGTATGCACTAACTGTCTATCATACAGTATGCACCAACTGTCTATCATAAAGTATGTACCAACTGTCTAACATAGAGTATGCACCAACTGTCTATCATACAGTATGCACCAACTGTCTATCATACAGTATGCACCAACTGTCTATCATATATTATGCACCAACTGTCTATCATACAGTATGCACCAACTGTCTATCATACAGTATGCACCAACTATCTATCATACAGCATGCACTAACTGTCTATCATACAGTATGCACCTACTGTCTATCATACAGTATGCACCAACTCTCTATCATACAGTATGCACCAACAGTCTATCATACAGTATGAACCAACAGTCTATCATACAGTATGAACCAACAGTCTATCATACAGTATGCACCAACAGTCTATCATACAGTATGCACCAACTGTCTATCATACAGTATGCACCAACTGTCTATCATACAGTATGCACCAACAGTCTATCATACAGTATGCACCAACAGTCTATCATACAGGTCGCACCAACTGTCTATCATACAGTATGCTCCAACTGTCTATCATACAGTCTGCACCAACAGTCTATCATACAGTATGCACCAACTGTCTATCATACAGTATGCACCAACAGTCTATCATACAGGTCGCACCAACTGTCTATCATACAGTATGAACCAACAGTCTATCATACAGTATGCACCAACTGTCTATCATACAGTATGCACCAACTGTCTATCAGTGTGCACCAACTGTCTTGCATACAGTATGCACCAACTGTCTATCATACAGTCTGCACCAACTGTCTATCATACAGTATGCACCAACAGTCTATCATACAGGTCGCACCAACTGTCTATCATACAGTATTCACCAACTGTCTATCATACAGTATGCACCAACTGTCTATCATACAGTATGCACCAACTATCTATAATACAGCATGCACTAACTGTCTATCATACAGTATGCACCTACTGTCTATCATACAGTATGCACCAACTGTCTATCATACAGTATTCACCAACTGTCTATCATACAGTATGCACCAACTGTCTATCATACAGTATGCACCAACAGTCTATCATACAGTATGCACTAACTGTCTATCATACAGTATGCACCAACTGTCTATCATAAAGTATGTACCAACTGTCTAACATAGAGTATGCACCAACTGTCTATCATACAGTATGCACCAACTGTCTATCATATAGTATGCACCAACTGTCTATCATACAGTATGCACCAACTGTCTATCATACAGTATGCACCAACTGTCTATCATACAGTATGCACCAACTGTCTATCATACAGTATGCACCAACAGTCTATCATACAGGTCGCACCAACTGTCTATCATACAGTATGCACCAACTGTCTATCATACAGTCTGCACCAACAGTCTATCATACAGTATGCACCAACTGTCTATCATACAGTATGCACCAACAGTCTATCATACAGGTCGCACCAACTGTCTATCATACAGTATGCACCAACAGTCTATCATACAGTATGCACCAACTGTCTATCATACAGTATGCACCAACTGTCTATCAGTGTGCACCAACTGTCTAGCATACAGTATGCACCAACTGTCTATCATACAGTCTGCACCAACAGTCTATCATACAGTATGCACCAACTGTCTATCATACAGTATGCACCAACAGTCTATCATACAGGTCGCACCAACTGTCTATCATACAGTATTCACCAACTGTCTATCATACAGTATGCACCAACTGTCTATCATACAGTATGCACCAACTATCTATAATACAGCATGCACTAACTGTCTATCATACAGTATGCACCTACTGTCTATCATACAGTATGCACAAACTGTCTATCATACAGTATTCACCAACTGTCTATCATACAGTATGCACCAACTGTCTATCATACAGTATGCACCAACAGTCTATCATACAGTATGCACTAACTGTCTATCATACAGTATGCACCAACTGTCTATCATAAAGTATGTACCAACTGTCTAACATAGAGTATGCACCAACTGTCTATCATACAGTATGCACCAACTGTCTATCATATATTATGCACCAACTGTCTATCATACAGTATGCACCAACTGTCTATCATACAGTATGCACCAACTATCTATCATACAGCATGCACTAACTGTCTATCATACAGTATGCACCTACTGTCTATCATACAGTATGCACCAACTGTCTATCATACAGTATGCACCAACAGTCTATCATACAGTATGAACCAACAGTCTATCATACAGTGTGAACCAACAGTCTATCATACAGTATGCACCAACAGTCTATCATACAGTATGTGCAACTGTCTATCATACAGTATGCACCAACTATCTATCATACAGCATGCACTAACTGTCTATCATACAGTATGCACCAACTGTCTATCATACAGTATGCACCAACTGTCTATCATACAGTATGCTCCAACTGTCTATCATACAGTATCCACCAACTGTCTATCATACAGTATGCTCCAACTGTCTATCATACAGTATGCACCAACTGTCTATCATACAGTATGCACCAACTGTCTATCATACAGTATGCACCAACTGTCTATCATACAGTATGCTCCAACTGTCTATCATACAGTATGCACCAACAGTCTATCATACAGTATGAACCAACTGTCTATCATACAGTATGCACCAACAGTCTATGATACAGGTCGCACCAACTGTCTATCATACAGTATGCACCAACAGTCTATCATACAGTATGCACCAACTGTCTATCATAAAGTATGAACCAACTGTCTATCATACAGTATGCACCAACTGTCTATAATACAGTATTCCCCAACTGTCTATCAGTGTGCACCAACTGTCTATCATACAGTATGCACCAACTGTCTATCATACAGTATGCACCAACAGTCTATCATACAGTATGCACCAACAGTCTATCATACAGTATGCACCAACAGTCTATCATACAGTATTCACCAACTGTCTGTCATACAGTCTGCACCAACAGTCTATCATTCAGTATGCACCAACAGTCTATCATACAGTATGCACCAACAGTCTATCATACAGTATGCACCAACTGTCTATCATACAGTATGCACCAACTGTCTATCATACAGTATGCACCAACTGTCTATCATACAGTATGAACCAACAGTCTATCATACAGTATGAACCAACAGTCTATCATAGAGTATGCACCAACTGTCTATCATACAGTATGCACCAACAGTCTATCATACAGTATGAACCAACAGTCTATCATACAGTATGCACCAACTGTCTATCATACAGTATGCACCAACTGTCTATCATACAGTATGCACCAACTGTCTATCATATATTATGCACCAACTGTCTATCATACAGTATGCACCAACTGTCTATCATACAGTATGCACCAACTATCTATCATACAGCATGCACTAACTGTCTATCATACAGTATGCACCTACTGTCTATCATACAGTATGCACCAACTGTCTATCATACAGTATGCACCAACAGTCTATCATACAGTATGCACCAACTGTCTATCATACAGTATGCACCAACTGTCTATCATACAGTATGCACCAACAGTCTATCATACAGTATGCACCAACAGTCTATCATACAGGTCGCACCAACTGTCTATCATACAGTATGCTCCAACTGTCTATCATACATTCTGCACCAACAGTCTATCATACAGTATGCACCAACTGTCTATCATACAGTATGCACCAACAGTCTATCATACAGGTCGCACCAACTGTCTATCATACAGTATGAACCAACAGTCTATCATACAGTATGCACCAACTGTCTATCATACAGTATGCACCAACTGTCTATCAGTGTGCACCAACTGTCTAGCATACAGTATGCACCAACTGTCTATCATACAGTCTGCACTAACTGTCTATCATACAGTATGCACCAACTGTCTATCATAAAGTATGTACCAACTGTCTAACATAGAGTATGCACCAACTGTCTATCATACAGTATGCACCAACTGTCTATCATATAGTATGCACCAACTGTCTATCATACAGTATGCACCAACTGTCTATCATACAGTATGCACCAACTGTCTATCATACAGTATGCACCAACAGTCTATCATACAGTATGCACAAACAGTCTATCATACAGGTCGCACCAACTGTCTATCATACAGTATGCACCAACTGTCTATCATACAGTCTGCACCAACAGTCTATCATACAGTATGCACCAACTGTCTATCATACAGTATGCACCAACAGTCTATCATACAGGTCGCACCAACTGTCTATCATACAGTATGCACCAACTGTCTATCATACAGTATGCACCAACTGTCTATCATACAGTATGCACCAACTGTCTATCATACAGTATGCTCCAACTGTCTATCATACAGCATGCACCAACAGTCTATCATACAGTATGAACCAACTGTCTATCATACAGTATGCACCAACAGTCTATGATACAGGTCGCACCAACTGTCTATCATACAGTATGCAACAACAGTCTATCATACAGTATGCACCAACTGTCTATCATACAGTATGCACCAACTGTCTATCATACAGTATGCACCAACTGTCTATCATACAGTATTCCACAACTGTCTATCAGTGTGCACCAACTGTCTATCATACAGTATGCACCAACTGTCTATCATACAGTATGCACCAACTGTCTATCATACAGTATGCACCAACAGTCTATCATACAGTATGCACCAACAGTCTATCATACAGTATTCACCAACTGTCTGTCATACAGTCTGCACCAACAGTCTATCATTCAGTATGCACCAACAGTCTATCATACAGTATGCACCAACAGTCTATCATACAGTATGCACCAACAGTCTATCATACAGTATGCACCAACTGTCTATCATACAGTATGCACCAACTGTCTATCATACAGTATGCACCAACTGTCTATCATACAGTATGAACCAACAGTCTATCATACAGTATGAACCAACAGTCTATCATACAGTATGCACCAACTGTCTATCATACAGTATGCACCAACAGTCTATCATACAGTATGAACCAACAGTCTATCATACAGTATGCACCAACTGTCTATCATACAGTATGCACCAACTGTCTATCATATATTATGCACCAACTGTCTATCATACAGTATGCACCAACTGTCTATCATACAGTATGCACCAACTATCTATCATACAGCATGCACTAACTGTCTATCATACAGTATGCACCTACTGTCTATCATACAGTATGCACCAACTCTCTATCATACAGTATGCACCAACAGTCTATCATACAGTATGAACCAACAGTCTATCATACAGTATGAACCAACAGTCTATCATACAGTATGCACCAACAGTCTATCATACAGTATGCACCAACTGTCTATCATACAGTATGCACCAACTGTCTATCATACAGTATGCACCAACAGTCTATCATACAGTATGCACCAACAGTCTATCATACAGGTCGCACCAACTGTCTATCATACAGTATGCACCAACTGTCTATCATACAGTATGCACCAACAGTCTATCATACAGGTCGCACCAACTGTCTATCATACAGTATGCACCAACAGTCTATCATACAGTATGCACCAACTGTCTATCATACAGTATGCACCAACAGTCTATCATACAGGTCGCACCAACTGTCTATCATACAGTATTCACCAACTGTCTATCATACAGTATGCACCAACTGTCTATCATACAGTATGCACCAACTATCTATAATACAGCATGCACTAACTGTCTATCATACAGTATGCACCTACTGTCTATCATACAGTATGCACCGACTGTCTATCATACATTATTCACCAACTATCTATCATACAGTATGCACCAACTGTCTATCATACAGTATGCACCAACAGTCTATCATACAGTATGTACTAACTGTCTATCATACAGTATGCACCAACTGTCTATCATACAGTATGAACCAACAGTCTATCATACAGTATGCACCAACTGTCTATCATACAGTATGCACCAACTGTCTATCAGTGTGCACCAACTGTCTTGCATACAGTATGCACCAACTGTCTATCATACAGTCTGCACCAACTGTCTATCATACAGTATGCACCAACAGTCTATCATACAGGTCGCACCAACTGTCTATCATACAGTATTCACCAACTGTCTATCATACAGTATGCACCAACTGTCTATCATACAGTATGCACCAACTATCTATAATACAGCATGAACTAACTGTCTATCATACAGTATGCACCTACTGTCTATCATACAGTATGCACCAACTGTCTATCATACAGTATTCACCAACTGTCTATCATACAGTATGCACCAACTGTCTATCATACAGTATGCACCAACAGTCTATCATACAGTATGCACTAACTGTCTATCATACAGTATGCACCAACTGTCTATCATAAAGTATGTACCAACTGTCTAACATAGAGTATGCACCAACTGTCTATCATACAGTATGCACCAACTGTCTATCATACAGTCTGCACCAACAGTCTATCATACAGTATGCACCAACTGTCTATCATACAGTATGCACCAACAGTCTATCATACAGGTCGCACCAACTGTCTATCATACAGTATGCACCAACAGTCTATCATACAGTATGCACCAACTGTCTATCATACAGTATGCACCAACTGTCTATCAGTGTGCACCAACTGTCTAGCATACAGTATGCACCAACTGTCTATCATACAGTCTGCACCAACAGTCTATCATACAGTATGCACCAACTGTCTATCATACAGTATGCACCAACAGTCTATCATACAGGTCGCACCAACTGTCTATCATACAGTATTCACCAACTGTCTATCATACAGTATGCACCAACTGTCTATCATACAGTATGCACCAACTATCTATAATACAGCATGCACTAACTGTCTATCATACAGTATGCACCTACTGTCTATCATACAGTATGCACAAACTGTCTATCATACAGTATTCACCAACTGTCTATCATACAGTATGCACCAACTGTCTATCATACAGTATGCACCAACAGTCTATCATACAGTATGCACTAACTGTCTATCATACAGTATGCACCAACTGTCTATCATAAAGTATGTACCAACTGTCTAACATAGAGTATGCACCAACTGTCTATCATACAGTATGCACCAACTGTCTATCATATATTATGCACCAACTGTCTATCATACAGTATGCACCAACTGTCTATCATACAGTATGCACCAACTATCTATCATACAGCATGCACTAACTGTCTATCATACAGTATGCACCTACTGTCTATCATACAGTATGCACCAACTGTCTATCATACAGTATGCACCAACAGTCTATCATACAGTATGAACCAACAGTCTATCATACAGTGTGAACCAACAGTCTATCATACAGTATGCACCAACAGTCTATCATACAGTATGTGCAACTGTCTATCATACAGTATGCACCAACTATCTATCATACAGCATGCACTAACTGTCTATCATACAGTATGCACCAACTGTCTATCATACAGTATGCACCAACTGTCTATCATACAGTATGCTCCAACTGTCTATCATACAGTATCCACCAACTGTCTATCATACAGTATGCTCCAACTGTCTATCATACAGTATGCACCAACTGTCTATCATACAGTATGCACCAACTGTCTATCATACAGTATGCACCAACTGTCTATCATACAGTATGCTCCAACTGTCTATCATACAGTATGCACCAACAGTCTATCATACAGTATGAACCAACTGTCTATCATACAGTATGCACCAACAGTCTATGATACAGGTCGCACCAACTGTCTATCATACAGTATGCACCAACAGTCTATCATACAGTATGCACCAACTGTCTATCATAAAGTATGAACCAACTGTCTATCATACAGTATGCACCAACTGTCTATAATACAGTATTCCCCAACTGTCTATCAGTGTGCACCAACTGTCTATCATACAGTATGCACCAACTGTCTATCATACAGTATGCACCAACAGTCTATCATACAGTATGCACCAACAGTCTATCATACAGTATGCACCAACAGTCTATCATACAGTATTCACCAACTGTCTGTCATACAGTCTGCACCAACAGTCTATCATTCAGTATGCACCAACAGTCTATCATACAGTATGCACCAACAGTCTATCATACAGTATGCACCAACTGTCTATCATACAGTATGCACCAACTGTCTATCATACAGTATGCACCAACTGTCTATCATACAGTATGAACCAACAGTCTATCATACAGTATGAACCAACAGTCTATCATAGAGTATGCACCAACTGTCTATCATACAGTATGCACCAACAGTCTATCATACAGTATGAACCAACAGTCTATCATACAGTATGCACCAACTGTCTATCATACAGTATGCACCAACTGTCTATCATACAGTATGCACCAACTGTCTATCATATATTATGCACCAACTGTCTATCATACAGTATGCACCAACTGTCTATCATACAGTATGCACCAACTATCTATCATACAGCATGCACTAACTGTCTATCATACAGTATGCACCTACTGTCTATCATACAGTATGCACCAACTGTCTATCATACAGTATGCACCAACAGTCTATCATACAGTATGCACCAACTGTCTATCATACAGTATGCACCAACTGTCTATCATACAGTATGCACCAACAGTCTATCATACAGTATGCACCAACAGTCTATCATACAGGTCGCACCAACTGTCTATCATACAGTATGCTCCAACTGTCTATCATACATTCTGCACCAACAGTCTATCATACAGTATGCACCAACTGTCTATCATACAGTATGCACCAACAGTCTATCATACAGGTCGCACCAACTGTCTATCATACAGTATGAACCAACAGTCTATCATACAGTATGCACCAACTGTCTATCATACAGTATGCACCAACTGTCTATCAGTGTGCACCAACTGTCTAGCATACAGTATGCACCAACTGTCTATCATACAGTCTGCACTAACTGTCTATCATACAGTATGCACCAACTGTCTATCATAAAGTATGTACCAACTGTCTAACATAGAGTATGCACCAACTGTCTATCATACAGTATGCACCAACTGTCTATCATATAGTATGCACCAACTGTCTATCATACAGTATGCACCAACTGTCTATCATACAGTATGCACCAACTGTCTATCATACAGTATGCACCAACAGTCTATCATACAGTATGCACAAACAGTCTATCATACAGGTCGCACCAACTGTCTATCATACAGTATGCACCAACTGTCTATCATACAGTCTGCACCAACAGTCTATCATACAGTATGCACCAACTGTCTATCATACAGTATGCACCAACAGTCTATCATACAGGTCGCACCAACTGTCTATCATACAGTATGCACCAACTGTCTATCATACAGTATGCACCAACTGTCTATCATACAGTATGCACCAACTGTCTATCATACAGTATGCTCCAACTGTCTATCATACAGCATGCACCAACAGTCTATCATACAGTATGAACCAACTGTCTATCATACAGTATGCACCAACAGTCTATGATACAGGTCGCACCAACTGTCTATCATACAGTATGCAACAACAGTCTATCATACAGTATGCACCAACTGTCTATCATACAGTATGCACCAACTGTCTATCATACAGTATGCACCAACTGTCTATCATACAGTATTCCACAACTGTCTATCAGTGTGCACCAACTGTCTATCATACAGTATGCACCAACTGTCTATCATACAGTATGCACCAACAGTCTATCATACAGTATGCACCAACAGTCTATCATACAGTATGCACCAACAGTCTATCATACAGTATTCACCAACTGTCTGTCATACAGTCTGCACCAACAGTCTATCATTCAGTATGCACCAACAGTCTATCATACAGTATGCACCAACAGTCTATCATACAGTATGCACCAACAGTCTATCATACAGTATGCACCAACTGTCTATCATACAGTATGCACCAACTGTCTATCATACAGTATGCACCAACTGTCTATCATACAGTATGAACCAACAGTCTATCATACAGTATGAACCAACAGTCTATCATACAGTATGCACCAACTGTCTATCATACAGTATGCACCAACAGTCTATCATACAGTATGAACCAACAGTCTATCATACAGTATGCACCAACTGTCTATCATACAGTATGCACCAACTGTCTATCATATATTATGCACCAACTGTCTATCATACAGTATGCACCAACTGTCTATCATACAGTATGCACCAACTATCTATCATACAGCATGCACTAACTGTCTATCATACAGTATGCACCTACTGTCTATCATACAGTATGCACCAACTCTCTATCATACAGTATGCACCAACAGTCTATCATACAGTATGAACCAACAGTCTATCATACAGTATGAACCAACAGTCTATCATACAGTATGCACCAACAGTCTATCATACAGTATGCACCAACTGTCTATCATACAGTATGCACCAACTGTCTATCATACAGTATGCACCAACAGTCTATCATACAGTATGCACCAACAGTCTATCATACAGGTCGCACCAACTGTCTATCATACAGTATGCACCAACTGTCTATCATACAGTATGCACCAACAGTCTATCATACAGGTCGCACCAACTGTCTATCATACAGTATGCACCAACAGTCTATCATACAGTATGCACCAACTGTCTATCATACAGTATGCACCAACAGTCTATCATACAGGTCGCACCAACTGTCTATCATACAGTATTCACCAACTGTCTATCATACAGTATGCACCAACTGTCTATCATACAGTATGCACCAACTATCTATAATACAGCATGCACTAACTGTCTATCATACAGTATGCACCTACTGTCTATCATACAGTATGCACCGACTGTCTATCATACATTATTCACCAACTATCTATCATACAGTATGCACCAACTGTCTATCATACAGTATGCACCAACAGTCTATCATACAGTATGTACTAACTGTCTATCATACAGTATGCACCAACTGTCTATCATAAAGTATGTACCAACTGTCTAACATAGAGTATGAACCAACTGTCTATCATACAGTATGCACCAACTGTCTATCATATATTATGCACCAACTGTCTATCATACAGTATGCACCAACTGTCTATCATACAGTATGCACCAACTATCTATCATACAGCATGCACTAACTGTCTATCATACAGTATGCACCTACTCTCTATCATACAGTATGCACCAACTGTCTATCATACAGTATGCACCAACAGTCTATCATACAGTATGAACCAACAGTCTATCATACACTATGAACCAACAGTCTATCATACAGTATGCACCAACAGTCTATCATACAGTATGTGCAACTGTCTATCATACAGTATGCACCAACTATCTATCATACAGCATGCACTAACTGTCTATCATACAGTATGCACCAACTGTCTATCATAAAGTATGTACCAACTGTCAAACATAGAGTATGCACCAACTGTCTATCATACAGTATGCACCAACTGTCTATCATACAGTATGCTCCAACTGTCTATCATACAGTATCCACCAACTGTCTATCATACAGTATGCTCCAACTGTCTATCATACAGTATGCACCAACTGTCTATCATACAGTATGCACCAACTGTATATCATACAGTATTCACCAACTGTCTATCATACAGTCTGCACCAACAGTCTATCATTCAGTATGCACCAACAGTCTATCATACAGTATGCACCAACAGTTTATCATACAGTATGCACCAACAGTCTATCATACAGTATGCACCAACTGTCTATCATACAGTATGCACCAACTGTCTATCATACAGTATGCACCAACTGTCTATCATACAGTATGAACCAACAGTCTATCATACAGTATGAACCAACAGTCTATCATACAGTATGCACCAACTGTCTATCATACAGTATGCACCAACAGTCTATCATACAGTATGAACCAACAGTCTATCATACAGTATGCACCAACTGTCTATCATACAGTATGCACCAACAGTCTATCATACAGTATGCACCAACAGTCTATCATACAGTATGAACCAACTGTCTATCATACAGTATGCACCAACAGTCTATCATACAGGTCGCACCAACTGTCTATCATACAGTATGCACCAACTGTCTATCATATAGTATGCACCAACTTTCTATCATACAGTATGCACCAACTGTCTATCATACAGTATGCACCAACTGTCTATCATACAGTATGCACCAACAGTCTATCATACAGTATGCACCAACAGTCTATCATACAGGTCGCACCAACTGTCTATCATACAGTATGCACCAACTGTCTATCATACAGTCTGCACCAACAGTCTATCATACAGTATGCACCAACTGTCTATCATACAGTATGCACCAACTGTCTATCATACAGTATGCACCAACAGTCTATCATACAGGTCGCACCAACTGTCTATCATACAGTATGCACCAACAGTCTATCATACAGTATGCACCAACTGTCTATCATACAGTATGCACCAACTGTCTATCAGTGTGCACCAACTGTCTAGCATACAGTATGCACCAACTGTCTATCATACAGTCTGCACCAACAGTCTATCATACAGTATGCACCAACAGTCTATCATACAGGTCGCACCAACTGTCTATCATACAGTATTCACCAACTGTCTATCATACAGTATGCACCAACTGTCTATCATACAGTATGCACCAACTATCTATAATACAGCATGCACTAACTGTCTATCATACAGTATGCACCTACTGTCTATCATACAGTATGCACCAACTGTCTATCATACAGTATTCACCAACTGTCTATCATACAGTATGCACCAACTGTCTATCATACAGTATGCACCAACAGTCTATCATACAGTATGCACTAACTGTCTATCATACAGTATGCACCAACTGTCTATCATAAAGTATGTACCAACTGTCTAACATAGAGTATGCACCAACTGTCTATCATACAGTATGCACCAACTGTCTATCATATATTATGCACCAACTGTCTATCATACAGTATGCACCAACTGTCTATCATACAGTATGCACCAACTATCTATCATACAGCATGCACTAACTGTCTATCATACAGTATGCACCTAATGTCTATCATACAGTATGCACCAACTGTCTATCATACAGTATGAACCAACAGTCTATCATACAGTATGAACCAACAGTCTATCATACAGTATGCACCAACAGTCTATCATACAGTATGCACCAACTGTCTATCACACAGTATGCACCAACTATCTATCATACAGCATGCAATAACTGTCTATCATACAGTATGCACCAACTGTCTATCATAAAGTATGTACCAACTGTCTAACATAGAGTATGCACCAACTGTCTATCATACAGTATGCACCAACTGTCTATCATACAGTATGCTCCAACTGTCTATCATACAGTATCCACCAACTGTCTATCATACAGTATGCTCCAACTGTCTATCATACAGTATGCACCAACTGTCTATCATACAGTATGCACCAACTGTCTATCATACAGTATGCACCAACTGTCTATCATACAGTATGCTCCAACTGTCTATCATACAGTATGCACCAACAGTCTATCATACAGTATGAACCAACTGTCTATCATACAGTATGCACCAACAGTCTATCATACAGGTCGCACCAACTGTCTATCATACAGTATGCACCAACAGTCTATCATACAGTATGAACCAACTGTCTATCATACAGTATGCACCAACAGTCTATCATACAGGTCGCACCAACTGTCTATCATACAGTATGCACCAACTGTCTATCATATAGTATGCACCAACTGTCTATCATACAGTATGCACCAACTGTCTATCATACAGTATGCACAAACTGTCTATCATACAGTATGCACCAACAGTCTATCATACAGTATGCACCAACAGTCTATCATACAGGTCGCACCAACTGTCTATCATACAGTATGCACCAACTGTCTATCATACAGTCTGCACCAACAGTCTATCATACAGCATGCACTAACTGTCTATCATACAGTATGCACCTACTGTCTATCATACAGTATGCACCAACTGTCTATCATACAGTATGCACCAACAGTCTATCATACAGTATGAACCAACAGTCTATCATACAGTATGAACCAACAGTCTATCATACAGTATGCACCAACTGTCTATCATACAGTATGCACCAACTATCTATCATACAGCATGCAATAACTGTCTATCATACAGTATGCACCAACTGTCTATCATAAAGTATGTACCAACTGTCTAACATAGAGTATGCACCAACTGTCTATCATACAGTATGCACCAACTGTCTATCATACAGTATGCTCCAACTGTCTATCATACAGTATGCACCAACTGTCTATCATACAGTATGCTCCAACTGTCTATCATACAGTATGCACCAACAGTCTATCATACAATATGAACCAACTGTCTATTATACAGTATGCACCAACAGTCTATCATACAGGTCGCACCAACTGTCTATCATACAGTATGCACCAACAGTCTATCATACAGTATGAACCAACTGTCTATCATACAGTATGCACCAACAGTCTATCATACAGGTCGCACCAACTGTCTATCATACAGTATGCACCAACTGTCTATCATATAGTATGCACCAACTGTCTATCATACAGTATGCACCAACTGTCTATCATACAGTATGCACAAACTGTCTATCATACAGTATGCACCAACAGTCTATCATACAGTATGCACCAACAGTCTATCATACAGGTCGCACCAACTGTCTATCATACAGTATGCACCAACTGTCTATCATACAGTCTGCACCAACAGTCTATCATACAGTATGCACCAACTGTCTATCATACAGTATGCACCAACAGTCTATCATACAGGTCGCACCAACTGTCTATCATACAGAATGAACCAACAGTCTATCATACAGTATGCACCAACTGTCTATCATACAGTATGCACCAACTGTCTATCAGTGTGCACCAACTGTCTAGCATACAGTATGCACCAACTGTCTATCATACAGTCTGCACCAACAGTCTATCATACAGTATGCACCAACTGTCTATCATACAGTATGCACCAACTGTCTATCATACAGGTCGCACCAGCTGTCTATCATACAGTATTCACCAACTGTCTATCATACAGTATGCACCAACAGTCTATCATACAGGTCCCACCAACTGTCTATCATACAGTATCCACCAACTGTCTATCATACAGTATGCTCCAACTGTCTATCATACAGTATGCACCAACTGTCTATCATACAGTATGCACCAACTGTATATCATACAGTATTCACCAACTGTCTATCATACAGTCTGCACCAACAGTCTATCATTCAGTATGCACCAACAGTCTATCATACAGTATGCACCAACAGTTTATCATACAGTATGCACCAACAGTCTATCATACAGTATGCACCAACTGTCTATCATACAGTATGCACCAACTGTCTATCATACAGTATGCACCAACTGTCTATCATACAGTATGAACCAACAGTCTATCATACAGTATGAACCAACAGTCTATCATACAGTATGCACCAACTGTCTATCATACAGTATGCACCAACAGTCTATCATACAGTATGAACCAACAGTCTATCATACAGTATGCACCAACTGTCTATCATACAGTATGCACCAACAGTCTATCATACAGTATGCACCAACAGTCTATCATACAGTATGAACCAACTGTCTATCATACAGTATGCACCAACAGTCTATCATACAGGTCGCACCAACTGTCTATCATACAGTATGCACCAACTGTCTATCATATAGTATGCACCAACTTTCTATCATACAGTATGCACCAACTGTCTATCATACAGTATGCACCAACTGTCTATCATACAGTATGCACCAACAGTCTATCATACAGTATGCACCAACAGTCTATCATACAGGTCGCACCAACTGTCTATCATACAGTATCCACCAACTGTCTATCATACAGTCTGCACCAACAGTCTATCATACAGTATGCACCAACTGTCTATCATACAGTATGCACCAACTGTCTATCATACAGTATGCACCAACAGTCTATCATACAGGTCGCACCAACTGTCTATCATACAGTATGCACCAACAGTCTATCATACAGTATGCACCAACTGTCTATCATACAGTATGCACCAACTGTCTATCAGTGTGCACCAACTGTCTAGCATACAGTATGCACCAACTGTCTATCATACAGTCTGCACCAACAGTCTATCATACAGTATGCACCAACAGTCTATCATACAGGTCGCACCAACTGTCTATCATACAGTATTCACCAACTGTCTATCATACAGTATGCACCAACTGTCTATCATACAGTATGCACCAACTATCTATAATACAGCATGCACTAACTGTCTATCATACAGTATGCACCTACTGTCTATCATACAGTATGCACCAACTGTCTATCATACAGTATTCACCAACTGTCTATCATACAGTATGCACCAACTGTCTATCATACAGTATGCACCAACAGTCTATCATACAGTATGCACTAACTGTCTATCATACAGTATGCACCAACTGTCTATCATAAAGTATGTACCAACTGTCTAACATAGAGTATGCACCAACTGTCTATCATACAGTATGCACCAACTGTCTATCATATATTATGCACCAACTGTCTATCATACAGTATGCACCAACTGTCTATCATACAGTATGCACCAACTGTCTATCATACAGTATGCACCAACTGTCTATCATACAGTATGAACCAACTGTCTATCATACAGTATGAACCAACTGTCTATCATACAGTATGAACCAACTGTCTATCATACAGTATGAACCAACTGTCTATCATACAGTATGCACCAACTGTCTATCATACAGTATGCACCAACTGTCTATCATACAGTATGAACCAACAGTCTATCATACAGTATGCACCAACTGTCTATCATACAGTATGCACCAACAGTCTATCATACAGTATGAACCAACAGTCTATCATACAGTATGAACCAACAGTCTATCATACAGTATGCACCAACAGTCTATCATACAGTATGCACCAACTGTCTATCATACAGTATGCACCAACTGTCTATCATACAGTATGCACCAACAGTCTATCATACAGTATGCACCAACAGTCTATCATACAGGTCGCACCAACTGTCTATCATACAGTATGCACCAACTGTCTATCATACAGTATGCACCAACAGTCTATCATACAGGTCGCACCAACTGTCTATCATACAGTATGCACCAACAGTCTATCATACAGTATGCACCAACTGTCTATCATACAGTATGCACCAACAGTCTATCATACAGGTCGCACCAACTGTCTATCATACAGTATTCACCAACTGTCTATCATACAGTATGCACCAACTGTCTATCATACAGTATGCACCAACTATCTATAATACAGCATGCACTAACTGTCTATCATACAGTATGCACCTACTGTCTATCATACAGTATGCACCGACTGTCTATCATACATTATTCACCAACTATCTATCATACAGTATGCACCAACTGTCTATCATACAGTATGCACCAACAGTCTATCATACAGTATGTACTAACTGTCTATCATACAGTATGCACCAACTGTCTATCATACAGTATGAACCAACAGTCTATCATACAGTATGCACCAACTGTCTATCATACAGTATGCACCAACTGTCTATCAGTGTGCACCAACTGTCTTGCATACAGTATGCACCAACTGTCTATCATACAGTCTGCACCAACTGTCTATCATACAGTATGCACCAACAGTCTATCATACAGGTCGCACCAACTGTCTATCATACAGTATTCACCAACTGTCTATCATACAGTATGCACCAACTGTCTATCATACAGTATGCACCAACTATCTATAATACAGCATGAACTAACTGTCTATCATACAGTATGCACCTACTGTCTATCATACAGTATGCACCAACTGTCTATCATACAGTATTCACCAACTGTCTATCATACAGTATGCACCAACTGTCTATCATACAGTATGCACCAACAGTCTATCATACAGTATGCACTAACTGTCTATCATACAGTATGCACCAACTGTCTATCATAAAGTATGTACCAACTGTCTAACATAGAGTATGCACCAACTGTCTATCATACAGTATGCACCAACTGTCTATCATACAGTCTGCACCAACAGTCTATCATACAGTATGCACCAACTGTCTATCATACAGTATGCACCAACAGTCTATCATACAGGTCGCACCAACTGTCTATCATACAGTATGCACCAACAGTCTATCATACAGTATGCACCAACTGTCTATCATACAGTATGCACCAACTGTCTATCAGTGTGCACCAACTGTCTAGCATACAGTATGCACCAACTGTCTATCATACAGTCTGCACCAACAGTCTATCATACAGTATGCACCAACTGTCTATCATACAGTATGCACCAACAGTCTATCATACAGGTCGCACCAACTGTCTATCATACAGTATTCACCAACTGTCTATCATACAGTATGCACCAACTGTCTATCATACAGTATGCACCAACTATCTATAATACAGCATGCACTAACTGTCTATCATACAGTATGCACCTACTGTCTATCATACAGTATGCACAAACTGTCTATCATACAGTATTCACCAACTGTCTATCATACAGTATGCACCAACTGTCTATCATACAGTATGCACCAACAGTCTATCATACAGTATGCACTAACTGTCTATCATACAGTATGCACCAACTGTCTATCATAAAGTATGTACCAACTGTCTAACATAGAGTATGCACCAACTGTCTATCATACAGTATGCACCAACTGTCTATCATATATTATGCACCAACTGTCTATCATACAGTATGCACCAACTGTCTATCATACAGTATGCACCAACTATCTATCATACAGCATGCACTAACTGTCTATCATACAGTATGCACCTACTGTCTATCATACAGTATGCACCAACTGTCTATCATACAGTATGCACCAACAGTCTATCATACAGTATGAACCAACAGTCTATCATACAGTGTGAACCAACAGTCTATCATACAGTATGCACCAACAGTCTATCATACAGTATGTGCAACTGTCTATCATACAGTATGCACCAACTATCTATCATACAGCATGCACTAACTGTCTATCATACAGTATGCACCAACTGTCTATCATACAGTATGCACCAACTGTCTATCATACAGTATGCTCCAACTGTCTATCATACAGTATCCACCAACTGTCTATCATACAGTATGCTCCAACTGTCTATCATACAGTATGCACCAACTGTCTATCATACAGTATGCACCAACTGTCTATCATACAGTATGCACCAACTGTCTATCATACAGTATGCTCCAACTGTCTATCATACAGTATGCACCAACAGTCTATCATACAGTATGAACCAACTGTCTATCATACAGTATGCACCAACAGTCTATGATACAGGTCGCACCAACTGTCTATCATACAGTATGCACCAACAGTCTATCATACAGTATGCACCAACTGTCTATCATAAAGTATGAACCAACTGTCTATCATACAGTATGCACCAACTGTCTATAATACAGTATTCCCCAACTGTCTATCAGTGTGCACCAACTGTCTATCATACAGTATGCACCAACTGTCTATCATACAGTATGCACCAACAGTCTATCATACAGTATGCACCAACAGTCTATCATACAGTATGCACCAACAGTCTATCATACAGTATTCACCAACTGTCTGTCATACAGTCTGCACCAACAGTCTATCATTCAGTATGCACCAACAGTCTATCATACAGTATGCACCAACAGTCTATCATACAGTATGCACCAACTGTCTATCATACAGTATGCACCAACTGTCTATCATACAGTATGCACCAACTGTCTATCATACAGTATGAACCAACAGTCTATCATACAGTATGAACCAACAGTCTATCATAGAGTATGCACCAACTGTCTATCATACAGTATGCACCAACAGTCTATCATACAGTATGAACCAACAGTCTATCATACAGTATGCACCAACTGTCTATCATACAGTATGCACCAACTGTCTATCATACAGTATGCACCAACTGTCTATCATATATTATGCACCAACTGTCTATCATACAGTATGCACCAACTGTCTATCATACAGTATGCACCAACTATCTATCATACAGCATGCACTAACTGTCTATCATACAGTATGCACCTACTGTCTATCATACAGTATGCACCAACTGTCTATCATACAGTATGCACCAACAGTCTATCATACAGTATGCACCAACTGTCTATCATACAGTATGCACCAACTGTCTATCATACAGTATGCACCAACAGTCTATCATACAGTATGCACCAACAGTCTATCATACAGGTCGCACCAACTGTCTATCATACAGTATGCTCCAACTGTCTATCATACATTCTGCACCAACAGTCTATCATACAGTATGCACCAACTGTCTATCATACAGTATGCACCAACAGTCTATCATACAGGTCGCACCAACTGTCTATCATACAGTATGAACCAACAGTCTATCATACAGTATGCACCAACTGTCTATCATACAGTATGCACCAACTGTCTATCAGTGTGCACCAACTGTCTAGCATACAGTATGCACCAACTGTCTATCATACAGTCTGCACTAACTGTCTATCATACAGTATGCACCAACTGTCTATCATAAAGTATGTACCAACTGTCTAACATAGAGTATGCACCAACTGTCTATCATACAGTATGCACCAACTGTCTATCATATAGTATGCACCAACTGTCTATCATACAGTATGCACCAACTGTCTATCATACAGTATGCACCAACTGTCTATCATACAGTATGCACCAACAGTCTATCATACAGTATGCACAAACAGTCTATCATACAGGTCGCACCAACTGTCTATCATACAGTATGCACCAACTGTCTATCATACAGTCTGCACCAACAGTCTATCATACAGTATGCACCAACTGTCTATCATACAGTATGCACCAACAGTCTATCATACAGGTCGCACCAACTGTCTATCATACAGTATGCACCAACTGTCTATCATACAGTATGCACCAACTGTCTATCATACAGTATGCACCAACTGTCTATCATACAGTATGCTCCAACTGTCTATCATACAGCATGCACCAACAGTCTATCATACAGTATGAACCAACTGTCTATCATACAGTATGCACCAACAGTCTATGATACAGGTCGCACCAACTGTCTATCATACAGTATGCAACAACAGTCTATCATACAGTATGCACCAACTGTCTATCATACAGTATGCACCAACTGTCTATCATACAGTATGCACCAACTGTCTATCATACAGTATTCCACAACTGTCTATCAGTGTGCACCAACTGTCTATCATACAGTATGCACCAACTGTCTATCATACAGTATGCACCAACAGTCTATCATACAGTATGCACCAACAGTCTATCATACAGTATGCACCAACAGTCTATCATACAGTATTCACCAACTGTCTGTCATACAGTCTGCACCAACAGTCTATCATTCAGTATGCACCAACAGTCTATCATACAGTATGCACCAACAGTCTATCATACAGTATGCACCAACAGTCTATCATACAGTATGCACCAACTGTCTATCATACAGTATGCACCAACTGTCTATCATACAGTATGCACCAACTGTCTATCATACAGTATGAACCAACAGTCTATCATACAGTATGAACCAACAGTCTATCATACAGTATGCACCAACTGTCTATCATACAGTATGCACCAACAGTCTATCATACAGTATGAACCAACAGTCTATCATACAGTATGCACCAACTGTCTATCATACAGTATGCACCAACTGTCTATCATATATTATGCACCAACTGTCTATCATACAGTATGCACCAACTGTCTATCATACAGTATGCACCAACTATCTATCATACAGCATGCACTAACTGTCTATCATACAGTATGCACCTACTGTCTATCATACAGTATGCACCAACTCTCTATCATACAGTATGCACCAACAGTCTATCATACAGTATGAACCAACAGTCTATCATACAGTATGAACCAACAGTCTATCATACAGTATGCACCAACAGTCTATCATACAGTATGCACCAACTGTCTATCATACAGTATGCACCAACTGTCTATCATACAGTATGCACCAACAGTCTATCATACAGTATGCACCAACAGTCTATCATACAGGTCGCACCAACTGTCTATCATACAGTATGCACCAACTGTCTATCATACAGTATGCACCAACAGTCTATCATACAGGTCGCACCAACTGTCTATCATACAGTATGCACCAACAGTCTATCATACAGTATGCACCAACTGTCTATCATACAGTATGCACCAACAGTCTATCATACAGGTCGCACCAACTGTCTATCATACAGTATTCACCAACTGTCTATCATACAGTATGCACCAACTGTCTATCATACAGTATGCACCAACTATCTATAATACAGCATGCACTAACTGTCTATCATACAGTATGCACCTACTGTCTATCATACAGTATGCACCGACTGTCTATCATACATTATTCACCAACTATCTATCATACAGTATGCACCAACTGTCTATCATACAGTATGCACCAACAGTCTATCATACAGTATGTACTAACTGTCTATCATACAGTATGCACCAACTGTCTATCATAAAGTATGTACCAACTGTCTAACATAGAGTATGAACCAACTGTCTATCATACAGTATGCACCAACTGTCTATCATATATTATGCACCAACTGTCTATCATACAGTATGCACCAACTGTCTATCATACAGTATGCACCAACTATCTATCATACAGCATGCACTAACTGTCTATCATACAGTATGCACCTACTCTCTATCATACAGTATGCACCAACTGTCTATCATACAGTATGCACCAACAGTCTATCATACAGTATGAACCAACAGTCTATCATACACTATGAACCAACAGTCTATCATACAGTATGCACCAACAGTCTATCATACAGTATGTGCAACTGTCTATCATACAGTATGCACCAACTATCTATCATACAGCATGCACTAACTGTCTATCATACAGTATGCACCAACTGTCTATCATAAAGTATGTACCAACTGTCAAACATAGAGTATGCACCAACTGTCTATCATACAGTATGCACCAACTGTCTATCATACAGTATGCTCCAACTGTCTATCATACAGTATCCACCAACTGTCTATCATACAGTATGCTCCAACTGTCTATCATACAGTATGCACCAACTGTCTATCATACAGTATGCACCAACTGTATATCATACAGTATTCACCAACTGTCTATCATACAGTCTGCACCAACAGTCTATCATTCAGTATGCACCAACAGTCTATCATACAGTATGCACCAACAGTTTATCATACAGTATGCACCAACAGTCTATCATACAGTATGCACCAACTGTCTATCATACAGTATGCACCAACTGTCTATCATACAGTATGCACCAACTGTCTATCATACAGTATGAACCAACAGTCTATCATACAGTATGAACCAACAGTCTATCATACAGTATGCACCAACTGTCTATCATACAGTATGCACCAACAGTCTATCATACAGTATGAACCAACAGTCTATCATACAGTATGCACCAACTGTCTATCATACAGTATGCACCAACAGTCTATCATACAGTATGCACCAACAGTCTATCATACAGTATGAACCAACTGTCTATCATACAGTATGCACCAACAGTCTATCATACAGGTCGCACCAACTGTCTATCATACAGTATGCACCAACTGTCTATCATATAGTATGCACCAACTTTCTATCATACAGTATGCACCAACTGTCTATCATACAGTATGCACCAACTGTCTATCATACAGTATGCACCAACAGTCTATCATACAGTATGCACCAACAGTCTATCATACAGGTCGCACCAACTGTCTATCATACAGTATGCACCAACTGTCTATCATACAGTCTGCACCAACAGTCTATCATACAGTATGCACCAACTGTCTATCATACAGTATGCACCAACTGTCTATCATACAGTATGCACCAACAGTCTATCATACAGGTCGCACCAACTGTCTATCATACAGTATGCACCAACAGTCTATCATACAGTATGCACCAACTGTCTATCATACAGTATGCACCAACTGTCTATCAGTGTGCACCAACTGTCTAGCATACAGTATGCACCAACTGTCTATCATACAGTCTGCACCAACAGTCTATCATACAGTATGCACCAACAGTCTATCATACAGGTCGCACCAACTGTCTATCATACAGTATTCACCAACTGTCTATCATACAGTATGCACCAACTGTCTATCATACAGTATGCACCAACTATCTATAATACAGCATGCACTAACTGTCTATCATACAGTATGCACCTACTGTCTATCATACAGTATGCACCAACTGTCTATCATACAGTATTCACCAACTGTCTATCATACAGTATGCACCAACTGTCTATCATACAGTATGCACCAACAGTCTATCATACAGTATGCACTAACTGTCTATCATACAGTATGCACCAACTGTCTATCATAAAGTATGTACCAACTGTCTAACATAGAGTATGCACCAACTGTCTATCATACAGTATGCACCAACTGTCTATCATATATTATGCACCAACTGTCTATCATACAGTATGCACCAACTGTCTATCATACAGTATGCACCAACTATCTATCATACAGCATGCACTAACTGTCTATCATACAGTATGCACCTAATGTCTATCATACAGTATGCACCAACTGTCTATCATACAGTATGAACCAACAGTCTATCATACAGTATGAACCAACAGTCTATCATACAGTATGCACCAACAGTCTATCATACAGTATGCACCAACTGTCTATCACACAGTATGCACCAACTATCTATCATACAGCATGCAATAACTGTCTATCATACAGTATGCACCAACTGTCTATCATAAAGTATGTACCAACTGTCTAACATAGAGTATGCACCAACTGTCTATCATACAGTATGCACCAACTGTCTATCATACAGTATGCTCCAACTGTCTATCATACAGTATCCACCAACTGTCTATCATACAGTATGCTCCAACTGTCTATCATACAGTATGCACCAACTGTCTATCATACAGTATGCACCAACTGTCTATCATACAGTATGCACCAACTGTCTATCATACAGTATGCTCCAACTGTCTATCATACAGTATGCACCAACAGTCTATCATACAGTATGAACCAACTGTCTATCATACAGTATGCACCAACAGTCTATCATACAGGTCGCACCAACTGTCTATCATACAGTATGCACCAACAGTCTATCATACAGTATGAACCAACTGTCTATCATACAGTATGCACCAACAGTCTATCATACAGGTCGCACCAACTGTCTATCATACAGTATGCACCAACTGTCTATCATATAGTATGCACCAACTGTCTATCATACAGTATGCACCAACTGTCTATCATACAGTATGCACAAACTGTCTATCATACAGTATGCACCAACAGTCTATCATACAGTATGCACCAACAGTCTATCATACAGGTCGCACCAACTGTCTATCATACAGTATGCACCAACTGTCTATCATACAGTCTGCACCAACAGTCTATCATACAGCATGCACTAACTGTCTATCATACAGTATGCACCTACTGTCTATCATACAGTATGCACCAACTGTCTATCATACAGTATGCACCAACAGTCTATCATACAGTATGAACCAACAGTCTATCATACAGTATGAACCAACAGTCTATCATACAGTATGCACCAACTGTCTATCATACAGTATGCACCAACTATCTATCATACAGCATGCAATAACTGTCTATCATACAGTATGCACCAACTGTCTATCATAAAGTATGTACCAACTGTCTAACATAGAGTATGCACCAACTGTCTATCATACAGTATGCACCAACTGTCTATCATACAGTATGCTCCAACTGTCTATCATACAGTATGCACCAACTGTCTATCATATATTATGCACCAACTGTCTATCATACAGTATGCACCAACAGTCTATCATACAGTATGAACCAACAGTCTATCATACAGTATGAACCAACAGTCTATCATACAGTATGCACCAACTGTCTATCATACAGTATGCACCAACAGTCTATCATACAGTATGAACCAACAGTCTATCATACAGTATGCACCAACTGTCTATCATACAGTATGCACCAACAGTCTATCATACAGTATGCACCAACAGTCTATCATACAGTATGAACCAACTGTCTATCATACAGTATGCACCAACAGTCTATCATACAGGTCGCACCAACTGTCTATCATACAGTATGCACCAACTGTCTATCATATAGTATGCACCAACTTTCTATCATACAGTATGCACCAACTGTCTATCATACAGTATGCACCAACTGTCTATCATACAGTATGCACCAACAGTCTATCATACAGTATGCACCAACAGTCTATCATACAGGTCGCACCAACTGTCTATCATACAGTATGCACCAACTGTCTATCATACAGTCTGCACCAACAGTCTATCATACAGTATGCACCAACTGTCTATCATACAGTATGCACCAACTGTCTATCATACAGTATGCACCAACAGTCTATCATACAGGTCGCACCAACTGTCTATCATACAGTATGCACCAACAGTCTATCATACAGTATGCACCAACTGTCTATCATACAGTATGCACCAACTGTCTATCAGTGTGCACCAACTGTCTAGCATACAGTATGCACCAACTGTCTATCATACAGTCTGCACCAACAGTCTATCATACAGTATGCACCAACAGTCTATCATACAGGTCGCACCAACTGTCTATCATACAGTATTCACCAACTGTCTATCATACAGTATGCACCAACTGTCTATCATACAGTATGCACCAACTATCTATAATACAGCATGCACTAACTGTCTATCATACAGTATGCACCTACTGTCTATCATACAGTATGCACCAACTGTCTATCATACAGTATTCACCAACTGTCTATCATACAGTATGCACCAACTGTCTATCATACAGTATGCACCAACAGTCTATCATACAGTATGCACTAACTGTCTATCATACAGTATGCACCAACTGTCTATCATAAAGTATGTACCAACTGTCTAACATAGAGTATGCACCAACTGTCTATCATACAGTATGCACCAACTGTCTATCATATATTATGCACCAACTGTCTATCATACAGTATGCACCAACTGTCTATCATACAGTATGCACCAACTATCTATCATACAGCATGCACTAACTGTCTATCATACAGTATGCACCTAATGTCTATCATACAGTATGCACCAACTGTCTATCATACAGTATGAACCAACAGTCTATCATACAGTATGAACCAACAGTCTATCATACAGTATGCACCAACAGTCTATCATACAGTATGCACCAACTGTCTATCATACAGTATGCACCAACTATCTATCATACAGCATGCAATAACTGTCTATCATACAGTATGCACCAACTGTCTATCATAAAGTATGTACCAACTGTCTAACATAGAGTATGCACCAACTGTCTATCATACAGTATGCACCAACTGTCTACCATACAGTATGCTCCAACTGTCTATCATACAGTATCCACCAACTGTCTATCATACAGTATGCTCCAACTGTCTATCATACAGTATGCACCAACTGTCTATCATACAGTATGCACCAACTGTCTAATATACAGTATGCACCAACTGTCTATCATACAGTATGCTCCAACTGTCTATCATACAGGTCGCACCAACTGTCTATCATACAGTATGCACCAACTGTCTATCATACAGTATGCACCAACAGTCTATCATACAGGTCGCACCAACTGTCTATCATACAGTATGCACCAACAGTCTATCATACAGTATGAACCAACTGTCTATCATACAGTATGCACCAACAGTCTATCATACAGGTCGCACCAACTGTCTATCATACAGTATGCACCAACTGTCTATCATATAGTATGCACCAACTGTCTATCATACAGTATGCACCAACTGTCTATCATACAGTATGCACAAACTGTCTATCATACAGTATGCACCAACAGTCTATCATACAGTATGCACCAACAGTCTATCATACAGGTCGCACCAACTGTCTATCATACAGTATGCACCAACTGTCTATCATACAGTCTGCACCAACAGTCTATCATACAGCATGCACTAACTGTCTATCATACAGTATGCACCTACTGTCTATCATACAGTATGCACCAACTGTCTATCATACAGTATGCACCAACAGTCTATCATACAGTATGAACCAACAGTCTATCATACAGTATGAACCAACAGTCTATCATACAGTATGCACCAACTGTCTATCATACAGTATGCACCAACTATCTATCATACAGCATGCAATAACTGTCTATCATACAGTATGCACCAACTGTCTATCATAAAGTATGTACCAACTGTCTAACATAGAGTATGCACCAACTGTCTATCATACAGTATGCACCAACTGTCTATCATACAGTATGCTCCAACTGTCTATCATACAGTATGCACCAACTGTCTATCATACAGTATGCTCCAACTGTCTATCATACAGTATGCACCAACAGTCTATCATACAATATGAACCAACTGTCTATTATACAGTATGCACCAACAGTCTATCATACAGGTCGCACCAACTGTCTATCATACAGTATGCACCAACAGTCTATCATACAGTATGAACCAACTGTCTATCATACAGTATGCACCAACAGTCTATCATACAGGTCGCACCAACTGTCTATCATACAGTATGCACCAACTGTCTATCATATAGTATGCACCAACTGTCTATCATACAGTATGCACCAACTGTCTATCATACAGTATGCACAAACTGTCTATCATACAGTATGCACCAACAGTCTATCATACAGTATGCACCAACAGTCTATCATACAGGTCGCACCAACTGTCTATCATACAGTATGCACCAACTGTCTATCATACAGTCTGCACCAACAGTCTATCATACAGTATGCACCAACTGTCTATCATACAGTATGCACCAACAGTCTATCATACAGGTCGCACCAACTGTCTATCATACAGAATGAACCAACAGTCTATCATACAGTATGCACCAACTGTCTATCATACAGTATGCACCAACTGTCTATCAGTGTGCACCAACTGTCTAGCATACAGTATGCACCAACTGTCTATCATACAGTCTGCACCAACAGTCTATCATACAGTATGCACCAACTGTCTATCATACAGTATGCACCAACTGTCTATCATACAGGTCGCACCAGCTGTCTATCATACAGTATTCACCAACTGTCTATCATACAGTATGCACCAACAGTCTATCATACAGGTCCCACCAACTGTCTATCATACAGTATTAACCAACTGTCTATCATACAGTATGCACCAACTGTCTATCATACAGTATGCACCAACTATCTATCATACAGCATGCACTAACTGTCTATCATACAGTATGCACCTACTGTCTATCATACAGTATGCACCAACTGTCTATCATACAGTATGCACCAACTATCTATCATACAGCATGCACTAACTGTCTACCATACAGTATGCACCTACTGTCTATCATACAGTATGCACCAACTGTCTATCATACAGTATTTACCAACTGTCTATCATACAGTATGCACCAACTGTCTATCATACAGTATGCACCAACTATCTATCATACAGCATGCACTAACTGTCTATCATACAGTATGCACCAACTGTCTATCATAAAGTATGTACCAACTGTCTAACATAGAGTATGCACCAACTGTCTATCATACAGTATGCACCAACTGTCTATCATACAGTATCCACCAACTGTCTATCATACAGTATGCACCAACTGTCTATCATACAGTATGCACCAACTGTCTATCATACAGTATGCACCAACTGTCTATCATACAGTATGCACCAACAGTCTATCATACAGTATGCACCAACTGTCTATCATAGAGTATGTGCGTGCAGGAAAATAGATCATGCTGCATGCAGCATAGAAAAGAAAATCAATATGTTTGGAACTGATAATTGATCACATGGTGTCAGAATGAATGCAATTAATTGATTATTGAATGTTATCGATGGACAGCTTTGTAGAACCAAAACATACAGTGCCTACAGCCTGCCTCTACTCAACAAGCTTGAATTTGAGAACTAATAGTTTGGGGGCCTTCTGCAGCTTGCAAACGGCATTGTGCTAATCTCTCTCGCGGCAGTCAAGCGTTCCGCCAAGAGTCGTTCACAGCACTCGCAGCCTCCTGACGGCCAACGATAAACAAAAAACTTGAAAGAATCATGATTATACAAGCCTCTCGTTCACCATAGATCTACAAAAGTGTGCTTAAAACATTGTACATTTGTGATTGCTAGGCATAGAAATAAGATTAATTCTTGATACGTTAAAACAAGGTCTAGTTACAGCCGCAAAAGGACTAGATCTAGATCAAGAATTAACTTTATTTCTATGCCTTGCAATCACAAATGTACATTGTTTGAAGCACACTTTTATAAGTCACAGTCACAAATGACAGCTCCAATAAACCCTCTATGGTGAACGAGAAGCTTATAGAATAATTCTTATTTTAAGTTTTTGTTTATTGTTCGCCGGTAGGCAGGGTTGGGGAGTAACGGATATAATCAACCAATAATGGTTTAATTTAAGAAGATGAAGCTGCCAATCAATCATTGTTTTTGAAACCAGTGGACAGCAAGTGAAAATGCGCTATTGCAACAACTGCATTGTGCAGATCCCAGCCAATGGATTAAAAGTGAGGCTTTTATTGCTCAGTCTAATTCATACTAATAAATAATAAATCCATAGGCCTAATGGACACATGCTCAAACTCGCACACTTTTGATAGACTTAAAGGGGCAATCTGTAGTTGCTACATCCATTTTTTGACTTGTAAATTATATATATATATACTACCGTTCAAAAGTTTGGGTTTTGCTGTCATGGAGGACTAATTGGGCTCATTAATTCGAGTTGAAAAATAAATGGAATGGCATGTTTTGATCGCTACTGAAAACTGCTGGAGAATTTTGAAAAAAATATGTGCCCATATTTAACTGACTCCTACACCAACTCAGAAGCTAGGATATGCATATTATTAACAGATTTGGATAGAAAACACTCTGAAGTTTCTAAAACTGTTTGAATGGTGTCTGTAAGTATAACAAAACTCATATGGCAGGCAAAAACCTGAGAAAAATACAACCAGGAAATGAGAATTTTGTGGCTGTACTATTTTCGAGTCATTGCTAATAGATCACACAGTGACAAAGGATTCATTTCGCACTTCCTACGGCTTCCACTAGATGTCAACGATCTTTATAAAGTTGTTTGATGCGTCTATGATGAACAGAGACCGGATGACAAGGAAGATAAGTTGACGTCCCTGGGATGTCGTCACTTCATTATTGCGCGCACCTGCGCGTTCATGTGAGTTCATGGGAGGCGAGACATTTTTCAAAACGTTTTTCAAGACACAGGAGAGGTCGGGTTGAAATATTACTGATGTTTCACGTTAAAAATGGCCCTAAAGATTGATGCTAAACAACGTTTGACATGTTTGAACGAACGTAAATAGATTTTTTTTTTAACTTTTCGTCGTGACTCCCCCCCACCCGCCCTACTTTTGAGGAGCCTACTGAATGCTAACAACATGGAACATCTTGGAGTTATTTGGACATAAATTATGAACTTTGTCGAAAGAAACCACATTTGTTGTGGACCTGGGATTCCAGGAAGTGCCTTCTGATGAAGATAATCAAAGGTAAGGAATTATTTACAATATTATTATTGATATTAGATGGTTACAAGATGGTGCTAACCTGTATATCCTAGCCTATTGTTCTTAGCTTAGCACCCCATTTATTGCAGAGTGTGATATCCCAGTAAAGTTATTTTGAAATCTGGCAATTCGGTAGCATTTACGAGATGTTAATCTATAATTCTTTGAATGACAATATTATAATTTACCAATGTTTTCGAATAGTAATTTTGTAAATTGTAACGCTGATTCACCGTAAGCATTTGAGGGAAATAAAATTCTGAGTTTCACCGCTACTGTAAAATGCTGTTTTTGGATATAAATATGAACTTGATGGAACAAAAAATGCATGTATTGTATAACATAATGTCCTAGGAGTGTCATCTGATGAAGATTGTCAAAGGTTAGTGCATAATTTTAGCTGGTTATCTGCTTTTGGTGACGCCTGTCATTGAATTGACAAAACATTACACACAGCTATTTTCAATGTACTCTCCTAACATAACCTAACTTTATGCTATCGCCGTAAAGCCTCTTTGAAATCGGACAATGTGGTTGGATTTAGGAGATGTTTATCTTTCAAATGGTGAAAAATAGTTCATTGTTTGAGAAATTGAAATTATTAGATTCTTGCAGTTTTGAATTTCCCGCCATGGTCTCTTGACAATAAATCCCAATACCGGGATCAGGTCCCCAATAAAGCTGCCAGTTGAGGACTTGTGAGGGGTCTGTTTCTCAAACTAGACACTAATGTACTTGTCCTCTTGCTCAGTTGTGCACCGGGGCCTCCCACTCCTCTTTCTGTTCTGGTTAGAGCCAGTTTTCACTGTTCTGTGAAGGTAGTAGTACACAGCGTTGTACCAGATCTTCATTTTCTTGGCAATTTCTCACATGGAATAGCCTTCATTTCTCCGAACAAGAATAGACTGACGAGTTTCAGAAGAAAGTTATTTGATCTGGCCATTTTGAGCCTGTAATCGAACCCACAAATGCTAGTGCTCCAGATACTCAACTAGTCTAAAGAAGGCCAGTTTTATTGCCTCTTAATCAGCACAACAGTTTTCAGCTGTGCTAACATAATTGCAAAGGGGTTTTCAAATGATCAATTAGCTTTTTAACCTCTATGGACTGTCCCACCTACTCAACAGCCAGTGTAATCCCGTGGCGCGTTATTCAAATCCCTCAAAAATGCAAACACTTCAATTTTTCAAACATACGACTATTTTACACCATTTTAAAGACAAGACTCTCGTTAATCTAACCACACTGTCCGATTTCAAAAAGGCTTTACAACGAAAGCAAAACATTAGATTATGTCAGCAGAGTACCCAGCCAGAAATAATCAGACACCCATTTTTCAAGCTAGCATATAATGTCACATAAACCCAAACCACAGCTAAATGCAGCACTAACCTTTGATGATCTTCATCAGATGACAACCCTAGGACATTATGTTATACAATACATGCATGTTTTGTTCAATCAAATTCATATTTATATCAAAAACCAGCTTTTTACATTAGCATGTGACTAGCATGTGACTAGCATTCCCACCGAACACTGCCGGTGAATTTACTAAATTACTCACGATAAACGTTCACAAAAAACATAACAATTATTTTAAGAATTATAGATACAGAACTCCTCTATGCACTCGATATGTCCGATTTTAAAATAGCTTTTCGGTGAAAGCACATTTTGCAATATTCTCAGTAGATAGCCCGGCATCACAGGGCTAGCTATTTAGACACCCAGCAAGTTTAGCCTTCACCAAACTCCGATTTACTATTAGAAAAGTTTGATTACCTTTGGTGTTCTTCGTCAGAATACACTCCCAGGACTGCTACTTCAATAACAAATGTTGGTTTGGTCCCAAATAATCCATTGTTATATCCAAACAGCGGCGTTTTGTTCGTGCGTTCAAGACACTATCCGAAAGGGTAAATAAGGGTGGCGAGCATGGCGCATTTCGTGACAAAAGAATTCTAAATATTCCATTACCGTACTTCGAAGCATGTCAACCGCTGTTTAAAATCAATTTTTATGCCATTTTTCTCGTAAAAAAGCGATACTATTCCGACCGGGAAAGCCTGTATACGTACAAAGAGAGAGAAAATAAATACATCTCGTGCCCTCGTGCACGAGCATGAGTCTCAGAGTACTCTGACCAGCCACTATCCAAACGCGATAATGTGTTTCAGCCAGAGGCTCCCTCGATATCATTCAGCTTTTTCCCGGGTTCTGAGAGCCTATGGGAGCCGTAGGAAATGTCACGTTACGGCAAAGATCCTCAGTCTTCAATAAAAAGAGCCAAGATGAACAACAACTTGTCAGAGAGGGCGCTTCCTGTTTGGAATCTTCTCAGGTTTTTGCCTGCCATATGAGTTCTGTTATACTCACAGACACCACTCAAACAGTTTTAGAAACTTTAGGGTGTTTTCTATCCCAAGCCAATAATTATATGCATATTGTAGTTACTGGGCAGGAGTAGTAACCAGATTAAATCGGGTACGTTTTTTATCCGGCCGTGTCAATACTGCCCCCTAGCCCTAACAGGTTAAAATGATAAACTTAGATTAGCTAACACAACGTGCCATTGGAACACATGAGTGATGGTTGCTGATAATGGGCCTCTGTACGTGTCACGTCCTGGCCAGTATAAGGGTTAATTGTCATTGTAGTTTGGTCAGGACGTGGCAGAGGGTATTTGTTTTATGTGGTTCGGGGTGGTGTTTTGGTAAAAGGGCGTTTGATTTAGTATTTCCGGGTTTTTGGTTTATGGTCTATGTTTATGTATTTCTATGTGGAGTCTAGTGAGTGTGTTTCTATGGTTGATTAATTGGGGTTGGGACTCTCAATTGAAGGCAGGTGTTCTCTTTGTCTTTGATTGAGAGTCCCATATATTAGGGTGTGTTTGTGTTTGTCATTTGTGGGAGATTGTTTCTTGTTTAGCGTGTGTGAGCCTAACAGGACTGTCTAGTAGATCGTGAGTACGTTGTTTATTATTTTGTGTTCACTTTTGAGTTAATAAAACTTCAAGATGAACATTCATCATTCTGCTGCATATTGGTCCTCCTTTTCCGACGATGATTTCGCCATATCGTCTGACGACGACGAAATCCCTGACAGAATCTCCCACCAAACCAGGACCAAGCAGCAGAGGAAGGAGCAGAGGGATTTTGAATTGGACAAACGGGAGAGATGGACATGGGAGCAAGTTATGGCCGGCGAGGGCCCATGGAGAATGGCTGGTAAGGACCGGGAACGTTCCGAGGAACACGACTGGCGTTGAAGCACGAGAGGCACCCCCAACAATTTGTTTGGGGGGGGCACACGGGTAGTTTGGCTGGGCCAAGGAAGAGCCAGAAGCCAGCTACCCGTGGTTATATGGAGGAGCGTATGAGGTGGAGGGCGCCATGTTTCGCTGAAGAGCGCACTATCTCACCCATACGCACGCACAGTCCGGTGCGCGTTATTCCAGCCCCTCGCAGGTGCCGTGCTAGAGTGGGCATCCAGCCTGGTAGGAGGATGCCTGCGCAGCGCATCTGGTCGCCGGTACGCCTCCTAGGACCAGGCTACCCAACTCCCGCTCTACGCACGGCAACCATCAGGCCCCTGCACAGCCCAGTCTGCCCTGTACGAGCACCCCGCTCGTACAGGGCTACTAGTTCCATCCAGCCAGGACGGGTTGTGCAGGAGGTAAGATCAAGACCGCCTGTGCGCCTCCATAGCCCGGTGTTTCCAGTTCCTGTCTCTTGTGCGGACCCGGAAGTGAGTCAGCCCAGTCCGACTCGTCCGGTTCCCGCTCGCCGCACTAGCCTGGAGGTGCGTGTTCCCAGTCTGGTACATCCAGTACCAGCACCACGCACCAGGCTTCAAGTGCGTCATCCCAGTCCGAAGTCGCTAGAGCTGCCCGTCAGTCAAGAGTCGCCAGAGCTGCCCGTCAGTCAAGAGTCGCCAGAGCTGCCCGTCAGTCAAGAGTCGCCAGAGCTGCCCGTCAGTCAAGATTCGCCAGAGCTGCCCGTCAGTCAGGAGTCGCCAGAGCCGCCCGTCAGTCAGGAGTCGCCAGAGCCGCCCGTCAGTCAGGAGTCGCCAGAGCCGCCCGTCAGTCAAGAGTCGCCAGAGCCGCCCGTCAGTCAGGAGTCGCCTGAGCCGCCCGTCAGTCAGGAGCCGCCAGAGCCACCCACTAGTCAGGAGCCGCCAGAGTGGCCAGACTGCCCGGAGATGCCAGAGTGGCCAGACTGCCCGGAGATGCCAGAGTGGCCAGACTGCCCGGAGATGCCAGAGTGGCCAGACTGCCCGGAGATGCCAGAGTGGCCAGACTTCCCGGAGATGCCAGAGTGGCCAGACTGCCCGGAGCTGCCAGAGTGGCCAGACTGCCCGGAGCTGCCAGACTACGAAGAACCAAGGGAGTCGAGCAGCAACCCTGAACTGAGTAACAATCCAGAACTTCAAATGATTAACTGTTCAATTAATGAGTCTGTATACAGGGTGGAGAGGAAGAGGTCTGCCCAGGATCCAGAGCAAGGGGAGTCTGCCTACGGTCCGAGGCTGATCGGGGTCGGCACTCTGGAAGACAATAGGCCGGAGCCTGAACCACCACCTGCATAGGTGGGTTGGGGAGGGGGGGGTGTAGCACAAGTGCCGTCAGTGACGGCAGCCACCCTCCCTTCCCTCCCTTCACTTTAGGGGGATTTTTGTTGTTGTTTGGGGTTTTTGTTTTTCTTGAGGTGCTTCCGGGGTTAGCACCTTTAGGGGGGGGGGGGGGGGGTACTGTCACGTCCTGGCCAGTATAAGGGTTAATTGTCATTGTAGTTTGGTCAGGACGTGGCAGAGGGTATTTGTTTTATGTAGTTCGGGGTGGTGTTTTGGTAAAAGGGTGTTTGATTTAGTATTTCCGGGTTTTTGGTTTATGGTCTATGTTTATGTATTTCTATGTGGAGTCTAGTGAGTGTGTTTCTATGGTTGATTAATTGGGGTTGGGACTCTCAATTGAAGGCAGGTGTTCTCTTTGCCTTTGATTGAGAGTCCCATATATTAGGGTGTGTTTGTGTTTGTCATTGGTGGGAGATTGTTTCTTGTTTAGCGTGTGTGAGCCTAACAGGACTGTCTAGTAGATCGTGAGTACGTTGTTTATTATTTTGTGTTCACTTTTGAGTTAATAAAACTTCAAGATGAACATTCATCATTCTGCTGCATATTGGTCCTCCTTTTCCGACGATGATTTCGCCATATCGTCTGACGACGACGAAATCCCTGACAGTACGCCTACTGTATGTAGACATTCCATTAAAAATCAGCTGTTTCCAGCTACAAAAGTCATGTACAACATTAACAATGTCTACACTGAATTTCTGATCAATTTGATGTAATTTTAATGGACAAAAAATATATTTTCTTTAAAAAACAAGGACATTTCTAAGTGATCCCAAACTTTTGAATATAATTTATAAATGCCTCATGAGCTTAGTTCAACTGTCACACTCGAGAACCCAACATATTAGCTTGTTTTACTCCAATGTTTGTAAACATTGTAAATGTAAACAAACACTGTATAGCCTCAGAACATGGTTAAAACAATACTTTTGATATCATGGATGGACAGTCCTTGCATCCATAGCGCTGTCTATTAATCTGAGAGTGGTTACATTTCTCCAGCAGTTTTCAGTAGCGCTCAATGCATGCCATTCCATGAGCGCAGCATTTATTTTTCAACTCGAATCAATGAGCCCAATCAGTCCTCCATGACAACACAATCATAAACAACAGAGTAGGGCTGCCTAATAAGTCCTTCGTTTTGGGGTCATTCTCAGGTAAAACAATTTGGCTAATCTATACTTCCATATTTCCAAGTCCTATTCTTGAAGATCAAGGGGTATAACATTTATTGGAATGACTGAAATTCTGATAGACTTTGGTTTTTATGTAAAGATATAATTTCATCGTATTATTACAGTTAGTAGAAAGTGATGGGTTAGAAGAAGCCTACATAACCAACCCATAAAGTAATATGTAACATCCATTTATGGCCAGCAATGTAAACTTTAACACTGATTTATCCTGCAATAGATGTGGTTCAATTGGTAACATACATTTTAGTATTCTTCTAATACCTTTTAAGCGGAAAGTCATCTAAAAGTAACGGAATGTAATCAGATTACGTTACTGAGTTTGGGTAATGCAAAAGTTACGTTACTGATTACAATTTTGGACAGGTAACTAATAACTGTTACAGATTACATTTAGAAAGTAACCTACCCAACCCTGCCGGTAGGGGGTCGTGGGTGCTCTGGGCATTACTGAACCAAATTAGTTAAAATACTTATTCTTTTGACTGAACGAGTTGAAAGGTTCAAAGTGAATAAAAAAGCTGAACTCATCACTAGCTGACATTGAAGGGGCGAAGGTGTTTTTATGTTGTGGAGGAGGATGAGGAGGAGGAGGACATTTGATACCTCCACCCATAACATTAACAGATTATACTGCTGAGATCATAATCTGCATTTCCTAGTATCTGTGTATTGATTGATCTGCACTGACATTCAAATTACTTCAATATTTAAGCAAACCTATTGTTTTGGATGGAATACTTCTTTCTTTTAATTCTTCCGCACTTGTCGCAATATCTCAATGCCCGATTGATAAACATTTCTATATTTTGGCAATATCGAAGTACCCTAAATGACCAAAAGTATGTGGATACGTGCTCGTCGAACATCTCATTCCAAAATCATGGGCAGTAATATGGAGTTGGTCCCCTCTTTGCTGCTATAAAAGCCTCCACTCTTCTGGGAAGGCTTTCCACTAAATGTTGGAACATTGCTGCAGGGACTTGCTTCCCTTCAGCCACAAGAGCATTAGTGAGGTCGGGCACTGATGTTGGGCAATTAGGCCTGGCTCACAGTCGGCATTCCAATTCATCCCAAAGGTGTTCGATTGTCATGCTGAAGCAGGCAAAGGCCTTCCCCAAACTGTTGCCACAAATTTGGAAGCATAGAATCGTTTAGAATGTACTTTTATGCTGTAGCGTTAAGATTTCCCTTCACTGGAACTAAGGGGCCTAGCCCGAACCATGAAAAATAGCCCCAGACCATTATTCCTCCTTTGCCTAACTTTACAGTTGGCACTATGCATTTGGGCAGATTCGTACGTTGGACTGCCAGATTGTGAAGTGTGATTCATCACTCCAGAGAACACATTTCCACTGCTCAAGAGTCCAATGGCGGCGAGTTTTACACCACTCCAGCCGACACGTCGCATTGCGCATGGTGATCTTAGGCTTGTGTGCGGCTGCTCGGCCATGGAAACACATTTCATGAAGCTCCCAACGAACAGTTCTTGTGCTGACGTTGCTTCCAGAGGCAGTTTGGAACTCGCAGTGAGTGTTGCAACTGAGGACAGACTACGGACAGACGAGTTACGCGCTTCAGTACCGTTCTGTGAGCTTGTGCGATCTACCACTTCAAGGCTGAGCTGTTATTGCTTCTAGACGTTTCCACTTCACAATAAGAGTACTTACAGTTGACCTGGGCATGGCTGTGCGCTTGATTTTATACACCTGTCAGCAACGGGTGTAGGTGAAATAGTCGAATCCACTCATTTGAAGGGGTGTCCACATACTTTTGTATATATAGTGAATATTAACATCACTACTCAGACACCAAAACTGGCACAGATTGGTCCATTCGAGGCACTGTAATAAGCATTAAAAGTAAGGCTCAGCCCTGTCGTCATGTTTGACATACAACCATGAAACTTGGCATATCAGTGTTTCTCATCATAAGGGACAAATTTGCATGGAATCTTTGTAAAAAAAAAAAGCAAAAAAAATATGTGCGTCCTCAATTAAACTCTAATAACTCAAATGATATTTGCTTTAACAACTTGAAACGTGCACATTAGTGTTTTCAATTGTTAGATTTATCCAAGGGAGGATGTTTAATGCTTCCATGCAACTGTCTCTTTCAACTTGCCCATCGGCCAGCACCCCGTTTCAATGCTGCTTGCAGCTATAATGTTATTCTTTCTATGAGCTCTCATATCATTTTTTGCCATTACATGTGATTTTGGATAACCTTTAGCCATGCTAAATAAGGTCGGGGAATGAAAAAGGGGAATAAATTGGTGTGAATTAGCCTTAGCGGAGTTGCCAACAACTGTAAGTACCGGTTTTCAGGGTAAATGGAAGAGTGCCTGTTCCGAAGGCTACATTCCCTCTTAACTCCTCCTCCAAATGTACTGGATTGGCTGAACAGTTCAGAAGAGAACCTCCCCTGACAGTTTTTTTTTCTCTTCTCGTCAAGACCAGAATGTCGGGGGGTCTAGTTTTAGGTGTTTCTTCTACGCCCGGCTACATTAGGTTAGTGTGAATTAACGTCACGTCATGCTCCCAAGGGAGCGCGGAAATTGAAAGCGGCACAGTTATCAAATTGCTTTGGAAAATACTATTTTAACATCACTTTTTCTCGCACTAAAGTTCCATACATGGTATAGCGTCCTCATCTGAAAGAAATTGTACTTGAACCCTTGTACCCAGCTTGTACCCTTTCGTGAACTCTGAAGAATGAATCATTTCAACCAAGCTATTTTCCTTTATAAGATATATAGTGTATTCCAGTATGAATCAATATGATACATTTTCCGTAGTTTGGGCTTTATTGCTTTGTTGCCACCATATGAAAGCCCTTTATGGAGGAGAGGAGAAGAGAAAGACTGGATGCTGTTTCTTTTATCACAAAGCACCACAGCTCTTCCTAGTCATGGGGATATCGTTATAAATGTGTCAGGGTCAGACAAAAGGTCCATGATTAGAAACCTGCTAATGTCATTTCACAGATTCATCCTCACGTCAAACTATGAGCTACTGAATACGGTCAAATGATTCTAGCAACGAGGCAATCTTTCCATTAACAATAGAGTTGAACGACAGAGTTAGGATTCGGCCTTAAGAAAACGTAATAATGGTCTTGTATCAACAGGAAAATGTCAGCTCATACTCAGTGGTATTCATCAGATGGATTCTCAGATGAAAAGCAATTGACGCTTTCAATCAATAAAGTGTGTCCATGCCTGAAATGGAACCCAAGTGATCACACAACACGGCCTCACTATGATATCCCCACCTATGAATATTTACTATCAGTCACATGCATACTGTTCTAACTGAAATTACACAAAGCATAGAACTACACATACAGTGCAATCAGAAAGTATTCACACCCCTTGACTTTTTCCACATTTTGTTGTGTCACTGGCCTACACACAATATCCCATGATGTCAAAGTGGAATTATGTTTTAAGAAATGTTTACAAATTAATACAAAAATGTAAAGCTGAAATGTCTTGAATCCATAAGTATTTAACCACTTTCTTATGGCAAGCCTAAATAAGTACAGGAGTAAAAATGTGCTTAACAAGTCACATAATAAGTTGCATGATTTTTTAATGACTACCTAATTTCTGTACCCCACACATACAATTACACTACATGACCAAAAGTATGTGGACACCTGCTTGTCGAACGTCTCATTCCAAAATCATGGGAATTAATATGAAGTTGGTCCTCTTTGCTGCTATAACAGCCTCCACTGTTCTGGGAAGGCTTTCTACTAGATGTTGGAACATTGCTGCAGGGACTTGCTTCCATTCAGCCACAAGAGCATTAGTGAGGTTGGGCACTGATGTTGGGCGATAAGGCCTGGCTCGCAGTCGGTGTTCCAATTCATCCCAAAGGAGTCTGATGGGGTTGAGGTCAGGGCTCTGTGCAGGCTAGTCAAGTTCTTCCACATGGATCCCTAACCATGAAAAACAGCCTCAGACCATTATTCCTCCTTCACCAAACCTTACAGTTGGTACTATGCAGTTGGGCAGGAAGCATTCTCCTGGCATCTGCCAAACGATGACAGAGCCACGTTGAAAAGTCCATGAGATTTTCAGTATAAGGCCATTCTACTTCCAATGTTTGTCTATGGAGATTGCATGACAGTGTGCTTGATTTTATACACCTGTCAGCGACAGGTGTGGCAGGAATAGCTTAATCCACTCATTTGAAGGGGTGTCCATATACTTTTGTATATATAAATATCACATCTGTAAGGTCCCTCAGACGAACAGTGAATTTGAAACACAGATTCAATCACAAAGACCAGGGAGGTTTTCCAAAGCCTCGCAAAGATGGGCACCTGTTGGTAGATGGGTAAAAATAAAAAAAGCAGACATTGAATATCCCTTTGAGCATGGTGAAGTTATTAAATACACTTTGGATGGTGTATCAATACACCCGGTCACTACAAAGATACAAGAGTCCTTCCTAACTTAGTTGCTGGAGAGGAAGAAAACCACTCAAGGATTCCACCATGAGGCAAATGACGACTTTAAAACAGTCACAGAGTTTAATGGCTGGAGAAAATTGAAGATGGATTAACAACATGTTAGTTACTCCACAATACTAACCTAACTGACAGAGTGAAAAGAAGGAAGACTGAACAGAATAAAAATACTTCAAAACATGCATCCTGTTTGAAACAAGGAACTAAAGTAATAATGCAAAACATTTGGCAAAGCAATTCACTTTTTATCTTGAATACAAAGTGTTACGTTCGGGGCAAATCCAATACAACACATTACTGAGTACCACTGTGTAACGTGTGCGCTGGGAGTCGGGAAGCAAGTTCAGGGAGTGCATAATTTAATAAACAAAACAAGAAACATGAACAACGCACTGACATGAAACGGAAACAGAAACAATGAAGCCTGGGGGAGGAACCAAAGGGAGTGACATATATAGGGCAGGTAATCAAGGAGGTGATGGAGTCCAGGTGAGTCTGATGACACGCAGGTGTGCGTAACGATGGTGACAAGTGTGCGCCATAACGAGCAGCCTGGTGACCTAGAGGCCGGAGAGGTAGCATACATGACAGTACCCCCTCCCCGACACACGGCCCCAACCGCAGGACGCCAACCAAAATGACAATCCCGGGTTTCAGGAGCTGACACCTCTGCTGAGGCACAGGAAACCTGTCAGTCCGGCTAAGATGCGGGAGCATGGCGACCTAGAGTGCCGGAGAGAGAGCATATGTGGCGGTACCCCCTCCCCGGCACGTTCGGCTCCAGCCACAGGACGCCAGCCAAAGGGACGATCCCGGGGATCCGGAGCGGACCGGTCGCCTCCGCTGAGGTGCAGAATCCTGACGAACCGGCTGAGGCGTGAGAGCCTGATGAGCCGGCTGAGACCTCCCCAGTTGCCTCGGTCGAGGCACGGGAACCTGTTCACCAGCTGAGGCATGGGAACCTATCGAGCCAGCTGAGGCAGGGGAACCCGACAAACCGGCTGAGGCCTCCTAGGATCCTCCAGTTCAGACGCTCGGACCCGACATCACCTCCAAGACAAAAAAAATGAAAACACCCCCTGACGCTTCCCTTCGGTGAGGCGTCATTCTGTAACGTGTGCGCTGGGAGTCGGGAAGCAAGTTCAGGGAGTGAATAATTTAATCAATAAACGAAACATAATACAAAACAAGAAACACAAACAATGCACAGACATGAAACGGAAACAGAAACAAAGACGCCTGGGGAAGGAACCAAAGGGAGTGACAGAAATAGGGCAGGTAATCAAGGAGGTGATGGAGTCCAGGTGAGTCTGATGATGCACAGGTGCGCAGGTGCGTGTAACGATGGTGACAGGTGTGCGCCATAATGAGCAGCCTGGTGACCTACTGGCCGGGGAGGGAACATACGTGACACACTGTTCATATTTTCAAGCATAGTGGTGGCTGCATCATGTTATGGGTATGCTTGTAATCATTAAGGACTTAATAAACGGAATGGAGCAAAGCACAAGCAAAATCCTAGAGGAAAACCTGGTTTAGTCTGCTTTCCACCAGACACTGGGAAATCAATTCACCTTTCAGCAGGACAACAACCTAAAACACAAGGTCAAATATACACTGGAGTTGCTGACCAAGATGAAATGAAATGAGTGGCCTAGTTACAGTTTTTACTTAAATCGGCTTCAA